>NC_087136.1:3750000-5000000 GCF_030705265.1 Helicoverpa armigera | reverse complement strand
TGAACCGCAAAGATTCATGAATAAAGAAAGAATTTAGCTCAAAGATAGTGATCTATATGAAGTGGTGCAAACTTCCTTCTTTTTTATGATCTTTATTTTAGCTCACTGAGTTCCCATTGAAAAATGGGTTGAATTAAACTTGCAAGATATTATTGGAGATTGAAAATGAAATTGAACTTTGAATTTTTTAAGCTTTAGTTATTAGTCTTAACACAGTAATATCCCATTCCTATTGTTCGGGCCCTTATCAAAACTAGACGTTTTTTGATAGGTGAATACATGCTAAAGACGATTGTGTTATAACATAAAATCATTGAGGTGTGGCTTAGAAACAAAGACATAAATCTTTGCATTTACAGTCAGTTACAGCGTTGAAATGATACATATAATATTAATTGTCAACACGATCTCCGGAATAAATCTCATGAAAGAATGATAAATGAAGTAAACAAACAGTTGCAACAGAAAAACATTTATAAACAGTTCGTAGTGCAACGAAAGATTTATACCTCTCGTCGGGTTAAACCTCCACAATTTGCATTCAGTTTTTCTCTTCTTTGAATAGACAATAAATTGGCAGTTCTCGCAATTTCAAGGAAGACGGCTTCAAACAAAATGCTTGGAACTAGATCAATTTGCATTCTATGCAACTTGTAAGTCAATTACTGACGATCTCATTTGCTCAGTCTAGTCTTCGTGGAATGGAATTGAGCCAATCTCAGGGTTAGCTTATCTCGGTAGGGGACGTCTTGGGCTTAAAATCTGAAGGGCGTTAATGTCACGTGAAATATTGGCGCGGAATTAATTTGAGAACGTTTTCTGGGCGTATTACATATGTACGTAAGCTAGAGTGAATTTGTGTTAGAAATATTTTGTTGAATTAAAATAAAATAAAATTGAAAAAAAAAGAGTTAACCTAGAAAGAATTATATAAGACTTTTGTCCATTTTAAAATTATTGGAAATCCTTTTTGGCTCTTTCCTTTATCTACAGACTACAATGCAGACAGCAAAAGGTAAAAGGTAACATCATAAATCCTTAATCTAATATCTAAAGCCTTTAAAACCATTACCTTTTTCAATATATAACCCACTAAACGCTTCTTTTGTGACGTCATTTAAATGGCTTTTATACATTTTGTATTCTTGCAGAATATTAATTTCTTTGAGGTTAAGAGCGATCATAACTCATTACGTAAATGGCTCTAACCTGGGAAAACGGGCTTAAAGCCTAATCGCATTAAAGTGCGTGGCCGTTTCAAACTGAAATATATCGAGACAAGGTAAGTTTGCACAATTTATTACTTAAAACTTGGCCTTAGAATTTATTATTATTTAGTCTACCTGTATTAGTGTCGGCCTTCGGATTAACTGCTTTTGTTTAGGATTTGTTGAAAGTAGAACTTTGCTTTGTTTAAATATAGGTAGCGTTCTTTGAACCAAAGCATAATGGACGACAACATAAAGAGATGCTGAGGTAATTTAAGACAGTTTATCCATAAACAATACATAATTATTGTGGCTATCCCCATTCACTCTTACAAGCAGCTGTTGCATTTTTATAAAGAACACAGATTTTACAAGACAGACATTCAACAAATTCCACAATTATAAATCCCTAAAGCAAGTCAATGCGTCTAAAAGGTGCCGATATGGTTCAATTGTGCGGAAAATCGAAAATTATGACCGTTTCAGACCAGGGACCGTCCGAAACAGAGCTGCAACGAATTTACGTCTGCGTGCTCCTGGCTGTATGAATATGAATGACAGTTAGACGATTAATTCATCGAATTGGACGCAATTTGAATGAATTTTGTACCATTATTGTATGCAAAATTAATTTGATTTCTCGGTCTGAATCTGCGGTGGGCAAACATTTTCAACGTAAATAGAGACGTGGCAAAACACTAGCGTCAGATGTTTTCATTTTGCATTTTGTAATTTATAACAGAAGACAATACTTGCAGCAGTGTATTAAAAAGTAAGTAAAAAGTGCCTTGTTAATGATGGCTGGTTTTCATTAATAAAAAAAAGAAAAACAACAACGTTGCATCACTGTTTAACAAAGAACAATCTATAGAGCATTATTTCCATCAGCAGTTTCACTTTGCGAGGCTGTGCTCACTGACACATAGCCTGCAATCTACATACATAAAATTCAGTTTAACAACGTAATTTTCATCACCATTACTGCAACCATCCTTAATTACACACATTTAGGGAATCCGCATAATCCAAAACGGAAAGACAACATTTGAGAGCGACGAAAATTTCCAAGCACCACATTCTCAGCTTAGGCGCTTTGAACTCATACAAACACTTAATTGGATGATTACACTATTGTTCTACCAGCCCCCTTGTCTTCAAGGGGATATAATTCATAGGAGATCCCCCTTTATCTCACGGCGAGATCGGCTTTCATTGAGAATTTAATTTCATTTTCACCCTCTCCGTACCGGTCTTTAAGAAAAGAATGACCGACTGACGTAAGGCTTGAAGGGGATGATGTGATATTCAAGAGGGAACGTCATTTTAGTTCCTTTTTTTTGTTGTCAGATTTTCTTGTGGATCACGATAATTTGGAAGAAAGGAAACTGGTTTAATGGGCGCGCCCTTTTGTGAAGTTCTTTGATCAAATTATGGGCTATAAAATGAAGTTGTCGGCGAAAAAAAGGCTGCGTGAGATTATTAATTACACTTGGAAGTTTTAATTTATTTTTGTTAAGTACTCGAATTAACATTTCCTTATTTAATTATAATAAATTATAAAATAAGTATCCTGCAAAATCTACTGCATTTTTAACCAGACACCTAACATTTTAACACTAAGAACGTATTGGAAACTCCACTAATATTTATCAAGTTAAACCTAGTAGAAATGTGGTTGAATTTTATGTGCCATTTACGGCAATCGCTGAAGCACTTAAGCCACTATTCTTCGTATATTTTTTAGCAAAATATCTAGAAAGGTAGTGTGCGCTTGACAGCACATTGCTTAGCAGTTTATACTTTTTCTCAAGTACGTCTGTTCGGAATAGCTGAACAAGCAAATGAAAGCGAATATTCCTCTGAGTTTTGGCTCCGTGAGCTTATTTATATTTTAGATGTTCACAAAAATATGATTTTTCAAAAATTATTTAATATATTTCCAGTATTTCAGTAAAAGATCTAGTTAGTTCAATTTTCTAGCACACGAAATTAGAACAAAAAATATGATATTATCCATTCTACCATATTTCTAGCTTCACAAAAAAACAGTCAAGATTAGCCGCAACAAAGTAAAAAAATACCCTTTCCAAGCCAACCTAATTATGAAAAAGGTGTGTAGGTAATTAAAATTGTTTTCTAAACGTGTCTATCCTCAGTTTAAGTACCTCCAAATATTAAATTTAAAGAGGCAGACTGAGTCTGAATTTCATGGTCTTATGCTTTATGTATGAAAACGTCGGTGGGAGTAAATTGTACTCACTTCATGCTAAATTCATCTGGAATTCATACCTTTCGGGAGCATAATACCATTACTACGGGATGTTTTATTCTGAATGACATTGTACCATTGTTTGGTACTTCAGATATTTGTGAAGGTAGGAGTTTGTTGGCTGCTTATTCCTTTGGGTTCTTATGATGTATGGTGATGGTCTACTTATTTATATTTTGATGAAGAATGTACATTTTTAAGACATAAGGAATATTTTGAAAGTCTTCTTAATGTAACTAATGATGCTAGGTACTAAGCTGAAGAAATGTTTATACCAAAAAGAAAACAAAACCACCTATAGTCAGTCAAATGAATTTGATCTTCACGCTGAAGCTACAACTAAAGACACAAAAATGAATCCAACTTATTAATTCAGTTCATACAACATACCAGATGCTCCTTACACATTCATACACCCTTAAAGCATAAACGTTAAATATATTCCGAAGCTCCAGCCAAGCACCAGAGATTCCAACTTTAAAAGAAGAAAATGACCTTTTATTTAAATTTTATCGTCGAATCTTCCATTTTTGAGGCCGAAATGAGAGAGGGAAGACAATAGTAATGGTTTTATTGAACCGCCGTGGTTCTTTTATTAAAACGTCTTTTGCTTACTCTCAGAAATTCCTAAAAGTAAAAAATATAATGAGGCAATTTTTTCTTTAATTTTCATAATAATTGGCTTCCTTCATGAAGTGGCAAAAATGGAGTTTTCACTGTTCAGTATTCAGCTTTAGACGTTTTCGTAGATTGAATAAAGTTTTTTTCAGTTTTATTCATGACAAGGGTCAGCACTTCAACGGTTTCGTCTATTTTAGTCTTATTGCTGTATTTGCATTTATTTGGAATTTACTCGTATTCCTCTCTGGGTTTTACGGTAGAAATCTAGAACTTTTTATCCCGTCCGACCTTTTTGTGCCTACCTACCCTTTTCAGATCTAACTTTTATCGATACCTTTTTTTATGAAGGATTGCGATTCATATAATGTGGCAGGGTTATATTCTTTTTGGTAAAAATGTCTAACACAACATAGGAACCCAAATTATTGGATATGAAATAAAATATTTCGTTACATAATCAGTACGTATTGATGAAATTTCGAAACAAAAATATGAGCGCACATTCACTCACCCGCGTACCCACTTACTCTCAGACTTGTAGGTATATGATTATCAAAATGGAAATAAGAAGCTATTTGTTCCTATTTCAAAATCAACCCCAGCTGTTTCGAAGTCTGAGCCCCCAACAATACAGGTTGTTCCAACCTAATACTCGATATCAACTGAGAAAGTCAATTACTTAGGACTGCGCCTAGGCAAATTCAGTGAGTGCGTGACTTGCATCCCCGTGTTTATCCTTATTAGGTTTGGGATCACCCTTGCAAATGTTCTCCGGGATACGAATACGTAGTTTGAATTTCGAACTTTGTATTTTTTATTTTAAAATTTCATTCTTTAAAGCAGCCAGTCGCTTCGATAGTCTAGGAGGCCATAACTAAAATGTATTTATTGGTTTATATTTTTGTAGTACTATGATGCTTTCCATAAAATATGAAAAATATTTTTTATTAGACATACTACAAGAATAAAAATGTTTTTGTAAAAATAAACAACCTATTTGCTACATTAATTTTATATGTTTTAACTGAAAAATGCTTTTACAACAAACAATATATCAAAACGCGGCTCCTGTGGGTGACAAACAGCGTTATGCAAAAAGTAACAGCTGACTGCGCGCCATTTTTCATAGCCTAAAAGCCTACAAAGAGTGCACGTAGCTTTCACAAAATAAAAGAACACCCCCTTTAATCGTCAATAGTGTAAGTCTTGCAAAAAATGCATTATGCTTTAATGCTTTTGTGTGCGATTTTTTAAGAAAATGTGGCATAATTTGCAATAGGCATTTTTAAACCTACAATTAAAATGTTAGCAATTCTTTCCCGTAAATTCAAATCCAATTATTTATCCAAATGCAAAACCTTCGTGCCTGTACCCTGATTGATACAACCACTTTATCGGCGCAATATATCCTGAACATAGATCAACAAGGACATTCCGCACTGTATCGTTGATTACATCCAGTCCCAATACCCGACTGAGCTTCACCAATCTTCGCGCTGCTAATCCGATCCAACGAACAATGAGATCGTATTGCTTCGAGCGAACATCGCACGTTATTGCCTCTAAATCTTTCACTCACTGGGATACATAGGGCCCGAGGACCCGCTAGTGTTGGGAAAAGTTTCGGCCGATACTAAAGGCCGCGGTCAAGGCCGAAGTTAAATGAAATCGCTCGGAAGAAATATGTGGCGCGAAAAATTGAATATCAATAAATATCAGATGTTGGGTTATATTTTGTGGGCAACAATTAGGAGTAGGAGTGACAAAATTCATCAGTGACTTTAGCGCTGAGAGATTTCAACTTTGCCTTATTTTTAACTCATTGAAATTGTTGTAATAAGTAAATTTATTATCTGTGGTTTAAAATACTTAATACTGTTTTTGATTGTCTGTGGTTCTCTTGTTCTTGCTCGGTGTGAAAAATGGTGTGCTCCAAATGTGTTCTTTTCATTATAATAAACTAAAATACAATATTAAATCTTTCAATTCGATCCATCTACCTCAACATGGTAGCAGAGCGTGGTTAAAAAGAAAACTTAAGTGTGAGAGAAGAATAAAGTTCAATGACGATAAAAAATACGACTAAGACTTTGAGGTTATGGTGACAGAAAGCATTGAAAAAGGTGAAGAAGAAATTGTTGTGAAAATACGTAAATCTACAAAAATACATCGTCATTGTCGACAAAATGGCTAAACAAGCAAAGGTGGAAGATATTATGATACCTATTTTTGATGGTGCAAACTATTCAAGTTGGAAATTAAGATTGTTAACATTGTTGGAATACAAAGAATGCCACGAGGCCGCCATTGTTAAGACGGAAAATCCCGACGCCGCAGGGAAAAAGAAGGATCTAAAAGCAAGAACTATAATAATGAGCACAATCTCGGATAAACAATTGGAGTATATTACTGAATGCAAAACGGCATATGAAATGGTACAAAAGTTTGACAAAATGTATTTAACGCAGTCAACAGCAATGCAAATAATATGTAGAGGAAAAATTGAAGAGATAAAATTAAATAATTACAACACAGTGGAAGAATTTTTTGTTGATTTTGAGAAAACAATAAATGAGTTCAAAAATGCCGGAGGAAAATTAGATGAATCTGAAAAGTTAAGATATCTACTAAGAGCGCTTCCACCAAGCTACAGTTATATTGGAGATTTTCTTGACGTGATTCCAGAACAACAAAGAACAGTTGATTATGTATGTTCTAAAATAAAAGAGAAAAATATGGCTGCTAGTGACTCGGAGAAGAAAAACAATGTGAGTACATTCGCTACCAAATCTGTAACTCAGTGCTTTATCTGTGGAAAAACTGGTCATTTCAAGAAAGACTGCTGGCATGGCCAGAAATATAATAAAGGACATCCGACATTTCGAGGTCATCAAAGAAGTTACAACAGAGGAGGAGCATACAGGGGTCATAGCCGAGGAAGAGGTCAATACAATTTTAGAGGTCATAGCCGTGGTGCAGGTCAAAATCATCTTGGTGGTCAAGGTCAGTCCAGTGGTGAATCAACAAACAACTGCTCATCGGAGTCGTGGATGGCTACAATATGTGATCCGGAAAGTCAGGTATGGGGGTGTATTGAAACAGATGAATGTAATAACAATAACAGTGAAATTAATTGGCTTTTAGATAGTGGGTGTACTGACCATATAATAAATAATGATACATATTTTTATAATTCAGTCGATTTGAAAAGTCCTGTCAATGTAAAACTGCCAGATGGTAAAATGTTAAAAGCTACCAAAGTCGGTACTGTTAAAATTTATTTTAAGAACTATTACAACCAAAAGAATGTAGATTTGAAAAATGTTTATTATGTTGAGGGTATTAAACAAAATTTGTTAAGTCTTTCAAAGATAACTAAAAGTTGCACAATAGTAGCTAAAAATGATTATGCAAAGATTTATAATGGTGTAAGAGAATTAATTGCAGTGGCTAATAAAATAAACAACTTGTATTGCTTAAAAAGTTTTGTCTGTAAAAATGAGATATATACACATTCAGTAAAATTGACTCAAAAAGAGAAATGGCATAGAGCACTCGGTCATGTAAATTTTCAGTATTTAAATAAATTGATAAATAATAAATTAGTACACGGTTTGCCTGATAGGATTGAAGGGATAGACACGAAATGTTCCAATTGTATTCAAAGTAAAATGAGTAATGTCCCTTTTGAAAATAATAGAACAAAAACTACTGAAACCTTAGAATTAATTCATACTGATTTGAACGGTCCACATAACACATCTGGATATGGTGGAGAAAAGTATTTCCTCACATTTATTGATGACTATAGTAAATGCACAAGGATATTTTGTATTAAAAGTAAGTCTGAAGTTGCTAGTTGTTTGATAGAATTTGTAAATTTAGTAGAAAATAAATTTGACAAAAAAGTTAAGAAAATTCAATGCGATAATGGTAAAGAATATTTAAATAAGGAAATTTATAACTTTATTAGGCAGAAGGGTATAGAGTTATTACCATGTCCACCCTATGTCCATGAATTAAATGGGGTAGCGGAAAGATATAATAGATCTGCTATGGACATGGCTAGGTGTTTAATGAGAGAAGCTAAAATTCACAGAAGATATTGGCCTGAAGCAATAAAGACAGCAGCATATTTAAAAAATCGAACTATTGCAAATACAGTAGAAAATAAAACTCCATATGAGATCTTTTTTAGAATAAAACCAAATGTTGAGCACCTAAAAATTTATGGAAGTAGAGTTTTTGTCAGGGTTCCTGAAGCTTTAAGAAAAACTAAATGGGATGATAAAGCACAAGTAGGAGTTTTAGTGGGTTATAATGAAAATAGTTATCGAGTTCTATTAAATAATAGAATAATTAATGCTAGACATGTTCAGGTAGTTGAAGAAAATACAGAACTGATTTGCTTAGAAAAATTAGATGATGAGAAAGATAAATGTTTAGAAACTCAGAAAACTTCAGACGATACAGCTAAAACTGATGAGGATAGCGATGAAAATTTTGTAGATGTAGACGAGACTTATTCTAATGACGATAGTTCAAATGATAATAAGGAAAAGGATAAAGTAGAATCACATAAAAGAATTAGAAATCCAGTTTTAAGATATGGTAATCCAGTTTCACATTTTATATATGTTAACTACATTGATGCAAGTGTTCCAGACACTTTTGAGGAGGCGATGACCTCAAATGAGTCCAAACAATGGCAAACGGCAATGAACTCTGAAATTAATAGTTTAAATAAAAATAATACTTGGCAACTTGTTGAAAGACCAAAAGATAGAAAGGTTATAGATATTAAGTGGGTTTTTAGAAGGAAAAGCAATAATGTTTATAAAGCTAGATTAGTTGTGAAGGGATTCCAACAAAATGAATGCATTGATAATGCCTATTCACCAGTAGGAAAAATGCAATCTTTGAAAATTCTATTGTCATACAGTTGTAAAAATAATTTATTTGTTGAACAGATGGATGTAGAGACAGCCTTTTTAAATGCAGATGTAAAGTCAGAAGTGTATGTTAATCAACCTGAAGGTTATGAAACTGGTGACAGTAGAGTTTACAAACTTCAAAAGGCACTCTACGGTCTCAAAGAGAGTCCTAGAGTATGGTATGATTGTTTTGATAAATTTATTAGTACACTTAATTTTGTTAGAAGTAACTATGATTACTGTCTTTATGTTAACAGAGCAAGCAAAGATCCAATATACATTTTAATATTTGTCGATGATTTTTTAATTTGTGGTAAAGACAGAGATAAAATAAAAGAAGTAAAAACCAATCTGATGAAAAGATTTGCAATGAAAGACTTAGGGAAAATTAAAACCTATATTGGGATTGATATTGATTATAGCAATGATAAAAGTACTATGACTCTAAACCAAACAAAATATATTGAATCTTTGGCTGCAAAGTATGGTCTGAATAATACTAAGTTATATGATACTCCGATGGAAACAAATTTAAAACTAGAGCAAGCTAAAGAAGTAGATGAAAGTATTAAGTACAGAAATATAATAGGTGAATTATTGTATATTAGTACAGGCACAAGGCCAGATGTTGCATACAGTGTAAATTATCTAAGCCGATATCAAAGTTGTTATAACCAAACACATTATAAATATGCAATGAGAATATTAAAGTATTTGTATAAAACTAAAAGTCTAAAGTTAACATACTCTGATAATGTAAACACTGACATCTTAGATTGTATGGTAGATTCTGATTATGCAGGAGATAATGTGGATAGAAAATCTACAACTGGTTTTGTTATTAGATTATATGGAAACTTAATTTTTTGGAAAACTCGTAAACAAAATACAGTAACTAAATGTTCTACTTTTGCAGAGTATACTGCTATGTCAGAGGCAGTGTCAGAAGTGCTTTTTATTAGAAATATGCTAAGTGAATCATTTGATATAAAGCTAGATCCAACAAAATTGTATGTAGACAATTCAGGTGCAATTGCAATTGCTAAATATGGTAACTTTACAAAAAACTCAAAGCACATTGAGGTGCAGTATCATTACATAAATGAGAATTATGAAAACAAAATAATTGATATTGTAAAAATTGATTCTAAATTTAATTTGGCAGATATGTTAACTAAAAGTTTGAATAAGACAGCTTTCTTAAGAAATAGATTGGAGTTGAGATTAATTTAGTTATGTTAAGATTTAGTTTGGTTAAGATTTAGTTTTGTTAAATGATATAAGATAATAAATTTAAGGAGGCGTGTTGTAATAAGTAAATTTATTATCTGTGGTTTAAAATACTTAATACTGTTTTTGATTGTCTGTGGTTCTCTTGTTCTTGCTCGGTGTGAAAAATGGTGTGCTCCAAATGTGTTCTTTTCATTATAATAAACTAAAATACAATATTAAATCTTTCAATTCGATCCATCTACCTCAACAGAAATATCGTAAATCATCCTATTACTACCTATCTATGTATTAACAGTCAAAATATCCCTCTAAATAGACATTTAACCAGAGTTCTCGTTGATCATCCTTAAAACACTTTTCTTGCTATTACCAAAACCCAACCCAATGATTCGGTTTCGGCCTCAAGCATTCGCCGAAACCACCCTCCATTTCTCAAGGTGTTTGCTCACCCCCATAGCCCGCGGCTATTGCACTAGGCCTTTAGTGTTACTTTAGTAATCGATGGGGGTTACCTTTTCTGGTTGTTCGGTTCGCTTGGTTCTGTAAATATTGGCCCTACCGAAGCCCTAACGGATACTTTTATTGCGTGTTAACAAATATAGGATTGTTTGTTTTATTTCTACGTGCTTTCATGTATCGGATCGGGGCTGCTAGGTTTTTTCGTTATTGCGTACATAAAAATATTTTATGGCCTTTATTGGCACATACAAAAAACGGGTTTTATGTACTGGGAAATTTATTTACTTTTTATACTGGTAGGTTATGGTAAAAAAACATTGTATTATTCATAAGCACTAAGCGTATGTACGAATATTGGTATTAATTTTAATAAATTACCCCCAACCTTTCTTAACTTAAAAAATCTTTCATCACCACCTAATGGCACATACTCTCAAGGTAAAAACCTCTTTTCAATACCGAAACCCCAGTTCCTAATACAAAAAATAAAAAATAGAATTTAGGAAATGCAAGTCATGCCACACTTACATAGGGGCTCGTAAAATCGCATTCATATTGACGTACGGGTGTACCAACGCAAGGGCTCATGCACACAATTTATATTTTTTTCATTCACATACATACAATTGGCCAGCCGCGTTCGGTTTGTAAAATGAGGAGAGTAGTCAATTGTTTTTTTTTTTTTGTTATTTACGCTTTTGGCCGATGAAAATCTACGTCCCGTGTGAGTTATGTTTTATTTTCGGTCACAGTTTTAGATATTTGGGGTTTAAGGCTTTTGTTGAAATAAATAGAAACGCAGTAAATTTTGGGTGCTGTTATATAAAAATAGTAGAGTTCGGTTATATCGCGTTTTCAAGAGAATTCTTCAAAAGTCCGGGATAAAAACTATCCTATGTACTTTCTCGAGGTCAACTCTATGTCTGTACCAAATTTTATTAAGATAAGTTCAGTGGTTTAGACGTGAAAGCGTAACAGACAGACAGACAGACAGGCAGTTACTTTCGCATTTATAATATAAGTAGGGATATAAAATTCACTATTGGTTACTTACACTTTTTCACTACTAAACTTGTTAGTATTACTTTCGCGCGCCTCATAAATATTGACGTTGGTAGCTAAGTACTTTGAATTGTCCTTGCAAACGTATCTTGAAGGAGTTTTTTGCAGAAATACATATTTCACTGGAAGTGATTCATCTTTTGGTACGTGTATTTGTTATTTGTCATTGCATCAAAATCATTGATTGATCATTCTTTGGCCATAGTGAAACAATGTAGATTAGTCGGTACACGAGCTTTGTTAGACTAAGAAATAATCCTGTAAGGGCTGTCATCTCTTGAATACAAACCTGTTTCTACAAATTACTATGCCCCAGACTACAGACGAAGATGAATTGGTGTTCTATTCCATGAATTCTCAAATAACTCTCAGTCTAGGTCTTGGTTCGAAAATGTTCCGGATTCAAAGCAAGTCGAATGCTAGCGGTCATACTATGATGAACTCGTTTCGAGAGGTATTATAAGATTGGCTCACAAATTGGCTACTAAATTGAAAGTAGGTAAAATATTTTAATATCTTACGAAAATTTAGAGAATTTTAGAGTTGTATTCAGTTTGCGTTTCAGTGATTTTTTTAAATGATATAATTTTAAAGGCATGGAAAGTTGTATATGTAATAATTGTGGACATCACTATTGTATTTGGCAAAACTGTAATAACAGTGTGTATGCTTAATTTTTTTTTTAATTTCTCGTTCTGTACCAAATATAATCTACCTTTATAAAAACAAGCCTCAAAAGCATATAAATCATAACCCATTTCCCATTTTGCAACTCGACCTTTAACTTGTTAACACTATTGAAACATATTCACAACTCGTACAGCACTTAAGCAACTTGAATAGTTTACAGTGGCGAGGCGTCCTTATAAGCCGATTCCCATCGGCTTCCCTTTCGAATTTCAAGAAAGAAGCATAGGTATAAGTTATAATATAGGTATAGGTATAATTAATAGAATCATTTAAACCACACAATTTAAATATGTAGGTATAACAAAACGCCTACCACCGTAAAAAAATTGTCTATAAATTACTTGAACCATTTTGCTCCTACTAAACAAGCCGCGGCTTCCTCCTCCATACAAAACTACGCTTGCGTGACGTCATCCACGCCGCGCCGCGCGATGTTCGCGGCATAAGGGCGAGCGGTAAGCCGGCTCACGGAGCGGGTTCCAGCCAATCAAAACTCGCGAGTGAACGAGAAAGAACGCGTCAAGAGTAGAGTAGCTATATCTGTCTACGCGCGAGTGACAGCGCTTAGAGCTCTCAAATATGTAAATAAACAAATCAGACAAATTCACTCCATATTCACTCTCATTGTTCTTATTTTGTTTTAGATAATACCATTAACAATTTGTTATTTGTACTACTTAATTGAATTTATTAGTGTGTGTATCATTTAGAAATAACATAGTTCGTGTGTGTACAATATTTTATATTAGTTTAAGTGTTTTAGTTACATTATGTCAACATAGATGGCGTTGTGCATTTTTATGCAAATCCTGAATAGCGGTGTTAAGATTCTCCGCGATTTAATGACCCTACTTGGGAATTGATAATTTTTGTGTTCATTCACCAAGAACATAATTTTGATTTAGTAGTTGGCAGTATCATTACTCCCTACTAATCCCCGCAATCGCACTGTGACCTGGTACTCAGTACAAGTACAGTGTGTGTAGTGAAAAAATAGAGGGACCTACGTTGAAATGAGTTACTTTGATACGCAGACAGTTTGCATCAGGTTTCTTTTTAGTGTACCTACTTTTAATACTTAACTACTAGGATAGCACTTATCGCATTGGACTGTTTTCCGACAGATTATTTACTTTAGGAAGGAACTTATTTTTCAAGGTTAAGTTTTGAGAATAAAAACGTGTTATAAAACTCGGGCACGCCGCTCGGGTGAATTACCTACCAATAATACGTCAATATTAAAATTTCTAACGTCCTGACGGATTTATGAAACACATACCTACGATAAATATCAATGGCTAACAGGCCGTTGTAAATTAAATACTTAAAAGGTATTGTTTCTAGTGCCAACTTTTCTCAGATTCTAGTACCTAGTTTATATACCTAACTAAAAATAATAAAGTTTATTAGATATGAATAATCTGCCGAATTCCTCGAGAAAACATGTTCAAACTATCAGTCTCTCAGTCAGTGCTAAAAGGTGGACTGAGAAAGTACCTCCATTACCTCTCCCCCCCATCCCTGAGTACTCCCCCCCCAGTTTCTTTTTGCTGCGGCTTCCCTATTTCATTAAACCACCCTTCGCCACTGATAGTTTATAACATCAGACACAAATTAGTTCGTATTCAGGCAGTGAAAACTTTATGAACCGGTAGCATAGATGTACCTTTGACCTACTTTAGTCTATGACCTGTTCCAGTAGGCCATTGGCCAGGTGTAACGTTATTGAATTATTTCTGTTAATCAACTTCGTTTCAATCGAGGAGGATCTCCTCTTTTTGGTTTAAAGGCAAAATTGAAAATATTGGATTTTACACTTTGGATGACAGGATAGAATTAAAAGTTGATATCCTAGTTTTCTTAATATTTGAAACAAGTCACACATCACTTTCTTTTCGATATAAATAACATTCATGAGTCTCCCTTGAAAAAGATTCATACGGCATCTCAATTATTACATATCGTATGCCGTACAATCGATCGCCTGCTCCCTCGATTCCGTTCTAATATATTCTCAATTTTATAATTCTCATCAGAAAGTCATCGGTTCGTCCAACCGTAGTAACGAGCCAGGTGTCCCGGAATCCGTCAGTTCGGGGCCAAAAAATAAAATTCCCTACCCGCACTCATTCCAATCACGTACTTCCGAATTTGTCATATTGGATTTTGGAAGCCGACTCCCATCATACGTCTCCCCTTGCTGTCACGACGCGAAAATGAAAACATGTATCATTTTTACTATATGCTACACAAAATCCAACCTTAATAGCAGAACCACAGAGATTAAATTACAGCTGTCCCACAAATGGAAATAGAGGATTGTCAAAATTTTCTTTAAAAAAAAGATTGTCTTGTAATGAAATTTGTTTTTGGTAATACAAATCAGAAACTTTGTAGACAGTTTTTTTGGTTTTGTGTATCGAATAAACTTTATCATTCCGGATTAGGAACGAGTAAGGCTCGTGTTTTGCGGAAAAGAAAATGCTGACTATTCCCTACGTTTCACTTTGCCTTCGTAAATTCGTTCTTTTGCAAAATGTAATACACATTTAGCTACCGTATTTTTACCTAGAAAATCCAAATAAAAATAGATTTTCGGCACACCATGACAACTGCAGAGACATTATCAATCGCCTATCCTTACTTAATGGAATACCTACTCACTATGGTACGATCTATGTCAATTTACAGACATATCTCAACCCCAAAGCTGACGTAAGCAACATGCCACAAAGCCTTCGGTGGCAATGACACCTACAAATTCACCCTAAATAAAACACAATGTTTTTGTACTTCTTTTCAGTACCAATTCGACCTTCAAAAGGGGATAGGGAAAGTTTTCGTAAACCTTAAAGCTTATAAAATAAATGGTAACGTATTAATACGGTTTTAGTAGTTTTCACTGAATTATTTAGTATCTATTCCAATATGTATGACAAAATGATTAACCAGTGCCCACTCGGAATTAAGTAGAACTGAAATCTCAGCTGAATAAAATAAACTCTATATCAAACGATTATTTTCAAATAACAATGTTTTATATTAAGAGCAAGAGCAAACACATTTATCAAATCCACAAAACATTTTGCAAACAATAATTAATTTAAATAACCTTAGACCTTTTCACTTTCAGCCTAATTTTTTTCAAAAGGGTAAGACCCGTATGAGTTTAGTCACATCACAGACGATTTGTTATTTACGTCATCAACAAATGTTGCTGAAATAATTTCAGTAAAAACGCGATGGTCTGTAAAAATAAAACAACTTACCTACATAGGTACCTAAAACTGCGGTGCTTCGGCTTTTTGTGCACTTTGATCAATGTAGGATAAGTAGTACTAGGTACCTACATTTTGAACTTTAAAGCTTATGACTTTAAGAGTTGTGACGGACTGGATTATAGCAAAAATAATGTACCTACACAGGAATTTCATCAGGACACATTGCAGATACATACATTTTTCATTTTAACGAACAAACAAAATCTTCTTAATATTATTTTAATATCAAAATATTTTACCGCAGTCCTGTTATAATAAAACAAGTCTTAACCAAGTAATAATGCAGTGCCAAGTAGCTGCACAATACTGCACTAAATAATTAATTTTCTCCCGACTCGTGTAAGCTACGCCTTACAAGCAGATAAGATTATGTAAGTACCTAACAAAATAATATATTTTTCTTACAAGTAGGTCACAACTGAAATGAAACTTTTCCAAGAGCTGAATGAAATTTCATATGCGCAAAAATTTGGTATTTGTTTTTTTTGTACTGGAGGCTATTTTCATTATTTTTATAAATGAATATGAATGAAAATATGAAACTTTTTTTAAAACATTTTTGTATGTTGTAAGAAACATGCCTTCTTGTTGCTATAGGTTTTTACTACCCATACAAACGGCAGGCTAAAACTAATATTGGTAGATAAAATCTAAACGGTGTATCAGCCATAATAAACGTAACTAAATTGATACTTACCTCTAGGAATATAGTTTCGTGCATTGAAAGGGTCCGAATGATCCGATATTTTGTAGTAGGCTTTATCAAAATAGCGGGAGGGCATTTTAAACCCAATCAAAGGAAAATCAAAACGCGGAAAATGGGAGGGGACTCTAACGGAGGGTTAAATTCGTGTTATCGATTTGTTTTTATGACTTTTGCTGACATTCCGATTCTATAATCGAGAAGCCGATGATGCGATTGAACTTGTTTGTATTCGATTTGGTACCTATGTAGGTGAAAACAGTTTTAGAGGTCCCATTTATAAACGAGGTTTCATCCAGGATTTGTGAAATGCTTTTCTGTAGGCGTTCACAATGTTTTTTGGCTAAATGGAACGTTTGATTAAGAAAAACAAAGCATACTTTACACAATGATGTTGTATATCTTCAGGCGAATAAGAAAACATTGTATATTTCTAGACACAAAGAAGAAAGCTTCATTTTCTTTGGCTTATGTTTTAGTCATATTTTTTTTATATTAAGATTTGCAAACAAAACAGGTATTGTATCCCTAGATCAGAGAAGTTTGATAATTAAAATACAAGGTCTGTACTCATCTGCTCTTAAAATATATGAGTATAGTCATCATTATTTTAAGTTTAGAATAAAAGAGATCGACTCCACAACGTATTATACTTTTGATGAAACCTTCATAAACTATGCGTTTCAAAGTCAGTCATTACAAGATACTGGCTAGTGGCCACACATGATTTTCCACATCAGCGGGTAAGTAAGCGGTGTTGCCAGTCGTCAAAACAACTTAAGAAACACTGTCCCCAATACTCATTATTACGGTATTTTTTCGCATGCTCACCCCAGATAAATTCCTTTGGAAGGGGAGATATAGCAGATAACAGGAGCATTATCGAAATGCCAATGTCCTCGTATTAAAGCGGGAAAACTGAGAGTTAAATAGCGATTTATTATCCTAAGGGTAAGAGTAACGAAGAATGTTTGGAATATTTTCAATGTGTACATTCTTTACTGAAACAAAATTGAGGAAAGTACTATCCATACTTCATGGAGTATCCACTTATTCCTGATCACTCAAAAATGTTCCTAATAAGACAATCTGGTAAAGTATCAATTTACCAAGGAATAATAAATAAAATAAATAAGTAGGCCTTAAACTTTCCTCAAAATCTATCAGTAAAACTCCTTGACACATTTCACTGCGAATTCTTAAACATAACAATTTGATGATCCCGAATATTATCCTAAAAACTTGGTTTATTACCACGCTGCAATTAAACAGCAGTCCATTACACTTTTACAGTACATTCCGCAATAACAACTTCTTAATACCTTAATTAGGAACTATTTAATTACCAAGAGTGGGTCGTTATTCAGAAATCACGTTCGGAAAATGTTATGACCACCTCAAAAATGTGGCGAATTCTCTGTAAAACTGGTTATTGGTGTTTTAGTCTCGTTCGGTCGACCATTACAGGCGCACACGACGCCCTTACAGCGATATTTCTTCCACTTTCTTTATTGAAATTCTGCAGGGTCGCGAAGTTCCCGATCAAACAAGAGAAGGAGTTACAAACATAAGGTTTGCAGACGGCTTGAACTTTATACATGTTGTGTAAAGTCGATAATGCTTTGGCTTGTGTGTTTGTGTCTGGGTTGAAAAAGTTTTGTTACAGATTGTTGAGGCGTGTGTCTTTTGTTTTATTTAATGGTTGATCTTTTGATAACAAAGATTTGCTGGACAATAACTTTATACACTTTTACCAGATTAATTTCTCAGCTTAGTTTTTACAGCATTTACCGATTTTAATTTAATTTACATTATGTTTGTGCGTTTTAAAATATATTCATACAACATTCTTAAGACAGCCAGATTTCAAATACATCACGCATACATCTAACAAAGATTGACAAACAACATAGTTCAACAATTTGCAGGTACATCCCGGAGGTCGTATGAAACAGCCCTCCCTTTATGGGCCGATATTGAAATTCTGTGGCAAGATGTGACTTATATCGTCACTAAGCCGAAACGTGAAAGGGATGCTTCCACTTTTACTGAAAAATTTATAGTCGCACGTTTTTTGGAGCTAAATTATAGCTTACATGGAGTAGGTGGTTAAATAAGGAAGGATATCATCATAATCAGCTCTTTTGTCGTCCCACTGCTGGGCACAGGCCTCCTCTCACACAGAGAAAGATTGAGCATCAACCACCACGCTTGCTCAATACGGGTTGAAATTGACGCACAAAATTAATACAACTATCCAAGATGTTTACCAAACCAAGCTTTTTTATTAGATTCAATACTTCAATCACACGCTGTGCAAGGAATTTATAAGTCACTCTAATAAAACTTGGCTCCGATCACTGTTCAACTAACCCGTCAGCTGAATATTGAAAGTCGATACGTCACAAAGTAGGTTGGCACACGATGGAAGGATAAAGAATTTCATTGGGAAACTTCGAGGAAATGCCAACTGAAGTCATTTTGTGACAGCAAAGTTTACTCAAGCGAAATTCAGCCTTATGCGCTGAAGATTTGTTGGATCCACCTAGGAGTAATAACGCTTTGTCCCAGTTTTCTTCTTCCTATCCTACTTATAATATAAATGGGAAAGTTTTGATGTTTGTGTTATTAATTTTGGTAGGATAAATCCTCGAAGGCTTGATTTGGCACATAATAAAAACAATATTGGTGATACTTTTGTGTTAGCTTTTTAAACAACTTGAAATAGGCTGAATAAAAAAAAAACATATAACATTGTTTGCAGTACCTACTATCAGTCAGCACCACTTTTGCTGTAAACATTGCTAGTGATAATAAGTATGTTCAGATCATTAATGTTATGTTGTATAATACTTACAACTACAATTACCTACACAAGAAAATGGGAACGGCTGCTATCCTTTTCAGATTGCCAGGTATTCACATTAAGGAAGGTATTTAACAGAAGAAATATGGCCAGAACAATAAATCTACACCAACGATTGTAGTCACAATAAATGGATATCTCCCAAAATACGTAGCAATTTTGTGGTAGCATTTAAATCTGTTTCATGATTTATGAGTTACATTTGTATAAGTTTAATTGAAATTAGTAATTGGGCTTTTTAGTTGAATCAGTGTGAAGCTAGGAGGATATTCATTAAGAGACATATTTGTTTTCTTTTTGTTATATTTAACGGCACTTTTTGCCAGAGACTCGCGTGGGAGAGTAACTACACATGGGGAAAATATATGAAACAAAACAAAAAAAAAACATATAAATTAAAGTAAAGAATAAATTCAGGTTTTCTGGTGGTAAATAGAGACACATGTGAAGCTACTTATCAATAGATAAATTAATGTCAACAAGCGTCAGCCATCAGACGTCAATGGATAGCAGTTGATACTGCATTTTCCTTAAACAATCTCTGCATATCAGAATGTGACTCATTGAGCAGGAAAGTTATGAATAGGACTTATCGATTCATTGATATCCTCTAATATCATTTTTATATTACGAATGGCCATCGGCAACAAATCAAAACCTTGGCCGGAATGACAATTATAATGCCAAACTATAAAAAAATATTTTTTACGAAAATAGAATAAAATCGACTTTATAATATCTACCTAGAACCTTCTCCTAAGTCTGACAGATTGTACACTGAAAACTTTAGTTAATTTTGCACAAACATAATTATGTACGTACATACAGTTCAAACTGAGAACCTTCTTTTTTAAGTCGGTTAAAAATATTTTACTCTGCTAAACTTCGTCTATCTAAAAGTTCATTGACCTATCGAGTATAGTAGAAGTGCAAGGTGCTAGGCATTGTCAAGGGCGTACCTAGACGTAGGTGAGTCGAGAGTACTACAGTGTGCCCGACATGCAGTTCTGACGCCGTCATTATTATGTTAATGTTGGACTATGAGATTATTAGTTGGCGTTACTTTAGAGGACATTATAACGTAGTAATATAAAATAGATTTAAAAAGTGAAGTATATAGGCTCAATGGCTTTTTAACTGCTTGCAAATTCAAGTGATGTTGACTTTTTAATAATTATCTAATCTGCTATCTTGAATGCCAATAAATGACGATGGAGCAAATTATCCAAGACTTCGAAAATCCAATCTATGCTCTAATTCCTTGCAAGGACTCCTAAAGGACGGTGTTCATTCTAATCGAAGTTTTTGCCAAGGAGCACATATTATTTACTGTTGTGAATTTCAAAAAGAAACTGCTTATTCAATGCTATAATGCAGTATGTATTCCTATTTACGCAATGGTAACCATACATCGTACCATACAATAAGATACCGCGAAACGGAACGCATATTAAGCACAACCCGCTCCCATACTTAACATATTTCCTTATAGGAAGTACCCATCTAGGATTTGTCACCCTTTTATTTTTACTTTACATGTTTGCTATACTCTTTCAGGGTATTTGTGAATCGAAGGGTAAAATAGAATGTATTGTCATTTTGTTTACAAGAAGCGTAAACGAAATAGGTGGCTACTGTTAAAAATTTTCTTATTGGCAGTGGTATTTTCAGCAAAGGTACATTTAATATGTAATTTGCTAGATTATAATATACAAGATGTTTCCCGTGGTTCGATGAAAGCTTGCAATAGACGGACAGAGAGAATCACTTTTATAATATTATACACATTTATAGTACGAATTTTGGTACCTTCTTATTGACATTACAACTTTAACCATCTCTTTTACCTATCGCTGCCCGAGCATTTACATTGAAAACTACATAGAAATACAGTTTCTTAGTGTGTACTTGATACATAGAATTAACTTTATATAGAAAAGCTGTTTATATATTGTTATGTTAAATGTCACATCAACATACATAAACGTATATTACGACTTGATAAACTTGGTCTAACTCAGCTATCTTCATACACTTTCGTATTTTCTTCTCACATCCGAGAACATAAATTTTATTAACATCAAGTCTGTTTTAATGAAAGTCTAACGAAGACTCTCATATTCTAAACTTTGGTGATTAATAAACCTTTTATGAGTAATAACGTTAAGTATTAAGTTTAAGAATATTATTAAGTCAAAAGTGTATAGTAACATTTTACCTAATTACAATATTATTTTCTATATTTAGCTATTGTAAGAGTGTAAGAGTAAACGTAAGTTAAACTTCTGTACTAATGCTTTTTGTTCCGATGCTGTCAATAGTGTGTTTTGTTGTTCTACATGCTTGGTTATACTTAGTTTAAGAAGTGAAGATTTGTAATTGGCTGTCAGTTAGATACAATTATCCATTTCACCATTTTATTTAGCTGCAAATCTCCATAGTTATGAAATAAACAAAGAAACGATTAAAAACATTGGATATTACCATTTTAATTTTAAGAAAAAATAAAAAAAGTATTTGTAATTAGAATACTATAATAGACAGCGAGGCAATGAGTTCTATTTACAAATTATACGTAAGTAGGTCTCGAATTTCGCGAAAGATAAAGCATCTTTACTACATCAAGTTCGTAAAATAAGGGTAAGTACTTACATGTCATTGTTTTAGGTGTTATGTCAACACGATGGGGTCATAAAGTAGAGTACACCGGTGTAAGCCTAATAAAGTAGATAAAATGTGTTGAATACCCATCTACATAGACGATAATGCCTTTTCTTTTATAGTCTACCTATTTCCTTCATCAAGATATCTTTGGTGCTAATAAGTATACCAGTTTCTAATACTTTGTTGGTATTCACATAAAAAACTGTGACAATTTTAACAATGGCTTGATATTTGAAACCTCTAAAATTCAAACGGCTCAGTTTCCAATTTTAAATGACATTCATTTTTCAAACATTCCTATTTCCATTGTGAAATTCAAAATAAAACTAACGGTTTCCAAATGTGCCAGCGTGAACACTGTCACAACTAGAACAAGCTTTAATTTTGAATATCGAATCCATCAGAGGCTTAACTTTATTCCCGATGGCAATTTAAAAATGGAACTCATAAATGTTGAGCGCTATTTTTATTTTTATAACGTACTGGTACAAAATTATAAATCCAAATAAGATATTTTGTGGGAGAACATAAGCCAGCGAATTCTCTGTTCCAAATTCAAACCTAAACCCAGGAGTTTCGCTTAGAACTTCGAATTCGTGAAACGTTTTAATTAAAGTGCTAAATGTAGTTCCAAATTAAATGTGTGTACATGAATAATTTAGACGATTCTGCCGAATGTATGGCTAGCAATGTCTGCTAAACCAAATAACATTTTCAAACATCCAGCACTACATATTTTGACAAAAACTTTGAAACTTCATACGGCAAAATCCGCGCAAAGGATATGCAATTTTTATAATTCCTCTGTAATTTAAAACTTTAATTACTGCAAGCTTTAACCAAACATAAACAGAACTAAAATAGCAGTCTAATGCAAATCTAATATTAAAGGTTTAATAACTTGGCTGCACGGCAAATTTTACGCCAACTTAAAGTTAGTTTTACGACATACGGGAGCTGTGTTTAATTACGTAGATTTTAAGTGTTATGAATAATGTAATTAATATAAAAATTCTATTAGAAAATGCCGTTTAAGAAATTACCTACTGGATATAAGTTCAGCCTTCATTATTATTTAGGTTATACCTTACAACTAGAAAGTATTGGCCTGAACCTTTCCGAAGAAATTACACGTCCATGATAGATTCCTTTTCAACACTTAAATCCCACGTTTACAATATTCAGCCTTAAGTAATTCACTTATTTATTAAACCCCCACATTGACATTTAATTCCGAATCCAAAAAAAGAAACCCAATTCAGACCCACTTCATTAATAACCCCTCGATTACGAAACAAATCTAAAAGTGGACCGAAGGGCTCCAAACTTTTTGATTTCGAAAAACTGTCGCCAAAAATTCATTAGGTATCGCTGTCGAGTTAAGTAATTAAAGCATTGGTATTCTTAATCCCCTGTTACCAAGTATTATCCAAGTTGGATTTGATTTATAAGAGTAAGAGTGTCCACAGACTGCAAACTTTTAGTCGGCCGACAGTTTTTTCGGGCTCATAATTCAGTATGAAGACTGGAAGCCGACCCCAACATGATTGGGAAAAAGGCTCGGAGGATGATGATGATGAATATGTATGGTGTTACACACATTACAATTACCTATCAGGTATTGGGCCGGTATCAGAAAAACTAAAAACGTTGATTGGATTCACAATTTACTTTTAAAAAAAACTACCTTGAATCAACTGTTGGCCGACTGAAGATCGGTAGGATTTTTTTTTAATTGTGTATTCAATGAAAGTTTTGATCATTGTCATGTGCGTACTTTTATTCATCTTCTCACAGATTTTTGAGCCTAAACCAACTGTCGGCCGACTAAAACCGTTTGCAGTATGCGGCTACTCAAAAGTTATTAATCCAAGTTTTAAATTGCTGGTGATGATATAAACGGGTCAATGGGTTTTGCAGTTCAGCGAGCTAAGCTGTGCAAATTAATTTGTAAGCATAAACAAAATGGCCGTGTTCCTGGTTCATATAGATAATTTTATATCTATGGCTATCGCTTAATGGCAGACAATATTATGATTTTGTGTAGGTACACATTATGCACCTAATTTAGTTACAAAATGGATGTTGAAAGAGCGGCGCAATAAATATATTTTTGTCTATTTCAACTTGAGTTTTATAAATTTTTTGTGCACACAACAAGGGCAATGGGAATATGATCAGACACTAGAACTTACATAAAACTGGACATAATAAATTGACTGGGTTTCAGGATTCAGTTATTCCTGTACAGCTTTCAGATTTTATTTACTTAGACGTCACGTAATCTCGAACTAAACATTAATGTATGTAAATTGATATTTTACAGAAACCTATATCAATAAAATATGACATCGATAGCCAGGCATTATCCCTCTTCAGCGATAACATCAAAGCGACCGTAAGCCATACACGGCGCTTGTCATGAAACTCAATATCCTGTGTTTACTAACAGGTCCAACCCTTATTGATTTGTACACACGTATGTACATTCCTGTATTGGCTGTATTGTGTAAAGATGTACACAAAGTATCTTTGTCAAATTCTAGAAAAAATCTAGTCGTAATGATCTGCATTTTATTCAAATTGGGTCCCGGATTGTGCATGTTACTCTGAGTGACCAATGATAATAAACTGTTAAATCTTAAGAGTAAATCAGTTCGATACTTGTATTATTTATTAAACTTTATTTGTAAGGCAAAAACAGCTTATCATTTCTTTAACAACCAATGTACGTTTCAAAGTCTTTAATGAGAATTTTCATAATACGAACGCCATGCACAACATTCTAAAAGATGTTCTAGAACTTTTCAAACTTTGAAACAACTTCGGTATCCCAAGATGCAATGGCAAGGCATTTTACAGCCTACACAACAACATGGCGACTATTCGCTAACTAGTGCCGGTCATGCCCATGACTTTAGCAAAGTTGGATCTTCTAAAATTTCCATCGAGACCCGACAAAGTTTCCCGGCGGCTGCATAACGAACCTTCATGGACGGAACGTGTAGTCTACAGCTAGGGAAATCGTGTTATTGTTTATGGATTCCGTGATAAAGGAGGTTTAATTGTTTGATCGTAGTTTCAGTCGACAGTATTGTCGTTTAATACCATGACCCTGGATATATCAAAACAGTAAGAGGTAAAACCATTAAGTGGATAGGTGTGGATAACTAGTATCAATATGTACCCTAAGGACTGGCTTTATAACTTCTTACTAGACAGGCAAAGGATCTTCTTGAGAAAATATAGTTTACCAGTAGGAACCAACTAAACATACAAATACAAACATGCTACTGCAAATGCAAATAAATTACCGTCAATTTATTGAGTGTGATATTGATTTATGTCATGGCCATAAAAACAATAACTATCAACACGTGCTATAAATGAAGACCAATTAACATTGTATGCAAAGTTCACCACAAACAACAATCTATTAGTTCTATCAAAATAATATTAAGTGTCATTAAATATATGTCGAAGTACAATTGAGGAGACACTAGAATTTTCCCCTGCAACAGCCTTGAGGAAAATTTGATCCCGCAATGTAAATATATAGTGCTGAATTGTGTACATTAAAGTATTTCAGACCATTTTGTCCAGACTATCACAAGGAGTAAGCTAAAATTACAAATATGTTTAATGACCTCCCCGCCTTTGTTCTTAACTAAAGCCATAATTAGTTTCCCAACTGTATAAGTTTAGTTTGTTTATGCTAAATCCGAGAATGGCCGCGGACTATAAGTTTGTAAGTTATTTAGACTCGGAAGACATAGAAAGCATCTGTTGTTTATCAACAATATGCGTCAATTGGACCCATAATATAAGGGGTAATTTGATTATGATTGTAAGGAATCATAGTCCCTCAAAGTGATGTTTGATCGCCTACATTTATAGGGAAACATTCATTTCTTTCCGAAACTTAAAGTAGAATTATTCAATGATCAGCTTTGCTGCTATGTCACAGAGCTTCAGATAAAATTTTGACATCTCACTCATCAAAAAGTTAACTACGATATATGTCGAACAGTCACAATGTCTCCGACCAAAATCACAATAATAATAGGTACACATAAAACTGCATGCTGTGGTTTTCACTAAGGAACCAAAACGTTCGGTAAACTTTTACATACAAACCTCGCAAACGAGGCGAGAGTCCTCTATTGAAGTTTATTTTCTACAATGTTACACAGTTTGTAGGAATAGTATGTAAAACCACATGTTTGTAGCTCGGCTTACCAAAAATGTCGGTTTCATTTCATGTTTTACCTGAAACAGAGAAGAATTTTAGGTCACAACATGTTGCAAAAGCAATTTAAATATGAAGAGGGAATCTCTGAAAAGATTTTTGTAAAATTTAATAACAATTTAGTTTTATTCCTTTAAAAATACCTACACCAAAATTTTAATTAATACTTTTTTAGTACAACAAAAACGATCCTGTCCTTAACCTTTGAATTAAAAAAGAGCTCCTAATAAAAATATTAGCGAACGTTTAACATCAAAGCAACTCATTGCGTTGCTAAGATTTCACGGTCAAAACAATTTAAAACAATAGCGTTTAAAACAAGTAAGAAGACGACCGTCACTGGAAATTGGAACTGCCATTCATGGAAACCCTTAAAACGCGATCCGGGATTGTTCCCCGGGGAAATTATGGACTTAGCACCTGACAAGGCTCAAATTTTAATGTTAGGCCCCGTAGCCCCTTGTAGCCGCGAATAAATTAACGAGTTTTTGTTGATTTGCTCCGCTCTTCTTGACAGCGAAATTTTTTACCTAACGCGTGATGTAAACAAAATTTCTTTACTGCTTGCGTGAGATCTACATTTTTGGTAAATTGTCTTCCATCATTGATTTGAAACAATACCATTTCAAAACTCTCTGGTTTCATTAAGAACAAAATCCTGAAGTCGAGCGTGTTGAGAGAGGTACAGTCCAAAGTGAAATAATTTAATTTAGTCTGACTTACGCCAACTGGCACTTAGAATTCCCAATTCTCTAGAAACCCTAAGCGTACCTCTTTTCATTTACATGCAAAGCAAGCACATAAGAGAAACGAGTGTAGGTGAACATTCTGCCTTCTCGAGTATATAAACAGACTCACAAGATTTGATAATGAAAGGCTTATAATACAAGTCCGGACTTAACCTCAGTGGTTTCTTGAGGAGAGAATGTGGCAATATTAAAGTTTCAGCGCAAACGGACCCTTATCTCGTCCGGCGGCGCCTAACGTTGTTACAAATTACGTTTGGACGTGTTGCCAAGACTATCTGGATAAGTGGTTGTTGAGCTTGTTAATGTAGCATTTGAGCTGTCTAGTTATTTGAATGAGTTCTATTTTGTTAACTGCTTTCCTGAAACACACTCAAAAACATTTGAGCATCAGAGTTACAAACCATCTTTTGTTGTTGTCAATTCAACAGTTTCAAAATATGAAAGAAATCTTGACTGGGCCCAAAATAAGAGCCACAAAGCAGAATACAAGAAGTTAGTAAACCCATAATTGTTTTATTACGCAGTCTCGCTTACAAAGAACATAAAACGCTCGTTCAACAACGCCTGCACACTTACGTGCGGCAATAAAGTGCATAACTCGTAACGGCCCACATTTTTTCAACAGGCGCTTTGTCTCTTAGACGTTGGGCAAGCTCACCTCTTGAGTACAAATAAGATGTGTTTAGGTTACTTAGAAGTAGTGTATAAATTGTTTATTTTCTGAAATGTTGTCATCTTTAGTCAGCCTTTAGATTCCTGCATTGGGCACTAAGAAACCTCCACGGCAACACACATACTTTTAGAATTAGAATTAGAATTTCTAAACATCATCCTCCGCGCCGTTTTCCCAATCATGTTGGGGTCGGCTTCCAGTCTAACCGGATTCAGCTGAGTACCAGTGCTTTACAAGAAGCGACTGCCTATCTGACCTCCTCAACCCAGTTGCCCGGGCAACCCAATACCCCTTGGGTAGACTGGTGTCAGACTTTCTGGCTTCTGACTACCTGTACCTAACGACTGCCAAGGATGTTCAATGACAGCCGGGACCTACAGTTTAACGTGCCATCCGAAACACAGTCAACGGTGTTTAAGATATACTTAGAAAGTACATACAAACTTAGAAAAGTTGTATTGGTACTTGCCTGACCTGGGATCGAACCCGCGCCCTCATACTTGAGAGGTTGGTCCTTTACCCACTAGGCCACCACGACTTTACTATAAGAATTTCTAAACAATGTACATTTAAGCTTTCTGCAGTATGAAGCTAGTAACCTACTCTATGCTTTTACTTTAAAGTTTCAAACCAACATCTCACTCTTTCAACGCCATTAACCAGCATAACCTCAAAGTCTTATCATGGACGTTAACGTAACAAATGACGACACATTCTGTAGTACAAGTTGACATAACTATCTGCATATTTACCAAGCTTCATAGCCATGCTCGTTAGTACTGGCTTGTTGGGAACAGTTTGTAACTTCGTTTATGCTGTCTCCGTCAGTTTTTCAACAAATTTTCCGATGTGTTAGGTTTTGGAAAGTTTGATCGTGGTTTGGTTTGATACAAGTTCTTGTTTTGTTATTAATTGCTTCTCATAGTCAGGGTTTTATATTGATACTTCTTTGCTACGTTTACCTCGAATCCAGAGAGTATTTTTTTCCGAGAGGTAAAGGGAACAAAAAATAAATGATGAGGGTGAATTAATTATAATTGTTTTCATTTCAAAAATTCTTACTCATTTTAAAACAGAATACCGTTTTGTTTGAAATATTATATCAACTTCTAATTATAATGTTCGCAACCGAAATCCATTTGTCTGTGCCCAAGCGTTGAACTGTAAACACATTTTAAAACCTACAATGGAAATAAATTGATACATCTTGGAAGATACATTACTAGTCAAAATATTAACTGTTGACTAGAAACATATAGCTACTTAAGAAGACGGAATGCGCTTTTATGTAAATTGATGGAAAAGAGACGTAGTTGCAACGTATTATATCTAAGATTCCGTATGTTCCGGTTCTTAAAAATCTGAAACTCAGGCATTGCAACAATATCTTAAAGTTTTATAATTAAGTTTTATAGTTTTATAGTTAAGTGTATCTTTATTTGTATTTAAAACATAATGAGGCTTACATAATATATCGAAAATTTTCCTATTTTTTTACTACTTAAGTATTAGAAATCTGTACTTATGGCTTTTGTTAAAAAAAAAAAAAAACAAAGAAAGATTTAAAATGAAGAGCTGCAACAGAATGGATCCCTAAAAACGGTGTCTGGCAATACATTTAGATTGCAATTAATCGTTGGTAGCCAATATATTCTCAGCAGTCGGCATTTACATAAGTAGTCCCCATTACGGTCAGACTACGATATTCCGTAATTTATCAAGAAAACGCCATTTCGGAACTTGGAGGACGGGTTGGAATTCCAAACTCCTGAATAATGTTTGTGTTATCATTCCAACGAAGGGTCGGCCTGTGGTCTTGTGTTACTTACATACTTCCATAAGTTGAAAAAGGAGAAAGGAATGTTTGTTTATTAATATTTATTAAAAATAACTGTCGTTCTAATATTCTCTATAGATAGATATGTTTAACCTTAATGATTAATCTATCTTTCAATTTTAACATATACATATTTTTATTGGCAGATATGTCTATCAAGTCTGTCTTCAAACCAAAGATTAAGATTCATCTACAGAGAATCTTAGCTACACAGAAACACAGCTCGTAGACACACTAAATAATTTAAACCGAATAAAAATGCATCAAGCATTTGTGAAATAAATAGCGTTAGTCAGATAATTATGCTAAGTAAGATTAACGGATGATAATCTCTTAAAAAATGAAAATAGATGTTCTAACAGTATACCCACTTAAGTAGCTTCCTATAAATTAGACACTTAATTTGAACGATTTATCGTGCAGTCTGATTGATTTAGTGTTTGCAGCATAATCTTAGTGTAAAAAAGTAAATCGATTAGGATGTGAGCCAATTAACGTAGGAATTCTAGTCCATAGCTATAAAACAGACAAATAAAGGCGATATGAAAAAATAATCAACCTACATATTATAATCACATAGGTATTATTTATATGTATTCATAACTTGCCAAGAGGTATTGGGTCCCCCGGTAACTAGGTTGAGGAGGTCAGATAGGCAGTCGTTGTTCGTAAAACGCTGGTACTCAGCAGCATTCGGTTATGACTGCTGCTGAGTACCAGCCTTTTCCCAATTATGTCGGGGTGGCCCCCAACATAATTGGGAAAAGGCTAACCAGATAATTCATAACTTTGAACAACTTCGTGGATGTTCAACTGATATTTTAGTTTTTAAATTTATTTTTAGGTTTAATAGCAATTCTCAAAAACAAGTTTCGACAAACACTAGCTTTAAATCTCCCAGTAACCACAGCACCTAATTCAAGCAACGTTTTCTGACCTAAAACAAAATTAAACTAAAACTGGACTAAAATAAAATGCATTTAACCAAACTGCGATTGTTCTAGTTAACATAAAAAGTACCGCAAAGTCCAAACAATCCCCTAGAGGAAATTCAGTCCTTTTTTATACTAGAGCACAGTTTTATTTAAGCTACCTAGCTTAAGTTGAGCTGAGCTAGATATACCTTTAGATAGGATATGCTTTAACGCAATTAAGTTGTTTTAAGAGTAACTTTAGTAGTTTTATCTTTGATGGTTAAATAAATCAATAATTGCCGAGTTTCTCAAAAGTAGTAGGTAACTCTATGGAATCCCAGTCTGTTACTGTTACAGCCTTTTTATCGTCCCACTGCTGGGCACAGGCCTCCTCTCACACGGAGAAGGATTGAGCGGTAATCACCACGCTTGCTCAATGCGAGGCCTAGTTACTTATTAAGTGGTCAAAAGTCTTGCGAAGGTCTCTACCTAAGTTTGCAACAAACTTATTTTACTAACTCCTCACATAAGCCCACTCTCATTCTACAGTTAGCTTGTTTATGCCAAGATCTAATGACGTCATCTAAACTGGAGTTCAAAAGTCGTTAAGTTTAGCCTTAATTACGACGGGTTATAAACCTCTTTAGTAGCACCTTTCTGACGTCACTATCTCGCAAAAGTGCTTGGACAAAACTGACTAATTAACGTGGACATAGGTATCACATGAAACTCATAGGTTTGAAAAAATATGTTCCTAAGTATCTCCTAAAGTTTTGCTATCATTAATGTAGGGTAACTACGCCACAATACTGCTTCAATGCTGGATCCTATGGTCTTCTATTAAATTAAGCTCTTCATGGACTTTTCAACTTGTGTTTCCTTGGATCATCCTTGGTCGATGGTAGACTTACAAGTAAATTATAAAAATCTTGTCTCTTCTCTAGGTATTTATTTAAATTAATAAATATTTTCAACAAAGGATTTAAATTTCCTTCCGACTCCATTCTCACCAGTATTATTTCTAAAACCTACCTATATAAAACCTATATTAAAAAAATGACATCACCCACTTAAATCAAAGTTGACATACACAAACCACCCTACACCAGAATCATAAAGCGTTGCACAAAACGCAATCTGCAGTGTCCCTGTATGCATGAATAAAATATATTGACACGTGTCTATGCGCCACACTCGTATTACCGACTACAGGCTCTCTGCCAAGACCCTGAATGAATTTTCATAACATGTTACAGAAAGGAATAAGATCAAGATGGAAATTCGATTTGTAAACATAGTTTTTTAAGTAGGATTCGAAAGTACCTTTTTTGTGAAAGGAAATTGATGAGCCGATGTCTCTTCGAACCTTTCCTGATCAAACGAAGAATATTTCTTTCGTACTTACTTAATATTCTGCAAAGTTAAAACGTAAACCAATAAAGACCCTCTAGTAAGCAATCGAACACAAAAAATATTTGAATATGGTACAATAATTCAAAATTACAAATACCAATTTTACTTTAAGCAACAAAAACTTGAACTTATTTCGCGCAACCTGAGAACTTAAAACCTCAGAGTACATAGATTAGTAGCCACTGATTAAAACCAAACTGCACTATATTAAACATAGCAATGACTATCCCATTGCCTATATAGGAGCGAATGAAAATCAGCAGGCAGATTACTGAAGTAAGCCTCCACCGGTGCAGGCGATATTAATCTGCGGATACCAGTTTCCGAGAACTCAAGATTAATTTTCAGAACCGTGAAAGAATAATGAATGACGATTTTTTAAGCACTACGTGAGATTTCTACCAACAGTTCTATGTCTAAATGGGGCGTGCAGCTGGCATTTCAGGCAGCATTGCTTTTGTTTTGATGATGTGTGTGATGCTAGCATATAGGGCGATAAAACCAGAGAATACATGCCTGAATGTTTCAAACGAATCGTGATCTAACACATTCAAAGCAAACAATAGTCGTAAATTGCGCCCTCAGGCCATAACAGAAAAGTACTAACGACCCATCCATCCCTCACCCGTTTCACAGCTTAAACGGTCATAAAAACTAAAGCATTGTCCAATGCCGAGTGCAATCCACTTAAACCGACTACCTATTGTACATACAATGCTATGTATGATGTACAGTGCAACGACACTCAAAACAAACAATGTGCCGTGGCTGGATGGAGGATCCGACGGAAAATGCGGACAAGGACCGTTTCATACTGAATAATGATGAGATGACATCGTGTAGATGTGGTAGCACTCGCGAATTGTGCTTTGAAGTATTCATTTAGCTAACAGATGCTAATGACTCTAATGAGTCTAGTAGTGATCCTGCGATCACTACCCGTCATAATGGTGAGTGGCTTGTCAAGGAGCATTCATGCTGACGCGAGTGGATTAGAAGATTAGGTTCCATTTCAGCTTTCACAGAGTAACAAAAAGGCTACATTTTCAAATGACGAGAAGCGAGAACGCCAAAATGGCCGATTTGATTTTTGTAGGCTATGACATAGTAGATAGCTACATGTTCGTGATGGCAGATACGCAGATGGGTGCTCATACAGGATGTTTCATCTTCAGAATTAGATTACTGGACCAGTTCTAAGCGAGTTGATGGATATCGAGTGCTTTTAGCTACGTGCGGATATCAAGTTATATACTTTGAAACCTTCACTTGATTATTTACATAGATTATCTCACTAATAATCAAAGTAAGGTTCATAAATGTTAGTTTGTAATATATACGTAGACTCGACACGATATTTGAGATATTGCTCTAAACGCTCACAACATTTTCATATGAAAACTGGCAAGTTAGTTCAATATTTGCTCCTATACCAAACTGTCCATTTCGCAGAAAACTAAACACTAACGACACACCACTTCTAAGTTAAACCTAAAACTCAAAGCAAAATTATTTTACATTCCCGACTTATCCGAGGCAGACCCCACGTTGTGTCTCTAGTCAAACAGTACACGTATCCGCATGCAATATTAATAGGAATGCAGTCGCACCCCTAGCGCGGGGAACTAGGGATGTACCGCGCTAAATAGGTACATCACTAGTGTTAGTGGGGAATCTCTTCAGTGCGAAGATTAATTAAATTTATTGATTGGCGTTTTACATATGTGAAAGTCATGTCTTATTTTTATTAGGTAGTATGTAGGTTTTTTAAAATTATTGGCCCGTCTGGTCCAGTCTTTATGTATGAGAACTTTTTTGAGAGCCAATTCAACAAAATATTTTAAGTATGACTTTTAGTATGTACAACTTAGTTTGTGTTAAATTAGGGGTTGCAAAGTATAGCTTATTACTTAACTACATTGTACCTCGTATTGAAGTTTTATCACCCACTTACTCCAAAATGTAACTCAACTAAAATAAACAAAAGGGAGCTACATAAAGTAGAGTAACATTGTAGAATAAATACAGCGGGTACTTCTTAACACAAACGCGACCTTCTCATTAGAATGTCTGAGAGGTCGGCCGAACTCCCAAAATGTTTCTTTGGCTACCCTCTTTGAGTTGTGTTAATGCATAAATATATAAAATGTGTGTCTGTGCACGGGACCTCCTCTTGGGAGAACGTGTGTCTTAGTAAGGAAGATTCGGAGAGGTGTGTGGTATGTCTATTTAGGACTATTTCAAATACTTTTAAAAAAGTGGAAAATATATTTTCTTTCAGGTGTGATACGTGATTTTCAGTAGATAAGGCAAAATAGTATCTCAGTATATGTATTTAGTTTGATCTGCTAATTTATTCTACATCAACATTTTCATCAAAACTCTTTACTATTAAGCTGGAGAACACTTTTGAAATCCAATTTTCCCAATGAAAAACAAACCCTAAAATGCTCACTGACAAATAATTAGCATCAGTACGTAAGTTAGCAGATATTTTCAAACGCACTCTCAACACCCGGTCAGGTGAAAGGGTTGCCAGCACAATAAAAGCAAATCCGTCACGGTATCATCGCAGACCTGCCCCACAGTTAATCGGATTTAATTCCCCTATATTAGTATCAAGCGCAATGAATCAGACGCGCAGAGTTAGCTGGTAACACATTTCGAAGTCATTATTTTGTCTCTGCAAGTATGGGGATGTGGCTTGGTACGTTTTTTAGTCTGTGGAAAACGCTTTCGTTTATGCAAATGTGATGTTATTAGGCAGACCATTTAGAATTATAAACAAGTAGTATTAATTACGAAACATTATATTTGTCACTGCTAAGCTATTTATATGAATTTCTTTTTAATTATTGAGTGTATTTCTAATGAAATGCAAAATTGAAATAAGTAAAATTTTAAAATGGAGCACATACCGAAAAAGATTTGTATACATACTTATGTCAAAACCTTTTAAAATTAACACATGAATTAACAGCACATGCTGTCTACTCTGAATAATATAATTAGTTCACTACTTCTTAGCTTCATTCCGACTTCTGCTAAATTCACATCTGTTTCCACGGTACCCACTAATTCAGTTACCTTAAACACAGTGCACTGTATCACCTGTTACCGTGTTTTGCTAACTGTAGCGAGCTAGGAAAGACGAATGATAGTACTAACATGTCTTATGCACTGGTTACTTTCTGCCGTCTCGTCTTGCATTGTAGCCAGACTTATGTTACTTGTATTTAAACATCATATGAGTCAGAAAATATAAATTGTTCCAGGATTGTATTAATTAATTATCAGAAAATGTATATTCGGTACTATATTTTTTCTGGGAAACGTGGATCATGGAAATGAGGTAGTTTTATCTCAATAGATAGACATTCTGCCCTGCACTTGAATTTTTATGTTTAAGGTATTTTTTCGCACACAATGTAAATTATTTTGGAATTGGATTGAAATGGAATTGCTCGATTTAAGATAGAATATCACTTCTACCATTTTATATTCATAAAATTTATTACATTTTACGTCATACTCATTTGTAACGACACTTAAACGTACCAACCGTAATAATCGGAAATAATTTCTTCGAACATGAGCCGTGAGTGTCAATCCCGCATTACTTCCCCTACAAGCTTTACCCCCGGGCGTACTCACCCCGTATCAAGCTCCACAGCCACTAGCAAATTACGTAAAGCCTCGAACGCTACAATTTTTCAATCGCCTATCGCTTCGGGCGAAAACGTTTCCTCACTGGATTGACGATGTTTAGTCATAATTTAGGAGGCGAACAATCGATCGCTTTGTTTACATGGTTGAACATCAAATGAGTAGATACAGTATTTGGTGGTTGAGAAAGACATATTTATAGTACCAAACCACAAAATAGAACAGAAGTCAATCTCATGTATGTACTTCACTTTTCATGCCTAAACTCGGCGGTCGCGCTAGGGTCGTCAACTTTTTATGCGCATAAAACTAACGTGGTAGTGGTACTCGTATCTAATTATTTGATTTATTGTTGAGAATAAAACAGGAAAAATGAAATATAAACCAATAATAATAAAATATTTAATGTGGCATACATGAGGTTAATTAAACACTTTCAACGGAAATTCGTTTGAACGAGATACCGAACTTTTTCAGAAACCGCAATTTATAATTTTGTTATTCATACATATACTTATAGGTACTTACTTATTACTCTTTACTTGCGAAAAAAATATTTTTGTATGTAATGGGTTGGTACAGTCCCTGATCTAAGCTTGCTTCTACCTACAGAAACCTTGATTTGCGAGTTTTATTTCGTCTACCTTACAATATACTCTCGCCATGAATTATCAACTCCTACTACTTAGTAATAATCTTTGAGGGTAGGTTGGGCGGTTCGCCTGGGCCGACACTAGCAAAACTTATTACAGCATTGGGCCAGAGGCCGCCAGGGCGCTTACCTACCCACCTAACTGTACCTACCTACTGCGTTTATTAAAAGAACCATCGAAATATGAGAAAATAAGTAGGTCCATACTATAGGTAATACGGCAGGCTAAAAAACGACAGTTCACTGTTTATTGTTGTATTAAAACAACCGTCCACTGAACAATTACATATAATACGACTTTTTTTGTTACTCCATTATTACTTTTTCTTTTGTTATTAAAATTAAAAATATTACAGTCAAATTACAGTTAGGTAGGTATCAAAACGAGTGCACATTTATCTACCTTGTGTGTGACGCTCGTATCTCAAGAAAACGGCAGCCCCGCTCGCACTGTTTTGAGTTGTTTTGAGACAGCGCGTCTGTGAACACGCACACATAGACACCTATGTCTGCGTGACTCGAACGCGCTTTATATGTAGATTGACTTCTGTACCTATGTATTTTGTGACCAAACTCTTGCGTTTTCTGATCGCCTAGTACTCATTATAGTATGTGGCAGACACAAAAACCTAAGATTTTCCAAAAATATAATGTTAATTAAACAAGAATGTGTTTAAAGGAAGGTGTGCAGTTTATATTAATGCAAAACAAAAATAAAGACAACACAAGCTACCCAACAAATTGTACACACACTTATAATCTCGTCCCAAGTGTAAAGCCATACAAATTACTTTTACTAAACAATTTAATGAGAGTTATTATATATCTACCTTCCTTTTAATTCCGCAAAGTGGACACATTTTCTCCAAAAAATCATTATTTAAATGCACCTTTTTATTTATAAACAAATAATAATTTACATAATGGCCAGCCATTTTTCTTAGTCTTAATTTCCCCGCCCTTGCGTCACGTCTTGAGACAAAAGATTGATATATTCTCTCTTTTCATTAAGTTAAAAATGATTTATTTTATCACACCCCTACTTTTTAACGTTTATATAAAACGTTTGCGTTCAAGTTTTGTTTGGAAAACTTTTGAGTAAGGAGTTCATTAAGTGCCTTTGGATTAACTTGGAGACTGTCAATACTTTTAAGTGAAATTAATTTGATGTGTCTCCTTTTTGTTTGAGTTAAGAGTAAAGTTTGAGGGACATTTTATGAGTACTTTTTCATGTTATGTATACCTATTTATTGACCAAATATTACTCTATAAATATTCCAAACATACACCGTATCTAACATAAATAAATAAATATAACTCATCTGCCTAGTAACACTTATAATAATGATCTACCATAGCTACAAGAAAGTGATTAGAGAGCACACCATTTACCGATCAACACATATGGGACCTTCCCATCTACACAAACTGTCAAGGAGTTCATTAGCTAAAGAGTTTACTTTCAAGGACTTTTCCTATATCGCTTAAAAGACAACTCTGCAAATTGGTCCTACAGTGTTATCTAACTTCGTTTAACTCTAACGTCCCCTTGATCTTTCTCAATACAAATACCTGTGTATGATACCTTGATAAGTCCAGACTGATTACATACCATTTATAATTGGTACAATCACAGAAATGACAGGTAACATTCACTCATGGGAGGGCTGTCTCCCTCCCTCTATGTAAATCACAAATTATCGTGCGTATAGGGGCACGGGACATCTGATATTAACTTTATGCTGGACATAGTTTACCTTTGTGTTTGATGGGATAATTTTAAGGTAGACATTTAGAATTAAGATGGGGGTTCAGCTTTTGAGTTGGGGTCTTGACAGTTTATTTAAATGATGTTAAGGGTTTTTCTTTCATTAATCACGAGGGTTGAGTTCACTTTTTATTTTGGTCTGTACCTATACTGTATGTTGTACCTGCTTTTATTCTACAGATAGGCCTAAAATACAGAAGGTACATTTAAGCTGTCTAGAAAAAATTGCGTATGATTTTACACTCATACCCTGAAGCCACTGAAACCATTGTTTTGAAGCAAATGAACACAAGACACACCTACAAAGGAATGTAAATAGAAATGACACTATCATGACCTAGAGACTAAACTTTAAAAATAAAGCAAACAACCACTTATCATACAAAAAAGTAATTATACAATTTCATTACCACCACATTTAAAGCATGACACATCAACAGAACGTACACGCGATTGTAGAACTTATGCTTTTGTATACATAGGTTTTATAATTGCTTGTACATTTCTGTCTCAGTGAAATGTTTGTTCAGTGTAATATAACTGTATGTAAGCTTAAAGTCTGAACACACGAAATCGATTAACAATGTCAACAGTGCCTTAAGAACAAGTGGTTGATAGTAAATCAATATTTATTTACATCTTATAATAATAGGGGCGGTACATAAATACCAGTTACCAGTACCAATACAATATAAACGAATATCTAAATGAGAAATAAAAACTATACACTATTACACATCTACATACATACTTATATAAACAAATAAAAAAAAAAAAAAAATGTAAACCGTCCCATTAGAAAACCTAATAATTATATATATATATTAAAAAAAAAAAAAAGAAAAAAAAAAAAAACCTTCAAACTACTAACTACATACTTAACTGATGATACTAATGATAATACATAGAATTTAAACACACAGTGCTCTTCCTCCTCTCTCCTACTATTGATTGCTTGTGCCCGACAGGGTCCATAATTGTGACTAATATCTATAACCTACCAACAACCTGTAATACATTATGGTATGCAATAAAGAATTGAGAATTGAGAATTGAGAATTGAGATATTGACGTCAGAAAATCGCTATTTTTACTATACACTTATTCACTTATTCACTGACTCACTCATCAAAAATCTAGACCACTTCCAATGGTCGTATTGACTTGAAATTTGGCATGGAGGTAGGTCTTTATGTCAAGGTAAAGGGAAAAATCTGAAAATGGCCAAGTGTGAGTCGGTTTCAAAATAATGAAGGTGTTTTATACCCGGTGTAAAATACCCCTAAGGAACTAAAACGAACTAAATTTATCTATATTTATATAATATATCTTTGAATGGTACAAAGGTTTGTATTTAGTCAAAGTAAAGTAAAAATCTGAAAACGGCCAAGTGTGAATCACTTTCGAAAATAACGAATGTGTAACTTTGATCCACGAACATAATATATGATAACATGTCATGTCAGTTGGTAAATCTAGTCATAGTTAATCTAGTTCATTTCTTTGTAAGAAACATAGTGCATATTAAAAAATCTAAAAGATAGTATAAATGAGACATTTCTTTAACTAACTTCATCATAAGAAAAAAATAAAATAAACAACCTTACAAAAATAAATGAAATCCCACCCAAAACAAAAATGTGAAAGACTGCCAAGTTCGATAATATGGGAATGCTTCGCCTATTAAAGAAGTGAGATCTGAATAAGTACCAAGTTCCATACACATACCTCAGTTAAAAATAGTTACTTTTTAATGATGATTACTTGGCAAGTTTTAATAGAAAATTAAATACTTGATTCATTGCGTTTAGTAGGTTTGTAACAAGGTGTATGAAAACTTGCCAAGTAACATCATTAAAAAGTAACTATTTTTAACTGAGGTATGTGTATGGAACTTGGTACTTATTCAGATCTCACTTCTTTTATAGGCGAAGCATTCCCATATTATCGAACTTGGCAGTCTTTCACATTTTTGTTTTGGGTGGTTAATTACACAGTACTTAATTCAAGTTAGTAGATTAAAGATTTTAGAAGTTACTCCTATCATGTTGACTGCACTTGGTAACTTATATCGTAGACCAACCAATAAATCATTAAATCAAGGCAAAATAATTACCAAGAAAGAAATCCTGTATCCCTTTTAGTTAACATGAAAAACCACTTCCCATGTTTACATAGTGATGTCCCTTTACCAATTAGACACCTAAAAGCAAACTCGATTATTTATAGAGAAAATAAACGATCGACTAAGAATGTAGAAATAATTCTTTTTAAGGAATTTCTGTCCTAAAGGACTCAGAAAAGTAAGTAAAAATACTTATTTGCCCATCATATGGTGCTTCACCAACTGTTTAAAAATTTTAGTGAGTACTCACAGCTCGTAAAGTTTGACAAAGCATAAAACAATAGATATAAATCATATTGAATCAATTGACCAATGCGGTCCAATAACTAATGACTCAATTTAGGTTCGAACTTGACCAGTAACCGTACGCCGATAAATTATACTGACTACGATTAACGGTTACCCGTTAAAGGTTTCAATGTCCGATTTAGTAATTAATATTACAAATGATGGAATATTTATCATGCTTATAACTTGACATACCTACTAACTAAATATTTTTACAATCATGGTTTCATTTTGCCTTCAACGACGTTTAAAAACACCTGTGTAACATGGCTTTTTTTAGAACGATAAAATGTAGGAAAGAAAGCACTATTAACCTTGATCATCTATTTCAGGCTATTTTTCGCACAAATTCCTGGAAACATTAATTATCACGTTTCCCACAGATCCGCCCCATTCCGTAAACATTTCTCCGAAGAGCCTACCACAACAACCGAACTAAACCAATCGTAAATAGGCCAATCAATAAACTAAATTTCCTTTGATGGTCCGTAAAACCCTACAAAGTTGGCGAGTAATAGAGTTTTCACGTCGTTGCCAGCTGCCCGAGTGCCAATCAAATTAGGAACGATTATCGTGCGATGCCGATCAGGACTCACTTTGAACGATCGCTGCTGAAGCTAATCTACGGATTAAATTCTTTTAGTCAATCGCTACAGGGATTTCGAGTAATCTCCTCTCATAATTTGAGGAAAAAATGCTATAGAATATTATGTCGAAATTGATTTTGTAACAGAGCTTTGACGGCCAGAATTGGGTCGTACCGCGGTGTAGGATATACCATTTTCCATAATACGTAATCACTTAGCGGTCGCTTCGTCTAATCCATATTTTATTCGTATATCTGGATTATAATTTGAATGAGTTATATCATAATCTTCAGTATACAGCTGGAATAAATTCAGAAAATATATTTGGAAATGTGTGTTATGGTTATTTAAATTCCCTAAACTGCCATACATTATAAAGTTTATACAGATGAATAAAGCAGAGCTTGTCACAAACAAAGAATATTTTACATAAGTCCTATAGGTAGACCCTACATAGGTATTTTTTCAACATAATCTAATAGCTTTTCCGAGTTCGTATCGGTGATTAGTTCCAATTATTGGCATTCAACGCACATGCGGCCAGCCATTTCAGTAATTGCCTTTATTTCTTCAGTGGATCGCTCTTGCCACGCGCTCCGTACAATGGTTTTCTTTTTTTCGTAGAATTGCAAACAAAATCGGATTTAGGGGTACAAATTAGATTTCAAATTGGGTTTTTAATCAGCCTTTGCCGTCTATTTGTTTGTAAAAATTAGGATTTATACGAAATTGCATCTTTCTTCTAAAATGTGAGTAGTTACCTACGTTCTGTAAACTATTCCCTGAAAAAGAAGAAAATTTTCTAAAGCTCGATTTCTAACAAGAGTCCAAGTCTAAATAAAATAAAAAAGAAAACTAGTTTCAAGAAAAGCGACTTTCATAATAAAACGAAAAGTTCTAACATTCCATTTCACCTCCTCATCTCATTTTGAAAACGCTGGTGAGTTGCAAAATCTTAGGACCAACATATTCCTGAGAAGGTAAACTAAGCTGTAATATCTTCGAGCTCGTAAAACGTACGCGGGAATGAGTATCCAAGATACTGAAGTTGATATTTAGTCTGAGCAAAGTTTGGTTTTCATATAAAACGTGTCGCTGAAAGTGCAAGAATTTGAACTTGTACCTTCGAAGAACTGAACAGATTCTGCGAAACTGGTTGCGATATAGAAAATGCTTTGATCGTAACCTTCAGTGAGACTGTTTAGCTATCAATTTTGTATGTTTATTGAGGTGTCACATGTGTGAAAGTGCCTGTTTTTCAGAACCTTTTCACATGTACAATGTTACTCACATTGTACCCACACTTGAAAAGCTTATGTAAAACGTCACGATCATAAAAAGTAAATAACTTATGTGGATTTGAATTGGTCGGCTAAATCAATTTTGTATCATGGAAAACTCAAATTATACTGGGTTTTTAATCTTGAAATGATTTGTATAACAAAGATAAATGTCGAAAGCGATGTGCGACTCTTAGTTTATAAATTGATGTTCCATATTATGTGGCGTGCACTTGGAGAGGCCTATGTCCAGCAGTGGACTGCGATAGGCTGATGATGATGATGATATTATGTGGTCTTGTCTCAATAAGTCTTTTCTATCTTTCTTCTGAGACAAATGAAATCACCAAGATGAAATTCTGATACAAATAAACCAATCAAATCCTAAATTACCAACGTGGTAGTAGTGCCAACTAGTGAGAAAGAAAAACACGAATAGGTCACGGTCAAATCTTCGAAAATCGGGTCAAGAAAAATATTATTGCTTAAATTATGTAAGATTTTTCAGTTTCATCTTAAAGACGTTAACCAAAAATTGAGGTATAGAAATTACAGAATTTTGTTACTTTCACAATTTGTATGTAATCCTACTAATACCTATTGCGAAAGTCCGTTTGTTTGCTGCGCTTTCAAGCAACACCTGCTTAACATATCATCATGAAACTTTGTACACATATTCTTGGTGGTACTAGAATGAACACAGGATACTTTTTATCAGCACACCACGCGGGTGAAGCCGCGGGTGTGCTAATAAAGCTAGTGTAAAAAATAATCAATTTAATTTACTGTGGGCAGATTTTCACATCACTGAAACAAAAACATCAGCTTGCCTAACTTTAGTCAGACAAATTCATACTTGGCAACTGACTGTACCTAATAAAATTACAAAAGTGAAGCACCACATAACAAATTAACTTAGGCGAGTATTATCCCCCAGGACTCAGGGGTTATTTAAATGACATCCCCGTTGCAACCAACCTCCATGCTCTGTAGCAAAAAAAAAAACAATTTCGCGGTGCAAACTTTACACCGCCCGGTTTGTTCCTTCTAAATATTCAAATAGGATATGAAAGCCCGTAATGGTTGGTTAAATCGAAAATGTATCCGCTCTCAGGGACATTAATTTATGTAAAGTATTAGATTACTTGGTACCACAACCTACTCAATATCTTAAACGTGATACTACTGTTGATTTAAATTGGCAACGACTTTTGTATGCAACTTGAGTAAATAAAACTTGGGAGTCATTAATAATGGAAAATAAACTTTGTTGTTTAAACAGGAGAGTCGGTCTATGAAGACATTAATGAGAATCTTTAATGAATTTGCTATTAAAAGCAAAAGTTTTAAGCATTTGGCTATCAATTCCCGAAAATCACTGAATCTTTCAAGAGAATCTGTGGTTATACCTTCAAACCTAATTAAAATAAATGATTACGACCCAACGTTTTGTCATAGGAAGTCTCACTGTTTTACCGCTGAACATAAATGTAATAAAGCAACAAATGCTTTTCCTTCGCTTTGTTCCACGAAAATTGCGGTTTACATAAAACTGAACGCAATAACAATACAGAGCATCACCCAGTAACATAATATACGTAAGGAGAAAACTTTATACGAAACGATCTTTTATCTTTGCTCGAACTATTCCCTCGTCTATTCTTATTACTATCACCACTTGAAACTTTAAGGATAACCTCATTTATTTACTGTAGAAGACAAATGCTACGCGAGATAAACAAATAGCCGGCATCGCGTGATTCATAGTTTGTGAAACATCAGAATCTCATCAGCATAAACATCTAGCGACTGAACGTTTTGGTACTACGTTGCTTTTATTCAACAGTCCTCTCGTATATCCACAAAATATGATAAAACACGTCGCACGTACTCATGCATGAGCTAGCATCATTGAGAACACTGACACGGCCTGAAACTGTAAACAACATGAGATAACGTTACCTCTTTTAATGAAGATTCAGCTTCTGCGACCAAACAGCCTTCCGATGCAAGCTAACACTGTTTTGAAATAACACTCGTAACACAATTTATTGTACAATATCACTGTCTCTAACAGATAGTCAATTCAACGATTGTTTTTGTATCACCACTGGGGACACGAGGTGTCCCTACGATCGCTCGGGGGTGACTGTTAGTGTCACTCAGACCTACGGGGTGAACCCGATGACGTCATCCTAGACCAATAGGGTGAGATTTGGCACGCATGCGCGCCGTGCCAGCCGCCGCGGCGCCGCTACCGCTGTCGAGAGCGACCCCCGACGCGCAGCCGGTGCACGTTGTATACATTGCTGCTTCAGTTGTTTGCGCTTGTGCGGCTCGTGGAACGTGAGCGCCAGTGGTTGTTCAACCGCGCGTTTTTGCCGATTTCGGTGTTTACGACCGTAGTGAAGTGTGCTTCTGGGGGTGACAGCTTTGAGAGCACCCCCCGATGGGCTTTTCAAAGGACCAGCGCCACCATTCTTTTTGTAACTGCCTGTGGCATATACCGCGCGTTTGGAATAATTGAGACGCTCGGTGTATGATTTAATTTGCCCTTTCGCGGGGCCAACTGTTTAACCGTAAGGGGAGAAAATATTTTCATACTAATAAAAAAAATACGGAAGGGTTAGTTCCCTTGGCGGACCAAACAGTAAATACTCATTAATATATTTCATTACAAAAGTCATTAGTCAAGTCTTGTTTCATTATGAATTTACGAAGATTAAATCCGAAACGAGATAATATAATATTCTACATTAAAATACACCCAATAGGTAAAATAATTACCTATAATTTGCATCGCAATCCTAGGCACTCATAACTTACTCAACAACAAAAAAAGAAGGCACTAGACACTCACAATATCTGCCATTACAAAACCTGTTTAAAATTCACCCCTAACTCCACCTAGGAAAACTATTTTCCCCTCATCAAAATAACAAGCAACACCTAATTTCCTAATCTAAATCGTATCGCGTCATACGTTGATCGATAAGTGGCAATCGAATCGCCATCTGAAGCGATTTTTCATACTCGATCATTCGGTACAACGGGTGTTTAATTTGCCATCCGTCTTGTAGCAACAGATTTTCCTTCGAGCCTAGCTGATCGTAATCTCATTATAATTGGCTGGAGTCGAGTTTTGTTGTTGATTTTCATTTCGAATGAAGTTTCGATTTCATTTCTCTGTGTATTTTTAGTTACACAGTTTGTGTATTGAGCGTTGCGTAACAAATCAATTTATTAAGTTGTACAAAGTTGAAAAGGTTTACACAAACTTGTTACGGTGTTCGAATCTTACGTAATAGAAGATGGTGCGTCTATAAACTTGTCAAGTTCTTAATTACTCTCGGTTGAGATTATTTTTACAATTTTGTATATTCGCAGCTCTAATTTAGTCATAAGTTACCTAAAATTCAACACTTAAAACTTAAAACCAAAATCTTATCGACATGATACTGAATTTAAAGTAAGGGACTGTATGTATATGCACACACGTTTATATACAATCACTAACGATACAACATACTATATACAAACAAGAATAGAGCAACAATCGAACCAAAATTTACGTCGAAAACTTTTTAAAACAAACTTCGTGCTCGTTTCAAAAGCAAATCCTAGTACGAGAACTAACTTTTGTGCTAAAACTAGATTACATGTTTAGGCGAACACGAATTAGAACTTAGGGATGCAACATAAGTCCTAAAAGGAAAAAGTCGATACTAACAATACCTCTAGTAGTTTGGTAGGTTTGGAATATCGCATCATAATTTACCTGTCTATTTATAGTGGTTTATACACAGACTTGAGATAAAGTATAACCAAAGAATGGTTAATGCAGAAACACAAACTATTGACGGTATTGGTGGTAAATATAAATATGTACTAGATATTATTTTGATATTTTACTACAACAGTCTATATTTTACTTGATGTTCAAGCTGTATTACTGCTAAGTTTCATTACGATTCGTATTGAATTTTTTGAGTGATGGTAGTAACAAACATCCATTATTCAGATGCTGCATAAACATAGTTTTTTATAAGTACTTTTACTTTCTCGTTTTCTCCTTGCAAAGATAGCACGCTCGAAGAGTCTTATTGTCCATACTAACAGTTTTAGGCCAAGGCAACATCTAGTAAGGTCGTTCTCTCGAGCTTAGTATCAAGTTCAAAATGTACTGAGAGAATAGGTACTTTAACTTTCTTCATATCACTTAAATATATTATTTAATTAACTTGCAAAGCCACCTTTATATTTCATATTTATTGCGGGTTGTTGTTGAACTTAAAGATCTTAAAGTTTATGCAAGTAATTAAAAACTATTTTCTAGTAAACAGACTTAAACAGATTGTTTGAAATAGGTTTATTTATTTATTTATTTAGGCACACCAACAACTTATTTACAAATACTTTCACATATATACGTTTACAATGAGGGTTTTCTAAAATGGCAATCCACGAGGTGGCAGCACCGAGTCGTCAGGTCCAATAACTGTCAAAGTGCTTATCTTTACTATGAATAGTGAACGATTTTAGTGTTTTTTTGATTTTATAATTAAAGCACTGCATTATTGTTTTACTATTGCGGTTGAGTAAATAAAAAAAACTAAATCATATTGTGTTAACAAATTTTTCAACAAGCTTTTCCTTAGTACCAGTGACTTTTGCACCTTCTCTCTTAGCTCAATTTTTAGTTCGGAAACCTTATTCTGACCGTAGTCCATAATAAAATCAATAACAAATAATTTCAATAAAAAATAAGTTCGGCACCTACAATTCCATACTATTTGACAGCTGTTTGGACCAGACGCATACGTGGCGCCACCCGGTGGCAGAAAAAATTTCAAAAACCCTCATTGTAATAAGTCCTGCGTAAATATGTCAATTATAGGTGCGCACAACGTTCAAATTAAAAATAACTTAAATTAAACTAAACCAAACTATGCATAACAAAAATAATAATAATAAAAAAGAAGAAGAATCGATACGAGGCAAATGACAAGGTACTATTCAAATTGGTCAATTTTGTGCAAAATTTAATTTATAAGAGGCATTTATATTGCTCTTTATTATAGGGATCATGGAAAATGTCAAAATTGTCTGAGCTCCCGCACAAAGAGTTATATTCACTGCAAATTCGTGCCATAGGCGAGCGTTTACCAACATTGGTTCTGTAAAATGGAATTTGGAATGGTTTGGTGATTGGGTATCGCGGTATTCTGGTGGGAACAGCAAGTTGAATGTGATGAACTAATTCGCTACAATCTGTCTTTCCATTAATGAGTTTGTGTAAGAATTGAATGTCATGAATTTTGCGACGATTATGGAGAGTATTCATTTTAAAGAAATTTAGTCTTTGGTAGTATGGGACCCTATGTGAAATTCCGGACGAGATATACGCCAGATGTCTGGTAAACGCTCGTTGGATACTCTCAATCCTCTGAGATTGCACAGCATATATGGGATCCCGCACTTCAGAGGCAAATTCCAGATGACTTTGTACAAGACTATAATATAATATTTTTTTTGTCCGTATAAGACGATACTCTTTGGTATTTCTTAGGTTCTAAACACAAACACTTTACATCGCCATGGTTTACCTGCCACACTTTCAAATCTTATTTCTCCTCGTGTTAATTAGAGCTTGTAAAATTAATATTAATAACAGGTTTAGTTTCAACACATTTTTATTTAACTACAAGATCTAATCGCTACTTATAGGTGTTAATTTATAGCACATTCATATAGCTTTGTATAATGTTGCACGCAAGGGTAATTAAATTGACGTTTTAATGTCTTGTTTATCTGACAAGTTAAGACGAGGTGTCTTACATTTCTAATGCCATTCATTTTCTCCAAGAAGTGCAGATATTGCAATTATTTATTGTTCTATTCGCAACGTGCTGTCTTTAATTCAAGCCAGATACCTAAACCTGTCTTTTTGAATGCGCATAATCTAAAATTACTCGCATAGAACACGTATGCCTATTTTCCTTAGAAAATATGTAAGTAATATGTTTAGTATATGACAAGAATTACGACAAGTATACGTGCCAAGCTGAACAAGAAATAACAAGACACAAGAACTTATTACATAACAGCCGTACAATGAAACATCACAGGAACGTTCTCGATTAAGAAAATCCGTTTACCTAACAAAAGGCTCGCATGTAAGTACTCACATACTTTTTCTCGAGCTCACATCTTAGTCTTCAGCTCCAGACGTAAGAAGCTCGTTACCAGTAATGCTCGAGATTGCCCGAAGAAGCCCGAGTGTTCCCGAAGATGGCCGAGCTTGATTTATCGTCAAGATAGCTGACGTCGCCATCATAACTCACACGAGTGGAGCTCTTGGCAAAAACTCGACGAGACGCGCAGATAAGTGAGACATAATTGTTGTGACTTTAATAATGTCATGTTACTTTGTGTAAGCTTTCACGAAATTAGATTTGCTGTAAGGTTTTAGGAGAAAAATGTTTTGACTGACCTTCGTGTCGAGAAAATCGGAACTTGAGTTTTCTTTGTATGTTTCCATTCTAAAGGTTTCTTTGCTTTCAAGTTTTAGAAAGTAGTGCCAATAAGAAATACGATACTTAAAAGTAGTTTATGTATTTGATCGCAAACAAGTTAAAATGGTAATACTTCTCAATTTCCATCTTCCTATGAGAATTTGATCAGCTATTGGTAGTCCACTGACACCCAAACTTTGCAAACCAGACCACAATTAAAGTTTATATGAAGGCATTAACATTGAAATGAAGCTCATTGTTCCAATACATTCATTAATACCACACAACACATCAGACGTTCCAACGACAATACAATGATCGATTAAGCCATTACGAGTTTCCAGCAACATACCACCTGTAACACAACACAGACGCTATTGTTCCAATACAAATTAATCAACAATCACATGCAAATAAAAAGGTACAAACGACAGTAGAGTGTAGGGTGTCGATTGAGTCCGCTCGAGGGTGCTAATCCCACCCGACAGGTAAGCTACGCTAATTTATCATCCCTAAACAATAGGGCTGAGCACATACCCCCTTATGTAACGAATAGAGGGTTCAATAAACAAACGACTGAATTATTGCTCTATTACGCAAACGAGACCGTGAAATCTTTTGGTACTGTTGCTAAAATTATAGGGGTGACATTGAAATTATTGATCTCCTTTTGTTTATATGAGACAAAAGAATAGATTGAGCTTGAGAAGCCCTGGATTTGAAAAGGAACGCTGACAAAATAAAGGAATCAAGTTACAAAATCACAGTAGTACCTATGTACATATTTACTTAGTAGGATTTCTTATTCAATAGAGAAAATCAATTTCAATAAATTTAACGAAGATTTTTTCCTTATATTTTGCCTATCAGAAAGATAAAGATTCTTTGAACGATTCTTAAAAGACTCGTCGTATTTGCGGTATTCTTTGAATATACATCCTCTTTTACATTTTTTGGTTTTATTTTAATCTTTGGCCAAACAGGCATAGGTAAACGTGAAAATATCGAGTTCGCGTTTCAATTAGGAGATGCGCGTATGACGAGTAATCTCCCCTTTCATAGCGGATTTCAGCTTTTCCGAGCCCAACAAAGAGGCTTTCATCATTTTCCAATATGTCTACATATTGGTGATCCAATGATTATGGCATAATTATCAACCGTCCACGCCAGTTTTAATTAATGTTAAATTTCAACTTTTGTATCGTTCGACCAGTAGTTTTAAAACATAGGAGATGAATTAGTAATTTTTGTCAAGCGAAATTTCAGGAATAATGTAGGTAACATTATTCCTGAAATTTTGAGTCATTTAATAATGTGAACTTTCCAAGCGTGTTAATATGTGAGGTAACTAAGCGTCGAAACTCAAATTAAATTAACGATTTTTCTTGCTCGCTTCCATACTTAATATTTATCATACAGTCCGCATCTTATCTTAATTTCATTTAAATACATAACACTGCAACATAAGACTGCTTTACAAAATCATTATTGCGTAACGGGATCGAATATTTTTCCGCCTGTTTTTGGCAATACTTCTCGATAAACTTCACATTTTAATCTTGATGTCAATATTTTTTCGCTGTCTATATAAGGCAGATAATGAAGGTAATCTCGGAATACAGTTCCATTGCGCCTTTTATATAGAAAGGATTTATAAAGGACTATAGCAAAGCAGCAATGGACATCACCCCTTTAAAATTGTCGACAGATAAGATCCTGGTACCTCTCTCAAATATTCAAGCCGGTTCGAATGCCCCGGAACAAGTATTGGCGAACATTTTGCGGTTTTATTAAAAGTAATAAAAGTCAAGCAATAAACTTCAAAATAATATGTATTACGCCGTTTGCGTACAATTCAGGATGAAAATCTACTTGAATTCAGACAAAGGAATTTAAAATTAAAAAGAAAACAAACCGTTGATTAAAGTTTGGCTATCTATAAAAGACATATAACAGGTATAATGTTGCAAAAAAAGCATATGCTATACACGTCATTTCACGATAAAAGGGTTCCTAAACCCACTTCATTAACACTCCACAAATAAAACACCTACTCGATTATGAATCCATCTCGATACCTTTTATTACTCGCTCGTCAGACGGAACATACGATTGCCGCATCACTATTCAGGTGAATCAAATCGCTTGGGCTTTACTCGCATCTTAATAACAAAACAACCAATCAAAAGAAAATAATAAAAGACGCCTGAAAGCATTCCTTATTGTTGCAAGGTCACTGATCAATACGTTTGTAGCAGATAGTTTACGTAATCAGACATTCCTCAAAGTTTCTGGTTCTTTTATTTTACAACATATTTTTTTAATATTTTAAATAGGAAAAATATGTTGCAAAATAAATAAATTATAAAAGTAATTTGAGTATTGTTTGTGGAAACCAAGAAAACTTCTTTGAAATAAGTATGATTCTTTCATGAAAACATGAACGTTCATTTGTCTTACTCGCTTCTACGGCTTATGCAAGAAGCATTTTGTACTTACGATGTTTTCTTATTCCTGGAAAATGTTCCCGTTTAGTGCATTGTGCAATTTTAATGTCGTACTTTTCTAAGGTAAGTAATAAATATTTAGGTAGGTACTGTTTTTTTTTTTAATAAATACAGTAACGTTTAGGTTCAAGTCTAGATTATTTTTTTTGTCTAGGTTATTTTTATATTTATTAAAAAAAATAGTACCTACCTAAATACCATCAGTTACCTTCGAAATATACCGATGAAACCAATGATAACCTTAGTTACTAAAACGATGGAAATATTTAGAAATTTCTGTGATATCAAAAAATATCAGGCGAGCTTCTTAGTTACATTCTCTGGCCTATGAAAATCGGAATAAAATTTCCTTATATCGATTTCCACGTTACCGCAAAAAGGTACAATAATCCACCATACCCAGGATATCTCATTAAGTATGTGCCGTCGCCATGAAAAGTTTCCGTTTCAAACGGAAATAATTAGGAACAAGAAATATGAAAAAGATTCACGGTACAAAACCTGTCATTCTGTTACATCATACACGTTGACTATAAATTATTTTGACTTTACAGTAGATAATACGATTTTTACAAAAGCTTTTTCAAAGTTTTTCTGGAAACTATGAATATAATTACAAATAATTTCTCTTGGTCGCTAAACTTTAACAAAATATTGTGAATACATAAATTAACTAGCATCTTTTATAGATTTGAAAAAGTCCTGTGTAGGAACCATAACTTAATAATAAAAAATAATTTATTCCCAGTGTCTTTCAAAAGTTCTTGATACCTTTAAGTGATTCATCAAAAGTTTAAATAAAAAATTGATCAGTATCTCTAAAATAATTTTAATATTTTTGCTAAGTGCCGGATTTCCGACAAGCACTACAACATAAATAAAAACCGGTCGATGATACCACACGTGAAGTATACACATACGTGTGTTATTATACAAAATATACTGGTGCTGGGTGGTCATTTAACCTGCGAATGACTGACTTTTGGTTTTCATAGCTATGCAGATATCAGTACAATTTAGATTAGATTAGATTATTCTTTATTGTACACCAAGACACAACACAGGACATCACAACATACAAAAACACAGTACAATCGGCGGTCTTATTGCTAAATAGCAATTTCTTCCAGACAACCTTTGGATGGAGTTTATCTGTAGAATACAGTGAAAAACGGGCAGTTTGGGGTGTACATACATATAGGTTATATATAATTGACAAATACCAAAGATATAAACAAAAAGAAAGAATAAAAAAAAAAAAAAAAAAAAATAATAGTCAATAAACGGAAAGTAAAGATAGAAGAGTAAAGATAAAAGAATAACAATACAGCGATAGTAGTCAATGAGCCAAGTAGTGATCCTTGACCATTTTTTTAAATACTGCAATCGACTGCGCTCGCCTTATTGCCACTGGCAGTGCATTCCACAGACGAGTGGAGTGTAATGAATTTGGGACTGTCACAAATGTATGTAGGTTCCAATGATCTTTCAGAGTATTAATTAAGCTATCGATTGTTATTATATTTTAGAGAAAAGGCGTTTATCCTGTAGGAGGCCGTTTTGAGGATATCCTGGAAAAACATGATGTAGACGAAGGACGGTATTGAGTTATGGTGATAGTCATTTTTATAAATGCCCCAGATTCATGTATCCAATTTACGATTTTATTGAAATTTTGTTTCCACCGTATTTTAAATATGTTTTATGAGACCACTTGACTCCCGTATTACTGAACATGTTTGTTTTGGGGAAATTATGACCATTTATGGGCACCATAATGAACGAGTTCGACAAACGGTGGTGGTAACGGGAATATCACCATATTGGTAAGAATGGATTATGAATGAGTTTTTATGGAGGCCTGACTACAAAGCTAGGTTCTTCTTTATCAAACCAAATAAACTTAGGAACTTTGGTAATATTTAAATAAAATGCAACAGAAGCATAAATATACATACTTCGTTAGTTATTTAAGAGTAAAAGCAACAGAAAATGTATCAACTGCTTGTTATTCCATACAAGTTATGAATGTCAAATAGGGAAATAAATCCGAGCATATGCAGAGCTTTGCTATGTCTTGGAGGCGACATGACTACAAGTGTACAAAAATATCCTAGGACAAGACCGTGAACAAGTATTTCATATATACATGGATACAGACTGACTAACATCCCACATGTAAAGCCTAAAAAACCTAAATGTGTTTATCAAACACGTTTGTCACATTAACACTAGTGTTTTTGCTTAAAAAGTATTTTTGGAAATATGTTTACCGCGTCCTTCATACACGTACCAGTACCTACTGGTATTCAAATTCCATGACTGCATTGTATCTGAAACAGCAAGGTATGTATTGGTGGTTTCCATGCATTTCTTTTAACTGCGAATACTGCTTTTAGTAGTAAGAAATTCTATACGGCGCGGCGTAAAACATAACAATACATTGTTTGGAATAGGAATGAAATTAGCTGCAGTGAGAAGATGACAGATGGCTCGAAGGTAAGTTCCTATTCGATTTTCGATTGTCAATTTCGATGGAGTCCACCACCTGGCAACTATCTGGTACATAAGAAATTCATTCGTTAATTCCTAAAACATGTTGATAGCTCATCAGTAAAGACCGGTAAATCTCCCACTCAACTAAATGTAAAAAGATACTCTTGAGGTTAAAGAGTAGATGGTATCTCTGTCCTTCTTTTAACACCTGAATGATAAATTGAGTATCATATTACGGCAAAAATACAACCAAATTCCAAATATACAGTTTCTGTAGATGCATGCAAAGTGGGAGTAGTTAATTTTGTTTTATTGCCTATCCGTCTAAAAAACGTTTGACTAGGTGTATCATATTACAGAAGAATGACTCTATTGACTGTTTTTACGGTTTATAAAGTCGCCATATTTGGAAACTTTATATGGCTGTTTCGAATACATTATTTTCTGTGGTGATACCTAACTTACTTCATTGAACACGTTTATGCCGAATCTTGGTTTGAACTTGATGCAGTGTTGAACTAAAATTTCTTATCAGAATTCTTACTACCTTCGTCAAATGGTTGTTCATTGAACAAACTGCAGCATTTTGCAAAATCTAAATCCGGTATAATCCGGTATATCAAACGAAGAAATCTTCACCAAATTTGAAAATAACTCAAACCCAAGACGTAGAACAGAAAACGGAATTTGTAAAATGATTTAGGTATGACCTTAAGCTCCTGGTTAGAATTTTGCTAAAATACATGTAACACATAGTAATTCTTAGAAAAGAATAAGACTGGTTAAGGAAGATTTACATGAGTTTGTTTAGACATTTGAACTCTAAGATATCAATTCAATCACACTACATGTATGAATGGTATAAATGAACAAATAAAACGAAAGCCCGAACAAGTGAGTGATAACGATCGATAAAATCTACAACGTCATGCGAATGAGAAGAAAAAACATTCTGCGGTCCCAGACTTGAAGAAGTGCTGTAACTGACAGGATTACTGACTAAACAGAATATTATCTTTGAAAATATAAATCATACCAACAATAAATAAACTTACCTACAAGAAGGAGAAAAGAAAAAGTATAGATAAGAATAGTGTCCCATTTTCTTAAATATTTTGTATAATAAATAAGTTCCAAAAAGTTGTGTCACAAGGTCAAATGGTAAATAGAAAAACAGGTTCAATAAAAACGGTATCCATTCAGATATGGAGAATTTATGACGCTACGTCAATTGAAGAGAGACTTATAAAAGGACTTAAAATATTCGGCAATATTTATGGACAAAAATTTACTTTGAAAGGCAAAATTATACCATGAATACTTTCATTTTTATGCCACAACTTTTCTTCTCTATAAAGATGATCATTGACGTGAAACAAACTTGAAAATAAAATCAAATTGTTCTCACCATGCTATTACAATCAGAAGATAATTTACTTATGTAAGAAACCGTACTTTCGAACCGAATTCCTCCTTATACCTATTAAAATCCATATTCGTACAAAAATAAATTATTTAAGTTTGCGATCTTCTATAAAAGTAATGCAGTACTACATACATCAGTCTTATAATCTTTTTTCTACGAAATGACAGGTGAGGCAGTTTAAGTAGTACTCAACTCCAGAGCGAAATACCGATGATCTGAAAGAGTATGGAGCACAATGGCATCTCAATCATTACGAGGTACTGTATCGATACAGGGTCATGATTCACAGACGGCCTGAACTTGCGTTACAAGGATTAAAACAGAATGAAAACTAAAAGTTAACTGAAAATTGCTATATCAAAAGCACATAAGGGAGAATATAAATAAAGTATATAGGGTAGTAAATAAGGTAAGTAGTACACTGTTGCTTGAACTTTAATATCGATAAAAACTCTTTAAAAAGAACTTGGTTGAAAGGACTTTTACAGGAGAAACGGAGTAAGTAACATTATAAATAATTTCTGCATGATCATTCTTAACCCGAAACCAATGTAACAGTACATCAATTATGCAGCAGGTACAATAAAACATCTCAATACAAATGCTAACACAAAGGACCTTGAACACGCTACAATATGCATGACCGATCAAAATTCAATTCAGCAATAAAATTTGGTGCAGATGTTTCATGCTGTCATACATCGTATGAAGTTTTTAAAAGTGTATAACAACGGCAAATGTTGAGAAAGGAAAAATGTGCCAACATCCACGTTAACACTTAAGGTACCTTGAAGTTTTGCCAATTCATATCATATTGTCGTTTTTGGGAAACATCCGAAACATATTTTCTATGACGGTTTACTGTTTGTCACAATAAGTTATGTGTACTAGTGCAAAATGTTTCACTCTGTTTTCTGCTGGGTGAGTCTCTATTGGAGATCAGAAGTTTACGCGTATTTTGATGTCTGTGTTTAAAGAAGTGGTTCCCGTGAATTTAGTGCAAATGCTTTGGTAATGCTTGGGTTAGGTTATAGTAAGAATCGAATCATAACTATAAATTTTTGGGCAAGGCTGAATGATAAACTCAAAAGTAGTGCATAACCTGAACTTGAAAGCATACAAAGCATGAATGAGTCAGCTTCACACTGCAGTCTCTACTGCCATAATAAAATTGCAGATCTGAATACAAAATCTAGTGGTATGACAGTAGTGTCATCTCGCCAAGATATGTTCATATATGGGCAATGTAGGAACGCATTCCATTGGAGATAATGTTGTTATTGTAAGCAACAATTTGCTACTGCCTTTTTGACGAAATAACACATTCTTTACATGTGCATGAAGCATACCAGAATATAGGAGCGTCTCCAATCATCAAGGGCATCTATTATCCTGTAGATACCCACGCAAAGGTTTTTGTCGTACGCGCACATAACGCCGATGACAATCTAGATTTGTTACGTGTCTAGAAATATTAAGAAAGTGAGATAGCTCCTATGATAATCCTGTCACGTCAGGCCTTTAATCCGGTATTTTGATCCTGGGACAAAGTAAATTGCTTTCGGCTCGATAATTACGACGGAGATTATATTCTTGTCATCGTGGGAGATATTTACATAATCGATACACAAGCGGAATTTTAAGGGTATACAACAATCGTTCGTGTCCTTCTATGGTTATCCGCCATTGATTTCTTTTTCAATGTCAAGACTATATCCGATACCACAATAATTATACGTTACATAAAAAGTACATGTTGGCATTGAACTTTGCTTAATCATTGAACTCCACTTATTTCAACTTTTTTTGAAATACTTATGTATCTCAATTCCAAAACCTGCAGTGGTAAACAAAAATGCTTGCAGGAAATTCCTGGTCTAAACTAATATCTATTGTAATTATCGACATAATTATGTCACTCTATTAACAAGCATTGTAAAGTTTGTCTACGCCTAATGTGTAGATTTTGGTTGGACATCACCAGGACCTTTTTACAACAAAAACACACAAAACCTAAAAATAGTTTTCACCAACTAAATACCATTTTTACTGCAAGAAAACTTCCATTAATCTCACGGAGTTGTCAGTCCAACTTTGCGTCTACCTTTCTTTTCCAAAAGTTGAATGAAACCTCTTTCATTTTCTCGTATTACATTCACAGTTGTCTATTGTGTGGAACTACGGATTCATTCAGTTCTTTTCCCTCAGAATTCGTATGGTTTTCAATTCTTACACTACCTTGCTTTTTAATATGTCTCGGTCGATTGAGAAGTTTATTCAGACATCTGACTCGAGATTTTGCATTTCAATTCATATTTTGGAATGCAGTTTTTATTTATTCTGTGTTCAGGTCTATGAGTTGAGTAGGGTCCTCAGTTATTAAGATGCACGATAAAATGTTTTTGGAACCTATAATAAGGAAGTTAGATGTGATGAGGAGTAGATCTAGACGTCAATGTCAAATGCGGTCCCTTTAATCTAGGTCTTGTTGCGGCAAGAAGGGATCAAAATGTCTGGGGGTTTATTTAAATCTACATAAATACTTTTTGGACTGTCAAGATCATCATCCTCTGAGCCTTTTCCCAAACTATGTTGGGGTCGGCTTCCAGTCTCACCGGATTCAGCTGAGTACCAGTGCTTTACAAGAAGCGACTGCCTATCTGACCTCCTCAACCCAGTTACCCAGGCAACCCGATACCCTTTGGTTAGACTGGTGTCAGACTTACTGGCTTCTGACTACCCGTAACGACTGCCAAGGATGTTCAATGACAGCCGGGACCTACAGTTTAACGTGCCATCCGAAACACAGTCATTGGTGTCTAAGATATACTTAGAAAGTACATACAAACTTGGAAAAGTTGCATTGGTACTTGCCTGACCTGGAATCGAACCCGCGCCCTCATACTCGAGAGGTTGGTTCTTTGCCCACTAGGCCACCAAGACTTTTGGACTGTCAAGATGTCCGTATTAAATGACTATGTTGAACTTGGTGACCTGTAAGTCACTATAGCACTGTTAGTACAGATTCATGGTTGAAGGAATACGTAACGCTGGCCTACATTTTGTCTATGCAAATGAACAGGAAACCGTCAGGGCTGGAAGCGGTAAACTAAACCGTTACGAAGTAAACCATGTTTTTTATAGAACTTACAATATAGTGGACGATGGCAAGTTGAAGAACCTAGTGACACTATCGTATGACAAAAAGCTAGAACTTAAGGTTCAGCAATGTGTGATTTGATTTCAAATACCATTGAAGCATGTCTTGTCAAGAACGCTCCCAAAAAAATCAAAGTTTATAGACATGTAGATGAATCATTAACACGAGTATAAAACAATCCAAGCCACTATGGTAGACAATAATATAAAAAAGGAGAAGACAAGGCCAGACAAGAGACCAGTCCGTCAAAAAAACTGAAAAAGCCTTGAAAACTAAATCATGGACAGAGAAAAAAAATATTTTGCATATTCCCCATTATTGTCCAATCGCAATATAAATTGATTGATCATATACCAAATTGGTATCGGTCATTAAATCATGATACTGTGAAAAAACTTTGCTACAATTAAAATTTAACGACAGAAAAACTACCTACGACACACTTAGTCTATAATTAAAAACTTCTTAATTTAATGACTACTAGGAAGTATTATAGAATTCAGCTACAGTTTTCCTCCATGAATTGTGGTTGCCAAAATATTGGGATTTTATTAAGAAAACCGTTATTGACGCACCATTAATTTTCACCCAAAGAATCTAGATTAAAGAGTAGATAAATCATTGCAAAATTTTGATTGATTATAAGCATGATATCTCAAAATAACGGCGAAAACCCAAAAGAATTGCATTATGAATATCCTTAAGACGTAATGTTCAATAACTTGAACCTGATTAGCATAATGTCAAGTGTTACAAAAGAATGCACTTTTAATATAATCCACCCAAAGTTCGTTGACTGCTTATGACCTTGCTTTGCGGGATCTTTCGAAAGGCCCATTTAAATCTTTGCTTTCCTTTTTTATTGTCATTTTGATACTTTTCCTTTTACTTATATTTGCATTATTTGCAATCATTCCTTTTTGAGGCTCCGTCCCGGTTATTAATTGCTTTAATTTGCTTTTCCTTACCTACCTCTTATTACTTAAAAATGCTAATGTTACTTAGCAAAGTCATTCGTATTTATGTTTCTTTCTTTAATTCAACAGATCATCCTATTACATTTTAAAATAAATATATGTGACTATATTAAGTATTGCCCTCTAATGATCAAATGAGTAAATCACATTACACATCACGGAAAGGATTTTGAAAAAAAGAAAATAAATATCATTGTAAGCGGATGACCATTGCGTATGTTAATCTTATACGTTTGAAAGCAGTTAGTTCCGCTTGATGGCATTGCCCTTAAGGCAGGTCCAAGTCCTTATAAACCAACGAAGATGAACAAAAATTCAACAATGACGTCACCTGGACCGGTCTTAAAACCAAGATCCGCCGAAATTCACGAACAAAACGGTCCATTTCAACTTAGAACGACCGAGGATGCTAGGAAAGTTACAAAAAAAGTAATATTTGTGAATCTTTTTTTGTTTATTTGCTGCCAGTTTAACGAACTCGGATAACAGGAGATTACCCAATTAGCAGTGACGTGACATCAAATACCGCAGGTTATCTAAAAGAAATTAATCAAACGTAATCGCATCTTAACCCTGAATACGTCGAGGTAAGGTAAACAGTCAGAGTGAATCACCGCCAGGGGTCACTAACACAAGAAACCAGTTACAAAAATGCCATAATTTTAAAACGTGAGGATGTTTTTGGGCTGTTGTTGAAAATATGACAGTATTCCCGGAATCTCCTGCGGGCAGGTTTAAAATTACACGTTAACATGGATGGCAAAAAATAGGTCATCGACTCAATGTTTTAAAAGAGATATCACTTATGCTGTCCGCCCTTTGTCCGTGTACTCTAGCGTGCAATAAAATTGGGACATCTTGTTTCTTTTTCGATTCCACTTTAAATGACTCCAAAACATACATTCTTTGTATTATGAAGTCTTTATCCATTTTTCCTTACGTAAAGACGTATTATATCATTGCCTCAGATTCTTTCCTCTGAATGTAACATCAGCAGTTATTTAACATTGGAATCCCGTTTGAGGGATTGTGGAATATTATCCCGAGCTTACGGTCGACCGTTGAGTTTGAATATGTGAATATTAAGCGATCCAATTTGTATTATACAAGAAGGGTTATTAAGTACGTTATGACAGCTGTTAACTCGAAGAAATTTTAATGTTGCTGTTGGATTATTATTTATAGCCTTTTTCATATAAACCGTTATTATCTCAAGACCCACAGATAGCCCAAATACCGAAGTCCAAAGTACAGAGCTTGTGATTCATATAGTACAGTACACTACGTGAAATGAAAGCGACAAACGTAATGACCTAATATCTATGCCTAGTACGTGCAACCTCGACACTAACTAACTCCTTAAAGTTCAAACTGAATTTAATTAAGAATTAACCAGTATCTTAACTTAATTATAAAGGGTGAATCAATACAGCCACCTAAGGTTCGCCACAAACCGCAGACCGCACCAAACAAGCCACAATTAAAAGAAATTATCCCCGACAGCCAATGCGAGTATAAATCACGGTGTGATTCGGTCCCCATATTTTTGTTATCGTTCGTACACTTCGAGTAGTTAACCAACCGGATTCGCTGAAAACACAAATCGCTCAACGAAAAAGTGAGCCAATTTACGCTCAGAGGACGAGGAAACGCAACAAATAGTAACAGGTCACTCGTGCATTTTCGTGCACATATTTAAGCACGTAAAACGACAAAATTGTTAAATACAAGCATTAAACTTGACGCACATGTCTAGCAGCACTCGTATGAACTTTGGCAGTGGGTAATGCACTACAATGGCGTCTCCGGTTGGTTCCATTATCTAAGTTCGTAGGTGAACGAATTGGCGCTTGTTCGTTTCGGAAACTTAATTACGAAATGATCCACCGGGATTTACGAGGTGCCAGTTCCTGGTACGCCTTAATAATGTAACGTGGAACTGTAGATATTAGATTAATTGCACTGCTGTACCAGAAATAGAAAATATTGGAGTTTTCCAACTATTTGAGCTCTCCACTTTCAACGTAGAATCAGGTTTACAGTAGAAATAGCCACTGTTTTCCGTTCAACTGAGCCTTATTTTTTCACTACTTTGTCTACTCTTCTTTTCTCAGAGAAACGTATTTCTTGGTAAGGGTCCATTCTGAAAACGAAGAATTCCGCCTCTGAGAATGGAGATCTTAAAATTAATTACTTAGATAACAGACTTTCTGGTTTAGAGGAAAAACAGTGACCATACGAGAATTAAGATGACCAAATGTAAAAAAAATGTGTAAGAATGGGAATTTTAGAAACATGATACAGCAATGGCCAGGCCCAGACACACACTTAAAGTTTTATTGATAACCTATGAGCCTATTAGAATAATATTAACATTGACATTGAAACTGACGTTTCTAAACAAAAATGTAGATTGATCGCCGCCATGACTGGGTCAAGATATAACGGTTTTGCGAATAGAATAGTTTTTTACGATATCTTTATTAGAAGAAGTTATCACAGTGGGGGTTTATGCAAAATTTGAGAGCTAAATATAGATTTGAACAAATGTATCCCATTATTTTTAAGTGGTTCACGTAAATGAAGGCATGAGAACATACGCATTGATCATGATAATCAATTTAGTGGTTTAGGAAGCTAAACATAATTAGAAAACAGGTTTCCTAAATAAGAAGAAGTATATCTTGTATAAACTACACAAGACGTAGAGAGAAACAACAAGTTCAATACATAAAGTGTAAAAAAGAAAACATAAACATTAAAATTAAGAGCAGAACATTAGAAACGAAGGTACAAAAGTATATTTAGAACAACACGTCAAACTGAAGGGACACCGACAGCCGATAAATTTAAAGAAAACATTCTTCACGAAGATATTCCTAATTGAATTTTGATTGGACCTCGCGACAGGTCCACAAAATGCAAAATTTACGAACTGTTACTCATTTATCTAAGTGTATTCATCATTCACTTTGAGCGATATGCCTAATGAACGTTTTATAAAAAAATATTTGGCTGACAAAATGATATAATGTTCACTTGATATGGAATTATTTTTTTTAATCTCTAAGTGCGAGGTCCAATTAATCAGCATATTAACTTAGAGGCTTGATCATTATACCCAAATTTCCTCGTTTACTAATGTAAGAAGTTCGTAAGTGTCTATCAGTTTAATATTTAATTCCTTGGTTCCTGTTTTGGTGATTTATGTTAATAGGCCTATTCAATAAAAATATTTTGAGGTTAATTTCATACTCATTACCTACATCAGAACTTTCTTGAAATTCTTAAAGAAGAGTTTAGATTTATTTGTTATCGAAATTCTTCGAAAGAACTGTTCTACTACAATATATCAAAACGTTTGCTGACAGTCTGGTTAAAGTTATCTTTTCCTGACCGCAGACGTGGGTGCACTTTATTACATATCTCCAAAGGAAAGGATTGATTATTTATTGATTTGACGAAAAATTTACACTTTGCATTCCCAGCGGGACTGACGTCAGCGCTAAAGAATGGAAATTAGCAAGACCAGTATTGGGAGTTTGGGACCACGTTTATTTTTGGACAAGGATGGTTCCAGAACATCGGACGTTTTGAATATTGGAATGTAAGGAGAGGATGACGGTAAATTGCAGGTGTTAGAGTCAAGTTTCATTTTGAAGTACCTACAAGTAATTGAAGATCTTGTTCTGATTGGCAATGTTTGAATTGGCACTGTTGAAAAAATAAATGTTTTAGATTGGTACATAATTATGAATTTGTTCAAGTAATGTATCGAATTAGTTTAAAATCGTGTCAACCTATGATCCCCTCTTATTAAAAGTCTCCATCATGACAAAAAAGACTCCTATAAGACCTAACTTATTGTAAACATTATTCAACAGGCACATCAATGCCACCTGGTGTATCCATAGAAAAAAGTAATCGTAAAACACAAGTGACCGAGTAAACCAAGCACTCTGACCTTTCCCCAACATTACTTTAGTACGGTACCTCAGCAAAAACAAAAGAAAACGACAATACCCCGAAAGGATTTATTTGCCAAAAACGGGAGCCCTTTTGACGCGGTAATACAAATTGACGAAAAACAAACTGGGATTTTATGCTCGTCGGTAAACACCTCGTTTTGAACAAAAGTATGATCGCCCTTTACCGTTATTTGATCGTAATATTAAGTATATTTTGATGTGTGATTTCTTTATCACGAATGTAACTCTATGGTCGGTTGCTCTGCAGGATCGTAAACCTTATTCGGATGGCGAAACTGTTGATACTCAAACCTTGCCACCAGGAAAAATGTTAAAGACCATTAAACGGTAGTGCGCATTCTTCTCGGTTACCTATTTTATGAGACTAGTGTCAAAATACTACCATTCGTCATAAAAACGAAACGTTTATGTTTAAAAGAACCATGCATTAGTGCGACTTTATTCAGAAATTCTAGAAGTAATTGAATAGTCAAATTCATTTTATAATCTTGATCTTGGGAATATTAGGTATTCAATCTTGTGCAATTTACCCTTCCATTGAGAATAATCGAATAAATGTACAAAGAAAAATAAAAACAACAACAATACCAGCGAATTACCAGTCCCGTGTTTATCAGAGCGAAGATTTATAAAATTCAATCATTTTTCGGGACCCCACACACACTTCCTAATAGCCTTTATGCTTTATCATATTTTGTATTTTGATAAATACGGCAATACGTTATACTTGTAATCACGTCGGTTGTTCTGAGATAAACCGAGTTCCGAAATTGTTCGTAATATGATGGTAATAAGAAGAAGGAAGATTATTACACTTTTGCTTCATGTATTGATAAGTTCTGTATTATTATTTGAATTATACTGATACGTTTTGATAGTGTTCAAAATTGCAATAAGTTTCTGGTCATAATTACTCATATCCTTTTATTTTAGTAATTTTGAGATCAAAGTCTGTAAAACTAGACATGAACTTTGTAACACCTTATTGAGAAACAAAAATATTATGATAAAACAATGAGGTTCAATGTATTTTCCCAGGACATCGATGTCCTGAATTCAGCTAAAATGTTTACCAATACTGAATACGTCATCAATTAAATGTAGGCCATCCATGACGCATACAACTTTAAACAAAATGAGGGCAAAAACAAGGGTCGTAATAAACACATTTTACTGCCCAAGTTACTGAAGAAACTATGTGTCACTTTAACCTTGACTGAATCACTGTTTTCGAGATAAACTTAACTAGAGCAATTCATAAGAAGTCATATAAAATTCCCTGCCGTAAATTGTCTGCCTAAAACTATTAGCGAATCCTACCACTAGGTAATTTTATTTTTCCTCAATTTAGACATTAATACCAAAATTGGAGTTGAGACTGAATGATATTTTGTCTGAAATACGTTGAAAAAAACAATTTTGCGCATAAAGATCGATTAAAGTTATTGATTCATATATCATTGTGATTTGATTCAGTCACTGTTTTGATCACTTAACTGGATGACATCAACTACCGGCCAAAGACACAAAAACCCTGCTAAAATAAAAACTTGGACAAGGAAATGGACCGTCTAATGTTATTTTCAAATAATTGATCGATACAGAATAATTATCTATAGGTATCGTACGACAAGTGGAAAATGAAGCAAATAGGTTCTGTATGAATAGCATAAAGTTCTGGAAAATAAAATGTTAAACGGCCTGTGGCAATATGACCCTAATTTCTAGAAAAGGTACCAAGTAGCATTTTCCTAAAACTAGGATGGTTGACGCTCTCGGCGCTTCTATAACTGTAGCAGACGTGAGTAAAATGTAAGAAGCCGCAAATGAAAAATACTAAGGGATAAAAGATTAAATCACAAACCGCTGTGTTTAGTATGAGTCATTGTAAAAGAGGCAAAAAACTGTCCTACATCTTTATGTGACAGTGGGAGGTTCAATAATCTTCTAAATTGTACTTTATTAGACACTGTGGTCAGTGGATTATAAACCCAAGTAGCAAAATGTAGCCCTGTAATTATCCTAGGAGCACGTATTTTTTAATCCTATAGAAATCCTGTAAACGATAATATAGCCGCATTTGGGCGCAGTTTATTGGACTATTTCGCCCTATAGTCGCTTTGTTATAATCCGGTAAAGTGCTATTTGATTTTATAATTACCTTATCAAGTGCTTTAACAAAACATATTTGACCTATAAAAATCCGGTAAATGCATCCAAAAAGAGCGATTGGTCCTTTTATGATCTGGCGCGTGCCGCTACTAGAGTAATTGGTCCTACAGTGATCAGCGTAATATCATTAGTAGATTCATTCAGTCGATCATTCGTTCTTTTTTCGTTAATTCATTGTACTGTGCTTGTGCATGACATTGAATCCTCTTTTATTTTCAAAATATAAGTAAAGTCACATTATAATAAGGTTTGTCATTATGTAACATTTGTCGTGTGCCTGTTTCGTAAAGAGTGCCTACACAACTTGCGAAAATAATTTTATTGATTAAATGTTAGACGATAATAAACATATCTTCATACGCCTTCAAAATTTAACATTTTCATTATTTGTTAATTCAGTAATAAATTAATAAATACCTGTCATACATAGGGCGCCATTACATTGCATTTATCAGAACCTTTATATGACTTTTTAATCTAAGTTAAGACGCTTACATGACATACCTACGCCACCATATTTAAGTTTCAAGGTTCCTTACTTATAAAAATCAGAGGCTATGCTAGCTTGCTGCTAAGAATCCGTTAAGGGTCACGACTAAGATAAAATTGTTCTATAATATCTTTACCTCTAGCAGCTTTATCTGTGGCATTTATAGGAAGTGCATGTCTTATAGAAGAATGAAACAAGACGTTAACAAGATAAAACAATCTTACTAAATGCGATTATCGGATCAAAAGTCACACTTTGCTAATAACTTTTATAACTTGCATTTATAAGACTGATCCTGACTGACTGCTCTAGTAAGAGTCGTGTAAAATAATCCTATTGACATTTATAAAACTAAACTATACGGTCGAAAGTACTTGTAGTGCAAATCATCTTAAAAGATGCTTTAGCAGGATCAGTGGCCTAAGTTAATGCGTCTACTAGATTTCTATAAGGCGTGTAATCTTATTAGTCAATTGCTATAGGAGAATTTTGCTAGTTGGGAAATATCTCGAAACTAATTCGTTTGAGCCTGAATTAAAACTTTGGTTTGGCTGACACATAAGGAAAGTTTAACAAAACCAACATATCATCATCTGAATGAGTTAAGCTCTTTAATGATTACTTAAACAAATGAAACCTACGATATTGTAAAGATTAGCCAATCAAGCAAATTGATTCTGCTTAATGTATATCTGGCAAAGCACCATATAAAACAAAAAAGAACTATTATTTTTATTGCCCATCATTAAAAAAAATGGATAAGCCTTGTTAGAAACAAGTTACCCTTTACTTCTAAAAACAATGTCCAAATAAATGAAAGAAAGATTAAAAGCATTTTGGAGGAACCATACTCGTACGTTGTTCTTAATGGAACATTTAATTAAGTAAATGATTTATTCTCGATACATTTGTCATGGCATGACAATGTAATTACTACAAATAAATTAGAACTGATACTCCCAATGCCTGTGTAACACCAGCCTCTAATTGTCCTCAGGGTAAATACTTCTTGTCTTAGTATAACTACGAGGTATGAACATTGTCAAAATTTTAAGTCCAGGACTTTTCAATTCACCTCAGAAGGCAGAAAGGCGATCCTTTTACAGGGTATATGCAAAGCTCCAGAATATACATAGGTAGATTACCCAGCTACCAAAAAAGATGGCCGTCGACACACCCCAAGGAAGAATATAGGAAAGACACGTACTACCAGTAGAAGCTATTGTAGTGAATATAGAGTTATCCTGCTATCGCAGGTCTTTCAAACTACTCTTCAGTATTGTGTAGGAGGGATCAAAGCATTATTCCTAAATAAGTATCGATAATAAAAGCTGATTACATTATGAACCTAATTCATATAAATACGAAAGTACCTAAATCAACCCAAGAGGATGACACAGCGATTGAGCGAAACAACAAAAGGTTTTAACAATAACAAATAAACTTCAAAATTGATGTATTCATTTCTGATACGTCCGTTCGTTTTATTGTCTCGATATAAATCCACTTAAAGTACAGATAAAGACAAAATCGAATTATGTGCTTCATTACGAAGCATTAGTTGGTCACCTTTGTCACTGAATCGTGATACTCAATTTATACAAGCTTTTTAGTAAAAACACGTCGTAAAGCATTGCATGTCGGTATTTGTATTTAAAAGATGAAAGCCTGGTTATTTTTGGGTGATCGAGAATATACGACAATAAGTCAGTTTTTTGAAAATAAAAGTATGTTCAGTTGGTGTATATGTTGAATCGATTACGGCATATGAAATTGAAAAGCTATTTTGATGCTACATAAACCGACAATGAATGGCTCGAATGTGGACGCAGTATTCCTTCATTTCGAAAAATAATTAATTAACACATTACTTAAGGTACCTGGGATCATTCTTAGCACAATAAAGTGGAGCCATGATTCACAAATTCCATACAAACAACGCAAGTGAAAAATTAATCGCTCGCTTGATTAAACCTGAAATTAATTGACACTGACTTGGTTTCAAACAGAAAATCCTGGTAAAAACTGCTTTTAATTACTAGGAAGTATTTAGTACGTAACATTTAAAAATCGGTAAAGGTCAAACAATTTTGGACAATGAAATCATCTACCTACGCATTGCATTTGACCGCCATACACGCTAAACTAAGAGCTTTGAGAGCACCATAGCAGGGTACAATTAACAACTTTATTGATCGACCAATTACACGCCAGATTATTCTGAAACCCAAAAAAAGCCTTAGGACATTTATTTGGCCGCCAAGAAATAGGTAGAAGTAATCTTATTTTTTCATACAAAGCTTTTAACTTCCAAACCCCACTACGCGCTCCAATGAATTTTCTTGATATCTTTTCCAACGAGCGTAGATCTTTTATGGAAACATACTTTTGCGGATTACGTTGGGTTGTGTTGTCATCAAGATTTTTTCCATTATTATAAGTATGCATATTTGTTGATATGTAACATAATTTAAATTATTATTCGCAAAATACTTGCAGTTTTTGGTGGCACAGGGGTTGAAAAAATGCCAAACTCTACTTAATTTACATAATGAAGATTCTAATAACTCAATTTGTGGTAGGTATATTCTCAAGTCAAGTTTGAAAAAAAACATTCAGTTAACCAAAGCATATCATTTAGGATTTTTAATTGCAATCGCGGCAAGGCATCCCGTAAAATATTTATGCCTTTATTGCCGCGAAGTCATCTTAAAACCTAAAAGCTCTGAGACTAAACATTATACCTGTATTACACGAATAAATATTTGATAAAGAATAATGGAAGTTTTTAATTGTTTTTGCTCAACAACATTCTTTGCGCAGGAACGATACAGCGATCGAATATTATTTCCGCGAATATGTTTTTATTTTAACGGGTTAAAAAATAAAATACATACTATAATGATGTCAATTAGATAGCATCCCCTTTCAAGCCAGTGCCCGTCCTAAATTATCTATCGACTATCCTAAACAATGTTATTTAGTTTATCTGAAAATTACTTTAACACACGCTCTTTCTGATTCACATTATTAGTGCGGATATATACTTCACCGTTACAAAAGGTATTTATGAATCATATATTTGTATATCTCCGGGAACCTTGTAAGGTGTGGTAAATTTTCGAAATACCCAAAATGCATCCAACGTGCCTACATGATCTTTGATTAGATCATATACGCGATTTGACTTCAGTTGTTCATTGAATGGAATTGTACCTTTCATTTTGAGTTGCCTAATAAATAGGTACATACCTTTTTTTTGATGTGTACTTAAAGGTATAGACAAGCTGACTTTGTCATAGAATAATTTCGATACATTGTTATTTCCCCAAATAGTTGTAATGACGGCTCAAATCGTATCTATGATGTTACTCGCTGAAATATGCTACTCATAATAAAGAGTATCTACCTGGTTTACAATGTTGATTTAGAGCTCAGTTATATAGATCTGAAAGAATCAGTTATCTCAATGTCTTAAAACAGTAGTTTAAGATATTAACTACTTCCTTTCGTAGTAAAAGGAGGTAATAGATACCTAAAGAAAAATACCCAAACTCAATAGGTATTATAGGTATTGGGATCTTGCCATGTCTCATAATCAAGAGAAGTTATGATTTTTTTGACAGGTTCTGCGGTCAAGCTTTCCTGATGCAATGCATCTAAACTTCCTTTTATTTAATAAAAAAACGTATATTTGGGGATTCCCTGTGTCCTTGTGAGTTATCTGGCGTCCATGCTCGCATACACGTAAACTTAATAAATTGGGATGTGCTATCAAGATTGGGACACAAGAATTTGCAAAGTTTTAATACAATTTATAATATTAAGGAGTTTGGATGTAGCCGTAAAGGGACTGAAACTTTTGAGGAAAACCATCGTAATGTTATGTCATTTGTATCTTATGTTTACGGTAAATGTACTGGGATAACATTATGAATAATACGTTTAAAACAATCCTTATTTTCGATACTTCCTTCAAATAATAAATCGAAATCCAAATCATTGCTCCCACTCACACAAATTGCACTATAATGTACTTCTGTAGATTACGAATGTCAACTACTATTAAAACATCCTAAAAAAGTTCTACTACTTTAAGTTTGCACCAAACGAAGTAAGCTTCATCAAAGTTATACTATTTTAAAGTATTCACCAAAGCTGCATCATAATCCCATTTAGGTATTCAAATGCAAATTCACGTCCATATATCATAAAAATCAACATTTACTCACTTTTACACATGGTAATGTCAGATTTGCATACCAAATTCCCATAACACGGGAAATTAAAAGGATACAAAATGTCCTGTTCGTTATTTCGATGTAGACAGAAAATTCCATCAGTTTTAGTCATACAAACATACTATTATGTGTATGATAAAATGTATTTAAGTTACCTGTATGAGATGGGATATTTTGTTATGCTACACACGTCCATTTTGCTCTGTATTAGGTCAAAAATATATAAATATGATGAAGATAAAGTACAGTCCAGTAAAGTCGGCAGCTTTGTAGAATTAAAATGTTAAAGCAAGTTGGTTGGTGCACGTAAAACTTTACGTTTAATGACAACTAGGGTGCTCCTACGTATTTGCTTCCTTATAAATAAAATAGGACTTATTAAATTAAAAAACTACCTACACAGGTAAATAAAAACGCATCTTATGTCAAAATTCCTGTGTAATAGACTCTAGGCGTAGAAAAATATACATTTGAACCTTTTTGGAGGTACCATACTAACGCATTCCAGAATGTGTTGCTAAGAAAAACTCAACGTAATATCTTTCAGTTCAGTAATTTGCATAATATTTCTGCAATAAGTATCCATGATAAAATGTTACTCCTATTTTCCTTCTTTAACTAAACAAAAACACTCAATTGTAAATCTATACATAATAGCATCATTCTATCTATTGAAGTAAATCTTGTAATACGTTTATGATATAACACACATAACACAAACCTTGAGTCCTACACAAAACCCAAGCAAAAGTTGTTGACTTAACTCAAAATGAATCACCCAAGCAAGTGCAATCCTTACAAATCAATTAGAACTATTCTCATCACAATGTGTCTGTCAAGTGCTAAGTAGTTGGTTAAACAAACGTAACTAACGCCCACAACTTATGAATGAAGCACTTGCAAGCCCATTCATTTCTGTAGTTCATTAATAGACTTAGAAATACTACTGCGTTTTCAAGTACTTAAAGGAAAACAGTATTTAAAATTGTAGACTGTAGAGCTTATTTGTGCTTATTTACTTTGTTATTATCACATATTTATTTTTGTTGCTTCAAAACTATAAATCATATATTTACACGAAGAATGTAACTTAACTAGGTTTTCCCACATTCACTCTTGGAATGCAATAAACACAGTAACGTCTCAATAAATTTCATTTTACCTAAAATCACAATTTATTAATCATATGTGTGATCTAAGAGCGAGGTCATTGTGCGCTTGCTCAGATGCGCGAACGCATGAGGACGCAGGATATTTTGCTATAAAAATGTGGGGCGACCCCTTGTGACCACAGTATCGAACGAGGATCGAAAGGACACAGACATGAAACTGGTGAGTCCTTCGAAATTTAGTTTCGTGACAGTGCGTGTGAAATAAAATAAAATATCTTCGAAAAAAAAAACAGTGAATAAAAATATTTTTTGGTTAAGTTGTGCTCGCCTGTACCGTTTTTTAAGTTCAGAATTTTAACAGAAAATATTTTTCAATCATATAACTAAGTGCAATTTGCTGAAATAAAATAATTAAATTATTCACGTCCATTTCAAAATTAATAAAAAGAACTCTTCATTAAATGTAATTACACCATTTTGAATGAGAAGCATTTAATTAAGGGCGAACTCGAAAAATAAAAACGTTTCATATCCAAAATCTTGTTACGATTCATTAATTGAGCTTACAATTTGAAGTATCAATTTAATTTAAATTCGAAACGGGATAAATCTTATGAAGTTTGAAGCGATACTGTTATTTCATCTCTAAATCTTATTCTAAAACGTATTTAAGTAAATCTCAGTTCTTAATTAAACTGTCAATACTTGGGCTACCACATTTATAATGCGGTACAAAAACTTAGCAAATTAAACTTCATAATTAGTGCTATTTATCTTGGTCCGAAATCTCATAACAGAATGGGAAAAACAATACCTGATCTAACTCAAAACACGAAACTAAGAATCAGTCAACTTTTTTGACTCAATTTAATAATATCAAAAAATTTAGGTGAATTACGGTGAACCATGCAGAATGTATGTAAGACTAACTAAAATAATTTCTTCCACAGCTACTCATCTTCGCCGCCATCTTGGCGTTCTCTCTCGCCGAAGAAGAGAAGAAGAAGGAAGAATTAATAGACGACTCTCAAGCCGAAGCATCCGCCTCCATCGAGCTTTTGAAGGAAGGTGCAGATCTTAAGACCGCTGCGAGCTCGTACAATTCATACGTTCCTCCAAGCCAGAGACCACCACAATGGAACGCGCCGAGCTACGTCCAACCTCCTCAGAACACGTGGTTGCCTCCTAAAGAGCCCGTCAAGCCTATCCAGCCAGTGTTCACTGGTGTATCTCCTGGTGTACCCGCTGGGGTACAGAATGACTACTATGGTGGCCACAACCAACAGTGGAGCACGCCTGTCTACCATCCTCCTACTACCACCACCCCTGTGCCGGTGATCAAGAATGAGCAGTACTTTGGGGATAATGGATACTACAAATACGAGTAAGTTGTAGCTTTTTTATTAAGTTATCTTTCCATACAGAAAAATGACAGTAACATACCACGACATACCACAATTTGTTAAATTTAAAAAATAAGCACATAACCATTTCAGCGTAAAATCTTGCGAATAAACTCGTGTAGCACATTTCATTAAGTAATGTATCCGTAAAGAGATTGTAAACCTAAGCGTAAAGACGAACACGCCTTTAAGTAACATAGTGTAAAGATCTGAAAATCCGATAGCTGTAATCTTGACAAAATGCGGGTAAACTGTAGCAAGTAATGATGCTTTACAAGCTTATATATTTAAGCCTACGTAGATATATTTAACAGCCTTTGTATTTTACCGAGTACATACGCTAGTATATACGCTCATTAGCAAGCTTGTTCAAATAAATCGATTCAACTAGATTTTCCGAAGCCCTGAATCGAAAACTTCTATAATACTTCATGATTCTCAAAAATTTATAATTTCTTAAAATGTACAAGACTCAAATGAAGCACAAAATATGGGACCATTGTCCTTGACAATCACACCCGCGTCAAAAATGCAAATATTATGTAAAAGATCTGTGTTATGATGACACGGTCCCTAACGGTCACACAACGGATTGTACAGGTTCCAAAAATCCCAGGTCATCTTACCCATAACTGTTCAGACCATCAGACCCTCCAAAAGGTCCTAATTGTATGCGATACTTTGGCACCCATAATAACTGTTCAGTCATCGTCATCCGAAGGTAAAATGTCCGATTTTTAAACCAGTTTACCGGTTTCCGAATCGAATTTATTGATCCATAATTTTTATGATATCTCCGTTGTATCGGAATTTAGTTTTCGCGTTTCCGTATACAGTATCTTTCTAGGAGAATTATAGAATTAATGAGGAATAAATTAACGGTCTGTTCTATTGGTCTACAAAATTTGTATTGGTAGCGCCATTGTTTTGTAGATAACCTGCCTTATGGTGGTTTAGGTACTACTCAAACGGATGATATAAGTAGGGTGGATAAAAAACTGTTTAGTACATCCCGTAGTGATGGTTATCTTTATAGTGTGGCAGGCCTTGAAAAAAACTGGCACGCGTACTAAGAGTCACATTATATCCTTCCAACCTATAGTGTTTATTATCTCCTCAATGAATGTTTATATGGAAATTACCAAAGTTTAGACCATCATAATCGCATTGTCATGGAAGTTATCCTCAACTAATAATACAATTCCTTCGGAAATTCGACTAGTTCTATCAAGTTTTCTCTAACAATAAGTTACTACGATGCTACGAGGAAAGTAGACTTTCTTGATAGTGTGAAAGAAGCTTATTCCTATTCGTTTGTTGCATTCCACAAAGTCCATAAAACTATTTCTATTTAGCATGAAAATTGTATGTACTTTAAGTGTACGTACAAAAAAAAAACAAATAAAGTAAACCACGATGTAAAGAATAAGTTCAATATTTGTTCTCCTAATAAACTTGAACTTCACCATTTGCACTTTTGTAAACTCAACCTATAGCTACAATACAAATAGTAAATACCTACTGTCTCATTTTCTCCACAGATACCAGATTGCTGACGGTACCCACGTTGGAGAAGAAGGTTACTATACCGACGTCAACCAGTCAGATGAGAGCCTCGTGAAGAAGGGCTGGTACTCATACTTGGGTGCTGATGGCAAGACCTACACTGTCACCTACTGGGCTGATAAGACTGGCTTCCATGCATATGGTGACCATCTACCTACTCCTCCTCCTGTACCGGCCGCTATCCAAGCGTAAGTATTCAATTTTCATTCAATATTAGTTCTTATTCTTACTCATGATTTCGGTATGTATTGGGTATGTAATCTTGGGTATCAGATACAAACATTTGGGTACTTTATTCGATTTTCTATTAGTTTCCAAGAGTTACTAGCCGAAATTGTTTTCCGTCAGTGGGTGATAAAACAGTGTCTAAAAGTAAAACTACACATGAGGGTGGGTATAATCAAAATTCTAAATTAAGATCAAAAGTGTTTTGAATATTCTCTATCAACATTATCAATTTCCTTAGAATTGTTAATCGATAAAAAATGAGGTCACAAAATACTTATTAATATTAATGACTTAAAAAAAACAATTGATTAACGATTAGCTTTTTAAACTCATTATTTTTCCCACAAATCGAAATCGAACGTAGAATTTTAACAATGGAAGACGCGGTCCCGTGGTTTGTTGTGTTCCCCTTATTTTCCTGAACCAAGAGGCGTGTTGTTGAGTGAGTTATAGCCTCAGTTGTTTGTCATAGCCGTAACAAATAGCGATAAATAACAACAACATAAAACAAACATAAGTTTTAGAAAATATCCGCGTAAAAACGAAAGTGTTTTCTAACTGGGATGACCGTTACTTAGAGATATAGTTTTTTCTGTATCCAATTTAATAGTGTCACTCATGCAATTATTCTGATTTTATTATTTAACCGGTCTTGTAATGGAACCAGTTCAGATTAAAATATGCTTGAATATAGACCAAATGGAAATAAAAAGTTATGATGTTACTTTTCATACAACTGGGTTTGCTGTTATATTTACAAACAAATGAACCTCCACGAGATCAATCACAGAGTTCTTATTTACATACATCGAATCTATTTAGTTAAAGTCGAACAAAGAAACATCATCTATATAAAAGAACAATGTGGAGAACATAAAATCATATAAACGTAACACCCACTAAAACGACATGTCTCAATCACTAAACAACGTTTAACACAACGCCCATTTGAAATAACAAAATAAAAACGGCGATATTACAGTTAGAAAACAAAAATACATAGGACATACAACCAAATAGAGTTAGTAACATTGGTTAACGAAGTATGAAAAACTTAAAATGTCCGCCTCCTTGTCATATCGGAGTTAAAATTAGCATATAACATAATAGATGGTGGGTCAAAATGTTAAATAGTTGTTTTAAATGTAGCATTAATCAACTAGCTAGAAGATACACTCTTGTTAAACGTTTAAGTGTTGACTATATTTTTAAGTGCTTACATTAATGTTTAATGATATCTGCTAGTCTATTACATCATCACAATTAAACTAAAAAAAATGGAAAACTTATAAAAATATTTATATTGGAAGTTGGAAAAGAACAGTTATTATTATTGATTGTCATTTAGACAGAAATATTACGAGTAGGAGTCAGCCAAATAATATAGATAGTCTAGCATAGATAGATGAGTATACTTGGCTCGCCAAATATAGTCGACGTAACGGTACACCAACATTTTACCAAGTAAATAACTTATTGCTTGACAGATTTTTATGGGACATTTACTTTATCTTGACTATAAAAACGACGTCTCCTTCGCTTTATATCTGAGACACTGTCGGATGACATAATCGTTCAACCTCAAGATCACTGATTTGGGATTCGCTGCGTAGAACTTGAGACCGTAAATTAATATTGTTAACACTTACCTATTAAAGTTATTTGCTGTTGAAGGATTTCCCTACGAGAGAACTAGGCTTCGAAATGACCCTATATCCTCCTCTTAAGGCTTAATCCTGGTGTTCAAAAAAAATTATAATTTTATCCATTTTCCCGTCATAACATTAAAATTATACCTACATCATTCATCTGCATCATTCATGTTTATTTGTTACAGTGCTCTCGACAAGGAACAAGCTGATAAAATCAAGCCCCTCCAAGACTCAACGACGCAAGCTCCTCAAGTCTTCTACCCAACCCAGGCTCCTGCTTATGTTCCTCCTCAACAGCCAGCCTACGTGCCCCAACAGCCAGCTTACGTACCTCCTCAGCAAACCTACGTACCCCCCCAGCAAACGTACTATCCCCCTCAACAGACTTACTACCCGCCCCAACAATCCTACTATCCCAACCAACAAACCTACTATCCCAACCAAGTTTAACTCTTAAATAGCTAGCCTTAAAGTCCGTGGTACATGGATAATGCAAACAACGACCATAGAGATTATTTATGTATGAAAAGTGACAGTCTGTTGTCTTCTGTACATTAAAACGTCTCGTGTTAAATATTTATCGTCATTTGTCGAAAGTACTGTGATAAAAGCAACTTTCTTGAGATCATAATCGTTTTAAGATAATGCGAGCAAGATACAAAATTTTACTTCCCGCAGCGGCTATAAAAAGTAATGTCTTCAAAGTATTTTCTCGCCTTATTGTAGTGACATTGTATTTCTCTAATTATATCGATGAATTTTAATGTACAGAGACACTTCGCGCTATAGGTATACGAATAATAATAATAATATTACCTCTGAACGATTTTAATGATGTAAATCGATTGGATCGATTAGAGTCAGTGATCTTAGTCACGATTATGAATTGTGAATCCGATCACTGATCCAGGCATGACAGGTTTTGTGATAGTATTGTATGTTCAAAGCCAGTGATATGTGATGTATTGGTAATCAATAAATAAGTTTTGTATATATTTTCTTGTTTTATTTGACTTGCGATACCTACCTGTCGAATATGTATGGTTCAGATCAGAACAATAGTAAAATGCAGAATGATACGAACAATTATGCAATAGTAGATAGTTACAATGGGCAGTCTTGCCGCCAACAAACAATTTCATACAGATATCCTTTAGATAGAGTTGTCATATATAGAAATGAATTTCACTAAGCAGCAAAATAAAACGAACATTTTATATAAAAAAAAAAACAATGATTACATGTTAATAAAAAATATGTAAAGACTTTCATTTTCATGAAAATATAAAAGCAATTTAGGGTCCAATTTAAATACACTAAAATAACAGTAAATGTTAATAAAACCAAAGAAAACAAATAAGGACTTTCCAATGCACAAAAAATATTTTTAACAAGAGTCCCATGACAATATTAACGAGCTATAAAAATAACCCATTTCCAACATACAGAGCGGGTAATTTAACCGCGGTAGGTTTTAACCAAAATTCTTCAAAACTGGTTTTTGGGCCATTGACTCGACTTTGACCATTACAGAACTTGCATCACTTTACGACATGCGAATTTAGGATGGCCGCATAAAAACCTTCAATTTATCTTGCAATTTATCGAACGCTGCCTCTCCGTATCCGCCTCGGGGGTTTTTGATCCCTTTAATTAATTAAACTCCATGATTCACTTCTTCTTTTTGTGTTTCTTTCATTAGAAACACTTCGTATTTCGATTGATTTTATTTCGTGTAACAATTGTATTTTCGGCATAGATTGACAATACCCATTATTCTTCCATTGTTTTATATAAACCTATTACATAAGACTACTTATGCACTATGCACATGAATTCATATTTACACGAAAAACAAAAAACAACGCATTCGTCATTTCTACAATCAATGCATTGCACAGAAATTTTCATTCTTCAGCTTTTTACGGTACCGAGCATACGTTTTCTGAGGTAATTGACTCGAATAAGTAGTTATAAAAACGTTGAAGATACGGTCATCTGAACACACCCAAATACTTTTTAAGTAAATTATCCTTCATAAAGACTGGCAAGCAAACGTCGTTCAATGGCGCTTTTACTTTGAAGCCTTAATTACATCCCAAGCCAGTGCAGTATCGGATAGCTGATAAAAACAACAACGAAGCAAAAAGCGTGCATCGAAGAAGAGAAACGTTGTCCGAGCGATCTCTTTCACGAATGCCTGGACACATCTCGCGTGCGTATAAATATATGCGGAATTCATTTTCATTACCAGTCTATTTTCCACAAGTGCTAAAGTGTGACGTGAAAATTGTTATCAAAAACATTCACAGCTTCAAGAAAAATGAAGCTGGTAAGTGGAAAGTGTTTGTGTTGTTATCGTGAGCACGGATTTTTTTGGGATACAAAATGTAAGTTGGTGCTCAAATTATTAACGTAATAAATTATTTTTCAGATACCGCTAATAACTTTGACGATAAGTTTAGCAGTGGACAATAAAGCTCATGAACATTTCACTTTCCCACCACAATTTCAACATGGTATGTTTACATCTGAAAAGAATCCTTACTTGCCACCTGAAGCCCATACTCCTGTTCCATATTTCCAAATGAATGGTATAAATAAATTACCATTTCCATATCTCCCCCCAACGGCTACAAAAGCTCCAATCAGTTACCCCTCACCGTTTCCAATGATAATGTCCACTACCATACGACCATCAAAAATCGACGACGATGATGAAGACGAAGATGAAAAACCAACAACACAGATATCACCACATTTGCAAAACAAGTTTAATCGTACTGAAAGGATGACACCTCAAAAGCTTGAAAGAAGAGCAGTAAGACCTGTACCAAAGATATTTCATAATCCCATAGATAGAATAGATACGAAACTACCTTTCCAATTTAACTCCAACCCTGAACCTGCAACACAAGGTGGAGCCATGCCTACAATGGCGCCCCGAAGTATTAGTATAATGGATATACGTGATCACAATATGGATCAGATCAAAGCTGCAAGTTTTCCAGGTGCGCAATATGTGCCACAGCCGGGTAATTTTATCTCTTCTACAACAGAAACCGCGATACCCATTCTACGTTTATCAAACGAAATGGATTTAGATGGAAGCTTTAGTTATGAGTGAGTAGGTCTTATATATTTTAATAGTTCATCATCACATCAGTACTTGATTCATGACTAATCTCTGTCTTCTTTTAGGGCTTTGGGAGCAGACCAGACCCATTATGTACAACACAGTCGCATGGAAAACCTTGGTACTGGTAAAGACGAACAAGTAGTTGAGGGATCATATTCCTATGTTGGAGATAATGGCAAGACATATACGGTCCACTATATTGCTGATGTGAATGGCTTTAGAGCTAGCGGTGACCACTTACCTGTAGCTCCACCTATTCCAGAAATTATACAAAGGCATGTATAAGTTAATCTATTATTTTGTTTCCTAAAAGTGATGTATCTTTTAACAGTATTTATTCCATTCGCACAATAGGATATCTTATTAATAAATAAATATTTTGTTTACAGAGCAATTCAGTACAATTTGGCGGAAGAGGCCAAAAAGCCACCGCACTTAAAGTCGTGGAATGAGGAGCAGCAGGAAAACGAATTAAGTGAAAGCGAAAAACGACAGCAGTTTGCTGTCTCACCGCCACGACTTAGCAGTTTATTTACGGGGAAAACTCCTGAATCATTTTCGCATAGTTTTTCACAACCACCTAACACACAAAATAATTTAGTAGCCGCAGCGAGTTCACAAAGTCCGATTCAAGCCAACATAGACTACTCCGATCAAATGCAAAACAAACAAAACAGTGGAACAATTTCCCCACAAATAACTTTTCTGGCTTCACAGGGTGCTCACGTTCCGTCTGCTAACGCACCTCAACAAACAATTAATAGGATGTTTACTACTGAGAAATCAGCTATGCCTCAGTTGGTCAATTATGAAGCTAACATGAAAGAAAACGAACAAGAAAATAATAAAGCATTATGGAGGTGGCAATATGGCATCAACGCTAATGCCAACCAAAATATGGAGAAAAATTCAATTTCAAGATCATTCGGCGCCGATGACATTGTTATTAATTTTAACGACATGACCTCAGAGCAGTACACTAAGATGTTAACGCAACATCTAGAACCTGATGTGAATCACCATACTGACAACAAAAAGCATGTTCAAAGTGTATTCGTAAGAGATAGTGATTATTACAGCGATGATAAATCGAGCTTAGAAAATAATTATCAAGGGTTTAATGATAATTTAGCGCCAGAACCTTCTGACAGTGGTGACGAGAACCAATACTCTACAGTTGTAACAGTAACGAACGATGACGAGGAATTTACAAATAGATATGACACTGAAAGAAATAATCTACCGAGTTCTGTTGGTCCAAAACAGTTCTCTTTTGATAATAATGATCAAACTTCTCGGCCAAAACTTATTACGCAACAACAATTTGTCCCTAAGAGTCAAACCGTAACTCAAACTTACGATTACGAAGATGATGATAATTTCGAATCTAGAAAGACTAAAATACTGAATGCTTATGACAGTTATGATATGAATTTAACAGTATTGCCTTTAACTCAACAAACATATAAAACTCAATCTATCAACGATACCAAAATCACAACAAAAATGACAGTTAGCCAAGAAACACCCACATCACCAATCCAAGAAACCTCGCCATCCCCACCATCCCCACCATCCCCACCATCCCCACCATCCCCACCAAGCCCACCCTCCACTACTACTACTTACTCTACTACTATGACAATTCCAGTTTCTTCACCATTCAGAACCAGTTTAAGGTTCACAGATTTCATTGTGCCTGAAAATAGGCCAAGTTTCAAACCACTTTTTCAATTTACCGAACCGCCAGAAATAAGTTCTACTACACAGAGTTCTACCACAGAGTCAAATATCAGGCAAGCAATTGAAGAAAATATCTTTTTGAAAAACCTACTTAGAAGTAACCCAAATAAGTATGAGGTCTACAACAGGATAAGAGAAGAGAATCATATTAAAAACTTTCATGTCAGGCCTCATCAGCCTAAGCCTCCAAATGAAATTAAAACCGCAAGCAAAAAGCCTGTGGACATCGCTGATATACTAAATTACATTAGTAGAAGTCACTTTGAATCGAACAAATTAAAATTAAGTGGATATAAAGGGGCCTATTCAGCAGAAGAGGACGAATTGGAGGCCGAGGAGAATAAGAACCGAAATTATCGTAATCTACCAAAACAGGAAGAGTTACAAGGAGTTATAAAAAACTACAAAGTTCTCAATAGAAACAACAACTTATCAAAAGGTGATAGATATGTTGAGGATGGATTGAAAAGGAATTTAAGTCCACCGCCTTTAAAACCCGTCAGTTTGCCACCATTAGGGCGCGCTGGACCTTCTATGAAAAGTTACCTGCCTCCAGTCTACGTGTAAATAACAAAATCCTGTGATTAATTTAAATGCTTTCGTAAGTTTATATTTGTTTTGTAAATATCAATTTCTGCATTTACTAGGGTAAGTATTTGAATAAATGTTACACATAAAACCGCCATATTGGTCTATTCATTGACCTCCATCAGAGGCTCCGCTCTTACATTATCTTTAAAAACTTTAAGTTCCCGACTAAGACATACTCATATTTCGTAAAATTATATCTTTGCCAAAACTATTTCAGTAACGTAGTAACGTTGTATTAGAAAATTAATAGTGGAGCATGGCGCCGAAAGCATAAGTAAGTATCGCGTGCGCATCTCAGATGCATCATCTCGCCATCTGTACTGAAAGCGTAACGAGAGAAAACTTTCTAAGAATCATTCGATCTATTATCTCCTAATCGATGCTAGGAATGAGGATAAATCTTCGAGATGAACAATTACTCTGACATTTATTGACGTTATGACGGGGATGACATTCTTTTTCTCTAGATAGGGGTAGTTTTTTTTATTGGTCATGGTATCATTTTGGAATATTTTGGATTTATGGAATACATACAATTTAATAACGTACAAAAAATCCTTGTAATGAAATCTTTTTACTTGAAGAACCAACTCGAAAAATTTTAATATAAATATTGTTTAACATTTTAATTCCAATATCGTCTATGTTAAGTTTTACAGAAAGTTTATATCGTGAAAGAAGACATTATCTGAGGTATTGTATTATTATACTACCTGTTATTCAATAGTTTTATTAAAAAAACAGTATGCTTATCTCTGGTCAGTAATAAAAATAACAATATTGTTTAATGTAACAAATGAAAGTCCCTGGACAGTAGTAGTCTATATTGTGTGGCAGAAACCTATTAAAAACCCTATTAAGTTGTCTTTCAAACCCATTCTGTTTCATTGTTGTTGAAAGCTTTGAGGGAGCAAAATATTCTATAAACATACTTTTATATGGAAGCGATTCAATTCGTCTATGTAGCTAACTTTGTGGACCGTTATAAATTGATCGCTTATACTTTCATGTTTAGTATTTTTCTTGTCGATTTTTGAAAACTGTTCTTATATGCTTTGCGAATTATTATTTTCTGAGATATAAGTCATTAAATATCATTGCAAATAAGAAACTATACATATATCAAGTACATTTTCACAATCATATTTGTTTATAAACTGACTCAAATATATGAATGTTTTACAGCTGATAAATTAAATTTATTTCTCTAGCTCCTTTATTTCTATTGGTGTTAAATAAGAATACGTAACGTAATAACAATTGCGTAACTCAGAGAACGTTGATTAAAACAAAAGACAAAGCCTAATTCGACCAAGACTTCAAATCTGCAAACGACCGAAACTTCTTATTGTGATTCAAATTACGTGGGTTTGCTTTTATTTCAAACTTAATTAAACAAAAATCTGCCTGCTCATTAAACATTCGACTTGGTGTAAAACCCTGGAACTTTACTTCATTTTATTTTCATAAAATAATACGCTCAAAAATGCACTCTCTACTTTTGCAAATAACATGCATTTTCATTTCAAAACGCAGTGAACTTAGCCGAACAATTTGGCAGTATGATTTTTTCGCTACAACACAAAGTGAGGTTTGAAACATTCACATTAAATCACCTTTTGATTTGCTTGAAGTTATTATCTTGTTAATTTTAATGAGCACGTTATTTGTTTAAGTAGATACGTCTTCAGAAAAAGATGCATTTTAAAGATCTAGAGATAGTATAATAAACAAACGCTACTACATTTTTTGTTCATTATGAAGAACGACTAATTTACTGCCTACTTTCTTACACAATATGTATAGTTTTCGAAGTTAGGCTGTTCAAAGACATACAGACAGTCTGAGTAATAATAGAGTACGTGGGTATTTCTGGTGTACAGCCAAATATTCACAGTGGCAACCCCTTCAATAAAATGTACCACTGCATCTGCCCAAATGAACACGTCAGGTGGCGTTTACGTTACTTTAAGTCCTACCAACGAATCAATTAGCAGAACGAAACCTTTTAGGATTATTAATAATTGAATGTGAACTTAATAATATGTCTTTCAATTTAAGGTGAGTTGAGGTTTTGAGTTTCAAGGGTAATTCAGCTTTAGAAAATGACTGACAGGTGAAATTGATTTGATGATAAAGTATTTTAAGTTTAAAAGTTTGTCTTTAACTTAATTAACGTAACTTTAGAACTATCTTCCAGCATCATTTTTGTCTAATAATATTGGATGCAATTGGCTGGATCAACACTTTCATGTATAATGAATATTTTTTTTTAATTAATTATTCAGAAATAATTATTGACAAGTCGCGGTAGCCTGTTTATTAATGAAATGCTTGCTCTTACTTGCAATAATCTTGGACTCAAGAAACTCAAAGTCGATCATATATACTTTCGCATACCACACCACTATTCTCATATAAATAAGACGTGCAGACATCATAGTAAGTATATTCCAGACTAACACAAATAAAGGCCGTCACACACTGCAGACAGGAGGCACAATACGCGCGTCTGATTGCGTCGCGTCTGTAGACTACGCAAATTACACCGTATATTGTAACAAACCTCGTTTGTGCGATACCGTCTAATAATCATGGACTGTAGACTAAGGAACAAGAAGCTAAGAAGTAGCCGAATACAGACCATTTCTGAAAACCTTACTGCTTTGACTATATGATACCTAGAAAAGCTACACGTGAATAGTTATACTCTAGTACAAGTATTGGTATATAAGGTAATAGGCATAGTGAAGAATACTATGGCTCGTAGGAATGATAATTTCGTGTTATATTTAAAACTAGCTGGTGCCCGCGACTTCGTCTGCGCAGGTTTAGTATTTCGAACAATATGTTTACAAATTGTAGCCTATGTGTTATTCTGATGTATAAGCTATATTATTGTAAAGTTTCATTAAAATACTAAGAACAAAAACACCAAACACAACACTGCAATAACTAAGTCCACAGAGCTACCGTAAACAAAATTTCAAACCCGCATCGATTGACGCAAAATACGATCCGCATTGAAAGGACATCAAAGTACACACAAATAGATGATAGAACAGAACATACGGAAAATATGTAAATTTTAATGCTGTAGTACGCAAGATCAAAGTGGAAACCACGGGACTGATTTTCGCCCAACATCGGTTTAGCTTTGTTTTGCCTTTTTTTCTTCGAATTGTGAAAGCCCTCTTCATTTCCACTGCTTTTAAAGTTGGGCTCTGATGTGGCTTTTCCGTGTATCAGCCGTATGTTTGAAAAGTATTTTCTGCAGATCGGTAGCAGCTTATGTACCTATCATGATATGTGTAATGCGTTTTGATTCGTTATTGAATATCTTTGTAATACTCGTAAGGTCTTCAAGCACAATGGTCTACTCGTTTTAGCTATTTCAAAATGGAAATGAGAATCAAAAATGTCTGTTAAAGTGTGGTCTGCATTGATGTACCCACTGCCGGATTATTCTAGGGTAGACAGTTTTAGCTGACGTGGAAACAAATCTGTTATTGACCAGATTTTTTGGGAAATGACGTGTGGCGAAGCTTACTATTCTTCAGTTATGAGAGTAAGTATTTAAAAGCATTGGTAAGTATAACTCAATTCCGCAAATTCTGAGGATCCTGCCCATATAAAATGGAACACATGTACCATCAAAATTTGCAGACTAAGGTTTACTTAAACACACCATTTCAACCCACTATTCCGATAATGAGTTTACCGAACATCCAAAAACGTAAGGCCGACATATTAAACCTTATTGTAATAACACTTATCCCAACTTTTAGTTCTCATAAAACGTTATCTATGTAAGCGTAGCACATAATAGTTTCAGGGATCGTTATAATGTTATAACAAGAATCTATTCCCGTTTATTGACTGTTAATCATTAAACCCATTAGGGGTTCCGTAGGAGCGCAACGATCTAACTTTGCCTATAACGGTTATGGCCGACAAACGTTGTGTAATGTGGTTTTGTCGTGTCAAGGGATATTTTCAGAACTTAACACCATAATTTTACTCTTTTCAACACTTTTGATAATTTCCAGGTAAATAGTGTACGGAATATTTTTTTCATGTAATGCTAAAAGTAAAAGCACCACCTACAAAAACGAAATTAGTGTTTGTTGCGTGCGTATCAGTAAGTCTCTTTTCTTGGGTTTCAAATAATAATTTTAGTACTATATCTACGTGAAAACTTGCAATATTGCAATAAACTTGCTGTACCTTAACATGACGTGTCATGAAAAACCAGACGCTCCTAATGGCATTTGATTGGCGCACAAACGATGCCGGTTCGGCCAATCATCCTGCTCAAAGGATTATAATGACGGCAACTTTATAAGAGCATCATTCACGCTATCATATCTACACCTTCAAGGTATATTATCCTTATTGATGACTTCAATGCCAATTGAATTTTCTTTTGAAAAGGATACTTTGCAACTCATCGATCTGTTCCAAGATGATTTTAGAGTACGTTTGCGTCTATTGTTTAGATAGAAGACTAAGTAAACAATATGTTTTATAGAATTAGAATATGTTACTGTCTTACAATGGGAACATTAAATCCAAGTTGGGCAGCAACCCTGACTTGAACTAATGGCTCGAATATATCTACATAGACAATTTTATTGTACACAAAGCAATCTAAACCTATACAACCATAATTCAATAATTTCAGCAAACATTATTTTAATACACAAACCTAATGCGTTTAAGTGACAATATATTTCATTTACAAGCATTGAAAAGTTTACGACAAAACATCCCATTAGGCGTGACAAAGAGCCAAACAACATTGACAAATACCCTGAAACATGTCGGCCGTGTCGTGACTTTTCCCCTTCAGCCAGATTTCAGCCGACCCCGGGTTTACTGAAACAAACTTTACCAATATCGCTGGAATCAATTTACAGGCGTTGTTTAAACAAATAGGAGTCAATCGCGTTGATGTTAAGGAAATCCTACGGCTTTGTGACTTTCGATAGGTTTATTGTTGTGAAACAATAGTTTACTCAATTGTTTTAGTGTGAAAAAAATATAAAATATATTTAAACAGGTATACGCCATATTAATATACCTACCTACATATTAAACTATAAAATATGACGTGAAAAAAAAACAATCACATAGAAATATTATGATCATGTTTTACTTATCAAAATGATCATACAAGCCATACAATTCGATGTAACAACGTATTGAACGTTATTACTTTAGATATCTCATCCATCATCAGTAAATCGTACAATATGGATTGTCTGACTAATCTAATATACATTGTAACCTTGAAAATACCTAAGAGTTAGTCCAAACGGAGCGCGTAGCTTTATGTACACGGGAATCCATAGATTTTTACACTAGCTTCCACCAGCTGTTTCACCCGTGTCCGTGAGATCTACTACACACACTCAGACAAAAATAAACTTATTACATAGCCTTCTTCAATCAATGTGCTATCTAATACTAAAAGATTTTATTCAAATTGGACCAATAGTTCCTGAGATTAACGCGCTCAAGGAAGAAACTCTTTAGATAATATTAGTGTAAGTACCTAGATTAAAAGGAAATCAACCACCTGTTTCTAAAGCTTTTTTATTAATTAAATAGTTACATAGCAACAGAACAAGTTACAGAAATATCGCTCAAATTCATACCAAAAGCGCTCGAACAAACGCAGAATACGCACAGCCGCATATCGCTTTATGTCAACCAAATATTATGTTCCCAAACCTTATTAACATAATTAGATAAAACGGATCGTGACAAATATTATGAGATGTGATAACTGGGTCAAAAAAACGATCTCATAATGTTTTTCTTTTTTGTATTCGATATGAGTCGCGGTCAGGAGTTTTATGGCCAGATTTAGAAATATCTGATTGTTCTGACTTTTTATTTGAATTAAGTTTTCGTTAACGTTATTTAACAGTGTGATATATGTTGAAACTGAATTATATTCATCAATACTAATAATACCAATAATGAAGTTCATTGTGAACTGTAGGAAAAACGTTGGATTAAACAATCACATTAATTACAAGGTAAAAATTAAGTAACGGGCTTACTTTCAGGTAACCAAGTAAGAGTAACGGGAATATTTATATTTTAGTTTTTTTAAACAATTTTCCTTATACTTAATCGTTAAATTTTTTCCAACAATGTGTGACTCAACGGGACCGAAACCTAAGCATGTAGCTATCTCCTAAGTATACAAATGTTCCCAAAAAACTGGTTCCGACGCAAAAACTTTGGGCAAGATAATATCATTGTAAGCAACTCCGACAGAGACAATGTAAATCAGAATAACTTATTGTATGCACGAACTTGAACCCTAAATGCCCGGTTTCGTGTGAAAACCCATGTATTTGTTCTGCTAAGTGGTTTTTTCACTTCACCATTTGAAAATTCACATATTCATAACAATTCTTTAAAGCAAGCAAACATTTTTTGTATTTTATTCACAAGAGAACAACTAACTCCAATTTATAAGGAAACTGTAGAACTATCGAACAACCCCAGTTTTGTAAGGAAAATATTTGGTCCCATGTGATCAAAGAAAATATTGCGATGTGATTGCCATTTATTGGCTACCATGGCGTCTTGTGCCGGTTTTACTCCATACGAAGCCACGGCTCAACATATTTATTGATAAAAAGTTCATTGACACTATTATACCGTAATATAACATTTCAGTTATCTTTACATTTCCCTTTAGATAGTTATTCTTACACCACAATATTTTCAGACTACTTAGGCCTATAAGACATCCCCTATATCAGGTCGATATGACGGCACCTGAAATTGCTGATGCACCAAAGCGTGAGATGCATATAGGCAACAATGCGTACCTAGGGACAGGGGATAGATGCAATGTCATCACAGCGATTAATTAGTGGAAAATGAACATCGCACGACTCGACATTTTCAATTACAACCCGTATCCGAAACTGAACTTGATTACAGTAGCCGAAGGGAATAGTCGAGTGGTTTTAATACGCATTTTGTAATCGGGTTAAAAACTACCCAGTCGAATGATTAACGGATTTTAAAGAGGTGCTCCGACAGGATTTTCGACGGTTGAGGACAGACGAATGACTGTCGCGTGTTTATTAAATTCTGTATTTAATTTGATTTTGTTTTATGAGGATGACGAGGCGAGAAGAATTTAACAACGTGCAACCCTGACAGTTTTTGGGAGCCCACTTTTCCGTGTATGTATATCGTTTGCCAAAATCGCAACGAAAGATATATTAAATTAGAGATATAATCTGTTATAGTCACTCAGATTCGTATACCTCACACAAGTTTTACAGACAAACTCACAAACCTAAATTAAGTTTAATAGAACTCCTGAAGGGAAACCATAAACTAAACTAGTATACCTACCTGTATCAAACGACTCTAGTCGCGGTACAGAATGTTCCAAGTTTTCTCATAACGAAAGTGGAGGGCTTTAAGCTCTCACTGAGTAGTGTTCCTACAGTTTTTGTAGACTTTTCCTTTCTATGTACATAAGTACGGTAGTAACGTATGTAAATAACTAGCTGTTTCTCTTGGTTCACCTGTAGCTTAAAGTTTTTCGGCTTGGCAAAGAGCCATAACGTTGTTAACACTTTTGAATACTTGTCTACAAAAACTTGACTGTTTTATTAGCCAGGAGATTTAACAAATCGAGAATACATATATTTTCCATTTCTGAAATATATTACCTATCCGGCTCCAAAAGTCCAAACCTGAACATTATAGCAATTGCTATTATGTTAAAGAACAATAGATCGTTGAACCACTTGCTCATTGAATTTATATTAAGCGAACACTCGTAGGTGCTACAAAAACACTTAATCGACAGAGCACTTAGCAGATAGCTCACTGTGAAACGAAGTGGTTGACAAACATCTAGAAAGACAAACTGTAACGACAACTTCAAATATACAAAAAGTGTCTTTCACAAATTCCATCTTATCATTGTTTAAAAAGTATTTACTGTAAATGACCTATCATAATCACATGTCTAACGCCTTCCGAATCCCTTTTGTGAACCCTAAATGCCATTTCCACTACACTTTCAATTTTTCCATTGTCTGCAACGAGCGACGCGTAAACCACAAGTAAGATGCACACGAGGAAATCTATTTTTCTACATTTTCGAAGTCTAGCAGACTTTTATAAGTCTGGGGGGCACATCTGGCGTCCGCATTAGTATGTTGATGAGGCAATCGCGATCATGGAGGGGATAACGTGATTTATATCGTGGATAGGGTTGCTCGAACATGATAATATGAGTGGCAATCTATTTTACTTTTAGTATTTACCGTTGTGGAGTATTAAGGAGGTTTTTTTTTAGGTTTGACTTTTGTTTGTTAAGCTTCAAAGTACGCTGCTATCGCCCTACGATAAGATATTAATTGTGTTTTATATTTTATCATCTTCAGCTATTAAAGCCAGCTTGTCGACAAATCTGGAGTTCACTTTATCAATAACTTAAAAGATACTTTGTATATCTCCGAACACTAATGAAACATCATCCTAATACTCTATTTAACAAATGATTACCTTTTGAAGAGTTTCATTACATCATATTTCGCGCAAACAGACGTATTGAGACAGCCCTACAAGCATATTCTAAGGATAAATTAGGGTCGTGTGTCAAATTTTTCACGTATTTTCCTTCGATAGGCTGTCGGCGCGTCGGTGACCGCGCCGGTGTAATTGATAGGACAGATGATATTAATGTCCCTCCCCCACACAACGTGTGCACACAATTTATGTTGCAATACTACACAAACTACAACGCACCCCTTGTACACGAATATTCAGGAACTGTTTTGACGCGAAAACCAAGTTAAGCAAGAGGATTTGAATTTTCAAAGCAACTTGTTGTTAGTTCATTTTCATATTATGAATGTACCTAAGCAAAAAAGCACTGGCCATAGTGTAGGTCCTTGTGGGACACCAGATTTAATCTAAAGAATTATTGTTATACGAACCTTTACTTTATATGCAATTTTTTACCACGGCTATGAAACACGAATCTCAGATCTAATAAATTTGGACAAAGGCTTAGGACCCTTTGTAAGAGTTATCTGATATATGTGTTACCTAGTAAAAAGGCTTGTTGAAGTAACTTAAAGAGTAAAACGTTAGGAGTTAGGACGGGATTGGATATAAAAAGAAATGTGGAAGTATTGCCAATTGAGTTGAATTCATCTCGTTAGTTTCCTTTACATATACCTAGATCTAGGAATAAAACAGCCTTATTTGTGGAAATTAGTGTTGACAGAATAACTTTTTTTGCGTTAACTACACTGAAATCTTATTCACCTTTCAAATATTTAAAATCTGATCATCTCCGGAAAATGTTCAGGCTTTCCCATTTCCGTAGTCCAGTTTCCCAGTTCAGTATAAAGCGACATCTATGCGCTAACCCAGACACTGTTGTAAAAAATTCGCGGCGAAGCGCCATCTACTGATTACGGCGTCACATGCATAGTATGAAATCTTACTTGCTAGTCAAGTTAGTCTCGCTTTGCAGTGATACAACTAGGTGGCGTTGCTCTCCTCTTATATCATTTGGTGGAATTGGTGTTTTTGTTTTTATCTTTTCCACAACAACATGCGTCGTCATCAGCTGCTGAAGTTTCATCATCACTATTTTAAAACATTTAATAACAAAAAACGTGAAATATGATTTTCTGGTCTGATTGTTTTTCTAGGATAATAGGCAACTACTTACTTATATTATTTACATAACTGAGTCATTTCGGTCTATGCTTGCTCTTTTATATGTATAATTTCTAGACTAGAATATATTTTTATATACCTATTCTCACAGTCAGCAACTAATGACTTAAACTCAGCTTATTATGATTCAGTTTAGTCTTCTTTAGAGTTCCATAAGTAATTAAATGAATCTTTCACAACACAAGATTTAATAGTAAAAAGGAATATTGAATATTTGGCTTGGCACTTAATATCTAAAGTATTTACAAGTAAAGGAAAAATTTGAACGAAATCTCATTCATTAATTTCATCTCCGATAAAAGCCAATACAATCGCTAATACAATTTCTAAGGACGACATTGGTGGTGACGAAGCTCAATAGAGTTCTTTTACGGAAATCCTTTCTGGCAGACTTTGTAAAGTGGGTCCTTTGTGGAAAAGATGGCTCATCTAGATAAGTGGGTTCTCTTTCATGGTGAGAACGGCGAGGTATCATGCGAGCCTTGACTTGCTTTGACACTCCAGACGGCTTTTCTAAGGAACTCGATTTTACAGTGATAGGAATACGCAGGTTCTAAAATGAATTTTGACACCGGTCCCGTGAACTTGATATCACACGGAGCTACCAGACTTCTCGATTTGGAATGTCTACCGTTTTAATGTAAATGTGAATTTGCATATCATTGTAATGGTGACTTATCTATACAAAGAGGTTTACTAATTAAAAAGTATTTTGAGTGTAACAGGTTTTTTACTATAAATAGTGTTCACCTACAAGTTCGTTATCCATTTTAACAGCATTCTAGTTAACTGTGTATATCGTCGTTCATCGCCCCTCATAAATACTTAAACTGTACCTACATAGAAAATTTTACTAGCATTAGATACATTTCATGCCTAAGTTTTTGAATTTAAGCGGTCTATGTATATTTTTTCATTTAACTCCTACGCTCCTGTGACGTCATCAACATAGGCCAGATTGGCCTTCGGAGAAGGAGTCGCTTTCAACAAAAGATTAATCTTCCTTTCTCTCGGACTGACTACTGCATAAATCATAATAAATGTTGTCACTTTTCCAAATAATGTCCCAAAGTCTAAAACGGACCTTATGGGGGTAACAATAAGGGTGATAGTGAACATACCTGTGAGCCTGAAGCAAACTCATCAGCCGGCGGTTCCCGGGTGAACCTCTCGAACTTGAAGCTGTTGGATCGGTAGAGCTCGTTGTCTTCACGAGAACGCCTTCCTCGGCAGAAGCGACGAGTTATCGATGTGTGCCTGCCGAGGTACGGTACATTTTAGAAGACTGGACTATCATAGCTCTTAACGGAGTTTGAAGATTCGATCAACAAAACAATCTACCTCAATCTCCCTTTTTACGTATATTTGGTGATTCAGTGCAGGACTCTTTTTCTCTTACATATTCAGTTAATATTCTAAAGGTAGGTACATACATTCCCAAACCTCTAGTTGGACTAGCTTACACTTGCAAGACTTTCTAGATCTGTCGAAAGAGGCAGTTAAAATAGATAAATAGGGGGGTTATTTTAGAGACACTATGTAAGTACGTGATAATGGGGAAAATCATCAGCACACTCTAGGTGGTTAATTGTATACTCTCAATCACTATGTCGATTTTATGTGAATAGTTCTAAAATGAAATTATATATGTTTTCATGACGAATTATATTGATTAACCAACGGCAGATTAATATCTACTCATTGGGTGATTTGAGTAGATCGTAATCTGTCGTTACTTTTAGAATTAGAAACCTCATCACAATACATAGGTACCTATTATACAATCTACATATGTATAGTAAGGCCCGAATACGATAAAAGCAGAAATATGATAATATAATCAGCATGGTTTTGCTTAGTCATCACAAAACGTCTTTAATTGGTGATATAGATCAAATCGGAGAACTTAGATACTACTAGGTATAATGGTAGTAGGTAGGTTATTCTTTTATTTATTTTTAGCCCATAATGTCCCACTGCTGGGCAAAGGCCTCCCCATCTTGCTTCCACACTTCTCGATCTTTCGATAGAGCCCACCTTTGGTAGTAGGTACCTAAGTACAAAAATCCAAACCCCATTTTCTGCCGATGGCGTTTTAAAACAAAGATTGCTCTTTTTATTTATAATAGCGTGTTGGATTAATTGGTACCTATGTAGGTATATTTTTAAGAAGGAGGATGGGGTTTCCTAATTTTAACTGCAATAACTAAAGCTTCTTCTATCAGCAACTTCATCATGCACGTGTGAGTCTCACGTGCATCCTATCTGATTTATTATCGCAACTTAATAAGTAAGTAGGTTTTTATCTATCAAAGAGAAATACGTAGCTAATGTTCAAGCATTATCGTCATTGGAAAAATTGTGTGCGTAATCAAGTGAAATAGGAAATATACTTATTGTTGACCTGTTCTAAGGAATCTTCCCAGAGTTTTGATCCATGGTACCATTTTATAAAATGAATGTGGCGTGATCCGTTCTGTAAATTGTGATATTTATAAAAGTTCTCTGGTTACTGGTTGTCGCTTGGTAACACTGCACATCATATTGATTTCCGACACTTGCGCGAATATTAGACATTTAAATAAAACTACTTTTACGGATTTTATCGCGGTTAAATTAATATTATTTAATCCCGACGTTTCGGACGTTTGTCATGGTCACGGGCAGACTAAGGTGTTGGTGGTCTTGATATTTTAGTTACACACAGCTACCCTACATTTTGTTGATTATTATTGACAATCCGACTCTCGCAAAACGAGCTCACTGTATCCTTAGGTCTAGCAGTTTTTGGCTTGGGTTTGGATTTAATAGTTTCTATGATGGGGTTCCAAGCAGGAGGATATTCCAGCCATCTGTAATGATTTTTGATGTTTTTTTTTTCATTTCAATAGCCTCTCGATTCATCCAAGTCTGACCGACTAGGAAAACCGATTCCTGCCTAACCATGCAAAAACAGATTGAGTGATTTCTTAGATGGTAGTACAAATTTGTTGGCTAATTAACTTATCTATCATAGATATGAACCTATAGAGTAAGACATGCAGTGATAGTATGACTCATACTAGACAGAGATGTAGGAAGCTATCTATTCTATGAATATCTATATGAATATTCTATGATATCATGCCAATAAGCTCAAAAACAACAATCAAGTATTTTACTTATTACAAAATTGCTACAATTAATTACTTATTGCTACAAAACTTGATCTAACTGTTTTGTAACAAACGGGACATTTCGTTATCAACTATCCATTATTAAAGATAGATTATTCACAGCTTGCATGTAACTTAATCTCACCGAGCCCACGTAAGAACAAAGTTGCGCATCATCGGAGAATTTAATTTATATTTAACCATTCATCATTACCCATCGTTAATTTTTTATGAGTAAGTAAACAACAAATTATTTTACCGCGAACGCTTGTTGCATTGTTGAGTCCGCAGCTAACTGCAAGTTTACATAAGTCTGTAATCATGTCGTGCAATCTACCGTATTGCAGTATAATGAACCTGGCTGATAAAGTAACCAACATATTTCTGATGCGAATAATTTACAGTTACCTAGAATCACTGGAATGCAACGGCCATTGTATGCCGAATATCTTCAATCTGGCTGGAGGACGCCTCTTCTGTTCCGTTCGAGTGTTCTCCTCGACGGGTGGAGTGTGGTGTCTACTCCCAGACGAGGCCCTAGTGCCACTTCTACGACGCCGGCGACGCCTTCTCTCAACCAAGATAAAGTTATCCCCGTTTCGTATAATATACGATGAACGTAAAGTCGATTTCTCCTCGCCCTGCCTTTGTCTTATCAAGTCAGCTGTTCTCAATGTATGTATATTCTGATACTCAGCCTCCTGAGGCTGGGGAGCGACAGATGGCGTCACTTCCTTGCTCGTGCTAGTCCCGCTTCCATCCCTCTTCTTGCGGGAGGAATGGAGACCAACCCGACGCCAAACCTTTTCCATCTGTCTTTACTGTCATCCCATTATTATTTTCACTAATCGCCGCAATTTTAACGCGAAAAGTCACTGGCCACTTAATGCACAATCACAATGTTTACTGAAAAACGTAATCCTCGGGGATCATACAATCGTTCACAGGTTTTTACTGAAAGATGTCCGATGTTCTCACATAAATATTAACACAAATGAATCACTGTCCAATCAGCCGTTCCCTGTCATTGTTCGGGCTGATAAATATTTCAAGAGTCCTCGGCAAATCCTCGGTCGCCGGTTGGAGATTACGTGTCAACGATCAAATCACAGAAATCAGGGCGTATATCATTAATTTCTCTTATTAAGACGTACTAGGTTAGTAGAATTAGGGGAGAGAATAACGTGTTTTTTGACATCGCACTTGCAGAAGTCCCGGCCCTAACAGGGTGCGGGTGCAAGCTTTACGCATGCGCGATCCCCCTTCACCCGTAGCCCCGTCTGACCGAAGCGCCAAAATGGCGGACCTCCGACCCCTTCCCGTTATTGAATATCTAATTTTATCGCTATGCATTTATTGTATTCAGCTACGATGCATTCGCGGCCTACTTTTATTATTACCCATTTACCTGGCGAACCTCATAAGTTATGTATATGAAAGGCAGCTGATTTGGGATATTTTAGCCCAACCAATTAAATTTAGAGCTATCCTAATCAATTAATCTCTTGAATACTAAGATTTCTTTTATTTCAGGAAATTGTCTCATCTATATAGGTATTTAGTTTAATACCTAGTTCTTTGACAAATCAACAGAATAAACGGTTGGTAGGTAACAGAATCAACAAGTAAGGAACAACTTGTAGATAGGTGTTAAATAAGTCCTATGGATACTGTTGGTTAAGTCTAGTATTAACGTCAAGATCGTCAGCTTTAGACACACTAGTAAAACTATCTACATACTTACAACTAGTTTTAGATGAAAATTCATTTGATTTCTGGCACATTACATAAACATTGACATTTACCTACATAAAACTACTTTTACGGATTTTATCGCGGTTATATTAATATTATTTAATCCCATCGTTTCAGATCCTTTAGGTGCAGCAGGTCACGGGCAGACTAAGGTGTTGGTCTTCCTGATATTTTAGTCACACACAGCTACCCTACATTTTGTTGAATTAACAATCCGATTCATGCAAAACGAGCTCCTGTATCCTTAGGTCTAGCAGTTTTAGGCTTGGATTTGGATTTCATCGTTTCTATGGATGTACGGACGATGTACGGATGATCCTCTTTTTTTTTCATACAAAAAGTACGGTGCGGCAACAGTCTTGGTGTCGAGCGTTCGACGTACCGGCGTCGCACTGTTGCCGCTACGTGCTTTTTGTGTTAAAAAAGAGTCCTTAGTAATAAGGTCCCATTGTACGCTTTGGGCACGGAACCCTATGTCTCAAACGACCAATTCACCTTGAGCAAACGAGTAGAGCCTCGTGGCGTCGTGTGGTTGTCGTGGTGGCCTAGTGGGTAAAGAACCAACCTCTCATGTATGAGAGTGCGAGTCCGATTCCAGATCAAGGAAGTGCCAATGTAACCTGTCTAAGTTTGCATATACTTTCTAAAGGAAAAAAATCGAGGAAACTTGAACTATAAAGTCTGAATTTATCAACCCGCATTGAGCTGGGTTAGGAGGGCACTGGGCAAAATGTATGAGAAGATCCCTAGCCTAGCTCTGTAGCGGGTCTATGGCATATACGGTCCAAACTACCATAGTAAAATTGTTGTTTAAACTGGGTGCCTAAATGAGTTTTTATAGGTATGATGATGATGATGTCCTCCTAGCCGATTATCGGCTACGGCGGCTGTTCTCATGTAAGGAGATTAGCCAACTGCGCAGGACATATTATAGTGCACGAGTATTTGCGCAAACACAGGTGCACTCACTATTCCTTAACTCTCATAGCCCGATGGGACGGTAATCCGACACGACCGGAGAGAGATCAGGCGCAGGACCGACATTTACGTGCTCTCCGATGCACGGGTGTATTAATCACCAGCTTCCAGGCTCCGGGCTGCTTTGTGAAAGTCTTCTAAAACCCACAAAGCGATTTCGGCCCGACTCGGGAATCGAACCCGAGACCTCATGCTCAGCAGCCGCACTTGCGACAGCTAGACCAACGAGGCAGTTTTTATAGGTATATCGTGATGTCAACCGACATGGATAGATGGCGTTGACTACCTATAAACTTAATTATTTACTATGCAAGTAGATAAATTATTGACTGTATGTAACAACAGTAGCTTAAACGTCCTCCATCACTAGCCCCTAACTCATATTTACTACTGTGCGGGGAAGGATTAATTATCAATTAGGTACCTACCTACCTATGTTTAAGTAAATACCTACTTAATAAGTTTTATTTTATTATACTTAGTAAGTAGGTGGGTATGTTGTTCAACACTTAGGTATAAAATATGTAGGTATGTATACTACCTACATTAGTAGTTCGGTACCTAGGTATATGCAAGTTTTAGCAATAAAACGCTCATGAAAAGTCGAAATAGTTTTACATAAATATAGTATAGGTTCTTAGGAAGACAAGCTACGAGGCCCTTGATCTGTTGATTTACTTACTGCTTCAATATTATTTACCTTTTTATAAAATGTCGTCCCACACCCAGCGCTCGCGCAACACCGCAGTGAATGTATCAAAATATGAGGAGAGCAACAATGACCAATAGGAGCGCAGTATAGTCGATGCGTCATAGCGACAACGACGCAACATGAACATCGTCATGTCGCGTAGTTGACAATGACACGACGCCAGTCTCACTCGCGCACGAGCTCTCGTGACACGCAGCCCGGCGCGACATGTACAATATGTACGACACAAACATGTTGCTTATCAAGACAATTGAAAAGTTTCCTTGTCTATATAATTATAATCTACCAGAGTACCTGAAAAGGGATGTAACTGATAGTGCATGGCAAGAGGTAGCTAGTCAAACTCAACTGTCGGGTAAGATGTTTTCGTTTTTAGACATGTTGAATGACGTTGCTTGAGCGCACATAATAATACCTAACGAGGCGACCTCTCTATGTTATTATCGATAGTTAACTGGTTTCGAATGTTTGTAACATTTTTTAGTATGTAATTATCGCAAGCCAGCTGAATAAAATTTCATGGAATTTGGTAAGGCGAACTTTAAACCTGAAGATTAGGTACCTGGAAAGGTCAAAGTTCAAAACTACGTAGGTAATAAAATTGATAGATATAGTTATTAATAAATCATTGATATTTTCAGTTGGAGAATGTAAAGAAAAATGGAAGAATCTGCGGTATGGACTTTTGCGCAGTCTAAGACTCAATCCAGATGGAACAGTCAAGAAGAAGTATTATTTACATGACGAAATGGAATTTGTATTGCCATACATCAGAACATCAAGGCAACACGAAATGGATTTACAGCAAATAGAAGTAGAGACAGATGAAGAGGCAAATGATTTTAACGATCAAGATAAAAAATCTTCTGTAATTGGCCATTATCAAGAAGAAGAAATTAATCCTGAGCCTCCAAAAAAGAAATCTAAAAGCAGAGATACTAAATCAAATAATAATAATCAGGCATTCGATGAATCAAGAAAAATGTTTTTGTTAGGTTTGTTACCAGAAGTTAATGCCTTAACTGAAAGCCAAATGAAAGTCTTCAGAAGAAAAATATTATCACTTTTGGATGACATTGCTGACACTCCAAATCAATACGAAATGTGCTTACTTCAGTGGCAGAAAGATACAGTAGAACAAGAGGCACAAAGTTCTAGTAATGAAGCTATTAAAAAGGAACCTTTGTAATGAAAATGATTATTTTAATCCTGTGAAACAAGTAGACAGGTATACACTTGGTGCTTTGGATTTTCCCACATTTGATTAATTCTTGCTTTTCCTAAGGACAAGAGCGCCATCTGATGACTTATAAGCAAGAGTTACAGAACTCAAGAGATGGCGTCGGTAGCAAGAAATTAACAACATAATCATTATTAGATATTTCTTTTTTATTATTAATAAAACAATACAATCTAAAAAAAATATTTATTGATTTTTAAGTCATAAATAAATAAACCTGTTGGAAGAGTACACTTATAGTGAAAAAAGTATGCATAATGCAAAAAATGCCATAGTTCCAGCAACAGTTTTAATCAATAATTAAGCAACTATTTGATAGGTGCATTCTTCATAGATTTAGTTAAAACAGGATTGCCATTAACTTTACTAATCAATTTATTATCTTGCCAAACTGCTTGAAGGCTGTCATTAGTTTTTAGGTCAACTGCCAATTTTTCCCAAACTTTTTTCTTAGGATTCAAAACCTCATCAGGTTCCCCTGTTTCATAACCCTCTATTACCACTCTATCACCTGGTTTACTGCCTTCTGGGGCAAATAGTGGCTCTACTTGTTTAGGCTCGTCAACAGAAGCACAGAGCACCATACCCTTAGATTCTACACCACGCATTTTAGCTGGTTTCAAATTACATAGGACCACTACATCTCGATTTTGCATTTCTTCTATAGGCACAAAATTAACCAAACCAGAAACTACAGTTCTTGGTTCTGCCTCACCTAAATCAATCTTTTCAACATAGAGAGCATCAGCGTCTGGATGCCTAGAAACTTCTACTATACGCCCAACTCTAATATCAAGTTTGGCTGGTGTTATTTCATCAGCGGCAGGAGTATTTCCTTTACCTTTAGTTGGAGGTGGGTAAGCCTTTTTGGCCAACTCTTGTAGCTTGGGCTGTTTGAATACTTCTTGAACAGGCCCTAAAAGCTTGTTTATAGCTAACTCAACACTAGCTTTTAAATCTCCAGGATGAATTTCCTGCTTAGCATAAGCACTTTCAAGATCTTCAAAATTTGTATATTCTACATTACCCCCATGTTCAGGAGCTCTAGTAATCTTGAATGTTTCACCACTTTTCATCAATGGAAATACAACATACTTTGTAAAGGATAGAACACCATTGTCAGTAATATTTCCAGGTTCACAAAAAGCTTTTTTTAGCTTCTTCTTTACATTAGCAGGGTTGTCTAAAAGATCAATCTTGCTATCTTCTTCTGATGCTGACATTTTTCCACCAGTAAGACCAGGTACCATAGGATTCATTAAATGAACTCTCTTAGCATACCCTAACTGTGGTAAGTATTTTTCAGCCATTGTAAAGATTTTTCTTTGATCCACTCCACCAAACTGGGCATCTACTTTCAAATACTCCTCATCCAAGGCTTGCAATCCAGGATACAAAAGACCACTTAGTAATGGATGATCAACTTGCTTCACAACTTCGGCTCCTGCCTTTTTAGCATCATGCTCAGTAATGACAGATGACATGCGGTACACATCAAGTGTGTACTCTTTACTAAGCTGGTAATCAGTACCCTTAACAAACTTTAATTTCTCTAACGGTACACCAATAGATTGAAGCATAGCTTTGATGGCAGCTTCATAATATTGAGTGCGGAGGTTTAGAAGTTCCCAAGGGGCTTTCATATTGTCTAAATAGGCATGTAAGTCAGCAAACAATATTGTCACCTCGCAGCCAGCCATTAGAAAGTCGGCTATCTTTGACATGGGCACAAAATAAGCAACATGGGGCCTACCAGTTGTTGCTGTGCCCCAATAGATTTTAAGGTCTCTTTGCTTCACAATTTCTGTAAGCTTTTCATCACCCAAAACTTCTTGCAAATTGCGAGTAATAAGAGTTTTCTTCTCCTCCCAAGTAGCCATGGCAAAATAGTTAAAATCTGGAAAATGACATAAACTAGGTTAGACTTTTGACAAATCTAGATTGTGATAATTACGACAGCCATGTAAATAGAAGTTTATAGTCATATAAATTATAAACTCACCGATTATTGTAGAATATCAAACGTTATCAATAACTAGTCTTACAACCATAAATATTTCTTTAAATTAACTACTGCTGCATGAGACAGATACGAATTGTAATAACACGTAAGTGAGGTGTCTTATGAAACTAGATGAAACATAACCTCTAAAATTAAGAGCAACATAAATTCTTCAAAACAAACGCATCGCCCCTAAAATGGACTTAAAAGGACGAAGTAAACACTTTTTATGCGTTTTCTTTCAATAACTCACTGATTTTCATTTGTTATTGAGCAAAAATTAAAAAAATATTGTTAATTTTGACATCTCTGAAGTTAGCCGCAATTCAAAATACTTGTTACCAACTGTTAATTGGCGCTAGTGTCGCAGTGAATGCTCGCGTTTCCTGTCAAAAGCGCCATTGCGCATGACAGTCAGTGCGGCCTTGCAGACTGAGAGCGCTGCCAACAAAGGCCGAGTCGATGGGGTTACAAAAAGATTGTTAATTTGGACTTCTAAACCCTTTTGTTGTTGTAATTATAATTTTATATAGGTTGTGAATTTGTGATTACGGTTAAGAAAATGTGTGAATGATATGAATCGTGACGACTAGCAAAGGAGTCAGCTGGTCCACAGTGCGAATAGTGAATAAGAAATGGCGGCCTTGCCAGCAGGTGTTCAGTATGGGTTATCATCGGAGTCTAGTTATAAAGAAAACAAGGAACTAGTGTTTGTGAAATTAACGGATTCAGCGCTGAAAGCTATTGAAGACTTCCTTAGGAATAATAGGGTAAGTCCAATCGCCATATTGTTAGACCAAAATAAAGATAAGCCAACAATGTCAGGCGCCATACTTATATTACAGTAATTGAAATGAAACTGCAAATTTAGAAGTTTTATTCCAACAAATAAGTTTTCTAATTACGATAATTGTGTTGAAAACAAGTTTAAGTAGGTAGCAATGCGATTTAAACTCCTCTCCAATGTCACGCCACGTCAACATGTAGAAAATTTGCTCTGTTATTTTCACAGATTTACATTTCATACGGCTATAATTAGAGAATTCGGACTTATTGTTGCGGAATTCGACGTTTACCGTGGAGTTATGTTACAAATCGTACTTTCTTACTCGCTACCGTTTCACGTAAAGAGAGATTGTGCCCCTACGAGAGATATTATCAATTGAATTCAGATTAAAAACATTCAAGACGAACAAGCATTACTTATCTGGTTTACCTACTGGAAAAATACCACGCAATGTCGATGTAGTTGATTCCAATAGTATAATTTGGTATGAAAATTAGTGTACTACAAATTTAAGCAATCACTTTTGCATTATCATTTCCACTAGATGATTGAACAACAACTTGTTTGTTAAGGAATATTTCTGTTGGAAAGTTCTTGTTTCCAATGGAATACTGTGTGTTCTACATGTTGGAGAAACTGAATTGTTTACTCAAATTTACATTTAACGTATTTAGTAGCTGAAAAATAGTGGAACATTTGAATCATATCATATTTCAGGCAACTATCATAGAAACTAGTTGGGACTGACTACACACTTATGAAATATTGCTGTCAACAACTTTACTAGTAAGCAAGTATACTGGGTTTTACTTATAAATTTATATTCAACATTATAGGAATATTATAATCATGAAACATAATGATGAAATAAAATTGAAAACAAATCATTATCATGCAATATTTCCTAATATTGCTCCTTTCATGACTTTGCAACAATCAATAAGAAATTGAAAGATTTCAATCTTAAATCCCTATTAATCAATATTCAAGAAAGGTGAAGTCCTATGAAGAGGTTTCAATATTTGAGGTGTTATGCTTAACAAGAAACAAGTACTATTTTACTTATATTTCAAGGCAACATTTTTTCTTAGCAATCAACAATACTATAGTTAGTACCTCATTGTGGCAAAAGATGGCGCTGTGTGTTTGCTAATGATAGTGTTACGGTCAAGTAATTATCTATTTAATTTATTAACTATAGTTCCAAGTTGGTAATAAACAATATTGGTACAAGTATGTTATGTTATTAATGTTAAAATATAGGAATTAAGTCATTTTTGTAATACTCAAATATTATTCAATGAGTATAACATACATCCTGTTTCCTTTAATGGTACCTGAAGAGTTATATGTATTACACAGAATATAACTTATTTCACTGCATTTTGTATCTATATGATGTTGTTTTAGTTATTTTTGTAATACTTTTCTGTGCAAATACTAGTGCAATTTTGACCTATGATTGAGCTAAAAACTGTGTAATACTTAGTAAACAACATTAAAAATGATTTCTTGGAAGATTTTGCAATCATCTTTAACCTATTAAAACGGGAAAATACTGTCAAACAAGGCCAGTAAACCAACCAATCATACTGTACTTCTAACTTACTATTTATTATGAGGTTGAACTACAAAAAGACATGTTTTTGAATAGATAAATTGAATTGTTATATACCTATGCTTAAAAGCAATTCAGATTACCAAAAACTTCCAGTGTGCTGGTGAATTTTTAAAGTAACTGCTAACCTAGATGCATATTATAAAAGACTTCTAATCTAGGTCATCAAGTTACAAGTTGATTAACACTTAGAGACATGTCCGCTTCAAGTATTGATTGAAACAGGTGAAGTATTATGCTGTCTTGCTCTAGAAGACACAATTAATAGCAAAACCGGGCTGTATTTTGTTCTATTTTCATAATTATTTGGTTTATCTCCTACCTGTTGTTGCGACCACATCCTGAGGGAACTGCTCCAATCATCTAGATAAAAAGTAGCTTACGTTTGTCTAGAAAGAACTACTTATATCTATTCCAAATTTCGTTTCAATCGGTCCAGCTGTTTTAGCATGATTATGTAACACAGACAGTTACTTTCACATTTATTAGTAGTAAGAATAAGGATTGGCAAGGATGATGGTAAACATTTGAAGTCTACTCAAATACGTAGACATTTAGACAAGGTAATATTGCATAGTTTAATGAATGAGTTGTTGGTCGTTGCAACAACAATATTGAGAAATTACTAATAACTTTACAACATAGGTAATTTACCTAATTGATTGACATGAATGATTGAATAGTTATTTTTTTTAACATAACAAGCACCTGCTTTTCTGGAAGTTATGATTGAAACCACACCTTCATAATTAAAGTTCTTACTTAGCAGACAAGCAATATGATTGTGGTGAAACAATCACCACCAATCCAGACTAAGCGATACTGCAAAAGGAAAACACCAAGCTATGTTTTCAATACTTTTTAATTAAACTAAAGATTCTAAGTTTTCTATCCGGGCTAATGATGCTGATTTCATAATATGATGTATTTTGCTTATGATTCATTTAGCCGTACTTTGCATAGATATTTGATAACATTGTTTCATTGATAAAGTATTTATTACGTAACCAAGGAAATGAAATTAGGGAAATACCAAATAAATATATAATTTATGACATTTTATAACCAAGATTTTTAAATTAATATCAAATTCAGATAATTAAATACATATATTCAAACTGGAATTGTCTGTTTTGTAAGATATTCCACGCATTTGACAATAACAGAACACAATGATGTATTACTTAAAAGTGTGGGAAAGAAAACAAGGTCTATTTAACTAAACCCATACACACTAGGAAGTAAGAAAATTAAGGTAAAAATACATACAGCCTACTTAGCTGCAGGTGAAAGTTATTTACTTAAACCCAAAAGAACAAACATGATTTTCTCTATTATGTTCAATTGAATTCTTCTGAAATGATTAGATTTTTTCGTTTTAATAATTAGATAGACTTTTATTTTGTACTTGAATATTAGTAGAAACATTCTTGAAATAAACATGTTTTTTTTTAATATAGATACTTAAGTAATATCATTAAAAAAAACAATTAACAAGTCATTGCTTAATTAGATTAATGAAACATTTATCTAAGTAATGTATTTGTGATAAACCTGGGTTTATTATATATTTTTTTTTAAATAGAGCAAGTAAGCCTAAATTCTCAATTTAAAAAATAAATAAATTATTTTAATGAGCTTTATAAATTACTGAAAATTAAGTTGGGTAGGTTTACCCAAGTGATTACTTAATTTTCAAATTAATAAGCAAACTATCTATTCGTTGCAATTAATAATTGAGATATAACTTTTGCTGATTAACTAATTTTTATTCACCAAGCTATTGGCATACTAGACTAACAAGTTATAAAAGATATCTTTAAAAACCCAAGGAATTAAACCTGTTTTCAGCCTGAAGCCTCTACACAGGCTGTGGTCATCTCAGTCATGTTCAAACATGAAGTGAGTTTGTGATGTAGCATCGCTAAAATAAAACCTGTTTAGTGTGAGTTTTACCCAAACAATGTTCTGTGTTACATGGCGGAAAAAATATTATCCTGCACCTTTGCACAAACAAAACACTCGAGCTGCTGTATCTTTTTTTTATTAAATATCCTTTTTTTTTGTGGCAGGTTAAACATACGTTTAGAATTCCGTCTGATACATTTTCTAATAATAATTCTCGTTTCCTGGTAATTAATTAAGTTTATTATAGGTAGTTGTATTTTAGCTGCAAATTCTACATCAGATTGCTCCTATTTCTAAATCGTAGGCATTCGGCGCGTGTCTGTCTAGCCGTTTGGGCCCAGTTTCGCAAACTCCGTATATTAGGTAAGCGAATCGGGCGCATAGCCGCAATGACAATGTTCGGGCGGCGCCCGTGCAGGTGAAAGTACCAACAGCTGCCGGATTACTTATACACTGCAAAAAAGTGTTTCCTCTAAATTCTAAGCCTTAAGCTCCTTCATATCTTGTTCATCAAAGCAAATTCTTATAGATTGAGAAGCAATAATCAGTGTCATGATTAATGATTTTTTAGGATTTTTATATGATGATAACCTACGTATTGTTAAGTCTGTATACTTTTATTTGTTAGAAACGTTTTTACATCATCATATTTCACAACTAGGGCTTTCAATACCGGTATTACGGGATCCCGTAATACCGTGATCACGGATATATTTTGGTCTTTTTTCAATACCGGTATTGACGAGCCAATACCGTGATTACGGTATTGCAATCTTTTTATAATTTTAATTATTGTGGTTTATTGTAATAAGTAGCAGGAAGTTGTATTAAATAAGATAAATAACTACGTACTCGTAAGATGTCATCATCATCCTCCGAGCCTTTTTCCGCCAATCTACTTGGCAACGCTGCAGGGACTCCAGACAGAAAGGCCTTCTCATAGTCCACAAATGCTAGACACAGGGGCTGATTATACTCTTCGGTCTTCTGTATAATCTGCCGCACTGTGTGGATGTGGTATATGGTGCCGTATCCGCTCCGAAACCCAGCCTGCTCCGGTGGTTGGAATTCGTCGAATATTCGCGTAAGTCGGTTCGTGATCACTCTTGAGAACAGCTTATATACGTGGCTTAGGAGGGAAATGAGTCGATAGTTCTTCAGCAGGGTTTTGTCTCCCTTTTTGAAGAACAGGACGACAACACTCCTACTCCACGCGTCTGGAGTTCAGGTCGAGATGCATGCGATGCGTATAACCGGCCATAGAAGTTTTCCACTTCCGAAAGGACTGCCGGCACCGAAGAAATGACTTCTCCACTTGTTGCGGTCAGCTTCGTCAAGTGGCTTCTTCCAAGAGATTGTACGAACACCTTTGACCCCCGATTCAGCTCAATTGCTCTTTCAATGTCAAGAGTATTGGAGCACCGTAGGTCGTGTCGTACGTGCTTGTTGATCTCTTGGTTTAGAGCCCGCTTAGCTGACGAAGTGACAGGTGGGTTTTCACGTCGTTTCTTCATAAGCCCTAATGTCTCTTCCGAAAGCTTTGATTTCTTGCCCTTATGCTGCTTGTTACAGAATATCGACCCTTCCTCCCTGAGGATCTGAACCACATATTCGTGGTTCTGGTGTCGTTTCCAACGTCTGTTGTGGTTTCCACGGCGGCAAATTTGACTGGAAAGTTTCAGATCCTGAAATGGTTTGGAGCAGTGTTGGTCGGAGCCTAGCCTTCATCAGACGAAAACGTTCGGCCTTCAAGTTGATATTCAGAGAGCCTCGGACAAGTCGGTGATCGCTACCGGTGTTAAACCTATTGATCACGGAGACGTCTCTGACTATGTGCTTCTTGTTCGTCATGATGAAGTCAATCTCATTTTTAGTCATAGTGTCGGGGCTATGATTGGACGCTTTTTAAACTAAAGGATTGTGTTTTAAAAGTTTTATTTGATCTAAAATTAAACCCCGATTTCAAATTAGACGAATTCGATTTAACAATATTAAAAAATATTTACAACAGCCTTTCTGTAGTTAAAGTAAGGCGATTATCACACTGCCCCACATGATGCAGCGTAGTGCGTGGATGCGTTTTTTTCCGTTGTATGGAAATATCTCCGTTTGTATGGAAAACACGCATAGTCCAACACACTGAAAATGCATCCACGCGCGTTCATGCGGATCACGCACATACATGCGGAGAAACACGCACCCCCGCGCGTAGGTGCGGGGCGAGACGCAAGGTATGGCACACTGAATCCCGCATTGACGCGCGTGATTTTGAATGGGCGTGACGTGTATATTTGAAAATGGAACTCGATGAGAGCCACTGTGCGTGAATTTACAAAACGCACCTACGCGCGTGAGTGCGTCAAAAACCCGCACGATGATGCAGATCTGCACTCCCGCAAGAACGCGCGTAGGTGCGTCGACACGCAAGATGCAGCGTGATGCGGGGCAGTGTGAAGATCACCTTACTGTATTAAAAATTTGAAAATGGGATGCCAATTTACTAAAAGCGGATATTGCGCTAAAATTTATGTTGACGAAGTTAGATGGTCAAGCTTGCAAGCAATGACTTAAGTCAAAATCTTGCAAAAGCACTTCCAAGACGCATAAAGGAGCTATCTGGAATATTGCAATATTAGCATGACCGACAATACCGTGATCACGTGATCACGGTATTGAAATTTTTAATACCGGTATTGATACCGGAATTGAAAAAATCCGGTATTTGAAAGCCCTATTCACAACCATGTATTAGATGTCTTGTTGACAGTTATAAAGATAATCTAGTTTTCCCTACATGTATCGTGACCTCGTTATGTGATTTACGACAGCTCATTAACGTGCATCTGTTTCATTACCATTGATAGAGCGTCATTATCAAAATCACTGTGATTAGTGGAATGAGGACAATGCGATTGAATTTGTTAATTATTAGGAAGGCCACACTCACTGGCATACCTTTTATTGATGACGTATTTCTTCAGGTAAATAGAACAACTGTTGCTATACTGTTGTTAGATTCTTCGAAAGTCATTTAACAAAAAGAGACGAGCAATTTCTCTGCTAGCAACAGCTAATGAAGGTCATAAATTAATTAATATGTCAGGAAAGTTTTTGATGATTTTGCTAAACGTGATCTCCAGTTTGTTATGATTTCCACTGGTTTAGATAATGTTATTATCGGCCTATGCTCCTAACAGTTCCATTCCAGCGTTCCAAATCATTAAGAATTTATGATTAACGATGGCAATAACTTCACTTTGTAAGAATATAACGTTCGAAGTTCATTACTATTGCCAATGATAACATTTGCTGACATGTTGCATAACACTGTTTGCTTGCTATTATTTTGTGTTAATTGAATTCCCAATGCACCCGTAATTGTCTTATTAATAAAATTCTATAAAAAAGTCTGTCGTAAACATGTTTATTAAGCTCGTTGCTTCTGTTTACATTCGCTGATATTGGCCCTCGTTGAGATAATGTCGATGGAATAATGTAATAAGTCTGTCACACTTGAGTATGGGCCAAGTTCGTCTCCCAAGTTATTCATCATTTGCAGTTTATGCCGCCCCTCTACTCTGCTATCTTTTATTAATCATCATTTATCTTACGAATAATATATCACCGAATTCATTGAGTCTGATAATGTGTATCTCCATTTCTGAAAAGGCTTCACTAGTTTTTATAAGCTTTTATTGCCGGTCAAGATTCCACTATTTACTTTACCCACGTACGTAAGTAATGGTTGACATACTCATGAACCAAGTAAATAAGCCCTGAGACGAATACATTCCATTTTTCCAAAGGCTAACTCAAGATCCATGGCATAACCCTATTTCCTATTATTATAATAAATCGAATTGCATACGGAACTGCAGTGCTGGAATTTATTGTTCGTGTCAAAGGATAGTCTGATGTATGTAATCAATGAGCATGGTCTAGTACAATAACAATCAGCGATAAATCGTCGTCGCCTTATTTGAATCAAATTACTATAATAAATGATTGTAACAACATCATTTTTTTACTATTTAATAACGGTAACTACTACATTATGAGCATTTAATAACTCCACATCGTTGATACCAATCTATCGTTGATAGTTATTCTCATAGCGATAACGTTATAAAATAGAAGTGAGAGGAGCATGACAAACAAATGCACATGCACATAGTATCAAAGGGCTAAAATATTGAAGAGGCTTTTGGGGATTGAACGTGATATTGATAAAATTAACACTTGTCTTGTCCCCAGCAAAATTTCCCTCATATATTTGGAAACAATCATAAAATGTAACATCAGGCAAAAACTGCATGTTACAGAAAAATCCGCAGATTTATGAAAAACCAAAACACTATAAAGTTAAAAGCTAGCTGCCAATATAAACAATTTTCTAACGGCGACCAAAGCTGGTCGCCCACCTGATTATAATTCCCCCGGTCCATGCACGTGTTTAACAACGATACATTTATTTTGTGTCGGCCTAAGATCACGGGCACCTATTATTTAACTTTGCTAAACGATTATCAACACTCTCCGCATACTGCCAAAATCCAAATTTCAATGCACTGTCCTGCGATGTGCAGCAGGTTTGGTGGCCGTTTTTTTGTTGGTGCTTTGTAAGCGTGCCACCTGGCCTTTTTTCTTGAGCATAGAATCCATTGAAAGCCATGAATCACTTTTGTAACGCTGCCGAATGAGTGTCCAGCATGTCGTCTAAGAAAAAGACCCTTAGCTTGATTGAATGAATCACTAGCGTTTAAAATAAACGCTTAGTTAGCATTCGCGTTATTAGTCCATTCAGGAAAGTTCAGATCAAGTTTCAGTGTCATGCAAATAGGCAACACATGATTCTTAATGAAGTACTTACTGTAGGTACTTATTTGTCACGTTCGTTTCTAAGTAGGTATCTGTACCGGATATCCACTTCAAAAGTATGCCATATTTGCACTAGCGATACTGGAATCAAAAATAATATCAGTTTTTAAATGCTCTGATACTATTTTTTTTTTTTTTCAATTTACTTCCTAGTTAAAAATTAATTTGATACATTAGTAGTTGTAGTTATGTATTAAGTTTTTCATGTAGCCAGTATTGAAAACATAATTACTAGTAAATTAATTTAATCCGAAGAAGATGTACATCTGCTTCTTTAATATAAAATCGCACATCATTTGCACCGTACGTATTGGCAACACACAATGTAGATAATTTTATCATCTCACTTTGACATCAGGGTCGTTTGAGTAGTAAAATAAAAATGCGGCTATGCTATGATGAAAGTAACCGCTATAGAACACCTACCTATATCAAATAACATCAAACACAATTTCCAAGATAATGAAGATTTTCTCGCAAATGTTTGGTAATAGTTAGGGTGATTCTAAATTGATCTTTAAAATGTTTGAAGGAGAAGCAATATTTGTGTGTGATAGATGTTGTGACGTCTGCGTGACGATGAACACGAGCGATAGGGCCCGAGGTCGTCGCACCCTCAGTCCCCCCGAGCCTTGGCACCTGGTTGTCCCTTGCTAAGCAGTTACTTGCGAACAGATGTTAGACTCGAGAAATCCCTCCGCCCGCCCCTTGTTTCTATTTTTGTCCTTAGATTTTTAAGTATTGTTCTTTTTACTTTTTTTATTTTTATCCACCTTCAGGTACCTCATTGATTCTTATAAAAAGGTTTGGGATTCTGTTCTTAAGTAGTCAACGACGTGATGTAATGAAATAAATATTAGTATTTTTTGTAAATTCATGAGTTAAATGTGCAGAAAATAAAATATGTAAACCCACCAATTAACTAAATAATGATTTATATACAGCTGTTTCATAACGCCTGAAGAATAAAAATCACCGTTACAAAAATTCTATTCTCTTGTTACAACGTGAACGTTTACCTGCACAGTTATCCTCGGCGTTTAATTGGATATTGTTTAGTTCAATAACACTACATCATTGTAATATGCATTTAACATTTTGTTTACCAACGTATAGAGCTAGGACAAACCAGTTTGCGAAATGTCAGCCAATCCGTACAGCAAGTGCCGCAAAGTTTTACATGATGCAACGTGATATAAAGGGGATATTTAATTGTTAAAGCAGGCATAAAACGTTGATGGACGTAAACGGTAGTAAAATGAAGGAATGGATCTACGAATCATGTGATGTTTTTATGGAGGTGGCCATCATTTACGGCAGGGTATACCGCCCCTTAAAAGCAGCGTGCTCTAGAAAAGGACAGACGATTAGAAATAGGGCGGTTAGGGGCGCCAACCTTATGGCAGAGTCAACTTATATTATACGTGTGTGTAGTTCGTTTATATTGAAATAGAGAGGCTTGGGGATGGGGTAAAATAATTGACAATACGATTAAAATTTAGATCGAGTGTCAAAATAAGTATTGCATGGTTGGGGCAACGATTCACAGACAATTTCTACCGAATAATCTTGGTCGCTGTGTTTTAATACTATATTTAAACACAGCGACAAAGAAGAAGCTTTTCCCTCAATAGGTGAGGAATGGGCACGTAAAATATTGTAAGGAATCATGCATGACCCTTACACTCATTGATACCTAGGCACACATTGATCCAAAGAAATCGTAATTTCTCCTTGATATCACACTAACGCATTTTGATAAACTTGATAGCTGGTATTTAATAAATCAATAATGATTAGACATAATTCCTTAATCATTTGAAAGGTGCATTTGTTATTGGATTAAAGTTTGAAGCTGAAAGAGGCTCAAGTTTGAAGCTGAAAGAGGCTCGTCGAACATGAATTACATAGCTTTTTGAAAGAATTACACCGGATTAATAAGTAAACTTCCTGATCATGTACCTAAGTACTTGAATTATATTGAAAACATTTCTTCTAGAAGCAAGCTTTGCTAATGAGTAAGGCTAATTAGTCTCGATTGAATATACATAATAAGATAGATCTAGGTCATGTAAATATACAATTTCCCCTTAATGCAGTTAAAGATTAGAAAACTACAGTAGTTTAGACAACGTAATACAAAACTAGACATAAACAACTTTCATTTGATAGTTCTCGGATTCTTGTAGCTCAGGTAGAAGCCCAGACACCTTTGATATTGTGAATACTTCACCGGAAGATCCTTTCACAGTAAATTTTAAACACGTATTTTATTGCATGTCTTTAAAAAAAACTCTGCGTTATTATTTAGTTTTTCAGCTTATCTTAAATTTTCAACAACTAAATGGTTTTTTTATAAACACCAAAATAAATAATATCCCAAACTTAAAAATGTAAGCCCCAAATGGCCTCTAATTAGGTATCGGAAACCGTGTTGTTATTCAAATATGTGTGTCGCCAAGTGAGGTCTTGATCATAGCATTTCGTACAACGGTTCCAAACGCCACGCTTCACATTCGACACATTCTTATCTTGTCCAAATGTACGAGTATCATAGATTGACCCCTCCTTAGTATTCGAAACTACGATAACAAAGTATTTCTTACCCGTTAACAAAATTCTTAAAACTAATTTGCGTGATTTTCTTGTCTGTAGCTGTTATAAGATGTTTTTGTTCTGCGAATTTCCAGTAAAAAATGATGACAAGTTGTGCTCTTTGGGTTTTCAATGTAACTGAAGCCTGGAAATATGAATGTTCTTTTAAGTCAATGTTTTCTATTATTAAATATTTTCACCAATGCAAAAACTTAAAAGCTTGTAAAAGTTTTTTACTTAGCTAAAGGTCGCCGACTATTCCGCTAAGGTCACTTTGTGCAGGTATTTTATTGCCTCACTCTGTACAACGTAGCAATTCAACGCAAGGCCAAAATTGCTTTTGTATTTTTTACTCGACAAAATTATACTTATTTACTACATGAAGTTTTGGTATACTTATCTGTTTATCTACTACAAATTGTCTACTCATTCGAATTTTCTGAACCTAACACAGAAAACTAGAGGTAATTGCTAATGTTCTGCGCAGCACAGATGTTGATAAATATTGTTATTTGCTTATCAACTCTCGTTATTTCCCAACTCTAATCATTCAGATTCTAATGTTAATGATAGTCATTATCTTTAAATGACTCCCAAGGTACACATATTAATACAATAAATAAAATGATGACGTAATGTTATAACCGAGACTAATGATAACATCTTCCACCCCGATCGATACATTTGTATATTATGTACTTACTACATTTTAGTTTTATTGGCATGTTTCTAAGTTTGAATAGGAAAATTAATACAACGTATGACCTTGCCAGTTAGAACTGGTTTGACATTCGCGACTGATTTCAATCTTAATCAAAGTAGACGATTCTCTTATCGCACATTCGTAGCACTCATATGTGTAAATTTTGAAAACGATACATATATGGCCAATAAAACTATAAGATCAAAAATTGATCTGTTATTGGCGTAGTAATTGGTTGACCCTCAAGAGATCGAGAGTCACGGCCATGGATGCTAACCACGGCAAGTTCCGGGTCATCCCTTCTAGCTCCGAGTCTAGACGATAGTGCAACTGGTTGAGTTTCACATTAAGTTTAGTGGTTAAGTAAGTAAGTAAAGCAATTTTTAAGTTTACATCATCAGCACTACCGCCCAGCCTAGTTATGTTTCTCGCGTTCGACCATCGCCGGTTGTGCAACGCCACGGCTTGCCGACACTTGCTTATTGTGGCCAACCCGACTCGTTGCCCAACTAGTTTGGCTTCTTGTCGTCTAATTACAACGTTTCATTAGGTTATGCCTTATAAAATTTAGAAATACTGTACTTTCTTAAACGCTCATCTGTGCAGAAAAATGTTTACTCAGGTGTTAATCTGTAATTTTTGGTCTACTGATGAGATGAGAGGCTTTCAATCTAGGATCAAATATTAGGATCTCATATTAGGATCTCATTTCTTCTTCATAACCCATAAAAAACACACCTAAATACCTACTTATTTTTAACATATAAAACAAAAACTTGGTAAACCTTCAGAATGACCCGACCCCAAACCTACTACTCTCTTTCACAGTAAATACTAAAATGCAGTGACCAGTACTTTAAACAAAGTTATTATGATTCATGGTTCATCGTGGTTTCCATATTGCTGCCATATTTTTTGCAATGTTTCAATTACTGCTGTACTACAGATTTACCTTGTAAACCCCAACATTAATGTGCGTCATGTTGTATTTTCCTGTGTACATAAATTAGTATTGAAATATTTCGCACGTCAATGCAGTTTAACGTCTGTCTAATATTTTGCAGTAAACAAAGAATAATTCAAATAACTATGACCATAAGTGCCTCTGTTATAATACTCATAAAGCCAGGTATTTAATATTTGCAACTCTCACACTTTAGCATGCTTGGCATTTGAGCATTGTTAGTTATACTTCTTGTATTAAAATGGAATCAGTTAGCATTATCTAACCATGTGAATCGCCACCGAATATTTATAAGATTTCGAATAAATATAATTTGACCCGACTATCTTAAAATCAAGATCCAGACAGACAATTTTGTAATTCTTATGTAATATTAACGTTTGATTTCTTTTTTCAGGACAGATTGGCAAAACCTAAAATACAGTTCCTACCCGGAAATGAAGGGGTGAGTTTACACTTATATTCCTAAAAAAATGTATGGTTTTTGTTATTTAAACTACAGAGTAGCGTTGTACAAACGAATTAACCAAAAATGTTTATTAAAATTGTCAACTTAACGTAAAGTAGGTAACTAAGTTTGCTTCCAAACGGTGTACCAATTCTACATCCTAAATCAAAATCTTTTGCTTGGGTGTAGCGTTTGAAGAAGTGAAACCACTAACGACTTACTAAAGGTCATTGACAGATCGAGTCAAACTCAGTAAAGGCCTTTTATTCAACTATTAAACTCAACCTTCCAAATGGCCTTAATTTCATTATAAAATTAAATCTTGTTATGTAGGTAGTACAACTACAGAAAATAAAAATGTTATATTGATGCTTGCCGAAGTCCCCAAGGGCAGCATACTTGGCCCTATATTGCAAAATGTTTATAATTTAAAACGAGACTGTCCCGTTATCAGAGTTATACCGTAATGTAAACAAATGAGTTAAATCTTCTTCAAGTCGAATTTTATGGCTTCCTGGCAAAAGTTTAATCTCGTATTCATCGGCTGTTAATAAAATGTAAAAATGACAAACATTTATAGTAAAGCTTAGTCATTACATTGACAGGCAGATGCAGTATTAAATAAATAGTTTATAGGTATATTATGCTGATCATTTATTTACCTTCATAAATCGCTTTGTAGAAAGTCAAGATCAGTATAAGGTTTCAAATTATTTGCTTTGCAATTTATATAGTTATTTTTGTGCAAGAAGCGGTTCTGAGGTAATTCTGTATTATCTACGTAATGATTTCAATTTAATTTATATACATTGTATTACAATCTTTTACCTACAGATTTCCTAATTTTATATGATATAACAATGGTCTGCTTTGCACGTACTTCTCTGTACATTTTACATAATTCGATGACCTTATCACAAGTGATGTTTCAAATGAACATTGAGAAACATTTTATTAATAACAACGTGCGTATATCTCGTTATGGCTGTCACGAGTAAACATACAATTGACGTGTTTCGAAAACAACATAGATTTTACAAAACACAAGTGCAGCACGAAAACATTTGTTATTTTCGAGTTGCATTCAAACTTATTATGCAAGTGCTGGCTATAAAAGCAAACGTGTTGCTCTAGTTCAAACATGGAGTTATATTAGTTGCTCGAAGGTAGTCGCTCACTTGGATATTGAAGATGCTTAGTACATAATATAATGAAGGAGCACAGCATCGTCAGGATCTGGGCCTCATCGTCGTACGGGCCTTGACTCGCCTCGGGCGTACCAGTTAACGCTTGCGGCACTCGATACGCTTGCGAAATTATATGATGACCCACTTAGTCGATTTCGATTTGCTGCTTGACGCTGCGGTCGGTGGTCTATTAAACTTTTTACCCTAAATTATTTCGAAAAACAAATTAAACGCGGATCATACGCCGCTGTCACGTACATAAAGCGGCCTCGTCATTTAGACCGGACGAGTACGGTGTCGGAGACTTTGAATAAAGTGACAGTCCGTGTCATTGTAGAAGTACAACTATGGTTGACACCATTATTATGCCTTCAAGTCTTTTCCTTCGAAGCTACTGTACCCTCTTGTTTACTTATCAACTTTCCGCGTGGAGCTCATCGATAAATTACGTCACGTATAATCCGTACAACCATGAAGAGAAGGCAAACTTGTTCAAAGCTGTGTGAAATTGAAGTATAGAGCGTAAACTAATTTGTTTCTGTGAGACGCAACAAGTATTACAGCTAGCATCACGCTTACTGTTCAGACATTGCAAAAAACGTATCTAATGCAATTTTGTTTACAAGGTGTTAATCCCCGGTCGGTCCCCGCGCCCGACGACCGGCGCCTTCGACCGGTTTGCTTGTTGCCACCGCTCGACTCGCCTGCCGGTTTGACGTGATCTCTTCTCTTGTTGCTCGTCGAGAGTCGCTTGTATCGTATGTAAACGACCCCGACCACCTTATTCGAATACTAAAACGTCACGCTTAAATATTTTCCTGTATTACTGTATTTTAGTATTTTCAGATTTAATTAAAACGACGACAACAACGCTCTATGAAAATTATAGCACTGTTTAACTTAATAGCAAGCCAACCTTGGCTTTGTGTATTTTTTTACTCCTTTCCTAAGAATACGTTCGGGATAAGCGGTGTTCTCTGAAAACGCTTCGCCATCATTCCTCGAATATCTCTGTATCGGTGTGTTAGGTCCGAGACTTGCTGGCACATATCCAACTTGCACATAATAACCACAATTCAATGAGTCGCAGACCAGAATAGTAAATAAGATAGAGTGGAGTGTGTAAAAATAGCCATAGTTCCAGTCGCTAGTGGGCACATGTGGATTGCACCTCACAGGTGCGACGGCCGTTGTCCCCTTTCGCGATTATATTTTAACAGGCTTCGGGATCCAGCCTCTAGTCTTACAATTTCTTATGCAGTTTTGGCCTAGGCTAGTTTACATATAACCAGATATTTGAAATGTTATAGTTACGGAAATCCAAATGCTGTTTGTATTGTCAGCTATTACGATCCTATGCGCAATAATTTTCCGAACACAATTTATCGCGAACTCCGGTATCGATGTTATCTCTGCATCTAATGAATCACACTCCTATGTACAATGAACCCAATGTTCTGCATTGTAAAATTGAATGTTCCTCACAATGTAAGTTGGAATACGTCTTGACTCGGTCAGGTCGTTGTCCTCCCAACACTCTATACTACCTTCACCAACGGTTTACGGAACATTATCGCAGTCCTTGAAAACAGGATTCGATTTTGTATTAAACGAAAATGTATATATTGACATCAGGAATGAGGATAATTCTTACGTGTCGAATATTAACTACATTTAATATGTACACAGTAATCTTCAAAATGTCAAATATATACAGTTGTTTAACTGTATGAAGCCCCAAACCAGACTCATGCCGGTTAGTTACCTCGAGTCTTATTGTATGTTACAGCCAATGAATCGTTGAATAAGAAAATGGGTGCACAACAACAACATGACAGCAAACAAAGTACCGAAGCCATATTATTCTAGGCTCTACAATCCGATAACTATTCCTCATTAACCTTCATCTCAGCTATCTGTGCTTCCCTGCCTCATTTTACTCATCATTAAATGCCTGACTGATTACTGAAGGCTAACTCTTAACAGACGATTGCCGATTTCTCCTCATTACTCATGATAGACTTTGTTCATATAACCTTCCCTGGAACCTTGTTTGACTTGAAACGTGACACTGACTTGATTTATATTTACATATTCTCAATATTAAGTATATAACCTGTGAATAAATAACTTAAAAACTTAACCTAATTATTGTCATTTGGGCCTCATTGGCTATAATGCAAATTTAGTGGAATAGGCGTTTCTATGACAGACATTGTTACCAATGTAGTTATAGAACAAAGGTGTGTTGGCGTGAACCCCTTTATCAGATCATAATGGGTGCAGCCACGTGATCAAACAATAGTGTTTACACTCGCCACAAGGACGACCTGTTGTACCTACGTCCAGTTCATAAAGATCTCGAATACGGGCCTATTGTTTTTAACGTCTTATAGCTTGCGATAAACTTGGCCCACATAATCGGGGCCTTGTCCCAAAATAAAATTGCGAATCCAAAAAGTAGTTATATCTGCATCATAATTGTACGAAATCGAAGATTATAATCGTTATAACACTGAATGTAGAATGAACATTAAAATGTTAACACTGAAATAAACAATAATGAGTGGCGAAATTTTGATATCTATTGCCTCTAATATTGAATTCCGGAAAAGTAAGAAAAAATATGAAAAGGGAACTTCGCGACCGTTATTTGCTTCTGCAATTACCTTAGTTCATGTAATTAATAAATGCTCTTTAGTTAGACCAAACTTGATTCAATTTCGATTAGATACGCTGTTTGCCGTGTTTACATTAATTTTACTTGCGTATTGACATTGACGTCATTTGACTTCGGTACTCACTCACCGCCTTATTGTTTTTGCTTGAAATTATTTAACTATTGGAAATTACGCGCGTAAATTTAATCTGGTGTTACTTTCCATTTTCTTTGAGACGTTCACACGCAACACTTAAATTCAAATAAAATTTTTACCATCAATAGACTAGACGGTGGTCAATGTTTTAACAACGTTGTTAATCGTTACGTAATGCAAATCTGCGATCTATTACGAACCGGAACCAAATCAATGTAGAGGAGACTTAGAGACAATCACTGACTAGGCCAGCCAGTAGGTTGCATTGCATGTGTTCGATTCAACCTTGGGGTCAGGGTTGGATGGCGATTCATTTGATATCCCATAAAGATAAAATACTTTTTAGGCCAACCTGCCTGTAGCTAGCTATAGCGGGTGTGTCGTACAGGAAACAACGAACTGTCACTATTGTGGAAACGTCATCGTCAGGATCATCCGGATTACCAATACCAAAATTTTATTGTTCACTCTTTATTTTAATCCGTGGTTTAGAAGTTAAAATATTTACTCAATTTTTTGCACAGGATATGCAATTGTTATAATTGTTGTTGTTATTGCCGCAAGACAAGTGCAATGTGAAGATGCTAATGAAGAAGCTGTTGGCCTATTCGGCGCCTTCTTTGGTCAGGGATCTGGGAGCGACTTGGCGGAACGGTGCTGATTTCCTCGTGGTAATTGCTGAAGTATGCGGACGGCGGTGTCGTCTTATTGGGGCTGCGGGCCGACCGTACGTGCGCGCTATTCACTTTCACTTCGCAGCGCGTGCTTTTGCTATTGGACCCGAGCGCACGCCGATGTGGATTTGGGCGTATCTCGAATTGTAGTCGAGGTCGCTGCAGCTAAATCCATAAAAGACATTTTACGCGCAAAAGTGAAAAATCACACATTTTCCTTCCCCAGGAAAATCCTTTGCCCGTATTCGTCATGCTATAATGAAACATACCGTAACGTCAACATAATATGTCACAGAATCACGCAATGCTGACGGTAGTACATAGTACAACCGTACTTGTACGATCCGACTGATGGCAGTTTTATCAAATAAAATCTTTGATACTGAGCAGCAAGTAGAGGCCTCTGTTCTAGAACGAATAAGTCTTCTAGATAAAATCAGTTTAGGATCAAAACACCCTCTTCCGCTTCAATCTCCTAGAGTACTTAAACTATTAGGTATTTGCCATGAGCTGTCATCGTAATTGATGAAATAAATTGTTCCAGGCGTTTCTCGTTTTTGTGATGGTCTTGGGTATACAATCATTGATAAAAAATTTAGCATCGATAATTATTGAGCTTCATTCTCAAGCTTTCACTTTTTGGCCGTAATGTTTTTCAATCGTCTTCATAGTTTGTTAACGACAGTCATCATTACTACCTGCTTGGCCTATTTTGACATACCGAAATAAAATTAATTGAAGCAATTTTGATTACAGATCTTTGCGATAACATATACCATTGAAAATGAAGTAACGGTCTTTAACATAAACAGTTTTTTTCTATCATCAATATTGTGTTGCGTTGTTATCTGAAATCTTTGCTGCAAGTAAGCACCCATTGTCAAATAAAGCGTGTGTCACCCGCACCATGGCAATTATGTAAATTAATACGAAAACTAGTGAATCGTGATGAATCGCCTCTCAAATAAAGGTCTTCTGTAAATAAACTGCTAACACCGTAGATTTTTTTTTTTATTTATTTATTATTCATTATGAGTTTGTAATTTTTAAAGATTTCTTGAAAACAGAACAGTCCTTGCTCACTGGCGCCTTAGAATAGAATTAGTGAATATTGTCAACACCTTGACTAAGTAGAGCTTGTGGTCAAGCCGGTATCCTACGCATAACGCGCGTGCCTTTCGAGTTTTATCCTTAAGGCTCTCGTTTTAATGTTGTTTTTCCATTAAAGTAGGGAAAGTTGTCGTGTGCGCCGACGCCGCGTGTCCATCATACATAGCTAATACCGCTTTCGATGCCCAACGAGGAAGTGGACGGAAAATGTGGCTTGTGTGTCTTGTACGGTCAATTCTATAAATGCGTAAAATCATACAAACGTTTTTATTCGCTTCTGATGAAGAGCACTCGCTAATGCACAAACTGGCTTTCAGTTTTACGCCTCAGTTAAAAGTCGAACGCGTCATAAAGAGTTGGATTTATTTTTAATACCGAGTGGTATCTATAGCAACACATCTTTGTGCTAAATATCGCGCCTGAAGTTACTAATATAGCGGTCGTAAACATTTGACACTGCGAACATCCACATGTCGCCGTGTTTATGACCAGTGATGGGTGGCGCCTCTGTCGCTTTACATCTTCCACTTGTAATGCATGCTGTGAATTTCTCCTCAGAAATTCCGATTTCCTCGAGACGTATTCCGTTAACGATTTGTGATGAATCTCTACTTACAGAATTCTCAGGAAATCATGGAGCCTTGTATGATTTTAGATGCTACCATAAAATATATTGCTATATTGTATCACTTTGATATTAAGTACTGAATTAATTATCCACATACATTTATACACACAAATTTTATGCGTTCTTACGTTTTCTGATCGTGCCATAAAAGTGATACATTCGTGGACACGCCCCTTGGCATGGTACAGAGCGTCTTATTTCATTAATATAAATAACTTCAATTTGTTTGTATAAAGTAGAAATCAGAAATTTGTGAAAACGCATTTTTTGCTTTGCGGCATTAACTCAATTTGGCAGCGAATGAGATCACTGTATGCAATGATGCGTGCAATGTGACATTGCAACAAACTTACGGTCCAAGTGATTTTACGTTATCAACCTTATTGCTACGTAATAAGATTCGAAGGCAATGGAGCAGTTTGCAGACCATTCGTACTTATAACCCACTGATAATGGTTGCAGTGTTATTGTTGAATAACAAATGGGCAATTACGCACAAGTATTTTTGTCTTTGCTAGATATTATAAGATTTACCGGTTGGCTAGGATTTTTTTATTCGTCTAGTTTATGCTCATAAAGTTCTGCACAGTATAATCTATTTAAAATAGGTCTAATAATTTCTAATTTTATGTAAAACATTATGTTCATAGAATCTATTTATCCTTCATTATAGGTATACTTTCCAATTGTTGAGCCAAAAGGTCAAAAGATCGTACGCTTGTAAGTCTTCGGCCTGAGCCCGTCACATTTTACTAACTTCACCGATACATTAGCATTCATTTATTTCATTTGGTCTGTCCTATTCCACATTAAATATGTATCAGATAGACCCGTTGTGGATCGTATCGCCTCGTTTATACAAAACAAACAGAAGTAGAAATGACAATTTAAAATAAAAAGTGCAATTTGGAGAACAAGAATTTTAGAAAAATAGACACCAACTGTTATTTGATTGCCGCTTTCACTACTTATTGAAAAACATTTGTTGAGTATAACATTGTAATTGTATACAGTAAAATTTTCATTTCAAAATTAAATAAAAGCACACAATGTACTCAAAAAGAATTAAACCAGTAAATATTAATTGACTAACGAGAATATAGCTGTTGCACGCGTGCCGTCTAGCCAAACCAAGGCCCAAAACATCCGGGTGTCTATGAAAAGAGGACAAGTAGACATAAAGTGCATAAGCAGTGCTGGCTTATATTACGAAAGCTCGCAATGGAGCCGATAATAAATTGTACCTGGCAGTCTTACGTAACCAGGTAAAAGTTACCGCTCGTTCGCAGCACTATTCTGAACTTCACCTGAGTAGGCGGCAATCACTGGACAATTGATTTTTTATATGTTGCCATCGAGCCCATTATGCACACAAAAGACCTGATATATTACTGTTACCATGATGCACTACTGTGTCGCTAATGACGTAAGTCGCTTTTGCTGTATATTTATCCGCCATGGATACTTTCCTGGACTGTAAGAGCTGATTGAATTTAGTTTGTCACGCAAAATTTGTATTGATACCCGGCTCTTGCTGTCATTGTTATAACTGTTTCTTTTTCTTCAAATAAATCTCAGAATTTCATAAATGAATCAAACGATTCTCTGAAATATGAAACTAAGCAATTCACAAACCAATTAGGATCCTGTAATCAAATGCTTTGTGTTCCAAAAACGCAACGTTAGCAAGAGTCGTGTAGCCTTCACCTCAAAACCTATTTTAGATGAATATAAAACCACACCGTAACAAATGTGACTAGACGTTCGTTGCTCAAGTGTCCGTTAATGATAACACCTATATTCGGAATCAATACTTTTGTCATTAAAACACGTGCTGTATCTACCTCAAAAAAAATTGTACTAATATTTAATTCTAATTGAAACTTTCATATAACTTGGACACTAAAAAACAGTAAACTATGTATTCAAGTTCAAAGTTCTGAAGGCAAAAAACTAGACTAGCAAAAAGTTAAAACAATACGATCCCGTTTTCAATTCACAAAATGTTATCCTGAAAGACTATAGACAAGCTTCAATCGTCATTGGCTCGTACAATCGATTTGAATGTAAAATATGGGGTATTGAACCGACGTCCATTTACAATTCGCTATGACGTTAGGAACAAACAGCTGGGACAATTCTACTTCAGAAAACTTCACTGAATTGTAAATTCCTTTTCTTTCATCATGTGCCTATTATTTATTTATGGCTGCGTTTAAATGGTTTATGTCGCTTGAATTCCAGGTTTTACAAAAATAAGTTTGCCTCAAGTTTTTCTTTGAGATCCTAACTATGCCTTTACTTTATAAGAGCTTTGATAACTTACACTCAATCTAAATAATTATAAGCTTATACTCAACTTTGCATAAGTCATCTAAAATCTGACACAAACACCATACGGTATTAGTGAGCGAACCGGTCTTGTTCACAATTGTTTTCGCCCTGTTGGCCACTCGAGTCGTTATGCCCGTCATACAACAAATCTTATTAGCTAAACCAGAGGGCCAACAGTTGGTTGTACCTCGTATTTAATTTTCTGGTGATTAACTTTCCCTGAAATGCTGATTATTTTTCAAAATGGATAGTCCATAACATGGGTAAAAAAGTCTTTTCTAAAGTTACCAATGACTTCAAATCTAAAAAGGAAGAATTAGATACAATATAGAGCAACCTACATGGCATAAGTAAACTACTTCTACCATGGCTTCTGCCATTCAAAATCCATTCGATTTAACGTGACTAAAGTAATTATCGTCACCAAAGTAACGGTTGTATTTACTGACAGTGAAAATTTTACAACTTGACGCAAATTAGACATACGAGCAGTATTTGCGTTTGTTTATTTGCCACCAATTCTCGGTAAAAAAAATATTATCAGCTTTTTTAAACTTATTCCGGTTTTGATTTTACTTAATAGAAGCGGAAATTTTGTACATTAAATCTACAGTTTTTACGGGAGTCAAACCTACTTTACGCTCACAAATCTTGAGTGAAATAACGATAATTTGTTCGGGAGCATATCCGCCTGGAGACAATAAAGCCGCACCTACTATAGCGTATTGAATTCAGCCACCGCCGTGGTTTCGCAGTCAATTTGTCTGCTTTATTGTGTGTGTTGTGCGCCGTCGCTGTACGCCTTTCAGTCTCGAACTCTATCATTGACTTACATGGCAAATTTATTTACAACGTCTTGCTGGCCCTCCCTGCTGATATATATGGTTGAATGATTATTGTTCCAGAAACCTGAACTTCACAGACTGTTCTGTACTTTTGTTATAAGAACCGTCAATGTTATAAAGGAAAGTCGAAATTTCTACATCCACGATACAATACAAGAAATCCTACAAACGTCCCACAAAACGTATTTCTATACCACCTTACTTGAGGAGTCTATTCTTCGAACTTTGTTTCAACAAAGATTATTAATTACCCATTGCACCTTTGTTTTAGTTCTACTTGGCCAATTCTCATAATATACTTACTGGGCTACTACCATTTAGCTCAACCTATTGTTAGCTTCCACACCGACCATTATTTTAGAGAACATAATATGTATGTATACCTGTATTAGGACTTCACCCGAGTCCTTATGATCTAGACTAGAGTCTATTACTCTTCATCTTTTTTATTTAACTTAGTGGGGATAACTTAGTACAGATTCGGTGTTCCTTCTATACCAATAATTGCGTCGGTAGCAGACGTAATATAAACCCGTAGCGTCGGAGGCGTGGCCGGCGTCACGTCGTATCGGCGCCGCGTCTGTGCCACTGGATTGTTCTGGATCCAATGTTCACACATAAATTATACTCTGGCGAGTGGATCAATTTTTGTTTTACCGACTTCAAAAGCCTTGTTTACAGGGATAAGTAGTACTTTACTCATAAAATCCAAGTTCTCGAAATCACGAGCACTTTCGCTGATAACACAATAATTGTTATGTACCACAATGTTATTGTTGTTACTATCAGCTGTAAATTGTCTTATCTGTTACACTTCACATCGACTTTGATAAGATGTCATTTAAAGTGTAACTTTGTCCCCTTCGTGACCCCACATCTAAATCTCTAATTAAAGTACGTCTCAATACAAATTTCCCTTTTTATTTATTTGAAACGATTGTCCAGTTTACTATTCAATTGAATCGTGTGTAGATTTCTTGTTTTTAACATTAATTTCTACTGATGTATATTCCGCTTTGGTTTCATTATGAATGTATGCGCTTCAACATGAGCGCGAGCGTGATCTTCAACAAAAATTCCTCGGATCCGATCTCGACTCTCGAACGCGTGTTTCGCACCTTGATCTAAATACTTGCGACATTATCTGGTCTCGTCGTTATATTGTGCGTCAGATACTGCATCGACAGTTTCGACTGCCTTGAAGTACTGTTAACTACAATAAAATTAAATTAAAATAATTATTGGTAGCATGCCGAACAATTTTTGTCCTCTAAAGTAGTCACTTAAAAGCCCTAGAAAAGCTATTTGGAAAGAAAATCCACTAGCTCTTATCAGACAAAATTATTTTCCGGTTAACCTCTTTCTTAGTGGCGAGTCCTGAGGGAAATAACCTCGGTCAATCCCCTTTCGCATCAGTATGCTACATTTTGAAGTGTTGAATCTCATAAATTCCTTGTTTTGCTTCTATAAGTTTTTATCATCCTGTAATGTTTAAGTTTTTTTAGTTTCAATAAATTTGACTTAGTAACTTTCTATAAAAATATGATATCTGGCAGACTTATAGGCTTATGTAACAACGTCCTTTGGACATGAGATCCTGTACCTACATATGTTTGACCTGACCATTTTTGGGTCTAAATGTTTTTGATTAGATTATCGTCATGAATGGTATGGTTAGTTGGTTACTACAAATGAGACTTATATGTTTTCCTTTCCTCGATTTTGATACATAACTCTAGTCTGTTATCACTGTTTTGTGTAACTGTGTGTCACTGTTAACATTAACTCTTAATGAAACATACGACCTCTCTTACTTTATCGTGGAATATAGAAGTCAAACCCTCATGGATATCTCAGATGATTGCTTGTTATGAGGTGACAAACATGGGACACATATTAAATCAGCAATCTTAGTAGATTTGCATTTTTTTCGCAAGTTTTTATGAAGCGCTAAACAAGAAATTATGTTTGCCTATTGCATTATTTTAGTTTAGTAACCACACGGCCTAAATGCGTGGGTGAATGTTGGTTAATGTGTTTGTGGAAATGAAACAATAAGTTGTTATTCTGACGATAGTTAGTAAAAGTAACTCGGTTTATGTACAATGGCTCAGTCTTGCCTGCAGTGGGAACATCCATTCGCCTTTTACTTACCATTGTTTTTGATGGAACGATCTCTAGAATCATGTTTTCATACATGGGTACTACATAAACATCATCTTCACAATACATAATTATCATGACGTCGTAACGGAACCCAAGTTTTCTGGGTGTCTCTGATAGCAGATTATCATTAGCCGATGACTCTGTTTTCGCAACTGTAGCAATAGTTTCACCATTATAATGTGTCTCAATAATAAAAGATTTCTATGTATTTCACGTTGTATCAAATGGTGTACCGGCAATAATTCGTTACGCAAGGTAATCACGTGATCTGCTGGTGGTTTATACGGCAAAGCAAGTATGTAGGTATGTATCGACGGAACTATCGGGCGTTGAGTAACCGCGGCTGGAAAGAGCTTCGTTACGTAGAGGTTTCGATACAGCCTCGCGACGTAAGGCCGTGGTTGCAGTCACGTCGCCGGTGAGAGGTGCCCCTCCTCTGGCGGAAGGTCGCGAGCGGCCGCCGCGAAGGAGAACGGCACCAGAATGAATCCTTGCAAAGACCCACCCGTCAACCGCAGCGCTCGTGATATTTACAATGCAACGCAATCATTTATACTTCAATGTTTTATTCAATATAATATTGAGCAAAAATCTATTATATTTTGTCACGCCCAAAGTAATCTCAAAGTTTGACGTAATCAACGGTATCTATAGTATAGGAAGCTTTGATAACAAAATACACGTTCGAGTGGCCTGGGTGTACTAATCTAATCATTTACCACGCGCAAATAATTAACATAGTTCATTCACCGCAATAGAACCTTTACGTAAAATAGAATTTGCCTATTTACGACAAGACAAAACTTTGATTAGGAATTACGACCGCAAAATTTTCGCAACTGTATCAGCGCTAGGTGTTTGCTAAGAAACAGAAAATTGCAATGTTTGAAATTATTCGATTCGGTGGTGTTCGTGACTTGATTGCTTGGCTTAAAATATTAATCGATCGAATAAACGCAAAGACAAGGCATTCTGGTTTTCGAACGCGACTTTTTAAATTTTGCGCTGTGGCCAATGAGCGTGCGCCTAGCCAGCGAAAAAACCAAAACAAGACACATAAACAGTGTTCAATGGCAACAATGCGCGAGACTGGAATACTGTTTTTTCAACATAAGTATATAATTAAATGAATCGGTGTTACCTCACCGCTGCCGACGATTGCGACAAGAGCGGCCGCATCGTCCATTAGAAAGTCGGCGAATATGCAAATAGTATCGTAGAAACCTCACGAATAACTGGCCACTCACTTCGCCTTTAAATGTGTCTGCTGCGATGAAAGTGACTATTACCGTTAGTAAATTGTGTTAGAACAATTTCTTCCGCGGACGCATTGCCAAATTCGCTGCTCTCCATGAAGTGGATTTAAAATTTTCCTTTCTTTAAAGACACTGTTCTTGTTGTATCATTTAAACGGAAAACATCTTGTTTAAACAGAACACTGTTTATCAACATGTCAACTACTTGAACGTTTACATTCGTTTGTTTATTTATAAATAGCCCTAGTATTTCTCACGATTCCTTATTTTGAAGATCATGTAATTTGTAACAGCCCTGATTCAGGATTTTAATAGTTTTAATTGCCTATCAAAGGCTACGAGTTCGTCTTTATTGGGATCAACCTACTAAGGTGGTTGCTTAACTGGTCAATCGATTAGCTGTCACTTTTTTGGCTACGCGTTTCACTAGTTTCTATTCTTTATTATAATGATAACATACTTCGATTACTCCATATTGTTTTTTAAATTTATTTAAATTGATAATGATAACATACTTCGATTACTCCATATTGTTTTTTAAATTTATTTAAATTGATAATGATAACATACTTCGATTACTCCATATTGTTTTTTAAATTTATTTAAATTGATTCATTTAATTAAAGGTTTTTTTTTATAAGGTTCTGGTTTAAAGGCTCGGAAGATAAGATGGTTCTGGTTTAGTCCTTTTTTCTACTTTGATTTCATTCCAGTATGGCATTTTCTGATTTGAAGGTTAAACTGTAAACAACTTAGCAATAATTACTTCGAACACATTATCATATATCATGAAGTAAAGAAAATAACAAGTCGGCAAGCAATTAACATGGTGGCGATCACAAGCCAGTCGCGTGGATTTCCCGCTACGATTCGTGTTAAAGTGAACCATTTATTATCGTTCACGACTGACGTATGCCAACATTGGCGTAACGAATATTGTACCAACAGCTGGCTATATTTAAAGTTCAATTTGCATCGCACGCACGGTGCCACCTCCGCGATGTTACGTCAATAAGATACAACACGTTAACTCGAGGCTGGGGCACACGACCGCTGGCTTTTGCGTCCGGGTTTGTCCCGTGGAATTGTAAAATACATTATTTATTTTATAGATTTATATCTTACAATGCGTTTTGAACGATAACTTTCGAACAAAGCAGCTTATTATTTCTTTATACGTATGAGCATATAAGCCAATCCACAACCGAGAACACTATCTGCGACGTAGTTGTATATCTCTCGGTCGAGCAAGCCGAGCGGACCGGTTGTGACGGCCTCTCACTTCGCAAGCTTGTGTACCGCTCGCCGCTTGCTGTGAAATTAGGTAACCAACAAAAGCCACAGTCGTTGCGCACGACGGGCAATGCACAATAAAGAAATTCCCTACTACAAACGAAAAAAAGAAAAGAGTCCCGCTGAAATCAGCTGTTTACGCGTTGAGGGTGACGTAATCGGAAGATTTACTGGCGCAGCTGGCATGTGGAGTCTGATAAGACACCAACAAATTAATCAGCTAGGAGGCATTTCAATAATGCCTTGAAAAACGGATGACGGATTTCCTCGTGAACACCTATTTTCCGGTCCAAACGAGGCGCACTGGCCGACCTTCGTCAAAAGACACAATGAAACTAACGACCTTGACATGATACTATTTGCAGATGGTTAGACTATTTACCTATAAATATCTACCTAATTGTGTATGTTATTGTATTAGTGACAATCACAAAAATCGGTCAATAAAAGCAGCAAGCCAAAACAATACAGGGAGCCATGGAAGGAACGGGCGATGCGGGCGAGACGGCTGTTAACCGAATGCCGAAGTGTTCCATCGCGAGGCGCTCTTTATATCGGTCGGCTGTACCGCAGAGAAAGCCGCGCCCCGCACTCCCCCGCAGTGTCTGCTGCCCGCACCGCTCGTAGCGGGTTTTTTCCTCATTAGCTCCATAATTCCATATTATGCTCTATGCCTTTACCTTGTGTTTATCAGACTTGAATCGCGTGATGGACGACGCCGCTTTGTGCATTATTGACTTTGTTTTTATAGAATACTTGCTAAGATTCATCATATTGCGATATTGCGAGAAAACTATAACTGGATAGAAATATTCTGCAAATGATGCACAGTTTTATGAATGTTTATCATGTATTGTAATGAGTAATCAGGCTATCAGTTAACACGTTAGCTGCGGGATTTGCAGGGTTATTGCTCCATTGGTGTCCGCTTCGCGGAGAACTCTTTAATAGGTTAATTGCCTGGCATTGTGGTGCTGGCACACAACGCCAGCCGCGACCTTACAGCGGCTCGCGGCCACGCATGTAGGTGTGCGCGTCACCAAATGAGGCACGGCTGGACACTAGTCTTACTGTTGTACACTATTTTATAATAGAACACACCGCTGGCAAACACTCCACCTCTACGTCGAAAAGGGTCATCTTGTAGTCATGTTTCATCAGGCACTCTAAAAAGAAACTCATTTCTTTAGTGTCTGTGAAAGGGAAGTGGTAAATCTGGACAAAATAAATCGAGTTCATTTGTTTTTTCTGGCACTGCGTAGCGAACCATGAAGAGCTCGAACCGACCTCAATTAAAAGATTCCGAAAGTTGAATGTTGTTTTATAGATATGCGTGTACTTATACAAATATTAATATTGTTGAAAATATCATGAACAAAATATTGATTTGCAAGATTTTATTTATTTACAAACATAAAGTTGATGGTGAAACGGGACGATACGCTCATCGGCTGTGCGGTTGCGACGTTGCCATACCAGACGATGAAAGTCATTACTCACTTGTTGAGTTGTGTACATCTATGGACACACATGTGTACATGTCGCACGCGGTTGCAATTGCGTTGAGCCTACTGGCCCAGGTCAACCTTATTTGGAAATGTAACAAGAAACGTCGTAGATTTCTCATGGGATTACTTTGCTCTTTTATCAACAACGCGCAATCGCATAGCAGGTGGATAAGTGTACGTAATACAATAAAACTCTGGTCTCTCATTATGCACGATGCTTGATTTCGTCAAACAGCCCCCATAGTAATTTGGCGTTTTATTTGTGTGATTCACACAGCGATCTCGTGCCAGATTTCCCACGTTGAAACTCCTAACATCTCAAGACACGCGATAATACAGATTCTTTTCGAATTATTCACGTGCTGCATAGAGTTACAAACTATTTACTTCTACTAAAACAACACTCTTGGTGCACAGTCTCCCCAAAATACTTTTATTTATTAATTGCTTACGTCAGTCGTCGTGTTACGACTTTCAACTATTATTCACACGTTCCGCGCAAATCCTATTTTTGTTCTATAAAACGATAACATTAAATAAATATTTATTACTACAGCGTTCCTGAGATAGTGCTCAAGGGCATCTGAAAAAAAAAGACTTGATTATACAGGTATTATGAGACCTGATCTTGGTCGGAATAATTACATGATGTGTAGCAAATCCAAGGACCTCGTTTGTGGAACTAATTGCTATATATGCCATGAGGGAAACTCTTACAAACAAAAACTTTTATTATCAATTTTAGACTGGAAATGATTTTCGACAATTTTGTTGCACTCTGAACGTTTTATTTCTGTTTTATTCATCTTCTATTTTTAATATGTCATTTTTCCTTTCCAGAAAATCTCCATTCCGGCGCCAGCCAGTGGCAATGGCCAATCAGGCGAGGCTACATTTCACTTCAGCATTAATAGTAATGCAGAGATGGAGGGTCCACAGGTAACTACCACTTTAAATAACATTCTTTGGGTCCTTATTTTCTCTTACAGAACCTATCATCATCATCGTCCTCCGAGCCTTTTTCCCAACTATGTTGGGGTCGGCTTCCAGTCTAACCGGATGTAGCTGAGTACCAGTGCTTTACAAGAAGCGACTGCCCTGCCTGACCTCCTCAACCCAGTTACCCGGGCAACCCAATATTCCTTGGAGAACCCCTTACAGAACCTATCCTTACCGAAAATAATTAAACAATAGACTTCACTCAGGTCTTTGCTTACATTTGATCGGTAACAGTTCATTTGAGATTTCTATCAGGTGAATTGGCAGCAACATCCACTTCTAAACTGATAAAATCTACGATCTAAAGCTGCGTGCCAAGCTTGATAACTATGACATTATTCCCCCAAGAACGTTCGTTCTTTGATATGCAGGACTGTGTTATAATGTATCGACGGGTTTTTCTAAGTCGTGTAAATCAAAACTATTTTCTCACTGCTACTCGTCAACGTTCTAAACGAATCTCTTGTTTTTTACGGATGATTGAAAATAATTATCTTGGAATATTATAATCCTAGGAAATTTCATCTTGTAGTATCAAATGTTCACCAATTGGTTATATTAAAAGGATCTTGTTCCTAATCAGCCGTCGTAGCCTATTTCAGTACATCCCAGATCAAATCACCTTGATAACTGGTTTTCAATATGCGGGCTTTATCTTCCGTTCTCCATTTATAATTCAATTTTTATCTTTGCAAAGGTACAATTATTTTGCAAATGTTCTAGTTTAAAATGTGCTATATTGATGACAAAACTACCAGAATTCTTGAAAACTTGAAATTTTGCATAAATTAACTCCTCAGAAGTCAATACTTCACTGTTTTTTCTTTGTTTATTATGTAAACGTTTTAGACATAATTATAAAATGTACTATACAACGTTTGTTAGGTACTTCAATCATCTTAACAAATATCAAGGTCAAACATCAGACGACAATAATTTATTATTGGAAACCAGATTGTAAATTGCAGTGGACATTTTTATAAGGCCTCTTTTATGGTAATCTTGAGAATTTGCTAGAAGCATCGTTAATAAGCACTTGTTATATGGTGCTTGAACTAATATTATTCTTCTGTTTTTTTTATGCTAAGTGGTTGACCATCCCGTTTCTCTTAGTGTTTTCTTAAGAACTTGGTTTTTGCTGTTGTTTGTTATGAATTATAAGTGCCATTTGATATCTTATTCAAATTATTAATATCTATTACAATACCTACTTCAATTCTATTATAACTTTTGTTTTGTCCCTTTTTTAAATTTCTCATTGGTCGCACATAATTAAAGACATAATATCCTTTCCCATTAGGACTTCTACACAATGATAAATAAATCGTTATTAACTATAGTGCTGTTTTATCTGAGTCTTGACATACATAAATTGTATGTTAGGTTAACAACACAAAGCCCTTGGCAACTGAGTATGATATGACCACTATGTGTGTGTTGTATACGATCACACTTTCGTCTTTCACACATCTCGGTCAATTTTTACGACCTAGCCGAGATAAGCAACTTGACGGCTTACGTACATTCAATGGTTGCTTACGCAGATCAAAACTGAGGCATGTAATTTAGTCAGATATGTGTTTAGTATTAATCAGCTGTTCAAGATGGCGGGTGATTATTATTCTCCATGCTTCTCCCATGCTGTGACGTGTTTGCGGGTTTGTGGGTCGCGTAACAGTTGGAACCAATATTAAATTGCGTGACCGACAAATTCGTAAGAGTAAACTTACGTGTGGCGCCTTTACTATGCCCTGAATATTTTTGTCAAGTATTTTTGCTTTTAAATTAATGTTGTTTTAGTTTACCAATAACATATTTTTAGGTATACTGCAATGTTTTATTTATAACTGAGAGCAAAATTTTAAATATAGATATTTCAGTAATCATTTTAGACTACGAACTATATTAGTCGAGATGACTCGTCAGTCAAAAACGCTGGCACGCTGCACTATGATGACGTTGCATCTTTTACAAAGTAAACCTAAGCTTCCGCACAAGTAGAGAATTGTATAGTTATTGTAGTAGATTCGCAAAAAATGTAAATTTCATGTGGACTCGGAATGCGGTGGTGCGGGCCGTACTAAGAACGTTACCCAATAGCCGTTAGAAAGCGCGAATTCAGTCACAGAACGCACACATTGCATCATGAAGTAGCTTCATTTTAATTTTTAATAATAAAATACTTTGCAATGTTATCACGGAAAAGAGATATTTCAATGGTATAACGTAAAAGCAGCTAGTTCCGAGAACATTAAACCAAAATGTAACGGGATACCTGATAAGAACCCTTGAGGTGTTTGCGTAAAATATCACAAATAACGAAACGATTCATCGCCTCTATAAGCATTTTTCGTGTGGGTGTAGTAATTTCACCCTCCTACGAGTTGCCTTCAATTTAATGCTACGGGAAAAGCTTTTATAGTAAAGCAATTTCACTTTATTTTTTGGATGAACGCTCAAATTCCAGCAATACAAAATAACATAAATGTAAGGAATCGACATGAAAATAAAAGACCGTACGCTAATATAAATTCCTGGTAAATTACACTTGCGAGGTTTCTTTTTAAACAAAGCTGCTTTGTTTTTTAATGAGATTAGGAAGAAACTCAATTTCCGCGGCCAACAAATCTTTTTAATTGAACAGCCTTGTCCGTGGCGTAATATTTTTTGAAGATGAACTTCGTCAGCAGTAATTTGTGCCTGCAGTCTTTAGAAGATTATTTTTCTTTTGTTTCTTTGTACAGTTTCAGAACTTTTGTATGACATTTTCTTTGACTGTTGTTTTAAAGAATTTCCTTTGCGTTTCAGGGTTCGTTCGAGTGCGTCCGGAGTGGCGGCGCTCGAAGGTTGGAGTCGTGCGGGCCACTACCACGCAGGATGCGTGTACAGGCCAACGACGACTCGTACGAAGCCACAAAGGACCGTATGGCGAGAACCGTCGCCGCGGAGCAGAGTAAATGGTCAGTACTTCACTAAATGCACCCTTGCATGTGTAGTACATTGTCTCAGAAAACTTAGCCATTTTGGTAATTAAAGATCTAGAACCTTCGTGTTAGAATGCAGTAGGTTTCTATGCATTGAGTTACAAATGTAATCTACACATCATAAAAGACATTTGTAGCTTTTTACTTGAGTTTCCTTTAATTCAGACTAAATTCCCGGAAACGAAATTTTTATAGCCTCAATTTTCCTGTATATTTTCTCTGAAAACAATCTTCTTTAATTTTGGAAAGATTAATACTGATAATGAGAAAGAACATAAACAGGAAATATGATAACTTGATATCATTTAACTAATTAAAGGATTATGACATGATTGCACCATAAAGCAGACTCTGTGATCAAAACTCTTTAATCTCTGTGGAAGAGTAGATACACTTTTTAGATTTGTAAGAGTAAGCCGGTATTCCCCTAGCCTCACGTAAAGTCTGTAAAAACTGCAATCAAAATCGCTTCTGTCAATTCACCTTATTGGTCCTATTCCAGCACCCGCGTGATCAAACCTAACCAGACGGACATTGGACGTCGCGTCAAATTGCGCTCTGCGCATCCTTACTCGGGTGTGGGGGCGACCCAGTTATCCGAGCGGGCTGAGAGGCCCGACCGGCCCGACAGGCCCGAACGGCCCGAGAGGCCCGAACGGCCTGAGCGACCTGAGCGAGCGGAACGGCCCGAGAGGCCGGAGCGAGTGGAAAGGCCCGAACGGCCTGATCGAGTGGAAAGGCCAGAACGGGCCGTTCCACCCGTCCCTCGCCCGCAGCCGCCGCCGGCCGCGCCGCCGCTCCCCCAGCATCAACAGCACCAACACCCGCCCAATCCGCACCAGCCGCAGCGGCCACCCCCTAATCCGGATCTCACTAAGCGGTCCCTGAAGTAAGTTTGCATGTTCAAGGAAAATTGCACAGTATTTAGTCATCATTGAGAAAAACCAAGAAAATAAGAGTATTATAAAAAAGGTTGTATGAGCATCTACGTGAGACTTATGGTATCTCTCTCTTGCACATGCCGTTGCAGTTTGAATAGAAGCCATGCAAATGCATGTATGTTAGTTGCTTACGTAATATTACGTATGAAACATTACCTGGAATTTGAGTGGGTATTGCCGATCATGACATCATGCTGAAGCTTATTCATTTGAATTTTCATAACCTTTCACAAATAATGTGAAACATTAGCATATTTCAGTACTACATTATTCCTAAAATATTGTTAGAGGTTTGAAGTTTCTAGTAATAAAACACAAATTATTTACGCAAAATACAACGCTCCAGTCTTATGATAATTTTGTCATATCGTTATCATAATAAAACCGAAGTGATAATTTGCGGCTGATATACAAAGGAACAGCGGTTTTGTTACATATTATGTTACAAAAATAATTTTATATACCCAAATATTGTTTTACACTAACAAATACCAATAACTAGAAAGTTAATAGTTGTCTATAAAACGCGATTACGTCCATGTTTGATAATCATGTTATTTTAATTGTCCATCAGTTAAAAACCTAACTATACGAGTTTCGTTATGCACTTAATTGCGTTCCGAACGAACGTTTTGTGTTGACCAATTATGACGATTTAGTCATATTGGTGCTGTAAAATGCTCACTGAAACGTTTTTTGTGCTCAAACAAATGATGGACATAATATTGACGTTTGCATCCATATTATTTCCTTGTAGCTGACCAGAACTGTATTCAATATAATTGCAGAATGACTCAGACTCAAGGACAAATAACAATTATTGCTATTGTACTATGGAAATAGTTAACGAGGTGACTTACACAATATCTCTAAAAAAGATTTATTAGATCAGTTTTTCATGATTTTCTCGAACGTTTGTCTTGTTTGACTTCTGCGATATCCTTGAACTCTTACACAGCAACTTGAAATAAACAACATGAAATGGAGAATTCCCTACTACAGTTTAGCGATATTGCAGCCAAAAACACTGAAAACACCCGATTTGGATATACCCAAACACCAATTAGGAAATACCCGATTATTTATAATCCATTGAAAAGCGAATTTATCAATGAGATAACATAATCGATTTTCTTAGTTACGTAAACATTTTTTATTTCTATTTTAATGCAGTATGATTAACATTACTCTTTCCTTTTTTCAGAGAAAGACTTATACAGTTATTAGCATTGAAACCCTTCAAGAAGCCCGAATTGTACTCAAGGGTTTATAGTGGTAAGTCGAGATTCCCAGCACTGTCGTGCATTAGCACAAACTCCACTTGATTAACGCTCGGAATACTATTACAGAGGGTCTCAAAGACAAGGAGCGCAGTCTGATGAACAAGATTTTGCCTCATATCAGTACGCTCAAGGATAACTGTTACCACTTACGTAGAAACATTTGGAATGACGTCAACGAGGACTGGCCTTTTTATACCGAGGAGGAGAAACGTATGCTCAAGAGGTATGCTTCCACTTAATACCAAATATTCCACTAGGTTACGTAAAAGGCCAGTCATTGGTTCCTAGTTATGGTTTGTACATACCGGCTCACTGAAACCTGACAAATGAGCGCTCAAAACTCTTTAGACGTTCTGTAAACTATACAAATTGGGTTGAAGCACGATATCGTCCTGCCCTTGGCCTTACATGCCTACCTCATTAGTTTAACTGAAAGTTAGTTTTGGTGGAAGGTAAAATGACTACACAATTGGTGTCAGGTAAGTTTTGACAGGATATACCAAAATATTTGTACAATTGAAGCAAGTGCCATACTTGATTGAAAAGCACATAAGCCATACTTAATTGTTGTCATATATTTAGTAAAAATACATATAGGTATTAGTTGTTTTGAGTACGAATGAATACAAAGCAATTATAACGTACGTTGTTATTGCCAAGCTTGATTAAACGTAGATTACACAATCTTGTGCATTTAAACCATATCTATTTAAAAAATTCGTCATCTTCAACGATTTCTTTGAAAACAAGTTTACACGAATTTCAAATCGGGGCGAAAAAAATACTTTGGACTTACAACTTTGGACTCTTTTTTGGGACAGTTGACATAGTATGCCTAATTTATATTTGCCCCAATTCACCCACAGGCGGAAACCTCAAAACCTAACACCACCGCTAAGCAGCGACTCTGCGAACTCATTATCCCCGCGAGCGTCGCCGAGCGCCGGCAAGCGGCCCAGCAGCGCCAGCGGGGTCAGTGCGGCCAGCGCTGCTAATGCGGCCAGTGCAGCCCCCGGCGCGGCCGCCGCGGCCAGCGTGGCCGTGCTACCCGCGCTGGCGGACGAGCCGCCGGCCGCCAAGAAGCAGCGCATCTCGCACTACCGCCGCGCCTCCCCGCCCTCCTCAGGGTACGCCACCACCTCCTCCGGCGAGCGACAAGCCTCCGATAACGAGGATGAGCGGACCACTGGTGAGTGTCTTCTCCTGAGCCTTTGCCCAACTACATATGTTGGGGTCGGCTTCCAGTCTAACCAGATGCAGCTGAGCAGTGTTTTACAAGGAGCGACTGCCCTATCTGACCTACCCAACCCAGTTACCCGGGCAATCCAAGACTCCTTGGTTAAACTTTTGTCTGATTTACTGGCTTCTGACTGACTACCCATAACGATTGCCAAGCATGTTCAATGACCGAACTACTGGTAAACCATAAATATTCGGGCTTCAATAATACAGCATAATGGCCTATATTATTAATCTCCTGGCTCCCAATTATTCCGTTCCTGGACAACTTGCAGTCATGTGTTATATCTGTAGCGTTTTATCGCAGGGTTTCTCATTATAAATACTCGTTAGTATAGTCTTTGATCAAAACCGTTATCCTAATTGACACGATATGAAATGGGGAAGACCCTGCTACCACTGGGTTTCCCCCTTATAATAAAAGAAAGCCAAATGTCCTGTTATCTTATTCTAATCTTGTGTAGAATTTCTCGATAGTATGTTTGTTTGCAAGCTATTAACATTAATAAGATACTAATAAAAGAAACCGGTATGATCTAAATACGCTCTACGCGTCACATAATGAAGTATGCACCCGTGCTATATGCAACAAAGGTTCATTGAAATCAAGGTCTTTGAAAGGCGAGATAAGGTGACTGAAGAGTAACTCGTCAAAACACGTATTTGGGTAAAAGATGTTATCAATGTAGAAATCAAAACATGAATCATAAATAACAAGAACTAAGCAAGTTTCATATTACTGAATAATGTTTTACTTGCGAAAACATTTGCATTGGTTTACACACGTTAATAGCCGCAGTAATTATTTTGTAACGTAAAATGAATAAGCCTAATTAGAGTTATGCTTCAATCCCCTACCAAAAAGGGAAATGACGTTCTAAACACCTAAATTAAAATAAGGAAATAGAGCTCGCTGTAATAACACGCTTTCCTATTAGTAAGTATGCAACAGTTTGATAGCAACAATATTTATTGCCTACCAAACGACAATGACTCATTAAAAAACGATTAATTCGAATTGGGAACGACTACGAAACACTGATTAGTAAAAAAAATAGTGCCTTTCACTTTTGTAATTAAGGAATTATCATTAATAATGTGTTGTTTTCTATGTTTTCAGTTAAAAAGGACAATGGTTATACCCTCAATTATAATACTGTAAAGGATCTCTGCCCCAGTCCTGTGAAGGCGAATGGTTTTAGAAGTAGTCCCCCAGTAGAGCAAACTAATATCACAGGTATGTGTTAAAGATAAAATACAAATACTTAAATGGTCATTAGTGAAATCACAGTTAGATTGACCAAGTTTCTAAGCGCGAGCGCGCGGTTGCAAAATTAATCATAGCCTAAATCCGTAGACCATACAAAAGAAGGCTAATGCAATGCGTTCACTTACAAATTGGTTTGATTTTATTAAAACTTGCTCAACTTATTACTCTAATAATAGTATTTAAAGTTATGGTCGTGTTTATAAACAGTTACAAGTATCGCATATAAATACAGAGATTATGTGCAACAAGTTTACAAATATGACCAGTTTAAATACAAGTATTTTATGCAAACATTTAACCGTGTCGAATGACAGTCGTCGAGTTACTGACACCTGATTCAATACCTCGAGTTTTACGAAAACTATGCAAAATATAATGAAAATTTTAATATAATGATTACGTTGTCACTTTCAGGATTTAAAATGTTGTTTTTTCTTATTTACAGAAAAAGACATCACAAATAATGAACCCTTAGAAAATACAGAATTAGCGCCTGTCCATGATGAGAATATGACTGATTTGGAAGAGATTGAAAGGTAATACTAATTATATACTAACGTAAAATCACGTAAATTATTAAGTAAAATCACACTTAAACGTTGTTGATCGTAATTGATAGAGTAGATATTTTTGGCGTAGGTATAACGTTAAAATCACACTAGTTTGCAAACCCATCGCCATCTATCAATTAAAATTAATGAAATATTCCCTAAATTGGTATTTAGTACTCGCATTAGATAGTATGCATTTGTTACATTCTATGTTTTTCTTTATCCTCAGATCATCAAGGATTTCAAGGTAAACATTTTGATCTAAATTTAAACTTCGATATCTTTCACACGAAACGACGCGTAAAGAGAATGTTAATAAGTTCCGAGATTGATTCTAAACGAGATCGCAATTTTAGCGTCGGTATAAACGCTGCATGAAAATTAAACTAAGATGGCGACAATAAATTTGCGTGGGAAATGCAAACGTGTGATGTACCAATAAAAGTACAGTCGCGCATACTTGTGGCTGTTTTCATTGAGATTAGCATTTTGTTAACACCTGTACAGGTGTACCTCTCAATAAATCGCGATGCAGTTAACATTTTGATCTCACTGTGAATGTCAGAGTTTATTGCAGTACATTGACACTGAGAGCTAGTACACCTGTAATTTATACGTAGCGTACCTACTTTATTTCGTTGTCGAGTAATGTAGTTTCCTTGTTAGTAGGGCTGCCATTTCGAATTTCGCCAAACCCGGACAAATATTTAAAAAAACCCGGACATTTGGCGTAAATCGCATTTTTTCCCCGGACGAGTCCGATTTTTTTGTTTAACTAAACAAGATCAAATTTTTAATATTACCATATTACTTAAATTCAATGAGGTCCTTCCTTAAATGAAAAGTCAGGGCCGTCTCTAGCTCATGTAATACCTAGTATTGAAAGATTGTGACTTAATGTATTTCGAAGGTCATAATTAAGAAAGCTCATATGGAAACTAGGAGTTGCCTTCTTGATAGGTTAGACAAAAAATTTTGAAAAATACAAACAACTGCAAAGTGAAGTCGCCGCGAGCGCAGCGAGCGCGAAAATTTTTGAGTTTTGGGTCACTAAAGCACCTAAACTTGTATAATAAAAAAATCCGCAAAGTGGAGAAGCCGCAAGCGAAGCGAGCGCAAAATTTTTGAGTTTTGGGACACTTCGACTTCTGCATTATTAGGCGCCCGGGTTATTCGCATACCCAGGCACCATAGGTTAAGATGGCCCTATGAAAAATGTCCGGGTTTTCCCCGGAATTTTCTTGAAACCCCGCCCGGACGGCCCCCGGACGGCCTCCAAACGAGGACAAATCCGGGGAAACCCGGACGGATGGCAGCCCTACTTGTTAGTGTAGCTTGAATATCATATCAATGTTAATACGTAACATAAAATGCTAGATGTTTGTCGCGGTCTTAGCCGCGTTCCGAAGAAAGTGAAGTATACTGATGTACATGGTACAATACTGTAATTTTTCATCAAAATTGGCAATAGTTTTTGTGGGACAGAGAAATTCTTACAATCGATATGATTGTGATTAAAGATACTTTCTGATAGTTTAGGTTCACTATAGGCTTCAACCTAGGCTAGGGATTATTATACATGTTCGTCTCCATTATTTCCAGGCAATATCCGCCTATAACTAGTTCTAACATTCGGCGGGCGTACAAGAACGAGTTTGCTGAGCTGTACACCGAGTACCGGGCTCTGTATAACCGCGTGGCGCAAGTGGCGGCGCTGTTTACAAGGCTCGAAGCTGAACTTAATCGTGCCCAGCCGCTGTCGCCGCATCATCAGGTAGTTATTTAACTTTTATGGCCATATTTGATAATTCATTTCCCTTTCTGTCAACTATGTTAACATTCTAACTGAATGCAGCTGAGAATGGGTTGACCGTTGTTGTAGAGTTGACAGTTGCTGTCAGTCAGTACATTAATAACGGTATTATCCCTAGAAAACTGTCAGTTGTCAACTGATAACAACAGCAGTAGCAATGTACCAGTGTTTTACACGGAGTGACAGCCTATCTGACCTCCTCAACCCAGTTACCCTAGCAATCCGTCATTTTTGAGAATACTGATTGTCAGAGCTTCTGGCTTGTGACTGTCTAGTAAAATTAGAGTGAAAAATATTTCTTTTTATTACGGTTGCAAGTTTGAGGGCTAATTCAATGTTTTAACCCTTCAGTTAGAATCTCATGTTTTGACGAAAACAAGCCACGATAGGTGGGCTTGTGATTAGATTGGATTATTTTTGGAAATAAGATAAAAATACAATACACAGCCTTATCGCACGTTGAGCTGTTTATGTATTTGAAATAATTACTGAAACGACCACAATATTGCCTGCGTTTTCCTCAAAGGTCGTAATCAAAGCTACCTGCAGGGCATTCCCAATCACAGTTATTTTATGCATGGGTAAATTCTCCGCAGCATTATATTAAAATTAATATACCTACTATAAATTTCCGAGAAACGCTCAATATCTTTCGCCATGATTACGGAAATTCATTAAATATTGAAACAAGTATTACAAAATTACGTGATCTATTGAGAGTACGATAATTTAGCAATTATCTACTATATTTCTATGAAGTAGCGATAAAATGGCATTATCATATCTTTTACTAGATAATTTGAATACAGATATGAATGACTCAAAATTAATTTAATTCCGTGACGTCTATATTTTCTACAATTATTGTAAGCTTTTAACCAATCACGTGACGGCATTACTGATAAAAGAGTTGTGGAAAACAATAGGCGGAGTGTAGCAATTAAAACCAGAAAGTTTCGAAAACAGTAGAAGGATGTAGAAAGATCTAGAAGTTTTTTATCTTTTATACAATTAATTGATGATTAGAGATAATATAGTATGTGCACTGCTTGTTAGTAAATATGCATTTACAAAATGATCAGATATGCATTTATAGTCATAGGCTACTGTTCATAAATATCTAATACTAATACTGTTCGAAAATCTGGGTCATTCTTATGTTCTACGAATGATAAGAGTTTTGTACTCATGGCAACTTATTATAAAACGTGGTTTTATAAAGCACCGGGTAACTACTAGGCTAAGAGAGCATAAACTTTATTTGTTTGCTTGTTTTAAGGCCACGTTTTATAATAAGGTAGGATGATGATTATTTTAATTCTGTGTGGTTGTATTATAACCTTTATGTACCTAGTTCTAATATATATTTTCTGTATCGTAGAGTATAGAGCAGCGCATCGTGGACGAGTACCGGCGCGTGAACAACGACCCGGCGTACAAGCAGCAGCGGCGGCGCGTCAACTACCTGCACCGCAAGCTCACTCACATCAAGCGTATGGTTTATCAGTATGATCAACTGGTGAGTATCCTTAACTATCCCTTTTTCTATCCAACTATCCTTCACTGAGGATAAACAGAAACAACTATGTCTTGTGACTTAGGCCCAAATTCACTCATCATCATCTTCCTAGCCTTTTCCCAACTATGTTGGGGTCGGCTTCCAGTCTAACCGGATGCGGAGTACCAGTGTTTTACAAGAAGCAACTGCCTATCTGACCTCTCCAACCCAGTTACTCGGGCAACCCAATACCCCCCTGGTCAATCTGGAGGAAGGAAAGAGGAGGAGAAAGGAAATCTCGTATCGTCATTTGCAAATGCAGCCGGAATTTAAGGCCGTTAGAGTAATTATACACAGAAAAATATGAGCATTTTTATAGGGAGGTTAATGATAAACAGCGTATGTGTTGGCAAAGTTACGCGAATAGTTTGAGCATCTGCACATCAGGAACAAAAAAAAATCTTGTTGTTCTCCATGTTCTATTGCTTATATTATATAGTCTTTAGGTCATTACCTATTAGTTCTTGAAAACTTATCCACTGAGGTCAATAAACAATAGGACTGATTGATTGACCTGAAGTCAATCACCAGTACCTAGTATAGTTTCTGTGCTGATAACAGAAATTGGGTGAATGCGCTAGACAGCTGATGTTTATCTGTGTTATCAGTATAAACAGTTATTCCCCTTTGCAATACCTAGTTCATTGCATTCTAGTATTCATTATCCCTTGATAAATCTTCGGGGCTTTTCTTCAATATATGAATAAACGCCAAAGATGGTTTGTATGAATTTGGTGATTTATTTGGATGTTGACTAAAATGTTTTAATAAAAAAAAAAACACTTTTATGAAGTTGTTTACGACGTTTAATCCGTACAATTCAAAAAGAGAACAATAGATTCGGTTTTTATCATACAACCTTCCAGTGAAGGTTTGGTAAAGGTTATTGCAAAGATAAAAAGAACTCAGCCGTTGTTGCATTACCGGATTATAATACTTATAATATTGTAATCAGCTATTTCTTATTTACTTTGAAATTATTATTTTTTAATTGTGACTTTATATATTTTTGTTTATGATATGGTCCTAAATACTTTTTTTTACTCTTCCTGGTCGAAATGATGATAAATGTCAAATGTCACTGTCATCAACCAGCCAGTATTGTCTAAACTAGACCAAAAAGTTTACAACTCACCAGATTGGCCCTTCAATTTAATTTATTTATTTCAAGTCTGTAACGCATTTAAAGGACTACGGAAACATACCAGTAAGTGATTGTAATGTCACCGTAGATCGATACGTTTGTATGTTTAGGAAAATGTGTTGTTCAGTAGATAAATTATATTATTTATAAATCGATATCTCTGTCTCAACGTCAATTGACTGATATCGGATATCAATAACAATATGAACGATTGAATTTGTTAAGTTTTTTTGGTTATTGGTTTTTGACCATTGGACCAGATTATGATGTTAAAAAAATGCGTCCATAGTTTTAAAGCCACCTGAAATTGCAACAAGCTTATCACAATCTATTGTTATCGATATCTCACAGTCCGAACGTGCGACGTTTAGTATACGGAATTAGTGATAAGACGTGTGAAATTATATTATGTAAAATAGTTTTTTTTTACCTTCGAACTTTATGCATGAGTTTTACTATTTTTAAATTCTGAAATGAATCGTAGATTGTTATCGAATGTTAGAGTTGAAATGTTTGGTGAAACTTTATAGTTTTGTCTTCTAAATTTTACCCTGATGATAAATGAATAAAGATTGTTGTATTAATGTGTTGTTTTTTGTTTACAGCGAAACTTAAAACCAGATCGTGTTTCGACCGCGAGCACAACGCAAGCGTACTGACACTCGAGTTTCTCGCCGCCCGCCGCTCGCTGCCTTTAGTACCGACGTATAACTAACACGCCTACACAAAACATCTCAACAGGTCATAGACATTTGTATTATAAGATCTATAGTTTTTATACGAGTCAGTGTCTCCCGTTTAGTGACAGAGTTAAGCTTTTTATATATATAACGTTAGGCCTTCTATGTACTCTTAACGGTCATGTTAAAGCGCTGACTGCTAAACGTTTTATCACAAGGATTTTGAATAGCGATGTTGCCTTATGATATTTGCTGGAGACGATAATCTGTGATCGATGTATGGTACCTTCTTATTCTGATATGCAGTATATGAAAACATCATCAATTAAAATAGTGTTCAGGACTTGTTCCAACTGCATTGGTTCCTTCGATCATAAGTCCTTATTGATAAGGATGCGATTATCGTCTCTCAAAAATGTTCTGAGGCCGTATATCGATGATTTGTATGTAGTTCTTGTCTTGTGGCAGGTTTTCTACTGTTGAGTATCTTATTAAAATTGACTTTTTATTTTTTTATCGGGTGAGCATGAATGTGCATTTTGGAATCCAGTCTCTGAGAAGAGTGAGATTCAAAATGTTATTTATCTTCGTGTACACCCTAAGAGCGTTTCTTCAATTAGTTGAATCTTAATAATTATTTTCGTTTGACGTTTCTGCAAACGAGGAAAAAACTCCAATAAATATGTATGATTCATGCCAATCAACAATTTGTTGTCATTGGAATACTAAACGTCTAACAAATGACCTCTACGCGGGACGAAAATGAAAGTAAGCGTTTCGTTCTCTGATTGAATAAACGCCTGTTAATGAACTTGTAGTTTGAGTTATATGTTTTGTATTAGTGCATCACTGATGCATACGGTAGCCTGCCAACTTGGCAAGACAAACACTAGTTGTGACCACACATGGTTAAGGTAATTATTGTTCTGTTTTTAGTCATTCTCATTGTAGTTAATAAATACAAAATATTAAGTTACATAATAGTATATTAAGTTTCATTGTTCTTCCATTAATTTTAACAGAGCGATACCTTGACCATCTGATTAAACAGAGCGATATTCGCTGTAACTGATGTGAGTTCCCATACTGAATAAATCTTATTCAATACTTTGTAATACAACATGTATCATAATTATTCTTCTTTTCGGACCTAACATTGTTTCTCGCTTTTGTAACGAAGTGCAAATTTTATCAGATTTTTACTTAGTTTTAAACAGAAGAGAAACAAATAAGGTCTCCTATAACTACTGTCCTTATTTGCCATTGTCATTGATTCTATTTTGACAATTGCAACCTTACTCCGTCGTCAATCGAATGGCGTGAATCTATTCCCCATATCGAAGACTTAACTGGTTGATTTTTATATTGTAAATAGCATATTATGTATATTAAAATTTAAATTATCAAGTATATAATAGTCCAATTAGATATATGTTCGTCCACATTTAATTCCAGTCGAAAATTATTGCCGTCTAATGTTATTGTTGTCCAAATGAATTTTGCTTATACTGTATGCTGAATTATTTTACTATTTCTCTTGTAACAAGGTCAAAGTGTAAATAATTTTATGTCGCAGAGAATGACGCCGTACTGAGCGACAATTCGTAGAAGTCAATTTGATCGACTATTGGCCTTCAATAACAATTATATTGCCCTTTTTATCTATACTAATTAGCCCAATATCGTCCCTTTCGCTTCTAAACAATCCATCCATATTTTAATGTTGGACGTTCATTTTATTTTATTTGTCTTGCCCGGCTTGCATGTTGTACATAGTAGTATCTTATAAAAGAAATTTATTCACGTTCTTGTTAAATTTTGTTATGACTAGTGTAATAATTCAGGTTTATTTTCAATATTATATATCATATTTATTAAAGTTTGGCTGTGTCGTGTTATTGCCGCGTAAAGATCTTGTAAATATTGTATGGCTTTAAACTAACTCATCGAATGTCACAAAGTAAACTCTTCCAAGAGTGATGGCTAATGTTTTAGAACAGGTTCGGGGATCACACGACAGAGTTCCAATTGCATAATGAGGTTATAGTGTTTGCCAAATTCGCGGAATAAACGTTTATTTTCTATTGCCAAACATAACGTCTCGAAAGATAGCAACAACCGGCCAGTGTTGGACATCCACTAGAAATAAGAAATTTATCTGGTCCTTTTCGGAAATACCCTCCAGATCACAATAAAGTTCTTAGTAATTTTAGTATACATTACATTCGGGCCAGTCGACAGACATCGGCCAACCTTGAGTACTTACACAATCTGAGGCAAGTTCCATGATGCAAGTGAACATATAATACCTGAGTTCAGTCCCTGGTCCAATGTGTGGGAAGCCGTCTTGCATATTATGTCCTGAAACTAACGTCCATATTTGAAATGATTTAGCGTTAAGTGATTCTGATTTTTATCTTTGAAAGCAAAGTCAGTTGTGCAAGTCCATTACATAAATTCCAAATGCAATTTGTTAAAGTCAACTTAATACGGCATAAGCGTCCTTAAATTTGATGTCATTGTAAAGTTAATTTTCACCTAATGTATACTTCTTTGTTGTTATATGCGTATTATATAGTATATCGCGAACATTGCGTAGGTTTACGAAACCTTGTTAAAGGATAAAGTTACTTCTGTTAGTTTTTTGTCAATTAAAGTGTCAAATCGGCATTAGAATTTCTTTTCATTACATCGTCAATTGTTTTATGTATATAACAGGAACAGTAGATTTTCATTAGTGATGTGAAGTTATTTGGTCAATTCAAACGTAAGTGCCCTTGTGTTGCTCATGATAATAGTTTGTGGTTTATTATCGCTTTTTACTCATTATAATGCTCAATATTGTGGTCATGATATTAGATGATTAAATTTCGCTTTGGGTTTTAATTTATTTCTGTTATTTATTTTAATCAAAAATCACTCATAATAATTTTTCGTCGTTGACAGTCACCATAACAGTATATTTGTTACGAAACGTTATTACAATAAAATGGCCTTCAATGTATAGTATTTATTAGTATTTACAATTCAATGAAATCGTATAGTTATCGAATTAAACATTTATCACGTGTCGTATTGTTAATAGAAATCAGCAACAGAATGTATTATACAAAAGAGTTTATTTCGTATTTTAGCATAGTGTTTGTTGTTGTAATAATAGTTTTCAACAAAAGCACTGTTCGTGACTGTTGGAGGTTATTGGCAAGATATTTGTGCGGGAATTGCTTATCTCTCGTGTAGACGCAGTGACCTTTACAGGTTACAGACGACCTCTCGCCGATAGCGACACTTTCAGACGTCAACTGTTTTCATTATTCATAAGCCAATTCCTGCATTAGTAAACACCTAATCTTTAAAATTTTGCTTGCCTCTAAACGTCATTTATTACAAGTTGAATAATAAACAAAACTCAATTGAAATCGATAGAAACAAACAGTTTAAAATGTTATTGTTACCACTAGTTTAAGCACTGTCGATTGTTTTATTATAATAATTCGTAATAACTATTGAATATAACATGCATTATATTAATTGAATCATTCGTTTATTGATACTTAGTAGATTTCTTCTGTTAATATTTTTCGGGGAGGTTGTTGATTATTGAAGTGGATATTGTGAAAAATGCATTCCATTTGTCAAAACCGTTGATTTAGCACTGTTCATCGGCGCACCTAGTACATGGATAGCGATAAAAGAATGTGAATACTATATTTTTACAGGCAATAAAATGCATAGGAGATACGCAGTCGTAATTCCGTTTTGGATTCAATATGACACTACTGAATAGATCCCGTATTACTGAACGCGTTGTGTCATATTGACGTCTGCATAACGTAGATTAGACCAATATTTACAAATCCCAGACCATTTAAAATAAGATATCCCTTTCTAACGTATTACAATATAATATCTAATTATACTGTCACAAAGGGAGTAATAAAATGTCAAATGTTGCTCGATTGTTACCGATTAAGTTATTATAAAGTTGGACAGAAATATTTGTATTTTGTCATGTTTATACAAAGGAAAAAAATATCTCAATATAATATCATAGTCCATTGTACAGAGTAGAAGATATTTAGTATCTAGTGAGGTCATCTTCTTCTTAAATCCTAGTTAGTGATATATTAGGAGTACTAATTCCCAAATATGTATCATTTTTTGTCGCATGACAAATGCGCCACAATATTTGTCTACTACGTTACTTTCGTTTACGTCTGGATCGCATCTACCTATGAAACTTCAAATCAGGTTGTGTTAACCCCATGTTTCAACCGTAACAATGAATGTGGCCTATTTTATTTAATTCAGTAATATTATGTATGTTATCAAGTGGCATTTTTGTCATGTGCAAACTTAAATATGTTATATTACTTAACATAGCTGATATTATAGCGGCTTAAGGCGGGCGTTACATACATGATGATCCTTACCTTACTTTAATTTTTAGATATAGATCTTTGAGTTTGCGTATTCTGATCAAATGTTATTGTAAATTTGCTGTACAGTAATCAGAGGTCGGCCGCCGCCGCGAGCCCGGGCTCGACATCATCTCGCAAGACTGTCGATTCACCGAACAATTTGAATATTATGTATTATGTCAAATGTAAATAGAGTACGAATTAGACATTTAGACATGTTAAGGGATGTAATCTTAGTGTTTTATTTTTATTAATTGCTATAAAATGTATATGACGGGGAAATTATTATATGAATATAGAATGATGGTTATGGTTGGTGCGAACCTTACGCGCGGCGGCGGCCCCAGCGCTGACTGCGCGATGAAACAATGCTGCGATATTCCTTGTGCCCCTCGAAATATCAGTGCATTATATATGAGTCAAGATGTATAGACGATGCGGTAGTGTTAATGTGTATAGATACGTTTATACAAAGCTCGAGTCGGGCGGACGAGAGATACAGACTTGCCAGCCGGTTCGAGCGAACGACGACTAGCTATGAATCCTGACATCGGCTCACGTTAATTAGCTTATAAATATTTCATCAAAATATAAAATACACAAAAAAAATGGATATAAATTTCTCGACCAAGTACTGGTTGTTTTTAAATTATTAAAATGTAAAAAAAAATTAGAATATAAACAAAGTATAGGTACAATTTATGAATTATACTTTTCTTTTCGGCATTTCATGTAACAGTGGAAGAGACCTAGCTTTTTTGCTACACCGAAATATTTTGTGTAAGTTCGCAACCCATGTTCACTAAGAACATCCAAGCACACTTGTTGAAGCAACCTTACACAATGTCGAATGTTTCTATATATTTTGTGATTTCTTTTGCTCATTGTCCTCTTCCATTGCTTTTTTTTGTTTGTCAACTGTCTAAGTGTATAATATGATTTTGTTAAGGCAGGGTAATGCAGAAATGTGAAGAGGTACTTTTTTAATTTGAATTGATTGCGGATTTGTTTGAATGTTTTAAATTGAGTTACTTTATCCATTCAATGGAATTTGTATTGTTATGAAAGGAGCCAGAGTTTGTTGTTTTTTTTTTTTAATTAAGTCAATTTGAATTTCGATTTAATGAGGCAGCAGATTAGTTTATTATAACTGTCAAGTTACCACAGAAACAATAGTCAGATATAGGCTCTCTTTGGCGTTGCCCTAAATAGTTTTGAAAACTTTGGCAGTGCGCGGACGCTAGCCGTTCGCAGTGCTTATATGGAAGTTTGATAGGTAGTCAGTATTAGATCATGCAATACATGAGCTGAAGAGAGGTTGTGAAGAGTATCGTTATAAAAGGTACCTATTCAAAATCTGGACAAACAGACTAACTTATGTTATACGACAGATAGTGTTGCTGCAATGTGCATTTATGCCATCTTCACTTTAATTTGAATAATGGGATCAGTGCCAAACTTTCTCCTTCTTATTTAGCTCAAAACGATGCAATTGTTAGCATGCTTGATGAAACAGCTAAGTAATTGTTTAGTTAGTCTGCCATTTTGTGAATATTTTGTTTTGATAGTAATATGTAAATCTTTTATAATATATTTGTTTACAATAAATAAATGACAACATTATAAATAAATGAAATTGTATTTTCCATTTAAACTGATGAAAAAAAAAATATAAAAAGAATAATATGCAATGATATCTGATGTTTCATTTTTAGGCTAGTAATAGATTGTCTCCCAAGCAAGTTTTAATTTTCATACAGTTTCTTCCATAATTATTTTTTCAAGTTCTAAGTCAATGAGGGTTTTCTAAAATGGCAATCCACGAGGTGGCAGCATCGAGTCGTCAGGTCCAATAACTGTCAAAGTGCTTATCTTTAGTATGAATAGTGAACGATTTTAGTGTTTTTTTTATTTTATAATTAAAGCACTGCATTATTGTTTTACTATTGCGGTTGAGTAAATAAAAAAAACTAAATCATATTGTGTTAACAAATTTTTCAACAAGCTTTTCCTTAGTACCAGTGACTTTTGCACCTTCTCTCTTAGCTCAATTTTTAGTTCGGAAACCTTATTCTGACCGTAGTCCATAATAAAATCAATAACACTTCCAATATAACAGAATTTCAATAAACAATAAGTTCGGCACCTACAATTCCATACTATTTGACAGCTGTTTGGACCAGACGCATACGTGGCGCCACCCGGTGGCAGAAAAAATTTCAAAAACCCTCATTGAAATAAAATTAATTTATATTTTTATTTATATTATCTTCCAAGTAAAATGGAGCATCCACGTACAACATCACTATATAAAGACATAATTAGTAAATTAATTCAATTTCGTTGAATATTAGTGTTTGAGATGCTTAGAAAAAACATGCAAATTAAATCATAAAGGAAATCTTTATCTCTTATAATACAAAATATTTAGAATTGATTATTATCATTGGAGTATTAAGCATGCGCGGGGCCTACGGCAAAACTAGCCGAGGCCCCTTATAGTTCTCAAAAAGACAACTACCTGAAAAAGAAAATGAGTTCAGGTGTCATTAAACCTAGAATACATAGAATATGACCCAAAGGGCACTTTCATCATCCACTTTAATAACGTGGAAAATGCAGTTATGCCAGGTTCAATACTAATGTGGGGTGCTAAATTGAGAAGTAAGTTGGCTTTCCACAAAGCAGTAGCTGCTCAAGACAGAAAGGCGTAGAAAAGCCTTCTACATTAATCTACATGACCGTTGTCTTCGTGTTGTTACGGGAGACACATTTGATTTTCTGATTAAAGGTAAATAGAAAATTTAAAATTAACTCTATATACATGATTAATTGCTCTGATTAATTCTTCGAATCAAAAGCTAGTACGTAAATAATTTGAAAAAATAAATAGCACGAGACACTCGTCTAGCCCAGCAGATGTTGTATCGGCACCTCTTCTTCGCTTTTCCGGTTCCGGGGGGGTTCCAGTCCAGATATTTTATTTTTAAGTTTGTCTATTTTATTTTTAGTTATGGCAACACATGCTGATGATGCTGATGCCTGTGCCTGCCTGAGTTATGATTTTGTTATTTTGATAATTTTGACAGCTACGATCACGTCAAAATTGACGTTTTAACGTTTCGTTGGCCGTGTTGTTAAAAGTTATAAATAATTGTATGCACTTGGAACGGAACGTATCGTTGCGATAGCGATAGATTGAGTGGTATGGAGAGGGAGAGGCCTATGTCCAGCAGTGGACTGCGATAGGCTGATGATGATGAGTGGTATGGTAGCGACTTTTAAGGCTAAAATCAAAACTTTTAAAATCATTATTTTTTAAAGACATTCATATTTTTATTTAGTAATAGTATTTTTTTCACATGGAATGCTAAAAGCTGTGTATGGAGACAACTTAAAAAATATGATAACTCTGCTGCGGCCAATTGGCCCTAATTCCCTTCTAGTGGAATTAGTTCTTCACTTATTTTGGATTTTTTGACACACACGGTATCACATAAAAAAATTTAGTCGTTTGAAATCGAGATAATAATTCAGATGGGGATTAAATGGAGCTGGTCAATATCACGTCTTGTGTAAAATTCACCATGTGTATTGAAAATTGCAAAATATTTAGGTACAATTTGATTACAAAATATTTTTCCTGTAAAATTGCGCAATGGTATTGTAGGACTCACGGCTCGGCCACGACTATACCGCTGTGGGAAGGGCCGCCTAATAGCAGTAACTTTGTAATGTTCTCTGTTAACTTCGTAGTATGTTTTTTAGTGTTCTGTACCCAAATAAAAAACAGGGACTACTACGACTTCGCGGTCCATTTGTTCGTCCGTCTTTCACCAGGATTTAACTTATGAACTATGATAGCGGCTAAATTTTCTTTGTAGCCACTTTGCCGCTATAATAATAAATTCTGAAAACTAGTGTATTATAAATTTTTAAGGGGGCTCACACACGAATACGTGATTTTTAACCCCCGACGCAAAAACGACGGGGTGTTATAAGTTTGACGTGTCTGTGTGTGTGTGTGTGTGTGTGTGTGTGTGTGTGTGTGTGTGTGTGTGTGTGTATGTGGCATCGTAGCTCCCAAACGGATGATCCGATTGTAATGCGGTTTTTTTTGTTTAAAAGGTATGTCAGTCGGGAGTGTTCTTAGCTATGTTTGGTGGAAATCGGTTCAGGTCTTCAAGGTCATCAGCTCGTTTGCTAGATGTGATAGGAATGTTACACGCTCAGTTTACTTGCAAGTATATGTGGGATCTGAAATTTGAAACACTAATGTCTTTTGGAACCACTGAGCTGGTCTGCTGTTAGGGCACGAAGGTAGGAGACGTAACCCTGAACTGCCTTTTAGTAAACCCATCGAGTTTGGGCTCGTTGAATTTGTCTTGACGAGTTCTCTTCATGTTTCTGATTGACGAGAACCTGATGCTGGAAATGGGATGTGGCGAATGAAACCCTGGAATGCCGGAATGAAACGGATAAACCGATTTATATTTTTGCTGAAGATCTATAATGTCCAAAGGTTAATCTTTATTGTTTCTCAATCTGTGCAATTCTCCCAGAGCCAGTTTGTCATGAGGATTGTTAAACAGCTTCCTTTGGCCGAGATCGCATATAGCGACCCCATCTTAAGATAAAACAAATTAAATGAAAGAAGGAAAAATTAAGGAGCTCCTTTAAAAAGCATGAAATAAAATTAAATTATAAATTTAAAAAAACCCCCGACCCAAAAAAAGTACGCAATAATTATGACAAAAGGTTAAAATCGCTAAACCCTATAAAAAGCAAAAAATAACTTTTAACACTACGTAAACTAAATTTTGACGTGTCGGGGGACCGCTTTTTACCTTCATAAATACTTACATAAATCAAATGATACTTACCTAATTACAACATTCGTTTAAAAAAAAGCACGTATCTAAAGTAATGAATTAGAGCGGTCCCCCGACACGACAGAATTTAGTTTACGTAGTGTTAAAAGTTATTTTTTGCTTTTTATAGGGTTTAGCGATTTTAACCTTTTGTCATAATTATTGCGTACTTTTTTTGGGTCGGGGGTTTTTTTTTGGTCGTTTTATTCTATCTACTGTATACAAACATCTGTGGTATGGAATGAATGACCGTTGGAAATTTGGAATAAGCATAATCTGTGGCAGTAATTGAGTGAGTGAAGTGGATGGATACTTGGTTTGGTGGATAAAAAGAAGTTGATTGTGTAGGCTAGAAGCTGGAAAGAAATTCCGAATTATTTTCAATAACTATTCCTTCTTTTTATCTAATTTTGTACTAAGTGTAGTATGAATGCACAATGATTCATTTTAAAGACAACAAGAACAAATCGGCACTCAGTACAAGATGGGCGCAAATGTCGAAACAAGAACAAATTATCGAGAGAAAGAAAATGGAGATACAGGCCAAGTTGGAGGCCCAAAAGCAAGCTGCAGCACTTGCCGCTCAAGCGAAACTATCTAAGTAAGTCACATTTTTCATATATTATTCCATAATAATCCATTAAACTTAACTCTCGATATGAGTACCAAGTCCAGTTTGTACAATGTGTAGGGCTATGTTCTGATCAATAGGTAGGTATACGGATGTTTTTCTAAAATCATGTTGCAACCAATTTCACTATTAACGCTTGACAATCGCATCGCTGGAAAAGCTTTCGGCGACTGCTACTTCTCATGCACTACAACATGTCATATGAATATTAGCTTTACTTCTATGCTAATACCTAAAGTAAAGAAGAATCATTTTACTGTTTACTTGTTTGTGCTCCAATGGCTCCGAAACTACAGAACAGATTCTCCGCCCCTAAGACGACCCACTGACCAGAAAAGTTGTTTTATTGTTGGGAAACTAGACTATCCCCGAGTAACATAGACCATATTTGCTCCGGGTATGGGAAAAACTGTGAGGTAGCAGCTAGTCTTTTTTTTAATTTTGTAGCATGTTGAGATCAATTGTATTGAGACCATTTGTACAAAAGAGAAGTATACAATTGTATTGTCATGAATTTGTATTGAATGATTATGTTGGCTTTGTCAGTACAAAAGTTATTGTTTGTAGGAAGTAGACCGCAACAGCAGCAGCTTGGTCAATGAACAAAATGTTAAGTAGTCTGTGTGTACATTTGTTTAACTTAGAATTTTAAAACAGTTACAATTTTTACTTACCTCAGGCTAGGGCTTAGTACGAAGTACTTGAATGTCACTAACTTAAGTTCCAATGGAAAGCATATCTGTCACAGGAATTTACGTAAATGTAACAGAGATAGAACGATGCTTGAGCTGTCATTAAATTTAAGTGGCGTTCCAGTATTCAGTTAAAACATTTAAAAGTAAATTTCAATTTTCTTTCCTATTACAGTCCAAGCCAAAAAGATGACAAAAACTCCGTCAACATATTTTCCAATGATGGCAGTTTTATGAACCAATTCAAAGCGTTGCTTGAGAAACAACAGCAAGACAAGCAAGAGAAACAAGAACAAGAAAAACAACAAACTGAAGAAGAAACAAAACAAGTCAAACATGAGATTAATGAAATACAGGCTCAACAAGATGATGACTTTGATAGAGACCGTTATGGTCCAGGAATGGACGATAGAAGGAATTCGGGAGATAGGAGCCAGATGCAAAGGTAATTCAAGCAAACCTTTTTTTTGCATTCTAAGGGCTGATTTTTCAATCATCAGTTAACTTCTATCTGAGGAATAAAGGACAATGGGCACAAATATATGGGACCTGGTATACCCCACCAATAGCGATGTCATACATATCATTGGATAGGCCTTTTTATGTAGAACAACATTTACTATGACAGCTTTGCTGAAATGTTTGTCCGTTCTGAGATATAGATCAAAAACTGTGCAAAAGTTAAACTAAAGTTAACTTAATAATCTATTGATATCTCAAGTTTTTAGAGGAAAAACTTAGTTGAAATAAGTGTAAGTCTCCTGAGTCCTACCTGCCGTACCCGTTAGGGTCCATAATTGTTACTATTATTTTGCATTTCAACCTTATACTGTACTAACTGGATATTGGGCATAATAACAGACCCCACCAATAACAAAGTCATGCATATCGATGGATAGGTCTTTTTAACTGGAACAACATTTACTATGACAGCTTTGTTCTATTCTTTGTCCGTTCTGAGATATAGATAAAATACAAACTTAAAATTAATGCAGATTAACCGTCTTACCACAAAAACTTGTCTATAAAAGTGTCAGATTATAACGTTGAAATAAGGTCCATTTTGCAGCCACAATTTTTTTAGACAACTGTAAAACAGATGTTTAAGTTTTTGTAGTAAGTCCATAAGTGTATTTAAAAGAAAATCTATGTATGTCATCAATGTACCTGCTGTGAGTCTGCATTTGTTACTATATTTAGCAGTTCCAGCTTATACTGTACATTGCGGAATGAAATACACAATATGAATATAAGAATAATATCCACATTTCGTTCATCTTTCTAAGTTAATCTTAGACACCATTGACTGTGTTTCGGATGGCACGTTAAACTGTAGGTCCCGGCTGTCATTGAACATCCTTGGCAATCGTTACGGGTAGTCAGAACCCAGTACCTAAGTCTAACACCAGTCTAACCAAAGGGTATCGGGTTGCCTGGGTAACTGGGTTGAGGAGGTTAGATAGGCAGTCGCTTCTTGTAAAGCACTGGTACTTAGCTGAATCCGGTTAGACTGGAAGCCGACCCCAACATGATTGGGAAAAGGCTCGGAGGATGATGGATGATCCACATTTCGTTCATATGTTACTTTTTACATTTAAATAATTCAATATGATCTTATTAGCCTTTTCCCAGCTATCTTGCGGTCGGCTTCCAGTCTAACCGGATGTAATTTCCTATCTGATCTCCTTACCCCAGTGATCTGGGCAACTCGATACCTCTTGGTAAGATTGGTTGGATTGCCAGTGTCTTTGTCTTCTGTTGTTACCCATGCACGACCATGGACCGACCGCACCAAGCGTTTGCTTATGATCCTTATGATCGATCGACACATGTCATGTGGCTCAGACAAGAGTTTCTCTTTCTCATGATCATGAAATCTTTCTCATTCTAAAGTACATACAAAATATTGATTCGACCGGCTTTTAGTTTAACCAAATGCAGCTGAGTGTTTTACAAGGAGTGACTGCCTATCTGACCTCCTCAACCCAGCTCCCCGGGCAATTCAATACCTCTTGGTTAGACTGGTGTCAGACTTACTGAATTATGACTACCCGCAATGATAGCCAAGGATGTTCAATGACAGCCGGGACCTACAGTTTAACGTGTCATTGGTGTGTCCAAGATATGTATACATAGGTAGACAGTACATACAAACTTAGAAAAGTTGCATTGGTACTCCTTACCGACAAGGCCACCACGACTTACATAATGATTATAAAAAAAATAAAGACATTGGTGTTATTTTTCAAAGAAAATCAGATTACAGTGTTGATTATCATTGTTTTTTAGCCATATCTCAGAACGGACAAAGAATAGAACAAAGCTGTCATAGTAAATGTTGTTCCAGTTAAAAAGACCTATCCATCGATATGCATGACTTTGTTATTGGTGGGGTCTGTTATTATGCCCAATATCCAGTTAGAACAGTATAAGGTTGAAATGCAAAATAATAGTAACAATTATGGACCCTAACGGGTACAGCAGGTATGACTCAGGAGACTTACACTTATTTCAACTAAGTTTTTCCTCTAAAAACTTGAGATATCAATAGATTATTAAGTTAACTTTAGTTTAACTTTTGCACAGTTTTTGATCTATATCTCAGAACGGACAAACATTTCAGCAAAGCTGTCATAGTAAATGTTGTTCTACATAAAAAGTCCTATCCAATGATATGTATGACATCGCTATTGGTGGGGTATACCAATCTGCCCAATGTCCTTTGGCGGTTTGACATATTTTCCATACAAAAGCTGTCAAAACGTCAAACATATTCCTCAGATAACAGTTGTCTGGCGATTGAAAAATCAGCCCTAAGAAACACAATTCTGTAACATTCTATGCATATTTATGTTATAACAATTTTTTGCATAAATAAATAAGTTCCAAAAGCACATAATGAAAAACCATAAGGTAAAAAAATGCTATTGTTATAATAACCATAAAATCTGCCCTTTATCCATTTGGCCACACTTGAAGAGGTTTGTTAAAATGATATTATGTATTTAGAAATTAAATAGAATAAACTGCAATAAGCATGCCACTTTGTATCATGTTCAATAGATGAGACATAATTCAGAATGTTAATATTATTTTTACAGGGACAAGAATCGGCGGTGGAATGAAAGAGGCCGTCCCCGACCTCACAGTCCCATAACTCCTGTTATAGAAGACAGGAAGAAACTTGTTGATAATAAAAATCCACACAGTATCCCACCTCTTATGCAAATTCCTGTAATGCCACCAAATTCCCAACCTTCCGATTCTGATCGTAACCAATGGCTTCTTGGTTCAAAGTCTGATGAAGACCCTGATTCCAGTGCAGAGCTAAGCACAAATATGGGCCCAGGTCCTTTGGGACCTGGACCTCTACCTCCAGGTATCATGGGTCCCAGTCTAATGGGTCCTGGTCCTGGCATGGGACCAGGACCAAATATGGGCCCTGGTCCTAAAATGGGACCTAACTCCAATTTAGGGCCTGGACCTTTGATGCCAGGCTCAAACATGGGACAAGGCCCGAACATGGGTCCTGGACCCAACATGGGACCTGGCTCGAATATGGGGCCAGGACCTAATATGGGTCCTGGATCAAATATGGGGCAAGGACCAAATATGGGCCCTGCTCCAAACATGGGTCCCGGACCGGGTCAAAATATGGGTCCGGGACCTAATATGGGCCATGGTCCAGGATTGGGTCCTGGACCTATGATGGGCCCAAGAGGGCCTATGCCGCCAATGCCACCTGGTGGCCCTATGCCACCATTTATGGGTGGGCCACCTAATTTCCCTATGCCGCCAAACTTCATGGGCCCGAATGGCCCAGGTGGCCCATGCGGTCCAATGCCACCTAACATGTGTGGTCCCAATATGGGACCTGGTGGACCTGGCCCCAATGGTCCCATGCCTCCATTCTTTGGTCCGCCATTCCCCAATCCTATGATGGGACCTAATGGTCCCCCCAATTCAATGATGCCTCCAAATTCTATGAATAATTCCAATATGCCGTTTATGGGTGGACGCCCGCCATTCGGGCCTAACGGTCCTCCGAACTTTGGGAATGGCTCTGGACCTCCTATGCCTCCTTTCATGCCACCTAACTCTATGCCTCCGAATTCCATGCCAATGCATCACCCTGACTCTAAGCCTTTGGATAACCCTCCAATGAAACCAGAAGGGATGACAGTACCCCCACCTATGCCTCTAAGCCTATTGGCAAACCTGAAAGATATGGATAACTCTGCAGCACCCTTCAAGCCATCACAAGGTAAAAATCGTACATATAAATCAATTTCTTATGCCTTTATATTATTATTTTCGACGTCTATAATAATGCAAAGGCCGAACGACGACTATTATGACGAATATTCTAACTTAACTTCAGTTGTTTTCTGATATTTAGTATTCATAAAGATACGATTTCAATACGATGCAGATAAAGTAAATAGTTTTGCAAATTGTACTTTTATATTTTTTTATGTATCGCGTAATTTATAGTAATTTGCTATAGGAATAAGCATTGCACATAAAACAGCAATTAGCTTACAATGGAATTAAAATACCGCGGTCTAAATATCAGAGAATTTGCATGAGTCGTTATTGTCATGCAACAAATGAAGTGTATCTATGATTATCGGTAAATTGACTAATGTTTTGACGCTAGAAACGCATAGAGTAAAGAATGGTTGGCGTTCACAATGCCTAATTGAACGTAACCTAAGCAGGTTTTATTGAGTACGGTCATTAGCAACTTTGATAGCAAAATTAAGTCAAAATTCTTTAATATTTTAGTTCTATGCCGATGTAGCGATATTGGCTAATCTAGTGTTGCTTGAGTAAGAAATTATAATTCAAAGAAGTTGATGCGATCAAAGATGCTACTTTTAAAACTAAAGCTACTTTTCGGGAAGAGACTGATCGTGACTTTTGTCCGAAGGGTGGCTTTAACAAGGTTTCATTTAGGCATCGTGACGTGCTCTTTACTTCGGTAGTAAGATATCGGCCGGGTTCTTCGTCGACGTGACCGTCAGACATTATGTTGACTCGTGGTGTGCAGTTCTCTCTGCAGATTCGTTGCCGCCGTCAGTACTCCGCGCAGCCGGCGAAGTCGCGTGCAACGGCGACCACTGGGAAAATGTCCTGAAAGCAATTCACTCACAAGATCAAAATTTGTGGTAATGCCACTGTAGCCACTTTGATCCCAACAGGAGGATACGTGCTGTATTCTTTTTTATATTTACATACATTTTTTGTCGCAATGATTATGATGGAACAGTGGGGGCGACACATCAACTTTTCCTATTGAAACCACATTACAGGAACTATTTTAACACAATTTGCCGCTACAAAGAAAGCTGTTCCATCATAGTATTTTCAGGTTAAATAAAACCTAACACAAAAGCATCCTTTGTTATTGTTTACCCTTTACATAAGATGATTGTATTGAGCGAATCCTTGCAGGTTCCTTCACAACACAAATTCGAACGAGTACAAGGTGTTTAGAGATCTCGTTGGTAAGATAAGAGCTGAACAGGGCGACAAGAAGCCTGAAGTCAAGCCTGAGGACAAATATGAACCAGAATTCAGTCTGGAAGACGACGATAGTAATGATGATTACAGATATAACAAGGACGATAGTACAGACAGGTATGTGTGAAAACTTTTTCAAAATATAAAACCGACAATAATATACCTAGAACCTAAGTCTGACAAATGCTATGCTGAAAACCGCGTCATAATTGATTCAACCAGAAAATCGCACTCAAACATACATACAGTTCAAAATGAGAACATCCTCCTTTTTTAAGTTGTTTAAAAACTCGTTTTACTTTCTTCATTAATGGAAAATGTATACTCAAAGTAGCTATACTCTATCCACGGAAGCAAGAGCTAAAAGGTAAACAAAGAATTACACTTTTTCAAGATGGCGGTATAACCCGACCGATGACAAAACGTCACATTTTTGTGTAAAATGTTCGCAGTATCTGTGATTTTGTCATCGGTCGGGTTATACCGCCATCTTGAAAAAGTGTCATTCTTTGTTTACCTTTTAGCTCTTGCTTCCGTGGATAGAGTATAATTTAATAGCAGATGTGGTCCAAGAATAACTATCTACCAAACCAATAACAGTAGAAAATCTGTTCAACATTTCAATTGCCTATCATATTTACATCAGAGATAATTTCAGACCATTCAAACGCGAGCAAGCTAGCTCTCAAAGCGACGAGGAATCAGACAGCAAGCGAGAGCGACGTAAGAAGAAGAAGTCTAGATGGAGCGATGAGCCACCGGCCGCTGATATTAAACCTCCCGGTGTGGTCGCTCCTATGCCTGGGTTGTTACCAGGTACTGTTATTTTGTTCCTGGATTATTACAGGAAATATCTATTAAAATTGTATTTGCTTGTGTAGTTCATGTTGTCTATACATAGTTCGCGTAGAGTGCCTAAGTTTGGGATTCTGAAGTTAGCTATTTGACTCCTTACGCATTTATTCATACGTTGATTCTGAAGTCGGTTATTTGACTAAATACAGAATTGCAAAGTTGAGAGAACTATAGCTTACTTCTTGAATCATGTTCAGGTCTGCTGTTATTACATATTTTAACCCTTTTTGTATCGAATAAAATATTTCTTTCTAATGCAGCATCGTTCAATAGAATGTCTAACAATAGGTATGTAGCATGTTGTAAAGGTTATTAAAATTATTATGTAACTAATTCCCATATATTACCCCCACTGATTTAGGAGCAAAATTGGCTAAGATAGACGAAGAAGGCATAAAGTTGAGCACAGTGAACCGCAATAATCAAGCGTTGATGCAATATGCTATGACCAACTACGGCACTACCAACTTAAGTGCTGAAGATTGGAAGAAATGTGAAGATAATTTCAAGCTTAATCTTTTGTATCAGGTTTGTATTCTTTTGGCATTACAAATTGTCCTTGTTACTTTTTCAAATTTGAATTAAAATGGAAAATTGAAAGTAAGTTTGTTAGAGCGTATACGCGCGACTTTTGCGTACCGTTTGAAGCTCGAAATGTGTAATACTCGTTTGTAGCGAATGCTTAACTGAGCATATTAGCATAAAACCGTATCTATTTTGAGTTACATAGATTTATTTCCTATACTATCAGTTCACATTAATGATAAGTAAAAAAGTTAGTTTATATTGATTATCTTTCAACAGGACATGTTAAAGAAACGCCAAGAAGTTGAGCGTTTGGCCGCCGCTGGCAAATATAAGTATGAATATGACAGCGACGAAGACACCGCAGAGGGTACCTGGGAACATAAGTATGTAATATGAGCTTAAGCTTAATTTATGTATCCACTAACTGTTTCCCGCTGACTCACCCGATTCCCGTGGGATCTACTTCGTGTATCCAGATAAAAAGCCTATCGCCTTTCGATAAATGGATATCACTGCAAGAAATTTTCAAATCAGTCCAGTAGTTCTTGATATAAGCACGTACGCGAACGAGTAAACAAACTCTTCACCTTTTGAATAGATACTCGTTTAGATTCGATTATTAATTTAATCTACAGTAAATTTTTACAAGTTTAATTGGGTATCTATTGCTCCTAATTGTTTATCATAGAATAACGATATTAAGTGCATTTTTGGGGTTATTCCCGCTCGGTAACACCCTTTCGTCAACACTGTTGACGATCGGGAAAAAAAAGTTTCGTTCGTTCACAGTGTCCATGAATGCCGGTTTTTATTTTTAAAATATGGAAATAAAATGTCATGGATTTTTTAAATGTTTTAATGGATTATGTTAAATCTTTTAAAACACAATTAACTAGAAAATAAAAGTGGCCTTATCATGTGCATAATAACCATTTTACACTAAAATAATAAGAAGCGTTCGTCAACACTGTGAACGAACGAAACTTTTTTTTCCCGATCGTCAACAGTGTTGATGAAAGGGTGTTACCGAACGGGAATAACCCCATTTTTGGCACCCAAATCCTGTCTCAGTTTCACTGAAAGGCAACAGGTGGCGCCACGTGCCATACAGCAATGAAAATATAAACATCTCGGTCACATGTGATGTTATCTTAATTATGTTTTCGATCTTGTAATTAATACATATAAATGACAACTATTTATTTGTCTGGTTAATATTAATGTTACGGTGACAAGCAAAACAAACTCGCATAGGTAGGTATTTATGTGGTATTTAAATAGAACATGGTATTTAGATAGAATTTATGTTTATAATAGGAAAACGCGCACTTTTATACATAGAAGGTTTTACAAGGAGTGATCATAATATAAAATCTGAGGCGAGCTACTCTAAATTAAATAATTATAAAAATTATGATTTTATTTAACATAACAGATTCAATAAGCAAGCTCTAAATCTTTGCATAATCTGATCACAGAATAACATATTTCAATTATTTTTCCCAGTAAAATAACTTCGTCATGGTTTGAACAAAACAAATGCAAACCACGCCATCGAATTATCCTTCACCTCATTCTTAAAAACATCGGCGCCACAAATTCCTTTGTTCCAAATAAACAAACAGTTTACCTCGTATTTTTGTTTTTCTATTCCAATTCTTTGTTTGCACTAACACTAATAAAATGTTTAACAGGTTAAGAGCTAAAGAAATGAATGCAACCGAGAAATGGGCGGACGAGTTAACAAAACAGGCGGCTGGAAAACATCACATCGGCGATTTTTTACCGCCAGAAGAACTTAGAAAGTAAGTTTGTGTGTGAAAATAAATTTTATGCCCGTTCAAAAGTCAAAATGTGTGCGGCTGTTAATTTTATTTTATTGTGTTTGTGTGTTTTGGTTTGTTTCAGTGTAATTTAGGTTTTGAATGTGTTCTAGATTTTTGTAATGCAGCTTTATGTTTGTGCTAGTTTTTTCTCGAGTCAAACCATTTTAAGTATCTACAGCATTTTGACTGCTATTTTATTTTCGAGTCATACCATGTTAAATATCATGATAGGTATGTTGAAAGTATGTCCACGTCTTCATAAAATATGCAACGAGGATGTGTACAATGATATTTCGTAAAAGCAGTCGAATACATTGATAAACTTCTGACAAATAAGTAGTCCCATTTGGGCGCCAATAGTTTTTCCTGTAGGTATTTCTTTGATCACCGGAAAAGCGGTAAATACACCGACATATCATAACTACATTATTATTTACATTTACCAACACGAGTGTTCATTGCAGATTTATGGAGAAATACTCGGCGTTCAAAAGTGGCAAGGAGCCAGATTTGAGCGACTACAAAGAATTCAAGTTGAAGGAAGACAATGTCGGTGAGTGCGCCTAAATATTACACTACGTTGTTGTATCGCAGAAATAGCTGCAGAAGGTTAAAACGCAGTTAAGTTTTTACGACTTATTCGAATTGTCATGAGGAATAAAATATTCTGTAACGTAATTACATAAACAACTGTGTCTTAATTTAGTATTAGGCCTTGTCTTTAGTCTTGACCGGTAATACTGCAAGTATTGTGTCATTGTAACATTTATTTATACGACTAGCCTTAACTATAAAGTTTTATTTAAGCAATAAAGAAGACTATAATTATCCTGTAGTAATATAATCAGCACAGATTAAAAGCCATTTTTTTCATGGGCAAAACATCATAGGCCTTTTGAACCTGCATTGTTCTATTGCTCTTCTACTTCATATTTTGTTCGTATTTCTTTTCTTCAAATATTTGGCATCTAGTATCATCTCTAGTACTATTTATGTTGCAATGACAAGTACTGTCGCATTAACTATGCTTGATACTTTTGTCACGGCGCTAGAGATTTGCCAACTATGTGAGGGTTGGGTTGCATTTTTAGAGTATGGTCATCATTCTGTTCATGCAGTGTAATTGAATAGAACATACGAGATGACTGCCTAACGTTACTTAACAATATAACGACTCCATATAAAACTACCAGGAGTTTCATCCTCGTTCTGTAAGAATTAACTAATGCACCCATTAGCCTATTATATTAGCCTTCTTCGATATTTGGATAATCTATGAGCCAAATAATTTTTCGAATCGGACCAGCAGTTCTTAAAATAATCGCATTCAAACAAAAAAATCTTCAGCTTAAGATATGATCAGTATTATTTCATAATACAATTCAGGAGCAGAAGTCTTGGTTTGGTGTAGGAAAATGACGACATTAAAATAGTAATTTATTACTCTGACATAGTTTATTGACTCCCTTATTTACTACAAAACAGATGTTATGTTTTCCTTCTTACAACGCATTCTTAACCCTGACTTATCTGAAAGGAGTGTATCACTATTCTAGGAACTCATTCCGTTGTTTGGACAACGTCCAGGGAATTGGGAACTCTTCAATGAGTTGTAAATACTGGTGACACATGAAAAAATCATTTTGCAATGTGGCAATAACTCAACATATTATTCAAATGCTACATTGAAATTGTTTTGAACTGTCTCATGATTATTTGTGTCCTTTGAAATAAAATGGACATGAGAAAGAAAGCATATAATTTGTTAAATATGAACCGTATCTAAAATATTAATAAGTACAAAACTGGTGACAGTCGTGAACTTTTTCTTGAAAGGGGATCATTTTAATGAGATGTTACATAATACTAGTTATCGTTATTATTTTCGACCAATATCATCCTCGAGTATTTTAACTTCCATACTTCATCCTTATTTGTATATTCTTCATATATTCATATTGATGAACATGTATTTTCTATTTTGTGTAGGTTTCAAAATGCTACAAAAGCTGGGCTGGACTGAAGGACAAGGTCTCGGCGCTGAAGGTTCAGGAATCGTAGAACCTATTAACAAGTAAGTCATTCCATCAACATATTTCTTAGAAGGGTAAAGGCTAGGCAGATGATGATTTCTTTCTGCAGGAACCAGAGTATTTCGGTTGATGAAACTTAGACGTTCTCAATTTTCCTGGGAATTAATACCCATTAATTTTGTATTACCAGTAAAATTCATATGAATGAAATGCATTTCTTACATCCCTAATCTGAATTTAGCTGTTTTAAGCAGTAGCAATAACCATTCGTTTTACAGTAAATAATCGCGAAAAATATTTAAGTATATTATCTTTATTAAATTCTTCCAACTATCATTCATTATTAAAATAATTTATATCATGAACTAGCCTCTGCCAGCAGTTTCACCCGCATCCCGTGGGAACTACTTCCCGTACCGGGATAAAAAGTAGCCTATATAGCCTTCCTCGATAAATGGGCTATCTAACACTGAAAGGAATTTTCAAATCGGACCAGTAGTTCCTGAGATTAGCGCGTTCAAACAAACAAACAAACTCTTCAGCTTTATAATATTAGTATAGATTTACATGATATAAATTAATTTTTAATTACTCAGTTGGCGCCATGCAAAATTACCGCCTAGGGGCTTATTATTTATTTATACGAACCAGATTAACTGGTTTAGAAATTACGCCTTCACAATTGGCTTGGAATTCCAAGTATTTACTATGGTGATTGACGTAGTAACATCTACTTAATATTCAATAAAAAACCCGCTTGATATTTTTTTGCGCCGGTCTAAAATTAAGTCATTAGAAAAAAATGTAGATTTTAGATAAGTGCGTAGAGTTTGTTGAACGCACTTGAGTTCATGTCTGACGATGCGAAATATAAATTGAATAAATTAATTAGTTAAAATTTGCTATCATCGTTAAGATTGCAGAAAAAAAAACATACGTATAAATATTTGAATTCCTACTTAGTTTCACCACATTTCAATTCCTCGTAAAGCCTTTTTTATTTATTCTGGCTCCTTATTTCTTAGTTATTTTAAATTAGTTATAGCAAATGATTCCTGTTTCTTGTTATCAGAGCAAATCAGCCAGTAGCGAACTTGGGTCTCGGCGCATCCACCTCTGACGTTGTGTCGGCCGAGGACGATGAATTCGACGCCTATAGGAAACGGATGATGCTCGCCTATCGCTTTAGGCCAAACCCTTTGGTAGGTATCTGTAGTAACATAGTTTTTAAAATATGAGATTTTTTAAATTCTGCCTTTACTTGTCCCACTGGGCATAAACCTCCCCATAGTCTTCAATATTTTTCTATCGAAACCTTTATGTGGCCAGTCCGCGCCGAAGCGGATAGGTTCTTTGAAACGCTCTTGAATGCTATAATTTATGATTGAAAGAAGAAGAAGTAATGTATTTATGATTTCAATTCAGCATACTGCTCAAGTATTTTATAAGTTCCAGTATCAAGTTCCAGTTAAATCTTTGTTTATATAGAAACTACGTAGAAAATAATTCTGGAAAATTTGAAATACTAGTATGTAAATCGTGTTGAATACCATCAGAATAGATTATCAAACTTAATTGAATTTAAATGTAAAATATATGCATCTATTTTTAGTTATAATCCATACGTAGTTGACTTGAAGCCTAACAAACAATCGTTTTGTTATGGGTATTCACGTGCATTTCATCCCGTTTCATGTTCCTAGCTCCCACGCATAAACGTGAGTGTCTAAGCGAAAACAAACTGTCATAATGTATTAAGGATGTTTGCCAAAACAACTGTTACTATTGTACTTTGCACCTATTTGCTGAAAAGTTACATGTCCAGATATTTGGCATTTTTATGAATAGAATAGTGGTTTATTAATGTGGCAATTACACGTTAAAGCTCACATCATATAACTTTGCCACTCTGAAGTTAGCCATCTTATACTTGACGCGTGCGCATTAGTATTATTTTGTTCGTGAATTTTCACTGTTCGGTCACTGGTAGCCGACTTCAGAGGGCCAAAGATATTTGACGTGACCTGCTTTTTCTACTTTTGTGTATCAACCTTAACTTTTTCGTTTTATTTCCAGAACAATCCACGAAGACCGTATTATTAAGAAGAATTTATGAAGACTTATTATATTCCCGTAGCTAGGCATGTTATTATGTAAAGGCGTAAGCTTGTTTCTGCGGAGTTTTACTATCTTAGGTATTATTCCTTTTTATGAATGGTTGCTAATAATGTTCTAATTATGCTGCCAAATATATGTATTTATGCTTATCAGTTAATGAATTAGTAGGTACATACTTAAGTTCCTTGCTTAAAGTACAGTACAAATTATGAACCCCTTTTTGTAAATTGCCCCCGTATTTATAAATATCGCAAATATTTTTGAAAATTCGTAATTGCATGAGAGAAAAACATAAATTCGGTGAAGCAGATTTTTATAAATATGGGGGTAATAGCCTTTATGTACTTACGTAAGTACAATTTTATAGTATGGCGAATCATGATTTTAAATCCGTATTCTAGAACGTTATGTACTCAAACTTTTACTGCACGGACATTTAAAGCTACTCGGTAAGTGGCATCAATCTATAAATTGAGATCAAAGGAGTATCGTTCTAGAAACGGACACATTCCTTTTTCGAATATTTTAAGGACGGCTCTCGAGGTCGGTTTTAATATAGACGCAGCTACAGATCTAAGTATATTTTATATCACATAACTTTGTATGTAACTAAATGTGTTCCAAATAAATATTATAAGTACCTAGACACAAAATTATAAAACCTGTCCTTTTAAAAAGATACAGCGATCTTAATAAGACTATAGATGTTACAAATTATGAGTGTTTGTTCGTAAAATTTAAGCAAAAGTTGGTTCTAGCCAGTTGTCAATAAAGGAGATTTTAATGGTAAAGGCATTTTTCTAGTTTCATTGAAGTTTTTCCTTTTTCAAAGAAGGTTCATATGAGTAATAAGTATATGCAAAATCATGGATGCGCCATTCGCCGTTCATTCAGATGCTAAACTTGAACAAAATGAATAAGCTATATTATTCGTGTGAACCTTGATCCGAATTCGTGACCCTGAGTACAAATGTCGAGCACCGTACAACACTGAGAATTGGGTCATCTTGAAGAATAAGTAGGGCTCATACTACATTGAATAGGTACTTAATTCATCTATATTTTATTGGGCAATAAACTTTATTAGTTCAACGATTCAATGGGCTATTTCTATAAAATAATGTTTGATTCATCGCTGAAAATCTCGACCTGCAGTTTACGAGTGTTACGTGTAATGTTTATGAATTCGAGTAATGTGCGGCAGTAAAGATGAATTGGGCGTTTTTCGACTGATCTAATTGTATGATGAGTCAAGTCAGTTCGCAAAACCGAACGCCGGCGTGTGCGCCGCGCCAATCTCTACATCTCCGTTTAAATTTAGAAGAGCGAGTGACAAAATTTTCATGTGCGCGCGTAATCCATTCAGATAGTCAACAATTTCTTAGTTTTGAAACAGACTTCAAAGTGTAAGCATAGTGAACTTTGTGTTACTGATCTAATATTACAAAACTGTACTTATTACGCTGTGTTAAGGTGTAAATTACAATGTCACGGTCAAGAAAACCATTGCCTATACGCAAAAGTGCGAGTTGTCTAGTTTATACCCAGGTTGGGCACTTGAACTCTAGCAGTAGTGATACATCCACTTCAACCAGTTCGTCATCAGAGAATGATACTCCACTCAGAAGGTGAGTAACTGCATAAGTACTTCAAAATAATCTTCTGGTTATAAAACAGGTACCAGGTGTCCAGTTTTGGATTGCTAATTGATTACTAATTAAGTGCCAACATCTATATATAGAAACTGGTTGTTGATACCTGCCGTGGGTGTAAAGACCTATCGAAAACGGTTTACGTTCGCTGTTGGTAAGTAAGATATAGTATATAAGATCAAGTGATATGGTTGCCAAATAAGTTGGCATGCTCACCTTTCTAAACTAGTGAATTCGCTAATTGCTACAAATAGTAAAGTAGGTACTTTTAATTTTAAACTTCCATAGTAAAATTAGACCAGGTTCAACTCGTGGATATGTAAGGAATGATCGTAGTTGCAATTCTTTAGCCAAAGCTGTATCCAGTTTCTACCATATATACTAAGGTATTTCAATCGGAAAATGTAGCTCACCGCATCGGCAATGATGGTGGATGGATAATCTCTGAATGAGAATGATGACACATACATATCTTGGTCTGTCCAGATAAGTCTTGTACAATAAGATATCGGCTTCACCAATAGATAAGCCTTTTAAGTGATGAATGGTCTGCACCTGCACCTACTTACGTTAGATTACAATAACAACAGGATTATATTTGGATTGCCTCCAATCAAATGGAAATGTTTTCCACTGGGTTAAGACTGGGAAGTTGTTGCTCCCTCCATCCGGGACTTCATAGGTATAACCGCTGAAAGTTTTGATAATAAAACAGTAAACATCATTAAGTAATTCGATTGCTCTAGAACGCTTTGTTTCTTTTAATATTTTATGGAGGTGCTTACCTGACTGACGTATCGTGTCGAACGCCTACATAAAATATCTAACAAGGTTAAGGTTGGTCTAATTGGGTTAGTCAGACAGAAACGACCTTTTTGCCAAAGGATAGGATGACCCGTAATCATGTATAGGTAGTTCACAAGGTCAGTTAAGACAAGGATCAATAGAAATATGAAGAAGGTCCGATGTGATAACATCGATGTATTTTCAAGAAACACAATTTCCATGGATTTTAATTTCAATCTCAAAATTTCCTCGAACATTTGACAAAGCAAGCAGAAGATTTTATTTCAAAGAAAACTTTATGATTTGACCTCTCAGAAACGCCAGTCCTATCCTACTTAAGTCAAGCAAAAGTTTTCATTAAGATTAAATGCTTAAACACTTGTTAAGCCATCAGTCAATTTACTTTACACCTTTGATTTGGTTATTAGAAAAGCTGTTAAATAAGATTTAGGTGGTGCTTTAAATTAAAGTTGGCGTAGGTAGGTACTTACCTGATCCCGGTGGAGTTTCTGGTCTCCAACCGGGCGCGTCCCCAGGTGGCGGATAGGGGAATACCGCACAGATATGTGCGGTACCGGGTTTACTCGGCGCGGACCAAAACCAGGTGATGGGATTGCTCCTCAGTAGAGAAAGCGATCGCGTGCGGCAGGTTCGGTCAGTCAGTGCTACTTCTGCTGGCTAGACGTCGACTTCGGTTACTGTCGGACAACCCGTAAGCCTCATTGAGCGGAACGGGGGCTCTGTTTACAGGGTCGCGAGGAAGAAAACCTCTATAAAAAATCACTAAGTTGTACCATCCAGTCTCTCCTGCCTTGGCGGGCCGCTCGAGTGGTATGGGATTCGCTCCTTGATCTAATCAGGCTGTGAATGTTGAGGGGTTTTAGCCTACACCTTTGGTGATACATACGATCTGCCCTGCTCCTGTAAGCAGGCTAGAATTTTTGGAAGGGAATGCACCGTTTGTTTGCCATAGCTATGGTCATCGGATGGTGCGGGTCAGGGTTATACTTATACGAGTATATATTATATTTTATAGTATACATATAGTATTAATATTATAATTATGATAAATATATTATTGTATATATCTGTATGTATATATTGAGACGAAAATGTGGGAGATAGGGACCTCACCCTTAAAAGGAACCTTATGGAAATGGCACATGTAACAGATAGCGTACCCCAGGGAGGTACCCAAATGGGAGAATCCTCCACAGACCCGTCTAACGGCTCTGTCTGTCCCGCGTATTCTGGGGGGGACAACATTTGCCACAATTCTACCAACGACCAAACGCGCGAAAACCGGATACCGATTATTGATACTAACCGATTGGATGATGTTTTTAAAAAGAAGGATGGAAATACTCCTTGTGATGTAGAGTCGCTGGGTTCTATGCCCGGCACATCCGCATCACTGGAACCTTGGTCCTCCAGGCTGAGGAAAATTGAGAAGCGGCAGTATGAGGCGGCGTCCAGTGACGATAAGTTGCTGCCGCCTCCCAAGGTGCCGACCAAGGCCAAGGAAAAGCCTGGCCGTCATGGAAGGGGACGCTTTTGGCGGCCAAGTACGTCGCGCTTAAGTGACGAAAGCGATACGGACACGTCTCAGGCCTCGATTGAACCAAGCATCAGACGAGTCTCTGAAGCGATGGACGTGGAAGCCGCATGCTCCTTACTGCCATCTACGGGCACCGACAGCTCGGTGGCAGGACTGGAGCGGACAGGCATCCAGAATGTGGAGGTTCTTCTGGAGTCCATCCGGAAATCAAAGAACCTTAAAGGTACGAGTCAACGTACCATGAGAGAAGCGGCGGAGCAGGTGCGCTGCTGCGTCGAGATGCTCGCTGCCAGGAGTACCACAGAGGAGACTAGCCGCCTCCAGCTGGAAATCCAGCGCCTGAGGCAGCAGGTTGGATCCCAGGACAAGGAGATTGAAGCTCTCAAAGAGGAGATGCTCTCGTTGCGTCTCCACTCAGTTAACTTGCCACGTCAGCAACCGCAGCCGTCGATACCTTCCACCCCGGAAAAGTCCACAGTAGACGACGAGCTGCTGCGTGGCGTTATTGACCGCGTAGGCAAAATGTTGGATGCTCGTATGGCGGGGATTGAAGATCGCCTTCTACCACAGGTGAATCTTCGCCCTCCATTAGCAGCCGATCGAAAGACGGCAGCCCAGAAACAGCGGCAGAGTTCTGCGGCTGGTACAAGCCAGGCGTCCGCAACCGCAACTGTCATCGCGGCAACTCAAGCCTCAGTCTCAGAGGCACCGTCGTCTGCGCAACCACAGCAGGAGTGGCAAACTGCCTCTAATAGGAAGAAAGACAGGAAGAATAAAAAGAAAGCGGTTACGTCGAAAGAGGCCGCTGCCACCATCTTAGGCGGTGCTAAGCCCTCGTCGTCACAAGCCAAAGGACGGAAGAAAAATAAAAAGTCACGGAATCGACGCAGAAAGCTTCGCGAACCGAAGTCAGCTGCCCTGGTTCTGACGCTTCAACCTGAGGCAGCAGAAAAGGGGCTTACCTACAAAGATGTCCTGACAAAGGCCAGACAAGCGGCCAATCATGAAGAGAACGGTATCACCGACATCAGATACCGTCGAGCTGCAACGGGGGCTCGACTTTTTGAGTTCACGGGAGCCAATGGTGCTGCAGAAGCGGATCGTGTAGCTGAACAACTGCGCCAGATCTTTCCGGAGGGCATCCGGATTTCAAGGCCAACAAAGTGTGCCGAACTGCGCATTGTCGGCCTTGACGATTCTGTCACCGAAGATGACATATGTGAGGCGGTTGCGCGCAGGACGGGCTGCTCCCAGGAGGCGGTGCGCGTCAGCGCAATTCGTGCTGGTCCTGGAGGAGCCGGTTCTGCCAGAATTCGGTGCCCCGTAGCCTCTGCCAAGATGTTAGGCGAAGCCAATCGACTTCTCGTTGGCTGGAGCTCCGCAAAGGTTCAGGTTCTGGAGACAAGACCTATATGGTGCTATAAGTGCATGGGGTTAGGACATACCTTTCCTCTATGCACTTCTACCGTGGACTACGCTGGACTTTGTTTCCGTTGTGGAAAACCAGGTCATAAGGCAAATACCTGCACTGACGATCCCCATTGCCTGGGTTGCGAGGCAGCAAAGCTGCCCGCAAATCACGCAGTAGGAGGAAAGGGCTGTAAGGCCCCAGCCAAGCCAAAGAGGGGGAAGACGGCCGCCAACATCCAGGCCACCCCCCATAGCGAAGTATTGCCAGACCAAAGGCAACAGGAGATAGAAATGATTATCGAGGACTCTAATGGACCAAGTCCGTAATCACAAAATACTCCAGGCGAACCTAAATCACTGTGCCGGTGCACAGGACTTGTTTCTGCAAACCATGGCAGAGTGGTCGATAGGCGTGGCCGTAGCTGCAGAACCATATTTTGTCTCTTCTCGCCCTAACTGGGTGGGTGACGTGGACTCGTCTGTAGCTATAATCGGCTCAGCGGATCCCAACTGCACTCCTCCTACACTCAAGGAAAGGGGCTCGGGATACGTTGCAGCTAAGTGGGGTGAGGTCATCATCTTCGGCGTATACTTTTCTCCGAATAGGACCCTTCCCGAGTTTGAAGACTTCCTTGACAGACTTGGGGCCTCTGTTCTTCGGATGGCACCAAGCCAGGTCTTGATCATGGGGGACTTCAATGCGAAGTCTACTGCATGGGGCTCCTCCCGACCTGACATACGAGGACGTGTTGTCGAAGAATGGGCGGCGGTAACTGGACTCGTTCTTTGAATAGGGGGTCAGTTAACACGTGCGTGCGGTGGAACGGGGGTTCAATAGTGGATCTCACTTTCGCTACGCCGGCTCTGTCCGCGCGCGTACTAGATTGGCGGGTTGTGCAGGATACTGAAACCTTATCCGACCACAGATACATTCGTCTGGATGTATCTGTGTCTTCATACAATGACGCTGCTGCTCGACATTCGAATGCCCAAAAGTTTCCACGATGGGCACAAAAGCAGCTTGATAGGGAATTACTGGAAGAGGCCGCCATTGTTCAGGCGTGGCTATTGCCACCAATACGCTCAGAAGCGGCCGACGTCAACGTCGGGGCCCATCGTTTCCGGAGCGCCATGACGACGATCTGTGATGCGGCCATGCCTCGTGTGCGCCGGCGACCTTCTAAGAAGGAGGTCTACTGGTGGTCTCAGGAAATGGCGGGCCTCCGGCAGGCCTGTATTCATGCGCGGAGGTGCTACTCTAGCGTCCGCAGGCGACGCCAGCGTAGCGACAGCCTTAACATCTTAGAGGCTGAGCTTTATGAGACGTATCAGGTTGCACGAGAAACTCTGCGGGTGGCGATAATTCGGGCGAAAGACCAAAGCAGAAGCGAGATGCTGGATGGCCTTAACCGCGATCCCTGGGGACGCCCGTATCTCTCAGCAAGGAACAAACTTCGTGCTCAGGGCCCCCCACTTACGGAGGCCCTCGAACCTCAGTTCCTTAGCCAAGTAGTGGAAGCCCTATTTCCCAATCGGGCAGAACATGTACCTCCAGTTATGGCTCCGCCTGAGGAGGAACAGCACGATGAACAGGAGATCCTGCCAATCACTGAGGCGGAGATGAATACTGTGATTTTGAAGGCGCGCTCCAAGAATAAAGCTCCCGGCCCGGATGGCGTACCCTCCAAGGTACTAGCCATGGCACTGAGCGATGCGATGAATGATCAGCTGAAGGAACTGTTCGACGCGTGTTTAACGTCGAGACAGTTCCCTGAGCCTTGGAAGGAAGGACGCTTAGTGCTTCTGCAAAAGCCGGGTCGGCCGCCAGATTCACCTTCGGCTTACAGACCCATTGTCCTGTTAGACGAAGCGGGTAAGATGCTGGAGGGGATTCTGGCCAGCCGCATAACTCGACACCTTAATACGACCGGCCCCAACCTGTCGGATGCCCAGTATGGCTTTCGAGCCGAACGATCGACTGTGGATGCCATATTGCGCTTGAAAGCAGAGGCGAGGGAAGCGGTCGCCGGAGGGAACGTGCTGTTGGCGGTGTCACTAGACATCGCCAATGCATTTAACAGTCTGCCATTTAGCTGCATAGGTGAAGCGCTCCAATTCCACGGAGTGCCTACATACCTGAGGCAGCTAGTGGCAGACTACCTGAGAGGACGGAGCGTCTGCTACCAGGGACGCGACGGGCGCATGGTACGGTGCTCTGTTACGTGCGGTGTTCCGCAGGGGTCAGTCCTGGGACCACTCCTGTGGAACATCGGATACGATTGGGCCCTGCGTGGCGGCTTTACCGCCGGGCAGGGTGCAATTTGCTATGCAGATGACACCCTCGTTACCGCTCGGGGTGAGACTTTTGACGAAGCAGCTCAATCGGCAATCCAGTGCGTGTCCCTGGTCGTCAGCCGTATTGAAGCGCTCGGACTGCGCGTTGCTCTGGAGAAGACGGAGGCCCTAGTATTTCATGGACCCCGGCGTCGTCCACCTGCCGGGGCCCACCTTGCCCTTGGGACTACAAGGGTAAGAGTTCAAACCAAAATGAAATACTTGGGCCTGGTAATAGACCGATTGTGGAACTTTCGCGAGCACTTTTTACAGCTTCAGCCAAAGTTAATCAATGCTGCGTCCTCCCTTGGTCGATTGTTGCCGAACTCGGGCGGACCAAGCGCGATATGTCGGCGGCTTTACACGGGGGTGGTTAGGTCGATGGCGCTCTATGGAGCACCGGTGTGGGCTGATTCTTTGAGGAGTCCCTCAAATAGGGCTTTACTGCGTAAGCCACAGAGGATCATGGCGAACAGAGTCATCCGCGGATATAAGACCGTTTCTGCGGAGGCCGCATGCGCCCTGGCTGGAACCCCCCCGTGGGATCTAGAGGCACAAGTGCTCGCGGAGATTTATTTCCGGAGAGCTAATGCTCGCTCGAGCGGCGACTGTCCTCCGCCCGAGCTTGTGAGAAGATGGCGCGAGCAGGCGCAGGAGGATGTCCTGTCCGAGTGGAAGGAGAGACTGGCGGCGCCTACTGCTGGTCATTGGACTGCGGCGGCAATAGGGCCAATTCTCGAAGAGTGGGTGGGAAGAAGGTACGGCGTGCTGTCCTTCCGTACCACCCAAATTTTGACCAACCATGGGTGCTTCGGGTACTATCTGCATAAGGTGGCTAGACGGGAACCTACCCCCGTGTGCCACCAGTGCGGTAGTAGCCCGGATACAGCGCAGCACACCATTGAGCTGTGTCCCGCCTGGGACGAGCAGCGCAATGCGTTGGCGGCAAACTTCTCGCTGCCGAATTTGGTGAGGGTGATGATCGGCAGCGAGGCGGGCTGGAAAGCCATAGATACCTTCTGCGAACAAATAATATCGCAGAAGGAGGCGGCGGAGCGGGTCCGTGAGGCAGACGCTCATGCGGACCCAATTCGTCGCCGGAGGGTGGGCAGGCGTCGGACGCGTTACGCCGGCCAGATGCCGCCCTAGCAGCAGCCAGTGGGTAGCAGTCCGGGGAACTCCTGCTACCTGCATTGCACGAGCTGCTGCTGAGAAGGATCGCCAGTAGATGGAGGCGACCAGCCACTGCCGAGAGGTCACGAAAGTCGTCTCTGGTCCTCGTGGCCCCTCTCTAAAAGGCAGAAGACGGCACAAACGCTGAGGTTTTTAGTGGGTGCAAGCCCCACATAACCTCACCGTCTCCCCGGGCGGTGTGTGTATGCGTCAGGCATTTTCCTCAGCCGAAACAAAAAAAAAAAAAGGTACTTACCTGATTTTATTAACTTCAATAAAGTCAGTATCAGGTAAGTCATAAAATGTATAGAAAGAACAGCCTTCAGCCTCGACTGGTTATCTCATAGATCCTGCTGTAACTCGGCCAAATGGTTTATCTAGCCGGTAGCCTAGTTATGGAATGGGTTGTAAAGTACACACTTCACGCAAGTGTGTAGTAAAATGTGTTAACGATTGTACGTATGACGTCATGGGTGTGAACGCTGCAATTCATAGACACGGGGCCACACTGTTAAAACGAAATATTCTCATTATGATTATTTTAACAGAACACTCCCACAACCACTTCACTAACCACTTCACTGCCCACAATGCAGACAAAATACAAATAGGTACAACTTATCACATATGACTAATGGGATAGGGAAGTTATTAAATACAGAATACATCACTCAAATCGATCCATATTGTAATATCAGAAACCGATAGACGATGAAATCAACCTGTTGATATAATTTTACTCCTCACAGGTTCAATCGCATTCTTCGTTCATCAGTGGCGAGGCACTGGACCTACTTCAAGAGAACCCGTCCTGATCTAAGGTTGAGAGGGCGCTCAGTGTCAGACACAGGACTATGTGGCATCGTCGACAGTGGTAAGATGTTAAAAAACGCTTCTAGAATAGGCACATGTTATTGTGGAGTGAATTCTGAGTAGAAGGGAACGTATGAATGAGCAGGAAGGAATGTATGAGCGATGAAGAGTGAAAGGTAGTAAATGAAGATTGAAAAAAAAAAACAGTGTTGAACTTTCTTTGCAGTGTATTTTTTTTTGCCACTAGTTACAGCCTATTTATCGTCCCACTGCTGGGCACAGGCCTCCTCTCACACGGAGAATGATTGAGCATTAATCACCACGCTTGCTCAATGCGGGTTGGTGATTTCAGACTATATAGTCCAGGTTTCCTCAAGATGTTTTCCTTCACCTTTTTATCAGCCACTGGTGTCTAAGATATACTTAGAAAGTACATACAAACTTAGAAAAGTTGCATTGGTACTTGCCTGACCTGGATTCGAACCCGCGCCCTCATACTCGAGAGGTTGGTTCTTTGCCCACTAGGCCACCACGACTTTTTTTTTGCCACTAGATCCCACATTATTATTGCTATAGCCCCTGTACTGTAGGTACCTACCTACGTAATCTTCTCTTTTACCCGTTTTAACCGGTTTTACTCGCGTCCCGAGGGAACGACTTCCCCGTACCCGGGTAAAATAAAGCCGATGTTACACGGGGATAGTGTAGCTTCCGAACAGTGAGAGAATTTTCCAAATCGGTTCAGTAGTCCTAGGCTGTGCACATCGTGCGCGCAGTACTCGATTATTATTTTGGTGTGTATTTTAAAACAGCTTTAACTCAGGATTAAAGCTGTTTAGGACAGGTCCTAAGATATACATTTAAATTGAACGATGTAAAAGACAATTTTGTTGTAAATTAAATACTTTTGACGTATGTATTTATTTGTATTATATTTGTTACTTCTCTGCTCCTATTAGTCTTAGTGTGATGGTATATAGCCTATGGTCTTCCTCGATAAATGGGCTATCTAACGTAGTATTAGGTATAAATAAATATTTCAAATAAATAGCCTCATAAATTATTCTACTCATAGAAAAGCTCGCGCAAAAAGAAAGCGTTTTTATGATATCCCTGTAATATGAACCCGGAAAACTCTTAGTGAAAATTTAATACCCACTGAGTGGTTTCATTTCGTTAAGTATAAAAGGGTTTGTGAAAGGTAGCTTGTTTGTATTTACTCAATTGTCTAATAAATCACTGTTACTTTAATTATGACAGATTTCAACGAAAAGTGACGTGGGTTGATGATATAAAATTGAATGAAGAAGCATCGTTTTGTGGTTATTTAACTTTTGATGGGTAACAACGAGGCATTAAAATCATGAAACTTTAAAATAAAAAAGAAAGTTAAGTAAGTTGATTGATGCAAAAATCACGCAATGCTTGTTAAAATCTCGTGACTAGAGGCAAGAATTTATCGCATGGCAACTTATTTTAAAATAAAATCGCGATAAAACTCAGAAGGCCAAGTTAAAAGCAATATTATTGCGAATGTGTTTACGTAGTCGTTATTTTTTGTATTAATCATAGTACCAAGAATCTAATGGCTTTTAATAATTATTTATTGTATCTATAAATAATTTAAAATATCTGTTTAGTCCAGACTTGTTTGTTTACACTTCGCTCGCGGGTTTTCGCATCCGGGTCGTCATGTGTTTTCGTCTGCACGCTAAGTTTAGGGACATACTTTATTATTAGCCTACTGCGTCGAGTTGAAATTGTCCCCTGTCTTTCTTACTCAGTAGGTATAACAAATTATCATCTAAGCTTAGCTCATATTTATTAAAGAGCTTACGCCATCTCGATTAGATTTAAAAGCTCTCGTTTTGTACCTAAGTAAGTAGTTTAATTTATCCGTCTAACTTTAAGGTATAAATCGTTAGATATTGATTCTTTATTTCAGCTATTGTTCGTATTACTTCATGTATTACTCACGTTATTGTAATATTAGGGGTTAAAGTATGAAATTGCCGTTTTATTCTAGTAGGTTTTTGAATTGCCATAGAGTCTTCATGGTTTGAGGTTTTCGAATGGAACTTTTTTCACGTGGTTTCTGTGATGTTCTTCTTTTAAAAAATGTGAAACATTTGATTATCGATGTTCAATTGTTTTTGTTATTCAACTTAAACAAGAAAGATGGATACTGCGAAAATTTGAGTAATTTTTGAATATGAGTTCCGACGCGGGATTGAACGGCAGAAACAGCCCGCAATATCAATGCTGCATTTGAAGAGGTGTCTGCTAAAGAACGCGCCGTGCGATTTTGGATTAAACGCTTTCGTGGTGGAAACTTCGACTTGAAGAACGAGCCATGAGAAAGACCGCCTGACAGGTGATTAACGAGAAATTAAGAGAGACGGTGAACGCCGATCCTAGTCAAACTACCCAGATACCCAGCCGAACACCGAATAATGTTGAAAAAATTAGCAGTAAAACAGCCACGACTCATGAATCGACCTTCACCGCTATTGCTCCATGACAACGCGAGGCCTCATACAGCAAAATAAACCGTTTTAACTCTTCAGGAACTGCAGTTGGAAACTATTCGTCTTCCTCCATATTCGCCAGACCTTGCTCTAACGGACGACCATTTTTTTTGTGATTTGGTCAATTATCTACGTCACAAGAAGTTTCTTCCCAGGAGGCAGAACAAAATTCTTTCACACTGTTTGTGCAGTCTAGATCCTCAGAGTTCTATCGTAAAGGCATAAATGACCTTCTTATTAGATGACCGCAATGTATAGATAATAATGGCAACTATTTTGATTAAATAAGTTTGTTAAAAATTTAAAAAAAATACAATTTAGGTTTTCAGTACAAATCGGCAATTTCATACTTTAACCCCTATTATTTTGGTAACACCCTAGTGAATAATCTCAATCTACATTTACCAATGGCAACTACCAGCTATTATCATGTTAACACTCCACTTAAATCACATTTTCTCCTACACGAACAGAATTTTTATTCAGCCATTAATGTCTAAACTGCTTGTAGCCTCATTAATCACACTCCCACATATGTTCAGGTCCAGAAGTGGCGTACCTGGACATCCAAGCGGTTTCTCCCAGACGGTCCCTGCAGACGTTTGGCAAGGAGTCAAATGGCGTTCCCACGCTTTTTATCACGTGAGTCTAGTTTTTAATTTTAACTGTTATTTAAGTGGATTTTGAAGTGTCTTTTTTTAGTTTTATCAGCTTACGCGTGCGATTAATGCTCCATCAATCTATGAAGGTACAAAGACCCATTCGACAGGAGGTCTGGAATTTTTATGTGTTCTAAAATCGCAGTTTTATTTGCATTTTGGACATCACATAAGGTAGGTACGCAGATATTCGTTTGGAAAATGGCTTTACGAATAAAAAAGCTTTTGGGCATGACACAATTTTTTACTATCGCCACTGACCTTCTAATCTACCTGTCAAAAAATCAAAAATATGCGATCACGTTTATAAAGGTATTGTTTTTACAAATGGTATTGAATAACGCCCACTGTTTGTAAACACTTCAGAAGCGACCTCCCACGTTGATGACGCAGAGTCCAATCAGTTCAAGGGACAATGCGATCGAATTCACTAATACAAACTGATATTTTGAAGGTCAATATTTGCATAACACCTCCCAATATGTTCGAGGGTTAAAGGGTAACTTGGACACTTTGATTATTTCAACTTCATTTAGACACATTATTTTAAAAGCAATTCAATAGCCAACCCTAATCTAGGTTTCGGAGATAGCCTTTATAAAACTTATGTTAAAAGCTCCTAATAAGCGATGTCCTTAGAGGGGAACTAAAGACTTTATTTATGGTCAGCAGAAAATGCCTCTTGCGACTTCCAAACTAGGAGGCGTTAGCTTATTTATGACACTTGGTTTGTTCATCTTACACTGCGTTTTTACTGATCACATTTCACTCGAGGCGCCAGCTAAGTTTCTTCAACAAAACTGCAATGATTGCTAAAAGATATACTTGTTTCCTCTAACATACTCAAGAGCCTTTTGCAGCAAACACTTAACATTCTTACAAATTAGTTCTTACTTTATAAAAATAACTTCTAATAACATTTATGTAAGTGGCTGCCTTGACCTCACCAAGAATGTGGGGATCGAGTTTTTTTCCATTTTTCTACCATGTTCGTGTTCCGAAGTTGTTACTACGCATAATGTTCTATAGTAGCGATTAATTAGCATCGATTCACTTTATCGATTATATCTATTTATGGTATGGAAACAATGGTGTTTTCTATGCAATTTGCCTTATGGATTTCATCAGTTCTTGTTGATAGATTGAAGAAATAGTTTATGGAATCATTCTATGGATTTTGAAGCGAAGTTTGAAAAAAATGCCTGATTTACTTCCCTTATCTAACAGTAGAGTATCCAAAAGTTTTTACGGCTACAATAATGGACTTGTTTATTATATTACTTTAGTTTACCAAATTAAGTTAGGTACAATACAACCAATGTCTATTATTGCCTATAGGTATACATTCTCAATTGAACCATTACTATTAGCCATTTACTGGACCTCGACAAAACGCTTACAACACCAATTAGAATCCGTGTAAAGAGACAATAAAAACCAAAACGAAATCAAATTTTCCGCCATATTTTCTATCATACATATGATTGCAATCAATATTGTGCGCAATGCACCACTGCGCATGTTTCCCTAGGACCGGTGGAGAGTCACGGAAAGTTCAACCCTGTAGTTATATAAATAGGGGTTGTGTTTGCTTGAATTAGGGGAAACCCCAGATGACAGCCCGCGGTATGGAGTGGACGGACAGTTTGCACTGCCTGTTTTGTGTAGTCTGTACAAAATACGTAATATTAACATAATATCAGTGATATACTCGGCGTGTTATCACAGAAAACTGTAGTTTATCAAATAAAAATCGTGTGTTACAGTGACTCCGTGTGGTGACTTTGTAAATTGTAAAATTCTTTCAAAATCCTCTATAATTGGATGCGTCTGGATTAAAGTGTGTTAATTAATTGGTTTTAAGCGTTTATTATATTTAGTGTTTTACGTATTTTAAGGCGTGGACGGTTAGTCTTGGGAACATTTATTTCGATTTACAAAATTATAAATTCGTAATAGGAATCGTTGTTAAAGCTTCTCTACAATATTTTGTAGAACATTTAAGTATTTGGCTCAAAACTGAAAGGGGAACAAAATAAAGGGGATTTTCCAGTACCTAGGTATTATTTTCTTTTTCTCTGAAATTAAGTGTAATGCAATTAATACCTATTAAAGATGGTATGCACCATGCTAAAGCCATTGTTATTTATTCCAACAATAAAAAATACCACAGTAAATTGTAAATAGATAAATACCTTATTCAAGAAATGCGACATAACATTATTTGTTTGTAATTTCCTCATAGCGACAGAAATACCTGCAAGTCAAAGTATGCCGGCTATTCTTTGCATAATAATGTTACCGTAACTAATTGTCAAGCGAAATAATCAACATTATTTAGATTTGTATTGGAAGTAATGACTTAAGGGTTCACCATCATCATACTTACGGGTTCATTAAATAAATGTGGGAATCTAATGACTTTGCAGTCATTAAAGCACCACAAATATTCTTCCGCATAGTATAGGTACCTATATTTTTTTTGGGTGCAAAAAACCCTTAAGTATTTAAATAAAGTATATACAGGCATATTAATACTTAATTGTAGTTATTTCTTATGAAAAATAAGCCATGAAATTCAGCTCCTCTAAATCAACACATAGTTTTGTAGTTTTAGGTAAAGTCTATTGTAAATTCCTGTGCTAAAATTAAAGGGCCTACCTTTAATTTAATTTTATAACCAAAAATCTGCAAGAAAAAAAGCCGTTTGCAACCTATAAATCTATAGACCATTTCAGATAAATTATCGCCTTTTCCTACAAAGAAGGCACCAGTTATAATGACCACTCTCGAAAGAAAATGACAAGTTTTCCATTACCTTCAACCACTATGGTTCTATATAAAGCTGAACCCATGAATAGCGAACAAAAATAGTGTTAAATTGAATACATCGTGTCATTGTATGTAATCCAATGAAGTTGTAAGTCATCGCTGACTCCAGTACATTTATAAACGGCTATCTTTCGTTATCTAATTCGCAAAATAGGTCGATTTTCATGGCCCATGAAATACTCGTATGTATATCGTATAGTCCGTATTTCGGATAGCACGATAAACTGTAACTCTCGGTTGTCATTTGAGCATCTTTGGCTGTCGTTACGGGTATTCAGAAGCCAGTAAGTCTGACTGACAGTCTTACCTAGGTATTGGTATTGGGTTGCCGTGCTAGGTTGAGTACTAGGTCGAGGAGTTCAGATAGGCAGTCGCTCCTTGTAAAACACTGGTACTCAGCTGCACCCGGTTAGACTGAAAACCGAATCCAACATAGTTGGGAAAAGGGTAGGCAGATGATACTGATGTTATGTACTATACCTACACAGAAGTACATATGTAAGTCTGTGTTAGTTAGAATTACGGTAAACTATTCCATGAGGATTTCCGCAAAGTTCTAATTGTTGTTATTGTTTTTAATGGTTTCTATTAAACCATTCGTTTTGAATTACCACATGATGATACTATGACTTGTATCCTAGAATTTTGTCTGTTTTTCAAATACAAACAATTAAACTCTAATTAAACGATGGGTTTTCTCTCCCGCTAATAACAATACAGGGTACTCTTTTAATATTATTTATTGAATAATAATTAATTATTAAATTAGTACATAGAATCTAGATTTTACTTGTGATATGGAATATAATATCATTGGCATAAAAAACGATAGAAAACCTTATAATTTAGAACATCATTAGTGAAAGCGTAGACATAAAATTCAGTTAATTTTAAACGCGCCACAGGTATCTTCTATCGTCAACTTAATTAGCAAAATGGAATGGGCTTATTCGACAAAAAAGTGATTAAAGCTATGTACGAATGTATGAAAGTGTTCCCATAGCATAGAGTCGTGTCAGAAACGTGTACATAAAATACCAAGTCATTAGTCGGCTGAAGAGAATATTTCGGTAAGTATTTCAAGAAAAAAATAATAACTGTTATTAATTTTTAAAAAGGTTTTTTTTTTGTACTTGGCTCTATATTTAAATTGAAAAGATCATTTGAGATTGTTTTTTGGTAACATCGAATATATTTTCCATAGTTAATTAATTTTGTGTAATTAATTGTTAAATAATGTGTATTCAGTACCTATGTTGATGATAATGTTAGAATAGTGATTTTTCGTAAGTTTGAAACAGAACGAATATTGACGATACCCTGATTTTGAATATCCGTTCCCAATTGCATTGTGATGAGTAAATTGTTCTCAAAATGCTGTCTGTTTATTTCTGAAAACAACTTGAGGAAAATCACTCGAATTGAACAAAGTAAATGCATTATTGTGATTCGTATTAAAATTCAGTATTTATTTACTTAACACAGTAGCAGGTTAATTTATGATAACAGTATGTAATAGAAGCTTTGGGCTGGTTGCACATGACGGTAAAACTTTATACACGTCTCTAAAAAAAACATATAAAATATCGATTGAATTGACTTTTTGATAGTGTTCTCTCCTATAAAAAACTACTTTAATGGCTTGGAAACACGAAGGCAATTCATCATCATCTCGCCTTATAGACAACTATCATACATTCCTGAATATCGATAGTCATCTGTCTTGAACTTTTTATGAAGGTAGATAAAAGGATATTGTCGCTGCACAAAGAAAATTACAGGACTGCATGCAATCTAATTGATAGGAGACAATAAAAACTGTCTTGTGAAAGAATTTTTCAAATGTTTTAAAGGGCCTTCAAATTGATTATATTTTCCAAAGGTTCTATTGTAGTTAATTGATGATTTAATGCTCTTTAACTGTATAAGCATCTATTGTCACAAAGACAATTAGAAAATAACATATTTTCCTTTTCTGCCAAGCGATATTTTTTTGGATTTTTAGTTTTATCGATTTTGTAATGGATAAGATAGAATGTAATCATGTCTGCAACCAGCCTTACGCCATTCATGCCCTTATTATTTCTAGGTATTCGGCATGGAGTGTGACAAGTATATCCCTTACCGTTTAACCGAGACTTAGTGCCTGCTTGCGGCTTTTTCAGAGCTTATAATGCCAAGGTACTAAGTTAATGCATGTGCATGGATATGTGTGTGTGTAGAGAGCTTAAAGTAATGCTGTAAATTGCTCGGTTTTCCTCCTTTAGCTGCACTGAACTAACTTTGAACTGTAGTTGTGTTAATGTTAGTTGCACGCTTTAAATGGCAAGTTTTAGAGTGGTTATTTGGCTATTTTGTTAATAAAACTTTTTATTATTTTCAATTGTTTTAACAACTGCTTCGATGGGAAGGTTCACAGATGCCTTCTCTATTTCAATGGATTTCAAAATGCTTGAATATAAATAAGTATTATCAGTAGTGGTACATTACCTATATAAAATATATTTTTTCAATATTTAACAATCATATTTCCCTTACTACATTTTAAAAGTAAACGCGTAAGTATCAACTTTTCCTCTTATATTATCGGTCCTGGTTAACTCTCTGGCTATCGCTTGAACTTCATCAGTATTTCACAAGAAGCCGCAGGATTAGCGTGTGTCATGCGTCTGACGTTTTCACAGTAAGTGTTCTGACTTCTGTCCTATCACGGCGTGTGTCATATGTCTGTTTGTTGATGCTCACATCGCGTCTTTTGTGTCCCACGTCGCAAGTAGAGCGACCCACTTGTCCCATACAAGTTGTGTCTTTAGCTACTTTGTTTGATGTTTGCTTGAATGTTCCACTTGACAGCCACTTTTTAGTTCCAACTTTAAAACCTTGATGATGATAAACCACGTATATATTAGTCACAGGTTTGTGACGTCATATATTGTTTTGAAAGACCAAAATAATACAATCCGATAGACTGAAATTACAAGTTTGGTATTCAGATTGTATCGTAAAAGCTAACAAATAATTACTACAGAACAATTAATAAAAATGTTTATTGTATGTCGAACAAACAATCTGATATTTATCGCTGTCAATTACTTATTTTTATTTTAGTTCGATTTTATCTGCGGCCAATTTTATTTATATTTTCGACGCTTCCTGGTTCTAAAGCTTTGGGCATACGAGCTTTTGTAATGTTTAAGATCACTTGTACCTACTTATATTAAATCTGACACCTACTTTTAGAAAGGCTTGTTTGGCCTCGAATGTCTTACCAATTTAGGTAAACCAAATTAGTGACAACATTTTATCACATATCCCGACTCTTCTTTATAAAAAGCATTGACACATAAAATACCTACAGGTACCTACGCCCTTTTTTTCAAACCAATTTCTTGTAACTAATCTGCCTCAAAAAATTCCCATGTACCTACTTATACCACAACAAGACTCAATGTATCTATGAAAGGTTTCAACCAGTATCAACAATCAGCAAAAAGTCTTTAATCTATCTTCATCATACCAACACCTTGTCTATTAACAGCATGAGTGTAACCTCCTTGGTGTGTAGGTCGGCGGGCGGGTCGGGCAGCGTCGGTGCGGAGGAAGCCAGTGACGGCAGCGACGCTGAGCGACCCCGCAGGGGGCATCATCTCCGTGTCCCAACACCGGCCCTTACACAGTAAGTACTATAGCTACATCATCATTATCTCTTGTTGGATTGTAGCTGAGTTTCCCATCATGGCACGCTGTTGAGCGCTGTCTTCAGTTGTCCTCTTTTTATATCTTTGTATGCGGCCTTTAAAAGAGGAAGAGCACAAGGAGTATCCAACACGGAGGAAGGAAAGATATTCAACCTTTATGCCTGCGAGACTGGCCAGTTATAAGATTTGAAATATGAAGAATACGTCGATTTTGAAAAACGAACACATTATTGGTGCATGACATCTCGGTTAATTCAGCCAAGCATTGAAGTGAAGCCCTAAACTTAATTGAAATTAGGACCAAGCAAGACCTTTGGAAACATGTTCAATGAACAATTAATTTGCTATAAATAATATCGTGATAGGTTGTATAGGTATAAAAGATCGCTTTTAGTGATACGACGGTCTATTGTGTCACATACCTACTGTACTTAATTAAGCTTAATTTATTACAAAAAAAAAACTGAATTGGTAGTAGGTGTACGTAAGTGAGGCTACGGGAGTTCGGATTTAGGTAGATCTAGACATATGTAGCACAGCAAGACTCATGACTTCTTAAAATTATCAACCTACACCTTCTTATAACTAGCGCAACATACTAGAACCGTTAGATCATTCAAATAAGAAATCAAAAACGGTATTTGCGTACCGTACTGTACTGGAAGACTGTGGACGTTCAACAGTAGTGTACAGTGACGTCACATCTCCAAGTAGGTAAGGTTCCAAGTGTTGCAAATGCATTTCTTGATCTGAACACGCAAATACCTTTCGTGGCTGTTTCCGTCGTAGCTAATCGGCTGTGCAATCAATTTGCCACACATACAACATGCCAGCCAGGTTTCTTCCAACCTTGAGTGCTAATCCATCATAAACGTGCTTCAGGAAAATGATCGTTTATTGTTGCTATCAATCCTGTCTGCTAAGGGTTTTCACCACTTCGCCTTAATGTGTTTGTCGGTATTCTGCCCGTTTCTCAACCGAATTTGTATGTTGTTGTCAAGATAGTAAGTTGATTTATTTACGTAGTTCCATATCTATTGTTTGACGCCTGAACAGTCTGTGCGAAGTTTTAGGAGTTTATTAACCAGTTCTAAGTTTCAAGTGCTGTTCAATTGAAAGTTGTGGCTACAAGTTTGCAAACACATAACTTTACTCCTCGTTGTTATAGACACCACGATTTATTCAGGGTAGTTTCCAAGGTTTAATATATTTAGGAATTGTTCAGCTAGTTTTCCGAGACTCGCTTCAAAGGTGCTGTTTCTTGGGAAACAAATTAAAAGTATTAAAACAACTTGTTCTCTCAGAAGTCTTACATAAGTAGGCAATAAATCGCAATTCCGCGGTTCGCACAAAGCGATAAAAAACTTTGTACTATTAAAAAAACTTTACGTAAACTCACATCAGTCATAATATAATTTAAACAAATACAGTACGTATTTACACATTTTCCCCCGTATCTTAAAACGTAAATATGAAATAGAAACCGAGGAGATAAGGACACAGCATTCATTTAGTTTCCAACCTGTTGTTATCGTTTTTAGATCGCTTAATGCATTTGTACGTGTAATTCTGCTAATTGAACGTGTCAAATGCTCACAAAATGTTTTTAAATCAATGGTGAGACGTGAACTGATAGAGTTTCTGTGTTATGTGATTGTGCAAATGGAAAAAAATGTACAGAAAACTGGTGTTCCGAGAACAGTACGATGGTCGTTGCGTAGGGAGAGCTTGCCTTTGGCTCAATTCAGACAGGCTTTCCTGAAAGGCAGGAGAAGTATATCCCCCGATAATTTCCCCTGGCGACGTCGGTAAGTTTAATCGAAATAATATCATAGTTACAACTAAAACAATAGAACGTTGCATGAGAAGTGGGCGTATCAAACCTTGGCCGTCTTACCACAAAAACTTTTTAACGTCAGTTTATGCCTTGTCTAAAAAAATGACAAATTATGACGTTGACATATGGTTCATTTTGCAGCCAAAATTTTATTAGACAAGTGTAAAACAGGGTTTAAAGTTTTTGTAGTAAGGCCCTATTTGTTTTTATTCCATATTTAAATTCAATATTGTCTTTCTTTTCTGCCATTAGCGTGTTATCCTTATGTCAAGCTTTTTTTTCATTTTATTGTTATCTGTAACTACTCTTCATCTTTTCATGTCTCTAGGCTGTATTCGTGGTTACTTCTCTCCATTAATTTCAATTGGTCGTAAGCATCTCTAACGAATTATCGTAATAGTAACTCAGGGTGATTGCCTTTTACTATTAATGTTACCCATAAAATGGATTAACAATAGAATATTTATTATATTTTCTATTTTATTGTTAAATTACATGAGTAATCCATATATTTTTATTTGTTTCATACTTCAAAATTAAAAAAGAAAATGTGGATTGATTGAACTGAGTATTTTCTCCTGAATTTCCTCAACGAAACCTTGAGTTCCTTGCATTGTTATCACGTAAACACATCGTGTGAACAAAACAATATAAGCTACATTGTAAATTGACATAACTCTTATCTTTCAGAGGGTATCAAACAATAATAAAGATTATCTAAATATAAACAACTTTGAATACTTTTGACCTCTTATGTAATAGTCAATATTAAAGGGTGCGTTAAACTGATACAGTTGATTGAGTGACCTAGTGGGTTTATCGATATGAACCGTTTGGTCATCGATTTTTGTGGTCACGATTCTCGATTATAGCACGATGTGATCATGCACTGTCTTTGTTGGATTATATAAAGCAAAAACTAATACCCCTAACTTTCGATAACATTGTTCTTTGTTCTATCTGAACAATCTACTGTTTATTTAACTCTACACACACTGCGTCACGGGATCTTGTTAGACGGACGTATTGCTTCCAAGTACCATTTAAAGTATAGAATAAATATTTCAATATCAAATTAGTATATTATTTCTTTTAATCCCATACCTCCTATAGGTTATGGGCCCAGTGCGAAAAAGGACTTTTAGTAGTGAGAACATTCAGTAGTGCGTAGTGACAGTAAAGTGCATAGTTGTAAATAAAAATAAAGTTGTGACAATGGAAAAAGTGAAAAGAAACATTAAGCCTTTTAATGGAGAAAAGTACAGTGTATGGAAATTTAGAATTCGTACACTGCTTTCAGAGTTAAACTTGCTCAGTGTTATTGACGAAGAAATTCCTGGAACGCGATCCGCTGAGTGGGAAAAGAATAATAAGGCAGCCAAAAGTATTATAGTCGAATATTTGGCGGACTCATATCTTAATTATATTAATGAAAATGGGACTGCTCAAGCAGTTTTAAACATTTTGACGCGATCTATGAAAGGAAAAGTGTAGCAACTCAATTAGCGCTGAGAAAACAATTATTGGGATTAAAATTAAAAGCCGATATACCCTTGATCAAACACTTCTCAACATTTGACGATCTGCTGACAGAATTATCAGCTGCTGGAGCTAAATTAGAGGAAACGGACAAAGTAGCTCATTTATTACTTACTCTCCGAATACATATGATGGCGTTATCACTGCAATTGAGACACTATCTGAAGAAAATATCACTCTCGGTTTTGTAAAACTAGACTATTAGATCACGAAGTAAAATTAAAAACGAGAGTCGTGATACCAGTTTAAAGATACTCCATGTTGAAGAAAAATATAATAAAACAGATACAATCGCACAAAACAAAACTATTTGAAGAATACAACATTCAAGAAAACAAACAAACAAAAATTTGTGAAATGTCATTACTGTGGACGCAAAGGACACAAGAAACAGGATTGTTTCTATTTCAAAAGACAGACAAATATACAAAACAATGCCCCAGAAAGGACAAGACAAGTCCAAACTATTGCCCTGCAAGAGGGAACGACCTCGAATTCTTCTTTTTCAGGATTTGCGTTCATGACAAGCGCATACCATTATGAAAAAGACCACTCGACAATTAAATTCCTATTAGATTCAGGAGCGTCTGATCACATCACAAATAGAGATGATCTCTTCACATCGTTTGAATGTTTAAATCCTCCTTTAAAAATTTCAGTAGCTAAAACAATACATTTATTTCAGCAACTAAAAGGGGAAACATAAATCTTATCAGTCAAACAGGAGTGCAAGGAATACTTACAAATGTATTGTTCTGTGCCGAAGTACCATATAATTTAATATCGGTATCAAAGATGCAGCAAGCAGGATTCACCATAATATTTGATGACAAAGGCACACAAATTACAAAGGAAGGTAAAATCATCATGAAAGGTAAGACATTGAATAATCTTATAGTTCTAGAGTTTAAAATACCAGTAATAAAAGGGGAATCCGCTTCCCAAGCATGTTATGTTAATGAAAATAAATATGAATTATGGCATCAACGCCTAGGACATATAAGTAAAACTAAATTCCTGCAGTTAAAATGTCATAATATGATTGATGACTTAGATGAAATAAATACCGTAACTCCAAATGATAAGTTGTGTGAAGCATGCATAAATGGGAAGCAGACTCGCCTGCCTTTTAATAAAGTTAAAGACAAAAGTTACATTAAACGCCCTCTGTTTATTGTGCATTCAGATGTTTGTGGTCCTATAACACCTCCAACAATAGATAACAGAAATTATTTTGTTTTATTTGTTGATGAATACACACATTATTGTGTGGTGTATATGTTAACTTACAAATCAGAAGTGTTTACAGCTTTTAAAGACTATGTCGCTAAAAGTGAGGCTAAATTCAATTTCAAAGTAGTAAATCTTTTAGTGATAACGGTGGTGAATACTTATCCACCGAAATGAAAAACTACTGTAGAGAAAGAGGCATAAGCTATCATTTAACAGTTCCTAGAACCCCACAGTTAAATGGTGTTGCAGAACGTATGGTTCGCACAATAACAGAAAAAGCTCGTGCTATGTTAAATGGCACTAAAGCATCAAAACGTTTTGGGGAAATGCAGTTTTAACTGCAGTTTATTTAATAAATATTACGCCTACGAAAGCTTTAAGTCAATCAAAGACACCATACGAGATGTGGCATGATAGGAAACCAAGCGTTAAAAATCTCAGAGTTTTCGGTTCAACTGTATATGTTCATAATAAAACCAGTAAAACAAATTTGACAATAGGTCGTGGAAAGGAATACTGGTAGGTTATGAACCCAATGGTTATAAAGTTTGGAATACAGAATTCGAAAAATATGAAACTGTAAGGGACGTTGTAATTGATGAGACTAATTTTATCGAATCTAGGCCTTCATTACGACCTGAACGGAGTAATAATACATATTCCCAAGACGAAACTGATAATGACTCCGTAACAAAATCAGTGTCTTATAAGTCTCATAGTTCTGGCCCTAAATCAGATAGCTCTCAATCTGATGAATGCAGTACAAGTAAAATTCGAAAAATCGGTAGTCATGAAATACCGAATGAACCTGAAAATGAATCTGAGAGTAGTTTGAAACACAAAAATCAGGATAAACCTGATGAATTTTTAAATTTACGAAGAAGTGAAAGACTGAAAACATGTTCGCGTAAATCATATAATGAAAATGACTATGATGTCTATAGTGCGTTATCCATCACAAGTAATATACCAAAATCATTAAATGAAATTAAATCTCTGAACGATAGGAATCAGTGGGAAAAGCAGTCAGAGAAGAACTCAATTCTCTTAAGAAAAATAATACATGGACATTAGTACCAAAACCATTAAATAAAAATATTGTAGACTGTAAATGGATATTCACTATTAAAATGACGTTTCAGGTCAACCTTCAAGATATAAGGCACGTCTTGTCGCTAGAGGTTTCAGTCAAGAATATCTTAGTGATTATAATGAAACATTTGCACCAGTTGCTAGAATAGCAAGCTTTAGATTCTTAATTAGCTACGCAAATCAATATAATTTACTGATTCATCATATGGATGTAAAAACAGCATTTCTAAATGGTACACTAAAGGAAGAAATCTACATGAAAGTTCCTGAAGGTGTAAAATGTAAAGATAATTACGTATGCAAATTAAACAAAGCTCTTTATGGCTTAAAACAATCAGCTAGATGTTGGTACGAAACATTTGAACAATGTCTCAAAGAAATAGGTTTTCAGAACTCCCCAGTAGATAGGTGTATATATATGAAAGGTAAAGGAGACATTTCTAAAAATATTTACGTAATCTTGTACGTCGATGATTTAGTTATAGCATGTGCAGATTTGCAAACAATGAATAATTTCAAAGCATATTTAATGACTAAATTCGAAATGACCGACTTACACGATATCAAATTATTTTTGGGCATTAAAATAGAGAGACACCATGATAAAATTACTTTAGACCAAAGTGCTTACATTAAAACCGTTTTGAATAAATTTAATATGAGTGATTGCAATCCTATAAACACACCGATGGAGCTTAAATTAAACTATGAAGCTCTTAACGCTGATAAGAAGTGTGACGCACCATGCCGTCACCTGATCGGTTGTTTAATGTACATTATGCTTTGTACGCGTCCGGACTTAAGTACATGCGTAAATATTTTAAGTCGGTACACAAATAAGAACAATAAAGAATTGTGGTTATGCTTAAAGCGAGTTTTAAGATATATCAAAGGCACAATTGATTTGAAGTTAACATATACAAGAAATAATTACAATAACATCCTAAGTGGATATGTCGACTCAGATTGGGGTGGCCACGATTGTAATGATAGGAAAAGCACTACTGGATATGTGTTTAAATTATTTGATCAAAATACAATTACATGGTGTACAAAGAGACAAACATCAGTAGCGGTCTCGTCTACTGAATCCGAATATATGGCTTTATATGAAGCTGTTAAAGAAGCATTATGGCTTAAGTCTCTGGCAGAAAGCATAAACTTAAAAATTAATAAGCCCATTATTTTATATGAAGATAATAACGGATGTATTAGCATAGCTAATAATCCAACAAGTCATAAAAGGTCCAAACACATAGATATAAAATATCATTTCTCTAGAGAACAAGTTGAGAAAAATGTAATAAAATTAAATTATATTTCCACAGGTAACCAGTTGGCAGACTTGTTGACAAAACCTTTACCAGTCGTGTCTTTTATAAGACTGAGAAAAGGATTGGGTATAGAATAAGTTTTAATTTAAGTACAATTTCATTATGAAATGGTCTGATCAGGTTTTCTGGGTTTCCCTGATCCTGTGCAGCAAATGTTGGACCATTATTGTACAGTTGTCCCAGACCTTACTTGGAAGTATAATATGTTACGTCGTATTTATAAGTTGGTATTCACTTTGTAATGTTGAATTGTAGACTAGATACTGTATAGTAAACTAACGAATGACTAAAAGTTAGGGATTAATTTTTGAGGGGGCGTGTTGGATTATATAAAGCAAAAACTAATACCCCTAACTTTCGATAACATTGTTCTTTGTTCTATCTGAACAATCTACTGTTTATTTAACTCTACACACACTGCGTCACGGGATCTTGTTAGACGGACGTATTGCTTCCAAGTACCATTTAAAGTATAGAATAAATATTTCAATATCAAATTAGTATATTATTTCTTTTAATCCCATACCTCCTATAGTCTTCAATGCTGATTTGGTATTTGCTGGGATTTATAATCACTAGCATGTTTCAAGCTTTCATAAATAATTATGTGAGAGATCAGAGGATTGGGGGTTAGGTTAAGATACTTATTATACTTTAAGTCTACTGATATACCTAATTATGATTCGTTGTTGTACAGAAACTGTTCAGTTAATAATGCTACTATTGTTGTTCCTTTTGAGTTTTAGTTTGGATTATTGTTATTAAACTTTCGATTTTCTCATAAGATAAGAATGTTAATGCATTTCACCCTTCAGTTGGTATAAGATAGAGTTTACTTACCTAGAGTGTACTTAACATTTGGTTAGTTCAAATATGAGCAAGAATATCTAGGTATCTTTTTTTCAACCTGGTTGGGAAAAACCGCTAAGCAGATGATTAGACAAACATAGCTAGATTACTTTTCAAGTTAAAAACATAGCTAGCTATTGAATTAAAACAATGTGATATGACGTAATAGCGCCAATCTTCATTGAATTTACAAAATGTTGAACAAAGGTACATTTCTAAGAATATTATGTTTTGTATGAAGCTCAAGGTGCATTGTTAAATAAAATAGATAGTAAGCTAAATATTATTAGTTTTTCTACGTCTGATTCCTAGTATAAAAATATTATTCAAAAGTTAATATTGTAATTTGTGACAGCATTTTTTTCACATAGTTTCTATGTAAGTATAATATAAAAAAATATCTAATATTGCTTTCCCCGTTATATCAATGAGATTTTGAAATGGATTTTGGTACTTTCGTACCTAAGTAATGAACTCTTCGATTGATAGACGTTGGAGATTTTAACAGAATCCTTCATGCGAAACTCGATTTAAGCACAAGAGAAACAGAAAAGACAATTCATTTTGCAAATATGGCTACAATAATGCTGTAACATAAATGTTGAAAGTTCAACCATATTTTACTTAAGGTTAATTGTACATACGGCTTGTTCATGGCCATTTCAAGTTTAAGTTTAAAGAATAATTACTTTTTAGTTTATTTGACTGAATTAAATTACTCGTTGTAAATTAACATTTAGAAAGAAACAGAGACATACTTAAATGAAGAAATAACAATAGTAGACGGAAGTATAGGAAAAATAAACTTTATTAATATTTCTATTAAGGGAAGTAATTTTTTTTTGTCATAGGTTACTTTCATAAAGAAACAAGGTTCTTATGCTGGCAGAAACATTCACGGACGTAAGTTAGGTACTTACACTTTTATCACAATCAAAATGAATAGTTGCTAAGCAACAAAATATTAAGTTGACTGTATCTTAGGAACACAAATGCCTACATGTTAATTTATACGTACCTACTCGTAGATAAAATTAATGTTGTTACTACGTTCCATATCTAGAGTGTACGTGCCACTGGCAAAGTTTACGTTTTTGTCTTCATGTATTAAAGTAAATATTTTCATTTCATATCACTTCATTTATCTTTTTGTAAATATCACAAAGATTCTGAGAAAAATCGCGTGAATGAGATATAATACGGTGAGATTATTAGAAGGTAAACAATAAAGTAATGCTTAAAGTTGGTAACTATGTACGCAATTAGTAAAAATAATAAGTTTCAAATCGGTGGTTTATGCTTAATTATTTTTGAAAGGTAAACCAATCAAAAACTAATTAAGCCCACACGTCACCAATACTTTACTAAACAAATCTGAATAATGATAGACATTTAAAAATCATCACGGTTTCCAAAATTAAACACAGTTCAATATTGCAATATTAAATATTTGAGCCGATGACTAATCCCAAATCGGTAGGAAAGCATTTATTTGTATGCATAAATATTTATACGCAGTTACCATAACCAATCAATTCTATTTCATCACCAATGAGGTTGAGCGTCTAAGTTTAGATGCATTCCTCAGATTCAGTTGCGATTTTGCTTAATCCAGTTACTTGGACAAGTCTCGAAATTCCAGTAGCCACAATAGAATTGCATTGGGTTCTCCCACGCATTTTAGTAAGTCCTTAGTACTCTATTGATTCCTTAATAATTATTATGTAAGTAAAGTTTCTAAAATCAATTGTATAGACACTTTTTATTTGGTTGTATAATTTTTTTCACAGAAAAACCAAAAATATTTTTCTTTTGTTCTCAATTTGTTGCAAAACGTTTTCCTCGATCATTCACTGAATCTGTTAACTTTTTTTGCTCTTAACTTTAGCTGATTCATATTTCTTTGCATTTAAGTGACTCACAATCTTCAGAAATTATCCTTGTCAATTGTATCATTCCAGAAATTATGCCTATTAGATTAAAGTAGGAATGGAACATTGCTTAATAGAAGAATATTCATAAGCAATCATGAAAACTACAAATGCAAGAATATTGTCCACAAAAGCCGCTAGCGCTTCTATGATTCACAATGCTTCATTGTCGTATCTTCAGTCTCCTATAAATGTCCATTAGTCGGTCGTTTTATTGGATAACCCCGTCCTATTTCCAATAGGCACTCGCATTAAGGTGGGAACGCCTTCACGATAAGATGACCTACTGGTTTGCTGGAAACGAGGTTAAATTTCCTGTATTAGAAAAGAATTGCGTGCCGTATTGAACTAAGTTTGTGAAGAAATTTTCTTCGAAGATTGCGTCCTTCAGAATGCTTTCAATATTTGAGTATGAAAGGCTGTTAGGACTGCAAATCCAGGGATCCTTGGAAGCCAAGTATAGCCTAGCTAAGCTTCGTCCAGCGCGAATTACACTTACATTATGTATGAGGTTTTCCTCTTATGTAAGGTTTCCACTCCGATGCTTCCGCGAAGGTTAGATAACTTAATAATTATGTAGTAAAGCATTTTAATTATGTATTTGAAGATAATATGTAGCGTTTATGGTCAACCTCATTAGAACTATTTATTTTGTGTTTACTTCTTTACAGCTAAATTGACAAATAAATCTGGACATTTCATTAACCAGGGTCTACTTTTCCTTAAATATTACTGCTGTTGGAAAACAAACGTGGCGTCGGAGTAAAACTGCAGCAAAGACTTGACCTAATATGGCGGCTATAAGTGATTGAACTTTGCAGTGCATTTAGATATGTCGACAGGCTTTTATGGTCTCCCCGTTGTTTTTATTGCGGACACTGAAAGTAATATAACCGTTCCTTATTGCCGAACATTATGTGATCTTATTTTCATTTCGTTCTGCAGAGGCACAAAACATTATCTTACTTGAAGTAGCCGCAACAATTTATTCAGCAAATTACCTATAGGCAACTGACGCATTTATAACAATACTGTTATCTAAGGTTATTTTAATTTCAATGACAGCATTACATAAAAATAGAGGAAAACAACTTCCACGCTTATCTTAGAAGGTGCAAACAGCAATAATCATACTTAAAAGGTTGATTTGATGTATGCTAATGTGGACTATAATTTGCGTAAGTGTCCAGGCTATGTGTGGATGTTGACCAATTGACACTGCAGTCTGACCTTTTCAGTCAATAAATCCAAGTCAATTTAGTGAAATATCACCTTTCGTTCGCAATTTATGTAGATACTTAGTTTTAATTTGGCTTCATTTGTTTGAATGGGGTGAAGATGATGTTTTGGTCTGGCCTCTTTCTGAAGCTTGAACCACGCACATGAAGAAAGCCTAATGTTTTTTCTGTGGTGGGTTGGCTTAACATAATCACGTCTCCTGAGCATTTTGTTAATTACACAATGTTCGAAACATCAAAGACGAATGTATTATAAAATGGAAAATAGATATATTACAGTTAAGGAGACACAATATGCGGTGCCAATTACCAGTCAAGGACATCAGATGTTGATCGAGCTAAACCTAATAAGGCATAAATACCTACCTTCTGTTGATCCCTTAATCCTGCCAAATAACAAAGTTTCTCTATTATATATGTAAGGCAAGGCTTCTGCGATATTAGGTCACTCTCCATAACGACAAGTCCACATTCTGCATGTCAACAAGCTCGTATTTGGCACACAACATCAGGGGTTGACTTAAAGCCTAGATCTAAGACGTTGCCAATATTTAATTTATGTTAGGTGTAACAAAACAACTGCCTACGCTGTAAAGGTGGTTACAAAGTATGTTAAGACTGCTTCTGTCAATAGAATTTTGACCGTTTGTTCACTACAATCGATTGACTATTGAACAACGAGAATCGATTGATGGAGCTAAAAATACAAATCTTGATATCAGGTGATGAGCTGTTGAAACGCTCACTGAACATGCTGAGTATATTAATATACCTTGATGATATTTTACCAATTTTACGAATAATACGTGTTTCTTGATACTCTTTAAAGGAACTTGTGGATGCTATCAATTCGTTTACATACGAATTACCTCGGTTACCAGCGTAACTTAACCGCAAGACCGCCATATACCTCGCCAAGCGGAACCGATGCACTTACCTCATTATCATTTTAACTGTTGGTCGCCCCTAGAAAATATACTAACAGAGATTAAATTAATTAAGGTAGGTTAAAGTAATGAATTGTTCTTGGCCTCAAGGTAAACTGCACGCGTTGTGTTTATCCGGCATGAAGGAAATTCTTAGTTCTTAATTTGAAAGTGTCTCTAGTGACGTAAGTAGACAGTCGCCATGATGTTTTTGCCAAGTGACGTAGCGACACTCCCTCGCACGTGTGCCAAATATTCTGAACGTCACATTCACCTGCCAGTCGGTATTAATTCCTGAATGGCGCAGAACTATTTAATCAGGTTAAGATTTTTGCCGTAGTCTGAGGGTTACATCACTAGTTTACAGCTGTAATTTTTTCTCGTGTCCGTAATTGTCGGACGTTTTATAATCAACGTAACATCGTTATACCTATGCCGTCATCATAGTATAACTTAGTTATGACGAGAATATTATCCTCTATGTGTAAGTGGCAAAGACGTACGTAAGCTCTTCTACGATATGCGGTTTAAACGTAACCATCATACCAGCTACTGCAAAGTTTATTTTAATCAAGAACGAAACGTTTTGAATTGAGTTATCAAAACTCATAAAAGTCTAGTATAAAAATCTAGCAAAAAAACTGCAAACAAGTTGATTTAACAATACCTATGGAAACGTAAAACTTTTCCGATCTAATCCCAACGTTATGAGTTTCACGTGCCTTCGAAACAGCGGCCATACTTTACTAAAGAATCTACGTATACTTAGTTTACAGAATTACCGATTCACAAAATTCATGTAATACGTTGTTTCTTGTTCAATACAAGCCAGGTTTCTCAGTTAATAGGTTTATGGCTGACCTAAATGCGTCAGAATTTGTTAGGAGCCTAATAGCAGGTATTGGAAGAATCTTCGAGAACTTTAGACTAACCGCTGACGTTTCATGGAATATTTAGTCGAATTTACCTGTGTTCTTTTAGACATAGACAAGACTTGTTATTGTTTAATCGGAGTATTTGATCTACTTTCTAGTGAAACTGTTTTTTTAAATAAATAAACTACTTATCTACGTATGTGGTACTGATGTTTTGTTTTTCATCCGTAATTAGAAATGCTAAATAGAGTTGCCGTGTTATATCTTGACAACATAATACCAGTAGGTATCTACAGTCATGTTTTGTTTACAAACTTATACAATGAATTGTAAACAAAAAGTATTTCTGAAGAGATGACAGTGGTTAGAAACGCTGCCTGTAATTAAAACAAAAAATCGAAAACAGTAATAAAGTTTCTTAAAGACGTTTGATAAACCGGATCGAAAAACAAGAACAGTTTAGAAATACTGAATTACATTACCAATCATTTATTGATATTATAATAGTCCGCCAATACGGTAAATCATACCAATATTAGTTCCGGGTTCACTCTGATTCATCCTTCAATACGGCTAAGAAAGTGACCTATATATTCCGTATAAAATATATGAAACGACCTGTCTTTACAGATTACACCAATAAATCTGCAGTTTATTGAACTTAAGACGTTAAAAGAGCTTTGAAGAGTATTCGATCATCCATTGTTTTCAGCTCTCGGTATCCGAGTTCCGTCAACAATCGATCAAAATTATCGATGATCGTGATTTTTCCTGGATCTTGTTTTTCGCAAGCGTTCATAACAAACAAGGGAAAATAATCTCCTGGGAACTATATTTAGCTATGACAGATGTAAGATGTTCTAGGAAGCTTGTACTTTGATGCTGAGATCCTTATTTCGCGTCGTCAGCGCTGTCCAGTAAATATTGTGCACTTGCGTGGATTGTTTACAAATTCTTAATGGAAGGAGTGTCGATTATAAATTACATTATTCTTGGTAGACGCTTCTTTAAATTTAGCTCTAATTTCATATTAATTTGCTTTGTTTTTTTACCATAGAAAATATTTATAACGTAAATAAGTTTGTAGGTAATCAAAATTGAGTTTTCTCTTGCCCGCAGCTAATGGTATCATGTTTGATCGGTCAAGGAAAACTTCAAATGATTTGGCATAACAATATGAAATCATAGAAATATAATAAACGCTTAATGAGTGACATTAGTGCCATACAAGTAAATTACCTACCTATGTCAAATCCCTATAGTAAGCTAAACAACAGATAGACTTAGGAATGGCTAATAAAAGATAGGATCCTATTGCTAATTCTAGCTTGTATGGGAGAACATAACACTAAGTAATTCGCTAATACTGAGTAATTAGACACTGCTACCTAATATATTGCTTCTTATTACGCGCTGGTAGGTATATTAGGTGTAGGTAAAACCTAAAAATTTTGTCAATAATGCTAAGTATGGTCAATGATGCTTTAAATGATTTGATGAGGAAATGTTTAGCAAGAGTTTCAAAGGATTACAAAAAATAAGAGCTACTAATTAAACGATAACATTGTTTCTGCTTATATTTTCCTATCCCGATAAACGTCAAACAACGTTTGGTTTTCCCGTTTCCTAGGTGATTCCTGTTAGCACCGGATTATATCGATCGTAAACTACCCTGTTTGCGTTCTTGTCGCACTTATGAATATCTGAATTGCCTATTCAGAATTCCTTTACATAAAGCTACAAAGCGATAAACACATCATTTACTGGAGCTTAGAAGCAATCAACAAAAAATGAGATATAGGTACTTGCGTATGTACAAGAAACGAAGGACGGGCATATGAGACACCCCGATGACTGAAGGACGCGGACATAAATGTTTATGTAGATCAAACCAAGTTGATATTATTCTTGTACATTAAATGAATATAAAACCTCCAAAACGCATTGATGAAGATGACGAGACATCATTGTAGAACCTAACAACGGCAGGCATCTTTCTATCGATCTCGAAGAAGGCGTATGGCAGACAGAAGGATTTTATGATGATAGAGGGATCTTATGATGATAGAGGACTATGTTAATCTAAGCACCTTTTTCAATAAAGCTATAATCGCGTGGGTAAGTGCTTATCTTGAGAAAGGGACCAAAAATTTGTATGCGCATTATAGGTAGGTTCCATTTCAGAACTGTTCCAAAAGTGTCTACTTCAGAGATAGCGATAAAATATCGATTCTTTATGGGCAGTCGTCGAGAAACTTTTATACAAGGGCCATGAAATCAACAGCAATATAAAATTTTATAACCTACCAATGAAGAACCACCAAAAATAACTGACTTAGTTACATGTTTATCTCAATTCTCGGTTTGTTTGCTACAGATCCATTAGGTACATAGTTATATTTTATTTATTTTTTCCTGTTTTCAAGAAATCGTGCCTTTAATTCGTTTACCTACAATCTCGATCAGAACACTAATGTTATTTGCTTTTACTTGAGTAATGGCAATGAAAAATACGGTTGGAAAACAAGGAGGTCACTAGAACTGGACTAACCTTAAATGTGAGGACGAGAGGTCATTCATTTGAAAGAGTTTCGACTGCCAAATGCGACTCCTTAGATTAATAAATGTCAATCTGCGAATTTGAACCGGTAATCCATCATACATAGCCTTGTCATTCCATAAAGAGGGCAGATGCAGTCAAACAACTAAGAGTAGGTGTAGGTACTGCAAACTTTTAAGTCCGTCGATTGTTTGTTTGTGAGCTCATAAATCACTATGAAGATGAATGTTAGCACGCATATTACAAAGATTCTAAAAACTTTGTTAAGAATCAAGATTTTCTTTAAAAAAAGAATTGGCAACCTGGTCAACTGTCGGCCGATTGTTTAGCACCGTAATACATGATTAAAAGTTTAAAAGATTTGAATAGTGCGGGAATTGAACCCATTGAACTTAGCACTGTCTACCTCGAATTGCCTGGACGCCAGAACATAACCAAAACCATAAAGACTGGCAATAAAGAGTTTTTATGACCTAGAAAAAAAATAATGGACATTGTAATATAACCCCTCTGCTCGACAAGATTTGACATATGACTACCGTTGATTCGGCGGGATATTTTGAATCGCGACATGGAAGTCAAGAATTTGTACTAACTTTCAACACATGAATTCTAAGTCCGTAATCCCTGATCAAAAGTATTTTAACTATAATTTTAGAGCTCACTTATTTGACAACAAGGTGCGAAGGTGTCAGTTAATTCAGAAATAGATAATAATTACGGTGTTTCTAAGTCTATTGAAAAGTTAGGCATATCAAATTTGGTGAAAACTTACCAATAAATAATCGCATCACTTTCTCAAACACAACACAAACGTCATATTTATAACATTTTCAATCCGTTGCAACACATTTCGTGCACTTATTTATGTTTCATAACTACCTTAAAAAATCAGCACATATTTATTTATTTATTTAGGCACACCAACAACTTATTTACAAATACGTTCACATATATACGTTTACAATTGTAATAAGTCCTGCGTAAATATGTCAATTATAGGTGCGCACAACGTTCAAATTAAAAATAACTTAAATTAAACTAAACCAAACTATGCATAACAAAAATAATAATAATAAAAAAGAAGAAGAATCGATACGAGGCAAATGACAAGGTACTATTCAAATTGGTCACATAAATAAAATACACAATAAAAATTAACAATTTACAAGATCAAAGTCACAGACAAGAAGTAGAGCTAGAGTTTGGAATAGAGTTTTTTTTTTTCAATAATCGGTGTGCATTCGATACCTAAATCGGATATTTATTATAAATAGTCGAATACCAATTTTAAATGTATTTTTTAATAGCAACTTATTTCAATTTTATTTCTTAATTTTAAATTATAGGTTCAATTTGTTTATGTTGTTAAGAAAAAAAATATAAAAGTTTTATGAAAGATTTTAGCATTACATTTTTATATTATTTATTTTGGTGTTGCGTCATTCGTAATAATTTTTAACTTTAATTGAATTTTATTGTTACGTAATTTTAATTTATTCTTATGTTATTTCTCAATAATTCTAAGATTTTTGTATCGGCGTAGGGTAAGCCTGATTCTCGTAATTTTACTCAAGCAACATACGATTCACATTCGACTGCGATCCAATCCCGACTCGATTACGATTGAAGCGTATGTGGCATTCCGCTATTTTTTCTTTGAAATAAACGTTTTCGTCCGGATTTGACGGATAAAAGTGAAATCCGACTCGAAAAGGCTTGTCTGCGTAACTTTGGAGATTGAATTTTAACATTAGCTTGTCAATTTTAATCTGAAATCTAAATTGATCAGTAATTTTTCTACGGGCAGCCTGGGAACTGGGAATAATGAACATTATGACGTAGGTAACTAGACCTTAATTGGTGACGGTTAAAATATGATTATTATAATTATACATAGGTACACAAAATAACAATTGTTATCAGGCTAGCTAGTTACATACCTACGTGGTTTTGCCCAATCACAAACATTTTCCTAGACTATATTACCTATCTACAGGTTACCTATTATAAAAGTATAATCTCGTGTTCTTCGCCGGTTTTCAAGGTCTCAATCAATCAAAAGTACGACAGGTAAAATTGGAATTCAACAAGATTTCCATCCGACCCATGTCAAATCGATTCTCTATAAATTTATTTTCGCCACATTAAAAAGTATCCATTGTTTTTTGGCTCGCCTCGGTGTAACTCAGGTATTAAAAGAAATTGGTATACGAGGAACAGTTCAGTTTACGAGGTTCCAGATAAAAAAAGTCCTTAATTAAGATCGAAGCAATAAAGACTTACTTGAAATGTATTTAGTAACGACACTTTCAGCATTTTAAGTGAGTTTGCTTCCCGTAACCCTGACAATCCTACATTCGCTTTGTTTTCCCGGTATTGATCCAACCGGACCGTCACGCAATGGGATATTATATATTTCAACGTTCTTCACTGATTTACCTATTTTCTTTACGTTATAGGATTAGATAATAATGGTAACTGAAGGTTTCAAAGCGATTATTTGCGGTGTGGCTCATACTCTGCCGTGTGCCGATTTATTTTTGTAGTGTAGATGCAACATGTCCTCATCGTTCTTTATGCTGGAAGTTGCCTTTCTATGTGATGATAAGACGCAGCTCGAGTAGGCAACACTTAGATCTTTTCCTCTTAAACATACCTACATAGGTACTGCGATTATCTACTTACTACTTAGCCTTTTGCCAGTGTGGTAATTGAGCATAGGAATTTTCCTTCACGTCAATCTGTTGAATCCGTCTCAGCAGGGTCACAGAACTACACAAATTGTGTCGTTTTTGTATGATCATTATGGCAGCTGCCTCATTTTTTTCTTGAAACACCCAACAATAAGAAATCTGTGAATTATAATCTGTATAATACCTATATGTCTGAGTAAGGAATATGAGTGTCTATTTGGAATTATATTATGTGGGTTGTAATTCCGATTTAATAACACAACGTAATACTTGCCGTGAAAAAATTGGCACTTGTCAGGTGCCATACAAAACGACGTCACATTCTTCATTCATTGTGCCGCGGCGCACATTTTGTGAGTCGCCGCGTGGACGCTAGGCTGAGTGGGGGCGGCCAAACCGGTGTCAGTTCGCAAACAGCCGAGGCCGTGCAAGATTGTGTTTCCGAACGCAACACGACGTACGGGCGGTTACCGAACGTGAAAGAAATGTCAGTTTACCCCGATATTTTTCGGCGGCTTACATAAATCCTTCGATTTTTCGAACTATTGTGATTTCGTAATTATAAAAGGACATTGAAATTGTGAATTTTAATTGATTAATATATAATGCTGTGGTGTGCAGCGTGTGATTTACGATTTTATTACAAAGTTATCGATGTTAATGTGTTTTAGTAACCCAGTTGCGTACACCATAACAAAATAAGTTTATATCGAAATTCAGAGAAGTCTGAACTGTTTTCGTGTTAGAAAATGTCCGGTGACTCGCTTTCCTAGCAAATTAAAGTTGGTGTAACGAATCGTTGACTGCTGTGACCTTATTCGAGTGGATTACGTTTATCGAATATTAGTTATGACCTTCTAAATGAAGGAGTCGTATCCTGATGAAATTATGCTCTGTTTCGTCCAAGGATTTGGTGAGAGTGAGCGTGGGTTTAACAAGAACCGTGAGTTTGACGGCAATGTGTCAGAGGCTGCTCTGAAGTACAAGAAGCAAGGTAAACGAGTGTCTCTGCAGTTGGAGGAAGGGGAGATTGACGATCCTGTTGAGTTAAGGTCGAAGAAGTCGCAGGGACTTGTGACTGGCAAGTCATTGAGGCTGTCATCAGGTACGCGCCTCCCGGAGGTTAAAAGAAGCTTGAGTGACCGCTTCTCAGTCATCACCGATGCAGGAGGGAAGAGGCCAGCGAAAGGTCTCTTGACCATACGGAAGACTTGGTAATTATTTTGTAATATTTTCATAATGTAGTCTTGTGAAAGTGATGATCATGTGATAATATTTAAGTAATTTCTTACATAATTTTTATTTTGAGATTCACATTATCAATAAGCTTGTAGTCACCAGTAGATAGCCATATTTAATTTATCTCATCTTCAAATTATGAAATAAGAGCAGCTTGAACCTTGAATAACCAGGAATTTAGTAACATATTGGTCATAGTCCGAAGACTCCCAGCATAGTCCTTTAGAAGGTATGTTAATCATATTACCTAAAGGCACAGGATGTAAGTTTCTAAAAGTCTAATTGATTGCTAGTAAGTAATATAGCGTGTTACTATTAGATAAGACCGTTATCATTAAATCATATTTATGTATTAAGTAACTGTTATCAATCTATATTACATATTAAGTATTCTTAATCTTACCCCCATACAATACTGATGTCAATGTACTGAAACAAACTTGATACTTAAAAATAAATGACTGAACTAAAAAAAACTAAATATGTTTCAGAATGCCACCAATTTTATAACAATAAGTTTTATTTTAGATTAGCTGTTTTCTTTTCTTACATTCTTTAAATTACTATGATAGCTCAACTATAAACAGTCATTCATGAATGAGTGTAAGCAACCCTTTGTAATTAAAACTACATTAACTAAATACAAATAGAAAGCAATTTCTATTATTAGATCAGTTATTTTTAAACAAATTCTTATAGAAGTGCCACTTAAAGAATGTCTCAATGAATTCATTCTTTTATTTCTTGGGTAAATTAAATTCCTGTGTTCAGCTGATTGGTGTAAATATTTAACTAATTGAGAAGGCAAAGCAAACGTTTTTATGTAATGTTGAACAATTACTTAAGTAAAATGAAATACTTGTAAAACATCAAAAGGTGCAAAGGTTCTAAAAAGTTGATCGTACAAACAGAATTATTGTCGATTCTATCAACAATAATTCAACTTTACTGCTGTATTATTTTTACAGACATGGTAAACTTGATTTGTAATGAATTATTTATTGGAAACTGGACACAATGTTTTATTGAGATTTGTGGAATTGTACTTAATTTATTTTTATTTTTTTTAACTAAATAGAGTAGGCATCGGCAAAAAAAAGTAATGTTTCACTGACATAAAAAATACTAAATCATGAATTATAACTTGAAGACACGTAACACTTTGTAACCAAACTAATCAATATAAACGGTTACATTTATTCAACCGTTGTCAGCAGGGTAGTTAATTGAACAAAGGGTGGGCCCTGTCACGTTCAGGGCCAAGAGCAAACCTTTTTAAACGTTCATGACTTTTACTTTCCAATATGACAAATGGCTCATAACTGTTTATTTAATGTTTACATTTTGTTTTACTTAGCCTTGACTAATGACTATTTATACATACATTTAATTAATCAGCGTAGGTATGTGTCATATGATTGTTGTTTGTTTTTGTCCTACATTATATGAAAGGTACATTAAAATTATTAGACTCAGACATTAATATCTTGCGGTGAGGTTTAAATATGTAGGTATAATAAACGTGTTTATTATAATAAAAATATTGTACAAATCAATAATTTTGATCTAAATAGGAAGTTAATAAATTCCTAAACACAGCTATGCTAGTAAAATACAAATAAAATTATCAGAATCATAAGATTAGCAAGTATCAAGATTGTTTTGTGTAGTTATCTGTTTGAACACTAACTGATAAGATAGAAATCGATACACCATAAGAAAACTTCAGATTATGAACACCTGCTAGATAACAAAAATTGGATTTAACTATAATTTTTCATGAAGCACGTGTTTTCAGCATATCCAAGATATTGTCTTCCTTGTCATGATCCTAAAATAAATCTACATACCTGCCTAAAATTACAACGAACTTAATCAGTATGACTAAACCAGGAGAAAAGATGGTGCAATCATTTTATGTAAGAAAAACACTTTGACAGTCTTAGATGTAAAAAAGGTGTCCATAAACGTGGTTCCATGAAGTACATATGACTAAGTTCGAAATAAATTATCACAAAAAAACGGATCTCAAAAAGCACAGTACTCTTATGACTGTACTCGCATTTCCGGCAAAGGGAAATTACTTAAACCCTATGAGAAAGCGTATGAATATTTTTATTACCCAAAACCGGGACTGAAGCCCATAAAAGGTGTATTTTGGTAACGTCTAATTATGTGCAAACACGGGTACAGTGTCGCAACTTTATGATAGATTCTTACCATGTGCCGGCGACCTACTTCGAACGGCGATACCAAAATAACCGGTACGTTAAGGCCAAGACAAATTGTTTCATAAACGCACAGCTACGCGATTCTGGATAACTTGACGCATCAAAGTAAACTAATATATCGTTTGTCGTGTTTTACCAAGCCCTTGTCTTAATCTATTTTCGATTCCAGTTAAACGTACCGTCTTAACTGAAATAGTTTGAGGTTGACGTAAATAATGATTACGCAGAGTTAAACCAGCTATTTATTTTTAGTCTTACGGTTTCGTTGGATACATCTTTCGTAGTAAGAAAATAAAAATCGAAAATATTCACATGGCGGCTGTAGTTGCTCATGTCATTGCGCAAGAGTCCGGTCAGGCTGCTATGGTCAGCTCTAGTTGGTAAACTTTCTCTACTTACGCGCAAATTGCGTTGAATGACTCCTATGAATCCTATGACTCAATTCTATCTAGCAAAAGAAAATCTTATTTTGACATAGCCGTTTTATTCCGTACGATTGATTCCGCCGTATAATTCGACTTTAATCGAACATCAATTAGTTAATTCGGACAGCAATGATGAAAATATACGATCGCAGTTAATGCTGTTACTGCCAGAAATATTTGGTTTTCGAATCAAAACATTCCTGTAGCATAAATCTTTTTAATTTTGAGCGACTTTTATCGTTCACCAAAAATATAAACTTTCTAATGTAGTTTTTGTTGAAAGGAATTATTCGTAAGGTTCCTTTCGAGGTGGTCTGAGCTGAACAACCTTTGTCAGTTGGTAGTGTTGGATATTAATTCATGACCCATAAGGATGATGTCATCGTATTTGTCGCTGCAGAATAAAAGGAAGCACCTAATTTATCGAGCGTGGCCTCTTCGGCTAGTAGTTATGATATCTCTATAGTTCTATTTGGTTATTAAGCGATTTAACCTGTCGAAATGGCAATTATTTTGATAAAGAATCGAACAGAAAACGGTAATAAACTGTGGAATTTAATCTTGGTATATAAAAAAGACTAGGCTTGCCTTTAAATGGTGTGAGCGCACTTAATATGTTTTTGCAGCTTGCTCGATGTTCGGACCACCAGCAAAGTATCTTGAACGTGTGTTGAACAAAACGAACTTGTATGAATTTCGGCAACTAGCCTATCATGTCAAATTTTTAGATGCCCCTCATTCAAGTTATGAATGTAGGCGTCATCGACAACATTAGCACTCGATGCAGTGGGAAAGTACAAAATTCTCTTTGCTCAGGAAAACCCAATCAGATTCTCGCTCGACGCAACAGCTCTAGGTCCGGTTATATGACGAAAATCACCTCAATCGCTGTATTGTTTTATCCTCAAAGCCATTATTTAAAATTTTTGAAGTATGAATCACAAAAGGATGTCCTATAGCAACAGTCAAGTTGCATAGATGAGGGTTATTGTTTCCAAGCTACTTCTAAATCCATTTTCTACAGTTTAATTTTACTTCTTTTATTTAACTGCTCAATTGTAATATTGAAGGTGCTGAAAATAAAAACACAATAAGTAATTATTGTGAAAGGAAAACAATTCAATTGTTCGTCAATGTTATGGCCTCTAGAGTTTTCCATTAAGTCATAGTCATATAATCCTGTTACAAAAATTCTATTTAAAAACTGAAATAAGAATTACTTAGGGCTGATTTTTCAATCGCGAGATAACTCCTATCTGAGGAATATTTTTAACGTTTTGACGGCTTTTGTATGGAAAATATGTCAAACCGCCATATTTATTCCTCAGATAGAAGTTAACTGATGATTGAAAAATTAGCCCTAAATTGAATTAAAATTGTGAGGTTTCACTTTAACCTTGTTTAGTAAAATGTTCACGAATATTTAAAGAGCTTCTTAAACGGATTGTTTAGAACATTTCACACCGTTTTGTATAGTTTATTTTAGCTTCGTTGTAAGCCGGACCTAGCTCAGAGTTTGCCGTCTTTTTTGTAATCATTTTGCCTTTAAAAAATATTATGAAATGATTAGATTTTCTTGTTTGATGTTGAAAATGGCTGTGGTCCAATCTAAAGTGGCGATTTTTTTTTGCAATTTGTTGAATTATTTTTGTCCAATTATTTATCAATTGGCCTAGTAGTTAGTAGAGTCTCGACATCGCTAGTTACAGCTAACTACCTAGATATCAGAGAAAAAATTGATATATAATATGGGTGTCATTACCTCGAGTTTCATTACAAATTAATGTTACAACTGTCAATCGTTGATTGCGACAATCTTCAATTTAATATAGTTGTTATGTGGAGTCAAGCATGACATCTATCGTGCAAGGATCGCGCGACGTTAGTCATCGGTCGTCGCCATATTATGACGTATCCACACCAAATTTCATCATACGTGACCATTTTCTTAGAGAATATGAAGCCAGTGCCAAGGCCATCGTACAAATACGTGACTAAACATCCTACTGAATTAAACATAAGTATGTCGCGCCGTGGCTCTTTGATGTGGCGTTACTACTGAAATTGGTCGGCTGTGACAATTTTCGTTATATATTGTTTCCTCTTATAGAGTTGGTCTACGTCGAGTATGGAAGTTGGCGCGTTGCCAACGGTTGCTCTCTCGATTCGTGATATACGAGTAACGGGCTTGCTCAGGGACTTGTCTATTTACTTATCTTCTTTCCCTTCTATTAATGGGATGTCTTTAAATAATTCCAACATTGTTAAGCCATGAGCATTTGAAGATAAATTCTACCTGGTATAACCCATACTTTTTCAATGTTCTCAAAACATTAATAGTATTCAACAAATCTGTTTAGTGTATAAGAATTCGTGTTGATCGTTGTCTGGACGTTAACTATGTAATTTTATGAGCTCGCCAGTAGCGAAATTACCGGACGGTAACCGCGAGTGCGTAAAACAAGAATTACGGTCTCGTGTGGTGAACATTGGAAAATTCTATTGTTTTTTTATATAATAAGTCTTGAACTTGTTAGGATGTTGATTGCTTTTGTATGTTTACTTGTGTTGACAAACCACGAGGTCCTCAACTGATAACCGAGCTTGGAACACCTATGTGTCATGGAAATTTTGTTAAAGACACGTGCGATATCATGCATCTCCGTATCATCATCGATAAAAATATAATAAAAGTTGAATTCTGTTTTAAAATACAAGGTGAAGATTAGATAGAAATGGACATTAGCGTACCTAGTGGTGGTAGATAACCATTCTGTACAGGTCCTTACTCTGTACCTGGTTGTTCAGAACCTTTCTAAAATATAGCAGTTCCCGCGATGTTAGTAATACAGGGAAATAATGAGATCACGTACAAGCTGCAAGATCTACATAAGAGGAGTAATGCAACTAAAATCTCCGTGGATTTGTTTTAGCAGATTGGCTTCAGTTCCTCTTGAAAACCTTTCAGTTCAGGCAATTTCTATGATAAAAGACTAAATCCAGTTTTATAGCTGTTTAAAAATAAACACGGATCTACCAAAGCGATAATTTTGATTACTATGAAGTGATTGTTTTCGATCGCATTGTTTATACTCTCGTCAGAGCAAATACAAATGCAGTCGATGTGCGATATGAAGACCACTTGAAATGGCTAGCGGTAATAAAGTAGCTGTATTAGAAATGGAAGATGAGTATACTATCATTTATGACCGCCATTAGTACACCATTACCTTCGATTGGGCCTTAACACTTGTAACGGTGATGGTTTGTAAACACCTGCTTGAATACGCAGTTCTGTACCTTCAATTTGTACAACCGACGCCATCTTTATAAGCACGTGCAAAGATAGCCTGACATTGACTTCACAACTATTGTGGAAATCGATAACATTGAGACAGACGAGACGATAAGTCGCGTAGGATATGTTGCGAAAGACGCCAGAGACTATTTAGTACTCCCAAGTGATGAGAGAGGCGTGACCCGTCAAGCATTCATGTTTTTTCTCCTATTTTCTACTGGCTTAGAGATAAGTCGAAGATATGAACGCGGAATCATTTCGATAAGCTGTCTGTATCGATTGACTTCACATTCAATCCTTAGATGAAATTGTTTTCTCGTCTGAATCTTTATTGACTGATGCTAGGTGGCAATTGTTTTCCAATATTCAAGGAAACCAATGTTTCAAATGCTATTGAATAGAAACTAGTTTCGGTTGCGTTCCATTTAAACTGGTTTATGTGTTTTCATCAAAACCAGTGTTGCACGATAAACAATTTGATTGGAACATACGTCATTAAGATTTATTGCTGACGTGAGGTCCTCAACTTCCTACTCTTAAACTTCATAATCATATCATTTATTTGTGTTTCACAAGTTTATCAAGGTGTTTCAATAGGCTTACAGCTGCGTACAATTATGGACCCTGTTAGGGCACAGCAACATTGGGCATTTAGTGCCAGTACATAATAAAAATAATATTTTGCTTTAAATACCTATTAAGTGCTCTACGTGATACAACAAACTGGCTTGTTTACTACTTGAGAGAAATAAAAATCCTACTTTTCAGAATCATAAATCTGGAATAACCGTTCACGTTGACTTTGTAGCCATATGGTAGAATATTATCACGGTCTCCAAGGACCATTTATAGAGAACAAAAGAAAGTGGTCTGTGCCTCTGATGATGATGATTGTTTCATAATTTTATTTTACAACCTTTGTAGTTAACAACCTACCGACTGCATTGACACTTGCAACATAAATGCTGATGAATGATAAGCAGATGTTGATATGATGCAGTCTATTTTATTGTTGCTCTGAAATCTATAAAAAAACTTGTCAAAGGATTTGTGAAACTTAAATCAATCAAAAAGGATTTATATGAGTATTTTTTTGTTTATGATACGATAGCATTTCATACGTAGTTACCTAAAGCTTTTGTTTTTCTATCCTATCTAAAGGAATTTTCCATATACCTAATAGGACCAATATTAGGTAAATGATCTTTTCGGCGTTGATATGACTTTGGAAAATCCCTTGCTATCAACTTTGTTTTACCATATTTTCTGTATCCGTTCTTGAGCCACTCCCAAAAGACGTCATCGTTATAGGTCAATACCTAAGTATTTTGCTGCTTTATCAAACACATCCTTGCCACGCCTTTCAGTATGGCTATGATGTAGTTTTACGCTATGGCATCTACGTGGGCGTCCCTAGGCGTCAGTCCTACGGGCGTCATGGTTCCTGCTTCGATAGCTATTGGGAATTGACTTATAAAACGTTTTGGTTTTTGTAGCCTTGAACTCTGAGATTGCTTCGGTAGTAGCTACTTCGTTCGAAAGGAATAACCTATTATAACTTTGCCAATCATGTTTCGTTTTATTTTGTTAGTAGCCAGGTTTGGTCCTTTGGCCCACAGCACCTTTACGCCATTACCGAAGGTTCCATGCGTTAGAGAAGGAAAGTCAAACAATCGAAAGTTTTTGTGTTTATTATCAAGCAAAAGTTTTTAATTACAAGCACAGTTAAATAAGGAAGTTGCTTAAGAAAAATAATATCTCTAGAGGAGTTTGTGTAAATTATTGAATTAACCTTACATTAAATGTAGTCTTGGCAACATTTAACTCGTGTTATCTGTCTCAGAAACAAATTCTAAAGCTCGATAGTCGGATTATATTACTGATTTGATTCGATACAATTCATTGGTTTTCAACGGTACAATAATTTAAGTGCTCTCCTTTCTATGAAGCTGTTATCTTAATCCGATGGGATAGCGTTAATTGACACTCAAAGAGAAAATTTGTTAAAAACACATCAAATAAATCCAGACGTGTTTCGCTTGACGTCATTCGGGCTTCTCAAATACCACTTGTTCCCAATCAATGCCTGTAGGTTGTTGAAGAGGTGGCCTAATTCAATCAAGTTATTGGACCGCTTGCGGAGCCACATCAGCAGTTCTTTCTTACCGAGAAATCTGTGAACATCTTCGTTTCCTTTCTTCACGATATGAGTTTTTATTTTGATTTCCCCTGCTTTATCAAGGTCGAACAGTTTCTACACTGGCTGAGTTCCCACGTCGCTTGTCGTTTTGTAGTGTTCGCTGATGCTAGCGGGTTATGAGATACAACATATGGTACACGTGTTCAATGACTCGCTTCAAATTACGTGGACAATGCTTATAGGTGTTAATTGCACTTTATTAAAATTATGTTTTATATAGGAAGGATTCAAGTTATAAGGCTCGATAACATAATATGTGCTGACTAATATATATTTTACCAGGCATGAGGAATTGGAGGCACTTCTTTGTAGTACCTGTAATTATCACAATTTGTTAGCATCAGGTTGCAAATGTCACTTCAGGAATGGTAAAATGTCAAAGCCACTCGCAGATGAGGAAGTAATATTTATACTTAACGTCAACATAAAGTGGATTAACGTACCTTACAAATCCGCCTAAAGGCGAGAAGGCCTTGTCGTTCAAAGGCACGAGAACAGGCGTCGGGCCTTGAGGCAACTTGATGAAGTACTTCACGCTGCTCGGAATCAAAACACCTTTAAACATAAAAGGGAATTTTATCGAAGAGCAGATCAACGAAAACAATGAATATGGTAAACATATTAAATGGTACACAAATATAAATAATTGATAGGTATTCTAAATGTTCTAACCTTTTGCGTCATATCTGTATTTCCGTAACAGTGATTGCATGTTCGGGTTCTGCATGTTGGACAGGACTACGATGGCACACGGCTGCGAACAAATTAAGTACACAGATGATTCAGTCCTTATATTCAAAGGTTAGGCTAGGAAGGTACTACACCTTCTCAAGACTGCTAAGGATACATATATGCAAAATATTACCTTCTTCGGTTGGTCACCGGTCTGCCTGTCGTAGTCTAAATAGTCTTCCCCATCTCGCTCGTCGAACGGTGTTCGTAGACCAATCACTTTCTCATGTGGATTCTCGACAGCCTCAACGGAGTGGGAGCTCACGTGCACTGATGTCGGCTCATTATAACGCGGATCGATGGTCACGTAGTTAATCGGCAGCATTCTCTAAACACACAAAAGTACCATCATTCTAAGAAAAGGAACATCTTATTTTAAAGATACTTACAGTTTCAATGAGGAGAATTTTTAAAAATACTAATACAGCGATTCCACTAAACTTCATGATGGATGCGTTCGCCAGCTACCAATGAAGTGATCATGTCGGTCAGACTAATACTTCAATAGTTTATAAACATACACTCCAGTTTCTATGAATTTGAGAAGTTTTCTTCAAATAACACGTTATGTTATGAAAGTATATTTTAAATAAACCAGAAGTAATGTTAACATGGGAGAATTTCGTGTTTGCGATTTCCTATTTGTAATTTAAATGCCAGTGAAGTCAGTTGCCAAAGAGCTTTTCATGGAAGACGACTGAAGAGTAAGTGCAATAGTAAATCCGATATTCGCCTTTCGTTTATGACGCGTATATTCAAAGACGTAGAAGCAATAACATGTGTGATACTTCACATGAGAAGTTCACAAACTGCATGAAAACTCTTGAAGGCCAAGGACAGCCCATATTTCTTGGAATTCTATTGATTTGAAATTAAATTATAACATTCGTCAATGTGTTTAAGAATGACATGCAATTTTGTTTCTGTCAATTTGAAAGGAGACTTTTAAAGGTCGTTGTAATTTTCCTACACATAAGTTCTCAGACAGTTTTACTAATAGTCAAATAATATTTATTTAATAACTAGTTTTGTTATTTCTTTGTAACAAGGTAACAACTGTACGACTAGACTAAATATTAAGTCACTAAGAACTTTCGATCTGTGGGTGTATACGTAGGGGCTAAAAGCATCGAAGTTGATAAATTGTCTTTCATCTATATTCCACGGATTATTTGCCTTTTAACACATTCCCTGAAGAAATCAATCAAACGTATTAACGCAATTGGCACTTCGCCGTACTCCTAAAGTGATGGAAATTAATTTCTTTTCAGTTTTTATGAATTATCCCATCAGTTAATATTTACAGATTGTTTGTTTTTACTAACTAGCCATTGAAAACAAGCAGTTTCTGGAATCGTTTTCTGGATTATTTTAGTGTTCCCAGAAAAGACGTTGTTCTAGATCAGTGAAGATTTTATAAAATATATTTTATTTATTTGATACAAATCTTTTCAGTATACGAGGGTCACACTGAAAGTTTTTAGAACTGGCCACTTATAAACAATATAATAAAAAAATAATTCTAAAATTCGAAAATAGAACTCTTTACCAATATTACTGAGTATATATTTAATTCATTTGTCATTTGTTTTACGATTTGGCGGCAAATTGAAAATTGTCTGTGTCACGTCAACATGAATTTAACACGAGAAAATTTTCGTGCAATGATTTTTTATGACTTTCGATGTCATTTAAGTCAACAAGAAAGTTATGATAGACTAAGATTGACCTTTCACGATGAAGCCCCATCTCGTGCGACTGTTTACAACTGGTTTAATGAGTTTAAACGTGGTCGCACTAATCTCACTGATGATTTACCTGAGGGACGGCCTTCTACGGCGACGACTGAAGATAACATCTGTGTTGTGCGGCGTATGATAGAGACTGATAGAAGAGTGACCTATCAGCAGATTCGGACAAGCTTAGGCATCGTTATGAGTCAAGTGCACAAAATCCTCCACGAACATTAAGCGGTCAGGAAGCTTTGCGCCTGGTGGATACCTCATAATTTGACTGAGGCTCAAAAACTCCATAGTGTGGATTGGTGCCGTAAAATGATTAAAAGATTTAACGGAGGTGACTCAAATGCTGTGTTCGACGTACTAACACTACAATAAAATATATAATAAAACGAATAACTGGCTAATGTAACCAGTTTCTGATTTTCTAAGAACTTTCAGTTTGACCCTCGTAGTAACAACCATTCTATGTTTATTGTCAAGCTCTCAATGTTGTATTCTTCGTGAATTATGACAAAATAATCTTCCGTAGTGGATTTTTTAAGGATATATCCACATATCCGTTAGTATTATTAATTAGTCACGTCTATTTCTGAAATCTGCTGCCGTTCCTAAACAACTGAAAATCGGCAGACGTTCAGGCGCCTACTACCAGTTTATTTTTGTACGCCCAGTAGCGCGTTACTCTAATCCTTCTCTCCTGATCCATTTCTCCGAAACTATGATCTATTCTGGTAATTTGCATTGAAATAGTATACTTTTTATTATGAGTCAAGTCTGAAAGAGTCACCAGACCTTGAAGATTTTAATTACTGTTTTTTTTTTGTTAGAGGTCGTAATGGCTCTTGCCAAAATACCTGAATATCAATAATATTCCTATAGTTCCTTTTCCTACTTGATTTATATTCTCCAATGGTGATTTTCCTTTAAGCATTTGGAAACTTTGGCAGTGAATGTGCAACTTAAAAAAACCCAATGTCAAATTTGCCCGGTTCCGTATAGTGGAAGAAATATTTCGTCTGACGATTTATGTGTGCAAATTACTGTTCATTGGGCCCTTCCGGAGTTTCGAGGACACGTCATCTAATTAACTACTAACAATGTTTTATCTGGATTTATCTGACAAGAGGGTTGTTGCGTAATTCTTTGGTGCCCTTCGCTGAATTCTACGCCATAAACAAGTGTGTCCTTGACTATAAGACGACATCTTGTTTGCACGTTTATTCCCTTCAGGCACTCGCAAGCGAAGTAATCAACTTGATGGTGTCAAGGCAATTGGCGGCATGGAAAATTTTCACCGATGCAATCTTAGTGCATTTTATCATCATTGTATTTTTTTTTAATTTGATTCATTGGTCTTACAAAGTTTTGGTCTTTAATTTCGAAGTTATTATTCAGACTATTCCTTCGGAACCTGTTTTGTCAGATATATTTTTGTATAAAGCAAGGTCCGCAGTTTCATTGAATATTACGTCACTAGTGTCATTAACAATTTAAATTAATCCAAAAGTATCATCCTAATGTTGCTCTTTATCGTTGCTAATGTCGTTTTAACAATCATTTGCAGTAATTGCAATACCACTGGTTTGCTTATTATACATCAAAATATGTTGAGTATCATCAGCGAATACTTAAATTTTTTGCTATAAGTAATATTGTCCACAAATACACTTGGTACGTAGAGAGTCATTATTTGAACAATTGTACGCGTGTTCGTAGTTCAATTGTACTTTATTGCACAGCCGGTTGTGTGTCGGCTACAGCCTCACTTCTATGATATAAAACCTTAATAGCATCGAATTTAGTTGTTTTTAAAGAGATAAATGTATCACGGAAATATTTGTGTGCATTATTATTAGTAAGACCACGTGCGCTACAGTGAGTTAACCGTTTGTTGATAAGTGATTGTTCCAAGTGATAATAATGTTTGGACTTGCTTTCATTGTTCTCAAATGGCAATAGGTTCATAAGGTGTAGTGCTTTTGAAGTTTCGTCAGTAGTGTTTGTATTGTCAACATTTACTGTGGTGTCTTGTTCATGTCTTAAATCATGGTGAGGAAAAAGATTACGAGAAAGATAAGACATCATCCGTCTTACATTGTGCCTCCTCAAGGAACTGCATTGAGACGTAGAAGTTACAGATACAAAAGGTAAGGGAAGTGATTACTCGTGATCTTGATTGAATGTTCCAAAGGAGGAAGTTCTATACCTCTAGAAACACAAAGTTGAACTTTGTCACTCCATGATTTATTGATCAAAGTGTCATAAAGTGTATTGTTTAGTTCCTGAAGGCAATTTCATTAACATATTCATATACTGGCTTATTTCAATAAGTACCTTGTAGTCGATATTGTGTTTGTTTTAAGTATATTTCAACACCTCTTAAATTGTGCACTTAGGAGTATGATACATTTTTTTCATTTGTAATATGAAGTTTTACTATAAACAATAAATCAGTTTGTATTCTTTAACTTACTCTTTATTCACTTGGGTGAGGCAAAAAATATTACCAGATGTCGATTCTAGGAAACTGCTTCTTGAGTATCCAATGTATATCACTAATGTGTTTCACGTTGCATCTAGTCAAGAAGAGTGCTCAACAACTGCTATGCTCTAATAGTAGGACATGACAGTTTTGCGCGACTCTCAGTGCTTCAGAAAGCGAGAGTATCTCTTTACCTAGTTCTTGGCTAAATGATCTATTGTCTGTGTGACCTTCAAAACGAGATGCCACGCTTTCGCTTCAAAGACAGCTTTCCGCTGATTGCGGGCTTAGATCTGTCTTAAGTCTATCGCCGTAGATACAGCATTCGTATAGCACAACGTTCATGGCGGCTTCCAGTCTACTTCCATTATATTTAATAGCATTAATTTATATGTGACGTCATGTCACTCTATTCACATTACTCATAGAAATGACAATGCTAATCATGGTCTGACAGCACGGTTGAACGGCTTCTCGACAGCGGAATAAAAGTCTATTTTCAGGGAACAATGAATTTGTATTTAGGATTTACAAGGCAGTGTCTCAGTGGATCCCTGTCTGTCAGTATCTTAATCGAGTGATTAAAGTTCTCCTAGAACTTGCATGTCTATCCAACTGATTGCTTGTCTTGGCACGCGACTTATAATTTTTCTAAGCTAGTTAAAAAGTTCCGGTACAGACTATCGAGGTATAGAGAAATTTCTGCAGTAATATATCTAGTAATGGCTCCTGTTCCAAATACCACGTGCAACGTGTCCATTCTTCAAGCTTGACTGACTGTGTGTTTGTTTGTTTCAGGTCAACCGGCAATTTCGCGGCCGGCGCGGCGGGTGGCGGGTGCGGGGCTCCGCGCTCCGCCCCCGCCACCCCGCTGCAGCTCGAACCTCACCCCCGCTCCACCAAGCATGATAAGTAAGTATCCTTAATTATTAGACTACGGCATAGGATTAACACGTGGTCTTTTTACCTATTGAATCCATCACCCTTCAGTATATCTAATGTCGTTTGTCGTATCACGCTGGATGTGTACCCTTAATTTGCAGACGAATGGGTAGTTGACCCAAAGGTCACCAACCCGCTTACCGACTAGTCTAAACAACTAAATTTAAAACAATGCGACGTAATTTCGTATTGTGTTTTAAATATATTCCAGTGGCAGCCATTGTGTGCTTAAAGCCTTTTTTTCATGTGCCATTCTCATGAAAGTCCTAGTTTTAATTAAAATCTTCAAAGGCAAACCAGGCACGATTTAATATGTATAGTAGGGCACGATTTAATATGTTCGCAACTATTTTAGCTTTCTGGGAAAAGGTAGGCTTTAAAGTCTATCTTTGAAATGCAGAAGTGGTTTTTAAGTTTTTAATACCACAGATTACTACGCGCGCGATGTCAAAGTACGGTTATTTTAAAACATGTTGAGATAAGAAGTCCTGTAAATAAAACGGTGATTAAATATTTTAGCATAATGCGCTGAAAGATAGCGGATTCAGCGAGAATTATCACGCAGGTTAGTATTTAACCGTATCTACTTAATATACGAGTGAATAACCTTCCCGTAAATCAATACTACCGCAACTCACCTGATATTAACGATTTTGTCATTTATCAATCGCACATTATCTGCGATTATAGAATGATTACGATTAGCTTCGTTTCGTGCAGGTGACTAATCAGTCTTGTTTACGTCGCCAAATCCACTAATCGTGTGTTGAAATACGCATTCACAAAATTCTATTGTTTTACATAGTAACACGTTGCGTGAACAATTTTTGGTCCTTCAATCCGAAGCTATGATGAGCTGAGAAAATATTTAGTGTTTGTGTAGTGTTTTCTTTTTGTGCTATAATGGAAACCACGGCTTCACATGATGAAGGGAAGGTGACTAAGATAGCCTCGTCTGTTACTGATGGAATCAAGTAAGTTTTACTGCAGCAGAACTGCCAGAAAGCTCTATACCATGCTGTGCAGATAAAGTGTGATAAAAATTATGAAGTCATATCACCGGGGTGATTTTGTACCTAAAATTATATCTGTGTAGGTGGGGAAATATAATTATGTACCTATCTAAGTTGGTGATGGAACAAATTCCTAAGGAGTAGTCATCAAGGCTCACTGAGCGTTCGATGTCTGATCAGTAGACAATTTATAACATCTTGCTTCAAAGAAGACGAATATCCTGCTTACAGCATTGTTAAAAATCCGTGATATAATGATGATGGAATAAATAATTTCACAATGTCATCCATGTAAGCAGAAGATACAATAGCACACGGAAATATAATTTTACTTCTATATTGAAATGTGTGCCGTGTCGTGTTTCCGTGTCTGCAATAGACTATTGATAAGGTGTTTGTGTGGGTGTCGTGAAGGGCAACTAAATATTGGCTTTCCGATAAAGGTCCATACTCGCCAATGCAATATCAATATGCCTGAAACATATATCAAAATCAAGGACGGTGTCATGTGTTTTCTATCACTAAGGTTCATTTTACGTGTCCCTGACAAGCTGTAAGTAGTAGGTCAAAAAATTATTTACATGGCACATACAGAGACTGTTACGAAAATTATATTTTTTTCTGTTGGATGTAGGTATATGAGTGTAGAAACTTGAATGTGGCTTTTCTGAGGTGATTAATTGGCACCACGTGGTGGCGTTTATCTAAAAGCCGATGTAATCTAAACGAGAAGACTTAAGAAAAATTCGGAATTAAGTGACTTATCTTAAATAGCCCCAAAGATAAAGTTCGTTGATTCCTTGGAGACGGTTCATTGTACCGGTCAACGTGGTCTAATTTCAGTTGTACAAGCGGTTATCTTATGTCAAGTATACAATAATGCGTGATTTCCTGACACCTACTTATTTTATCTATGTTCTTTTATCTCTACACTATTTGGCTTATTTGTAAAGATATGTGACATGTTTTGCAAATAGGTAGTAACTACCAAAGTTATCGGAGCAGAACTGATTCACCTATTGCCAAATGATTAATTAGATTAATCTTATAAATTGTTAGCATTACTCATTTTAAAGATATCATCAATTTTGACTATTTACTCATAGAAACAATTTGGTCAAGAGTGTTTCTGTAGAGTACTTAGTGTCCAGCCTGCAAATCTTTTCAGTATTAAATACCAATTCAGTATAAAACATAGCATAGCATAACGAATTGTAAACTTGGTGTAATGAAGTGCTTCTCCATAAACGTATACTTTTCTCATCACATAGCGTGACTTTATAAATATTCATACTCGCGTATTGTAGGCAGACTGACGTCACACTATTGTAATATCGAAGATATCTGCAGATAACCTTGTATGCGTAAAAACATATCTTAAAAACAACAGCCTATTAATTTCTGTCTAGAAAACTGCCCGTGACTAACTAACATGGAGTTCTTCAAAATGCCTTTTACGAACATTGTTTGTATTTTTTTTTTTGCGATTTCTTTATACCATCAAGGGAAGTCACATGAACAGACACAGAATATGAGTAAATTCGAATTTAAAATATTTAAGTACTTTTGATAAATTACTGGTATCAGGATTTTTATCGCAAAGTGAGAAATCACTAGTCAAAAGGGTCTCCGAAACTAGACTTCGGGTAGATTCGACCTCTGTGAATTGTTTGTCTGTTTAATTATATTATCGTAAATTATTGTTTAACACGACCTTCATATCAGGTATTAGTTATTTTTCATCGATAAGATTAATACGTCCTGTGTATATATTTCCAAGTAGGTAAGATTTATGTGAATGTGTAGGTACCTAAAATCGCATACATTCCAAGATATGATCCCAAGTACTTTCAAACATGCCAGGGGTTTTCAGCCAAACCTTCTTCTTCCTCCCACGGTTTCGCCCATGTCCTGTGGATACTAATTCGCGTTTCCGTAAAAAAGTAAGTTGTCCTCGATAAATAATCTGGCTCTCTGGCACTAAAAGGTTTTACTGAGATTAAAGCGTTCAGGCAATCAAATGAATTCTTCGACTCGCTAATATTGGTAAGAATGATGTAGTGTTGTAAGATTTATATGTTTAAAATTAAGTCTTTGATAAACCCCAACAGTCTGATGTTATAATTGAATTCACAGTTAATTTCTGAAATCTTCCTCAATGTTTTCAGGAACTGATTTCCTCACGGTAAAGCACATTGAGCTTTTACACATCAAAGAGTCTATTTCTATCAGACACATTTGATGTGAGATGACTCAAACGCTGAGGGACTGAGATCTTTCTAAATTCTGCATTGTTGTTTTTGGCATATAACAGAATTCCTTTGGTTCATTTAGGAGAATATCGTGGTTTCCTACAGTTCCTGTCAAACTCTATCTAATCTATCCTCATAGCTAATCTTTTCAGTCTTTTTGATGAAGCATAACAGACGGATAGACGCCTTAAAGTATTAGCAAAAATAGATGTATCATCAACAAAATTTTATTTACAACGGTTTTACGCCGTGTAATATTAGCTTTTGTAATATGTCCTCTGAGCCATCAATCAATGACAATTAACTTGGACGGATTAGGATTAAATGTAGCATTGTGTGTACAAAGTACGTGTGTTTGTCACGTGTGAATAGCAATTCAGTTGTTGAGCCCATTTGTCCAATCAACACAGATAATATTGATGTTCCCGGCTTGCCCTCGTTTCGCGCGAACTGTTGTAGCGATAGCACAACAGGCTTTTTATTGTACTTCACTATCTTGCGGATTTATCCTTATATATATCTAAGATACGTGTTTTCAAATCGTGCACTTCCTTTATCTTGGCTCAGGATAGACTTTCTGAAGTTCTTTCAATCATAATTGAAATTTTCAGTATGAAATGGCGATGGTTGAGATTTTCTAAATCTTATTCCAAAACCTTTAGTTGCCTCAAAGAGCCACTGCTTTCAAAGTTGTAACTTTTCTTCCTGGGTTATTATTGCGATCTATCGCTTGACTACCATTCCAATCTATTCAAGGCTTCTAAAAATTGGAAATTATGACAGTGTCTGTCGAAATCGTTGCATAAAATTCTTTAAAGTCCACTTTGAGTCCTATAATAATTTGATTTCATAAACTACTTGGCTTTGTCGTAATATTAAACTCAAGGAATTTGGAACTATTATCTACTTATATAATTTTGCCAGATCTACCAAACAGGTTTCAGTTCTATTTTGACCATTTTATTAGAGGTTAAACATTTATTGGCAGACAATCATTTATTATGAATTTCTGACGTAACTTACGCATCACCATTACACGACGCAAACTACGTTATTATTTATAGAGTCATAGCTTAAAACAATAATTCAATGATTGACTCATGCCTGTGAGATATCACAGCATTTTATTAGAAATTCTTAGGTTTTATAATCTATTGTGTTCTGTCCGTACCTTGCTTGTTTATAAACATCGTCACTTTACAGCAAACTATATTTGCAGTCAGTGTATTCCTGCGTAGTAGTCGAACTGTACCGGACAGCCGTGGACCGGTGAATGGGGGCTCAGGTGATTCGAGTCTTCCGATCGTACGATACCACCATTACCTTTCTCTCGGTTATTCTCGATGTCAATAGCACTCAGTCTCACGGCATGTGGGCACGTTCGCCGAAATATTTCGTTATTACGTCTGTATGTCTCGATTCGCAAGGTCGTTGGACTTGAACTTCCTTCACAAGACACCGCACGATATACCCATAACTACTTAAAACTTACAAAATTCTTAAAAAATGTGTACGTACAGCTGTGATAATATATAAAATGTTTCGGTTTACTTGTAACTCTCTCTATCTTATCGTCGCGATAAATTAGTCCGTACTCGATACACAATCGATATTATAACTAGATACGTTTATGTATAACTGTTTTCAACAGTTATTCTCGCGAGCGCGGACAGGCCACTACATCGGTGTCTTGTTACGCGGTTTATAATTCTTAATTATTTATTCCACGTTCGTAAAATAGTGTGTTAGCTATTTTAGTGTGTCCGTAACCAATGCAAGTTTAAAGTGTGTGTGGTGTGTGTAAAGATACCAGCCGGTTTGTTTTATTCATCAGTGTTGTGTACAAAAATATGTTAGCGATATCACGAGTTGGTGAATTCGTGATCCCACATGTCATTGGCTCATGTTCTGTTGCTTTTGTTTATATTGTCTTTAAACCGGATAGTATGCATGTTGCATGTAGTAAATCTGTTGTGTTACTTGTAATGTTTTCTCGACCGGTTTCAACCGTCCTCTTTTGCTCAACTGAACAATTTCCACTGACCCCGCATTGCATGGCGGCGTGATCATTTATGTCATCGTTCTATGTTGCTACTTTATTTTTATCGCATCAAGTAAGTAGAGTCTCAAAAATATGATGTTTAAAATTTTGAGGTTATGTTAAACTTATTGTTTTAGAGAACTGAACAAATGTTTGTAGTGTCTTAAGCATTTTGTTTGCTTACCAAATCTTTAATGGATAACCAAGATCTTAGAAGATTTTTGTTTTATTTTCTGCCTCCTAATAAAAACGTCACTTAAATACATTATCTTGTCTGGGATCTTGATGATTACGTTAAGAAAATACACATTGTGTTAGGAGATTAGTAGGAACTTATCCATGCAGGTGCGCTAGTGGCTCTATATTTGCCAAATTATCTAGTTAATTCCATGTTTTATCTCTGCCTAGCAGCGCTATCACTTGTTTAATCTGTTTTTATCTATAACCTGAATTCTACACATCTGTTGATGTAATGTTACCGACTAATACAGTTCAATAAAGGTAGAGATTTATGAAGTGTTTGACTTGCTCCAATTGCGAGTCATTATGGTAAACAGTTTCATACGCTTGGCTAAGATACTGTGCTTACCATTCAGTAGCTACAAAATGAACTAGATCTTGTTCTAAAATAAATAGGCTTCGTGGAACGAATTTGCAACTTATTTACGATTCGCCAAAATATGCATACTCTTCGGTTTAAAATAAACACTAGACAAGTTTAATAACATTTTCTTTACATAAGTATATCGCAATTGTTATTCATTTCATGTTTATTTTAACTTTAATTTGCGTCATGTATCATCGTAAAACGATTATAAGTAGCCACGCTCAACCATTAATATAAAATAATACGCATCAACTATATTTGTTTTACGATAATCGTGATTTTTATCAAACATGTTATTTTAAACGTGATCACATTTAAACCTATATTCACTTGCAACTCTTTACATACCTGCTTTCCTTAATAATACTTTATTATTTGGCTTTTTGGTGTTAAAGAACTGGAATAAACAACGAAAAATGTGAAATTAAAAAGTGTGTGAACTGAAAATAGTCAAGAATGGTGGATAACGCTTCGTTTGAATACTCGGATGAATCGAGTGGAGAAAGCAACTATGTGAACGATATCAATGGAGGGTAAGATATTGATCTCATAAACAACAATCATTATAATTATGATATACTATGACATTAGTTCCTCTTATTCCGTTTCTTGATTTTGCATGTATTTTTTTATGTGGGAGTAATGAATTATTTTAGCGATAAAGAAAAATATTCAATAGAACGCACGGTAAATTCAGGAACTAAGAGATCTTAATCTGAAAATTCGCTCCCTTAAAATCCCGCTGAAAGTCAACCAAGACTCTCCAACGAATGAACCTATTCACTGCTCTAACATCATTTGTACTTTTTGTTCATTCCAAAATATTCAGACAATTCTTTCTTTTCACGTTCTCGTAACCTATTACATATGTACATGTATTCCTGATACCAAAGGTTTCTTCACTGCAAGATTATTTCTAGAAATTGCGAGATAAACAATTCTAGGAGCTCTTATTCTCAATACCCGATACATACGGACAGCACTTTTAACATGCGCATAAGTAATGTGATCTACATTATTTGGCGTGGACTTGTTCTAATTTATTGATTCCGTTAAAGGGAAATTACTAGTATAACCCTGATTCATAATTTACAGTTCACATTGAAACTCGAATAACAAACTGCATCCAACTGTTTTCCATATGCCCTGAATGATAAACACGATATCGTACTGTTCCCTGTTATCCGTGGCATATTAAAATTCAATAACTTGCGTAGACTCATGCGTCATACAATGTTTTATGTATTTAGTACAATATTGATCACTCCTTATCTCCCCGACTATAAGGTAGAATTCATCTCGATCGTAGGGACATGTTTTTGCGCCGGGTTCCAAAATTTTGTATGGATGCATATAACCTGGGACAAATACGGTTGTTGGTCAGTTGTATGTGTCGTCGTTTTGAAGTCGGTGTCCTCCTGAGCTTATTGCGAAAATGGGTGTGTTTTTCTTGAAGAGGTGAGATTTTATATATTTTCATACCTTTTGTTTGTCTGGCTTAAAGTGTTCAGCATCCACCTGTGCGATAAGATACTGTTGTGATATCTTGTGACATGAGGATTATCTATTTTTATTTGTAGGTAGTATGGCTCGGTTTATATTTTATTGTTTACTATTTGTTCTGCGTCTTTCTTTTGGACTTATGCCATAATCTAGGCTTTTCATCTTTCTAACCCCTAAAACATTGAAGGCAGACAGAAAGACCAGAATGTGTAAAGTTTCCCTAAACTATACAATATAATACTCACATACAGGAAATCCATACCCAAACTAGTCACCGTAATCTGTTTCAAGCGAGTCAATACAAATATATTTTTGCACGATATTTACCTACGTTTTACCGGATGCTGACGCATTGCACGCACAATCGTATGCACTCTCCATTTCATTCCTCATAAATTTAATTCATTAGAGAGTCCATTAAAATCGTAATAATTGCATTATTGATTGGCATTTGCAAACTTGACTCTAGGTTCACGATAACGGTTTCCGCTTTCCTAACAATGTTTGAAGTCAATCGATCATTGTGTCCGTTTGTCACTAACCAAGCGTAGTGAACTATAAACTATGGCCTTTGTTTCCCTAACAGTCGTAAATAGTGTGTCCGTTTGCTAAACTATACGACATTGTCATTTATCAGTACCGCGTATAATGGATGTTATCTGGACAAATGAATCATGTTTCTTTTCTTTTATTTCCAGGCTGTTTACAAAATCTGGTCTATTAGCACACATTTTCAATGTTAAAGTCACCCCGCTTCATTACATGAGCTTAAGGTTTTATCGCCCAAAAAATAATCGTATACACAAATATTTGTTTCAAACTGATCTCCCAAAATGAAGTCTCCAAAAGACCGCGATTACATGAATATTTTCTAATCTAAATTGAAATCTGAGCTGACAGATCAAATACCGCATTTAGTCTCAAAATTGAATTTATCTCTCAGTCTATTGAGCATTACATAAAAGTTAGGACACAGCTGCTAAAATAACAAAATGGAAATTAGGACCCGAAACTTTGGACTTGTAACTTTTGATTTTGCAAACCCGTGTTATGTAAAATTATTACAAAATCGAAGCAATAATTTTATTTGTTGCAAGTAGGAAATAAAAATTCTGTTTTCCTGGGGACAGCCATTAGGGTAGCAAAATATATTATAACACTGGCTTTTGGAAGTTTCTTGGAATATGATCAATATCGTTATGTATTTGAAAAAAGCGAATGCTTGCGAAGTATATAAAAGGATATTGCTGCCCATTCTCCTAATATACTTCGTAGTTATTTGCAGCGGGAAGTGACGTTCTATTCTTAACTGAGACCTTGGATGTTTGGCACCAATATAGCCATTGAGGTCTTTCAACTCAGCAAGTTACAGCTGTATACGGCTTCTTATTGTGATTGCTTGATTTGTAAATATCACACTGTCTTGAACGTGATCAATCACGTTTTGACGAGGTGGCTAATGTTTAGGACACGGCTTGTAAACATAGATTCAGGAATTGAATAAACGTATAAATTGTGTAGCCATTAGCAGACAGATCCAATTTAGCAATAAATTGGATCCAATTCATCATGGACTGTGAAAGCGAAATGAATCATCAAAAATATCAGGAATTTTATAGAGCGGTGTTTTTGGCAGACTTGTTTATCGCTGACAATTCTAATATTCTGTGGAATATACTTGAAATATGTAATACAAATCCGGTGTTCATAAATAAAGCCGATCCAATTTAGCCGAAGGATGAAACACCGTAACAAAACATGTATTTATTCGTACAGGCCTTAGTCCGTGACGTATAGCAACACGTTTATTAAGCGGCCGTCACGTGGATGGTAGTAATTTGTGGGCCGAGCCGCGGGTCATCACGTGTAATATAATCATGGCATTATGGAAAACATTGCAGCTCCATGAACTCTATGGAGGTGCGAGCTCAACGTTATTGCATAATACTGGCAGGTTTTAACACCTAATATTATTATTAGGCATTCTAAGTTACATTGTCTTCGCATGAGGAAAATTGCAATGAATGTTGGTTGTTGCGCAGTTTGCATTTAATGCAGTAACCTGATCTGTAGGATTAATTTAGAGGATAATTTCTGTAATTGATTGTTTTATTTACTTGGTAGAGACCTTCTCTGCATGAACTGCGAATTTGGGTACAGATGAAAATATGACATAAAAATGTCAATCGTGTTGATTCCGGAGCAAACTGTAAAATCATAAAATCAGGCCATCCATCAAACCTTGAAGTTTTTGTATTAGCTGAAATAAAATTTTGCAAGATAAGACAAAGAAAAAAACTCCGTATGGAAAGACGCGAATACAATCCGTCAGTAATAACTTTCTAGACTGATTTTAGAAAATAAAATCTACTTTCTAACTCAAAACAATGAATACAGCAACTTCATGCGCAATCAAGTAGCAACATCTTATAATTTAACTTAAATTATTCTCAGTAGAAATAAAAGCGTGCTTATTTACTGTGCCAATTCACAGAAGTTCTCAACAAAATGAAGTGAATTTGGAAGAAGGAAGTCGACCCAAACTTGACCTTAAATATGGCTATGTGAGGCAAAAACTTGTTTGTTACATAATACATGAAGTTATCGTTAACTTGCCGCCGAATATTTTGACGTTTAAGGTAGATGAGGCGTAAGGCCATTTATTTAAAGATTTAGAAGGACTATAAATTATGATTCCGTAGTTGCCAGGGGAATTTGGACAACATGATTTCTTAATTTTTGACATAAAAAATGTATTCTCGCAAAAATAAATGGTCTTTATCTACTTAAAACTTACTTTGTTCTAGGTTTCTTTTGTACTGTTACGAATATTCAATTTTGGACCACTTTCCTCTTCGCAAATATTTAATAAAGTATCCCAAGTTTCTGCGAAAAGTTTTTCATGAATATTTGAATTTTGTATGTTGCTGTGTCTTGGTTGCAAGATAATTTTATTTTGAGTGACTGTAGGGTCTGCGTGGGCAGTAACCTTTCCATTCAATGTACTGTGCGCTGTACACAATAGGATATTGAAAGCATTCATCCGCTATCAAGTACAGGTTTGAGCAATATTCCCTGCTCGTTACTTGCAGCGACGGTTTTCCGGGACTAGTCTGCATCAGACGTTTATGTCCCACTATTTTGATTACCTACTGACTTTGTTCAACTACCAGTAATTTATTGCAGTAGTACCGTAGGGTCGTTTCGTGTACCGTAAAACATTGGAACGACCCGAATTACCCTAATGTTACGCTATTTAGCCGTCATAAAGTTTAAAGCCAGGAAATGGCTTTAGTTGCTTTGACGAGCATTGATTTCATTTTGTTTTTATTTATATAGGAAACCACTGAATGACCTAATGATGGCGCTAATAACGTATTCTAATTTTAATTTCGAATTCGATGATTCAATCATTTGTTGTGTTGGGATAACGTCAACATGAAATGGATTTCAGTTTAGCGGCTTTGTTAACGGCTTCAAAGAATGTTGATGGAAAGTTTTCCTTTATGTAGGTAATATCATTGCTCAAACGTATCTCAGCATGTTAGAATATGAGTATGTCTATTGTTGGATTGAAACTGAATACTCATTTCAATTTTCTGTATGTCTCGTATATGCTATTTGCATATAAACGTGATGAAATAAACGTTTTGTGTATGGTCTTATTGTGAAGTTAACCTTGCCGACTCCATCACTTGAAGGCGACTTATTTTACACTTATATTCCACGTGATCATTAAGAGAACTGAAATGTTAAAAACACAGTTTTTTATTATATTGAACAAAAAAAAACACAGTTCTTCTCTTCTCTATCTATCTGTGTATCTTTACTTAGAGGTGGACTACCAATAACATTGAAATATGTATTTTTCTTGTTTTCATACCAACGATTTTTAATTACTTAGGTGTCTAGCATGCACGGGCACCATGTCATTAAGAACAGTACAATGTCACAGAGGTTACATTTTATTAAAGGTTTTAGTAACTAAAGACTCTATTTCAATCGTACCTATAACGTACATGCATGCCCAGCGCGGTGACTTCGGGCAAATCCCCCCATCATAGGAGCCTTTGTCCAGCAGTGGACGTTTTTCGGCTGTGACGAAGTGCCTTTACTGAATGTCCAGTGGACGTCTATCGGCTGTAAAATTGTCCCCATATTAAAAGCCTCCATTTCTCTCTTTCCAGACAGGCCATAAAGCCGCTATCAGGGTCGGCGCCGTCGGTGCGGGCTGCGACGCTGAACTCGGCAGGCACGGGCGACACGACCGAAGGCAAGCAGCCCAGCAAGTCGCGACAGAAGAAGTTCCAAAGGCATTTCCCGCAGGTCGGGCCTGAAGAGAAGGTGCTCAATTGTAAGTACTCAGAAAGTAATGACTTAAAGAAAGGTGCTAGAAAGAGTCGCTGTGGCCCTAACACAGAACAGATAAATAAAGGGTCTCAGTCAGGAAAAGTATACGTCATGCTTGTGCTCAAAGCAGAGAGTTTATCTGTTGTTTTCCATCCTTAAAGAAAAGCAGCTATTGAGTTGATTTTTTTCGGAAAATAGCTAATGTGTAGCGTTTTCATCTTTGTATTATCAGAGTAACCTGAAACTCGGAAAACTCTGCGAAAACCCACCACAAAATGTTTTATGTTTCAAGAATCGGGTGTAGCTTGATTTGGACTATATTTTAGTGTTGTTCTGCCAGTATTTATCATTTAGCATATTCATATATCGTAAAGCGGACTTCAATTTTGAACAAAATTGATAGAATTTACATAAGTTACAAGCAAATACATACAATAGAAGCAAAAATTATGTGACAGAAGCTACAACTTTATTACTTAACCGCAACCGTGTTATCTCTGCTATAAAAATAGATAATATACGGGAAGCGCCACGAATTTCATCATAATCGCCATAACAGTTTTGCGACATAATCTACTAGACTCGCCTACGAGTATATTTTTATCACTAGTGACACATATTTTTGATACATTGTTGACAGCTCACTGGTAAAACAAAGAGCCATGGGTTTTTATTAATAGTTATATATAGTAATATATTCAATAGTGAAAAAGACTATAGAAATGGTAAATCAATTTAATATTTTACTTATTTTTAGTTATTAACTTATGGAGATCTTGTTTAAGATAATATAATTTTAAGTCCTCGATGTGGTAGCCAGGCTACAATTCATATTAATACGAGTATGTAATTGCGACTTCGACAGGTCTTTAACTGCCTACCATCATTGTAAATATGTAATCATGATTACTGAATTTTAATCCATTCTTCCTGAACCGATAAACGGTACAAATGCGCCCTTTCCTCCCAGTTTTCCTGTTACTCTGAAATGGTTACGCATTTCGTATTTCTGAATGTCATTTCAAAGTCAATGCCTCGTCCCAGATTTGGGAAATATGAAATTCTGAGTATGGGTTTCATCATGATAATTTCTGTTTTCCAACCAATAACGAGTCACTGAACTTCAGCCTATCAGTCCTGGTGACGATGAATGGCCCCGTTGCAAGATTTTGCATGTCAATTATTGGCTTGACCTCAGTTTATAGAAGCGTATTCCAGATTCTGTTTATTAACGCGGTTAAGACACGGGGCATCATTTTTAATTCAAGGTTTATGCCAGTTAAAAACACGTTACACAGAAGACTGACTTTTACCATAATACATTCAAGTTTAGCTTGAGTTCCCTCTTAGGACCTGATCTCAGTTCTCAGAATTTGAATAAGCAGAACACATTTTCTTGTTTATCAAAAAGTTGAATGCTTTAGCTATCATTATCAAACCTGCCATTATCCCTATTTAGTGTTTAAGTTCGGAACAACATGGCTTCTTCCATACCCTGCTATCTGACCTCATCTCCCACACTCCCTCCAGCCATATCGTCTTTCACACCATGGTTTCTTTGTTCTTCCTCTTCCTTTATTTCTAATGCTGTAGCTATGTTCTAGATTATTGGCAACACTTAGCCCAAACAAATGTTATGCAAATAATCTAGGTTGGTCGAGGTTAACCGATTAGGATCGTGTAATCATCGTGCACCTTAGACCTTTTCATAGTCGCCTGTTTTGTCGGCGAATGACCTAGGGGCAATACCCTTTGTTGGAACCTTAAATAGTCTGAAATCTGTGGTTTGGCAGAATGGGGTTGGAGTATTATTTTAGGAACATTGAGGAATATACCTCATATTTTCATGTCGTGTTTAATTATTGAATTCTTTTATAAAAGGATTTTTATTCAGAACTATTATTAAATTAATAATATCATGGAGGTCACGGTTCAGGAATGATGTAAGCGAGCAAAGAGTATTTTATTACACCTATGGAAACTTTATGACGATTTTATGCAAATGTCAATCTGACACAAATAGCATTGAGTCTACGGAATATTACAACTAAATAATATAATATTTACTTGTTTGGATTGGTATCAAAATATAAACAATTTAATAAGGGCAAATAAGAAGGTCAATTAGCTTCCTGCATATTTGTCAAATAAGGTCAGTAAATATGGACAGAATATTTGGGTTACCCAAACTTATAAGTCGACATAGTTCCCGAAAAGTCTTTGGGGTACTTCGTAACAAGTACATTTGCAAAGTTTAGACGGCGTAATTGGAGAACTACCATTAGAAAACGACTTGTCTTATAGCCATATCTAATCTAATTATCACACCATCTAAATTCAATTATTATAATGTATCGAACGAACTAAGATCAGGATCTAGTTTTCATTCGTTCCTACAAAGCGGTTTGCAACAGACGTCCCACACCTACTTTGCTGGTTCGTGTATTAATTTGGTCTTTATAATCTCTTTCAGATTACTCATGTGCCCTGGTGGGTGATCTGCTGCTTCAAGGTCACCTGTATATCACGAAGAACTACTTCGCTTTCTACTCGAATGTGTTCGGCTATGTGACCAAGGTGAGCAACTTTATGTATGTCGCTTGATTGCTTTGTCGCTAAGTGGTCTCATAGATATTAGAACTTGTTACTGCCGTTTAACGAGGTGCAATTATGGTGCATTAATTTTGTTATTTAAATGTCGAAATTATAAATGTTTTATGTGTTAGAAAAGTAAATGCAAAATTCAACTACTAGTCACATGGTTATAAATAAATAATGAAAAGGTGATTTATGATTTCCGATTTTATCATGATTGTAGCCTAAGTTGAAGCTTTTTTCAAACCTTGGCATTCAAGTTAAAAATTGCTCTTTCTGAAAAAGAAACTTTCCACTCAAGATTTGAATCGCATAATGAAACAGCACCCTTAAACCTCGATTTTGTTTTCCAGCTACTAATCCCAATAATATCAGTCCTCCGGATAACCAAAGAGAAGGTGGCTCGTATCATCCCCAACGCTGTCGGCGTGTGCACTCGCGATGAGCGACACGTGTTCGGCTCGCTGCTGTCGCGAGACTCCACATACAAGCTCATGATGCACGTCTGGAAGGCCGCTAGAGCACCAGAGTTGGCGACTCCTAAACCTCAGGTATGTACTGGATCTTTAACCCATTAGAAGTCGCTGTTTTTGTTTCCATTGGTTTGAACCCCTCTAAAGTTTTGACTAGTCCCGAAAATGGCTGGTCTTGGGAGACCTTAGGTCAGTGTTGGACGGAATTGGCTTATGTGATGACGACGAAACAGATTGCAGAAATGGGTTTGCTTTGCTAACATGGATAATGGTAACCAAGGTAATGAGAAGGAGGTATGAAGATGAGAATCCTGCAAGATGAATGCATCCTATCTACTGCAAACCTACGACACTGAACCTTCAAATTTTTCAAAGTATTGTTTTTATGTTTTACAGGATCTCCGAGCATCAGAAGTGGAGCTGGAAGTGTCGGAGTACTCTCCGGAAGACGACAGCAGTTCGGCGGGAGGCGACCAACATGACGCGCCCTCGCCGCCGGTCCGACGAGAGTCCGAAGCCATCATAGCTGCAGGTACGTATATTGAGAGACAGCTGAAGTTATATACTGATTATTTTTTGCAAAGGCGTCATCGGTATCATTGGGTACCTTGCAAACGCGCAATAGCACGAAAGTTCTTTTAAACACATATGGCCTTACTACAAAAACTTAAACGTCTGTTTTACACTTGTCTAAAAAAATTGTGACTGCAAAATGAAGCATATGTCAACGTCATAATTTGTCATTTTTTAGACAAGTCTTAAACAGACGTTTAAAAGTTTTTGTGGTAAGGTGGCTTGACTCTTTCGGTTGACGTTTGATAGCTGACTGGAAGAAAAAGACATGTTGCGCCGACCTCCAATGACATGGGAACAGGGCAGGAAGATGAAGATGTCTCTTTTCGGTTGTCAAACCTTCCCAAAGAATCTATGAAGCTTTCTTGAGGCTCCCTTCTAACTTTGGCAGTTGACACTTAAATGGATCTGTCGTCATCTTGCAGCAGGAGGTGCAGCAGTGATCCAGCCGGCGCTGCTGACGGGCAGCGGCACGTCGCGGCGCGCGGCGGGGCGCTGGTGGCGGCCGCTGCTGGCGCTGCTGGCCGCGCTGCTCGCCTGCAGCGCCGCGCTGCTCGCCTACCGGCTCTACCTCGCCACGTACCACACACCGGTGAGTGCCTATCCTCTAAGGAGACCAGCCCGCGCTGCTGGCGCTGCTGGCCGCGCTGCTGGCCTGCAGCGCCGCGCTGCTCGCCTACCGGCTCTACCTCGCCACGTACCACACACCGGTGAGTGCCTATCCTCTAAGGAGACCAGCCCGCGCTGCTGGCGCTGCTGGCCGCGCTGCTGGCCTGCAGCGCCGCGCTGCTCGCCTACCGGCTCTACCTCGCCACGTACCACACACCGGTGAGTGCCTATCCTCTAAGGAGACCAGCCCGCGCTGCTGGCGCTGCTGGCCGCGCTGCTGGCCTGCAGCGCCGCGCTGCTCGCCTACCGGCTCTACCTCGCCACGTACCACACACCGGTGAGTGCCTATCCTCTAAGGAGACCAGCCCGCGCTGCTGGCGCTGCTGGCCGCGCTGCTGGCCTGCAGCGCCGCGCTGCTCGCCTACCGGCTCTACCTCGCCACGTACCACACACCGGTGAGTGCCTATCCTCTAAGGAGACCAGCCCGCGCTGCTGGCGCTGCTGGCCGCGCTGCTGGCCTGCAGCGCCGCGCTGCTCGCCTACCGGCTCTACCTCGCCACGTACCACACACCGGTGAGTGCCTATCCTCTGGGAGACCAGCCCGCGCTGCTGGCGCTGCTGGCCGCGCTGCTGGCCTGCAGCGCCGCGCTGCTCGCCTACCGGCTCTACCTCGCCACGTACCACACACCGGTGAGTGCCTATCCTCTAAGGAGACCAGCCCGCGCTGCTGGCGCTGCTGGCCGCGCTGCTGGCCTGCAGCGCCGCGCTGCTCGCCTACCGGCTCTACCTCGCCACGTACCACACACCGGTGAGTGCCTATCCTCTAAGGAGACCAGCCCGCGCTGCTGGCGCTGCTGGCCGCGCTGCTGGCCTGCAGCGCCGCGCTGCTCGCCTACCGGCTCTACCTCGCCACGTACCACACACCGGTGAGTGCCTATCCTTTAAGGAGACCATCCCGCGCTGCTGACGGCCAGCGACATATCCCGTCACATACCATACACCGGAGATCTATCGTCTTAGGAGATCAGCCAGCTGCCCAGGCAGGACATACTATAGTGCAACAACATACAAGGCAGGCAGGACATACAAGGCGTTTGTGCAGATACAAATGCACTCTGTGTTCCCTTACTGTCGTAGCCCGATTGAATAGCAATCGGATATGATCCGAGATAGATCAGGACCAGGTCTGACAGGTGCACGTGGTATCCGAACTATGGTCCGTTTTATACTCAGGGATGTTGAATACTTATGTATGTTGTAACAATGGGAATGACAAATCTTGCCCTCAGGCAATATTAATATACAAATCTTTTTGGAAAACTTCCGATTCAAGATCTTGTTGGATTGGACACCGTTTATATAATAGCTGCTGCCTTAGTCTATTTTTTTTAACTACGTTATGAGCTCGTCACAATACTGAGTCAGATTAGGCATTTTTACACAGCTGTCACGGTTATATGCTAAATGTTATATTTCTTCATTCCAGGAGGACCTAGTAAAGTTATCAGGCGAGGAGTTATATTCGGAGCTAGTGAGATGGCGGGCGCGGTTACACGGCCGGGCCGCCAACGAGTTGCATGCATTCCTCACTACTAACCTACTGTTGCTTACCAAGGTAATTTGTTCAGTACGTATGTCATGTCATATTAAACCAAATTAAATCATTTATTAAAAAAAAAAAAACATAATCCCACTTTTACATGAGCAAATTACGTAAATTCCTTATTTTGGTTTGGGTTTAGAATCATGTTTTCTAATTTTGTATTTTATAGTATTATTTGTATTTCATCATGTTTAGCATAAATGACTTTTATTTTGTTTTTTTTTTTACACGACTGCCCATAAATCCATCTTCAAAACGAGCTCTCATCTCTCATATTTTATAGATATTACATGATTACTTCTGAATTCCATTGTCAATTATAAAAAAGGCTTCAAAAAGTATATAAAAAAAAAAAAACAAAAAGGCGGTAAACACTTAAATCTGTTGAGATAATACTTGCATAGACTCGGTAAATCAGTCATGAGAGATATGACTCTATCAATTACTATATCCAGCTATCAATTTCTTCACCAACTAACTTTGCAAAGAACCTCAAAAATACCTTTATTCATTCCACAGGTACGACAATCCCTAGAAGCGTTATCAGGCGTGATACTAACCGACATGGCGCAGTCCGGAGCTGCCGAGCTCAACATCGACGTGCCCAACGAGACCGTCTTCAGTTAGCAACACTATTCAATAGAACAGCTGGTAATGTACCATGTAGACGGTGTTGCCATGATATATGGGCCTGGGATTGCCAGCGTGTAAAGGGATTTTTTTTGCGCAAACACGGCCTGGGATTGCCAGCGTTTTAAGGGCTTTTTTTGCGCAAACACTTGTTATTTTTGCGCAAATGGGGGTTATTTTTGCGCAAACACAAAGCACGTAAATGGAGGTGGACTGCTTTTTTTTGAAATTATGAATTAAACTTGCAGATTCAATTTATTATCTATGTGAAAATTAATCAACACTGGTAAAGTGGTATCCAAAGTTAGATCTAACAGATAAGCAAAATGTCTTTATTTCAATGAAAAGTTGGTTTTATCTTCACTTTTGCGTGCTTCAAAAGGCAATCCTTGGTTCACAGAACACCTCGGTTATTAAGAAGTATTATTGTCACCACGCTTGCTAAGATTATGTGGATATCTCCGAGGAAATATTATTGTATTTAGTTGACAGCCACTGTCACAAATATCCGACAAGGAAACGCTTTTCCATGTCTCAGTGAGACGGAAGTGATACTAGTTATTATTTATTTATGCTATTTTTCAGTTGTATAATGGTTGGGTGGAATATCCAAAGTTTGGTCTCAACTAACGGTGAAGAAAGATAGGTTTTATTACACGTAATATATGAATTTTATTAATAAATTATCGACACTTTATGGTGTAGGGTGTCCAAAATATTAAATAGTTAGCGAGGGATTAAAATGACCAGCTCGCTCTAACTTAATTTTAATAAAAGTAAAGTCTTTCTGATTCACAACAACTTGTAAGTGTTCTGCACTTTTAACAATAATTAAATGTTTTAAAGTTCTGACCTCAAATGACAGATTCAATTCTGTTCCTTGCATTTGTTTAAATAATTGATGTTGTTTATGCATTCATTTTAAAAATATTAGAGATTTTAAATTTATTTTTGTTTCAATAAATGTTGACATTTATATTGAAAAATCATTAATCATGATACCAAATAATCGTGTCTTCACAAGTATTAACATAAAAAAAATATTTTAGATGTTTTATTCGGTGACATTCTATGATATCAAGTGTCAGACAGTCATAGCATCTATTCTAATGATTCAGGTTCAATTTTCCCTATACTGCCGATATCGCTACAGTTTTATAGGAGTCAAGAAGACATGCTTCTTATTCCGATAAAATGAAGTTTAGAAAGATTTATGAGAAGCTAAAGTTCATTTAGTAAAATACCTTCTAAATTCGTCTCCGATAAATATTAAATCGGAGCCAATAAATGTTCTATCGGAACCGATATATAGCAAGCGATAACGGCAATATAGTAAGAGTTAACTTTTAACATTTCAATCGTATATCGTTATGTGATTTGTAAATAAGCGGCAAGAAGCCGTAATGTCTATGAGGCATTGCTACGTCATATTAATTTGTGTCAAACACAAACGTGTAGAGTAAGATGCGTGTGTCGAGATGAATGAACGATCGACTTGATGATAATACACAAATAATAAGTACACCTACAACATGTGTGGGATATTGTTTGTTCACAGGCTCGTCTGTGATTGAAACGGCATTTAAATTATCTCATTTCACTCGCGATATTTTATTTACCGCACAATTTTCTCTTTGCCTTCTGTGCAAGTTTCGCATTCCTTCTAACGTCCTACGTCTGCGGTATAACGTACCTGTGTGTATTGTTTAAACATTGTAATGTGAAATAGTATCGCGTTCCTTCGTCTCGGCTTATTGATAGATATTTTCATAATCACAATTCTATAACTTCGGCAATCTTTCATATATTTGTGTAAAACGTTAAATTGTTAAGCTTAGTCTTGGTGGAGAAACGAATAAATAATCTTAGTCAATGTTGCTGTAATATTATTCTTGTATTATTGCGTATTTTATAATAAGTGGATTGGCGTCATAGTTGTGTCTGGCAGTTTTCTCCGAATATGAAAATACGTTTGTAATTTCTATGTAGAAGACGTGTTGAATACGATATTACAACGGATATGAATCGTAGAGTGGTTTCACTGGAGAGTATACAATTGTGAATGTGATAGTGTCAGAAGGCAGGTGCTAGTATTTAGATAAGAGTTATTATAAAACCAACATTCCTCGTTTGAGAAAGTATCCACAAGGTGTCGGGAGTGGAGAGCGTCCAGTCGGGCCCAACGTTCGCTTCAACAGATCGTTTGCCAAATAGCTTCGTAATGTTTCTTGCCAATATATAATGACATTGATAACTCAGTAGACGCAACTATGTTTGTGCACCTAATATTTCTGTATCGATTACAAACAAGCTAAACATTATTTCCTTAAATTACACAGCTAAAGCTAACAAAAATACGCAAACTGCTATTTTGACAATAATGAACATTAGATTAAACAATCTTTTGAAATATTCATACAGTTTTATAAAAATTTATCGATGCAAGAAGTATTAGGTTTTAAAGTTAGTTTGGTTTAAAAATAATATCTAGTAATGCTAAAGTTTTGAAACATAGAAAATCTAGTTCTGAGTGATGCAGGCGTAAGACGATCAGTTTTGGACGGTTTTTTAAAATAGTGTTGTTTATAGAAGTAACTATGTACTTTGTAAAGTTTATGTAATTAATAATTTATTATTCTAGTCTTTGGTCAAGCTCAAGGATTTGTTATTCGGTTCTATTGGGGTTAGTATGTACTTAGAATGATTTTAAAACTAATGTAAGTGTGGAATTATGTTACGGGCACTCGTAAAGTATGTGCAATCAAAAATATTATGTAAAGAATATTATGTTTTAACACATTTCTTATTTATTGTAGATCCAATTACAGTTTGTTATTTTATATCGGAGAGGTTTTTGTTAGATAATGATATATTTTAGCACATTGCAACACTATATTTAGACGATGCTAGCTAATTATTTCCCTCGAACAATTCACTCGATGTATTATGTACAAATATGTTCGTTGTATCACGTAGGTTAATTGGCTGTTGTTAATACTTTATGTGATAAGGGCCTAATGTTGTTGTGCTAGGTTACCATCTGTGCCAAAGTGCTCCATCACTGTTTGTATTCCAAATGACAGATTAGGCCTTTATATGTATCCTTATATAGACGTACCGACTTATGCTTGTTCACTGAGCAATCATCGAGCGAAGTAAGCTTGTTGCAAGTCTAACGCTTGCTGTAAGTCGTGGTGTATTGCTCAGTCATCGGTGGAACAACACTTATCCTCGCTCCATGATTTATATTTCATGTTATTTAAGGCTGTTTACGCTGTCCTATACGAGTCATTATCGGAAATAATTAATATTGCCAAAGACAAAAACACTAGATTAAATGAAATATCAAAAGTAGAGATAGTGAGGTTTGTACATTAATTAGTTTTAGGTAGGTCGTGCTGTTAATTTTGAATTATTATCATGTAAATATAATGATTTTACGTAATTTTAGTATTTTATTGAATTATTATTTTCTGGTGCAATACGAGGAACCAGTGAGATGACAGAGTTTATGTTAATCAAAATTGTGTTGACGAACAAGCATATTATTGTATTTTTATTTTTTATGAAGTTTTATTGCAAAATTATCATTGAACGACAAGAAGCAACACCTTTAAAATGCACTTTATGTGGAATATCTATGCTTGGACCAATATAGGCATCAGCTTTGTAACAAGTGTTATAGCCCAGAATAATGATATGAACCTACTAAAGTTTGTGTATGAAACGTAAAATAGCGTAATTGTATCAATGGGTGATAGAACTGATTTATGATTATTAGTGATTTTAAGTTGTACCACTTAGGAATTGTTATGGACGCGTATGTTGTATGATTTCAAAGTTTGTTTTGTATATTTTTGTTTGAAGTTGTGATTCGTTTGTTGATTTTGTAAATAATAGATAGATGAGTTAATTGAACATGATATCTTGTTTTATTTATTTTTCCCGTGAACCTACATTATTAACAAGACATCTACAGTCAGATCAGACAGCCTGCATAAGATTTTGACCCGTGGCGGAAAAACGACTTATCCAATATAAGAAGCTGGTGGCTAAGAAATGCTTGTTTCCGACTCGACTGTTATTTAAATATCTTTGGCATTCTTTACCTACAACGGGGTAATCAGAAAGTCTGACAGCCATACAGAGATGATGATGATGATGGGCCCTTCCATGTGCTTCCGGGTACGTCGAATTACAAGGAACCCTGTATGCTGCGAAAGTCGTTAGACTGTGCAAAAACACCATAAAGGAAATATGGTAAGGGGGGTAGGTAAAGGATCAATGAAATACAAAATATTTTTCTAACATTATATTAAAAATAGGAGTATGAAAAGTACATTAAATACAATTGTTAAACAACTGTTATAATAAATAAATACTATGTATTTATAACCACTACAATATTTCGTTTACAATTTTATTATACGCAACACTGTTTTAATCACAACTTTACTAAATCTATAAAGATAAAGAATTCATAGAGAGATAAACTAAGTTTTTCAAAAGCCATTATCTTGAAATATAAAACTAATCTTATAGTTATAAACTAAAGGTTTGCGTTATTTTGATAGTCCTAAATCGGTATTAAGTACCTAGTATTTATTATGTTTGGATTGGTTTTGGCACCAAATAGTTCAAATTATTAGTTAAATATTTTCATTATATTTTATAATTATCGTTGTGACGATGTTTGGAGGCCTATGCTACCGATAAATGTGTTTCAAGCAATGAAAATGTGCAGGTGTTTGTGTCTAAAATATTTTAGTGCAATATAAATATCCAGAAATCTGAATTTCTTGGGAACTATTTTATGTATTTAAATTTTCAAAATGGAAACCTCCCGTTATGATGGTAAAATAATCACTTGTACTTTGCTACTAGAATATTTTATTACATTCGAAAAGTACCCTCATAATGAATGATTTCTAAACTGATAAGCTTTTGTGAATTTGAACAATACTAGATAAGGGAAAAACGAAGTCCTAATTGTAACTTAATGCAAAAGTTCAATGTGTTATAATGCTAAGACCAATGTAACCTCCTACTGGCAACCAAAATATAAAGGTTTTTGTGAATTGTAAGTATGTATTTGTATTCGTTCCACTTCAATAACGACACGCGTGTCTAAAAGAGTATTATATATAGTAAAAATACTTCGAGTATTTTAATAAATATGATAATTGGATTGCTTTGACGTCATCGTTCTGACGTCATACGATATTTTTAGTTACCGACGTTGCGTGAAAATTACTGTTTCTATTTTTACTGCGTGTTACTTGAATTCCTTGTGTGAAATTATTTTTTCCTAAGTGGTAGTTCTACTATAGGTAGGGTTACTTTCGCTCAACACTTTTTATCCATTTGTGGGACACATAGGATAAAAATTTGCCTTTATGATAGATACTCTGATTTAAGCCATATTACTGCAAAGTTTCATCAAAATCCATCCAGTAATCATGAACATAGGTACATGTAAATATTTTTAGAATACATATATGTTTTTGGTTTTAATACATAAGATGTTAAGCACAGACTACCGTGCTTAGATTTATCACACATATTGCGATAATGGTATTTTAATCTATATGTAAGTATATTGATTAAAAGCTTATCTGTTGTGTGTAAGGCATCGTAGCGTGAGGTTATGAGTGTAAGGCATCTAATTAATCTATGAGAATTATCTAGTCATACCTAAAGCTTGCATTTAATGGGTAGCATTTTTACAGGTATTTTGTAACAATCAAAACATTTTACTAACAAAATAAACTTGATCATTCACCCCGCGATTCTTAAGGATCTCTATCTAAATCAGGGTTGTCACGCGGGTTTTCTATAGGAAGGTATATAGTTCTAGCGTAACTATTGATTAATTCTACTATGCTGTTTATTTATTCTTGGAGAGCGTCCTCTGCTTCTCAGCATGTTGTACGAGCTGTTTGTCGGTGGCTAGCCCTTTCCTTGTGCGGACGGCATCCATGTAGGCCTTCGCCCTGTTGACTCCGTCCCATTTCTCTCCCCATTGTAGGTACTCCTCCTCCGTGCGAGGCTTCCAGAATGGATCGATGTCTATCACCTGAAAATTAGAAAAATACAGGCATGAGTTCTAAGTTCTATCTACTTTAAAATATTTACATAGCTTTGTAAGAGTTTGAAAAAACATCGTTCCTAAACGAAATCGTTCTACAACCGAACAAATAACGGGGCTACTTACGTTGTAAGGGTTGGACCATAAGTAGGTTTACGATATGTATGAAAGTACGTATGTGTGAAAGTATGGAAGATTAATGATGATTAAGACCCCAAATCATAGGGAATTAAGATAGGGCATGTAAACTACGGTGTACGAGTTAACTTTTGAAAAAAAAAACAAAACATTACGGTCCTTATTAGGTCTCATTATAAAAGCCAGTCAACCAAAAGATACCCACCTCCCAATGACTGAACAACATCTGCGGTGCAGCGAGCCCCGACGTATGAGTCCTGAGCTCCAGCGCGAACTTGAAGCTCTCAGCCACCGGCAGCAGCGCGTGCACCCTGAACGATGCTGAGCCGCTCTGCAGGTCGCTGCCTACGATGCGTCCGCCGCGACGGCCGAGCACTGCGTACAGCTTGCCTAGAAAGATAGAAGAAAATCATGTTAGATCGACATGAAGCTCTAAATACTCTGATGATCTGTAAGGGTTTGAAACACATGCTAAGTTGACTTTTTTAAGGTGAATTTCTCTGCAGGAAATCTGGCAAGTAAGCATGACGTCGCTGACGACCGTGATCAATGAAAAAGTATCCGCGATTCGTCGGGAAGCCTAAAAACTGTCGTCAAAAAAAGTTCGCTTCGTGATATCGCCGGAGTCGTTTGACAAATATTCAGTGGTCAGCAGCCTAGAAAAATTCCTTGCTTCTTATAAATTGGACGCGGCCATTTTGAGATGAAAGGGGGACTTCCGGTCACGGGCGTGCATCCGGTTCAATTGGTCACGTCCGCAAGACATCTTGTGATGTTGCCCACTACGCTCGTATTTGTCAAGTAAATAAGGGAGCTTTTTGTAGACACACAAACTTGAGTCGGCCTAAGAATGTTAACGAAAAAAACTAGTAATAATATCATGTTGTAACGGGAAACACACATACTATAATTGCCAGCAATACGGAATTTGGTTGAGGTTGTAGATAAAAACAAACTATTTTTTGTTAGTGTTACATGCGTGATTGGAATGTAAGGCTGCTGCCACAGTGTTATTTATTTACTCTTCTTAAGGTCGGGCAGTGAGTCAAGTATAACAATATGGTTATTAAACTAAAGGTCAATCATGTTTTCGACACAGTGACTCATTTGGGTGACTGTGCCATGAAGCCCCTTGCAACAAAAGAACATCTTCGAAGTAAACTATATCAACGGAATTTGCAACAGCCTACAGATATTGGAAGGTCAGAACTCCGACGCCTTTCTGGTGACAACGAAGTGTTGCAAAACATATCGGTATTTGTTTCTCAATTTCGCATTTCTACATTCAGTTGCAGTAATCTGAATAAAGGCACGGGTCAGGGTACTCAGCAAATATGGTATTTTAAAAGTTGGCAAATATTTTTAACGCGGAATATTGTATGTGTACCTAACTTTTACTGTTCTCATAAAATGCAAGCAACGCTTACCTATACCGTACCTATTCGATTGTTTTCAGATTATTAATTCGGAATCGTATCTTACGAAGAGAAATGAAAATACTTGCCATAACAAAAAAAAAGTTAAACCGATTAAGAAGACAGACTTGCAAGCTTTAAAAATATTTTTTTGTTAGGTAAAGTCCCTAAATCTTGCCTTTACCAAACCACAGGCACACACATCTGAGCAAGTTGTAAAGCCTCGCAATAGCCATATTGACGTAACCGAAGGCTTGCAATTGGTCGCGGCCGAGAGGAGCCCATTTCCTGTGGTTTTCATTCAGTAAATAATAATTATACGTTATGGACCACGCTGGTACAGCCATTGCTATGAGAAAGTTACTTTTGTACATGCGAGCGAATACATGAATGAGATGGTGAAAGGACAATGGGCGATTCCGGTCCAAATGTCCACCACGAACGAGACCTATATGGCTAGATAGCCCGTTAAATATAGAACATTTTTTGTTATGAAAGTAAAAAAAATATAATGCCAGAAAAAAGTTATAGCAAAATCAAATAAAACATTTTATAGATTTAATCAATTTCATTTTTTCAATTACTTTTCGTGATGTTCGATTTTCGTACTTTCTGTGACTTCTGACAAAATAGAATGGTTCATATTAGAGAGAAGACACCACCAGTTACATCGAACTTTCTTTCTTAGATCCAGGCACCGCTGAGTATATTCAAGCACTTCTGGCGCCTCAATTGGTTAGTGATTCGTACATCCATCGGGCAAAAACTGGGTTGTTTATATGCAAATGTGTCTTACTCATCTTAGTTTTAGATAAAGTTCGGAAATGGACGTGGAATAAAATAAAAAATAATAATGATAACATACAAAAAGTATCGAAAATTAAGAATAGATTTTTGGCTATAACTTTTTTTTGGCATTGTTTTTTTTTTACTTTCTTAGTAAAAGTTACTCTAAATTAAGTGGACTATTTAATTATATAGGTCTCGTTCGTGGTGGACATTTGGACCAAACTTCATACATTCTTGCCCAATCTCCTTTGTGGTCGTGGAGATGATGTGGATTTAAGGTTAGAAGTAAGGTATGTTACCGCACATTTAGATTAGAGCTTTTGCCGTATGAAAAAGGGCCCTTCTGGTCAAACTATCCAGGTTAGAAATAAGTTATGTTACCGCACATTGAGATTAGAGTTTGGACGTTTTAAAAGGGCAATTTGGTTAAACTACCAGTTTTTCCTGAATAAATGAAAATTTAACAATGATTTGGTAAAGCTTTTCATCGGTTACTTTTCAATGCAATTATTATAAGCACTAGAGGGCTAAAAGAAAACAAGCATAGATTTATTATAATCTCTAATGGATGGCTAATTGTAGATACAAGTTATAAATCTATAAGTACCTACGTATCTTAGGAACAATTCTGCCTTCAATTTATAGTGTATGTCAATACACAGTTTCAAAATTCATACAGGAGTTATCAAGTTAAGCGTTTGATTGAAAGTAAAACACGAAAGCCGCACGTTAGTAAGTTCCGCACTATCTACGGTTATGTTATACCATATAATAAGAGAGGCACGCGGGACCGTTTGCGGCCTATATCCCTATCCGTTAGTAACGGACTCCGGAGGACATCCGTCATGGGGATGCGATCGTGATCTCAAATAGACCAGTTTGGACTTTGTGTATGGGTAAAAATAGCGAGGTTTTGTGTGGCTTGTAGAGGTTCGATTTGGTGGCAATTTAATCTGAAGCTTCATAGAGGTGATGGTCGCATTATCTATGTTCTAATTAGTTTTCCGAGGTTCTACTTATATTTATTTTCAAAATAAGCTTTGTTATGTGTATGCGATATACCTGGCCTACTTCTTTTAGTCCAATAGTTTATAAGTCCGTCCTATGGTATATGGATGCATGCCTTAGTTCTAAAACCAATCAGGTGTAATATTAACCAAAAATAAGCATATTTATTCATATTCATATTTATTTCACTGATCTTTTCATTTATCATAAACATATCTGTAATCCAAGACATAAAATTAGTTCCTCAAAATCTTAAGTGACAAAAACTATCCTAAAACCTTTTCCCGGGTCTAAGTTACCTCCCCTCTAATTTTCAGTCAAATCGGTCAAGCCGTTTTCATGTTATGTCGTGGCAACGGAAAGCGGGTTTCATTTTTATATACCTATACATAGATTTCATTCATTATTCCGTCGTTTCATTCACAAAACGTTGTCCGTAAGCCCAGTAGCAGAGTATCGCCCACTCGTAGAACATAGAACACAGATATCACAATGATATCTTGCTTACAATGTAAACGAGTAATGTTAATGCTGAGCTTAGCATGCGCGCTGTATTGTCTATGTCTACATGTCGCTGGAAATGTTAGGGGATTGTTGTATGTTGTGATGTCCTAGTAATTTAACTAGGTTTGGAAAATTATTTTAAGAATGTAAAAATACCGTTTTTTATTGGGTGGTGTTCGTGTAGCTATGGCGTAACTGAGGAATATTTTACCTAGTCAACTAGAGTAGACCGTTTTACAAAGGGGCGTATGCAAATACTTGTAAAGTATGCAAGTTAATAATCATACTTTAGGAATGAGTTAGCTAATAATCGGTTCAGAAAATCTTTACATGTAGGCCTTTTTAGGGGGCATGTTAAACTGTAGGTCCCGGCTGTCATTGAACATCTTTAGCAGTCGTTACGCGTAGTCAGACGCCTGAAGTCTGACACCAGTCTTACCAATGGGTATTGGGTTGCCCGGGAAACTGGGTTCAGGAGGTCAGATAGGCTGTCGCTCCTTGTAAAGCACTGGTACTCAGCTACATCCGGTTCGACTGGAAGCCGACCCCAACATAGTTGAGAAAAGGCTCGGCATATGATGATGATGTTAAGTAATTGATTCTGAAATATAATGGATAGTAAATTATTAATTTCCCTTGTTTCGCACTATTCAGCAGCACACATACGCACTAACATCTCAGTCGTGTACTATTTTTCGTTTACTATTTTCCCACGGCACACGGATGTACGGACAGCAAAACAATTACCATGCCCAATTCCCTTAACTATGTGTATCGGCATGTACGGCGTTTTAATTGGTTAACTTCATTATTATTCGGTTAGTTTATCTATAAACTATAACCGCTTTAAAGCAGTTTTGTTGATTGTTTGAGATATTTTTTGCGTACCTAGTTGTGGAATTCGATCAATTTTGCGTAGGCTGGTCGTGAATTTGTGATTTTGGATGGTCTAAATATTTTTATGGCTCGAGGATATTTACACTAGGAATACTCGTAGTAACATTAATTTGATCACTTGGACTCACACACGCTTACCTATATATTTACGATTAAACTTTTTCGGAAACACATTTATTTACGTTTTTGTACCAATGAACAGAAAATTTAAAATTTAAGTGGAAGGCAAAAACTACAGGAATTCTCAGATTTTGCCAAGGATGTTTCTTCTTATGGTCGAGGCGCATTTTTTTTCCAGAAAGAAAATACTCGAAATGGTACATAAACACTTTCATCAAATAAAATGAAAATAGTATGTTTTCATGCTACCCGTACATCGTCCCACGTCTAGCTAACATCACGCATATTGTGCATAATTATTATATTATTTCGTTAAACGTGACCGCAGTACTGAGCACAGGTTAATTATAATCCTGGTCGTGTATTAATTTTGCTTGTCACAGTTTAATTGTCGTAGGAAATTGTTTTAACAGGCATTGTTGGATCACACCCATAGTTATTAGCTGGAAAGAAGGCTAAAATTTTTGAACTATTAGGTTGATTAAAGAAATGTGTATCAATTTATTGGTTGTCAAAATGGTAAGTGCTTAAATAAATAGGTACACATTATTTAATTTTGAAACACTAAATCTGAAAAATAAGGTACATATCAGGCATAAGTGCTACAGAAAGATGTGGAAATTATTTTGGAAGCAGCCCAGAAACGGCAGCTAAAGTTGCTGGCGTCTGTCGAATAAAACTGGGTACGTGATGTCTTTTCTTGGCACAAACATAGCGAGACTTGAAGATATGGAATGGAACACGACAGTCTATAAAGGATATATGTAATCCCTATCGTATATAATTATTTCTCAAGAAATAATTCTTCCCAGCAAAATCACATAGGAAGTGGCTGTCTTTTGTAGATTTGACGGTCAAAAAATGATGAATTTCAGCCTACTTTGAATAAATGACTTTTGATTTTTTTGAAATAAATTGACTGGCAGTTAATTTTTTTTTTCAATCTCACATAATAAAATTTAAAAAAATAACAACAAACACCAACATAAAAAGCACAAAATACTTATTCAACGATTGTTGTACTAATAATTACATTGCATGTTAACGTCAAATAAACCAGCATGTCGCGATAACTTTACGATGTGACATGCACTTATTGAAAATAAACAAGTTGATAAAACTTCCAACAAGGAATTTACGACATTCTTGAAGAAAACAACGTTTTTATACCGTTCGTTCTTGTTTCGGGAACTTGACTTACTAGATGTGTCTGACAGAACATTGCGTAGAGAAAGCAATGAATTGTGGCAATACTTGGTTTATACTGGAAGGACCGAATCATCGAAAGGATACTTAATATTTTTTTTTGTAATTCATCAGTTAAAATACCTACTAAGGTTCATTTATGCAATTTTATTATATTGCCATAAAATGTAAACATTTAATTGAATTTGTATTTAAAATAGATGCAACAGGATTATGTTCTTACATACAAGCTTCTAGTCCCCTCAAAGGTGCTAACGATAACCGATAGCAATCGCCCGACAGTCGCCGACTGCGCGAGCGCATACAAAAACCCAACGGCTGTAATCACCGGCCAGCCTGAGTGCTAACGGAAGATTACTTAATTAACGATTTAAAAGGGACTATCATTAAGACTTATATGTAGATAAAGAAGGCGACAAAAAACTAATTATGACACTTCACACCGAGGAATTGTTAAACGATCGAATCGAATAAGGGTTGATACAATCAGGTTGAAAAAAATCTATTGACATAAATTACCTATGTCACAAATCTTACGCCTAATTTTAGAAGTTTTAAGACAAAACTTGTCAAATGATCACAGAAATATTTTTTTTCAAACTTCACCTCTAAGCTTCAAGTTTCGTAAACTTTCTACCCAAACCTCAAAAACACAATTTACAGAGGAACAAGAAAACCTCAAAGTCCGTCAAGTATTTTCCGGCGGCAGTAATTTCTAAATTACTTCTTTTTTGTGAGATGTTACTCAACTCTTATTGTTTGGTCATGCAATTATTGTGGTACAAAAACTTGGCAACGCGACTCGCGTTAAAAACACCGTAGATTCCTTCAAATCGGAAACTCAGATCGCTGAAGCGTAATTTGTCACCGGCCACCTGGGTAGGGCTGGCGCTTGGGAAAAAAAATAAACTATAGGTACTGCATGACTGAGGCTAAGTTAAAGCAGCTTTGTAACACGACATAAAAGAGGCTGATAAACTTGCGATCCGAAGCATTTTATTAATTGTAGAATAAGTCAAAATTGAAGAAAAACGGTATATTAAAAGGTCCATATAATGTCAAAACTCAAGATATTTTCCGGCAGAAGGTTACATGTAGGCAATTTTTTAATCATCTTCTGATGTTTTGGTACAATTCGAAGGAACCAGCCCTACCCGAGCGAGGTAAAAAGCCGATCCATGTTGGCTTGCCATTACTCGGCCGACATAACATTTTTACTCGCTTCCTGTCGACAACTTCCCGTCACGATAACGCATAACATAAGAACAAATTAAATCCGATCGGATGTCGGAGGATATTCGATAATGACAAGAGTTGCCCTTTCCGTTGAAAAGTAAGAGTCAGCTAACTGTGCTAGTAATAGACAAGAGAGATTGTACTTCGTTCATTCACTTCTAAGTACAAGTTATTCTTGTATGGAAAATCTAGGTATCATAGAAATGCATTGCAAACAATTAATATTGTGGGGAGTTCTATTATTGCATAACAATTGCTTTCTATGGGACTACAGTCTATAACAAAAGCCTTATTTACTTATCAATAAAAAGAACTAGTAGATAAATAAGAAAATTACATGACAAAGACGTCCTCTTGTCTTCACCAAAGCAAAAACTAATAGCACTTAAAACTCAGTATGTACCTTTTGTATCATAATTTTTTCTCAAGTTATAAAGAAGTTTTCCCATGGATCTTAAGATGAGATCCGTCCTACAGATGTTGGTTCGAAGTATTTCCTCTGGGGCACCTGTCGCCTCACACTTCAAATCGTTATGTGTTCAATGGGTTACAACATGTCTCGCGCCTACTGTCAGTGGGTGACAGATAGGGCTGCCATCCGTCCGGGTTTCCCCGGATTTGTCCTCGTTTGGAGGCCGTCCGGGGGCCGTCCGGGCGGGTTTTCAAGAAGTGTCCGGGGAAAACCCGGACACTTTTCATGTAAGAAAGCACCTCATAGAATTTAAGTATACGTTAATAGTAAATAGATTACAAATTAGGTATTATTTTGTTTTAAAAAAATCGTACTCGTTCGGGGAAAAAATGCAATTTACGCCAAATGTCCGGGTTTTTTTAATGTTTGTCCGGGTTTGGCGAAATTCGAGATGGCAGCCCTAGTGACAGATGTCCTTTAATGGTTTAGAAACACAGACAGACAGATATTTTGAATCTGAAAAACGTATCGAGTAATGGCATCCACGATTTTATTCTGGAGATACATTATTTAATAAGTATAAAATATGGACATGACCAAAGGATGGTTACCTTTTGAATTTCTATTTAAAACAGTATAACTTTAGGTACATATACTTGCTTGTATTTGCTCAATACATACCCATACAAGATATCAAGGTAACAACAAATACTCATAAAAACATGTTATTTACACTAGATTAATCAATGAGTAATCCTAATCAAGAACCACAAATTACTTAACACAGCCCCGTCACACCATTTAAAGCACAACTTCATTTAACCATAAGTTCATGGCATTCACTAATTAACAATATTGCTTCCACCAATCAGATTTAAGCAAAGATTCGTTAGTTTACAACCAAATATGCATAGAATCAATTACGAATTCTTGAATGGTTTTCGGAAATCCTTAATTACAGTGACATTCTATGCAATTGCAGTAAGTAATAAAACGCCTACACAGGAATTTGTGACTTTAGGTATTTATTGCAGTTTGCAACTGATTTGTACAATAAAAGATATAACTTTACATTGAAATCGGGTGAAAGTGTAGATGAAAATATTGATAGACCATTTAAAATTGTAATTGTTTTGTTTACCAAATAGTATGAGCATGTATATTCGCTGTAGGTACAGTTAATAGCAACAATCTTTGGCTTTGCTTACAATATCATTATGTAGTACTTATCACTAAAATGAAAAAGATTTCCCACGGAACGATTAAATTGAGATATATTATTTGAATCAGTCATCAATTTAATATCGGTACAATATCGGCTTCTTTCCATATGTATAAATCATCATTTTTAGCAATCTGTTTTTGGATAAGCGTTAATACCTTTTTTGTCAAACAACATTTTAATAAACAACCTAATCATTGGAATTAAATATAGATTTATGGCTACTCCAATTATCTGCCTACTAGGTGTATTGATTTCCTAATAACGGCATAAATCCTATGAGCTGGCAACGAGCGAGCAATTAAATTATAATCGTTTGGAAGCCTGAGTCAGCGCTGATACGCAGATAATATGTCACGCATATAGCGACGTGGTTTATATGTTAAGCCCAGCCTTATATGTGGCCTCTAAATATAGTGAACTGGAGCAGTGTCGACGGTGGGCGATGTTATGGTACAGTCATGAAGATTGTTTGAATACATAATAGGTTCCGTCTGTGGATTCTCCCGCATCTCGTGGGTTCTCCCGTTCCCTAAATGGGATAAAAAGTAGCATACTATTAGGTATGTAAGCCTTTCTCGATAAATAAGCTAGATTTTTTTCAAATCGGTCAAGTTGTTTCTGATATCCTTGCGAATGAATTTTCAGTGGTTTTATCTTATAGTATGCGATACCACTTATGAATCTATGAAAAGTCTGGAGCTTTCACTATGACTGATTATTTTTGAATACTTAATTTCTTTTTCGAAGCTAAACAAGATGACAAATAAATCCAAACCATTTGGTAAGTTTACTAATTATTATATTTACGAACTGCTTTACCAGGCCTTTTTAATTACTCAAAGTTACCTACACACTATGATAAATGGACAAACTTACTTAGACCCCTATAAGATTGCAACAGCAAACGCAAAAACAAAAAAGATCAACTAACAATTTGTGCAAACATATACCAAGGTTCTACTTGAAGTACTTAAGTGTCCATATACGAGAGCCGTAAAGGAAATAGTGGGCTTTACTTGTGGGCAGCTGTGCCCACTATCACAAGTGGGATGTTGTAAACACATTACATAATGATATTACACAATGTAGGTTTATGCATGTACTTACATGTTTATGTACGAACTTTATCGATGTTGCAGTTTTGACTTACGCTTATTTTCATCTTATATATAAAAATGAATTGCTGTTCGTTAGTCTCACTAAAATTCCAGAATTTTAGTTTTAAAATGTTTGTAGAATGTAAATGTTTGAAGGTCCAGGGAAGGTTTAAACGATACGAAGTTCGCGGGATCAACTAGTCGACAATATAAACGATGGTTTTTCTTAAGGCTGCTCGCCCTTCAGCCTTTTTGTAAGATAGATTATCAGGACGATTTTAGTGGGACTTTCTGACAAGGATTTTCTTATCGAGCTCTGTAGGACGTGTGCGTTACACAATTGCTGTTAATGTGTTCTATTTTGCTCCCACAAAAAATCGCGGGCAGCCGAAAACAACTGTTTAATATTACATGAAAATTCATAATTAACACCTATTTTAAGAAATCTGACGATCATGATGTCGGTGAACTTGGGCCTCACAAGTGCAAAGTCGTCGGATATTTTTGTAATGCAAGTGTGTTATTTGAGTATTATAACTACATAATTACAAGCGATGTTGAATGAAGATATCACATTTCAGGATGTAGGTATGTAATATGAAACTGTGTTAATAACTGAATAAGTAATTATTTTTAAGTCAATATCGATTGTTGTTTTTGTAAATGTTGTGTAGACATTAGTAGACATATTTAGCAAAACCTAGACTTGAATAATGTAGGGACTATTTCAATCTATAAATAAATCCTGCTACCAATTAATTAACATTACCTACCCTTTTCAGTTTGAATGTAGACTGATTACTAATGATAATATTTGTTTAAAATTAATCTTAAAGTTTCTAAAATTAAACACGTTGGTTCATTATTTCTTTGGACTTGCTTATCTATTAGGTACGTAATAATCAATACGAACTAATTTATTAATATATCAACATTCAACGTGCTTTATTTATTTTTTAAAAGCAAACATAACTTGTTTATTTTGTAAAATAACGCATAAAAAGACTAACAAAACTAAACAATCAACCGCAATTTTGTATTATAAGCCATCACATAAATATCATAACTGGATTCGCATGATCCAATCACAGTTGTGACGTCAAGCATTTTAACAACATTGCAATCAATGAAGCGAATCCGATACTCAGAACATGGGTCTGACGTCACAAGTCGTGCACTGGAAAAAATATGAAAATAACTTCATTAGTCCGATTGTGCTCTTATTAAGGCGCAGACAACAGCCAAAACAAAATACGTAAGTAAGAGAAGCCTGGTGACGGGTCGTTCGTAACATACATAGAAGCATAAATTAATAATGTTAAAATAAGTTGAGAAGTCAAAAACAACTTAGTTCTGTATTCACATATAGATACGTCCTTGATAAGCAATACAGATTTTTTTTTGGAAGATTTTAAGAGTTGAGAACCTCCTCCTTTTTGGGAAGTCGGTTAAAAAGAATCACGTAAATCGGTCTATAAACCTCGGAGTAATCGATGTACATACATAGAAAAAAAAAATATGTATCAAGAAAACTTTTCAAGAACGTGTTTTGAATATAACAAGGTTTTAGGATATATGGTTTACTTATATTTTTTTCGGCGTCAAAAACTTTATAGATTTGGCAGAAAAATTGTTTAAGACGAGCTAATTTGGCTGTTGTCTGCCTCTTAAGGGGTTATTTGTGATCCAAGGGGTATGAAGGTACGGAGCTAAGGTCACACGTGGGTGACTGCACGTGTAAGGGATATAAGGTCGTTATCGCTAATCTTACACGCTCCTGGATGGTTCGTATTGAGTGGTCGGATTTGGACTGGCTCGTTACCAACTCATTACGTCCTACTCGTGTCCGACTTTAGTGTAGGTTAATGATGTTTGTGTTGTGAATATAATTAAATATTTATACTTAGTAAATTATTGGTGATATTTTCCATGTTATCGCTCCAAATCGGGCTCGATTTTAATTACAACCTCCTTCCTTGTGTATAGTATAGCAATCCATGAAGCTTAACAAATGAGAGTTCACAAGTTGAAATGTTCCAACTATCCTACACTACCTTTCCGTATCAATGTTTTACAATAGTTCAAAAGCATCGCGTGATTTCAACAGTTATAATTATTTAAAGTTTTAACGACCTATTTGAGAGTTTACCAACCAGGTTTTAAATGGGCTAAGTTTTGCTACGTAATTAAGGCGAACCACTATCATTTTCGTGTTCCCTTCATCAAGATATGTATGACAGCTTAAAGTTAATATTTTGTAGCACGAATCACGTTGGGTTCCGTGACTCGGCTAGAATAAAGAACAAAGTTATGACCGTCATCGTCGTTGAAAAGGAAATTTTCTACAAGAGATATTCTTTTATGTTAAACATTTGACGGAAATGTTTTGAGGTATTGAGGGTTCTTTAGCTTCCTTTACTGTTACAGTTCAGGCTGGGGCTTGTTTGTTATTCTGCATTCTTTCTTATATTGTGACGTTTCGACTCAACACTCATTTACGAATGACATAAAAATGCAGTTGGTAAAGGTGAGATTTGTTACTGTTTTGCAAAAATTGAACTTGTGTAAATGTGTGTCACAAAAAACAGTTATTAAGCTATTCGCTTATAGTAAGTAATCCACTCTGCGGATAGTGATGGTCATTTATTATTTCTAAAGTACAAAATACTTTAATCTACAGTTCGAGCCAAACAGCACGTGGATTCCATTGTTATCAGTTAAACATGTTAAATAGGGACGGTTATAGAAAAAAACCACTTGAAACTTAACCGGATCTCTCACTTTTAAGTAAAGAACAAAACCTATCTTATTAAAAGGGATATAAGAAATATTCTGAGACAACAAAGGCAAGGTATAGGGTTGTCGCTTCTGATAACATACATATTTAAATATATTTTAGTTTTTTTATGTAATCTTCACAAAATGTTAGCAATTAATTCAACATGAAAATGTAATTTTCTTAAATGTGTCATCATTTTTTAGTTCTTTGGATATACCTACACCAAGGTACAGCGGTCATCTATCTTAAAATTATGTCGCGTAATAAATAATCGTAAAACTTTCCTATATTTGCTTGGAAAACTCTGAACTTGCAGGTAAAGAAGCCGAGGTGAAAACTGAGGCCCAAGTTTTCCGACTACATAAAACGTCAGTTTTATTAAAATAACTGTTTATTATGAATTATTAATAGTGTTCAGTTGTGTTTCTAACTAAAACTTACTTTTACGTTGTCTGTGAAATGGGCCTTAAAATATTTCAAATTATTTTTATCCGACCCCTCATTCAAGTAGCATCGACAACCCTACAATAGTCGAGTGCGCGTGCCAACACTTTACCTGTCCTTCTCCCACTTGAAGGGTAGGTGCAAAAAACGCTGACCACTTGTAGTGAAGTGGGTGCTCAAAGGTGCATTGTCTAGCATCTCTACACAATGCGCTTGAGTGCCGCTCCGTGCCAAACCCCAGTGGTAAACTCGGTACGTGACTCTGAATAGTGGCAACACTTTATCTACTAAGAATTTACGATCTTGATTTCCGTAGGTTTATGAACTATTTTCTTTTGTTATTGTGAAGGATATGTGTAGTTAAATGATGTTTCTATGGATTTACGTTTTTTTTTAAATTCAAATGCAGGTACATCAGATACAACTTTTATGGAAATGTTCAAAAATTATTCGAAGTAAGTGCGCGCTAAATGAATCATATAAAGGCTAGGTTTCTGTGGTTAATTTTAGAACAAGGTTGATCGAACTTTATAATTTTGACAGAACAATTAATAAAAATATCATATTTAGTTGGGCTTCTAATCATTTATGACCACTTTGAATAATGTTTGATCTAAATCAAGGTGTAAGAACATTTTGTTTACGACCAAATTGGCTGCTAATATTTTTATTATTTTACTTCGTGTTTTATTCGAAATATTAATTTATCACTGTAATTACAGTGCTTTAATAGTTAGGGCTGTACTTTAAAGGTCAAAGAAACAATATAAATAATAATTATAGCCAATAAAATGTGGGTAACTTTGCAGGCAATCGTAAACAATTGTAATCTTTATGTTTAAAGAAAAAGTACTTTGGTAACAAAAGAACTAAGTAATTGAAGCAATAAAATGTTTTAAGTACGCCATTTATAAGACCTATGGTATTATTAACACCCAAAGTTTCAAGAGCATGCCGCTCTTAGTATTTTATAAAGGGAAATCCTCAAACCGCTTCAGAACGAGGCAGGAAGATTGAGGAAATGGAAATAGAGGGATTGTAAGAAAATCTATTATAAATCTTATGTCTATTTTTATATTTAAGACAGCTAGCTAAAGTATCAGATATATAAAAGAATATATAATATATATAAGTAATATCATCATCATCTGGGTAGCCTTTTCCCAACCAGGTATATTGGGGTCGGCTTCCGATCTAATCGAATGCGGCTGAATACCAGAGTTTTACATGGAGCAAAACACTAAAACAAAATACTGCTGTCCTAAACAAAACTAAGTCATAGTCAAAAGGTCTCCTCTGACGTCATTCGTCGCTCATTTGTCACAATTTGATTTGTAGCTAGACCATGACGTCATCCAAAGCTATGTTAAGTCAAAGTTTCACGAAGCCTGACGTGCTCCTTACTGAAACACGTTTAACGGATCGTGAGGAATTCTTTTGTTTTATAAAGAACCTTAATATGATACTGTAGGTTTACTTTTATTTGTGTAACATTAATATCCAATATCCTTTATGGGCAAACATGATCAATGGATATTGAAATTATAGCATCATTGTATTTATTCACTGGGATCACTCGCGTCCCGTGGTGTGCACCCAGATCAAAAGCAGCTTAATGGAAGCCATAGATAAATAGGCTATCTAACTCTGAAATATTTTTTTTTATTGGACCTGGGACCATCGGTAACCGAAAGAAGCGCATTCGAACAAACAAACTTTTAAGTTTTATATTATAATATTAATAAACACAATATTTAAATTCAGCACTCAGTGGCTGTTTTCGTCGTCATGGTTCTCAACTGATGTTCGCTTTCGCGTTAAGTTTTCGTTCTGAGTCACTGACAATTACCAATTAAAATGAGAAAATCTAATTCCAACGGTCCATCTATTTAGAGATTTTACGAGTTGATTAGTGAAAGTGCAATATCATAACAAGCATGTTTACAATGAAAGGTAAGCAGTTATGGACCTGAAAATTAAGCAAGTACATGTCTACATAATTTTAGCGCGCGGAGTAAATATTAGGCACCAAGTTAGAATGAGTTCAGACTTCAAACTGTGGCAGAGAAACCAAGAGAATTCTGTGCTACAATACCTATATTATAACTACAGTATACGATATAAAAAGGGAGAGGATCCCTCAGAACCTTCATTCTTGTTGCTGTATGAAAGAATGAAAAGGTTCTGATTTGAAGTTCATCATATGGCATATACATACAATGTAAGCTTCGTAGGCGAAAACATTGATTCAAGATACAGATACCGTAGCTATTTAGGCCTTGATTAGCGTAGATCTATTATTGTAATTTCGACGTAGGCTTTTTGTAGGCTGTGTTAGTAACTTCGACATACATATGGTTTCAGTTCGAATCAGATGATTTGTTTAATGCAGATAACAACTTCTTTGTTTCTATTCTTATTCAAATATAGTTTCCAATATTCTTATACAATTCAATCGTTGAACAATTTGGGACGAAAACTAGAAAATTGACAGTCTTCTAATACCTACTAAAAAGTCTAAGTTTGTTTAGTTAAAATATCAAGATATTTTATAGCTATATACTTATGAAATGCGGGTGAAATAATGTCAGATTGTATATTTTAATTCGCATTAGATATATCTACACATATGTGTTATTAACAAGTTTTCTCAGAGCTCGATGTTATTGCTTGCTGACGTTAATCCACCTTCCTAAGTTTCTAAACCTAACATCTTATACGTTCTCGCATCTTTAAGGAAGTTTACCGTTAACTGGTAGATTTTAACTTTTTGTATCTATTCTACCCTAACCTACATCAAAATTATTATTTTTTTAATTTCTTAGGTAACCATGTTACTTGAAAAAGTATTTCTTCATTTAACCATATCATTGGAAATCACTGCTACGCTGAACAGAAGTTAATCCCAAGTTAACGTTCGCCTAGTAAGCATTTATTACGTACAGAATAAAAAGGCGCTTGACCACGTGCCACCATATACACATACATACATATAGTATTTCCCGATACTCATATAACTTGATATAAACAACACATATATACAATCGGCAGGTAGGTACGTATAGTACTATAGCGACTGTGTCCATTCATAAGAAGCGGTTCATTCATGCCGCGACGACGGTGAATGGGAGCGAGAGGGACGGAGCACATAAGGTCGCGTTACACTGACAATGGATTCTTTTTGAATTCTCATGAATGAGTTGAAATCCTGTTCTACGAATACATGAATGAGTTTGTTTTGTTTTAAAACAATTGAATATGCACGATGGTAGCAACGGCTTTTGTTGATCGAGTGGGCATTACGGCATTACGGGAAGCCAGGTTTCCCCCTGTTACGGTAATCACCCGAATTATCTGTTGTCCTTCAAGTAGTTTCATTGAAATAGGATTACTTAAAGGAGGCTTTGTTTTTTAAATTGTAAAACCACTTGAAAAGGTTGAGATGCTTTGAAAAGCCGATGAGTACTGTCAGTTCTGTATTATTTCAGTATTTGGAATTTTAGTCTCGGGGGAGAAATAATATTAATGTTAGGTTCATATTTTCTTTGAAACTTATTAGTAAATATCACACAGTAAATTACTAACTGAAAATAGGTAATTAAGATACTCGTACATAACCATTTAATTTTCCCTGAAAACATTTTTGATCAATCACACTTGATTTGACATAAAACCTATCTTTTTTCATTGAATCTCTATCTGTGAACACACCCTTGCCATCAGAGCAACAAGATTGTGTAAAAAAAACATCGTCGGTAGGAAGTCAAGCCGTCGCAACCGAACACTCTTGATCCTCGAGGGTATTTCAAATAATATATTTTATTACGTCACTTTTACGATAACGACATCGAAATTTGACACTTAGGACCATTTGAATAGTTGGGATTTATTAAGTGCCTATTTAAAACTCGTATCGTCGAATTGTTACCGATACCTCTCAGAACGACGCTTTTTATTAAGTTGATTAAAAAATAAATTATTTTTCGAGGAATTGCCTTTGAGGAGAACTTGGAAACGTATAAAATATTTGGTCCTTTCATACATAAATTCAATCTTAATAATCAGGTAAACAAGCAATATTTTCTAAAAATTAATTAATCGTACATTCTTCGTTGTAAAACTGACGTAATCTTTATGATGTTAAAGCTAACAGAAAAAAATCATACGAAAAAAAAAACATGTTAAAAGAAATGTTCCGCGCCAAATTGACAGGAAAGCTTCAAGAATCAAGTCATACTGGTCGTAGTCGGAGGTGGTTATACCGGGCGCGTAGGCTAAGTCGTACCTGCCTCGGCGCGCTTGCCGCCAGTCCGAGCTTGCCCGAGCACAGCGCGACACAGCGCACGCGACCCGAACACGCACGAACACCGAATATCGAACACCGTTCAAAATTCGAACATTTTAAAACAATTCGAACGTTACTACTGACAGTTACATTTTATTTGTGTGTATTTTTGTAAGTGGAAAGGAACATGCATGTGTTTACCGCCTTGCTTTTGGTGTGGGCACTCTGCGGAGTTCGTGGTGTGATAAGAACACCGTTGGAGGCGTTCAGGCCCTCAGGAGAAATACACTTGAGGAGGCCCGATAAGCTGCCGTTTTTGCCGCACAAGAGAATACCAGTGCCTTCGAAAAGCGATGTCAAGATATTGTACCAGACTGGGGTGAGTGTTATCATATCACTATGATTGCTTTGCGAAAAATTTCGGTTTAAGTTACAGTAAGACTTATTTCCACGAGTGTAATTTTAATTCAAAACTTGATTAAGACACTGAAAGTTCACAACAAGTAACCGCTTTGTGACTACGCTGGCATTGACTCTTTGGGAGTCAACCTTCAAAAAATCAAGATTGTCGCACGAATGAGTATTAACACTGCTGTTTAAAGTTAAGCAATCACTTAATAAACGAAATATGGACTAGTTTAAGAAATTGGCGCCAAAACGTGAATGAGGCGAGATGGTATATGTAGTGTGATGATATTAACAGATGTTTACGATATAAGATAACTAGGTTCGAACAAAGTGAATGCCTTATTGGATCATTGTTGTGTTGTTTAATATTTAAACGTCAGAGTCGTGACGATTGTCACGAACGGTTCGGAGGAAATCATTACTTGTTTTTGAAATTCTTAATACAATATTCATGTTTCTTCATGCTGTAAATAGGACATGAACTGAAAGAATGAAAATGTCGCCATGTCAGAGACAGAATGGTAAATTTATTCTTCGTTTTCTTTTCTTCTGTGAAAAGTATGCAAATACTCATGGTATGCAACAACTAGCAATGATTCTTATGATCAGTAAATAAAATAATTGATAAGCATAAAATATTTCGATATAAGAACATATAGTATAGGTATGTAATATTATATGAGTAGCATAACATACGTATATATCGCGATAGATGACGCAGTGCCATGTGACAAGATAATTACAAGATTCCACGAAGGGTTCCACCCAACAATTAGACCAATTAAAACCGACAAATAGCACAAGTATGTCGGCCATATTAAATTTTATAAACACGGTGAGACCCCATGACTAAACCATTACCAAGAAATCATAAATAAAAATAATGCGGAAAAAACACATTTACATCAACGGATACACCATCAAATATAAATCTCTTAAATTTTTCATGCGATATTAATGTCAGAAACCAGTACGTATCACAATAAATACGGCCGTAAGCCAATAAAATAAAAGCAGTTCCGGATGTCAAGTCTCGTCAGTTAAATTTAAAAAACAACGATAATCATTATTATATCTAATTTAAAAGTCGATTCAAGAAGATAATCACTCTAACCTAGGTCCGTAATTACGTTTGCTCAATAATAGATTTAAAAGATCGATTCGTTACCTGGAATTTGAACTGTATGAATCGTGAAATAAAATTCAAATTGTGAATCGTCTTGAGTATTTTTAAAATGGAATTATAAAATGGGAGCGTTGCGCGGTTGCGTAGGCGCACGCGTAACACCGGTGGCGGCAGGTGTTCATTCACTCATTCTTATCTTGACAGCTTCGATGACTTACGGGCCGAGCCTCGGTCCTGGCCCGTGTGTGCTATTTGGTATAAAAAATATGTTTTTTTATGTCATTGCCTTTAAGCCCATTCGTAACGGTAACCGTTTTTTCGATCGTTCGTCTCTTTAAACGATGGAATTTAAAGTTATCTTCTCGTTTATTCATATTTCGTTTTATGGGAGGGCTTAAATCTTGACAGATATACGAGTATAAGGCGGCGCGGCGTGCTATTTTTTTATGTTTTCTTCAGCAAAAAACTGCAGCTTTGCCATTGTGCAGGTTTGAGATGCAGCAGTGTTAGGAGTAATCAACCGTTTAGTCTCACAGCGGGTGACAAAGTGCCGACTGGTAAATAATAGTTCGAGTTTAGTGCTCCCAACATTTGAATAACAAAACTACGAGTGTCTGTGATCTGCCGACGTGACACACCTCTTGAATCCCGCGCGGGCCACTTTGAACATCTCATTGATAACATCTGAATAGATTCATTACATGTAATGTGACATTAAGAAATGCAAACGTATTCAAAGCTTGGGTCTTTTGACATCGGATTTGTTTGTAACAACACGTGCTATGAAAGGTGGGAGAGATATGGATGATGCTATTTTCCAAACTGCAACATAGGTATATAGTAAGTTGAAACATGCGGATATAAATCATCATCCTCACTTGCGAGATGACAGGAGACAAGGCTCTCGGCGCAATTTGTAAGTGCTAAAGGAAGCCGCTCAACCATAGGGGGATAATTTTACTTCAGACTAATATCGCGGTAACCAAACTAACAGAATTGAATAATAGCTTTACACTTGTGCAATTTGTCTCACCGTACGAATCAATTGTCGCCTTACTGGCTTTAGTGATTGGCATTTTCCTTGAAGGTAGTTACTAATATTACTTAGCATTTATAACTTGTGACTTACGGTTATGTAAATAAAGTTAAATGAAGGAAGTGAATAATCGAGAAGTACTGAATATCTTGCAACTATTAATTTTATAAGGGAAGTTACATCAGTTTTGAGAAGTATGTTTATATGTTTCCAGATATGAACTGGGGGTTTGGGAAACTTGTCTTAATACTTGTTAACATTGTCTAGGACAGTTGTGTTCTATGAAAATCGTCTTAAATTGACGTAAAGTGAAGTGACCACAGTTTGCATGTAAACATCTAATCAGCCTCACATCGGGTGTCGTGTTATATTGACCTGAATTGTTCTTGCACGAAAACAATATTCCTAACTATTTGATCAACAAACTATCAGACCATCAAAAAGCTCTAATAAATAAGAGTAGGAGGATACATTTACTGCCGAGGGGTTGTTCTGTAGTATGACACATAGTATGATTACGACGAAAAGGGTAGTAAATATTGTGACAGCAAAATGACTCATATTTAACTGCGGAGAAAATATGACATCATAAGCATTAATATATTAAGGCATATTAAATTTCCTAAAGTCGATAAAAAAATATTTGTTTCAAAGGGATTTATTTAATACTGGAAAATCCAATATCTGTTTTATTATAAGAATTGGTAACATCAATATGTGAATTAGAACCGTTGCGATAGGTATCGCCAAAAATTCAGACGTCATCGATGTTGCTAAGGATATTGCCAGCTTACTAGCATCATCAATCATTATTAAAACATTATTAGATGACGGCCTCGGGTGCCGCCCCGTTTTTGTGCTCTATCACAATTTTTCATTACACAATAGATGTTTCCGTGTAGGTGTGAAATAGGGTCACACGGAAGGTATTGCGAAAATCATTCAACTTCTTTCTGAGGTACACCGAAGATGGAATATTACTAACTACGTATTCCATATTGCACAATACTTTACCGGTGTTTTGCTGATTACATGCCGAATTTAACTGAATCAGACGCAATTATTATTTTATTTATCCAAAACTGCAGTTAATTAAGGTTATAAAAACCCGAACCATTAACTGAACAATGTTGCTGATAACTGAAGGCGCCACAGTATTTACGTATAAAGACAAGACTAACTAAACGAAATACCTGACACATATTTAAAAAGTCATAAAAACTTCGCATAAAAAGATCCTAATCAGCCAGTATATTGTTTATGGTCGGTTTTTTACATTATGCTTTTAATTGTCTGGCGCCATTTGATTAGTTAATTGCTTTATGATAATGCCAAATTCGTAAAGGATGCTTAGATTAGCTGCAAAAAGACGACTAGATATTTTATTAGTGTTTGTTTAAGAGTGTCGAGGTTAGGAGCTGGTGGTTCAGTAACAGGCTTAGGGGTCAATTAATGAAGGTTTGCTGTGCTTCTCGCAGCCATTCTATGGATGGGTGCTTAGTCAAATGATAGTCGGCTAGTGTCTAGGAAGAAAGACCACCAACATTATTGTTGTTACCCAGTATTAGAGTAGGGTTGATTATAGCATTTTATTAAACGGGTAGTCAAGATAGGAAGAGGCTTGGCAATTTTTGCTTTATGCCTTTTTATAAAGACTTCATTCAAAGGTGTTAAGACTAGCTAAAGTCAAACATAAACCAAGAACAAGAAATGTATAAAAGAAAACTATAAAATTAAATGGAAACATTTATGTAAATGAAAACACATTGCTTTAGCATAATTAAACGATGAGTGTCAATGACGTCTCGATGAAACTGGAGACACTGATGTTATTAACTAGATCCTTAATGAAGACGTCAATAATTGTTTTAACTACAGATTTTATGAAAGAAAAAAGTTAAAAACTATGTAGAATGTAGATAACCGAAATCACTTTTGAATAGCATAAAGATGTTTCAAAAAGGTTATAATGAAAAAGCCAACTTCGTATGGCAAGGTCTTTATTAAATGCAAAGGACACAGGATATCCATCACGCGTCGAAGCGGACGTAACGGGAATAAAGCTCACGCCTCACAGTAAAAGTTTTGCACGTATTCATATTTAAATGACAATGATACTGCAAATGCAGTACTAGAACATACAGGCAAGAATAATGATGAAATAGATGGAAACGATAATCTGACTGATGCTGATGAAGTTAATGTAAAGAAGATCCCTAAAATCAGTGAAGTTGTCTTCAAAATAAAATTGTAAGATAAAGTCATCGCACAAGCCGGATTTAAAGAAAAACAAAATCAATAGAAATAATGAGATAATTTACGCTTCGCTACGGCTGGGCTGGACAAAAAGCGTGGCAGTGGGACACGCGTCAACAAAGAAAACTGATGGTAAAAAATTACCTCGCCGGGACGCGGGTAAAGTAGAGATACAATGTTGGGAAAGTGACGGTTTAGAGTTTAATTTTGGGAGTGCATATCACTAGAGATGATTTTATATTTTTTCAAATCCGGAATACGATACCCAAATATTTTTTTCTAACGAGGTCAACAGATATAAGATAGGTTTTAAATTAATTCCTGCGATTTTGAGACCATCTGAGGTCTTTTTGCAATTTGCCATAATTCTCCAACAACGCTGCTGGTGCGTTAAGTAAAGCTGGTTCAAACAAAAATAATACCGTTCAAGAAAATACATATACATAACGAGATATAAATCAGAGGAAGATCATCATCCTCCGAGCCTTTTCCCAATCACGTTGGGGTTGGCTTCCAATCTAACCGGATTCAGCTGAGTACCTGTGCTTTACAAGAAGCGACTGCCTATCTGACCTCCTCAACCCAGTAACCCGGGCAACCCGATACCCCTTGGTTAGACTGGTGTCAGACTTTCTGGCTTCTGACTACCCGTAACGACTGCCAAGGATGTTCACTGGCAGAGGAAGATAGTAAATACAAAAATCAAGGCACACAATCCTGTGCACTCAGCACTAGGGATATTGTTGAAAAAAGACCAATAAGCTTGAGAGAGCCCGAGGCACCTGCGTTACGCCACAAAAACACTAAACACCCTCACCGCGACTCAAAAAATAAACACGGATCGAATCTTGTCAGTTTTTGTTTAGATTCAAGTTTTTATTCGACACCTCCGCTTTATTCGTAACCATTGGGCTGAAGAAAGTTAAATTAATGAAATTAAGATAATCGTTCAAAATTGTGTTGTGGTTGCGTGACGCACTTAAAAAATCAGCATCCTCTCTGTTAAAACAATATTCCTAAAAACATTGAGCTTTCGAAAATGAGAATTCATCTCCGTGGCCTAAAAAGAGATGCAAGGACAATCGGCCCTCAAGTCAAACACAAGACTCAAGTAGGCGACACTCGAGCGGGATTACCGTGGAAGACGAACTAGGCCCGGCTTCCGTCTCAAGGGGCGACCACGTGTGTCGTCAATGGACCGCTCCGGATGCCCTGGCCCACAATGGGGACGCCTGTATGCTTAGACATTATACCAACACCTCCAAACCAAAACGACGCAAGAGCACCTCTGACGTGGGCGGTTAAGACTTTTCGAAATGATGCAACCGTCGCGGATGTGTGATGTAGTTGTAATATGAGGAAGTTCATATGGGAGTCGCTTTTCAGTACTCTTTATAAGATGTTCCCCTTGAACAACGTTGTCTGCCAACGGAGGGTTATCATTCAGTTGAATACTTACATTAATTTTGTGAATGGAACTGATGCCATTGAAAATTAAGGCTTTTGAAATTTCAAGTCAAGCTAACAAAATTATGTGCATATTGTTAATCATAAATGTGGTTCGATTTAAATTTTCTTCGAATTAGATTACATTACAAAACATGTGGAAAAAAACTTGAAAACAGTCAGTAGTACAGTCACAATCGATTCCGTTTCTATTTACCACAACTTGTCCGTTTAAATTGTTTACATTCACGTAGGCATAATAACGTAGGAACATTATACAAGTTGTTTCATAACTGCCGGTGTCATTGGACACATATGTATGACAATGTGTATATACAAGCACGGTGACGATTAGAGGCGCGTGCGTTCATTCATTCATACTACATACTAACATTTCTGATACGTGAGCCGTTGATGTCTTTTAAACGCGGCGCTCGAACACGCCTTACGCTACGAAAATTCACGGCCTATGAATAATTTTATTTTTTAATTATGCGTTCATCTGATTTATGGCGTGTAGTAAAATTAAAATGGTACTATAATATGTATATAAATATTTTGATTATATGTGTTGGTTAAATGGCCGCGATTTATTGCTCAATAAAATGATTTTGGTAATTTAAATTAGTTTTATGGGCTCTTTATTTTTATGAGTTGATATTTTATTGAAAGTTCATTATTTAAATTATTCGATGTATATTCAGATTATTTTGCACAGTTAACGACTTCTGCGAACTGCTGATGTAACCTAATCATAAGTTAAAAGTAAATACAAGCAAGCCGCTCAGTAACCAATTAAAACCATACCATAGTTAATACATTTTAGCAGTCCACTAACAGCCAGTCCAAACTAATTACGAAAGTAATAAATAACATGTGACTGGCTATAGGTAATTACTCGGATTAGTAATTTCTCGGCTACCCGTGTTCCCGGAATGCCAGCATCCGGCCCGGTAGCCGCCGGCCAACAAATCGTTATTTATAATTTATTGAATATACACGCCGTTTCGGACGTGTAATTATCTGAAGATATTAATGTTACAGATACAATATTCGGGAGCGATTTTAACGGACGTTTTAAATTATGGCAGATGGAAGTCTGACTTGATTAGGGTCTTTTGAGATTTTATTTTTTTGTTTAGCTAAAAAACTAAGCAGAAACATGATGTATAACTGCCCTAATATTAACCTTATCCTGCTCCAATATATTAACGATCTCTGGTCCTTCGATCTTAAAAAGGACCAAAACATTAAATAATAGGTATACAAAATTAAATAACAGACAGGACCATAAGTTATTAAATTTAAATAACACGATGAATAATTTACGATGGGTCACTATTAACTTGTTTATATAATTTTGTCCCTCTAGCGGAGATTATGCGACGGTCGCCATCTCCCTAATTTTGATTTGAACAAAACATAATAATATTATGTATGGATTATATTTTGATTGAAATGGTTCCTTGATAACTTTTAGAGACTCCGCTTGCGAGAAAATCTCTTCTAAAGGGGTTCTTAATTTTGAATAGTCTCTTAAACAACGCAAATAAATCAATTAAGATTAAATAGTTACAAAACATGTCACCACATGCTAATCCAATCCATTTCACACACTCACTTTCCTTCAGCGGCCAACATCTGAAACTGAACACTAAAAACAAAGACGTACTAAACTTAACCCTCAACTAAGAGAGGCACAGGTATACTTAGAAGGTTGTGGAAGGTCGGGCGGTGGTAACAAATTATTTTATTAGTGTGGGCGAGGCACACGCCACCTGTTCTATGGACCGGATGACGCGTCCCCCGCGCCCCGCTCCCTGGCCGCTGGGAGTTAGGCAGTGGTTAGGTTACTGGCGAGCTAGCTGCGTCGGTAGGGTTAAACCTTGGGTAAAATTAAAAAAATGGAGTTGATTTGTGACTATAACTGCGGGTATAGATCCATGTTGCGCAAATGCATCCATGATATTTATTTATTTACTTAGAAAATGCTTTTTGCACACCTACTTAATGCCTTAGGCGTTTCATGACACCTATGTAATGATACCTACTTAAAGTAAAAAGTTATGTGTACGCCAAGGAAACGCTGTAAAAATTAGAGTTGAAAGTAATTGCAGAACTGAGTGAAAAACACGTGAAGTTTACTTAATAAATAGGCGTCTAAAACGTGCCAGTTTGATGTCAGATTGGAAAATTGGTAGAAGTAGCCTCATAAAAAGTAATGGAACTTATAACTTATGCTGTAACTTTAACGCGAGGTTTCTCGCTAATCGCTTATCGCTCCTCTTTTATAGCAGGACCTTTTAAAAAATCCTCCATAACATTTTGTACCTTAAGTAGCGGATTTAAAGTCACTTTATCCTTAACTCGATTTGTGGTTATTCTAACTTTAGAAAAGGAAGAAGACGATAAGTCCCTTGGAACTGTCGCCGTGAGCACCGTCTCAGATATCGTTTCCAAAAAATCTGCGACGAACATCCGACGGTTCCCGGGGCAAAACAAATGACTATTCTTTAGTATAATGCGCGAACGTGTATCGTTCACTAAATTAGCCACATGCGATCACTTAGCGATAATTTTGTCATACAAAATATCCTTATGCCATTTCCCGAGACATAGGACATTAATAAAACTTTTTAGTACAACGTAGTATTGTGTAGTTTTTGTTAGGCTTATTAGGAATTCAATGCAATGCGTCCGAAATGTAATTTTCTTACAACCGGCATTAGCATTCAGGGCGTCACCGAGACTCCGTTAAATAAAGGCAAGCTCTTGACGGTAAGTCAACAACCCATACATTGTGTCTATGCGTTTGTACTTTTTGTCTGTTACACAAAAGGGCTGTATCCGGTGTTTAGGAGATCCAACTGAGGCCGTTTCCGCGAAATCTATCGCAATACACAAGAAACGGGAAGCATATCCGGAACAACGAAAAAAATACTTACACACTTTTTTTTTGCAACTGTGCCCGAGTAGGGCTGTCCAAAATGTAAAACAGGAATTCCAAATACATTGTTTGACTTGAATTTTCAAATTATTGTCAAGGATTTAATAAGAAGGAACCGTTTCGCTTAAAATCATTCCTCAAAAAGATGCTAGAAATAAACGAAAAATCTAGGTACCTACTCTAGTTTCAAACATTATTACAAAGTTTCAAAGAAAGCAACCAGTGATAAGCTATAGTAATTATATTAAATACCTATGATTATTGCCTCAATAACAGGTGGTTATTCCCATAAAGCTACAATAACACAGCCGTAAATATCACCTCGGAATGGAGCGCAACTGTCCTAAAACAAAAAGCAAAAGCAATTAAAGCCATCCATCGGATGTCGACCGTTTCCAATTCAAGTAGTAATTTATAACAGGCAATAATAGCTTAATTACAGCTGTGAGCAGTAGCCCTGCCAGTCTTCGCAGAAAAAATGTTCCCACACCTAACAGGTTGCCGAATGGCACGTCTTCCGGTCGGAAGTACGACCGCTGGTCCTTTTGGACGCAAAAAAAGGACCAGAGCACATGTTCATATTGTGATTCCTACACAACGTTATGATTAACATCGATTTGGACTCGTTCATAATGTTTTTCATTATGTTCCACAAGCAGGTGTCTGGAACACCTTCCATATTTCCCACGCCAACTTCTTTTGTGATGATGATTGATTCTTTCAGAATTTACGTTCTGTTCCATGTGTCGAATTATACGAATGTACTGATTGATTTAGTGTGCGACGTGCGTTGAATGGTAAACAATGCACGCGAATTTGATGGGCTTCGTGCATACCGTACATTGTAAGCTGGTGAAATGATTGGGTCATGTTTGTGTCTGATTATTGCTGGTTTTGCATTATAGGAATCATGTTTATTGCTAAAGACAAGCAAGCTAACCTAACCTTTTACTGATGCTAATGTGTTCTCAGAATGCTGACTGAGATAATCGAAGACGTTTCTTAGAAACCTTTTCGACTTTAAAATCTTTGATACATTATACTCATAAAGGTTTTCCTTATATTCCAGGGTTCAGAGGACGACCTTCCAGATTGCAGGCCGCGGCAGGTGTGCAGTAAAGTCGACCTATATGATGCGACGCAGCCCTGGATCGAGAGGAAATGCCGTTGTTTGGGCCATAGACCCTGCTCTAGGTCAGTATTACGTTACTTAGATAAATATTTGGGCCATTATCCATGTGTACTTCGCTTTATTTTCTTTTGAAATCCTTTACGCCCACGTGTTTAATTCTTTTTCTTCTTGATCTCTTGTCTTGACCTTATTGTTATTTGATTGCATAAGTAGTTTAATTTTCTATAATTGTCTTAATATTCATAAGTTCATTGTTCAGTGCTATGCTGAGATATCACTGAAAATGATTGATAATATTTTTTTGATCTTCGTGGAATATTATCTAATTTGAATTAATAAGGGAAATTGGTGATTGCGAAATGATTATTCTCGCACTGACCCTTTAGAAAGGCAAATTATATTCAAATGTTGCTTCATTATTATTCCAACCTTTGACAGGGTTTCCCTTTTAAAGATCAAATTATAGTGAATGGATGACGCTCGAGGCCATTATTTAAACGTCCTTAGTTTTTGAGTATTAGGTTGTTTCTAACATATTATATGTTGTTCTTAAAGATTATTCTGCCTAAATGACGGTATTAAGTTAGGTGCGTCGTTTTTTTGACAATTGGTGATGAGATAAGAATCGATAAAAAATCTACAAAAGAACTAGACGTTCCATCGGATTATCCAAAATAAAAATCTTAGATTTTGTGATAGGTCAACTTAAAGCTTAAACAGACTTATTTGTCGACTTTCTAATCTTGTTGCTAAAAAGACTTACAGGATGACGAGACTATAAAGGAATTCCAATTTACTGTATAGCTAAAGTCATAATTATCCCTGAGTCATAATTTGCAGTTTCGTTAAGCTAAACCGCAACAGACTTAAAGTTAACCAGACCTATTAATTATTAGATTGGACATTTTTCATAGAATTCTAATTTATATGTTTTCTCATTACAGTGACCTCACAGGCGACGACAACCACACGTTAGCAGATAAGACGACGCTGTATAAAACCTGCGAGCCAGTTAAGCGTTTACCGAAATGCAAGTACTTCAAGGATGCAGCCTGGATCATCTATTCCTTCCCCGACAGCAATGCGACCCAGCAGATCGTCAACTGTCACTGTCCCAAGTTCTCAGTGACGTATCTATTGAAGAAACTGCCGTACACGACACCTAGCGGAGAACAGGGGAATCAATACCAGTTCGCGTGCTCGCCGCAGAGCGTGAGTAGTTTCGCTTTGTTACTTTCGTTTCTAGTTTGAGTTGGTTGCGTTAGATGGAGGCAGTAGTCTGTGTTCGTCCATTGCAGTAATTTTCTCTATAATTTTGAAGATAACTAAAGAAACAGAATACTTGAAGTAGCTTTTTATTAAATTGATATCAATAAATTACAATGTTGTCCTTGTTATTTTACAGAGGCTGCGTTGTTCAAGGAAGGAGCCATGCAAGCTATTCAGCGCGAGGCGGCGACACGAACAAATCGACGAGGTGAACGCGAACACAATTTGCCAATGCCCCCGGGGTCACACCTGCCCGAGGCATCACACGGAGACGGGGGTCCTCGCAGGCATCACGTACGCCGCCGAAGACATCCGCACTTACCATGGTTACTGCATGCCTGAGCCTCCTCCCGACGCCTACAGATTCGTGGGAGATAAGGATTGAATCAACCACAAACAACACCCCTCAACATTGTGTGATTCAGCTGGAAATGTACTTAAAACTGTACATTGAACGCGCTCCACAGCTTTCATGAGCACACAACGAAGTTTGCTTTGCTCATTACCTGTTTAGTACAAAAGTGTAAAGCATGTTTGGTTTTAAAAAGAATGAGTAATTTGTTAAATAATTTAAACGGCAGTGATGTCTGTATTTACGGTCTCGGATACCGAAACCGATTTTGGTCGTCGGATCGTACGCTAGTCCATGTGACACGATCAAATGAACGAGCAAAAATTAAGCTTCTAATTATAATGTACAACGATATTTTAGTGATAAATGCCCGGATACTGAAACTTCACTTAGCTTTAAGTCGTACTTAAGTCTTTTTAGAAAGGTACAATACACGTTAAATCATACCATGAGACAAGTACCGCTGAAAAATTAAGTGACGTTTGAGTATTCGGGCAACAAATACTGTAAATATCTTATTTAAGTACTTTGTATTACGCGCTGTTTTCTGTTATAATTGTGTAAATAATTTTTAGCATAAGTCGAATCATTCCAAACGTTTAGTTTAAATTATTATTTTTCATATTTTAATTATTTACTTGCCATACTTACGTAGTTTGTTGCGTTTGTTCCGAGTCTTCCATTCCAGTCAAGAAGACAACGTTATGTTCATTGTTTTGTTTATGTTAACAAATTGTATAATAATAATTTTTGTTATACGAAAACGAGTTATTTGATAGCCATATCTTAAGGTTGTAAGTTTTAATTTACATTTTAAATAACTTATAGAATTGGATTTTAGAATCGACTGATACCAGTTGTGAGTTGTGTTTGCAAATTCACATCACTACTAAGTGACCAATTGTTTTTATTTTCTAAAATAAATAAATGATAAGGTTTAATAAAGCATCTTACGGATTAATACCAGTGACAAAATGTTTTATAATATTATTGGCGAAAGTTTTCTCTAACTAGAGTTTTATTTAGGGAACTTCTAGAAGTGTTAATAACGCTGTATCTATGTAAATATGATAGAATGTTGGTGTTTGTAAAATGATACCTGTGAAGTGGTATGTCTTCCTTTATTTGTTTTATTATGTATAGGTATACAATAAGTTAAATTATTGAAAGAAAATGAATAAATGTTTCGATATCAATTTAATGCTTGTTTTGTTTGTAATCATCTAAGCATACAACTGTAGCCCGCACTGTTTGCATACATAGCCGTGCTTGGTTGAATTTCTAATATCTGAGTGCGGTTACTAATCAACTTGATAAGCGTAGGTAATCATTACTGGTGTATCTCTCCATGGTCTACCGGAACTATACTGATGAGCACGTGGATAAACATCAGTTATTAAAATAGACAAGACTTTTCTCACAGTTTTGAGATATTGTAGCTTTCAACTGTTTCGGGAAATTCAGCTACATTTATTTATACGCTTTTATTAGGTCGAGTGTATGTGTATGTCACTATGTAATTGACTCTAAGGTAACTGTAGGTATGTAGTTCTAGTGACAATATAATAATATGCTACTGTTGAACTGTTCTGATAATGGAGTCGGATAGTGTTAACTGGAACTTCGTTATGGAACGTCGTATCATAGCTGGTTGGACCTGTTAGAAAATTCTTGATGATTTTTATGTGGATTCAAACCAAGTGAGTTTTTCAAACTATTAATTTATGTCATCCTTCTTTGAAAACAACCCAACAAACAAACTACTCTTATAAAATTATATGTTTAAGGTCTAATTTCTTATAGTTGCTCTAAAATCGCTTTCATTATGTCAATGTTCCTTATTATGGCACAATATAAGAAGATTTGGCTAATATTACCTTTACTCTTATAATTTGGTTGGGTTAACCATAACAAGTCCAAATTACATGATTATAATAAGGATTGAAAATGTGTTATTCTCATAAGCGCATTTACAATGCTTTTAAGCCTTATAATATTCAAAACCTTATAAAAGCTTTTCATTTGGCTAATTGTTCTTATAATAGTAATGCATAAGCTAACTATGATACTTTTACACTCATAGGAGCATTTCATAAGATGTCTACCCAACAAACAATATTCTGCATTTTATATGGTCTTTACAAGAATGAATGCAATCCATAATCACTTACATAGTCATTAAAAAGGTTTTATTCTCTAGATGGTCATATTAAAATATTCTTATACCACTTCTACTGCTACGAGTATAATACTACAAAATGACAACCCGATACCAACAAATCACTTGAGGGTTCCGTCAATGATTTTATGGAAGATGACAATGAAGTACAGGAAATCAGTCAAGAAGAATATAACGGTGGTGGTAGTGAAGAAGACATAAATTGAGATCTTCTCCGTAAATACAACCATTGTGATAATACCTCAAATGTAATATAGCTAATATTAATACAGCTACGGAATGATGAAAGGAACCCTAACGGTAGATAAAATGGCGATAGCAGATGGAATAAATGTTGCCATTACAGAGCTTATAATCTTATAGATTTCTAATAGACGTTGTGAGAATGATATTACCCTTGTAAAAGCGTTATAAAAAACATGCCTTAATAATTATTCCCATTTTTACGTCAAAACTACTCAAATTCAAGGGCGCGTTGATATAATTACACTTTTTGTACCACATTTTATCATACGTTTGAATTCCCACACAGTTTTCTTAATAAACAAGCACAATATACTCTCGGATTCAGGTACACTAAAAAAAATAAATGAAATTAATCATGGTTCTTGTTTTCTTTAAAATACTCGTTGACGCTGCCAAACTGAAAAAATCACTCAACAAAACACTTGTTGCAGAATCTCAAACACTGATTTTAAGGCGAATAGCTATAAAATAGTATTTGTCTTGCCGCTATAAGTTTTACTCCCTTGTTGCTCGCCATTATAAAACATGTATAAGATTGGTTGGCTTTTTAAGAGCAAATCCTTTTGCTTTTATTAGTTTGACTCCCTTATCGCTTGCTATAATAAAGTACATATAAGAAAAAGAAGCTGACAATAAAGCAAATATAAGGGGGGTTTGAGGTTATTGTTCTTGTAATTTGTGCCCAAACGCACCCTTATTAGCGTTAATACGGCTCCTATAAGAAATTTATTTTTGGCATTTTTAGCCTCTATGAGAGGATTTTTTGTTTGTTGGGAAGACATAGAAGATGTATGTAGCTATACATTAAGCTAGTGAAGCATACCACAGCGGCATCACAAAGCAAGTAAATCACAATCGATCGTAGATATCAACGCGTGCGCAATGCAAGCGCGATAAAGCATTCTGACGTGCGAAACATGTGCTGAAATACGCAACGACTATACTAATAAGTTTTTTGTTAGGAGATTGTTCCGATAGAGGATAGTTGACATGCAACGTGCAATAGACAGTGCATCGAGATTTTCATCATTATTACGCATCAATTTACGAACAATTACGTCCGCGCGAATGCGCGTACGACGTGTTGTAGATGCGTTAAGACGAGTTCTTTGAGAGTGTTCTATGCTTGATTATGTATCTAGTTTGGTGTTTAGGTTCTTTTGTACTATAGATCACAGTTTTAATATAAGATAGGGATTCATTTGCATATTTACCTCCCTACTTTGAGTGTTTTTTTAACTATCGGGGGCATACTAAAGTATAAATTATCAGAGACACAGGATTAGTGGTCATCATTGGTCCTGGCTGAAAAAAGGTATTCAGAAACGTTGTATTATTTCAGTTAGTTGATCAAACCTGATGAAGCTTGATAAAGTAGATTAAAGGAAACCTGAAAATCATATAGATAAATAAACTAAATATAAAGAATCGCCATACAAGACATCACCCAAGCAAATTATGCTGAAGATTGTGAAAAGTGCCGGTGCCGCATAGACTACGTATAGCAATAAGTTAATGATCTGTGTCATTATCGCGTGATACCAAGACTTATGAGCGTAATCTTTCAAATGAAAACATTATTTATTTGAAATTAATACACAAAGCAAACAGACGATACCGGCAATATTTTACACAATAGTTAATCTTTGACTATCCAAGAACCAACAATAAAGGTTATAGCGGACCTCAAAAAAAGATGAATTCAAAAATTCACTTTATACGTAACATTGCTGTACAGAGAACAATATCCATATTTTTCTTCACAAAAACTGCAAAGAAAACAGTAATATTTTTTTATTCTAAAAACTGCGGATACTCTGTTATCATTTCGCAATCAAAAACGTGACTATGACAGATTAGTCGCCTACTCTTTACAAAACGGCACTTTGCACTCATATTTTCTTTGAATTACGTATTAATCGTCAACGGAATCGACACACATTTTGCTAATAAAGATCCAATCATACTTTTTACGGCGTCAAAGTAACTGGTCACGATTTAGTTTATCTTAAGCGAATAAATAGCTGGAGAAATGGTGTTACGTGTTAGCAAAATTACGTCTAACACTAAAATGTCTGGAAATTGTCGAAGCTGCGAGTAAAGTAAGGAAATTGTAGGAGCTAGCGTGGATATCGATAAAAGTACATTTGGTTCAACTTTTTCTTTGTATGTCGGGTATTGTAAATTAGGATAATTGATTAACAAGAAAAAGGTTAAATTAGAATCATGATACCGTAAAATAACCCATCTGGGTCACTAGACAATTGTGACTACGCGAACATCGTGTCAAAAATATTTTCCTGTTTTTGTCCAACATTAGATCTTTATTGAACAAACTGTGGGAAATAAGCTGAAAATGGCAACTATAATATCTGTGATGTACAGTTAATCGACTGGGTTAGTACAAGATGGCTCACCGAATAGGCTCGCACCATGGAGTGTGGCTAATCAGAGATTACGATATAATAACGTAACAAATGGCTCGGGAAAAAGCTCGCCTTATTCCACTAATTCGCAATATAAATGAGTTTTTTTTTAACGCGTAAAAACGCATTCAATGTAGGTCCCACTTCGTTAATGAGTAAAAACTATGTCTTATCAATTCATCTGGGGTAAACAACGACTTTGTTAGTAGAATTTAATGGCTATGTTCTTAAAAAGTACCTTAGGTATTTTAACAAACTCTTTTCTTAGCACCAACTAGCGAACTCATATGTAGCAGGCATTATCATAAAGCCAGCTTCGAAATAATAACTTAATACGAACTTATGCTATAATGAAATAATTCGTGCTATTGAAGACTTTTGCATATGTATCTTGATATTACAGACAGACATAATTGATTCTAAACTTTTTTCTCGGATTATGGACTTTTAATGTCCTACGTCCTCTGCGTAAACGAAATTAAAGGGCAAAGCAAATTTCAAATAATTGATGCTGATTCTACAGTACTCCCTTTCATTACATATAAAAAGAACACTGAAAATTGGTCACGTATGCTTGTAATGTGCAATCGCTTTTCATGCGTAAATAAATAAAAAGCAAATATATGGGACCAATTGAGAACCTCCCTTAAGAGCGTGTACGCTCGGCGCGCGATGTCAACTTTAGGTAATTCAACGCAAAAAACCGCGCAGACTAGCGTCGCGGCTGTGTGCGTGCCTATCATACTTCACGTATAGTCACACAAACCATTTTGATCCTTTCGAGTGAAATTGGTAGAACAAAAAATATATTATTTAGTAAATAGTTAATAGCGGGAAAATAGTGTAAGTCTATGGATGTCTAAAATATAAAAGCATGAAAATAAGTCGTTAATACTTACACTCTTTTGCAAAAAAATCGGGCACCTATGAAAACTTTGGTTTTGAGGACTTTCTGTATATTACATACAATTTTCAACAGTACTAAATAGTCGACTGATGATTAATGACAATGTTAAGAGTTTCTGTATTTTAACCGATTTCAAAAAAAGAAAGGAGGAGGTTTCAATTAGATTGTTTTGTGATTGTTCTCAATTTGATTGTTCTCGATTTCTCAAAGACGCCTGGACCGATTTGAAAAATTGATTGTTTATATGAATGGTCCAGTCCATCCAGACCGAAAAATTGTGGTCAAATAACAACAATTGCCGGAAAGCCAAATATTGGTGAAGAGCTTGGGTTTACCATTGCAAATAAAGTTTTAAGTTATCCATCCTATATGCTTCAAAAGTTATTCGAGATCAAAAGTCAAAATTTGGGTACATCCAAAATGAAAAAAAAAAAAATTATAGCTCGATTGGTAACAGACATCTGCAACAAGTGATTTCTAGCCTAAGGAGTCCGCCATATTGGATTTAGACTCGCGACACATTTTTTTTCGAGTTATTCATAGCAAGCCCTTTCATTTGATACCCATATCGTAGGAATGCATTAAAAACATTTTTTTTCCATCTTGGGTATACCGCCATATTGGATATAGAATCATACATTGTCATTAAAACTGAACATTCAAACAAAATTTCAACTCAATCGATAAAAAAAATATGCTTCAAAATTGAGCTTTAAATAAAATAGTAATGTATTAAGATTTGTTGGTCGCGCTTGAAATGTACTCTATTCTCGGTATCCACGGCAGAGGTTATTCACCCTACGCGATGCGACGGAGCGACACGTCCTCTCTCTGTGAAGCCTTGCGGCGGTCTGGTTTGAGTTGACTCGCGTGCAGCGTTTTATAGTAGTTTTTAAATAATTTATAAAAAAATAAAAACGAGAGATTAAATTATAATTTAAAGTTTATGTTTTAAAGAAAGAGTTATATTACTATAGTAAATAATTGTTATATTAAATTAAGTAAGATAGATAGGTAAAAAAAGCTTTTGAAATTCACAATTTTTCACATTGTAAAAATATTTTTTTCTGAAAGATAGAGACCTAAATCAAAAAATGTTTTCAACTAACTATAGGTATGGGGATTTCGTCTATGAGTAAAAAAATAAATATGATTAGATTTGCCACTGTTTTCACATGAATTTAAGCTTCGAAATAGACGCTGAACGGGAATTTTATAAAACATCTGTTACGTTATAGGGGTTTTAAGTATTTAAACTACACAAATTGAAATTTTTGTTCAATTAACTATAGAGACAGTGAAATTATCTTGCGTTATTAAAAAATAACATAGTTATAGGATAAGTAGTTACTGAGAAACAGTGGTTTGAAAAGTACCATTTTAGGCCAAATGGCGCGCGGTTGACGTACACGCTCTTAAAAGACCAATAAAATGGCAAAATGTAAAATGACGAAGTTTTCTATTTTCTGGTTTCTAAATTGACATTTCATCGTTAGAAGGGTGACGAATTGAAGCCCTTTCTTTGATTAGTTTCGTAATACCGGTTTCGAGAGATTTCTTATTGGACAGCAACTGGTTAATTGTTAGGGAAAAATCATCGCTTACGGTTATATAAGATACTAGCTTTTGCCCGCGGCTTCGCTCCCGTCAACTGACTTCTCTATTTTACCCTATTTTTTACTTTACCCTTCTCTTGACAATAACAAACACAACAAAAAAAATTTTATATTATAGATAATTATATTTATATTCTGAAGAGATGTAGCTTAGCCACAAATAAATGTTCGATACTAGCTAAGTACTAAGTATTTCAATGTTGCAATGGTCTTTGGTTGACAACGAGTTAAGTTTAGCTTTATTGTTTCACACCTCATTTAAGTCCTGTTGCATAATATGCAGCAAACATTGCAATAATGACAAAAACGTGCTCTCCACACATTTCAAAGGAGGTTTAAGATGTAAAGTCAATTATAATTGGGCACAAGTAGTGATAGGGCGAGCCCATTTGCAATTTCCATCGCCTTGTTATCACCTTGGCGGGGAACCACACATTTTAATTAAGTGTTACGCTTCGTACAAGTTAACAACAACATACTACTTTGACTTAATTCTAGGAATAGAATTTACGACCAGCAATACTCTATAGGTGTGCTAATGCATTATTTTTATTACCGTTTCTTGTACCAGATGACATTAATATAACAAGATTACACCTTGAGGTCAGTAGGCAAACACTTAGTAACGTATTGTGCTCTTTACGCCATTATTATTGACTTTTTCCTAATCCTTACCCCACATTCAGTAAGTAAAAGCCTAATCATCTAGTAAATCATGTCATTTCTAGTACACTAATCGAATTTCTCACTCACACAATCAGTGTTATTCTGTTCATGTCACGACCGAAGTTTTTTGTTGAAAGTGAAAATAGGTAGACTTGGTTTTGGGTTACATTTCTGTGTGAATCCATCATTTCGCCATACGAGCTAAGTTATAATATCCTTGATGGGCCGTGAAAGTTGCAACAATGTTGTGGTATTACTAAGTGCCTTACGTACATCATTATATTAAGTTTTTAACGCTAATCTTGTTCTTTATTCTTTTTCTACATTTATGATATAATTTTTTCAGATTACTGCTTGTGGTTTTCGAAATAGCTCTTTGTGGTACGAAAGCGATATTTAGTGCGGATGCAATTATTATACAACTAGTTATTTCACATAGTTTATGTAATATTGCACGCATATTATTCAGGAGGAGTTTTCAAAGGTTTTCTAATGAAGGAATTTGGAGAGAGTTTGGTCATGTCTACAATACACTGAAGATCTTGTTATAGTCTCTGAAACTGAAAAAGTCATTAAATTTAAACGCCAAAACCACTTTACAATTAAAACTAAATTGCTATGTCGAAGCCAAGCCCAATGAGATCCAATTACATTGAGGCATGTTACTTGAACATTATTATCTTTGTAGCACACGCCCTTAATTCTTCCACAGCATATTCCTACCCATGTCTTATTGCGCAGAGTAATTGAATAGCGAATAGGCTCACTCGTGACCAGAGTAACGTCAGCCACACAAATAAGACGACAAACTAAAGTCGTGAAGCTTTAGTGCACATTCACAAACATAACATAAATAAGCGAACACGATGGACATCGAATATACACTCGAATAACTTTCCTGAAGATATTGTACCAGGTTTAACGGTCTTTGAGGTAATATAAGAAAATGGGCGTTCGTATGGCGCAGCTGCCTTGGATCTGGGGTCAAATGCGATGTTAGGAGCATAGCCCTAATAAATAAAAGGTCTTAAGACTCTACAATGTACTTAAAATGGTTAAACGAAGCATAAACTGGATTAAAGTACAAAGTACATATTACTTACAAAACATGTTCGTAGCATGCAGTTTTTGCAAAATATGCACTGCCTTTTCTACAATTGCAACTTACAGAAAATAATCAGTAATGGCGACGCCGGACGTAAATTATTTTCTGCCTAGATAGGTATTGAGACTAGACCTCTGCCCGCAACCGCAGACGAACATTTTGTCTACGTTTACCATCTCGCTGCAGTCTAAAAAGGCTAGGCTGGAAGTAACGGTCAGCGAATTAGCCCATGTTTGGGCCAAGTATTTCCACGAGTCTGACTACCATTACACAAATCAGGACATCTCGAGTTTAAAGGTGACAATGTCAAGAGAAGGGCCTTAATTATTCAACTACGAAGAAATTCCGTTGTTAGTTTACCTAAGCTGGCTAGAGACAGCCATTTCAATTAGCCAGGTGTTGTTTATGGAACGATAAAATCTAAGCAACCCGATAATAAGTAACATTTCAGCCAATAAATCCTGGTAAATTGATTCTTTCGCGAAATTTATACCTTCTATAATTTGAGATTTACAAGGAACCTTTGCGAAATTGAAGTCTGGAACCCGACACTTATTGCCGGCGGCTTTACCTAGGCGTGCCTTCTGTACAGCCCTTAATCTACGGAGCTGACTGTACGCATCCCAGTGGCCAGCAATCATTAGGGGCGACCACCCGTGAATCTATTTCGTTTCGTAGCGTCATCCAGAGTCAGGAACTAAAGTTTTTCCATCTAAAGCGAATGGTTGGTTAGTCGGCGCGTTTTAATGACGGCTCGGTGGAGCGAAGATGTGAATGTGAATAGACTGGCGGAAATGTAAGACTCCTGTTTGTTCGGGAAAACAGTGTTTATATTAATTTAGCTGCTAAAGACACAATTTTAACTTCAACCGGTTATTAAAACAGTAATTTGAATAGGTAGATAAATAAGTCTGTTTTGTGCATGTTATTAAAAAGCTATCACCGTTTCAATTTATTCCATCCTGCACTTGGAGGGTCTCTAGAAACGTCAATTTTGTCTGTGCAGAATTTCACTGAAGTTGTAGCAAGCCTACTATTAGTTGGTGGTTGTACACGAGTCTGCTTACAACGTTGTCACTCGATCAATTCGTGTTAATGTGTCGAGATGGTCCCACGGGCTGGCTGCCTGTCACACCGACCGCGTTCCACTGCTTAATTATAGTGCGTACAATAAATTTTCACTCTTGCAACTTAGTCAGCATACAAATTGTAATGTCAGTCTAGATAGTAATACTGATAGCGTTTATGATTCGTACTCCAGGGTAAGATTTGATTTCATCAAGTCTTTCACGAAAACTAATAAAAAAAACGAAATAATAAAATTCTATACATTTCTCTTTTGCATAAAATAAAATTAATCCAAAACAAACTTCGACACTTTATTGGAAGTAAACTTTAACAATAGCAATCTAATGAAATAACCGATGACAAATTCTCTGTAATAAAATTCCATTTAACTACTGAAAGAGTAATTCCGAGAATCTTTTAAGCTTTTATTAAGTTATTGTACGTAACCGTATCCAATGCTTACTACTTAAAGTTACGCAATTGGAAAGTTCATCGTTTGTTTATTTTCACATCAGTGGATATGTTTTACGTAAACAATCTAACGTCAATCAGGGGTTCGCGGTAACTCGCAACTATAAATATAATCATCAAACAGTAATTACGGGCAACTCCTTGATAATGACTTCAATAACATACAGGTGTGGACTCAGGAAGATAGAGTAAATTGGTTGTGGAACTAACGGATAATATGGCATATAAGTGACAGCTTTTTATAGTTTCGTCTTCCACATAATGACAAATAAACATCATCATGATAGTTAAGCGTTGGTTGATTAACTGTTGTATACGTCGCAGGCAATTTGTATGATATGTCGTTACAAACGGCTTCGGCTTTTTATTAACATGAAGCGTAATACAAATTGCTGAAGGAAAAATTTCAGTGTACCTATTCGATCGAAGGTGTCGATGCAAACGTGATAGTTGTTACGTACCTCATAATATTGATCATAATTCATACATTCTAACCTGAACTTTCTTCACCAAATACGGACTCAAATCTACAACAATACAACCTCTAATCAGTTCCGCGAAACCAAGTCCGTCCCTGTTCAGGAATAAAATAAAAGTGTTTTCTACGTTCGCACCATTACGCTATGGCTGGCATCATTATGTTCAGTTAGCCCCGTAGCCATTGATTATTGTGCTGAGAATGGACCTGTGTGACTTTAGCGCAACTAACTAATAGCGGGAAATAGATACCAGTTTCAAGAGATGATATGCGAATATTATGCGGTAATGTGAAAAGTTTAACTAGTTGGTAATCCCGGTTCTCTTTGCAAACCAAATAAAATTACACCGTATTAAAAAAAAAAAAATTTGGAAACCCGTCAGTATAATCATAACAAGCTCAATTTTTTGGTCCCACATACATAGGTCGGTAGGTACGTACGCTACGCATATTCTTAGCCAAAACCATGCAGCTGAACACAGCCTAACATTTAATTGTCCCCAATTAAAATAACTTTAACACCGTTATGCTTATTCCGTCTTATCTAAACCATATCATTCCTGCGATCACTTTTACAACGCTAAAATAAATGTTACTGCTATAACAAGGACGAGAGCAATCTCTTGGCATTTTATACATTGGAACGCAAGTGCAAGTACGTACATTGGGTATGAACGTACGTATATATAGTGCGTTCATGAATAATTGGCGAAAGATATTTTCACAGGAGATTTGATAAGAGATAGTAAGAATTGAATGTAACGTGAGAGCTTAATGCTACTGTAAACGGGAGCAGGGAAGTGTGTTTGACTGCTTAATTGATTTTTGTGATACAACGTTGCATAAAGGGGAATTATTTTTACTTTGTCACCATTTAATTTAAAAAATATCAATATTTTTCAGAACCTAAGTATTGCTCAAACGATATACCCTAATGTTTAAATGATGCCCCATTTATATGTAGGGTCTAACGTTTTATTACCTAAGAAAGAGTATATATTCTAACTAAGGCATTAGTTCTTTTCTCAAGGTAGCGCGAGATGCTAAAAATAGATATTTTTAATATCGCGAATTGACCTCTCCGAATTTTCTTCAAAGTTTCTAACAGGACTGTCTTACTTTTTAAAATAAACATCAAAGCATTTCACTTAGTTCCTAACTGCATCAATATTGAACACACGCGGTGGCCGCTAGAAGACCTATGTGAACGTGTAAGTCATTTAAACATCAGATAACAATAGTGCATATTTTGTTTAAAGGATGTTAGGTTACTAACGCTACAATAACCCTATTTTATTCAGTACCTGATTGTTAATGCAATTAGCATTACACGTGGGACGCATAAATAGAAACAATTATTGAAATATCTTGCGACAAACATTTAACAAATCACTATATGAAAACATAATCGAATTTCATATTCGTAATTTTGACAATTCGAAAGCTTCTACATTTGGTGGAAGAAAAATTGGGTCATGCTAACCTACTTTAAAAAAAATGGCATCACGTCGAAAAGTGAATCTTCAAACAGACATAATCAAACACTAAAAGTTTTCATAAAAGCTTCTTATAAAAAACCCTATATAAAATATGCTGACTGTATAAATTTTCACCTTTCCAGCTGTTCCTATTCGTATACAGGAGAAAGAGAGAGTTATAAACGTTTCTCCAACATTCGCGAATGGGCATGCAAATGCGAATGACATACTGGCTTGAGACATAGCACGAGTGCGCGATATTTGACGCGCAAGTCATGTGTAGCTTCGAAAGGATAAACATGTGAACTGATGACTGGTCATTAATTGGAATTCGGTAATTTTTTTACTCCAAATTCTAGGTCATTTACCATATCTCCAAAATTCTGCTGTGGAAAAGACAATCCCACCAAAAACATTAAATGTAAAAAAAAGCCAATCCTCTACGCAATTCCTCCACCGTAAAAAGTTTTGAGATCGCATAGAAGCCAAGTCCTGTTCAACTTTATTTGTAATAATAAATCAATATTTTGTGACCATATCAATAGTTTCGTTCACTTTACAATAATATTGACTTGGCCATGAGCACAATAAACTACAAATATAATACAGCATATCTTGGAGAGGTGAAAGTCAATCATGAAGTTTAATATCACAGAATTAAATACTTTTAGTTTTTTCAATTGTTACTAAATGACCGACAGTCAGTATCAACCAAAATCATGAACTGCACATTTACTATGGCGCATGTTTGGTCCATGGTGATCTCAAATTCCAATCAGTCCAATCGTAAAATCATGTCCATATAGAATGTATCAATTCAATGGTATTTACACATTATTTCAGGGAGCGACTATTAACTTGTGCTCATGGCCAAGACAATATTATTGTAATGTGAACAAAACTATTGATATAGTCACAAAATATTGATTTATTATTACAAATAAAGTTGAACAGGACTTGGCTTCTATGCGATCTCAAAACTTTTTACGGTGGAGGAATTGCGTAGAGGATTGGCTTTTTTTTACATTTAATGTTTTTGGTGGGATCTAATTTATTTTTTGTAGGTCTCCTTCTTCTCTAAGTATATAACAAATTAAATTAACTTACATGCAACTAACTAAATATATAACAAACTAAATATGTAGAATTGTAGACCTAAACTAGCACGTAAACAACTTTTTTTTTTTAAATAAATTAAACAGTTTTGAAATTGTCGAATTTTTTAATCGAATATCTTTTAGAATAAAAGAGATTTATTTCAGAGGTAGATGGCGCTATCACATGAAATTGTTTTTTTTTTTTTTAACTAAAAACCGTAGCGCGATTTAGACCAGGACAACGCCATCTATCGAGCGAGCATGCAGTATTTATCGCACTGCATTAATATGAAAGATTTTATCATTATTCATTTTATTTTAACCTAGCTTTTTTATTCATATGTATGTATATTTAATACATAATAACAATATACCACACTACGTAACAATAAAACAAATAGTAACATTTTGTACATAAATAAATAACAAAGTTATCAATGCAGTCAAAATTCATACACAATGTTCTTGAAAAACCGCAAATATAAATTTGTTTCCTATTTTTTTATTAAGTTTTAAGGTTTTTATAATTTTCCCTTTATATGTAGCTAATAACCTATCTTGGTGCCAAATTTGAAGGTTCTAAGTTTGCTAGAAGTACCTTAGACTTTTGATGATCGGTCAGTGAGTGAGTCAGTGACAAAATGGTGTAACTTTGATCGCTCATAACTCGTAAACTATTTATTCAAATTTCTTGTAATTTTGGGACTGAGCTTGTTCTAATACTTACTCTTGGTCATCGAAAACCTAAACTCCTAGCTTTGTTCACATGGAAGATACAGGGGGCTGAAATAGCCGCGAAACGCTTCGAGAAAAGATGGTACGGCCGTGCCCGCTTTGCTCGAGTCTTGGCTGGGGCACTGCCGTGCCCTCAGATAAATTGTTGACTATCGTTAACGTAAGGTAAGTAAGTATATTCATTGACACTTTATTTGGTCTCACCCGAAATTCTTCCCATCAAGTGTAAATTATCAAATGAAAGGAGAAGTGTATCAAGTCCACCTGGTGCGCAAATTTATTTTACTATAACGATAGTATAACAAAACGGAATAAATTAATATACATAGTAGCAAGTCGGTTATATCACAAAGAACTTATAAGAGGTTAATGACCTACACACCTGCCCACCCTTCAGGGTTTTCAAGCGTATCCGTTACATTATACTCATTTATCAAAAACAACACTAGGTCTACGTGCAGTACATGCGAACTACTTAATCAACTTTTTCTCTTTGATTCTAGGACCAAGAATACAAAGTACAGTATTGTTCATACCATTCTATTTTTCGCTCGTTATCAGTCAAAATTCCATCGTGTGCCCAAGCCCTTAGTCGGAGAGAAATCTGTTATTTAACGCCCCGTGTCCGCAATTTACGAAGGAGATAAGCTGTTTATATATTCTATTTTCTCTTTCATTGCTGCAGTATTACGACGGATGTAGATTCGAGTATTTAGTGAGCTGTAAGGTCTTACGTGCGAAATACCAGTAAGTCTTCAGCTCAGACTCAAGTCATGCGAATAATCAGATTTTCTAGGAGAAAACTCTCATGTGAATCTGTGAGGTTTGATTCAAATCGTGTCGTATTGGCGTATTTTTGGTTTGAAGCTGCATTGACGAAGTAACTCGAGCAGAAATAAACGTAGGTACTTATATTACATGCCAGATCAGTTACTATAACTCTAGGTAAACTCTAAATCTGGGTTCTTTCTATATTATAGATCCTGTATACCGATAGTTTATTTTATGAGTTAATCATATCATAAAAATTTTATCCATGCTGGAGCGGATAGTGAAAATTACATTAAGAGCGGATGTTTCTCTGAGTGTGTAGCTAATAAATAAAATTTCATTTTTTATGCCGATAAATTAAACGGTTCTCATATACTTTATAATGTAGAGGAATAAGTTTTAAGACAATTGATATTCTATTGTTTAAGACATGAAACAGAAATATCTATTGACCTACTACAGGGCAAAATCCTCCTACTCACCTAACATTGATAACACTTTCTATAATGTCGGCCATATAATACCTGTAACCTAATAACAAATAGTTTCTAAGCAGCACATAATGCTTAGTTTCAAGCTCCGAGACATCGTTATCGAGTATTCCATAATGATCATTTGATCTGTTGATCGATTGTGGGGAAATTGCTTTTCAAATACGGAAGACGGAAGGGGACGATATTTCTTGTAATGTACAACTTTCTTTGAGACATGTTTAGTAGGATACGGTCACGGTAAAAATACGGAACGGGAGTGGTCACTGTATTGCATTCGGACATCCGTTGGTCCGTACTTGAGATACGGCACCAGAGGCGTGTCGTGTTTACTGATTCAATTAGCAGATACAACATATCTACCATTTATTCCGACTGTAACTTCCAGTGGGAAATTATTCAATTTATTAACTAACTCCGCTAATATTTCTCTGAAATCTCTTGGCAGTAAAGCCGGAAGATATAAAATTAATTCTACGCACGACAATCACATAAAATTATATACGACTGTTCAATAATGCTATTTTATTGAACAGGATAATAAAACGTATTCAACTTTGAACTTCTCTCAAAAGACGGCATCACAGCCCATTAGAATATGTGTGCTGTGAACCGAATGACTAGTAGCGCCCTCATTGACAGGTCGTTGATTATCATCACACACTATCATTGTTACATCAAGCAAATTAACACCTCGAGACAATCCGAAGTAGTCCACTTATAATTTGCTCAAAAGCCACTATTAACCGTCGTAATTTGCGGGCCGGGTGAGAAACTCGTTCATAGTACTATCTATTGTATTACTCTGGCTTGTAAGCCATTACGGTTTTACCTACTGACACAAAAATGCATTTCTGAATAGCGATAATTGATTGAGCAAATCACGACTAATGGCAGCCGCTGACCCAGCTTTCAATGCGATTGTCTACAAATTCACTTCCACATTTTTCCAATTTAAGCATTAACTATGAAAATATGAAACGTTTTAGGTAGTAGCAACAGACAATATTTGTTCTAAACTTTCGATACGTAAGTAGAATATTATAACGCACTTAAAAGCGGAATGCTGGCGCCCCAGTAATCTTAAGTACTCTCTTGCTACTGAAAGTATATGGTATCTAAAAGAGGTCTTCTTGCAAACCGATCGGTACCGGTCGATACGATTTATATGACTGATATAGGTTCCAAGTTATGTCCATGTTTTACTTTCTTTGATCTGAGTCATTGCTTTGATAAACAGATGATCCGAAAGAGATTTCATATCTGATCAGAAAATGGCTGCAAGGCGGTGGTTGGAAATTGTACCAGGTCACATTTATAATCCTTAAAAGTAAGCAACAGCTGTCCAAATCATGGCACATAAACCTCATTCTATGAGTAGGACAAGGAACTCTTTGATGCATCACTTTAACATTAACATGCTACACACGCGTACAAAACCAATGTTTAGGCTTGATGCGAATGTTCACCTTCCGATCCAAAACGCTGGTCCTATAGCCAGAAACGTGCAGACAAATATGGTTCAAATTATGTAAGGTGTAGAGGTTAAACTGGCGTGAAGAAAAAGTGTGCTGCTCGGGAAGCATGTGCGAAACGGTAAGTTTACAAACAAGTAAATAAAAAGGCGTCTGTTTATACAAGATTTTCACGCAGATTTTGTTGCGTTTGTGTTCCGGATTCGGCTGATAGTTATCGCCGGTGTCCGGTGAAAACGACAAATTCCGTTAACCGAGTTACCCGTCACAAGTGGAGCGGCTGCCGGGTAAATAAGTCACAAGTTGGCACGGTCACATTGTGCAATCCGTCAAACTTTAGACATGAAATTATCCGCTTCAAATTACATAATCCTAATCACTTTTCAGTTCCTTTGTTATTGAATAGTGGCGTTTGAAGTCTTCTCGCCTGTCAATTTAAAATTACTGTTTTTATCTACAAACGAATTCAGCGGGTGCGTAAAAACTATAATCCAATTAAATCTATAAAGCTGCATTAGTTTTGTCGTTTTCCAAGAGTCACAAATCTCAGCGAACAATTTTCACCGTTCAACCTGTCTTATAAAGAAGCCGAGATCTATTTGGATCCGTCTAATAATGTTGTCAGTGGGATTGTCAATAACTCACTTGTTCCAATTCAACAAAAACAAGAAACCTTAAATTAATTGGATCATCATTTAAACGTGGCTGGGCTACAAAAGCCTGTTTTTACAGCCATCTTTGCAAGAACAGTAACGGAAAAAGTAGGCTAAAGTAGGCCCTGCCGTAAATGAGACGAAACTTCGAACAAAGGTGAAAACATTGATAAAATAAACTGTTAGTTGAGAAATAAAAGGAATTGAGCTATTAAGAAATATTTTTTACAGTACAGAGACACTATTTCTCTCTACAGCAATAAAAAATAATGAGGTGCGTTAAAATATCAACGGTGGATACAATATGGCAAAACAAAATAGTGAGGTCATTAATGAGGGACTGGTTTGGGACGATAAAATGAAACGACGGGGGTATAAATTAGTCAAAGACGAGATACCTACTTATATCTGCAATTCGAAGAAAAGCATTCCACCATTTAAATCGAAGACATCACGTACGAAGCGAGAGGTAATCAAGAAACGACTGTAAATTCTAAAAGTAAATAAATTAGCAAAGAATTTGCAATACTTTTGCTTTTTTATAATACGGTTAGATCGAGTTGTTAAACAGATTTTACTAAAGTAATAAAGATTATCTACCTTTTATTTCGTCATCGTTTTACTTAGCATCAGGTTTATAAAAGTAAATATTAATGAGTAAAAAATCAAGCTTAGAACTTTAGCGATTGGAACGTATCGATTTGACGGGGTGTTTCGTTATATTGTTTCAGTTAAGATCTATAACCTAGACATAATTAAAATTAGATACTCTGATTCCAAATAAACGGCGCACTAGTGATAAGACGGACTACTTGTCAGTTAACTTATTTGTAGCTAAGGCTGGTCTTACTGTTTTCTTGCATATTACGTACACGTTCATATACGAAACGATTGAATCATCATACATTGTGAAGGCAAAGTCAAAACTATCATTCAACTGCCACTCTGAATGCAAGTTCACACCCATATTTTTTACCGTTCGCGTTAATCAATCTGATCCGCATGTTCGATCAAGATGTTCTTCAATTACAGCGCTTCCGAACTAATGAATGGTAGATCTATCTCCACAAGAACGTTTCCCATCGTAATCTCGCAAATCCCATTAAACAATAGGCTAAATCAACTGTTATGGTGGTTAGGTCCTTTGTTTATTCTTACAATTATCTAGATGGGGTACCTAAGTCGCTTTGTAATTGAACCATTCTAGATTGTGCGACTTCACACTAAAATGAGTCTATGAAAGTGTGTGAAAAGCTTATTTAAATATTGAATCGTCGATACCGGTGCGGGGAACGTTAGCTGACGATCATAGATAAAGATCGTTAGAAGGATCTTTATTGCCTGTCTGCTATTTACGAGGCATTTGAGTATATTTTCCATAAAATCTAAGGCTTGGGGTTATTTGGTATTTTCTTTATACGGCGGCATAGCGTAGACGGTATTGTATGAAGCTATAAAAGATTCCGCGGCGCATTCTGCAATTGATTGATGACTGCCGGGATTCGTGCGAATATACTTTGATTAGGTTAAAGACAGTGTATTTGTTAGCTAATAATACCTTACTGCAACTGCTTGCCGTCTCGATAATTGCGTATATGGCCTAGTAAAGTGGGGTTTAATTTTATTTCCAGGCAGTTTCTTATCTGATTTCTCCTGATCTGGTTTATGTGCAGTCTATCCAATATTGTTTTAGTTTGAATGTGGTGCATACCGCTTTATGGCCTAGTGTCACTTTAATTATGACCGCTGACCCTAAAAGAAGATTGGCCAGCTAATCTGGAAGACTAAGCAATATCAGAAACTAAATGGAGCGTACAGAACGGCCTCAGCCGAGCATTACACGGTTTGCGGTGAAGAATTTTTGATACAAATTCAGGCATCAGACGTGCATCGCTGTACCCAAAGTGAATTTCAACGGCTCTGATTGGATAACGGTACTGGGTGCTATATTGATAAACCACAGGGAAAATATACGCGAAAATTCGATTTTGAATTTGAACTCATTGCCTTGATTATAATACCGCACGTAACGGAACTGAATATTGCCTATCCAATACACGTGGTACAAGATTAATTAGCCAATTAGTTGGCATCTTCTTGCAATTACTTGTTTACTGTATTTATTAGCTTGAATTTTAATTAATTATTTATGTCAAGTTATTTTCTGTAAATACTACTAACCGTTTCCACATGACTCAAGTAAACGATTATGTGTATTTAAACTTTGTAACTTAGGAACTCCTATGCAGTATTTTATTCAAGCTTTCATTTAGATATTCAATGTTAGAAGCCGTATTTCAACCACTTTCCTTTGAGAGTTTCTTAGTTTTCTATTGTTTTTTATATTGACACCTTCAATTTTCAGCTACACATCATGCGTGCATACAGCTACATATATTTTTAATAACATTCTCGAAATAATGGAAGTAATACGTCATATTGTAAAAGGTTTGTAAGAATTTATGAATATGAAATATATTTTGTCCAGTAGGTAATTTATTGCATAATATGTACAAGAAATAAACATGTCAGAAACGGTATTTAAAATTGCCACCCTAACAGCAATTTACGTGCGCAATTACACATTACGTAATAACCTGTGCATATAGTGAAGATACTCTTATAAAAAAAAGAAAATTGAACAGGAACTACAGCGGCTGCATCTGCGTTGTCCGTAGGGCGGAATGAACTAGGTGAACGGTGGCGGGTTCTCTTCAGCGGAGGCGCGCGCGCAGTCCCGCTTGCAACGTCGTCGCGGCCGCACGCGCACGACGCGCCATGAATCGTCCGTTGATCGTAGTCTTCGCGCTCGCCGCCCTCGCAGCCGTCGTCGTCGCCGATGACCCGCCGCGACCCCGCCTCATTGACTTTAACCCCTGGGCATGGCTACCCTCAAACCGAAACAGATCTCCCTCAATTATGGACTATTTCTTTCCACCATCCCGGACACCCAAACAATCCAATCTTGACCCTCCTGCTGACCGAAAACCTCCTGAAACCACATCTCACACAGTAGAAAACACCCCTGCACCGACCACTATTGAGGAACGCTCCACCACTTACGCTAAAAAAATATCCACCAAAACAAAGTCGACAGCACCCGTGACAAACCCGACCGCCACGACACCGCCCAAAACGAAAAAGTCCACGCGTAAGCCTATCGCGGCTACAACGGCCGAAATAAAAACTACACAAACTAAAACCGAGGCTCCACCATCAACTACTAAAGACGCGACCGCGACAACGTACAAACCGCCTACCAAACACTATACTATCCGTCCGGTTGTGCGGACTACGGAAACGCCCACGGTTCAGGACACTGAAACTACGTTAAACAGTGACAGCACGGAGACTGTTTCTGATTTCGATACTGTGGGAACGACAGCTGACGGTCCAAAAGACACGGCCCCGACGCTGAGCACGGTCGACGACTCCCGATCCACGGACGCTGGTACCGCGAGTACAGGCACCGTGGAATCCACCACGCCGACCGAGAGCACGGAGCCCGCCGACAGCCGCGAGGGATATCTGCCGCTTCGCGACAAGCCTCAACAGACCCATGTTAAGATCAACGAGCAGACCAAGAAAGAGGTCAGTGATTTAATACTACTTTTTTCTGAATTGTTCACAGTCTAATAGCTACAACTTTCCTAGTATCTGTCGCCGTCTTTACTCGAAGAGATCGTAAATTTCTAAGGCGAAGTAAAGACAAGCGACACATAAATATTCGTAGCACCAAGCACTCGATAGGTATAAATTATGTGACACAAAAGCTCTTTCCGATATACCCTGTGAGCTAGCCGCTGCCGGTGAGAGCATATAAATTCGAGCTAATGAGCCCTCAGAGAAAGGTTTGCTGTGTATTCAACAGCTCTAAACATGTTCTCACATTAGTAGTGCAAATTGCTATGAATTATTTATTTCCTAGAAACCCGATGAAGTGCATTACGATTGTAAAAAGATAGTAACAAGAACACATTGTGTTACGCCCTGTGACCATATGTAAACTAAATTATTACACGCTGTTAGTTGTTAGACAGTTTCTATTGCACAGTAATGGTTAATAATGAACGTTTAAATTATTCCCACTAATCATCGCTCGAATTAAATGCTAAGTAATACTATGAAGTAAAAAAATAATGTTAGCGTTGCAAGGAAAGTAGATTTTATTTGTGGTACATTCGTTTTAATTACAGTACCTAAGGAACGCATCAAGAGGCACTAAATTAAGCATAAAGAAGCTAAAAATACTGAACATGATTGAATGAAAAATTATTTTCACATAAAACAAGATTTTATTGCGATGATACAACGGGTGATAGAAATGCTACTCCATTAAAATAATCTGCGTAAGTCATGTTTAATAGCTAAAGTAAACATAAAAGTTTGTTCAATCGCTGTAAAGCAATTATGAAACATGTTCTCAGAATTGACTGTGATATAAAATTACTACCTATCGGACTGATGTACAAAACATGTGCTAACATATCTGATACTGAAAAAGCCATTTTGCATAAAATCCATCAATGTATAATTGCAAGAAAAAATAAAACAATGGACTCCATTAAGTTAATACGAAACAAGGAGCGAAGCAATTATTGAGTAAATTCAAGTATGTATTTGCAGTCGTTGGGCCATTTGCTACATCCAAAGATTCGACAAAAAACGCTAGCACTAGACATGAGTAAAATTAAATTTCCACATTAAGGGAGCCGATGATAAATTATAGTGTCATTTTCAATATTCGATCAGTTTTTGTTCACAAAAAACATCGGCGCGGTCAGAATCAGTCAGAATGCATAATAAAATATTTTTTGCAGTTACAACACAGAAAATAATAAAGTTGAATAAACATTGACACAGATATTAGTCCACAATGCAACTCAAACACAAACTCACAATCAATAACGTTTTTGCCGATGAAAATATAAAAAAAGTAATAGAGAAAGCTTAGGAAACTACGAAAATCACAGACAATGGACAAAAAAGTGTCCAAAATCATATTGTGGCGGTACTTTCCTATCATTAGCGAGTTTGTGGTCTTTTCTAACTGTGGTGGATGCCCGCAAATTTTTGGATGGAAACAAAATTTCAGACAAACTGGTGACACTTAATAATGTGAACTTTCACTGTTGCACAGTCAGATCCATCATCATCAATGAACGAAAATTTTCTAATGGGTTTTGATGATGAATTGGATTTAGCTGCTAATCGCTTTACTGAATATATCCGCAAGCACATAATACCTGCGCTTGCTTCTTGAGCATTATACCGCATCGGCCATTATGCTGCAACTTCATAATGAATTATGATTTCCTTGTGTACACAACAAACAAAATCCATTCAGAATAGAAATTGCAGTGTATTACTTGCGTTAAATTAGTTACCAATTTCGGTATTCGAAAGTGGAATAATATCCAGTGTAAAGAACAATGTTTACGTAAATTACAAATCATGATTAGTAGGTATCTGTAAACCGATGCATACATTTAATAGTCAATGGATAGAAAGGCAAAATAAAAATCATGGTTAACCCAGAATTTCATGAGAAAAGTCTTAAAGTAGACAATAACAATGAATTTATCCTTTTCTGTGGAAACATGAAGGTTTTTAAATTCACCGTTGTTAGGCGCCACCGGGCAAATCTAACGGACTCGCGGATACGATGCGTCTGCGCAGCTTGACGTTCAGCTATTTGCATTTTAGTGTCGTTTATCCATAATAAACGCGAGTATCTGCCGAGCCCGCAACATCGTTAGCTTTTTAATACCCTGGTGCTGCTTTTACAGGAAGATTTTAATTAAAAAGCGGAATTTGCTTCATTAAGTGTGTGCGAAACTAATTGTAAGAAGCTAGAGTTATGAATGAAATAAGATGGCATTGCACAGATTGAGCACGAAAATAAGTTTTTCTGTCATCGAATACGTTTGAAGTAAATTACTTGAAATTAAAGTTCTAAATGACATACGCAATTAATATCAAGAGAAACGCACCAAGAGTTAATTATTATGTACATAAACAATTAAACATATTGCCGCGTTTGTTCACGCGGAGAAAGAATTTAATGTTGGGAAAGGTCTTGGCAAGCTAATTAAGGTCATTCGGAGTTCCATGTAAGACTCACTTTATTATATTTTATAGCCCGTGTTTGTTGAACTAGGGAGATTATCCACGATGATGCAGTAGGCTTCATGGAAAGTAACTTTACTTTAGTAATCATAAGATATACTTAAGTACAGTAAACTGGAGAAGCTGGATCACTGTTTAGTTTAGTTTTCTTTCTTTCTTCTTTATGAAGGTTCAAAAGTTCGTTTTCCGTTTCATAGCATTAGAAAAGAAAATTGTTTCCATAATATTTGGCACAAAGTTCAAGCTGTTGATTTTCGCGGCTGTGTCCAAACACAAATGCATTTCATCGCAATATTCAACTTCAGTTACGCACGATCGACAAAAATGGAAATCTAAACAAAACGTAACTAACGCATAATTATCTGTTTAATTCAGAGCAAAACGAGACGAAACCAAACAAATCTCACTTTCGCAAGTGAAATGAATCATCAAAAAGGTATCGATGTTACTAATCGTGTCTAATTAATCAGTACGCATTACTGGTAGAAAGTATGGACGGTTCTGAAGAGAAAGGGGCAAACCTTAGGAACTGCGAACAGGGAACTAGGTTGGAATACTCGTAAACATGAATTGTGCTCAGTCGAGAGTGTTTCATGAGAGAAAATGTTTTCGTTCAATGCCCACTTTAATATAATATTCATGATAATATTGTAATGTTAACGCTTCATGTGCAATCGTGATTTCATGCATATTCAACTTGGGTGGTATTCTGTGACTATCCTGTGCACGTTTATCAGGCCAAAATAATACAATAATTGAAAAAACTTCTCGTGAAACAAAGTTGTTGAAAAAGTGTGAAAAAGTGTGACGCTAAATCTGAGCTTGATAAAGAAAACAAATATGATAAATTGATCTAAGACCATCTATTACTTTTAGAACATTACCGTATCTAAAATTTGATCTAAGTACTGAAACTTTTCATCTCAAACTTACATAAGCATGTCAATTTTACGTAATCTGATGCGCATAGAATATTTGTTTTCTTTTGGGACATTTTTGTATTGTATTTGATCTATTAGAGATAGTGTTGGACTTTCATGTCCGAGATTACGATTAAATAATGTATTGCACAACGTTCGATCCGATTCCGAGAATGGTAATTCAATTCTTACAACAACAATAAAAGAATCATTCTGCTAACAAATGGGATCTGTATACAAAGCATGTACCAAAGAATTCGGAAGTGAAATCCAAGCGAAGAAACATTCGCTACCACCAACTGTGATGAATAATATACAACTTTATTGTAATTAAGAGTAATGATGATGGGGAAATTGTCTTAAAAGAATGCGCGTCATACATTGCGCATTAATAGAGCGAGAGTAGATTTCAGAATATCGAGTGAGCTACATCGATCGGATCCGATTACCGATATCATTACTGACCACATTATTGTATCGGCCGCTAGCTGCATCCGACTGGCTAATGATATCCTTTCCCAGTTTTTGTACATCATTATTTTCTCTGGCCATGATTGAAGCGTGTACATAAATATGCATGGGAGTGTACCGACGCGAAGTCACGACATCCTGCAAGGGTTGTTTAGATATCTCTGTTGGTGAAAGGTTAGCCTCTAAGCTGCCCATTGTTTTGTACGGTGAAATGGACTGTAAATTCTTGATGGCAAAATAAATTATCTACTATACCATTAAACCCATATCTGGTCATAAGAAAAATACAACTCAGACTTAAGTATATATAACTGCACTTAAATACGTGTCAAGTTAAAAATACATTTCTTTTTACATTTTCAATTGATGTTGTTGTCGTTAACATCGTCTAAATACGGTTAATTGCAATCCTACAACTTCAATAAATGAACAAAAAGTGGAGTAATAAGGTACTGTCGACACGAAGGTAAGTAAAAATACGCTTCAAACACATTCTTACAGCAATAAATTGAAAGTCGAGAAAAAATATGTAGGACCTTAAGAGAAAGAATAACTTCATTATAATTATAGGGTAGTAGAAGTAACATTGGCTGATGTTGAGAAGAAATACAGGTTTCCTAGGCTTGTAGTAATTTGTGTTGCGTCTGTATGTGATCAACATTGAGTTCGATCATACATTCCAGGTCATCTTTTATGGCATAAGGCATAAAGTATATCCAGTAACGGTATGTTTGATTTAGGTAATGTTGTGTTAAACTGCCCATACTAGGATATACTTAACGGCGTGAAATGTCGGTCTAACTTTAGAGTGAGTTGTGGCGTTTGAACACGCATGTCTATAAATAAATGAATATAAAGAGATGTTTAATATTTTACTTATATACGGTAGTAGAGGTTTCACGTACTGTAAGAGATACCGCTACTATTTGGTTTTCTATCAAACATGTTTAAAACTAACTGGACTCATACCTTAAGGGCAAGCTTCCTTCTATGAACATTTCCACAGTTTTCCAGTTCCATAAGGCTTATGACCGCATCATATAAATTAAATTACACAAAATATAAAACAGCAAAATCACGAAGATCTAAGAGACGTTAACTCGTGCTCATAATTCATCGCTAGTTATCAGGGCTATGACCGCCTGTTATTACAAAAAAAAAATCTCCTTAGGTATACAGGGAGTTCCGCGGATCGGCACTGCGTCCAATATGACATAACCAATTCGTTGGAGCCAATTACAGGTGGCAACTCGCGTCACGACTGACGGCGTAAAATGCGTTTATCCGCTACACTTATCACGCGAATTCCACACGCGAAACTCGTCTTAGATAAACCGTTTACGAATCGGACAGTTAAGTACGAAATCGCGTTAAGTCCGTTGAATTAACCGTATTATCCTTGGTTAGTTTGTAAACGGCTACTGATATGCTGACAGTTCAGATAGCCGGTCGGATTGGAAAGTCTGCAGTTAAACGGATTAGCAGGTGTGAGCATACATCTTCATTAATACTTTAGAGTAGAGCTTTGATAACATCAACAGCAGGGAAGTAGATAGTTGAGGTGAATGGTCGATATAATAAAAACTAACATCAAGGAATACACTAAAGCTTCAGAAGTAGCAAAAATAAAGCTGTAAAACACTATTATCTAACAACATTATAAAACGCACAGTCAAGTTCAGTTATTACTAAGCAATAAATGCCAGCGATTACTCCGCGTCTTTCCTGCAATTACGTTTCACAAAAACCTGTATTTGTTTAAATGACGAGTGTTTCTTTTCATTAGCAACCACCTACCGAAACATCGCCGTCATCAGAAGTTATAAAATAAATAGTGAGCACTAAGAAAGCGAAACTAACAAGAAAATAATCGTAGAAAGTGTACAAAATTGTTTTCTTGTATGTACTGTCGATAACAATTCGATTGCAAACATGGACATGTGCCGGACTCATTCGTGACAGCCGAATACGCATTTTCTTTAATAAAAAACGATGACACAGAAAACTTTATGTTTGTGCAAGTTTCCGTAATCGAATGTTATGACGATTGTAAATTAGTTAGAGTTAACATGATGCATTATTTATGACACGCGTTTTACTTCAAGACTGCAGCTGCATTGTCATGTGTACACAAGCTGTGCAGGTTACCTATTGATCTTAGTAGACTCGACGTTTAACAACATCAAAAAAAGGTGTAGTACTGCTACAAAAGAACGTGTGATAACTATTTCACGGGTATTTGAACACAAAAGATAAAGTAATCGTTTTGTATGTGATAGCTAAACAGAATTGATTGAACTAGATTCGAAGGTCATTATTGAACATCGCTTGATTGACAGCCGATTAAGACCAGAAATTTCTTAAGTGAAATTAACTTTTGTACTCTATTTACACAGGAATTAATGAAGCACTACTGTGACAAAATCGCTTTGACTTCAATGAGATCGGTAGCGGAATTTACCTGACAAAATAATAACTTTGCTATAGTTAATCAATTTCCTCAGGGATCCGTTACAATTATTTTATCACCTTTAACGTTGGAAAGTAGAAATAAGTATGTTAAATGGATGGCTAGTGTTTGTAGAAATGGTTTTCACTCTCGGTAAGCCGCGAATAATTACCTATGCATTTAGAGCACCGAGCGAATTGTCAACGCACACAGAATATGTAAAGTGTGAACTGAACGAGAAACTAAGTTCAACGGCTAAGTCACACGTAACGCGTGCTTTCTAACAATAGAATAAGGAAACAACACCATTTTCAGTGAAAGCAATAAACCGAATCAATTTGATTATCGTAATAATGATTTCAATGCTCTGCATTTGACCTCAGTGTCAATATAATTTTATATTCATGGGAAATAAGTGTCTATTGTATTGTATTGCAAAGAGAGCAACGTCTGTGTTCACAGACGCCTTAGAATAGTTTGAAGAAAAATGATTTGCAAGAATAAAGTGGTTTTTTGTGCTGCGTAATATAGTGTTGCTAATGGCATAGTAAATAGTTGGGGCTGAAAGACAAATCTTACCATCTCTTAGGCTGAGAAGTACTTCAGACTTTGTTCACATTATGAGCAAAAAAAGCTTTTCACAAATACACAAAATGTGAATAATTTATCTGAATTTCTGAATAGACTTAATTATTCTTTAAATATTGACATTGATTGAAGACATCCGGATCATCTTGTGTCGAAGGTTAATTACTTTTAAAGTACACAAAGCGCTAATGAAATCAATTCATTGCTTAGGCCAGTCTCTGACAGTGCAGACATAGATCATGACATGTAATAAAATGAAAAGCGTCACTTTCAATTGCGATCCAACTTTCCTCGTCCACAAAACATCATGCAGGTCAAGATGGATGATAACAATTAAAAAATAAAAGAGCTTACTGCAACAACGGCGATGTAATACATACCTGCAACAAAAGAAGTTATCAATGAAAAATGTAACAAAACAAATGACGTAAGAACATGACGAATTCTTGTACGCATACATAATACACTGCTATTATATTAGAAGCCTCGGGCGAAAGTTAAAGCACTACTGACCTCTCTGTTCATTAAAAGATAATCGAAAGTGAAATTAAATCGAGGCGAGATTAGTTTGGCAGCTTTATTAACACATGTTTCGGTCACTGGAACCTTTGAATTGGTTTTCTTGTCATTGGCGCCTGTGAAAATTTTGGACAGTACAAATTTCATTTTTATTGCTCCGTTGTTTCGTTTTTAATTAAAGCAATTAAAATATGTGGTAGTATGATGGTTAATTGCATTTTAGAGTGACTCGTAAATCTGATAGTTTTGCTGACTTTGTATATTCAATGGGTTTGCTACACATTTTTATGTCATTGCAATCACAGTGTCCATTAATTTCGATGACTTTTTTGTATCACTTACGTATCCGGGAAACCCAGCAAAATCACCTCCAGCTATCATCGCTGCATTTACTCAGAAATAAAACAGACCAAATAATTATTAAATTCACCATGGTCTTTCTCATACATTCTTTTATCAAAAACTGCAAATCATACAAATATGTGTGAAGTCAGAATTTCAGTATCGATTTCACACGGATATTTATCTTTACATGATACCAATAAATTCCAAGTATTTTACATCCATAACAAATGTCTAAACTGAATATTACCAAGATTGGATTCCCGCTCATATAACTCGATATTCTTCGTGTCTTTTAAGTTATATGTGCTTATAACTTCTACTACCGAACGTGGGTTTGAGTAGACCGCAAAATATGTATTATGTCCTACAGAAAGTACTATTATAATCACGAATATGCCTACCATGTTGTTACAGGATACTCCAGTCTATCATACTGATTTATTCCGTTTCTCCCGGAGGAGTATTCATGAAGATGCCTATCCATGTTTTCTAGGGGACCAGATTTTCGTTGCGTCGAATTTTAAATAGTTACCTTCTGGCAATTAATGGCAGCAGTGTATCATTATGAATGAAGATGAAGATACATAAATAACTATGTCGGTGATGAATACCTACATTACATGCCTACTTAAAGTAATTTAATACTCCTATTAAATATTAATAAACCTAATGCACCAGCAATTACAGTAGTACTTTCCACGAAGACGGAAGCTAGTCACTTGATCGGCTATGATATGATTGGGCCTAGTCAGACCAGAACAGCTCGTGGTCAGGTCTGGAAGCCGGGTGACGATAACAACCGGTCTTCAATCGTTATTTACCGTAATCCAGCTAATGTATGTGTATAAATGCGAGTTATATCATCTTGATAGCTTCCTTAATCCGGTTATAGAGCATTCAATACGTTACGCTGATGTTTAGAGTCCGTAGTAGGAACTAGTTATTAAACGGAAGCTTCATTGATAATGTTCAGTCATTCAGTGATTTTGATTGATTCGCAACCGGTTCGTAATGTATAACAGCTATAATTCCGCGGGTTATTAAGATAATCATAGTTAGTAATTCAATAATTATAATGCCTCGATTAATACGTGCGATTATTGTAATTATGAGCTTAGCTTAGTAAGTAAACTTCATTTAGCTGAAGCTATAAAATTCAGTAGTTACATGGATGTTTCTCTCAAGTTTAGACTTCACTTTAGTCTCAAACATAAACTCCACAAATGGCAAATAACTTGCATGTTATATTATCTCGAACGAATAAAACAATACTGCTGCTTAACTTACTTCATAAACATAAATAAAGCGACTTTCAAAGACACGAGTTTCTACATATTTCAGTAAGTTTTATGAGCTTTCCCGCAGCATGTATTTTGTATACAATAGTTTTCATATCAAACATCACGAGGCCAAGTGAAGTAATGGCCTCCCGCGGTGGAATACAGTGTACAATGCAAATGTTAGATGCCTTTAGCTGTGTGATATGCTCAGGCGCATACGTACTATGGAAACGGGAGCTTCCTGCTATTACGAGAACCCGAGAACACTTTATATGGTCATAATAAAAATTGTTGGGAAGTTTTGTAGACTCGCTAACGAGTATTTTTTCCAGACTACGTGCTTTTTAGATTATGCCCGTTAGTTTTGTATGTTTTGGCACATGATTCATTTGCATTGTGATAAACTGCATTGTCAACTTTGATGATAATGATATCAATTCGCATATTACTGTGAATTGTTTTACCGTATGTCAAAATGGGAAACAGTACAGTTATAGTTTTGTCAATCGTGTGAAACAGTTATAGGTCACGAACTACCCAAATTGTTTTCATATTGTTATTATGCTTTAAATAACGAGCTAAGTGCATATTTTCGAAAAAATGTTAAGTACCAACTTTTCTAGAACCTAGCGGAACTATGACTTATAACAGGCAAGTACTAAGCAGTTATCCTACTTTACAACTACATTAGAAGTTATAAAACTGAACCCACGAATATTTGCACGTCGCCGTTATCAGGGATTACCGCAAAAGTTCTGCTATCTCGACGATAGATCGTTCATATAATGGGTAGGCACGGTACATAGTGGTTTATGTACCTAATGTACTTTAAAGTACATGACTCAATTACAGCGGTAACCCTGAGGTTACTGGGTTACTCATAATTGTAGGCTTTCTAGGCAAATTACATTTACATGCTGGAATTTGTCGGTAATTGAAAAGAATTTTTATGTTTGTTTCTAGAAATTTTAGGCATCATTAGGTTTGGTAATAATAGTGGGCAAAAAGTTCAGTGGTTGAATTACATGTTTGCCAAAAACTGTAGCATTCTTAAATTTCTCTTTTCAATGAGGAAATCACGAAAAAATGTCTGTAGTACGATAATAACATGTATTAGATAAAGATAAAATAGGTCTTTGCGTTTAGTTTTTTATCCGTAACACATGTTTCACGTTAATAATACTACTTATTTCTGTTTCATTTTTATTACCTTTCCTTTCAACAAGTCAGTTTTTCTTACGACCGTATTTAGGAGTTCTGTGTAATTGTTAGTCTGTTTAAAAGTGCGTTCTCGTTACTATGTCTAAAAGTAACCGCAGTAGATAATTATAGCTTGCGAGCAGATAATAACTTAATAGATATTCTTTCCTCGCCTTCAGTTAAATAGTTGGACGTGTGGCATCTTAGGATTTGCACAAGTCCATAATTATTGACACGCTTGAATGGGTTATCATTAATGAGAATAATTGGAATACGGAACAGGAACATGATTTTATAACAGTTTCTTATGTTTTAGCAATGAGTTATTTCAAACGGTGCATACCTTGTCAAAATATGAATATGTAACTGCCTCGTTGGTCTAGTTGTCGCAAGTGCGGCTGCTGAGCACGAGGTCTCGGGTTCGATTCCCGAGTCGGGCCGAAATCGCTTTGTGGGTTTTAGAAGACTTTCACAAAGCAGCCCGGAGCCTGGAAGTTGGTGATTGATACACCCGTGCATCGGAGAGCACGTAAATGTCGGTCCTGCGCCTGATCTCTTTCCGGTCGTGTCGGATTGCCGTCCCATCGGGTTATGAGAGTGAAGGAATAGGGAGTGCGCTTGTGTCTGCGCAAATGCTTGTGCACTATAATATGTCCTGCGCAGTTGGCTAATTTCCTTACATGAGAACAGCCGCCGTAGCCGATAATCGGCTAGGAGGACATCATCATCATGTAAAACACCTAGTATAAGATGTTTTGATACCAAAAATAATTTCATGTACAGGGATAATTAAAGGTGTGGCAAGAAAGATAAAGATTGTGTTATAAAATTAATAAAGCCTTAACATGTGGTGAATTTGACGGTAAAAGCTTAATTGGAAAACACGAAGCCTTTAGATCTTATCTAAGATCACGACTTGTTTAAAATATCTCGGAAATGGTCAATTTGTTTTTTACGATCGCACTCAGTGTAACTTGGTTTCCATACGTATAGTGAGGTGCTAACTTAATTTATGATATTACCGTGTATTCATTTGAATAAATGGTGCTCTGAATCGTATGAAGTGAATTAATTTAAATACATGCATTAATTAAAATGTATTTAGAATTGGAGTTTACGTGTGGTGTGGGATTAAGGATTCGTGTTTTGCTAAATAAACATGACCAGGAAGAGTGGACCTTAGAGCTCTAAATTGGTCCTTGCATCTTCAACACGTTATTATTTTATCTTTATTTTGTGAACAACACATGCTATGAAGACAAAATCAAATGTAATAACAAATAACTAACTCCATAAAATGTCGCTATTGCGAATTTTCTATCATCGCTGATTCAATAGTCCGTTTTAATAAAAATGCAATTCACTTCGCATTTTATAAACAGACTTAAAGATTTATTACCGGAACTAATTTTTATTTGTTGCTTTGAACAATCCAGTCTGCCGACAGGGTTTTAACTGAAATTAGTGACAGGCTCTTTCACAGTTAAAACAATCGATATCTTTAACATTATCTACGAGTGGAAAAATGGACTTTGCTATTTGTATTTCTAGAAGAAAACCACCCATATCTACTTAAATTGCCTAAGATGTTTGGAATTTCTTGTCGATCTCGTAAGAATTCTCTCGATTCACAGATTCGCTCTTATCTCAAAGGACGAAAGTTCCAATTCGCATGATTCGTACCCTAGGACTGGCCTTCATGAAACCAAGTCACCCTGTGGACGACATAATACGTCATTTCGCCCACTGCAGTTCATAGCAATTCATGGCGTGCTATTAACTTACATTGCCCACTCCCAGTAATTCATAAGTGCGATTAAATATGTTTATCTTTGCTTGCGATTTGTCGCCCTTGAAGGAAGTCGTGTTAGAAGGACTTGTATCCGCTAATGCATTAACTTGGCTATTTATTTCCCGATATAACGGTAGGACGGCTGGTGGATAACTTTATATCCCTTCTATGTGTACGTGTATGCAAATTATAAGTTATGTGAAAAGTAATGTTATGTGTTAATATACGGAGGAATAATTTTACCATAATTATGTATGTTGGTTTTATTTAGAGGTAAATATAAACTATTGTGTTTGAATTCAATGGTGAAGTTATTTCTGAATTAATGTGCAATGGAAGCCGAAGTCCTACGTAAATATCAGTAGACGCAATAATAATATTTACTATAGAGTTACTTATGGAAAAAATAAGTTTTGTAACAGCGAACCCAAGAAAAACTGTGGTCAAGGAATTAAAAAAATAATAATAATATACAGTTTGCTTACAAAATACGCAAAATAAATATAACCCCTAGTAAGATAAGTATGTCGTAGCTAATTTATTGCGGCCCTTACTTATTACCATGTCAATAGCGATTATAATGAATTTTCCTTAACTACCACTTCAGGACTTCAAGCTGGTACTCACTCTAAAGCTAATTGCTGCTATTACGTGCTATTTTATTGCTGTGTCTGAATAAAGTACATTGTATAAATAGGCTTGCTAATTAGCAGGAACTGGACTGTTTATTTCAGCTTCCTTATCCAGAACGGTTATAGCTAGCTTGCTAATTAGTAAGGTAATTTTAAGACACCTCATATTCATATAACATTTAAACATTTTATACATTTAAACGAAGATAAGGTTATGCTTGACTATCATAGACTATAGCTATTTCCTAACAATAGCTTAGTACATAGATTAGAGTACTCTAGGCTATTTATTTTTCATAACACAAGCACTATTCAGACGAGAATAATTATAAAGTTATGTCCTTGATATAAGATTAGAATTGGCGCCACCGCATCATGGAAAGCAGGAATTCTAGCTCTAATTTATAAACCAGAAATACTATGAATGAACAAGTTGAATTATTTTTAATAAACCTCAACCAGTTCTTGTACGCATCATCTTTGGCATACCAGATCTGGTCGAAGTCGGAAAACTGATAACATGAATAAGGAATAATCAACAAGATAATTTACTACTACATCTACTGAATAATAAATGGTCTAGATTTACACTTTTTGGCATTGAAATGTATCGATCATGCAAATGAAGTTACTCCAAATATTCCATTTATGACTATTGAAACCTTAAGGCCCCAGTACACGTTGGCCTGTGTTGGGCCAAGCTGTGCAATGCACAAATGTAGGCCACGATCAACTGGTGTTTACACATTGGCGCATGGCTCATTCCTGCCTTGCAAACCACTTGTGATGGACGTCGAAGTAATTAAGGCTTCGACTATTTATTTGTACACTACTATATATATTTATATTATACTACACTACTATATATATTTATATTGTACTACACTACTATATTTACTACTATATTAATTTTTACACGCAACAGAAAAGTGTATTTTATCCTCAGCGGTCGGTGACGAACTAAACATTGGCCGAATGTGTAAACACCACACGCCAAGCTGGGCCAAGTTTCCTTTGATGTGTGCCCAAAAAACCGACAACTCGCCGAATGCGCGCCAACCTCGACAAATGTCCGCCAACCTGCACCAATACCCCGAGTACACATTGGTGATGGCGTGTATTGGCCGCACTTGGGCCAACGTGTACTGGGGCCTTTAAGAATGCGACCTCTATATACCGCCTTTATTGCTATCACCCACCATAAAAGAAAGTGCATTATCGTTATATGCGAAAAAGGTTCAAAGGGAAGTTGATATTAGTCGCCCACAGTTGAATCGACACTTAAATATGTGGGTTAAAATCTTTGGCCTAAAAAATCACCGTGACTAATCGAAAAGTTACATACGTGTACTTTGGGATCTTATTTTGAAATTCCGTTCATGTTCCACATTCTATGTTAACTACAGAAGAAATATGTTTTGGACAACCATCGATACTGGGTCGACAGTTTGACGAAGTCTTAAATTGACGGGAGCAGTTGGTGAACATATAAGCTTATGTGAGTTTTAGATGACAATATAAGGAACCAACGGAAGAGGTTTTATGCAAATGTAAGATTAAGTGAGAATTAACAACTGCATGTGCCCAATATACTATTCAAAACCAACTCGTTACGCTTACATTACTAGTTTCGTGCTAGACCCAAGACTAACGCGCACGATCGGCCAAATAAATTGTTTTGTCTGCAAACGGCATTTGCTGTACTAACCCAAACAATTTTGAATGACCAACTGTTAGAGCTGTATTGAATTCAGTAGAAATGTCTATCTACTGTTTATTTTACCACACAAATCTTGAGGGGTTAGTGAAGGAAACGACTTGACGTGCAGTGCGATGCGCGGTCAAGTACGGACGCGTTTGCGCTGCAGTGTACGAATATTACATTCGCGAATTGCGCGGCTATAGCCGCTGCCCGGTTTCGGCTATGAGTGCTCAAACGCTTGTAGCCAATGAGGTGTTGGCATTTATAAAACATGCCATCGATTACATGGACGAAGTCAGCATCATGCAGATCTGCAAATCATCTTTCAAGGAGGATGAGATTAGCAGTGCCAAGTTGCTGCTGTTCACGACGCTTGGCAAAGTCAGCCAGATGCCGTCTCGTCGAAGGGATGGCACACAGAAGAGTGTCCAGGACATCATAACGCTGTTCAAGGAGACCGACCCGGACGACGTGCCTGAATTCGTGGCGAAGGATCTGCACAAGCTTCCTCCCGTCACGTTCGACCACGTAGACGTCACCAGGCTGCTGAAGGACATCACACTCCTGAAGCAAAGCCAGGCCGAGATGCAGCATCAGCTGGAGGTGTCCAACAACACCATCAGTGATCTACGGGCAGAAGTAGTATCATTGCGTAATGCAATTTCTGCAAGTAGGTCACCTACGAATGTCGACGCTGTAAATGTAAACACGCGTCGCGAGGCAAAAAACGCTTCCATATGCAGTTTCGAGTCGGCGGGCTCGAATGCGTCACCAACTGCCGAGAATGCATGCGTTGCAACGTGTGCCGCCGCCGTCCCTGCCTCGACACCGGTAGAGACGATGACTGGCGTTGGTTCGGCGACCCCCAAACGAGCCTACGCAGCAATAGTAGCCGCTAATAAGCCTGCTGGGCCACAAATCTCGCAGACAAAACCAGCGGAAAAACCAAGAGGGGGCAAACGGAGCCAGTCGAAACCAAAACAGGTTTTGAAGAGGCAGGGTCCACAGAAGGACACGTGCGATAAGGATGGTTTCAAGGTGGTAGAGAAGAGGAAGAAGAAGAAGCCTCCTTGTCGGAACCAGTGCGGTACTGCGCTGACAGGACCCAATATGCTGCTGCGTCCAGCAGTACATACGACGCTGCTGTACGTGTCCAGACTGCACCACTCCACGAAGGCTGAGGAGATCGTGGAGTACCTGCGCATAAAGACCAAATGGACCTTGAGGGTCGAGAGGTTGGAGCCGCGTCACAACATGAACTTCAATTCGTTTGTGGTGCGTGTTCCAACGAGCGATCTCGAAAAGTTCCTAAAGGAGGACCTTTGGCCGAAAGGTGTTGTGTTCCGCCGGTTTCGTGGCCGGTTACGTGACACCAGTCAGCGTAACACGACGCCGATGATTCGTGTGCAGTAGTTTTTATTTTCTTTGTTATTTTGTATGTATGTATAGTAAGTTAAGTTAAATATTATAGTATTGTATTTGTTGTTATAAGTAAGCATATGTATTAGTTTATAAGTATTTTTTATATTTTGTATTTTATTTTTATGGGCCTTAGTTGCCTGAAATAAAGGAATAAATAAAATAAATAAAAATTTACAACGTCCAGCCTTATTAACATACTGCCTACCTATTTAACGCTACCTCAGCAACACTGTAGCAAGAAACCTATTAATATTAATTGAAGTTCTAATGAGAGTATTATGTGAGATGGTGGTCGTTGGTGTAATACTGTTATAATCTAGCCAGGCTTATTTTCCTGACACCTAAGAATGACAGACCAATGGCCAAAGTATGCCTTCAATCACCTTTCTGCCCTTATCGTAATTTCTTATTTAGGGTCTGCGCAGCATATCTCTTTCCATACTTCTTTGTCTAGCGTTTCTTACAAGTAACATTCTTTCCAACCAAATCGTCTTTCACACAATCCATTCACCGTTTCTTTGGTCGTCTCCGTTCTCTATCTCCACCCGATTTATTCAATGGAAATAAAATATTTTCATGCTCAAATAAACTATAATCATATTTAAACTTTAAAGTTTTTGTCCCAACTTGTACTTCTGCTTAGCGTACAAACCACAACTCTCAGACAAACATACGTCTACATGGTAAAACTATAAAGCAAACACACTAGAGACAAAGTGAACGACTTGACACTTGAACCGTGTCTAAACGAGTAGTGAGTGCAAACAGTGCGCCCAGTGGATGCGCAAACGCACCTCTCCGGCATTCACGAGTGGACACGCACTAGACATGAGTATGAAGTGCAATTTTACTAACAAGTATTGCAAGTTATACCGTAGTAGGTATAAGGAACGCTCTTGGGAATAAGTTAAAATGGTAATTTTGTTTATGCATTTTTGAAGCTGGGATTTAAGAAAAATATTTGACGAGCATATGCACTTTTTCAAATTCAGGAATGTGCATGTCATCTAGCTTTAGGTTTCACAAAATCTTACACCAAACGGAGTTTCTAAGTCTGTCATCAAAAAACAGTCAACATTGAATTCCTTTACACTTTACAAGAACAAATTGCAATTCAAAGTGCCGCACTATTCCAATTTAAATTTTCTATTCAACGACAACTATCACAGCACATTACAAATAACTGAACTTGTTTAATAGGTAACCGATTAACGGCAAGCGATTGATGAATGTCTCACGTCCAATGTCCATACATTGCTTTCAGTAAGCGACGTAAAAAGCCGTTTGATTCACACATAAATAGTTAAAAGTGAAGGCTGAATCAGTCAAGATTAATTACTGCAGTTGTAAATAGCAAGATTTATCTAAGAGGCTTCTGAGGTAAGAGTGATGCAAAAACGGAATGTGTCGACTACTAAGAAGTCGAGCACCCGCAATGATTGAGGGTTACTGTTGCAATAACAGATTCTGTCAAAGAAATAATAGAATGCACATGCACTAATGGTGTTATAAGACCACCTGGCACTTTTATCTTTTAATTCATAATGATATATTTTGATTTAGAACGTTACGATACAGAAGAGAACCGCAAAATTAATCATTTAGTATTTACGATTATGGCTAAGCCAAAAGAGTTCCGACGTTTTCTTAGAACTTTACGCATTTTAATTTCCGACTCCAATATTATGTAGCCAGAAAAACACCACTTTTACGTCGATATTCTAAATGATCTTTTATTTGATAAAACTACAGATGTTATCAAAAGGTTTGATGTCAGATCAATTTTAATTAGTAGAGAATGTTCAGCTACTGGTCTTATCGAAGCTAACTTGACAGCCAACATGAAGGCTTGCTATGCTATCTGAAGACGGGCCAACATAAGTAAGGCTAATCTTTTTAAATCGATAAAAGTATTATGTAATATTAACCAACTCTTTTTTTAAATAAACCTGCATTAAATATATTAAATCAAGATAATACTTGCAAATTAAAAGTACTCGAGCAAAAACAGTGACATGTTCACTTCCATTTACTCGCTATAATTTATTTCAAAGCCGTACACGCATCCATATTCTTCGCGACTGGAAGCGATGTGGCGAGGTAAGATTATGTCAACTATTAGCATTAATCTGTCCCGTTCACTTGCCGCCATCTACATCTCGGTAAGGCCTACCGTTGCGTACCAGTCAACGGAATTGTGTTCAATAAAGCACTGTGTCAGCTAGCGGTATGCACTTTTTTCTTTTCCCTGTCCAATCTACCTTGGTTGGTCGAACAACAATGACGAACTGAACTTAATCTCATCTTAATACCCTAGTTTTAGTTCTTCTTTCAATACGGATGGCCCCCAAAACACTAGATTTTACCGATACTCTGCCAACAAAAAACGCGTCATTAATTTACCTACACGTAAATTTAGAAAGTAAAACAATCCAAAATCAAATACAAAGGCGTAAAATAACAAGTTCACTTTTCGTTTCGAGTGTTTAATGATAGCATCGGCGATAAATAGCGAGATCTACGGTAGTAAAAAGCGGATAGCAGATACAATGTACTTAAATGGAAACCTCTCACTAACGTCTGTAACTGTAACTTGTAATCTAGTATGGCGATATCACTTCTGATGGAATGACTCGGAACTGTTATACGAACTGGCTGTATTATCATTCGCACATGCACTGCAGTAGCAGGCATGCATTTTGATTCGACCTACGGTTATTTATCAAAGCTTAAGAATTAATGAAGTTAGCATGAGCGATAGCTGATGCAAGAGAAAATGTCATTAGGAGTATTTGGAGCATACGGACGTGGGAAGCTGTCATTGGAATAGTTATAATAACCGAGAGAGTGCGAAATCGGAATAGATTAACAATTATACAATGAGTCGGTTTCTTGTAGCGCACATTGTGAATACGGATCGGTATAAATGATCCGGCGGAGGTAGACATTGGTGGCGATCTCGGAAACGTGACCGCTGCTCTTGTTTGGATTGCGGTTGGAATGACTGTAAGCGGACGAAAGTCTCAACCTACATTTGGTCAAGCACGTATGTATCAGCGGGCAGAATTTCCCTCCTTCGACGCGGGTCAAACTTTAATCATGCCAGTGTGTTGCATTGCGGAACGAATGCAAAGGTTGTTCGCGAATCGCTTTAAACTCACCTATTGAGTATGCACCTCACGTTTGTAAGCGAAATCCTCACCGGCTCGTGCCGCCAAGTGACTTGGACTACTAATGCGTTTGTTTACTCTAAACGCGGTCAAGTTCAAGATCATTCAAGAAACTGAGATTCACTTGCGTCCTTGTGGTTCCTGAATTAAGCAGTCCGAACGTACTTTGATACTGCGTGGAATACTAAAATGGAGATATCTTCGCTTTCTTCAACCTTTTCGCCGACAAAGCTTATAAGAGTCCTTGTTGTCCATTGTAGATAGGTACATTACAGCAACTATGGTAGTATCAGTATGTTGCTATCTTGAACAGCTGGGATAGACAAATCGGAGACTATGAAAAGCCTTTCTCCGTACGCCGCTCACGCAGCGAGGAATCTACGCCCCTTCGATTAATCTAATCCGATGTGATTTTCTATCTGATCAATACAACGTGGGTCGTGTATAAGTTTCCGCGCAAACAGTCAACAGTCACCGTTTCGTGTTATAGAGATGCGTGTAGAAAATCGTTGTAGCGGAATAATTTGTAGCGTTTTGCATATGCCGATAGGATGCGTCCAATTGCTTCCTGTCTCAAACGTTTATGTTACGTGTAATGCAGCGTTCGCATAACGAATACGTCAAGGCGGGACGCTCCATAAAGCAAGATTCTACAAATACTCCATAGAATTTACATCAGTTTAATGACCTACGATGTCAGATGTAACGTTGTTTCAGCGATGACCTCTTTTGTATTTTAAATTAGATAACAGCGAACTTATATGGACAATTGTGTCTGCCCATGTCACCGAACTAATGGGTCCCTTTTAAGGTACTATTCCTTTAAAATGAGGTCAGACGCCCACCGGAGCAACGGTAATGATCGTGAGATACAAATGTACAATGCTTGACACAAAACAAATATAATAAATCAGAAAACTGACTTTGAATCTTCACTTAATTGTGTTCGCTTTACTTTTATGGAACGTGGGTGATACGACGATAAGTGTCCGTCATCGAGCGCAATATATCAAAAGCATGAAACTGCTTAAAATACACATCATAGAAAATTGCTGCGAGTCAATTTATCTGAGGCATCGCTAGAACTAAGCCGCTACTATGCTGATGTCATTTGACGAACGAGATGCCGTGGGTATTTATCGGCCGTTGCAAATTGTAACAAATGACACCATTCGCGACGAGCAATTTCAAACTTATTCATTTTCGCGATTAGGTTGAATATTAAAATTTGAATAATTCACATGTTGAAAGAACTATTAATTCTACCCAGATCGCTAGAATAAATTCCGTGCGGAAGTTGTAGAATTTTTACAGCTGAAACATTCGTGATTAAAAAGAAGATGTAGTAAGATTTACGATGCAATAGCTAACATGCGAATGTGCATGTTTTCGTATCCTCTGTTTAAATTTTAAAATAAGCAATTTAAGTTGCTGTACGCATAGCTATGTAAACATGTCTACCCTTTCGTTTAAATTCTTTGGCCGTAGACGGCAAAAAAGCGTTAGCATGGAGCCACAACCAATCGTAATTAACCCCGAGTTCAAACTGTCCTGGCGGGAATCGAGCGTTATTAAAGCCTTACAAGGGGAGAAAGTTCAACAGACAAGCACTCGACTCCTTATTACGGATAGAAGATGACTTCGGAACCAATTAGTACACGATTACGTAACAACTTATCGACAGCTCGAAGATGTAAAGGCACACACAAAAGGCCACGTAATGGGTGAAAGCAATAGAATCTGAAGGCCTCATCATTCGGTCTGATAACCTTAGACGCTATTGTACACAAGCAACCTCTAACCGAACAACAATAAGGGAGAGTTGAGCTCATTGAAACAGACTTTTCATTTTCCTAAATGAGTTGCTAGTTGTAAAGTTACAGATGGGTTATTAGGCGTCGTCGGTAGCATTGTGTAAGTCATCGATGTGGTTTGCCACAATGGTGGCTTTCTAGTGGCCTTTGTGCTCGCTTTAGAGCTGTCAATAAAGATATTCTTCTAACGTAGTAATGACTGCTCTGACGAGACGTTAATTATCTTGACGATTTGAGTGATTATGAATTCGAGAGTGCAATCTGTCTGATTCTCACCGTGTACAACATGTTGATTGCACTTATCATTCGGTGTTACTAGGTGACTGGGGAAATTACATGCTGCATGATTTAGATATGTAGGCTATACTGCAAAGCAATTCTTCATCATTATATGTCGCGGGCTTGTTTCGTTTGATTAAGGACCATTAAAATATCAATCTTTATTAAATTACGCTTATTACATTACAATCTAGATATCTAGAAATGAGATCCAGGATCACAAAGTCCGACACCATGATTAAATTAGTTACCGTTCGACACATTTCAGGTCGTGAGCATTAGTATCTACGTAGCGACATGAGAAACTATTCGCAATTTATGTCAATCACGTACACAAACCGTCACCGTAACATGTTTTATGCTTACCGAAGAACAGTTACTAATGTTCCTTTTTAGAAAAGATATGCCGTAATAAAATAGGACAGTTTTATCGGGACCATTTAAGGCAAAGCTAGAAAGCCGTAAGAGCCTAACTTCCTGGATACCTGACTTCACCATTTGTATCGATTTGAAGAGATTCGATATGGGTGGCTATTTTTAAGATTTAAGAGTGTCGGTACTCGAACCATAAGTCGACTCCATAGCGAAATGCACCTCACGCACATTTGTGCTACAGTCGAGTGCAAGATATCTCCCGTTAGATACAAATTCCACGGAGGCGGCACAATAGACCCGTTGAGAGACCATCGATGGGCAATTTGGGTCCATATTGTATAGGCGAAGGGCCGGGGCAAGAAAAGGCGCTGCAACACGAATGACCGACGAACCGGAAACACGTCGTCGCGTCGATTTAATTGAAACTTTAGTAAAAAACATAAGACAGATGGAATTAGCCGTGTCCCTCCGATACGGTGAAATAAGTTACGCGACACGCTAAAAAAGAAGGAACTTGTTCTAATTTAATATTGAATGTACCGTTCTCTTTAGATTTACGCCATTGTCTGTCACTTAGTCGTCGCGTTATGATGATCTCAAATTTTAGCGCCGGTGCACGGTAGCAAACGTCTTTACAAATTGCTGACGTCATTGTAAAAGTCAGCTTAGAGAGTGACCTTCCAAATTCCATATATTAAGATCGAGAGAGAGAGAGAGAGAGAACGAAAGTCCAACTCATGCTAACAAGTCAAAATAATTGTAAATCACTCACGATTCAAGCTAACGTATTGTTGTCATCTAGTTAGAGCTTTTTTACTGTCACAGCAATGATAGCGCCATAATTATTGAGTAAAAACGACCTTCAAGTCCATCCATATAAAAAACTACCTAATGGTAACGTGGTAATAGACGCAACACATTTTCAAATCCGAACGAACTGTTATTCGACCAAAATCGATCGTGTGGCTGTGCCCTAAAGAATCTATCTATTGTGGTTCTTTCACGGAAACTTCACGGAACGTTACGACCTTCGTACAATACAGCTTTCTATAGAGATTGATCGGCTTTGTCCGACTCACCGCAAGCGAATTCAAACCTCAATGATTCGTGGAAAATGGGTGATAATGTCCAACGGCCAGGGTTGTACTTCTAATATCATGACGGAAGCGAATTTCAGACATGCCATCGACTTTTATTGCAACATAAATATCAGTTCATATAATCGTTTAGCTCACCAAGTCTAAGTTATTAAAGGTCAATCGATTTACCTTTATTTACAGTTTGTTTTCAAGTAAGTGTTGTTTATTGTTCAAAAGCTTGTTTCGTTCGAAAGGTTTTAACGTAGGAGTATCTACAATTACTCAGGATTGGTCAATGGTCAGCAAAAACGGGCATCAAGGTAATAAATCTGGAAGGATGAAACCCATAAATGGTAGGCAAATTATTTGCAGTCGCTTGAGTGGTTGTCGCCCTCAGCGAACGATCGCTTGAGTGAAAAACGACGAACATTTGACAGGTAATTTGAGTTTGTAGGAAGTGCATTGCAAGCACAGTTAGCGGTGGTAGGCAAGTTGGTATATTTTCAACCCAGAAAGGAGTCAATGGCGTGAGAAGCGCCGCGGGTCATCACTGTGTTAATGCGCTAGTCACGACCCGTGAGCGTATGAGTATCACTTGACGATTGTACAAATGTTTCGCAATTAACAGTGAAAATATCGAGGAATGCCGTACAAATAGGGCATGGAAATATTTACAATATATTGGCAAATAGATCTCCTTTTATGGAATGTATGTGGGATGAGTTCTCACTTGCCATAGAGTCTATTTTATACTGATTCATGTACGAGTACTAAAGCACTAATTAAAAATCCAGCAAAATATACTTTGTCCGTTAAATTATGATCTTAGATTTAATACGACAAGAAACCGTAAGCTTTACAGCAATGCTTAATTAAGACCAGTGTTACGACTAGGGCTTATTAATGACTCAATATACCTGACCTTAGGTCTTAGACCTACCGATGCTTCCCATTATTTATTCGTAGTTACAACATTACAAGCTGGGAGAGATTTCATATCAGCAGAAGACGTTGTAAGTGCTAATGTTATAACGACATCATTAGTTCCTTACACGTACCTGCTGAGATTTACTTTATTGAAATTGCTTCGATAGACGACGCCATGCGTCGCGCCTGCTGTGTTACGTGAGTTATCGTCTACTCATTTGCGGCAAATGCCGACAAGCTCCACGCACGCCTCAGAATGTTGAATTGACTGCCGCAAACTAACTGCCTAGTACATTTACTGCCTTTTACAAAAAAGTGGGACAATGTCGCCGTAACAATAATGTTTATCTCAGCAGAAACATTTTAATCTAGACGCTACAAGCTTTTATAGTCACGAGAACTTAGACATGATCACGAAACCGGAGAATTATTCCAAGAAAGCATCTGTGCAAACACGAGCAAATGTTCAGGTTTATAGTATTTATTTTATGTATTATGGCTCTTGACTTCCCATTATTACAAGACCACCCCATACGTTAAAGGCGTTAGGAGATAATATCTGTTGAACAAGTAGTAACATCCATTCTTGTACTGATAGCATCATAATGCGAAAACCCAGTTTCGAAGGTTGCGAAGGTCATACGGTAGTGGCTTCGCGTAGAAGACGAGTCTTGCGTGTCATGGATTAAGAAACTAGTCTTTCTCCTGTTAATAGGTGCACGGAAGAAACCAGACTTGAAACTTGTGAAAAGTTCTTAGATATGAAAAGAAAGTTAAACAAATACCACAAAATTGTAAAGCAGAGAATTCCTTAAATTGCACCAATGCAAAATAATGTTCAGAAATCAAAATGACTTTCTACGATCATCTCCAATGATTACGCCTCATTTGTTCAGAGTTGCTTTTCCTTGCACTTGCTTACGGTAAAGATAAATTAAATGTTCTTATTTGTATCATTATCTAGTTCAAAGCGAAAGTCTTCGTGATGTGAAGTCAGATAAGGTTAATATTGTTATGTGAACGTGACTGCAAAATAAAGTTCAACAATCGTTTTCCAGTCAGTCGGGTCAAAGTCAGACCTAAGGGCAAGTTAGATGAGCCAGTCTAGAATCAATTTGACGGAGTATCCGATGGAACTATGTCATGGGGTTATAGTAATCCGAGAGAGAAGTCCGTTACACGGGGTTCACGCGGAACCGTGAAATTATACAAACCAATCATCGGGACTGGTGACTTTTCATCTCGACCTCTGACGTATAGGAAAATGGTAGGAACGATATTATATTCAATCGCTGGATGTATTTACTGCACATAAAACTTAGATAAGAATTACTGTTATTTTCAAACGTCCTGGAGAAAACTTGAAAGTAGTATTCATAATTTACTGGATTTGCAATTATGATATAATAAGGTACTTACCTGTAGAAGACATAAACTTGTTTGATAGCTCTTTAAAGCCAGTCTAAGATAAAATGCCTTTTTTGTTTCATAAAGTTCTATAAATAAGTTTGTTTGATTTTATTAGCTCGGAACCAGAATGCAGCCTATTCATAAAATGATATTGCAAAGTCGACCAAGTTTACCAACAAAAGCGTAAAACCTTTACATGCAAATTCTCACACCGTCCTAAGTTAAAGTCATCCAAATAAAAGGTACTATTTCTAACATCGTCTTACCTGGACCCATTCATCACACAATTCGCAAGGCTTTAACATATTCTTCAGTGCACCTCAAGCACAATGTGTTATGGTGAATTCCCAATCAGTTGCATCATAAATCCACGTCAATAGTCAAGACTTCAGAACGACATGGGCGGTTAATTCAACTCCATATAAATCTGGTCGTTATCCTAACAGGCGGTATATGTTAGGAACTGGATGGAACTGGTTGCATTCTAGTAGTTTAGTGAGGGTACTTTTATGGCATTTGTGATAATTGAAGGCTTGGAGTTAGAATTTTGAAATGTTCATTGGTACAGCTTTCAGGATCAGTGTCATGTTAAAATCATGTACAAAATGATTAAGAATTAAATATTATTATAGCATAGAGTGTAGCTTAAAATAGGAGTACTTATGTATGGATTTCATTCTGCAGCTATAAACTTAATAATCCCTTTAGGACATAAAAGACGGCCGATAGGTATATCATCGAGATATCAGCAGTAGAATTGAGTAGAATAAAGCAATAAAAATACAAATGGATCTCTTACACCCATTAGGAAATGTTATTAGTATGAGACTTCTTCATGTTCTGAAATAGAACGCAAACATTCAGTTACAAAGATACATAAAATACACCAACGGAGCACATAAAGGTGTTTTCATAGTATGGTTTTCTCCAACAGGTACCACAAGGTACGTTTGCCAATCCCAATATTGGACAATAAACTTATTCGTGGTGTTGTAACGGCATACGACAGGTGGGGACATCAACCATCCTCAGCGGAAACTCAGAGCTATTACAAAATGTGACTATAAAGACCCGTCTCCCCTCGACGATTTGCGGTTTCAGCCAGCAGGGAATACGTACAGTAACTGCTAGCTCATTTCCACTTCGGATTTAAACCAAACCACAGCCACTTCGCAAAGTCGGCTGCATGAACCATGCTGTCTACTCCGCCGAGATATTGCCGATATTCGAACATTAATGGACGCTGTATCTAAGAATCGACGCCATAAATCACTAACGGCATGCTTAAAAAATCCCAAGAACAAATATTCAGTGTTGTGATTAGAATTTATTATTGTCGACAATGAAAGATGAATATTAACAAGAATCTAATTAGCGTTACATACTGATGCATATCGTGGTTAATCGCAGCTGCAACACATATTTGCGTCAGAATAAGTGGGGCTTTCGTCGTCAACCATCACGGAAGATGAGGAAAAAAAGGAACGCTTCCGAGTCGAGTATCGCACGGCATATCTGTCTCAATGGAGCAGTTCAGTTGTTTGTAACAATACAACTCGGTGAGATGCATGACAAAAAGTTTATAAACACAATAACTGAGCGGTTCCCGACCTTGCATTTCACTCAGAACTGGGCTGTGGTCGTGCCCGGAGATCCCACTTCGGTGAACGATTCAATTGCATCGCTAACTGTAATACCGTTTTGAGTACCGCTTAATCCAAAGACGTAACTATTGTTACGAAAGAAAATGAACTCGATAAAGTTGAATTTATTAATATTGGAACGTGGAGGCGCGATCGTACTAGCCACTGCGCGTGAGATGCTTTACAGCTATGAAAGAAGAAATGATAAATTGGTAAAGTTTAGTGACTTATTAGAACTGAGATTTAATACAAAGATATTTTTGTAAATATTAGGTTTTGTAAATACATTTGAGGTTTGGCCATTAATATTGACTTCGCTCCGATAGAGCCTATACAGCTTCAGTTTTAGTTCTCTGAACTCTGAACTCAATCGAACTATTACATTGTTCGGTGAGAAAGAAAAGATCATTGACGTGTATCGGAACAAGTGAACATTTGTTTGTATTACAAAACGTAATTATGTTAGGTGTGTTCGCAATAAACTTGCACAAATTATTCGGAAGCATTAACAAAGATTGCTAAAATAAGAATACATTACACCAGCCATTTAAAACCATCATCTTGATAACATAGTAATCTGCAATGTTCGTAGAGAAAAAAGAAAGGTTGCCATCATTAAGTATTATGAACACAATTTGAATAATTATTATTGATGTGAGATTCATTCACAATTGAATAGTCAGTAGCTCGTGGGAACACAATGGAAATAGGATCCATGCATAAAGATACAAAATAAATAAGAACATTTAAGAACAAAACAAAGTAGCCGTAATACCCATTAGCTTTTATAATTGTTGTAAATCAACGCTTTCACACCCTGTGTTTCATGCTTTGGTGAATAAACTACATAATTAAATACAAGCTATCGCAGTAAAAGAAAGTGCGATGATTTGATATATAAACCAGAAATCGATAGCTTTCCCCATGGAAGAAGAAAACTTGAAGCCGAAACCAGGGGTTAGTCGACGGATGCTCAAGCGCATGTAGACCGTATCGGCAAGAGCAGCCGACAAAAAGGTGCGTCACGCCCAACTAAGCCACGCAACGCTACAAACATAAGAAGAAACGGCAAAATGATGTGCGAAATTTGTAACCACCACTCCAATCCATATTTTACGCGATAACAATGAGAAAAGCATAAAAACTACGAGTCCATGAATAAAGATATACGTAACAGAAACACTTTCATTCACTATCATTAAAACTAATTTGCAAACAACAAAGATTAAATTAAACATTACAGCACTAAAAAGCGAAATTAACTCGTAAGGTATGCACAATTGTTCCAAATATTACATGACTGAGAATGACATTTTCGTTTCTCAGATAATTAAACATGAAGACGTCTGTGCCCACGAGCGCAGAGTGACGTAGATCATCGTTTGTTTGAATAGTGAAAACGAGGAACAAAAACTGACCTAGATGTGCTAACAGGTGCCACCGATGTGCAGTCCATGTCAATTGAACCGTAAACGTTTTTACTAGTATTTGTACAATTTCCCAGTAAACATTCCGGAGTTTGGCTTGAAATAGGTAGAGCACAAAAAATGCAAAATTGACTGATACCCTCGTTATGCCACCCGACCTTTACCTACATCGTGATAAACAATAACATTACCGCTATAACACCGTAAGGGTCAACATGGCAACATTTTTGAAGTGATTACCGGCGATAAGCATCTCGAAGATCAGATTAAAGCTGAACAAGAAGAAAGTAAATCGTTCAACCGATCATTCGATAGCAAATTGGATTGGCTTGAATGTAATGATTCAAAGTTACTAAATGAGAAAACAATACTCGTTGATGTTTATCTGGGACGTGTAAACGTAGCTAAATCGCTTCAATGAATTGCCAAGGTACTGGCAGTTGAATGCAAGTAGGCTATTGAACAAATCATCTTTGATATAGGCTCGATTTGGTTGGATAACGCCCCTTGTTTTAGGAAGAAATTGTAGCAACGTATAATGGGCAACGGAGCCGATAATTACAAGCTTTCCTTTTATTGTTTCTTCGATTGGTCTAGAAATGTCTGGGAACGGAAGTATACAATTGGATTCGGTTCAGATTTTTCTACTATTCGCATTGTATTAAAGTTTACATCTTTAGCACCTGGCGGCAGCAGTGTTTTGAAATAAGAAAAATTAATTGCAATGAAATGAAATTCACGAAATATCTTTACTAACGGCCAGTTTCTTCATCAAAAGTTAAAGTAATGTCTAAAGTAAAAGTAACGGTCAAATTCGTTTTTTCAAGGCTAAAGTGACAGCAAAGCTAATAGAAAAATTGAATTTAACCGTTACTTTTACTTTAGACATTACTTTAGCCATAACTTTAACTTTTGATGAAGAAACTGGCCGTAAGTCATTAATTGCTATAACTTTACATATACCTAACGTACAAACATCTACGTATTTTCTTCAATTTAAAATCTAAGATTCATCAGATTTCTACGTAAATCTCTTAAATCTGCGAAAATTTCACTTAAACACTCAATCTCAAGACATAAACGTCTAAAGCCACAAGCAATTTGGTAACTTAAACACGGTTAATAAATAATTCTCATCTGCATAAGACAACTGCAGGAAAGCGCAGCTCGTGCCGCGTTCCATTGACCTACAATGTGCTGCAACCTACATACTATGGTGGAAACAAGCAACCTACGATTAACCCGCGAATATGATGCATGGCACGTAGAAAATTGCCGGGTAACGACCATTGGATGAGAGCCATTGCTGATTTGATGACAGGATAGTTTTCGTACCTTACTTACAACTTACGTCTAAGAAAATAATCATAAATATGTATGTGAGAACCTCAGCCTACTGACATATGATCGAATAAAGATTGCGCCAGATTGAATTGCGAATGAGGAACTTTCCCCTAACGTTCGTCTTACGCACGATTTCTTGCTTTACATTGCCAATTACGCTGAATTTATTGACGACTTTTCCAATAATTTGTTTTCGAATGGAGATGATTTGATTCTTGAAAGGTTTATGACTCTCTTAGCATTTTGCTCGCGTTTCAACGTTTAATTTACATATAACGTATTTGAAATGTTCTTTATTTTATACTTCAATAAGATAAGCAGTAAAGACTTACTTATACTTTACCTGAAGTGGCTGTTTATTGGTAACTTTATTAAGAGGTTCTACGCGAGCCGAGGTAGGCGTCGATATTTTACATTGATAGCGCGGCTTCGGTTCACTTTTCTTGTAATTTTCTTTTACGTGCTTGCGTACAGTATAATCAGTTAAAAGAAACCGAGATTTAAGATGCGACAATAACTCTAAATAAAATAAGAAAGTTAGCAAAAACGTGTTTGCGGTATCGAAGAAGCCGCATTGTTTAAACTGGACAGTTTTTCTCGACAAAAAATGAAATAATGTAAATTAGCTGCCTAGGCTTGTAGGACACGATTATCTGGGTCAGTTATATTTCTTCGAACTACATTTAGAAGATTAACTGAAACCTGCATTGTTTCGGCGATATTTTTTGTGATTTAAATGCCTATTACTTAAAAGATAAAAATAGCTGTTGCCAATAAAAAGTTCAAGCAATCTAAAGAACCTCTAACTTTTACGTGAACAGTTCTGCATATAACCTTAAAATACCAAAGGTAAAAGTGACCCGATCAACAATTGAAATCCGAGTGGACGAACGGTAACCTAATGATAATTACCTATCGAGTAACCGGCGCTAATGCACCGGTAAATTGGTAAGAGTACTGATTCTGTATGAACACCTTTTTTATCCGATACATAACAGAAGTTAATTTTATTGCTTGGTTGACTACGCTCGGCTATCGACTACTGTGAATCGGAATTCTCATTACAAACGTCCACAACTTTTAAACCAGATTACGCAATCGTTTAAGTTAAAGCTACATCAATTATAATTAAAACACTGTTAATTCAATTATTGAATGAACCTGCAAAATGAAATAAACTTTATAGACGGCATTTATTTTATTCAAGTCTAAATAAAATTGCTAATTCGGCTTAGCCAAATTCTTTTAAAAGTGTTGTTAATTGATGGAATCAATGAACCAGCAACGCAAGAAATTTTGATTTTCCACAGGCAAAAAATGCGCACCGTGTCATTCTTTAATTGCTGAGAGCATTGCTTTTAAGATCTGTACATTTTAAATTTAGATCAGGATGATATGAACTCATCATGTTAAGTTCGAATGATTCAGTTCATTACTTTAGATCTTGAATATTGATTTGGTCTTATTGTTTGTATCAGGCACGGTTAAGGCTAAAGGAAGCACTGTTACGCCCATTGTATGACTAGTTCTGTCCAAACTTAAAACTAATTGAAAATGATCCTTATCTGAAGAATAACATTAATAAATTGCGCGCACATTGTATCTTAGACAGAAATCGGCCAATTCTAGTAAATGTATCGGAGTTTTGCAATAACAGCCTTTCACTCAGATTGAAATCTTAAATGTATAAAGTAGTGCTTCCGAAGGGTAGCAGAGGTGAGCACTGAACTGATAGGTCAGCGATCATCTACTGCAATTGAACACAGATAGAGATCTTGTAAATACGAAACAAGTTCGAGGTCACGATACAGTTTAAACTCTAAAAAATAATCATGTGTATTTTACTACTAGTAGCGCAAAAACGAAGCAGCCAATAAAACATAATATACGATGACTAGTCTCAAAGATGGAGTGCTGTAGTGAAATTAATAGAGACAAAAAGCAGTCACACAAGACTCGCGTAGAAAAACGGGTGCAAGGGTTCAGTGCTCGGGGTAGCTCTTAACGAGTTCCCACAAGCTCCACTGATGGTAATAACTCCACTCACAATGAGCAATCACTATCACTCACTATTATATAAAGGGAATAAAGTATATTTCGCATTGCACATGTACTTAGATTTAATTCGCAAGAAGTCTTATTAGAACTTGCTTCGGTACAAGTTGTTATAGTAAGTTATTTTAATGATTCATAGCTGGTGTAACAATAGCTCTTATAGGCGTTATTTCTTAATAAAAAATAGCTTTCTAAAGTTCATCTTCTAAATCCAAGTACATAATTGGTGAAATTAAATGACAAATAGAACAACATTAAAACATCTCGTTTGGAGAGTGTAATTTATATTCAGTTAACGAGTAGCAATTGATATAGCGATTCAATAGTTGTAATGAGTATTATCATCTGCATTGCGAACAGATGTCTATAAAAATTAATGAGGAATGTTAAATTGAAACCCGGAAGCGTCACTATTATTTTAAAAGTGTTTATCTACACGCTATCGCCAAAATAACTTTCTAACAAAGAGCTTCGATTGAAGTCCATTACCATTCGTCTTAGTAGGCCTCCATCGTACCGACATTAATGGACCTATATTTTTTTCGAATGTTAAATAATTCATTAGCGGTGTCATAATAAGAATTGATTAACACAATTTATCTCTGATCTCTAATTTGTTTAATCGCTTTATCGAATGTGAGATCTGAGCTTCCTATACAATATTATATTAGTGAGCTTACACACACTGATGATTCATGTTTCAATCATCGTAAAAAAAGTAACATGAAACCGCACAAATCGTCGTAAAGCGATCATCAATTAGCTATCATTATAAAGCAATTTGTCAGGTGTTGTCCGCCGGTGCGGAAGAAAGTTCGATTCTAAGTCGCGTGCGCACTCCTGTTCAAAAACGAACACAGCGTTAGACAATCGCCGCTTTTGAGTAATGAATCGTGTGTGAAATTGAAATAACTCATGCGTTCGAAGAGCTTAAACATAAACGTTCGAGTAAACACATAGAGGTTCACGTTTAATAACAATTAATGTGCCGCTAATGGTTTGATAGAGCTTTATTGTGGCCGCAAGCAACGTATTTGACAAATTAATGGCCCATTATGTATTTAATGATATAAGGAAACGTGCCGCCAGTAAAATTTTAACTGGTGTGTTAACATTTTGTGTTTTATCTCGATATATTTACGTAGGTGCATCGAATATGAACTATTGGACTCAAAACCTTCAAATGCATTATAATATTTAAATCGTATTGTTCTGAATATCAGTGAGACAAAACAATGAAAAAATAATGCTAGGCCTAAAAGTGTTCGAGTCTATAATTTAGACACGAAATTATAGGTGAAATTATATGAATAGTCTGATTCCATCGAAAATCTGTAACGTATTGTGGTAACGTAAAAAAGTATTCAACCTTTTTTGTAGTGCCCTTTCTCTATGGCCTTTCTACTTTTATGTTTTACGGCTTCTTATACGTTCTTCTTTATTTATTCAATTGATTCAATCATTATTTTGAATGTAAAGGCTACTTGAATGGATAATACGTAATAACGGCTTAAGGTTATTAAACTGATAGAATTTATTTATTATTGTCACAAGTTTTTATCGCTGTATTTTATTATCTGTTTACTGTAATGCATCTGTCAGCTATTCTTTTTGTGGCATTTTCATTGAACAGTTATGAAGTTTTTGCAATCAAATAAGTTCTTCTAACGCCGGCTCGTTGCTTGCGAAGCTAGTTTTTCTTTATCAGACTGCAGTCATCTTGCACACAGACAGTAGATTTTTATCTTGTCTCGTGCTAATTAGTATTTCCTCCGTAAACGACATGTGAATCCGATTTTTTAAACCATTTTGTTTATCGCATCATCTCAAAGATTCATCACTCATATAACAAATGGTTCTAACGAACGCATCTTTAAATCACGAGCATTGCAGTAATTTATTTCCGTTTCGAATCTCTTTATCTGTGTCTATGACAGATGCTGCTCATGTCATAATGTAGTGCGGTCAGTAGTCTCATCGACACATTCTTGGAATATACAAGTTGTCAGAGACATATAGGGCCATGCCTAGTTAAGGGTCATTATCGCGAACTCACGTAAGCCCTCGTGCGTGGTGAATGAACGACTTTTCAAAGAGGCGGCTTGTCATACAGGGCCTTATCGCTTACACTTTATCATAAGAAAGCTGCATAAAATTCTCCACATTCCACTGTTGCGACTTGAGTTCGCGTGTTCTCTTATAACAAACTTGAATTACGTATTGTTACCAGTTTTATTTATTCCTTCCTTTTACTAAACGCTCAGGTGCACGTAGGTATTTTCTATGAGATCATTCAATTAAAAGCTTTTACAGTATCCGACTACATAACTCGATTACGTAGCATATCGAATGCGTGCGTGTGCGATTTCGTACGGTCTTACACTTCTGTCGTATTTATTCTTTTATAATTGTTGTGTTGAGTGTTGAGTCCGACGACGCACGCACGCGCACTTGCTGGCTCACTTTCAATTTCGGCGCTAACGCTTATTGTAACACTGCCTTTGTTGTCACATCGCCGACCAAACAAAACTGTACACTCAAACGGAACTACCTTAATCATTTAGCTGACGATTTACAAACAAAAATTGAATGGAGTCGCCACGACCAACAAATTGTCCAGAAAAACGAATATTGCTGAAGAGAAATTCACAATCTGTAAACTTTCGTTATATCTATTACATTCCTTATTAACAGAAGAATTTATGTATTGTTGTTATTGAAATATTTTGGGAAATTTAGAATTAACTGGTAAATGCATTTCTGTTATTAAATTAGTTACGTAAATTGTTTATTTTTAATGCTGATTTAATATTGGATGGTTTTTTATTTGTTGTGGAAGTGATTCTCACATTAGCGGTCGTGATCGAACGATTTCTAGTTGCGAAACATTGGCATCAGAATGCATAATCATGATATGGGATCGTACTGAGCTTGGCGCCTTTGATGGCAGGTTTTGCGCGCGGTTAGTAAGTAGCGCTTTCGTGCGGCCTAAGTATAGATGGTGCGCAAGCAACACGAACTATCACTACGTAGAAAAGAAAAGAGCACTAGTTGCTCGATCTATTAAAATCACAGTTTAATACCACAAAATTACTATGGAATATCACTTAGCCTTAGCTTATTATTTAGCGATTAAATATCCAGGTATAAATGTGAATCTTTTAATATTTTTGTCGACTACAAATAATCGTTACCTTCTCAACAGCGAAATAAGAATTCAATGTTTTGTACCGTTTAAATCATTCACATAATCATATATGAATGGTTCCGAACTCAGAATTAATTTAGTTTATAACGTTTACCAAATTAAGAAGTCACGACGGGGACCGTGTCACAATAAACGATTGCTTTTTTTCTCGTCGCATCGCTCGACTTTGAAGACATGAACAGTGAACAGTTTTTCCAGAACTTCTTTCAAAGGAGACAGCGAAGGCCGATTATTCAAATGTAGTACAAAATTCCGATGCGTCACGAAAACGCTAGGCAAGTAGGTTAAACGTAGCCACCAGAGTTTTTAAAGCTAAAACTTGTGGGAGAACAGCGTTCTTCGTACGTGCTACGAGCGTTTCTTTAAAAGGGACAGAATGGAAAGCTTCTTTAAGGGAATTCGTAATACCGACTTTCTAATTAACTATGCAAATCGCTTTAATTAAGTTGTAATTGATACAAGCGAAAGAGCGAAGATGTTGCTAAGGGACATTGGAATAAAAAGTCGAGTGACATCGTAGTAGTTCTAAATAAAACTCGTGGACGCGAATGTGGAACAAAATGTGGAACATTCATTATCTGGTCTCCGCACGTTGCGATCTAACAGCGTGCCGCCGCGCAGACACGCAACTAACAAAAACATGACAACAATCTAGACAACATGCTGTTCCCAGAGAAATAGAATACGTAATAAGAACTACTGTACCAGTAGACCATAATTTTATACAGGTGCTAGCTAATAATAGATATAGGGCGAAAAAGGTGAAACTTGTGCCTGACAAAGAGTCAGAGCTCCACCGTTGAAGGTCCTTAAAAATATTGTAGGTATGTATGATAAACAAACAAACGTATAAAAATAAATGAAAGAAAGAGATAAAACATAGCTAATGTTTCAACATAAAGAACAACGAAGTTAGAATAAGGGAATTAAACAAGCTGTGGTTCGTATGGCTCGTTAATGACTATAGTGACTCCACACAGCTATCAATTTACTCAAAATAAATATTTCTCTTAGCCACGCGGAAGCCACTGCTGTGTTATTTGAACAGGCGGCGCCGCATTAGCCAGCCGCAATGATTGCCGGCGAAAGGGCAATTTCCTAGACTCTGTTAACTCTAAGCACGAGCTGCCCAGAAATTGTAAGGAAAAGCTGCGCAACCCCGTAGTCGTGGTCTACGGAAACGATGAAATAATAAATCACAATAATGACGGCAATATGATAGGATTTATTGTGCGTCGTTCTACGGCCGATCATGTTTTACATGAACAACAAAACGTTCGACTGATCTATTACCTTCTTTGGAGTCAGCTTTCCTATTATCTCATCAGTCTGAAGTGTAAATACTTCAAGCTCACGATTTGAAAGCCAGCTGAGGTCAAGTTTGATTAATGGTATAAGATGTCTTTAGTGTATCAACGTTCATTTGTTTTTCGAGTAGGCCCTTTGGTTACTACTGCTGAGTTTAATGAGGTCGTTATTCAAAGAGAACATCAAGAATGCTACAATGCATCTTGCTCGGGTAGGATTAGATGAGTTATCAATACATATCAGAAATAACCTATATAAAATGACTGCAGGTGAAAGAACCGTTGACAACATATTGGAAAAATCTTAAAACATAGAAATTACCAGAATATTTATTTTCCAGTAGCGAAATAAACAGTGATTTACACTGTTAGCTTCTGTAAGTTAACCTCCGACTAATCATCTGCTCTTACAACTTCAACAATCTTAACCAAACCAACAGAACGTGTTAAAACTAAGAGCACAAAACATCTCGTAGTGAGAAAACCACAAAACAACTGCAGCCATTTACTATAATAACCGGATCATACAGAGAGCTGGGAGCAAATCAGGAACAGTTTTATAATACATAATGATACGGTATAAAGACTACTCATTGAAATACTCGAACACGTGAAACCGCCTCAGGCGATGTAGTAATTTGAAGGCCTGCAAACCTAGTCTCATTCTTAGCACTTTATGACGCCTGTATTTACCGATCTTTGTAGATGCATCAGGTATTATTAATAGTGCTATTAGACAACATAAAAACTATTTTTGTCGTCGTTGCAAACATTTAGTTAACTACACTACACGCAATTGTCTATCTGCAATTATGCAAATAGTATAAAATGTGTGGGTGGTTAAAAACGACATACTGAAAAGCAGACTTGCATTGTTTGCTCCGTTGTCCAATTCTTTTATTGAAGAGTCGTTGCGTATATAAGTATCAAATATCTCAAACGACTGCCAATATAGATCATTCCTTTTGACAGCCGTGAGAACGAATGACATAATGGTTTCTGCTGCAGGTTAAATCATCCATTATTGTTGCTAAACATGTCAGGGTAGACGGCTACTTTCCACAAAAACGTATCAATACGATACACCAATGCTCCCCATATTTCACTTCAGTTCTAAGAAGACCATAAAATGATAACGCTATCGATAAACGTCTCACTATCTTAGCTTTTTACTAGAATCCATTACTGGCATGTTACACAACACTTTATACAGACGACAAGGAAAAACTATATACAACCTACAAAGTCACGACTGCTTAGTCTATGGGAAACATAATCTAATACAAAATCGGTCGGAGCAAATCTGCTACTGGTTTTAATATTCCTTTCGATAACTCCGGGGCAAGATAAGATACATTACCAGGAAACATCGCAGAAATCTGAACTGAAGCAAAGGAATTATAATAATACGTGATCGCTTATGGCATCTAAGGCATAAAGGCAACGATACACTGGCGATTGTTAATAGCTATTGTTTTTAACTAAGCAACGTTGTAAGCGATCTAATCAATTAATAAGTGGAGAATAGCGCGGGCTGTCACGATAGAAATTAAAGTCGGTTTCTTATTGCATCGAGGGATTGGCCTGTGAGCGCCGGGTCTAATCGTGATCAGAACGCTTCGCCAATTTAATATATTGACAGTATTGAACTTTCTACAAATAACGTCGTGGAAAACAAAACGAATCATTAATTTAGAAACAAACGTTAAAGCCATTTTAATTAACTTAATGTAATTGATGTTCCGCCAATAAAACCATTTGAATTAAAATGAGCTTTAAATTAATATTGCAAGTACATAAAACATTTCAACACCTATCGCACCTGGCGCTTGTAAACAGAAAACATTTTTATCGAAAGAATGCAACAATTTTATAATTGAGATATTCACAAAACGATTTTATCAGGCGTAAAACGATGGTATCTGTGTTTCACTGTGCAAGTCTTCGATAGGCAATTTACGGCGTATGTGCGTGCAGGGTCCCGATACGCCCGATCGGCCATTACGCATGTGCCAGAACAAGTTTCGCACCATACTATCGAAGTTGGCGGAAGAATCAACTAATGACCGTTGTTCAAAATGACGTACGAACACACCTGACAACGGCTATTATCCGTGTAAGAGTTACGCAGGAATATATAATCTATCTCTACGAAACATCGGATGCATCAATACCTCCGTTACATAGTAGAAACTCGAAACTGGTCAAAGACATTGTCAAGAAAGTGAAAGCAAAAAAATGTCTATGTAAGTAATATTTCATTATAACTGTTGCCGATAATAGTGCAATTATTGTAAAGCCATAAAAGTCAAAGTTATGCAGCATATAAATAATGCAAGCAATGTTACGAAATTCTCTAAAAATACTTTCTAACAATACGTGAGGTGATATACGACCATTACTGGGCGCGAGTGCGAGAGAGTTTCGTTCGTTAAAGTACGAGAAGACGCCATTATTTTAAAACAAAACTAAATGCTTCGGCGAACTGGTCGCTGCGATAAACAGTAACAAAAAAGCACAGGAGCACGAGCCATGACACTGGCAAAATACGCAAACAGCGACCGTAAATCACGACAGTACCTATTTTCGAGATCCAACTATCTCGACTTAGCGCCGCTTACGGAATGGATGTTCGGAATCAAACGGTAAACAACACAAAAATCCAATTACGACGATGATCGAACGTGCTGCAAAAAATGTTTCAACGTTGTCACACGAAGAGTTGCATCACGCTCACCGTTAATATGACACACAAATGGCATGTAAGAATATAAACTGGGAAGACAATGGATTCGAGAGAAAAAGAGATTAATTGAGCGGTGATCGCAACGGAGACTGATGCCGACAGCGATTACCGCAAGCACTCTAAGAACGGGATCAGCTTTTGTGGGCATTTCCCGGCCCGGGCAACAGATACATGGCATAGAAGCTAGATTAGATGGACACAAAAAATACATTGGTCCGAAGTAGTCTTGTTTATGGATATAATGGATTTCTTGCCGCAGGTATTGTACTTGGTTTTTGCAAACTGCAAACTGCAAGCAAGAAAACTTATAACTGCAAACTTAGATGGCATTTTCTAGGCATCTTAATCTAACAGCAATTTCAGCATGTGGAATTGTAAGCATTGTTGTGGCCGTAGTCATGGAATTCATGCTGTCCGTCCGGTAGCGTGCAAGTGCATGCGCATTTATCCGCATAGGCAAATAGGACCGTTTACGAGTTCCAGCAGGGCTGCACTAGCCAATTACGTGTCGGCGAGGTATTCATTACATAGGAAGATGTTGAGTAAAATGTATAGACGCTAGGCGCACCTACAGCGCCGGGATAAGCGTAATGTACGATCGGTACCGCCTTATCGGGATATCGGTTCCCTGTACACCGCGCGTGCCTTTGCATACATAGATGCGGCTGCGTCGATACTCGATATCGCATAGAATATTGTCGTGTCTCCGCGTTCGTCCTGGAAGCCGCTGGGAACCCGCACACAATGAAGACCACTGCCTCTCGTTCAGATGTAAATCTTTACCCACTCGTTTTCAATGGTTCGCATTGTTCTATTTAACGATACAATTCAAGCGAATTTCTCTAACTTTCGTGAGCGCTCTATAAGGAAAGTAAGCGTTTGTAACGTCAAAGAGGATGAATTTATCGTGTTATGAAACTTTATTAGGAAATATGTATTTTGAGTTTAAGATCTTGGATATTGTGTGGCCGTCTAATAGCGAAGATGACCCTAAGCCAGGCGAAGGGTAATATCAGCTAACAATCTACGCAAAATCTATGTGCGTTTAGTGCAGGTCGTATCTCAAGGGCATAATATGAGTGGACCACGCATGAACCATGCGGTAATAGTAGATTTAATGCGCGATAAATTCAATTTATCTTATTAAAGGTGGGTTATCGCGGCTGGCGAGGCGTGGCGGTTGTGTCGCAGCCCGGCGTGGGTAGGGTTGGTATCGTACAAGTCAAATCTTTCGCTTCGCCCAAGCGTTCTCTCACTTATCTTACGTCCTACGCGCTGAGTTGTGAACGTTTATTTAAATAAGGACAACATATTAAGTAAACAGGTACTAAATTTTACTTTTAGTTGGTTATTTGTAAAACCATTTCTCCTTATTAATATTCTTGCGGCAGTTTCCTGATACCAGCCTGCGAATATATCCACATTTCGATCTCACGAGTCAATAGTTTCAGTTACTATTTCTATTATAACGAGAACAGTACGTATCTAACGAGCCGTTTCAAAACCATTTGTCTCTTATAAATTATTTGCATTCACGCCTCGACCTATACGAATACAAAGTGGCCACACATCCTTATTTACTTGACTGGAAGCGGAGGCCATTAATTTACCATTCGAGGGGCACTCCTCGAAAATGTTATTTATTTTAGTTTTCACACCTTGTTTGGTGCTTGTTAAAGTGATCCAGCTACTTGAGCGGGCCGCAACAAATTCCCTGGCAGACGGCAACACGGCAATCTGTAACCCGATCTGGAGGACGTAGCTTAGGATCTCCGAACTGTTTATCTTGCTGGTTTCCTGAATGTCACGACATTGTAACTATGTTCGACGGCGACGTTCGACGTTCCGATGCGTCGATACATCACTCGCGTCGCCTTAGTTACGGCTGATCCTGACTCCGTTAATGTCCATTGATTGCGATTGCGCGAGTTTCTTGGTTATTTGTTAAGAAGATAACATGTTTACAACGTTTATTAGAGGTAGTTTACAGAACGATTTGCAACTAATGTAATGAACCAAACTGTGTGGTAGTAGTCCTACTTATCTGCCAGACATTGAGAATTGACGTTGATGGATTGATTGCGATGTGCCCGCGATGTTTATTGGACTGATAGATTTATATTACAAGCGTATTCAGCCATTTAATTGTCACGATTAAATAGCAAATTTTCTTCCTGAAGCTGCCTCATATCATATCGGACAATGAGATCATAAACTTATGATCATTAAAAGCTAACTGTTAAACTTCTATTTAAAGGCTAGTTAGCATTAAAATTTATGCTTAACAGATTATGCTATCAGACGCTTAGAACACGACCTTTATGCTAATTAAAACGATAAATATATTCTTGACAATAATATCGTAGTTAAATAATGCTAATCGGTGTCCCTTCGGATTTACGAAGACTATGTAAGTAAGGCTAACTATGTTATCTATGGTGTAGCGAGAGCTCTTTACTCTATGTTATTTAAGGCATTAGCTTAGTCTGTTTAGATTGTACTAAACTTCTTGTTTGCCTTAAAAGTTATGGCCCGTGTGGATTTGCGTGGGCTTAGTCTGAAATTGTCATAATATTTCTTATAGCTTTGGAACATTATGCAAACAAGATGATTTCTTTTCCTTTTTCTGTAGTTTACCATTATTGGAATTTATATTTAGTTGTTTTTTAGTCGTTTAGATATTATTGGCATAAAAATAAATATCGTCTCTCACAGCTGCGACTACTGATATATAACATTCGCATTCATACTAAATGCCTGTAAATTAAATTCTGACTGTTACAATATCACAAAGCTTCACAATAATGTGACAAACGACATTGTATTGAAATAGGATCACCTATTTAATCTGTTTCAATGTGGGGTTTCTTTATTTCATACGTTCCTTTACCTTTTAGGGATAATTGAAACTTTAAGGGCCATCAATGAGATTTATTGTTCTTCCATTTAAGGATCGTCATATGTTTTCAATATTGTTTCAGTGGGTGAGTCAGGAAAGATAACGAATTCTTTACCTACGTAACTTGGTATAGATAAGCAGAATTTCGCGAAAAAAGATGTCACTTTTTCTGATGAGACAAGTTGGAATATATGAGATAGATTTGAGAAAAAAAATGCAACGTGTGATTTGATACAAGAGTGTACAAAGTAAAAGCTTATAAATTAGCATTATAGTCAGGAAATAATAAATCAAGATATGTGCCTGAAACACACAACTCAGAAACATAGTCATAATCTTTACTTGCGACATAGAACAAGGTTCCAGCTAATGTATAATCCTGGTTGACTTAATACGTGTCAGTTTCATGGTTGAGCTAAATAGGATCTAGTTTTAGTGATAAACTAGTTGGTATAAGCGTTATTGGCGTGAACAGACCTTAAGGCAAATCTGGTGTAATAATGTTTCAATAAATTATTTTGGATTGAATGTACTTTGGACTAGACTACATTGCAGTTTTAATGGTCTAATTATTTATACGCATAATAGTAAAACAGGAAACTTTTTGTCTATGTCAATATGAAAGAGCTGAACGACCCACTGGACAGATTGAAAAAAGAAACAGTTTAGACACTGAAAATATTTTTTTAGAAAAGCTTCTGATTTCTCTAGGTATGTATAAGACCGTAGGCGTGAGTAAGATAGCAGATAAGTTCAATTTAACACAAACATTAACTTAGATTTAATTAAGATTTTGGTTTCTGAAGGACCATAATTTCCCAAGATTACCTCTTAACGTGTTAATAACAAACAAATGAATATTACCGCTTTACAAGATTAATATAGACTCAACTGGCGTTACTAGTTGCACATACTAGTATGCGTCAGTAATCAGGTGTCCAGTTACCGATATAATTTTATGATGATTACATCTGACGAACACAGGTTTACTTCTTATAGACATGCCATTTGGTCGTGTGTGTGCAAATTACGTGCTTTATACGGATATCTGCTTGCGTATTACTTAATTAGAGGTATCAGTCTATGTTTGTATGTGATATATCTTTGATTCTTCATTAGATATTACTTTATTATTGACATGGTTAATGCTGAATCCGTGTTGGTTAGCGATGAATATTTCTCTTAGATCTAATGATATTAACGATCGCGTACGTATGTATCCGGGTAAAGCTTAATGGTATTGACATGTTCCATCGGGGTATTTTTCAATTCTGTATCAAATAGACTAAGATTAATGGCAATATCCTCTGAGCTTGATACAAATCAGTCCATTTGGAGGATACTATCCTGATATTACTAAGAGTATTCCTATCTCAGCCCTTATCAAGCTGATTTAACTTCGATATCGAACTACCCGATAAAATCGATTCTCTCTGAATTACGGTACCAGTAACTTAATCCAAACTCCTGCAAGGGAAGCCAGGTATATGAATGAGTATAGATCTGATCAGTGTAACGATAGATGCTGCTGTCAGGCTTCCGAGATCAACTAGTGAAGCAGTGAGCATCAGCAGGAAGTGATTACTCTATCCGAGTTCACTCAATCTTTACGCGTCTGTGGAGCTTAGTTCTTCCGAGGAATCAATACTACTACAGATACCATTAAAAATATTGATTTTTCTTTGAGTTTTGGTTCACAAACAAGTAAATCAACAACGCAAGAGTTCCATGAATGATCATTCAAAAGAAAGAATTGCCTAACACGGTCACCTTTTGAGATTAAAATAAGCTTGTCATATACGGTGCAGTACTGCAATGAAATATTCTTATGTTATGCAAACGCGAATACTCAGTAGAGTGTAGTGCATTACTAAACTAGTGCCACTATATCACCGTGGGAGAAATAGCTTCAGATCCTTTAGACATATTCTCATTTTCATAACATCCACAAAGGGTCAATTAGGTGTCATGTTTACATACATTAGTTATTCCATTGGAACTCCTAAGAGCAAATTAACTGGTGTACACGTTATGACTAACAGCATGAATTTACGAAGCCAGTCACACAAGTGTGTTTATGCCTAACTACATAAATATCAGTACCCGTTTTCTTTGCGAAGACACCGCCTCAATGAATACTGAATCTCGTTTTGAATGAAAGAGACAAAAACGGTCAACGTGAAAATGTAAACGGTATCAATAAAATATCCTTCACCTTGTTCTAATATTGGAGTATGGCGAAAAAAAGTTTGGAAATCACATCGTCTGCGCGTGTCTGGTTGTTCGTGATCTTTTGGTTACAGCAAATATACACAGTCAAAGATTGTGTGCCACACCTCAGGTGGTCCAAGATGGCTGGTACTACAAAAAGAATAGTACGTACACAATAAATTGTTTGAGATAAATCTGCACGTTTTTGTATTTGCTAAAAAATATAACGAGCTTCATCGATACATTTTTCGGCGCGCTTTTGTTTGATTAGATTTTATTTTTGCTCGTCTGCGGTAGACATGAAAGCTTAGGAATTTCACTTGCCTACTGTGAATGTAAATCGGAATTCAATCGAACACAATAAATTATAATGCTATTTGATCTTGATACATCGTTTTCTTATTCGACATCTATTAAATATTTTCTTGTCATTATCATCGCAAGTTTTGCAAACTAGAACTTAAATTCAACAATAATCTATTAAGTTTTCAGTATCTTAACACCTAACAAGAACTTCAATGGCGCGCCTATTAAAATTCTATGACCGATAAATAATTCATTGTCAATAAGCGAGAAATGCTGTCTACTCTTCATCAAGATTTCCGATAGTATGAACCTGGATATTCCACTTGTCATGGCCACTCTATAAGCCCATGTTACAACTACGCATGTAGGAAAGGGAACAAGGATTTTTACTTAAAGTCTACACTGATTTACACTGAACAATCTTAAGGAGAACTTACAGGGTTTAAAACTTAGATTTTAATTATATATTTTTGCTGGAATCGGCCCGGCCTACACACTCGCGTAAACTAACGGGACTATTTGAAAGACGAATAATTTTCACATTTTACAATTATTGCTAAAGGCAACATCAAACATAAATAACTAGCTTCCTAATAACTGTCTAACAAATATTTAACTACGAGTAACTATCTTGCTTACCTTTGCCACAAGTCAGACAACAGCCAATAACTAATTATTATTAGCATTGTAATCTTAACGTTCAATAAGGAGATGTTCTAATGAAGCTATTACAGCAGAACAATATGAATTATGGACGAAAATTCCCGCTCATCCTACAAGGAAGGCTATAAAATAATATTTTCTACAAGGAACATCACGTAATGAGCGTAAAATCGAAGCAAGAGTGTACCTCTGTTGGCGCAAACTACACCCCAAGATTTATTGGACAGATGCGGAAATAAATCAGCGATTAAAGATGGCTCAGGATCAAAAGGTCGCAAGAAGACCCTTGGCCTTTAACTACAAAATACCTTTTATATTCTCTAGACGAAGCACGTACATACATACGTCGTAGAACGAAGAGCCATGGTCGTTACTACGTACGGTGAAAGTTATAGTGATGTGCTACGAAAAACTACTACGAAATTACGTGTAAGCGGTTTAGGCACGTTTATTGGTATAATAATGATGAATGATGCTTAATAGTGTACCTACTAATGCTCTTAATAGCCTAATGTACTTAGGGATCATGAGGCAGGTAGTAACGTTTGGAGTCTGCTATTTCCCTCAAATAGCCTCTCTTACTGTGCCTCGTTAACATTTTAGTACTATCTGTCTGCCAGACGGAATAAGTTACTAATGTAATTAGAGTCTAGTACTGTAAGAGTATACGTAATTTCTCATCAATAAACCTATATAAGTCTAATTATTCTGCCGTTACAAATAACACGTCTTTCCAATCGATTTTACAGTTGCATCGCAATAAATAAGCAAAAATTTAAGACTGTGCAAATAAAATATTTATGAGTACTTCGCAAAACCACTAAGTACATATTATTACGCAATAAAATTATGCGCATGAGCTTTCAAATCTATAATCTTGATACTTAGATCTTAATATTGAAAATATATATTTCCGTTTCATATAAGAAAATTATTACTGAAAACTGTAAGGGTATACTCGTGATCGTTTCATTAATAAAGTAGGTAGTTAAGCAATTAAACGCAGTTACATAGTCGTAACATGTAACATATTATTCAGTATAATTCGTGTTAAGCGCAATCTCTCCCGTTAGAACACTTAACTTTTATTGATTAATAAATTCAATTTATTAAGTTAGTCATAAATTATTTTATAGTTGGCAGACTAATAAATTCCTGTCGTAGATAATGCTATCTAAATTGAATTTGCATGAAACTTTCCTGTAGATCCTATCACACATTACACGGAAGAGTTTTCACCAGTTCTCTATTTATCAAGTGGATGAGTAAAATAAGACTTACCCTACGACATTTCTCTCTTTAATCCTAAATTCTTTAATATCGCTAAAGCGAATTAAAATTATTGTATAAGTTAAGCCAATTTAATATTTTTACTGAAAACAACAGGTACAGCAACAAGGACATACATACATATACCGAATATATTATCGGAGCTCATCTTATACTTAAAAGACCTCCGCTTAATTTGTCATCTAAGCCCTGTTACTAAATATAGAGTATATTTAGTGCCGATCTATATTTATAAGGCTTTTTAATTATTGTTAGAAATATATTTTATGCCATCATCTTAGTGCAAATGACGGATCGTCATGAAGCTTAATTATGGATTCCCAACAGCTGCCGTAATAAACTAATACTTAAATTAAATAAACCATCAAGAATTTCCATTCGAATCTAGAACGAAGATTCTTCACACATAATTGCCGCATCGCCCATTAAATCTTCCCTTAAACGCCTAACGAAGCATAATAACTGTCTTCTGTACTCGTATGTACCTCATATCAGCTTGAAGGCCACTCGAATCAGTTCGTAACGAAGTATTGAATAACAGTACCGCTATCCTGGGAGCCTGCGTAAGAGTGGGTGCAACTGTACTTTGATAAGTTCAAGTTTATGATTGCAGGACGGGAAAGCATTGATAACGATGACTGGTCGCGTCTGTACTTTAATTTATACGTCCTTTCTCAAATTGACTTCTTAAAATAACACCATATTTTAAGGTACACCAGTGTAAAATATAAAGGAGTTAATGTTATCTGCCACTATATTTTGTGGTATCGATCGAACGTGTTAGAGCAAAGAATAAGCCATAAAATGTTCGACCAGTGGGTGTCGTAGGAAGCGATCGAAAGATCTAATCAGGTGGATGGGCTAGCATCAGCCATTGATATCAGCGGCTTTACAAACCCGGTTTTACCAGGGCCGTCTCGACATTTAGCAGACGTTAACACAACGTTACAAAACTTTTGACGATATTTTATACTTTGTACGTAGATATATATCAGAGGATCTGATTAATAGCAAAAACAATATTTCTATAATCAAACTCAGCGTGAATTGCTTCTTCTGGTATTAGCATCATAAGTTGATCATTACAGCCTCAGTCGCAAGAAACACGACGGGATGATAATGCGTGTATCATGCATTAGTATCTAAAAACAATGTACACACATAAGGAGAGAGCACTATATTTAAAGAGAAGCCGGGACGCGTGGGAACCACTCTTCATAGATATTATGTCAGCTTAATGAAGTTTTTCACTCTTCCTGCATTCAAATTGCCATAATCATTTCCTTGAGATTCAAACAAAGAAAGCTTTGTATTTAGTATGCATTTTTGCTTCACACCATTGATCAGATTTTGTATTACACGACGATATCGATCGAATTCTCATACATCGATTGTAATATGCAAATAAATCAGGATAAACTCGGAAGTAATTACGCGTTGGTTACGTAACACAACCCTGAACCTGTATTGAGGTTGGTCGCGGCCAACGAACGCAGATTGCGTGCGACTAATGTGCGACCGTGCACACTTGATCGTTTTAGATAGCTATAGACGCACGTTATAAAGTCATTTAATATCGTAATAATCTATTTATCTTTGTTTTTATAGGAGTTTGTAATCGAATTTAGAGCTTAATTAAGATACCGTGTATTGATACCGTTTACGTTATGTGTAAAAGTTATTAAATATTATCATAGATTGAAGTATATAATTTTAATACTAATTTAATTAACTGGAGTTATTAATTTTATTGAATTAAGGAAGAGAAACTTATTCGCGAATCTTATTCACGCGTATGTGGTATGCAATTGTGATTTTAGATTGCTCAATTCGATAAAACTGCAATTTAATTAACTAGAACAAAAATTTGAACTGCGTGCATAATAACCATTTGACCAGCACTTAACTCGTTAGCAAGCGTGGGAGCAAATATCAGAGACACTTTAGCACTTTAACGTTATTAATGCACTATAAATTATATGGTATCATTTACTTTATTAAAAAGCATACACTCCGTTATATTTTTATGTGGGAATTCTTGTTCATGCGACATATCAAAAACAATGTATTACACTCATAAGCGTAATAATGAGCTTGGTTTTGTTTCACGTCGTAAAACAATTGATTTTTGTCATATAATGCTTCATTATTACAGGTTATTGAACCAAGACTAACTTATTAAAAACACATATTTATTTAATCTGTCACAGCAAATCGAATCTTTATTAATTTAAGTTTTTTTTACTGTATCAAGAAGTGTTAATCGCGCTATACACAATACAGTACTGATCTGTGTTTGACGTACGGTCATTTCGTACCGTGAATTAATTATAATCCACATGAAAAGGTAACTCTTGACTTTCTATGCATTTCTATTGCACGTTAATTGGAATTTCACTTCAATTAATTGCTGGAGTGTTAGAATGTGTGAATGACTGGTAAAGCAATTCTAAGGCACTTCGATAATGCTGGCTTTATTGGAGAACACGCCTAGATAGGACTTACAAAATCGATCATCTAGCTCTTCTATTAAAGAAAGATTTTATGGTTCTAAGAATAATAATTATAATTACAAATGGGAAAACTGACAATAGAAGAAAATTATATGTCTTTATCGCCTGCAATAATATTATAGTTCCTCCTATGCTTATTTGTTTCAGAAGACAAAAGAGAATTATAAACTATCAAATTAAACGTATCATCATACAGCAAATCAGACCGCAGTGCCTTTTTACAATAAGCCCTTTTATAACTTAATTCATTCTTGTTTATCGTTTTTGCAAACAAAATGTAAATGATCTGTAATAGCTCCATAATCTGTATTGCTTGGAGCATTTTTAATGTAACGTTTGAATTAAACTTCAAACAGATTGTATTAATACGTTCCAGAGCAAGACAGACGATGGACATATCAATCTCAGGATGCAAAATAAGTCTCCTAAAAAATCTGCAATATTTCTTTTGACTATGCCGCATTTCATTAATAGCGCTGTCAATCTGGCTTCTATCAAAGGCAAAACTGTCTAGATCCTTCTTTATTCCAAAGTTCTGGAATGAGTTTGAAGACCTAAATTTTCTTATATCCTCCATCCTCCGAGCCTTTTTCCCAACTATGTTGGGGTCGGCTTCCAGTCCTAAAAGAAGACCTAAATTTTCTTGCATGTCCACAACTGGCTTAGCTACTATAAACGCCCAAAGTTCTTCATCAACTACATCTTAAACTATGAACCAAGAATATAACAGAACATTCAGATAGTTTAACAACCTTCAGTTATCGCGATCAGTGACGTCACGATGCCGGGATCATGTCAAGATCGCGAACCGAAGATTTGCTCTTATGGCAAACATGTCGTGTGAATAACTGCCCTACAGTTAACCTTTTAGCCCTACGTAACGGGTCGTAATATGATTCAACAATTTTTTTGAACTTGGACAGGTTGACCTTAAAGTGTTACACAGATTGAAGGTTCATAATATTGCCCTCTTTTGAATGAGCAATGGTTGGCTCAACAAAAGCGTTTAAGATAAAAAACATAGAAAAACTTAACATTACAAAAATATACCTATCTTAAATCAAGGATGTCCGAAAAAGAATCGAAGAAAACAAAAGTTCAATAAAAAACATCATTATCGAAAAATTAAAACTAAAAACAAAATTGTAACCGCGCGTAAAGATATGAAAAGCAACGCATAACAGGTGATACCATCCCAAAACCGTTGAAACAATTTAGATCGTTCAACTTGAACGTGACATCCGGTACTATTTTCGTAGAAAAAATGCCAGTTCGAGGATCTAACCCAGCTCGGTAACCCTCTCCTGAGTCATCTCGACCGCGGTACCCTGTTATCGAAAACAGAATCAGTACGGTACTGACGGTCAAAAAGAGCAGTAACTCTAGAAACGATAACATCCGACAATGACTATCCGACTACTCAATCGTACTTTGCGGCAAGTGCTGTGTTTAATCATGGTGAGCAATTCGATGCAAAATTAATTAACAGTGAAATAGTTACACGTAAACCAAAGTGAAATTATAAAGGAAAAGCGGATTTACGACCAGAAGCAGTAATTTTTGTTTAACAAATAATCGAATCTGAAAAGCAAGAGTTAATCACAACGCTCACTAAACTTACGGAAAGAAGTGAAAGTTTGTGACTATTAAATAAAAGAACAAAAATTAGCGAGTTGTATCAGTAATAAAACATTTCTATTATGAGCACAATCGTGAAGGTCAATTGGGAGCACGGACGGTATATTATTTAATGTTGTTAATGCAATCATGAGTATTTACGGACGAGACCATAAAAAAGAAAGTTATGACACAATAGATGCTTTAAGAAATCTTAATCCTTTTACAACATTGTATTCCAACATCTTTATCATTTGAGATCTTCTGTTAAAAAGATTCGTTTTTGTGATTATCGTTGCTTATTACAAGTTGGCGATTGAGAGATCCTCAAGTCGGAGTTGGTATTAAATTAATATTTAAGGCTAGGAGTTTAAAATCAATTACTGTGTTCCGCTGAGTGTCGAGCCTGTATCATTTGGAGCAATTATAACACTTTTAAATTCAACATGACGAATTGATGTTACTAAAATATTTTAAGTTCCTTTTTGAATAGCAATAATTAATGACTATATAATTATGGCGTTTGGTCTAAATATCACGTTTCTAAGGATCGTTCTGTTAATAATTTTAATTATGGTTAATCGTTTATTAAATGAACTTTCTTCTTGAATGTTTTCAATTTTATTCAACCGTGAGAAAACTTGAAGTATGGAACCGAAATCGGAGATATTGCGTTCAAATTGCATGCTCTCTACAATTTGAATAGTTATGCCTGCATCTGATTTTATGTTATATCTACAAATCTTCGCAGTTTGATTACGATTACATTTTTATATTCCACATCGAATATTAAACTGCGTAAAACGGCATAAAATAAAAATATTGAACGAGTTGTTTCTTATTTGAATTGAACTGATCCCATTAAGGTATTAGCTCTTTTGTGAAGGGTAAAAGGAAAATTATTGTTACAAACACGATCAGCGTTTGTGGATACAAAAAGCTCTTTGTTATGAGTTAGTCGGATGTCAATATATGCGGGTCAGTGGGCCAGATAAGTAAGTACTGCGACGAGCTTATGATGATAATCATCCAAATTGGATATCTCAGCAGGTGGAGATTGTAATTGTTTGCGGGAGATGCCACTGCATGCCCGTCACATGAATCTTATATATCGGATATAACTTAAAACGTACCTATGAAAATATTCATATTTAAAATTCAGAATAAATTAAAACTTCTTCTTCTCCACATAGAGAGAAACCTAAAAAGTCGATCTCTTTAAATGCATAAGTTCCGTACCTAACAAGTTTATGTCCAAAATTAAATTAAAGACGCAAAAAGTAAAACGAAATGGCCTTTTGTGAAAAAAGCTACAAAGGATAATCGTCATTTAACAGGTTTATTAACCTGATCCAGCAACAAACGTGACGAAGTAATCGGCAAATCGCAGGGTACATGACCGTGAAGCATTGTTATGAGTAAGAACCAACGCGCACGAATCACTCCTCTCGTATACCAATACTAAGTTTCAAAATACCTAACCGCCATCAGATCGGAGAAAATCCTAGCATAGTAGCTGTAGAAAGAATTTGCGAAACTAGGCGTCTTCGCAAAGATAACAAGCAAAATAAGAAATTTATAAGTTCTATACGCAAGAGCGTTGACACAGAAACCCTCGGCGAGACAAACGGGGATGAATGAGATTGTGGCTCGCGATCCGAGACCAAGCTGCAGCGATTTCCCATCATTGTTGCGATAACTAATGACAACTCGGATAAATTGACGCACTTTCAACGGATACATAAATTGTTTCACTACATTCCTATGTTGGTTGCGAAAATAGCCTCATTGACAAATAGAATTCCATTATTGTTCCATTTATTATTAAAAGAAAATTATTAAATAAACTTTCTTTGATTCCAGACGGTGCCCCTACCTGCCGGGTCGACATCAGTGTTGGCAAAGCCGACAAAGTATCACTACTATCCTCACAATCAGCACATCTATTTGTTGCCTGAATGCGCTATTCAACAGGTAATTGACGCTTTTGTTCTAATGAAAGTACCGGAACTGAAACAAATGAAATGCTTACAAATACTATGACTAATCGATAGGCTAGTTGAGCTCAGTAATTGCAAGCTCTTTTAAGACCTGAGCGAAGATAATACTATAAGGTTTCCTAAGTTCCCCGTATTATCTACGCTCAACAGAGATGCGAATCGAATGTGCTTTTGTTCTAAATTCAGTGCGATGCCGTAGAACACTGACGCTATAAGATATGCTGTTTATGGCAATACAATCATCGATTATGTAACAATGTAAAAATTACAATTTCTCCAAGCACTGGTTTTGAGGGAACTAATCAAAAGAGTACCAACTATCTCAACTAGTCTACATTTGCTGTGAAATACCAAGACTATGTAAGTCATGTGATGAATGAAAATCAATCCCAAAGAATCTCGTCCCACTTGTCTGGCACGAAGACCGTTCGCTATGCAGTATGTTGGTTCGTTAGCTTGATAAGGAGGTAACGTTACAGGTATGCAACGCAGTGTACGTGCGTCTGAACTACACGCAACCGCTGTGCGCCTGCCCTGCTCGCTACCGAGACCCGTGCTCCGCCAGCCTCAACGCCGACGACCTGCATACGACGCGCCTCACCACCGACTCCAAAAAAAAGGTAACGCTCCAACATAATTGGATTTGACGCACTCAATTCATTCTACGTATCTGTCGCTTTTTGCGGAACCATTGGAATGTTTGTTGCAAAAGAAATCGATTTTGCTATTTCAAACGCTTCTTACAATGTGTGCCGCACATTAGTTCACTGTATCATTGTACGGTGCTGAAAACTGACCATTGATGTTTTGAGGTCGTTCTAACTGCAAGTGTAAAGACTTGCATAGAAATGCTACTTTTTATACAAACTAACTAGACATTTTCACGCCCGTATATGAGATTCACGTGATACAAAGAATCGCGTGCTAGGTCTAATTGGAGAATTCTATTTTCGTATATAAGCCGATGTTCCAATTAATTTAATATTTTTGTTGTTGGCATGCTGTTTTTTGTAAATACAATCTTCAAGCTAGTGGGCCTCATCACCAAGCTGTACTCCAATTACTTTTTGAGGCTGTAGCATTTTATGTTAGAATATATGCATTCATGTGAATTAACGGCTAAATGAGGAACAGACAGAGAATATTATGTCAATATTTAAAATCAATACCACATACCACTGCAGTTGAAATAGTGAACAACTTGCTGCAAAATAATGACTTCTTACACAAAGACTAACATAAAATCATTTACATTACAGTTTGCCAGCAAAGCTGTGACACTGGTGAAGACTTGCGAGGCCGTGTCAGAAATGCGTGAGTGCCGAGCACCGAGAGACTGGTCCTTATTGGCCCTGCAGAACATCAGGACTGGGAAGTCACATTACCTGGTCATTTGCCGGTGTCCCGAAGATCATATATTAGGTAAGACATATTTACTTATTTTTCAAGATCCAGTTTAAGGGTTTGAGACCTTTGAATAGATAAATAATCTCCATATCTTCGATCGAACTGTGGCTATTGATACGACAGTCTAACGGCTTAATTAGCATAGTATTGAAAGCTTAGAAGTGGGTTTAATGCGTTGGACAGTACTTCCTGCTTTTCCTGCTTATAACCAAAATGCGTTTGCGTAAAATCGTATAATCATTGTCGCGTCAGATACGTCGTCTGTTAGACTTCCGCCGAGAGTGCCGCAAGGGACAATCTTAGGCACATGTCCAACTGAGAATTTCTATTGTCCATTATATTTGGTTAAGAATTCCTATTTATCAGATACTGTTACTTACATGGTTGTGGCTACAATATAAGGGATCTTGCATTCCATGTATGTTGACAGTTCGTGTTGCATTGTATGCAGTACATTACCCTATTGTAGACGTCTACAGTTGTCCAAATAAGTATAAAAGTAAACAAGAATATTTCACGGGTGTTATACAAGTGTAATTTACATTTTATTTACATTACTGACACAACTAAATATTAACAGCGTAATCTATTCAAAAACCGTCATTGTAGCAATACTTATGGTCAGGTCGTTGACGTCTACAGAGAGAACTTCAGTACTATATAATAATGTATTATGTTGTTTACTTTGCAGAAGGGCCGATGTCTCACGACCAGCCGACATACGCATCTGTGCCAGGCATCAGGGTCTACGGCATGATGTGTGTGCGACCCACCACCGCTTATCATTCCCGTGAGTTTGTTTATTTACCTTTAGTTTATTCTTTCAAATTCTTACAGATAAATATTTTTAAACATATTGTGCCACTGGCGCCATGTTGAATGGATCGTGCGTTTTCTTTAAAGACTGTTTCTTATGGTTTTCTTTTTCCTTCCACAGCGTACAACAAAAACAGATACACCGGCTTAACCGTACAGAGTACTACAGGCGCCTACAAGGTGGACTATTCTCAATCCCACGCGTATCCTGACAAGCCAGTCTACAACCGATATCACACACATAGCTACACAGAACCTTATTACAATCGGAGATCTCGAGTCGCAAGGACTAGGCGATCGACATCAGAATACCCCCCTTTCCCATGGTACAAAGTTATCGAACTAGCACGGTCGTTACATTGGATCAACTAAACCTTAACCTCTTTTAAAATTAGCATAAACAAAAAAGTTTGTTGGCTTCATAGAGGCTTTATATTAATCGGTTCCGCCTCTTTGAATTCAACTTATACTTGAAACATATTTAATTTCGAAACGCTTTTTCGCTTATTTATCCGAATTTTTAGTTAATACTTGCTTACTAACTTTCCCATTCTAAACGTGATTGTTTAGTGTGGTGAAATTTATTTTTTGGATGCCTATGAAATACTCAGTACAACTGCATTTACTAGAATAATTAACAATAATATTATTTATTGAAATATAATAGTGAATCCGTTATGTATGGGGTGAAAATGTTTTCTGTCCGAATGAAATTAGTAACTTTATTCTTTCTCTAAAGTATAGATTCAAATGTTAAAAATTGCAGTCTTTAAATGCTGTGTTTTAACACAGTAGTAGTAGTAGTCCTCGTGTACCTAGCACACGATCAATCCAATGGAACAATTTAGTACATTTCAAAAATTAATCACATCGGATCTAAATAACAAGATCTGTTTATCGCACTCTGGGTAATCTTACAAATATCGCATTGCCAACAATACCGTAAAATTATATCCCTTTATTCAAAAAAGCGCTAAATAGAACAATTTTGTTTCGAAAATAAATTATTTGTATTATTTATATTATTCGAATGACGTAATTTATTTCTCGGTATAATGTAGCATATCAATTTTGCCAGAAATAGAAATAACCATGACTATTAGTTATTAAGTTTTGGTTTATTATATTTTCAAAATAAAATATTTTTCCCCACCAATAGACGGTGATTGCATAATAATTAAAAGGTATTCATTTTTTTTACACAAAAGATATGTGATAAGATTTCAATGGTTTTTTTGTGTAACATTTCAGTGCATTTATAGATGTAAAAGTATTTTTAATTTAGTATTAATATATTTATTTAAGAACCATATTTATACTTAGCATAGAAAATTGTAAATATTAGATGTAGAAATTACAATATTTGTAATTACGGAAAATAAATTTAACGGATTTTTAATACGACTTTTACTCTAATTCTTAAAAACGAAAGGCAAAAGGCAAACAAATGATGAAAACACTTTCTGTCTTACCACCATGATGTTATTGAAGTTGCCTACCCTTCTCCTAATATCCCTCTGTCAGTCTGGTTGTCCAATATGTTCCAATGACAGCCAGGATCCACCAATTTATTGCGCCTTCCGAAACACGGAGGAACTGCACTTGATAAGATGGTCACCGGTCGATCGATTTGTGCGGCTTTACTTAACCACGAACTCCTTTAGCTATCAGAGGATCAATAAATGGATGATGTAAGTACTAAACATGACTTACCTAATACTTTTTGATCGACGACAATATCGCAGGTGTACATCGCCGCCATTAAACGTTGTGGTTGTGCCTGGAACGCTTTCCGACAGCCGTCCTTCACTGCTGACATTATTTGACCTGTACAATATAAGAAGAATAAATTAATACTCCGTTTGTATTAATTACGCATTTTTTCTGAGTCTCGTAAAGTGGAGGTGTGATAGTGTCAAGTTCCACACACTATGGTGTTTTTGATCATCCGGCTTTACTCTTTAATCGAAGCGAGATCCTGCGATAGTTAATTAAGTTTAAGTTACCACATATGTACGTGAATGTTGGTTCACCCGTAGTGTAAGCCCTTTACTACCTAAAACCTCCTATTTTGTTAATTTGTGCACAGAAGCTGTTGGTGTTCCTTTCTTAAATAAATAAATAAATAAGATCGAGATTAAAGCAAGCAAAATTAATGTGAAGGCATATCAGTTTCGCTTTCGACAAGACCACTATTATAAACACATTTTTAAAATTAGTTCTTTGAAACAAACTACGTATTCAAAATTCGTGATACAAAATCGTGCATGCAAAAGTAGTTACAAAAATAGATAAATATTACCTGATAGAGGACCAAAATGCGACACGTCATCTCCAGCCGACTTATCCAAAAACCATTCTTCAACACAGAACGCCACACCCATCATTGGCTCATCACACAATGGGCCAGCCAAAGACGCCAATTGAAAACCATTCACAAAACTGCTTTCATATTCAAACCGGGGATCTTCAGTAATATCTTGTTCATGATGAAGGTACTTCGTCCTATAATCTTCAGTTTGATTAAGAAGCAAATTCGGACCACAATTCCTAGGGCCTACAGACCATATTTGCTTGACAATATCCTTCCACTCTGGGCCGAGTTTTTCGCAAATAGTTTGTAGTTCGTCTTTGAAAGACTCTATGAGCTTCAGCATACGATCGGATAGTCTATGGTTGGTTCCATTAATTTGTAATTCTTCTAATTTGCTTTCTATTTTATCGTTCTTGTGTAAACCTTGTAATGTTTTTATATGTTGTGAGATGGCTTTTAGTAAATCAGTTGATCTATCTAATAATGCTGTTATTTCGTTCGGGATTGGTTTAGCTCTGATCTTTATTCTACTTTGTTTGTTGTTTGTGTAAACTGTTATAACTGGATCTATATCTTTGTCTATGGCTTTATCTACGACATTTTGAGCATCTATTTCTTCATTAGCCATGTCTATTTTTGGTGGTTCTACTATTGTCTCTCTGAATGGAACAATTGGTTCTGATACTGTGATTGGTATTTTTGCGTAGTGATTCCTAAGGAATAAAAATAATATATTATTTAAATTGTATATGCTTTCATCGTCCTTAAATAATTAATTTGGTCTAAGTACTTACTTTAAATCTTCGAGACATCGTTCCAAATGTACTTTACCGGCCGTTACCAAAACGTGTTCACCCGTTTCTTGTAGAAGCACTTGAACGCAAGAGTCTGATTGGTTGAGCAGTTTTAAACCTGGAAAAATGTAATTTAAGATTATTATAAATTCTACCTTATGATACAAGACATAAAGCTCAATTTCAAACAACAGAAATAAACAATTGAAGGTGTGGATGAATATGATTTAATTCGCGGTACCTTTAACTAATTGTGGTAGTTGCGACGGATATGTAGGTTCTAAAGCTACCCTCAATATTGGTACTACTGAGTATTGCATTTCACTAAACGCAGGACATGCTATCGTACTAGATAAAGTCGCCGTTCTTAGTACATGTTCTTCCAAACCTCCGATACCTGGAAACAAAAGATTTTTTCCTTTATTAGTATTCCAAAGAGGCCATATTCAAATAAAAAAGCTTACGACATTATGTTGTGATTGTCTATTGTCCTACTTTCTTTCGTACATGACATGAACATTTATTGTTTTCAACCAAAACAAAGTGGATGTCATAATAGACTTACCAATAATGTTTCCTGCTATTGCTTCATCAATTACTTCTAATTCTCTTCCCATTAGAATGTACAGAGATTTGATCCTGAAATAAAAATTACATTACCTATTAATAACTTCTGTACCTTCAAGATTAAAAAGTAAATATTCCTCAAATATATAAGAGTATTCACATACATTTTGAAATAAATGAGTGACAAAGAATTTTCACGATTTTTCTTTAATAAATATGTATATGACAATAATGTTAATAAACTTACTCTGTGCAAGTAACATGTTCATCACTCTGCAAATCCTTCAACTTCTTATTAGGATCTACTTGGAAGTCTTTACTAAGTACTTTAGAAGGGTCATGTTTGGGACCCAAAACATAAACTTTATCCCCTTTCTTTACTTTCCCACTAAATATTCTAGCAAAAGCTATAAATACTGGCTGATCTACATCTTCCTCGGCTGCTTTTTCTATTTCAGGATCATCTTTTTTCTCTTCTATAGGCTCCCCTTCAATATTTGCATTATTCTCTTTTCTTTCTCGCAGCTGTCTTGCTCTTTCTCTCCTCAAAGCCATCTCTTCGGCTGTTAAGACCTTAGGCTTGTTTTCAGGTAATACACTCTTGTCAACATTAAACATCTTGGATATAAAAATAATTATTGGCCTATCTTCAGTACTATCACAGGCAATGAAGTCTTCTTTAAGTTTCTGCGTTTCAGGGAAGAATGAGTTGAAATCGCGGATTCTTGAGCACATTAGTTTTTCCACTTTTTCGGGGAGAATCTCCTTTGGTGAGGGGAGTTTTTGGCAGACCATGTTAAGGACGGTATTTGATAGAGGCAGCCATTGAACCATGAGAGATTGGAGTTGGACTCTAGAGTCTGTGTGCCTCAGATCTCTTGTTGTAAGTTTAATACCAAGCTTCTCACATATAACAGGCACTTTCTCCTTTTCATTTCTCATGGCAACTGTTTCGTAAACATTCCACAGATTGTCCAAAATGACTTGAACAAAAAGAGGTTTCTTGGCCTTTTCTTGAGCTCCTTTCATGAAACGTTTTGTTTTTGTGTTCAGATAAAAGTCTCCCCATAGTACCTTTCTGAGTATTTCTTCTTTCACACCTGAAATTGAGAGAAAAGTAGTCAATGTAACATTTTAAACGTTATGCCAATTCTTAGTGTACATTTATTTATTTACATTTATGGACTTTATAGACTGTTGACCTTTGAGTTTGTTTGGTGTTTCTGCTCAGGGTAGACAGACATCATCCTCATCAGCCTCATGTAGTTTGAGATATTAACAGAAATAACTAAATTACACTTACCAAGTTTCTCAGAAAACAGTTTAGCAAATGTGTGAGTAGTAAAACCCCAACCATCAGCCGCACTGGCAAACACCACATTGCCATGCTCAGGAGAAAAGTAAAGGTTGGAATCATCAGCATCATCCAGGGCGGAGGTCCAGTCGTAGAAATTATTGTCTTCTTTATTCAGCTGTTCTTTTTGTTGCTGAAATATATGAGAGAATAGTAGAATTAATTTATGGAACATAAACATGAGATTATTGTTATAGGGAATTAAGAAATATTTAATAGATAGATTGAATAGGTAACCAGCACTATGTGGTTATGTTTTAATGTAAAAACAACTCTACACAAATGTATGTTTTAAAATAAAATATAACAAAAATGTCATACACATGGGGAATAATTTCGTTTTCACAAAACAATTTTTCAGTTTTTGAAGCAAGCTAATAACAACAATTTTCCCATAAGAATCTTATAGGACTCTAAACCAACCTGTTTCTCCATAGTAGATTCCTCATTCTCAAACACTTCGGTAGTAAACAGCTCTCCCATTACCGCATTGACTTGTTCTAACAACTGCATCAGATGTACGTAAGCATCCAGCGGTGTTAACTGCATATCTAATATGAGCCTGTCTATCTTGTTCAGTACTAAAACTGCCTTGATGTTTTCTGAATACACCTGTTTGAGGACGAGTCTGGTTTGTGGGCATACTCCTTCTACAACATCAACCTGGAATTACAGATATATTTTTTAGATTATTTATAAGTCTTCTTTATTTCAAACTCAAATTCACAATATTTATTATTAGTAGTATTACATATGGAACGCAAATAAAGATTTGAATTTGAATATTTGCATGTTAAGGTTGTACAGTTCTTAGATACAGGTTTAGGTTCAGCTTAACAGCCTTTTGCAGGTAGTGCAAAATGTGAGGGCTTATTGCAAAATTTTTAAAATATTTTCTGGTGCATGACATTGTCTTAGAAAGAATATTACTGTATTGCATATATTGAATGTGTAATAAAATGAATAATGTCTTTTAAGTTTTATTATATACAGTGAGAAGTAAACTATAATTATCTTAATATAAACATGTTACAAAATTAATCAATGAAAGTACTTGTGATAAAAAATATTTTATTAACTTGGTGTGGCAAGATACTGCAATAATATTTTTCTGTCACTTATAATATTGTGAAATTTCTAGTTAGATAAAAGTTTTCTTAGCAGAATACCTAAATAATAGGCTTTAAAACATGAATCTTTCACAAGTTCAGGCTAACTATTGTTCTATTGGCCATAATTTGAAATTCTAAAGACATACCAATGTTAAAAACTGGAGTTTCAAGTCAAAAATATTGCAAATCAAAATGTAAACAAGACATTGACTCACCACAACAATTGCACCATCACACAGTCTGACCGCAGTGGACACTTCACTGGAGAAATCGATGTGCCCAGGCGAGTCTATCAAGTTTACCAAGTACTCCTGCTGATCAACACAGTGGTACAACGAGATACTGCTGCTCTTCATAGTAATACCTCTCTCCTGTTCGTCAGGCCTGCTGTCCATGTAACGGAGCTTCCCCGACATTCTCTGCGATATTATCCCATTGCTCGATATCAGGGAGTCTGCCAAAGTAGTCTTTCCATGGTCCACGTGGGCCACGATACAAATATTCCGAATATTTGTAGGTTTGTTTTGAAGTTCTAAAAGTTTTGTTGAATCTACGAGCCGCATTTTCACTGTTTTAACGCCAACTTGATCAGCGACTGGTAGAATAGTATGCCTGAATTAGACTAACAATTTCGAATGAAGATAGAGAAGATATTTAGATAAATTACAAGAAAAATTGCACAACAGAGTTAAAAGTTGTGCGACAATATTGCTATCGGTGACATTGACATTACAGTTTAAAAATAAACTACAAAAACATTATATTCAGTCTGGTTAATTGTAACTAAATATTTACTAGTTTTCATACAAAAATATTAACTTATTTCAGTATTTGGTAGGGTTTATTATACTTAATAAAGATTGTATATACGCGATGAAAAAAAGCTCTAAAATGTAAACATCTGCTAAAGATCTTATGTTTGCTGATTCTAAACGATTCATTTTGTGTCAGATGTAATCATAGACAAAATTAAAAATGGATTTTTATTGTTTGTGGAAATTTTAGAAATCTCCATTGGAAATCTCATTATAAACTATTCATAAACGCCTAGTAAACTAAAAATAACCAATTAATAACGAACCACGTTTAAACATAAAATCTCAAGTGATTCAATCGTTGATGCAAGAAAACTGCACGCAACTAGATTGACAGTGACAATAAAGTTTTTTGACATTGACATTTACCATATGTTTGAGGTTATGTTATTTGTCCTCACAATTTTATCGAATTAGTTATAAGTAAATCATAATTATGGCGTTAAATAGATTATTTGCCAGTTTAGCTATCACGCCCAGTTTAATTAGTAGGAGGTCCATTCATGTGGCAGCCGTAAATTTTGCCAGTAAGCCACCAATTGATAAACCAAAACCAGGTTTAGGCAAGGCTTACAGAAGAATTGTGCATTTTCCTGAGGAATATACTGTAAAGCCTCTAGAAGTTACAAACCTTGCTGGCAGAGACCCCGAAACTGGTAAGTTAAAACTTCAAATCACAAAACATTTTGATTCAAAATATGTTCTTGGTAGAGCAACTTACACATACTTAGAAAGCAGTATGAGCATTATTGACGTAGTTAAGACTTGTGAAGAGCCATGATCAACTTCACATAACATCTGAACTTGTAGGTACTTTAGTAACAATAAAAATGGCTGTGTATAAAACATAATTTGACTACTTTTCTTCCACAGGCAGAGTTATAGCAAAGGGTATTGGCGGCGGTATCAAACAGAAGTACCACTGGATTGATTGGGTCAGAGATGGACCCACTGAAGGCCCTCCTCAGGAAGAAAAAGTTATTCAGGTAAGCTCGCATTTTAATTTAAAAATACCTCAAAATTTAATCAGAGGCAGATCCAGCCCTGATATGGTTAAAAATCCACTTACATTCACCTTCATCACATTCAGGTGCATGAGGAAGGAATGTAATTATTATGTAAGGGACTATATAGGGGGATGTAAAAAAGGACTGTACTCTACATATAGGAATAGTACACAGGGGTAATACATAAGGCAGTTAAAGGGAGTATATAAGCAGAGGACATAACTATACTTATAAGGGGTTTACATAATGAAAGGCCAGGCTTTTATTTTTTTTATTTGATTGGAACTTTGTACCAAAATATAAACCAATTTGTAAATGTGAACACCATGTAGCATTTAATTTTTTTCATTTTATTCTATTTTTTTGTCTGTGATTCTACATGATCTTCACATGTTATATCAATACATACAAACTGTAATAACTATAATAACTATTCTTTCTTTCCTGTCATCTTTCTCTATTATGTGTGTGTACAAAAATTTGTAAATAAATAAAAAAATAAATAACTATTATGTTTTAAAAAGAATAGTAACCGTGGAGTTTCCTGCCCATTCTTCTCCATAGGAAACTACTTTTGGAATGGGCAACTAGAATCAAACCTATTTATAATTCTGACTAGCTTTTGCCCGCGACTTTGTTCGCGTGGAATAGTTTTTAGGTTTGACCAATAGATGGCGCGATACGTCCGGAATAAAATTTATTTTTCTATTTTTTTTGTAATAAAAACTATCCTATGTCCTTTCTCAAGTTCCAAACAATGTCTGTACCAAATTTCAAACAAATCAGTTCTGTAGTTTAGGCGTGAAGAAAGGACAGACAGACAGACAGACAGAGTTACTTTCGTATTTATAATATTAGTTAGGATTAGGATAAGTGATTGTAAAGGCCTAAACGAAAAATTATTATATAACTTTTGGAATTCAGTTTATTTACCAATGTTATTTTTGAACCCTCAGGTAATGGAAGATGGTTGCAGAACAGCCCACATAGCTTTGGTTGCTGTTGGTGACAGACTGAAATATATTTTGGCCACCATAAATATGAAAGCAGGAGATATTCTCAAGTCTTCTCGAGAATTGCCCAGGATACCTGGTAAGACTTCCAAGTTAAACATCATCATCATCTCAGCCATAGGACGTCCACTGCTGAATAGAGGCCTCCCCCTTAGATCTCCACAGGTACCGGTTGGAAGCGACCTGCATCCAGTGTCTTCCGGCAACAACATCATCCACCTAGCCATTTCACAATTCTGATGGGTTTAGTTTAAAGTCTAATAAATCGGATGCCACTGATTACCAATATTTTACATGGAGCAAACCCCTGTTTGAACCTGCTAGATATGAAAAATATTTTTGATATATTATATTGATACCTTGGTCTTTTGTTATTAGAATTAATTAAACAATGCTTTATTTTCTAGTAAGAGCAAATGAGGGAGATGCATATGTATTGGGTGCTCTGCCAACTGGAACTATCGTACACTGCATTGAAAAAGAACCAGGTAAGCACAATACTAAACAATTTAAAACAATACAGAAATATTTTGAAGATTTTATTCAAACTAATATTATAAATGCGAAAGTAACTCTGTCTGTCTTTTCTAAACGCCTAAACTACTGAACCGATTTGTGTGAAATTTGGTAGACATAGTTTGGAACTTGAGAAAGGACATAGGAGTTTTTACTACAAAAAATAAAATTTATCCCGGATATACAGCGCCGTCTATTGTCAAACCAAAATTATATATTCCACGCGAACAAAGTCGCGTGCAAAAGCTAGTTGCAATATAACCTGTAATCAAATGTTTTTCTTCACAGGTCAGGGCGGTCTTTATATTCACGCTGCAGGTACCTTTGGGACAATTTTACGCAGACAAGATGACCGCATCATAGTTCAAATGCCTTCCAAGAGGTTGTTCAGTTTTAATCAACACTGCATGGCTGTTGTTGGTAAGTAAAAGGGATAATGAAAAAACATCATGTTTTTTTTAATAGAAAGAGATATAGATAGGGGTTAGCTACACGGTGCCTGTAGCTGAAGCGAGTTAACATGCGCAAGTGCCCCGCGAGCACGCAATAGAACACGCGAGTGAGTCTCTTGCTTTGGTATGCTAGTGGAAGCCAAAGATCCGCACGTTCCTAAAATGCATGTAACCTGCACAAGCTACTTGCACTGTGTAGACGCACCCTTAGTTCTGTTTGTATTATTATTATTTTTAGCCCATACTGTCCCACTGCTGGGCAAAGGCCTCCCCATCTTGCTTTGTATAGGGCACTTAAATATATGTAATTTTTCAGGTCGCCTATCAAACCAAGACCATGGTGATACACCAATAGGTTCTCCACAACGGAACAGATGGCTCGGTAACAGACCACGGTCTGGTCTGTGGCAGAGAAAGTCCGGTAGACACGGAAGAAAGATCAAACCACCAAAGCCTGTGAAAGAAATCCACTTACCTGCCAAAAAGGCATTGCCAGCCATCCGAATGACAATGGCACCCTAATGTAACTTATTGTAGAAATAAAAATAATGATAGTTATTTTTATTGATTTTATTTTACACATTTAGAGACATTTATATACACATAAATAATATAATATCACAACATATAAAGCTGCTTTTTTGCGCTTGTATTGATTATATTTGCTGAATGGATTATTTTTAATAATTCCACATAGATTGAATAGTATACTATAGACGATCAAAATTTAATTAAGACTGTCCTGGGTGAGCAAAATAAACGACTCACATATTTCTATTGTAAACATTCATAGGCCTGTTGCAGCACCTTCTGACTTCTTAGTCTTTTCGTTACATCCAGTCGCATTACTCGCTCACATAGGACAATGAATGAGTAAATTGTAACATCGAGATTTTAAACATGCTACTAACACTTATAAATGCTTGGATATTTAATATGGCAAAAAAGTAGAGCTTTAATTAATAATATATGTTTTTTTTTTCAGATTTATTCCTCCTCTTCATCATCCGACAATGTCAGTATCTGTAACAATGTAAACTCGCATTACTCAATCATTTTCTAAAAACCAGCCAGAAAAACCAGTAAAAGACAATAATTAGACATTAGATTAGAAAAAGGAATCAATAAATAAAATTGCTCTCACCTCAGTCATTTCCGCAGACAAATGCAATTCACGGAGTCCGGTCACTTCTTCCAAATGGTTTCCACTATCGAATACTTCAAACAAGAATTCGAAACCATACTCCCTGTATCTATTTAGCACAATATCTGAGCAGGCTATGCACTGCTTGAATTTGGCACAAGTCGGAGCAATCGTTGTGTGAGTACTTAAGAAGCCCCTCAGTGAATGTGGCACGGGACCGAGTACGCTTCGGCACTCCTTGGGTGGGTCGTCGGAATCTGTCTTTAAGTTTATCATAGCTGGTGCACGTCCCCTGAAACATAAGTATGAAAGCTGTAGCTATATTGCCATTTAAAAAAATACCTTATAATGTTGCCATTATTTTAGCAAAGGAGCAATTTGGTTTTTTAACTTGATAATCGAATCTAATTCAAGCTATAAACGATTTATACATTAATAAGTTACCCTAGTGGATGTTGTAATACTCCAACGAGCAACTCAACCGCCAAGGCGCCGGCTATCGCAGACACACCCGGCCGCGTCACCGTGCATTGCTGATCGAGTGTGCGATCTTTCATCGACTAAAATTGAAAAAATATATAAAAAAGAAACTTTTAAATGACCTTTTAACGATTTTGGTAAATATTCTTATTTACTTAGGTTTAATAAGGCTGGCTGTAAGAGAACCCAATTCTGGGTTAAGCCAATGATTATCTTTTATATTAGCTGTTTTGCCTTTGAAGCCTATGAAATATATTCACCGGGAATAATGAAGCTTCCCAACAGTTAACAGTTAGTTCAGAAGTTTCGGAGTCTATTCGAGTCAAACAAAAACAAACACTTATAATATTTTTTGTAGATTACTTCAGCACCTACATCAAAATCGTAAATACTGCACTATAATATTATTCATTCACACTTACATCGCCAGGAGCAGTGACATCATTGCAGAAATAGCAGCCGAGATCAACACCGGGCATACAATCCTTGTTATCCGGAATCGTTGTTGGTTCCGCAGAGTATTCGTACTCGGCATTAAAACCGTGACGCATCACTAGGTAACTGTCGAACCCTAGAGCTGCATTTATCACTATCTGGAAAAATAAATAACCATCTTTTTATTTATTTTTTTCATTAATAGCACTTGCTACAGACTACACCTACGCCTAAGTACACCGACAGCAAAAATCTCCGTTTTAAAAAAACAGCACTTTGAAAATTGAACATAAAAATTCGTGTCAAGCAGTTTTTTAACGGAAGATTATGTAATTAAGATGAATGCTTGGTCTTAGAAAGTTTAACAATACAAAAAATGATTACTTTTCCATAGTGATTTCCCAACAATGTGGGAAGCCAGCGTGCCTCCCTAGAATCCAGGAGTAGAAATAAAACATCATGGTCATCTACTGCTTGTGCGATCCGCTTAACGTTGTCAACTGTTTCATCCGTCATCGCGTCTCCGATCGGATGTCCGGGCATTGGAATGTGGGCTACTATTCCCTCACTCACCTAAAAATACAAGGCAATCAATATACATAATATACCTAATACTATAAGAATAAGCCGTTTAAAAATCATCAGTGTTGCACTTTGGTAAATCCCGAAATAGTGCATAATAATAATTAAATGTTGTTCACTCAAATAAGATACAATGTATGATTCAATTTGAGACACTTACAACTGAAGGCAATATATTTAATATTGCATTCGCTGCTGCCTCGGCTTTCATTCGCCCGCCATTCAGACAGTCGTGGAAAGTATAGAGTATCTGCCGCGTTGGGTTGGAATAAGATACTTTGCCGTTGTCTATGAATGTGATGTGCCGAAAGCCCCAGGCCTGGAAGAAAAAATAGCAAATGAAAGGCATGAAGGATAATATTAAAAATTTTAAGACTTATAAGAAAATGTTACAGTCCTTCGAAGCTATTAGGTACAGTATGTATGCATATAAAATGACCACAGAACTACAAATGTTGCCACATTTCATCATTACCTGATCTGATAAAACACAATAATTCCTAGTTCTTTATCTTAAATGCTAATGTGTATTTTACCAATAAATCTCGAGCGACATGACAGCCCAGAGTGCCAGCTCCAAATAATAAGCATCGGGTTCTCTTCATGATGTCCACATCTATGTCGGGCACAAGACGCCATTTCATTAACTTTATGTTCAGATCTGATGAGGTTTCAGCCAGTCTGGAATTTGAGAATGAGTTGAAAATATTTTACTGGGTCAAAGTGTTAAGCTATGGACATCTTCAATCTACTTTTTTAGTAGATAGGGAACAAGACTAGGAACTGATAATGTCTAAAGTATTTGGTTGCATCTTAACAAGCTTAGGTCTTCCTCTTAAAAATATTACTTGTTTCAACTTACACCGCAGGGTCTAGCGATGCAGACATGTTGGCAAGCTTTGGCCCAAAATTGCCTTTGTCATTCCTTTCCCAACCCACCCAACCTGCTGACTCAACAGGCTTGACCTCCTAAAAGAATAAAAAAATGTGAGTAAGTTACAACTAATGAACAGCTTTAGGATTTTATTCATGCAAAATGAACAATCTATGAAATACGGGTGTATTTGAAAAGCCAATGTTTATATTAAGCAAAAACAACAAGAATAAAATATACCTGTGGCACTTTCACAGTATATAGGCGGCTATTGTCAACGCCAGCAGTGTAATTGGCTCGTAGAGCCAATACGTTAATAGAAGCGCCAAGTAGAGTTGGGCAGTGGTCTATCAAAGCCGCCAAAAATAAGCGTAATGGCCACCCAGGATTCCTGCCATTACTTGGATCAGTGAACGCAAAATATGTATTGTTTAGATCGACATTCTCTTTGAAACCTCCATTTGCATCCAGCACAGTTGATAATGTTGTAACATTAATTCCAAAATCAGATCTTGTGACAATAAAGTAACCTTTTTGTTCCTCATACAGAGCTTTGTAGCCTTGTGATAATGCATTAATTTCAATCGTACCAAAAATTAACTTTATGTTCGAACTTATTTCGTTAATAAAAACTGTGGGCTGGCTCGGTGCAGGAAATGCAAACCAGTAGTAATAGTTGAATTTTTTGAGATCCTGCAAGTTTGATAAAAATATTGGTATTGATGACAGCCTAAAAACATTTAGCAAAAGCAAGAGTAGCAATGAAACTTACAGCAAAAGATAGAATTATAAAATTATATAATTCAAAGGGGTTATCAATCCAAGCTTTAGTTTTCATGTTTTCCCACATTTCCTTGCCAACTGCATTTAACAATGCAGCTTTATCAAGCGTCTTATACTCCTCAATAGTATTCTTGTTCATTAATGTTCCCCTTACATTTGCATACATAATGTCATCTTCAGGAAAACTAAAATGAAATTTTACATAGGTACTATATTACTTTAATCTCTCATTCATCATCAATCATTTTGTATAGACTGGAAAAAGCAGAGTTTGTATCTCAATTGTAAAAAAATATAAAAAAACAAACATTTCTGTATATAGAACAAAGCATAGATTCTCTCACTTGCATAAGTGTGCATTATAAAGACTGTATGTTGCTCAGCAACTGGCTTTGGACGAGGTGTTGTTGACACATTCGCACATCTTGAATATGTTATTTGCATTCGCAATGCTTATAAGAGTGTATGAAAATTCAGTTATAGTTATCGGCACGGATAATGAGCTCTCGGCGGAAGAGTGGGTATAGCTTTGCGCATTGTACACTTATGGCAATAAATCACTTCTTCGCAGGTGAAGGTCAGTGCTCAATATCCTTGACGATGATTATACAAGTGATAAGTGTAAAACAAGCTTTTGTTATTAAAATCTATGAAAAAAACCCTAGTTGCTACAAAGTAGGTACTATTGTCATAAATAATTTCATTTACAATAGTTTAATCCTTTCTTGGTATGAGTTAGTAATATTTATCATAATGAGTAATGGTCTATTACAGGGCAGATTCATTAAAAACCTGCTTTGCAACTAGATAGGATTTACATATTCATTAGATTTCATTTATACATTCATAATTGCAAACATCACTACATAAGATAGTGAAATTATTTTGCACACAAAACCAAGCAATGTGTACAAACAAAGGAAAACAAAACAATCACAAAAAATGTTTATTACGCAGGTCTAAAACGGCGTATATGCATGACGAGAAATTCGATACTTACACGTTGAAGGACGTTCCATCCACTTCGAATATAGCTTCTACGTCGCCACGATAACTGAACCGACCCCAAATCTCCTTTTTAGTCTCTTTCAATTTATCTACGTCGAGTTTCAAATTGGTGAGAGTATGCCAAAAAGAAGGGTGCACGAACGACTGGAACGGCACATATTGGATGATCTGCGCTTTCTCTAAATCTACTTCTGTCATATTCGTAGAATACACGTTCAAGCACTCACACCTAGGCGGAATACGGTTCAAGCGGTTCGAGCGGGTCGGGGCGTTCGGGATGTTCGGGAGGTTCGGGATGTTCGGGAGGTTCGGGATGTTCGGGCGGTCCGGGGGTACCGCGCGTTCCGAGAGGTCAGAGTCTTCGTCTGAGTGGTCCGGGCGGTCAGGGTTGTCAGGGTGGTCAACGTTGTCCGGGTGATTAGACTGCCCCGGGTGGTCATCCGGGTGGTCAGAGTGATCCGAGCGGGCAGAGTGGTCCGAAGTCGGAGACTCCGGTGAGTTCTCTGACCTGTCAATCGTGACTAACTATCAAACACTCTACGACAAAACAGATATCGCGATAAGACGCGATAAGGTAGCTTGACTTGAATGAATACAAAAATCAATACTGTTGGTGATGTCAGTGTCAGTGTCAAACACAGCTGTGTTGTCATTTGCAAATTGATTTAAATTCTCGTTGTACCAAGTGTTGTTCAAAAAGCACCGGGAAATTTAAAATTTTCGAATGATGTTCGCAGCAGCATCGAATAACTTAATGCCTACACAAAATAAGATGTAACACTTAGATAATATTTATTTCGCAGAAAAACTTCCGTAAGTATATAGTAGGTACAGTGATTAAAAAAATGGTCAGGGTGAAATAAAACTGGCAGTTTTGAAATTTATCCTACCAGACATATTTTTTACAGATTTGAGGAGGATTCGAAATTGCAAAATGTCAACTACATGTCAATGGCTTACTTTATATTATTTCTTTGATTGGCTTTTGAAATAAATTTCTTAACTATAAGTATAGTTCCATGTAGAGAGTGGTTTTATTTTGGTCTCTACAATCGAAATTATTGTGAGAAAATCTGTAAGTATTGCGCATATGATATCGATATCTCTAGAGTGGCCTGCTTCCCAACGCCCTAATTATAACATATTTGTTTCAGATTAGTAGATTTTGTTTCAACAGCATATAAAATTCATCTCAAATAGGAAATGGCAATAACTTCATTAGATGTTTCGTGCGATAAAATACCCACGAAATCGTCATGTTCTGCACACAGTTCCAAAGGCGGTAATTCTTGCCGTTTAGTTAAAATTAACTTTGCTTCTGCCGATGGGCGCCTATCCAGCGCCGCAAGTAAGCTTAATAAAGCTAAAAAAAATAACCCTAGATCTCCATACTTAACAGGCGATAGAGTTCAGTTACTTTCCAGAGTAACAGAAAAGAGATTGGTTCATAAAAAAACTACTGATATTGTTTCATCTTTCCCATTGGCTGTAAATATTTACAAAGCTAATTCCGATGAATTTAAATCATCTAAAAAGGCCAATAAGAAAGTTAAGAAATCGGTGCTCACTCTTCCCAATGACCCAGCGCCAGCGCCTCAGTGTACTGTGAGCGATATGAATGATTCGGAATATTGCGAAAAAAATATCAGAGTTCGCAAACAAAAAGTGAAGAAGCGTAGTCCGATGCAAAACAGCAGGAAGGCACGTGTAAGAGAAAAAGATTTTGAGTTTTATGATAGAGACGATATCAACTTAGACTGTAGCTCTACAGATATGATTAAAAATTTTAATGGTGATGGCAAGAGGATTTCTAACAAAAAGAAAAATTTACCACCTCCAAATAAAACTCAAACGGCAAGTAACGACCTAAGTGATGTGTGGACCGTGCTTAGAAACATCAATAAATTTCAGTTCAGACCTTCACCTCCGATGTCTGAAGCGAGTATTATACCGGTAAAGAAGAGAGTACAAAAACGTCAAAGAAGATCAAATCGTAAGGATACACGGTAATTATTCAAAATGCGAGTTATTTTTTTGGCCAGTGCGTTCCACTTATTTATCAACATATTTTAACGTCAGCTCAAATTTTAACTTACAGTGTTATTGAGACTTGTCGGACCCAAGAGTTTGCGTACATTTCAAGTTACGAAGTGGATGATAAAACTAATAACAGTTTTTCACCATCCTCTAGTATTGATCGTATAACAGTCATTGACAAGAAAAATGAATTTAGCAAAATATGTGAGGAATTCGAAAAACGACTACTTAAAACACATGAATTTCTTAAAGATTCGAATAATAACAAAACTCGTACACAGAAACATAAAAATCAGCGTAAACTATCTAAAGGTAACTTAAAAGCTATAGGTAGTGGTGGATCTAAAGAAAATAAACAGCTAATACCTCTGAAAAAGAAGAAAAAATCAAACTTTAAATCTTCGTTTGATCAACAATATAAATGTGAACCCACAAATAATAGCGTTAACAAAGACTCTTTAATTGATGGAGAGAATACACAAGTGACTGACGACTCCGACATTTTTTCACATAAAACTGATGTCGATAGTATGCTTCCAACGAATGGCAGCTGTATTTCTTCAGAGTATTCAGGATCAAGCAGATGTGAATTATCCGATAAAAATAATGACAAAGTTATAAGAACGGGTAAGAAATTAATTTCAATAATGTCTTTCACATGTCTAACAAAATAATCAATATACTTAAAAACTCTGATTCCAGATTACGCTGTGGAAGATCCACATTCTCAATTAAAAGATTCAATCAGAACGGTTCAGAATAAGGATCAGGAGTCAGCTAGCCCACCCAAACGACTCGATCCTCAGAAAAGGAAACCCCGCTTAGTTACCACGATGCCCAGTTCGTGTATGATGCCAAAACCAACACAAACCGAAATTAAAAGGAGGCTGGCGAATATCAAGTTTCCGATAGTAATTTTAGGGAAGGATCAAGTCAGTTCGGGTATTAAAGTTATGGATGAAGACCCTCCACAATTTAGTGGCTTAGACGAACACATCTGGCCTTTTATGGCTGAATGGTCCCCGCAAGCCACTAAAGATACAAAGCCCAATAATTTTCTTGACAAAAAGTGTAATTCTTTCCTTTCTGACACCAATTCAAGCAAATCACGCAAAAGTGATAAGGGAACACGAAAGCGGTCACCATTGAAAGAAAATAAACCGGCAAGTGGTGATCCAACTATATATAAAAAGAAATTTGAAGTGAGGCGACCAATGGAAATAACAGATATAACTGAAAAGTTGCTTCAATGTACGAGGAAACAAAAATCAATTGTTCAATTAAAGGACAAAATGTTGAACTTCTTGTATAAAAAGTCCTCGTGTCGTAATATTAACAGCCTAAATGAAGAAAGCAATGCCAAAAGCCCTGCTATAATTGAAAATAAAAAAGCAGAGGCAATTGAGCCTGCAAAACCAGAAAACATGTTAGCACTCACTGAATTGCCGAAGCGAAGAACTTTTGCAAGCCCATTCCCAACTGTAGGCAAGAATAAAAGAATACAAAATTATGCTTACCCATGGGCCAAAGCAAAGTGGGCAAGTGATTTTATAGAAAATGTTATAAAGAAGATACGTAGCGGAGTTTATTACACTCAAGAACACAGGGATACTTTCCACAGATATCAAATCGGTAAGTATGCTCATTCTAATCAGCCAAAAAGTATTGTAAAAATATCGGCTACGTACCTTCATTTAATGTGTCTTTTTTTCTGCACAGGCGTAAAAGAAGTTTCTGTACAAGCAGGCTCGGTATGCGATTCTTCTGATTCTACTCAGACTTATGATAGCGATACAGAAACCGAACATGCGCCAAATACACGCAATCCGATACCAGGCTTCGAGAAAACACTACCAATGCTAGAAATCAAGACCCTCAATATGAATCAAATTGCTGTTAAACACTGTGTGACGAATGTCATAGTACAGTTCGATGTAATACTTCCAGCAAAGAGTGAACAAACTTCCACGAACACATCAACATATAAAAGTATTCCACTAATACCAGTCGAGATAACTGATAGTCACACCAAAGTGTTCAAATGCAAAACAACGATTTTTAACGCCGTGTTGCCTGCCGAGATATGTAGCATTCTACCACAAATGATGAATGCTATAATCGATACGAATTCGAGTACGACCACTGCAATGTGCCCCACAAAAACGGATTCGTGTTTATCTACAATAACAGAGCAAACCCGTTGTGAAGCTGGCGAATCCTTAAGTGGAATAGCCTCAAGTCATAGGTCAACTGAGATCAAACCTGCAATTCAAGGGTCATTTACAAATAAAGCTTACAAAAAGCCAATACCCACAAAAATCTATTTTAGATTCGATTACGACAATCTTTTAGCAGAAGAATTGTTACCAAAGGTTTCTTTGGATGGTTTAGTAAAGTATGAAATTAATCCCCGATTAGTGGAAATTGACAATACAAAATGTATACTTTCGCTTGTTATGTTACGACGATCGATCAGGCAAAAATCAAGTGTAACTGATATGGTACAAACCAATACCAGTACGAGTATGGAAGTTTATACTGGTAGCAAACGAAGCGTATGTCCAGCTTACAAGCCTTTAGACATCGTGGGTATCATCAAAAGTATATTACGCACTCATCATTTGCAAATTAACATGAATTTAACGTCTTACTTCGATATGCTTAAAATGAAATACGATGGCAAAAATATTAAAATTAATATGTCGCTAACAAATTGCAATGGTGAACAGAAAAATGTTGTTGTAACAGTAAACAATTTGAAAGTTGATTCCCTCTTCGAAGCATTACCAAAAATGAACATTAAAAAGAAAAATCCGGTGAATAAAAGTAATCCTTCTGTCAAAGTTATGGATTATGCAAACACATCTTTGGCTGGCAAATCAGAAAATATGGAAATAAACCGTACCAACTGCACCAAAGTTAAAAGAAAAGGATTCTATAAGCTTTATAGAAAATGCAAATCTACTACAAATATACCCTCAGCAGAGAAATGTACTAGCACTCCACTGAGTAAAATTACGACATTGGAGGACTTTTTCCAAATTCTCGGATCGAAAAGAATGCTTTGTAGCGTGTTTGATGGGTATTCTGCAAAAAAGATTTTATCGTCAATATCGGAGGTAAATTGTTACGTCATGTACCTACCTACTGCAGATCATTGAAGCCCGGTTCCTATAGATAACTATCTTGTAACTTGCGGATGATAGGTCTTTGGCGTCTTATTCTGCGAGGATGTCAAAACCAGTAGTTCTATGCTTATAGGAACCGGGCGTAAAACTGTGAAATTTTTTATTGTTCCGGTATTAATTTAAGTAGGTATCTAAAAAGTCGGTTTAAACATTTTACTTATGAAACATTAATTTACAGATGAAGAACTGGATTACTGAAATAAATGCGAAACAGGCTATGCTTATATTACTCCTGACCAATAAGAAAGATACGCAAAATTTAGTGCGTTTCAGACCTATTATTTTACAAGGTATTGCAGTAAACCGAATTACTAGAGCTTCAGAATTGGATATGGAAATTGAAGTGATAGAAAGGGAAAATTTAAATAAATTCCCGCAGGTAATTTATAGTTCCATGTTGAAAGTTTAGAAACGTAACGAAGCGTATTATTTTTTCCTAAATGCACTCTTTTTTTCCCAAGCAGTTTGAAGGAATATCTTATTTACCGGAGTCGGTAACGAATTACGACAATCTAATGGAGGAGTTGTATTGGATAGCTAAAACTACTGTAAGATGTTTTATTTGTATTTTGTTTGTTACTTACATTATTGAGTAGAATAGTTAGGTATCTTATTGACAGTCTGGAGGTTTTTGCGTAAGTACATACCTAGTAAGTAAATAAAGTATCTAAAATAACCATTATTTCTTTTACAGGCTTCCGATTACCAAAAACCTTTTGACGAAACTTCAGAAAGGCTTCTGAGGTCCTTATTAGAGAAACGCAAGAAATTGAATCCTTCGTATCTCCGTGTGATGGCGCGTTACGTGGGCTTGGGACTGCTCAAGTCACCAGCGAAATGTTAAATTATAATGAGTAGATACTGTGCTGTTAAACATTGTGGGAGGTCAAAATTTTGCTAGTGTTATTTACATTGTATTTATTTTATATATATATTTATACAAATAAATATTTCCTGAAATTATGATTGCGTCTTCATTACCTACCAAAATATGTTTCAATTTTGAGTAGGAAATGCACGAGCAATTCGTTAGTTTGATTGTACAGTCAGCAAGCCTAGTTACAAAGTTCCCGTAAAACTGCTTACCACGTGCTTTGTAACGTGTCTTCCGAAATCCGAAGGAACTCGTCAGGATTTAAGATGGTCATCATCACCATAGATTTTAATGATCCCACTACCAGTTATCACAACCGACTGCGCCAAAGCGTTGCATTTGCCGGCTAACATTTGTGCGCGCAAATGTTTGTGAAACATTTCGTGCCAAAAATCGGTCACCGATTACGGACTTGGGCGGCCTTAATTATTTGAGTTAAATGAAAAGATTTTAATTAGATTTTACATATTTTTATTGTGTAAAGTAAATCACTTTTGGGGCGCACTCTGGTTGGAGCTCTTTGAGTCGCGCATTGAGGCGGAACGCCTGCGTTTGAGTTCTTCCTGACGTCTTACCTGCAAATAAAAACGTCAAATGTCAGAATAGGAAATCATTGGGAAAGTCGTCATTTTCGATTGAAAAACAAAATGTTGCTGATTTAATACCTTGGTCTATATCAAGTATATGCCAAGGGGTAAGACACAGCCATTATTCTTACAGCCCAGTATGATTTCCACAAATAACATGAGGTCATATGATACCAGCTGTTACTTCACAATATCGGGAAGTACAAATAAAGGGCATAAATCTGTTTGTAATTACCTTGGACTCCTTCTTTCTCTGGGCGAGCAGTTTAGCGTACTCGTTCTCGGATTGCTTGCGCTTCTGCAGACGCTTCTTCTTGAGAGCCAGACGGTGACGTCTGCGCTGCAGGACTACAGGGGTGACTAGCCTCTGGATCTTAGGGGCCTGGAGAGGAAATTGATAAGATGATTAGTGATAATCCAAAAAACATGTACAACTATGCATTAAACTCATCAATTGTAAAATAGGCAATTTGATAAGAATTTTGGAGGATTGGAGAAAGTGAAATTAAAATGTTCAGCACACTGTAAAAGTAGACAGACATGAGCCTGAATCTTCTGCTCGGCGCCAATATGATATACCCTGATGCTGCTGATTCCAAGCTAAAGAGCTTGGAAACAATATTGAAATCAGGGAGAAAATAAGTAAACCAGTTGCCACTAAATGGTAATGCTAATTTGAGTAATTTTGTACTTGAGGAATCATTTTTATTTTTAAGTAGAACATTTCTTTTGGTGAATAAAATATTAGCTTTAGTTACCTTATATCTGGGTTTAGCGTTCTCCTTGCCCTCCTTGGCGGGGAGCAGACGTTTGACGACGTAGCGACGGACATCGTCTTCCTTGGACAAGTTGAAGAGCTTGCGGATTTTGGACGCACGCTTGGGTCCAAGGCGACGGGGCACATTGCCGTCGGTAAGTCCGGGAATTTCCTGGCAAAGGTAATTTTGAGATTTAGGATAGGTGAGCAAACATTTTGGACAATGAAGTTGTAAATATATTTATAAGCAAAGTCTTTAGAGAAAACTTTGAAGAACACATCAGCAGAGGAGAAGGTATTTCAATAGATTGGTATAGATTCTTTGTTAAATTACATGTAAAAAAAAAACTAAAGGTTGTGTTTGTGATTTATGAACAACTATAACAAGTACCATGCTATTGTACTATGCTAATGTAACACCAAAAATACCATGTTTAAAGCAAATAAAAGATTTATTATTATTATTTATTATACCATCATTATTGTCAATCACAAGTTGCGTAAAGAATATTTGTTTTAGTTTTCGTCTTCCCCTTTGTTGATGTTAGACAAAGAGTGTTAATAAGAACATAACTGTATGGTATTTGAAAAAAGACCTTTGAACAAGTAATTCAAAGGTTATGCCAAGTACCAGTTGCTATCCCCTGTCGCATATAATTGCTAAGATTTGGAGATCTTAGAAACAGTAAGAACAGGGTTGTAATACATTGATTGTATTAATGTACACATACATTAGTCAGGATAGTCAGTTTCTAGCTTACATGATTCCAACACATTACTACTGCAAAATATCATGGAAAAAATATGAGAATGCAGACAACTTGACCATAAGGCTGTGAAATGTAGTTTTTAAAAGTATATACTCTAGATTCAGTAACTTTGTAGTTTACAATCTAATCATCATCAATAAAACTAACCTATAAACACAAATTCTGTTCAATTACCTGTTCACCCTTGCGGACAATGACGAGGGCCAACACAGACAGGTTAGCATCAACAATGCATCCGCGGACAGACTTGCGTTTCCTCTCACCATCACGACGGGGTCTGTAGCAAGAGTGGCCCTTTGACATCAACAAACGGACACGACCTGTAACACAATGAATAATACATAAATACTTTTTTCTTGTGTATATATATATTGTGTCCAGTCTAGGATATAATACTTATTTCTTGCATCTGGTTCTATATAACTTGAACTTATATCGATTACGGAGTCTAGAAAATGAAAGATTAGGTTGGCTTCAAAAGAGAAATCTTAGTGAATCTGAAAACATCGTATAAAACATGTGGTGAATACGTACTGTTGGTGAGGACTCCCTGTTTCATGGGGAAGCCCTGCTTGTCGTTACCGCCGGCGACGCGGAGCACGTAGCCCTTCCATTCATCTCCTAGCTGATCCGCCTCCACTTCAGCGCCCATGCGCTTCTCGTAGAAGATGCGGAGCTTATGCTCATCAACTACCTCGAATAACTTCTGACATCCCGTGGCCGGGAAGGAGACGTTCAGCTACAAAAACAAAGTGAGGTTAGAATAACAATCACATTTCTTCTCTTCATCAATTAGCAGTTTAAGGCACCAACACATAATATAACGAAACATTCTAGCTACGGACTACTATAATCTTGACTAGCAAGACCACACGACACTGTTTTAAAGCATGATATTTTCACTTTCCGAACAGTACGGCACAATTTATCGAAGATTTTCTGGGAAATCACTTCCCAGTTCAAACAAAAATTACTAAAAGGGTACACGTAAGCTATTATAGAATCACATATTCAGAATATTTCACCTAAATTCTATTTATTTTATTAAAAAACATTATGAGAACCTTCATGACTGCGGTTAGATTCCGTGAACGTCAGCCATGAAAAAGACCAGAAACAATGACAGAGCTGCTTACAAGAGTTGTCAACCCAAAAATGTTGTAGTTTTCTTACTATTTTGTCTATGCCAACCCGACTAACTCGACTAAGGTCTAAATGGTATTCCCATTAATACGTATTTTAATCCACCGAAAACATTACATATTTTATAATTGATCAATTTATTCTTTTTTAGTGTCGTAGCTACATTATGAAATGAAGTCAAGAATACGATCTACACCTATAAGAGGATCAAGGCAAAGCTGATACATGAGACGTTGCTAAAATAATACTAATAAGCTTAGCAAAGAAGTTTCAGTACACATTGTATGAGTTTGTTATTTTTCCTCCAAAACTACCGGTCAAGCGGCTAGGGCCCCAAAGAAAGAAACCACCTGACGATGCGTGTCGTATCCAGAAGTACGGCTGCCTGCGTCAAACGCTTGGTGCAATTATCTAAAGAGAGCTTCTTTAGTTGTGAGTCGAGGCTCATGGATATTTCAGCCAATTTGGCTGTAACAATCACATGCCAAAATGTTGACAACTCGTGAGTAAGGCTAGCCGCTGACTGCAACTTTTCGACGTGACGTGACGAAAAGTTGCAATCAGTGGCGGGCCTTAATTATTTAAGTTCCTTTTCTTTTTCAGCTTTACCTACCTATTTCTTAATTAATTTTCACAATCCGTTTACCCATCCGTCACCAGGCTATATATATCTATAAAAATCTTACTATTCAAGAAATACGATTTTTGACGTTATAGACATAATATCATCACTTTGTGCAAGAGTCCATACTTCCACTTATCTTAATCTGAAAGATTCGATCCTTCATTTTTAAGAAAATACTTAAAATAAAAATTTGGTACACCTCTAGTTATACTTGTCATACTATATTTAGAAATTGACAACGCTAATGTCAATACGTCATTCAATGTAGAACATAGAGAAAATTTTGCATATTTTATTCCTCTATCTATCATTGAAAGGGTTGTGTCTGATTGTGTCAGACAGAAGTCAAGTTTGTGAGTTTTCGTCTCCAAATTAATTAGTGGATAAAATTAAAATGAATTAAATTGGCACACTGAACATAGTTCATTATAATATCTAAACAACAAGTGCATCGATATTCACATTCACTTTCTGTTGGAGTGTATACTTTCATTGAAATAAATCACAATTTGAGTTGAAGGCAAAAGTTTATATCTACAAAAATGAATCACGAAGAGAATAGGATCATGGCTCACCGGCAGCATGTGAAGTACTTTATGCGATTTCTGAATATTTTGCCATCGTCGTTGTCGTCTCACGATACTACAAGGTAATTAGTATCTCGTCTGTATCAATTTATAAGTTGGACAAGGATAACTTACAGGCTACAGTTACTTTCACAATCAATGCAGTGTCTTGTGAGACAAGTAACATCATTTGTGAACTCATTAATTATAAATGTTGACATTTGTATAATAAATACTGCAACTGTTGGTTATCTATAGTTTCAGCTTAGTAATGATGACTAGTAAATTAATATGAATGTACATTATTAGCATTTAAAATATTTGAATGAACTAATACAAAAACAGGATAACAGGAGTTCTGAACTAAAAATTATATTATCCTGAACTTGTTAATGGACTAACTATAATTTGATTTTAAACTTGCTATATGCACCTTGATGTTAAAATCTCATGTTAAACAATATTCTTATGTCAATAGACCTTTAATTATGTATTAGTAGACCCTAAGCCACAACTCCATCAGAAAACAGTGATTCCTGATCCACAAGATACAAACAATGCTAACTTAGCAGTTCACAGATGAATTATATATCTAAAGCACATATTCTGAAAAAATAAATAAACTAATTTATTTAACGTTTTCAAATCATACCTAAAAGAATTTATTTGTCTATAAAAGCAGCAAATACTTTTACACACATAGTAACATACTATTAGTAGAGTAGCATCAAATTAATTTACATAGGGTCATTTCGCCTGTTGGCGACCATTTAGTGCAGTTGGCAAGTTTGACGGCGATAATAAAAATGCTCCAGCACTCATTTCCATGTCAAATTTGTGTAATGTATTCCTTATATACTCTATTTTAAGATTAACTTTCAGTTGTATTAGAAATATCTTACGTTTTCTATTTAAATCGATAAACCTCAAAATTAGGCGTTTTACCCAGTTTGCGTCCACAAAATCCAATTCGCGTCCACCCATGGTCCAGTTCGCGTCCAGTAGCTTAGAAAAGGAATATAGGGGTGATTTTTTTAAGAATTAATAAAGAAAGATTGTATTAGATCAATTTCTTTCTTTAACAATAAACTTAATTATTAAAAGTCAACATTATCATCATTTAAAATTCACTTTAAAAAATAAAAATAATTCTTCTCAACATTGGTTTAAGTAACTGAAAATAAGATTAAACAGTAATTTTTTTTATTAAGATATATACGTGGTTATAATTAAATTATAATTATAATTTAAATATTTAATCTTATATATATAAAATCTTAATAAAAAAATTGAAAAATTATAATTTAATTAGAACCACGTATATATCTTCATAAAAAAATATAATTTAATTATAACCACGTATATATCTTAATAAAAAAAATGTACTGTTTAATCTTAATATATTAAGTAATTTCATTTAAGATAAGTTCTTCGGATACAGGAAAAAAGAAGGAAAAGACAACATACACAGAAGAAGACTTAAAGAAAGCATTAAATGATATTCGAGAGAAGAATAAATCGATAAAAAAAATATTCAAAGAATATGCCTTGTCTGATAATTTATTGACTCAACAATTCTTTTAGTTGTATGTTTAGACAAAATTGTTATATTGTTTTGTTAATTTAATATGGCCAAAAACTTACTATAATCAACGGGGTCTTTCCCTGTGATTTTAGGGTAAAATTAACAGAACTGATTACTGTTTATTTTTCAAGTTGCAAAATTAATTGCCTAATTTTAAGTTACTTAAACCAATGTTGAGAAAAATATTTTTATTTTTTAAAGTGAATTTTAAATGATGATAATGTTGATTTTAATTTAAAATAACAAAAAAATTAAAAAAATTACTGTTTAATCTTAATATATTAAACAGTACCCATGTTTTAATTATTTTTTATAAGCAAGTATTTAACGAAAACAGTGGACGCAATTTGGTTTATTAGTATAGAGGATAGTTTTAGTTCGCGTCCATTGTGGACGCAAAGTGGAAGTTTTGTAAAATTCGATGTAGTAATTCGCGTCCACCTTATTTTATTCGTTAAATATAAAAAACATTACCAAATTCATAAAAAACATTATACCTTTATTCATCATTAAACTGTAGAAATAGCTATCTATCCTAAAATTCACATAAAACAATATAAAACTTACAATCAAACACGCCGCTGCACACTAATTTTTATCTAAAATTCAGCGTGTTTGCGCTTTCTTGTTGAAGAGCCTAGACTAATTATTTTTTCTAAAAGGATTGGTTGGACGCACAGAACTTTTGTCTATCTGTGCGTGCCTCTTATACATTAACGTATTAGCGGTAATGATCTTTCGTTTGATTGGTGTGTTAATTATCTTGTTTTCGAAGTTTTTTTAAAGGAGATCGGCAAAATGGACGCGAACTGGGCGATGGTCGCGAACAGGCGAAATGACCCTAATAAAACTAATTACTGTTCACATAGAATCTTTAATTGTTTTATTATGCTAATATCATTTTTAAGTACCCATACCTACCCGGTGATCTAAATTGAACCTTATCCCTTTGATTTCAGAGTAACAATTGCATATTTTTCCGTGTCTGGTCTGGATGTTCTGGGTGCGATATCATCAGTATCTCTAGACCTAAGAAATAGAATAATAGAATGGATTTACAGGCTACAAGTACATCCTGATAAAAATAGTAAGTATTTTTTATTTACTTCTAGAGTTGAACTATGAAAAATTCATTCATTATAATTTTCCCAAATTATTCCTCAAATCTATACTAATATTATAAAGAGGAAAACTTTGTTTGTTTGTTTGTAATGGATAAACACAAAAACTACTGGACCGATTTTAAATATTCTTTCACCATTAGAAAGCTATATTATCTGCGAGTAACACAGGCTATATTTTATCCCGGTGCGGGCAGTAGCTCGCACAGGATGCGGGTGAAACCACGGGAAAACGGCTAGTATTCGATAAAATGCATTACAAGTTACTTGCAATGTTGATGAATATATCAATATTTTTTACCTACTTAAATAATGTCATTGACATTTTTATCAATGACAAAATTTATCATTTACTATGCTAATTAAGCACTGTTTAATAAATTCCTCACATGCATTTAAAATGGAATTTAATATTTGTGCAAGTTTTCTTATGCTCTTGCTTGGGTCGAATTTATTTCCAAGAAAAACCTTGTTTAGAGTTTCAACCATCCAAAATAAAAATAAAACGTTTTATTTTGTGATCTGAATCTGTTATGGGAATTTTGTCTTTCATAACATTGAACAGTATTGAATGCTGTGGCACTCAATTACTTAACGTGTATAAGAGCGCCTTCACACTCAGATTTTGTGATGAGCTAAAATATCGCGCTAAAATTCGTACCGTAGTAGTCAACTGTTTCCTATTGCATGTTAAAAAACTGCGCGCGTTAATGCGCTCTTAAAGTCTTCTTTTTTGAGAGTTGTCAGGTCTATGGGTGCTATGTTTGCCTACGGAAGTCAGGCTTCGATGTTTTACCTTGTGTGCATTCAATGCCATAGTCATTGTGCATGTAATTTCTTCTAATGGCTCTACTTACATAAATTACCATATAATCGATCATAGAGCATAGCTGTATGCGTAGCCATACATGTCCATCTATGCATCATACATAGCAAACTGGTCGTTTTTCGTAGTCTCCTGCTGTGTCCGGGGGCACATTCTTCCCGCACCCGGTTAACTTATAGCCTATTTACTCGGGTTTGGTGTAGCTTTCCAACAGTGAAATAATTTTTCACTGTTGAACAAACAAACAAACACAAGTCACATAATCTTAAACGAAATTTCATCTTGTTTCTTCATTTTATAATATTACCTGTTTACGCCACGTTCTTTGAGGTCAGCATGATTTTAAATCCAATGTCAACTGAGGACATGTCCACTCTTTAGTTAGCTAAAATCAATCAGGGCTAATCTAGCTAATCTTATTAGGACTTAATTCGATTATATAGCTGGGTTTTGCAGGGTCAGGTCTATTATAATGGCATATCAAAGATGTACCGTAGTTGCTTTTAATTTTCCTCCCATGACTAGCTACTGGATCCTTTGACCAGTTTCGAATTCTAGGAAAACAAAGTGAGTTCCGTATTAAACGTCTTATTTACGATATATTCTCAGAGATTCTTGTTATTGTTATAGCAGGTAAATCGAATATCAAAATTCATGTTAGCTTACTTAAATGCATTTAATAAATGAATTAATACTGCAAGGTCGACCACTGTCATACCTACCTCAATGTTGTTATGAGAGAGTCAGAGGTCAAATTATGTCGTTCAGAAAGGTCTTCAAGTATTTTGCTTCACTGGCTCTCGACTTATCTAGAGGTAGATTTTGTTTCTGATTTGTATCTACCTATACTAATGTAAAGAAGATGAATTATTTGAATGTTTGAAGGCGCCAATCTCGGAAATTATAAGATCGAATTGAAAAAAATCTTTCAGTGTTAGATAGCCTATTTATCGAGAAAGTCCATAGTCTAGTTTTTACCCGGGTGCGCAGAGTAGTTTCCGCGGGACGCATTTGAAACTGCGTGCGGAAACTAGTACCTAGTAATCGGAAAAATTATATGAAATGCGTGATGATCAAAGCCCCCATGAGATTTTATCTTAATTAAATTTTACTTTGCACTGTTATATTCTAAGCGTGTAATATAGTAATATGCAATTTGTTTATCGAGCCTTTGATTGAATGTAGGGTCAAGAGGTTTTATGATTAGCACCTTGTAAACGGTATAATCATCGGCAAGGATATTGAGCCCTGACCTTCACCTGCGCAGAAGTGATTTATTGGCTTATTGCCTTAAGTGCGCAACAGTCTCGACAGTGCGCAAAGCGATCCCCACTCTTCCTCCGAGAGCTCATTATCCGTGCCGATAACTATACAAAAGTTGTAAGTAGGGAGCCAGGATTTGTAGAATTATTTAGATAAAAGATTTGGTGAACGAAATTAGTGGGTACGGAGTTCTCAAAATAGAAGTGTATGTTTTAATAATGATCTTTATTTCACCCACCAATTTGAACAACTTATTTTTGTAACCAGCAGTACGGATTATATCATGATTTCTTAGTACAGTCAGCTTAGAGAACATCAAACACATTTTGAACGAATCTCGTTTATTTGCGGATATCTAATACAAATACCGTCTGACTAACCACAAACCACGTTTTTAGAAGATAAATAAAACTAATTCCACTAGGATGATATTTATATAGTTGGTGTAATATATAAGTGTTTAGTTTGTGTACAAAGTCGATGATTTAATAAGCATTGAATTACAAACAAGGGAACAATGCATTAGCTTTCTGATATCTAGCGTGTTTTGTTTGAACAAGTTTTTACTGAAGTAGCTCGGTTTTTATTGCACGGTTTATCTACTTGTAAATAAATACATAATATGTTAAAATAACCTTGTCTGCGACTTATGAAGATTTTTTAATTTTTTCCATTTTTGTGGCGACGTCTCCTTGATTTAATACCTGTTATTAAAATTATAAAGGTGGTTTAGTTAGAGGCTTCTTTATTTAATTAAGTATGTAGGCTTTGATGCCTCGTTGGTTATCGCTAGCGTGTCTGCTAAATATAGGGGCCTAGTTTAATCTAGGCCAGGATGACTGTTGTTATATCAATAAGCTAGTTCCTATTAGCAATCTGGGGTGTGGATTTATACTCTGTGGGTCGGAAAAAGTGTATTTATTGCTTTGAACATTTCACATTAAAACCTAAAGCACAACTACCTTAAACCACTTAACTAATGGTAAACAATCTTGATAGAACTTTTTATACAAATACACTATGAAAGAAATACTACACTATTGCTTAAAATAATTATTGAATTACATAATTCAGTAATTTTTGTTAATGTATTTATATTGATTTCTAGTTGCATTTTTTTTCTTTGTAATTTATATAATTAAGTTTCAGTTTAGTGTAGAGATTTTCCTAGAAAAATTATGTACTCTATTTTTTCATAACATTTAATAGCTACAAATCAATTCTTTTTCCCTATTGCAGATGGCGATATGTCAATGTGTGGCTTCCAAGGTTCCTCCACAGTAAATATAGACTTGGACCCTCCGAACAATCATTATCGGTGCGGACATCTCGCTATGACGTATACCGGTCTTTGCATCCTGCTCGCACTAGGCGATGACCTCTCAAGAGTGAATAGGAAAGCATTAGTCGAAGGTAAGAACTGAAGATCGTATCGGTATACATGAGGTAGATGTTTTTATCTCACCAAAGCGGGAGAGGCATGCTTGTGTGTGTAAGTGCACTGGATAGTATATATTCGCTTATCAAAGAATAAATAAAATTATCTTAGAGTAGGGAACTGGAGGTTAGTATTTGCATTTAGTTGTCGTATTCAAATATTGATCTCCTTCAAGTTAAAAGCATATAACTTTTACTACATGCTATGCGGTATGTCATACATGCATGTTGGACACAATATTCTATCAGAGTGCATACATAGCCCATGTATGCACTCTGATAAAATATTGTGTCCTAGTAAACTTTAGTCTGGCCTGCACTTTTAATCAACTATATTTTTTACCCTAATGTTAAAAGGGTGTTTTTAAATTTTATGTTCAATCTTGAAACTCAATAATACATACTTCAATGAACTCATCAATGTAAATAAATATGAATGTTTTTAATTTTCTACTTTTAGGTGTAAAGGCGCTACAGACGGAAGAGGGTAATTTCGCAGCGACGCTCTCTGGTTGCGAATCGGACATGCGTTTCGTTTATTGTGCGGCGTGTGTCAGTTATATCCTTAACGATTGGTCTGGATTCAACATTGAAAAGGCTACGGATTATATCATTAAATCTATTGTAAGTATCGAGAGTAATAATATTGTAATATGCCTTACATATTACCATAATGCCATCTAGCCTCAAAAAAGCAGACCTTGTAATAGACAACTGATAATGTAGCCATACTGAATATTTTTTTCTTGCTAATCTTTAAAAGAGGCCAGTTGAAGAATAGAAGCGTTCTAAAATTCATTATCGCTTTTGAATTCATTTGTTTTTTGTCACTTATATATTTTCGTCTGTAACTTGTACCAATTTCATTGAAACCGAAAGAAAGAAATGACTATCAAATGAGGGTATATTGGCTTGGTACCTGTAGTGTATTTAAAAGTTATCTAAAAAAACTGGTTTGAATAGACGATAGATGGAATAATGTATGGTGAATAAATGGTTTCTGCCACGTACTAGCTAGAAAGCGTGCGTTAAAACTGCATTTACGACTAATGTATTTTTACGATACATAGTCGAGGAGCACATAATTTGAAAAAATTTACATACCTAAGCCGTGCCTATTCATTATTATCTTTTCATTTAATGTTATGTTTCATAATTACTTATTATGTACTTTGTATTGTATTTCATGCCTTAAAGACGTGTAACTATTTAAACGTGTTTCTTGCAACTGTATCATGGGCACGTTCAACTGTTGATATTATATTACCTTATAACAGTCGAATACTCTGTAAAGTCTGTTAAAAATACTAATATGATATTTTATCCTAACCTTACTTGACTCAAATTTATTATGACAGTCAAAGTTTTAAGAAAAAGCCTTTCCATGCCTGTATTGTGCCCATAGTCCATCAAACCTTATTCAATCTTAATACTTTTTCCCAGGGTTACGACTACGGAATAGCTCAGTGTCCGGAACTAGAATCCCACGGAGGCACCACATTCTGTGCCCTCGCGACGCTGAGCCTCACAAACCAACTCGACAAGCTATCAGAAGAACAAGTGGAAGGCCTCAAACGGTGGCTTCTCTTCCGACAAGTCGACGGCTTCCAAGGAAGACCCAACAAACCCGTCGATACCTGCTACAGTTTCTGGGTAGGAGCATCCTTAAAAATACTAGACATGCTACAATATTCCAACTACTTCGCAAATAGGAGGTACGTCTACGAAACACAGGATACGGTCGTAGGAGGCTTCTCGAAGTGGCCCGATACATGCACCGACCCCATGCACACATATTTAGGCCTCGCAGGACTCAGTTTGATCGGCGAAAACGGCCTCCTAGAAATAGAACCCAATTTAAATATCACTAAAAGGGCGTACGAACATTTAAAATCTTTGCACGAAAAGTGGGATAGTGAAACTAAATTATGTGTTTTATGAATACCTTTTATGTGGGAAATAGTTTGTTTTCTAATTGTGAGTGACGTATTATTGCAATATAATGTTTACTTGAGTAAGTTTGTGTATGTTTGATAACGGCGTCCGATAGTAGTGTATGTTAGATAGCACAGCTAGTAACGATTTTAATGTTATCGTAAAATTCTGCACGAAAGGACCAAGTTTAATTGTTAATTAGAAAACGAACAAATTTTTATAAATGAATACAGTAAATTATTTGCGCTTTGTGCCTCAAACATTCATAATTAGAAAATGGCTTCCCATCAGTCTTTTTGACCTAAGAGAACTATGAATTTAAGTTACCTACCGAAATTATCGTAGTTTAAGTTTATGAGATGTTCATTATGCTGAAGTATTATTACTGTTGCATAATCCTTTTGTATAATATTGTTACTACTTAAAAATAATGTTTATGAATACTAGGTGCTAATACTTGATTAGGTATCGGGTACCTAACGGTGTCATTGAATGGACAACGAGTAAATATTTAGCGTTATAGTACAATATGAGAATTTCTCGCGACGTGCCATGAGCAGTTGAGTAGTTAGGCGGTTATCAAATTATTGCACAAAATGTAATTTTAAGCTGTTTTATTGTAATTGATTTAGGGCGCAGTCACGCTTCACCAAACCACTGCATTTATATACATATATATAAATAATGCATTTATTTCACACTTAATAATTTTCTTAGCCAATATCATAAATTAAGTTCACATGTATTTCACACATTGCTCAAAAAAAGTATGTATTTATGTAGCTAGGTTTAATTCAATAACACTACCGTAAGTGGACCCAATTAATGTAAATTCAGACAACTGTTTTTGTCGTCAATTACATCAATTTCATCAATTATTTGGTGTTTACGTACCATTGTAATGCGTATTGTGGCTGCGTCCTAATTCACGTGCGGTCAAAACTATGACTAGTATTGTATTCGAATTTACAGTGCGTTCGTAATTTTATTGGAAGTGACAAGACGTGGTGAAGTTAGCGGTTTTAACTCGTATTTTACACCTGTATTCTAGAACTATTTTATGTATAAGGAATTTTATATCAGATATTATTTTGCAGCCGAAAATTAACCAATAACTATTCATATTCGGCCCACCTAACCATCTTCTCAGCCAAGTATAACTCAAGTATATCTCTCATATATATACATATAACTCAAAAGTCTGCTCTTGCCACTTCGTACACAATGAGAAATACTCTTGCTAAGCACATAGTTCTTGAAAACGGGTGTTTATAAATACATTCATATCAGATTTTAATTAAATCTTCAATAATAGATGCTTGTTAAAACCGCTAGCGTAATCCAAGCCTTTTTATAATAAAACAAAATGAAGTAGTGTTACTAAATTAGGTACATCGAAATTGTTCGCAGCAAATCGGTCAATATGATAAAAACTTTACGTCAAAAGAGGTTTTGTTGTTTTGTTATAAGAACCAGTTACTGCGTAAATACCAGCGTATTTTCTATAAGTATGTAGAAAATAAGTGTCTAAACACACTATGCCGAGAATACGCGACGGAAGTTCGGCATGATTACGCCTGCAATGCTATTTGAATTACTGGCGTTATAGCGTACAGCCGAACTTCAGTCGGGCGTAAGTTCAGCGGAAATTCGGCGGCAAAGTATTCTGTAGAACACACATTATACGCTACCGAAGTTCATACACACAAAATTGCGCAACTGAACTTCTGCCGCGTAAGTTCGGCACTTATGGTGTGTCATATCAGGCGATTACGTTGGAACGTAAAATCAGCTGCGGAACTTCGGTCGCGTACGTTCGGCATAGTGTGTTTAGACACTAATTTTGCATTGTATCCAGACGGTATGCGGTTTTTTTCAACACAAAATAATAGGAATATAAAAAATATAGTCAGATTTTAGTTATGTAAATTAATAATTTCAAGTTGTCATAATCTGCCTAGCCTTTTCCCAATTATGTTGGGGTCAGCTTCCAGTTTAACCGGATACAGCTAAGTGTCAGCGCTTTAAAGAAGCGACTGTCTATCTGACCCCCTCTACCCAGTTACCTATAATAATTTCAAGTTATGACGTTGTGAAGGTATTTTTTCAATAGAGATGTTTACCCAACTTCATCGTAAAGACGGGTAAAATTTTTGATTATTTTTTAATAGTCTAAAAAGTTAACTGTTTTGCCGCTATCCTTGACATTGATTCTTGTTGAGCAAGTATTGCAAGAACTATGCAAATTAGATTTTTTTATAACGTTTTTAAAATATGTATTTAGTGAATTTATAATTTATTTATTACGGTATTTTTTTGGCTGTCGGTACGATACTAAAAGATCTTTTAGTCGCAAAGTAGTCTTTAATTCTAAGTTAAATGTTGCATTGTGTTCCGGAGCATTTAAAATATTTCTTACCTTTTCATACACAGCTTATGATTGAAGTTCATCACAATTTTCCTCTTCAAATGGATAATCTTGAGCAATTCTAAACATACAGGGTCCTTAAATGTTTAACACATTCTATATTTTACTTACACTTTATTTCATAAAGTTGTGTGTGTAAAGGTCTGAAATACTTATATAATATTATTTAAGTGTCGCTTACAGCTTTCATACCGATACCAATTTATTGTTATACACAACAGTTCCTTGTAGTGAGATGAATTAATAGTCTCCTATCTCTTATTTCATTGCACGAAAACTCAAACGGTTAAGTAAAATTATTTGTATGATACTTTTTTTGACAAACCTTTACTGGGCAATGGACATAAATATGTAATGTAAAATAATTTTCTTATTTTCATAATAATATACAGATGCATAATTGTGTTGCAATTATAATACTTATGTATTTTGTTCAGTTTCATCGCGTTTCATGAAATGTCTTTATTACCATTGTTATCAATAACTCTCAGTTTTAGTAGAACAGAATTTCAGTATTTGTTTGTAACGTGCTTACAAAAAACCTCGCTTCATTTATAATTGCAATATTTTTTCTCGTTTTATTATTTTTCCTCAACAAGATGCCTGTTTTTAATTTACCAGGTTTGCCCTTTGCAGAAGTTTTTTTATCGAATGAGGAAAAATATATTAAGTTATAGGTATAATATTTGAGTGTCAAAGTCTTGTGAATAATATTTGACCTTTAAAGATTTGCTTTATTGTACGATAGTTAGGTACAGTACCTACTCACGCAGACGGATTAATATTCAAATTACTTAATTAAAAATGTAGAGAAATGTGTATCTTATTGGTGCGAGTTAAGTTTCATTATTGCTTGCTGCCCCAAAATAAGTTGATATTCGAATTCAACACTTCTGAGAAAGAGTTATTATGGTTTCTATAAAAATTATAAGCATGATAAGTTTAACTAGTATGTACTTTTCTTGTCTTCTACTAGTCAACAACGGGTGGTAGAGGAAAATAGACTTAAGTGCTTTATACTTAAGGTTCACGTTTGTTATTTAATTTTAGTTAATTCAAGTAAAGGTTTGTCACTGTAAAATTAAAGGAACCATGTTTTAATTTTGTGTTTGAAATTATGTGTAAATTATTATGTAAAGTTGTAATATTAGTTTTATTGGAAAAAAGTAATTTGAAAGTGTAATTATGTCTATTTTGAGCATTTATTTCGATTTGTTTAAAAAATATTGAAATATAAAGAAAGTTAAAATGAACGTTATTGTTTCATTCACTTATGTACCTTTCTGCGCTCTGTCATCATCAGCGTGGCCTTTTCTATACTACGTTGGGGCAAATTATTCACTCTTAAAGATGTTTAAGAGACATCCGGGACACAGCCAATAAACGTGTCTTCCGAAACACGAAGGAAGTCATCATAACACATTGGTTACCCATCATTTACAGACCCTTTTGAGCTCCTAATTTTGTAGATTACGGACTATCGATTTCCAATCTATCGTGGAATCCGAAACAGCCTATCTTATTTTCTAAAAACTATCTTCTTGTTATTGTAAAACATGAATATGGTATATGTCTACTAGTAATTAATACTAATAGTCTAAGGACATTGAAAAAACATTGATTTTTATAAGAAAACATGCGCAGAGGAATCCTTAAACATAAATAAATAAATAAATGAATACACTACTACTAATCATCAATAAGCCACACAAAACGTCCCTAGACGCACTAAATAACGAACAATTAGATCTGTTTAAGAGGAATTAGAGTAATTACCGTGACGTCGGTAATTATACTAGGCGCCTAAGTTCCGACATTCCGGGAAAGCCATAGAGTTAGGCGCTTGAGGAATTAACATAGGACCAAACTCCTTGCTGTTGATCTGTCACATTTGAGCGTGAAATTGCCTGCATCTGCATTTACGTGCCCGAACGTAATGTAGGAACCTTGTGCACGGCACCCATTACCTATAGGTATTGGATAGCTAGATCGATATGAACTAAGAACTCGGCTAGATGCTTATTCTCTAGTAAACGTCCAGATTTGCAGTGTACCAAATTTGTTTTGACCATGTTGGCTTTATTTAGACTTGTGCATGTGTTGTGTGTGCCCAACATACCCTCATGAAATTACGGCTGGAAAAGAGTATGTTCCTAACCAACAGTAACGAAAATGAACATGAATCAGGTTAACGAATAGGGGACGATGTCTTTTGTTTCTAATCGTCTTTAGCAAATAAACGACTACAAAATACAAAATAATTAAATAAACAAAACGTTAACCAACCTAAACCCAAAACAAAAACCAATCTGCAAACGGAGACGATACAAATGTAGCTGCAAAACAATTAGGTGCTTTGTACGCCATTGTACACAAACGGTTCATTCGGTGAGCCGTTACGAGACTGCTTCATTACCTCACCAAGTGCGGTCCACAGATACGTACGGAGAGAAGCCTGGCTGGCACAAACTAGACTTACTGAAGTATTAGAGCGCGCAGCACTATCTCCCCCGCACAGTGCGCCCAGCGTTTAAGCGCCGACGAAGGAACGCAGAATAGAGGTGCCGCATTATCAGCTAATGCTTCGGATTTCACGGTATTGTGCGCGGCTCTAACTTTAACATGTAATATTCATGGGATGCGAGTGTTTAGATAGTATGTGAGACGTTTGAAATTGGACGACCAGGGAGCGCCTACGTTCTCAGTACTTGGTAAAAGGAAAGCAGCTGCTGGCTTTGTAGATTTGTACAATGGCGACACTCAGTTGTTAGACGCTGAATTTAATATCCAGATGCGAAAGCGGCTTATTTAATGAATTAACTAGTGAGCGTCATATGGAAAGCACTGAATAAATTTTTAAATATGATATAAAAAGTAGGTAACAGATTAGATAAGAACGTTCTCCTTTCAAAAAAGGTCAATAACGCACTTTCGATTTCTCTGGTGACTGTGTCCATGGACGGCAATACTCACTGTCCATCAGCAATAACAGTTCATTTCAAATAAAAAAAAATGCAGTTCATAATAGACACTATGAATTGTACAACAACGTTAATGGAGGATTAGCCGGAAGGAAAATTAATATTTGAACAATAAAATTCATAAACAATCAAAAAGGTATTACGTTTTCATTGTAACGACTTTTTCAATATTGGTATTTGGAATACAAATAATTTTGATTAAAATACAATTTGGTAGCTCCACGATAACAGTATCAAGTCTAGGTAATTAAATTCTAATTAATCACTTAAAGCTGGAAATAAAACTGTGGTACAATTTATCAGATGTTTTCGCCGGTCACAAATAGGGACGAACCTACGTATCCCGCACAAATAAGCAATTTACAATTCCGATCCGCAGAGTGAGCCTACCTATTCATCATTTAGATTTATAGTCCTTTATCTAGCCGATCTGTTTCTGTTTAATTAATGGAAGTAAGAAAATTTCGTCGCACAAATTCCTAAACATGGCTTCAGGTTCCATTCCCTTGACGTTTTGGTGACAGTTCTTCGACCCTCGTTGCTTTCCTGACCCAACTTAAAATAAATTTGTAGAATTCATAACCCGGTTCCGGGTTACTATGGCCTTTGTTGATGTGACAGTCTTATGTTGCTTGATGTGCTATTTAGTGTTTCCTTGTTTGTTTTACGCAATTCTATCTCTACCTATATTGCACAGATAGGTAATTTAAGGTAGGTAAGTAAATGTTTCTTGTACGTCCAAACAAACATGGGCCTGCTTAGTTCTATATCCTTATCATGTACGAAGTCGTTAAATACATAATTAAGCATATCTTGACAGAAGCAATGGGATAAAATCATTATACATACATTTGTATATTTGTTCATGTGGACAACCTTATTAAAACATGATTAGCTTTCCCGGAATTTAAAGGTCAAATCTTTAAATCCCTCATGAGTGGGAGAATGTAATTTCTTTTAAATTAAACCTGTAATAAACGACTTAGCAACAGGTACCAAACGTATAAAAATAGGTTCCTACAAAATTACCAGCTGAATTAATTCTGTTTAGGCTTCATTTAACTCAACAATAGCGTATAGCGTACCTACCTGCCTTCACATAATTGGTTTCAAAGAATAGAATCGACAGTTAGTTGGTTAAAATATTTAGGTACCTACTAAATTACATTGGTATATATTTTTGGTAAAATCAGGCCTCTGTCACTCGACGTACTTGCGCGCGATAAATGCCTACCGCTCGCTGGGTTACCGGTAGCCCCACGCGGCTCAGGGCTTTCAATAGTCACACGCGCCGCGCGCGTTCCAATATTATTATTTTTATTTCGTGGCATGTTATGCTGTTGGTTTTTATTAGTTTTTTAAGCTACCTAACAAACTGATGGATTATTTTGAGTTGTGTTGTTTTATATGCGACTATTGTAAGATTTAGAAACATTTTATATTTATGAACTTATCTAGTAGGTAATTCTATTTTTTTTAAATAAATTAATACTTATCTACTTTATGATTTTAACAACAGAAATCATTAGGTACTTATTTAACTTTAGATACCTACTTAGTTATATATGAACTGCATTGTGAGTTTTGTAGCTCAAAACACATCTCGAGTGTAAGTAGGTATAGTTCTGGTTCAACTTAATGACGACTCGGAACATAACGCGTGTCGCTGCGCAAAAACCAATTTTAGGTATGTATCAACTCTCGACGGAGTTGTACCATATGGGGTATGGCACTTGTGCTCAAAAAATAGTTGGCAACCGCCTTTGATTTTGACGAAAGCTTTACTTAAGTACTTACCTATGCTTACGTACGTATTAGGTAATATTTAGTAATATGTACCCATACTCCATTTTAGTAGGCAATACAATAGTTAACTAAAGAAAAATATTCTTGATATCACTTTTTATTTAAAAACTCAGTTTTAAAAAAGGCTATCTTAAAATAAGCGTAACTTTGTTTTCCTACTTAAATATTAATAAATTGTAAGAAGCAACCCTAAGCACGGCCACGGCTCGGTTGCGGTCACTGAACTGTGCGCTATCACATTGGAATAACAATCAAGCGCTCGAGCTTTTAAGGTTCATTTTATAAGGCAGCTAGGAGTTTGTAGGTAGTTGGGGAACTTGTAGGTGCTTATAACAGTAGGTATGGACTTTTTTGTATGGAGTGATTTATCTGTTACGTAGTAACTATTATATAATCTGTGGTAAAATGAAGAGCGAGTAAAGGGTTTTATGATCCATTATTGATAAAGTTTTACGTGCTGGTTGATTAGTCTAACACAGCAATTAAACTATAAGTACTTATAAGACTATTCACACGTGTAGAAATTATTCATTTAAAAATAATAAAACTGCCATCTTATAAGTACGTACCTACTTATTTGAATTTTCGATCAAACACTAACCCGACACTTAAGTTAACAAAATGTGTGATAAATATTATACATCAAAAATAAAATTCCCGCCGCCTACCTCCGTGAAAATAAGGAAGAATTTCCGCAAACATAATTAAAAAGAATATAAAAAAGAACTCGGAAATTTTTCGCCGTCGGAGCTCCGTAAATTTTAACTTTCTTTACGTGTTAACTTCTTCATGTTGTTAAAAGTCCGCGACAGGTCGTTGGCGAGCCGTCGCACACTGTTTGTTACATAAACAACCTATTAGAATGTAATCACAAGTTGTATTAATTTCCCTGCAACCGTCAGGTCCACTAAACTTGGAGGTGTTATTCCACCTACGTAGGTTAGGTACCTACACCCTGTTAGAATTTCCTGTACTGAACAGAGGTAACGGCCGAACTAACTTTGCCAATTACGGCTTTATTATTATTGGGCATAACTATGAGTGTATAATCAGCTGGGTCGAGCACTTGCAGTTGCATTCATGATGAGTTCTGGAAATTGTTGAAACTTGGGAATTTTGTGCAGTTGTTTTAGCTAGATACAGCCCCGGATCTAGGGGGGGGCAAGCCGGGGCCCATGCCCCGGGCGGCAAATTCAGGGGGCGGCAAAATCAGGAGACTGCCTGATTTTAAATCCTACATCACAGATTACCATAATAGTTATCTACAGAGCCGTCTTAACCTATGGTGCAGGGTGTGCGAAAAACCCGGGCGCCTCAGTCTCAGGGGCGCCGCGGGACGCCCTACCACCAGGAACGATGAAATTACACCCGTTTGATAAGGAAGTTCCATTGTATCATGATACTGACCAGCAAAGTTTCTAAAAGAGTTGCCTTCGCTTTGTTTAATTGATCATTTACATTATTTTTCATTTTTAACATCCTCTAACTAGGTGAAAAAATTCTCGCTCGCTACGCTCGCGGATAAATAAAAGTTTTTCTGATCAACGGACACAAATGGCATTCGCTCTAATCATGGTTTATTTTTATTTGTTCATAATTCCCAGTTTAATTTGTGAGTTTTCAAACAAATATCTTTAAAAAGTTCGCGCTCGCTACGCTCGCGACTACTTGTTGCTTGACAATGTAGGTTCTTAATCAGGTAATTTTGTGTCATAAGCTTAAAAAATTTCGCGCTCGCTTAGCTCGCGCAGTATTATACATACATTACCTTGTTAACTTCAGAAGTCAAATTAACGCTGTCTTACCTTATAAAAGCCAAATGTAATGTGAAAATATTTATGGAGTCCTCAAAAACAAAAAAAAATTGCGCTTCCGACTGCTCGTTACTTTACAGCGCTTTTAAAAACTTATTAACTTTTTGTGTACATTAATCTGTCTCGACTTTTATAACTTAAACCTGGCCAACAGTTTGAGCCTACAATGATTTGCAGTAGCGGTTTTAGGGTAGGGCGCGGTTGGGCGACGGCCCAGGGTCCCGGATATAAGGGGCGCCGCAGGCGCCCCAACCAATCCTTGATCAGAATGTTACTCCTATTTTTGTTTTAAATTTCATCAAAGATCGCAACTTACAGGAACTGTATCCAAATGTATGGATAGCATCAAGGCCGTCTGAACCTATGGTGCAGGGTGTGCGAATAACCCGGGCGCCCGCACCGCGGGCTCAGGGGCGCCGAAGCGAATTTGTGTTTAATTCCGCGTTAAATTTGAGAAATTCTCGACACAAACACTACTTTTATGTCCCAAAACTCAAAAATTTTCGCGCTCGCTTCGCTCGCGGTTTCTTTACTTTACACTTACATTTTTTGTCACATATAGCGACTTTTAATGACCCAATACTCACAAAACTTCGCGCTCCCTTCGCTCGCGGCTTCTTCACTTCACAGTCGCCTTTTATTATATATGTTTAGGACTTTTAGTGATCCAAAACTCAAAAATTTTCGGGCTTGCTTCACTTTACAGTTGTTTTTATTTTTCAAGAATTTTTTAGTCTAGGTACCCTATCAAAAAGGTAGGGTCGTTTTTAAGTTCTTTTATTAATAAGAAAGTAACTTCCAGTTTCCATATGAACTTTCTTATTTACGGTACTACTTTAAGTCCCAAAATTTTAATACACAGGAGCCAACACCAACAAAGAGTTATGTACGTTTGGGCTACATTTTAAGTAATTTTTGTTTTGAATTCTAAAATATAACAAAAAATTTCGCGCTCGCTTCGCTCGCGCAATCAGAAATCATGTTTCCGTGTTTTTGGCACTCACCAACCAGCAATAACTTATGTATGATTGGGCTACATTTTACGTAATTCTTGCTTTGACTTGTTAACTATAAAAAAAATTCGCGCTCGCTTCGCTCGCGCAACCGGTAACTACATGTGTGTCTGTTTTTCGTATGGGTCTGAATTGCAGTTGGAGGGCGCCGTAGAAATCTCGTCCAGGGCGCTGGTAGAGTTAAAACCGGCACTGATGATTTGGACACATTTTTTAAGTCCTTTACCTACCAAAAAAGTGACTTTCGTTGGTGAAAATAAATATGAGTAGCTAGGCAGGGCGGCATTTTTCAGTTTCTGCCCCGCCTAAAAAAAATTGAAGATCCGGGGCTGGCTAGATATAACGGAATTGCTCGATAAAATTTGAGAAATATGCGCTGTAAAATGCAGAGAAGGGTTTTTCTTTTATTTTGTTCATATGCCAGGTTAAAGGACTCGGTGTCCTACTCACCTGCCTACGAAACGCAACGCTAGTAAGCCTTTTACAACTACTAAAAACAGAACCTTATTTTTAGAAGTTTCGTCTAAAGTCTAAAGCCACGAGAGCAAGTTTATTTTAGTTGCCCATAGGCATTAAAGCTGTAGGCACAGTTTCACACAAGGGTTTTTAAATTTTTCTATGTAAACTTAGATATAATAAAATTGTTAAAAGATAAATAACGAAAGTTATTAGGACCCAAACGTTTTCTACCAACTAAGTATATTTGGACTTAGGGCTACTCATTTAAATTAATTGAAACCGTGTTAACAATAGAAAGCCCCTGCGTGTTCTATCTTTTATAATAATTTCATGAAACATAATAAAAGCCCTTACGATAGAGCTGACTACTGAGAAATTGGGAACCTTTATCAATGTTTATGATGGAGATAATGAGCCGAAGGTAGCTAACAGACTGTTAGAAATATAAGTGTTCCAGGAAAATATACGGTCAGTGTTATGAGGGGCCAATGTTAAACAATATAATAAAGAGGAAACATTTTTTGTTTATTTGTTTATACCCCAAATACTCCGAAACTACGGAACCGATTTGAAAAAATCTTTCACTGTTGGAAAGCTGCACTCTTCCCGAGTAACATAGGCTATATTTTAACCCGGTATTTGCAAATAGCTATTTTTGGAATACAACAAGAAATATGTGTATTGTATAATGCAGTTCAGCTGCCCAGCATCTTAAGATTAGGTATATTCAGGCTGAAGACACAAGCTTCTGTTAAGCTTCTGCTCAATTTACATACTGGCTTATAGACCAACCTACGTGGGTAGGCTGCATTTACCTTGGTTCTGTTCATTGATTGATTTCACTGACCATAGCACATCGGTCTAGGCTGAAACACACAAGGCATATGGTAGGGTAGGTAAATAAAAGACACCAGAAATTTCGCCAGTAGGTAGGTACTTTTAAAATACTTGAGAAGCTTAGAAGTAATGTAATCATTTCCCACTCTGAAAAAATATAATCTAGGTTCCTAACGGGAGTACCAGTTCTAGACAATTATATGTTTATCTAGCTAGATCTTCCAGTATTTAATTTCCTTCTGGACTTAGATTTGCTTATGTTGTACACTCCTAAAAAAAATATATAAAAACATTGAAAATAGGCACGAACTGGCCCATCAGTTCCAAATATTACACAATATATGCCAACTAGCCACAACATAATCACATTTACACCCACACTAAAATAAGACGATAAACTTATACTCCAGCACATACTAAAATGCTTTAGGTAGGTACCCCCAAGAAATCCCATTCAGTTTAGACCAAGAACATCAACTGCAGTGACTGAGTGATATCGCGTTACTCAGAGTGCAACTGACGTCTACAGTTGCATACTGCAGATTTACGCGTTACTGGCCGCTTTTGCTATATTTATGACTAGACTGGAATCCAGTGTGATCTGGGACACATGCATTTTGATGTAGTGTGCCTTCTGTTTTCTTGAATGTCCGCTTTCGATGTGTTTCTGTGTTTATAGGAATGGGTATTTCATAATTTGTTACGACCAATTTATTGACTAACCTTTTCCTAGGTTTGTACCTACTTAAGTCTGAAATATGCCTACAAGTCCCTACATAACCAAACTGAAACAATGATTTACTATTTGAGCAAAAAACACAGTGGTGCCACTCTAATCGTCGTTTAAAACTACTTTCCTTATCGATCATGAAAATCTATCAGTTCGAAACACACAATGCATTAAAATGAAGAGCGATTCAAAATCGAAATCTAACACCGGTAAACAAGGGGAACGATAGCAATTTACTGTATATTTGTTTTCCTAAAATATTTATTATTTGTACAAGTTGAAACTGAAACATGAGTGGGGTTCAGTGGTTCGGAGGGGAAATGCCCAGCGGGAAACCGGAGAAGTATTAGGTAGTACACGATGTATATGGGTGAATTTCAACAGGTCCAATAAAATCTTCATTTCCGTGGATTTTTTATACTTTAACTTTAGAACAAGAAAAAATAGTGTTTACTAAAGTTTTTGATAAGATATGTATTCTTACTTAATATCTAGTAGATAGCTTAAAAAACTAACGAGATATACAAGACTAAAATTTTCATGCCACGGCGGTGAAACTTGCATGCACGGCAATGAAACATGCGTCCATGGCAATGAAAACTATTCCTGCAGCCATCGTTTTGACATATCTTTCTCTTTCTTTTCTTAAATACTCCTCTAGTAAAACAACCTAAGTGAACCTGAACCTGAAGTGGTGTGTGTGTAAGTTTATCATTTTGTGAGATGAACGTGGAAATATCTTTTTGTAGTTGACTATATAGTACAAATTGTTTTTTTTCTTAATCATGCCGTGGCGATGAAAACATAAGTCACGGTAATGAAACATGCGGCCACGGCAATGAAACAAAATTGTTTTACAAGGCATGGCAATGAAAATTTTTCATTGCTGTGTATTTTCATTTCCATAGCAAATTTTGACCACGGAAACCACGGCAATGAGAGCACGGCAATGAATATCAAGGCAAAACATCAAAAACTAAAATCTGTTAATAATTCACAGTAATTAACACGTCACAAATAAACATAAGATAGATGGCATTGTACCGAATGATCAATTAAGAGGACAAACTTATTCAAACAGAAGTAAGACCTATCCACGGCGATGAAAGAAAAAATGTCCAGTGTTAAAAAAATTGCATACTTGCATTTATGGCGCGAAAACGCAGGCACGTGGACACGTCATTCCACGTCGAACACTTGACGTCCACTAATATGCAACATTTAGCGCACAGCGGGAGGGACGCAAACCGTTAGAAAAAGCAATATTCTCAAATATGTTTAGGACACGGCGATGAATGGTAGTTCTGGGACAAACTATTTTTTATTTACCATTTGTTGTATTGTTTAAATATTTGAACAAATGTAGTCCCTAACAATACTTTAACTATTCACGAATCAAATAAAAGTAGGTTTTAATATAAATAACTAATACATTTTTATCAATAAGGTCTAGTACACATCAAGGTGACGTGTGGACAAACACGGCAATGAAAGATTTTGAGGTTTAATTTTTTTTTTTGGAGAACCCATTAATCCTATTAACAAAATATTTAGTGCTACACATAGATTACTATTTCACCTACTTAGAAAAAAATATTAGAATATTATAACAATGATTTTTAGTACCGATTTCATCGATGCCACGCATTTTTTGGTCCCGGGTAAATTCACCCATATTTGAGAGTAAGTAGCTTTGCAAAAGGTGGTATATTAGCTTCCGACTTGTATGTCTTCTGAGAATTTTGTTTATGAACGATAGCAGTGGTTACACGTTCTAGGTCGGTGTGTTAGAAAAATAGAATCGTGAATGATTTCTTCAATCTCAACCTTTTTCGAACAAAGCCCAATGCGTTTTTGGTATTCTGAAACAAAATATTCGAAGGTTTTTGTTATCTGACCCTCTAAGTACTTTGAATTCAGCACAGCAATCTCAATCGTTTTAGTAAACAACTAGAACAACAAAAGGGAGCGTTTCTAACAAAATTTTAAAATGCAACTGAAATAACAAGTTCCAACAAAGGCTCATAAAACGGGGGAAGGTGTCGCAACAACAATATTGCTCCAGGACAGTAACACGTAGCAAATCCGTGACTAACTCACCAAGTTTGGACTAAAACTGCGCAAAACCCAGAAAGCACTTGAGTGTCATCACAGGCTCGCGTTTCTTTGTCCATTTAGTAGTCCGCCCTGAGAAATGGACGTTTTAGCCAGTGATAAAAGGCAACTTTTATTTAAAAGGACTTGAATGTTCTCCGAGAGCCAACTTTGTTGAGTATTTTTGCCTTCAGAGTAGGCATTTCCTTTGAATGTTTCCTTTTTATTTACGTAAGCACGCAGAGGAAATGGGGAGTTTCATTACGTTTGCCCATAACTCTGAATTTCTTTTGTTCTAAGTGATTTTGATGCGGGCCAGAAAATAAAAATGAATAAATTTATAAACTTGGTTTGTGTATTGTTGAAGGTCTCTCGGTAAAGCCGATTTTGTTGTGTTGATTGAATGAACTTCCTGGTATTGAATAGGTACTGGCTTTGTAATAAACTTTATGAAAATCTGTAATATATAAAATTAATAAATAACAAGACAGCAGACAGTAGGTACGTCCTGTGCGTGGAGAAAAACTGAGCATCGGAAATTTTAAGTCGTCTGGCGTCGTGTCCTCAAGAAGAAGAACATTGAGAGGGTATGCAAAATACAGGTCGTACATAGACTTATAGCAAAAGCTTTAAGTAACAGTAAAACTAATGCAATTTCCAAAAACTATTATGTGGTAGCAAAGTAGATAGTTAAATTAAGTTTTCCAGAATAATGTTAAAAAGTGCACGTAGGTTTTTTAAGAAACGTCATTTACTTTCTAAAAAAGCTTCTAGTTATTTCTAAGCACTAAGCATGTTTCATAACGGAAACAATTTAACATTTGAATTCAAGTTGCAATATGTTCTAAATGTAAATTCGAAGACATTAGGTGCTACTATTGGCAAAACGATTGCGTTGAGTGCATTTTGATATACATACTTAAATATTAAGTGAAAATAAAAAGACGGGTAAAGTCAATGCACTATAATTGTTTTGTTTCTTTTTAAAGTACCTAAAATATTCGAAGAAAGCGGCATCTTAAAAAGAGAATAGAGATTCTAAATATCTTTTATTCATTTCAATATGCACCGATTCGTTTTTGTTTTATCTTGAGTCGTGTAAGAGCGAGACTTCTGAAAAAAATGCAGAATCGAGATCTTGATTGTCTATTTGTGTTATTCAATGATTGAATATCTGACAGCCAGCATTAAAATGTTGCAATTGCAAAACGAAATATAGTTTTTCTGTTAACGTCTCAACAGTTCTCAGGCTCTACTGAGGTACATTTCATTAAAGTATTTTCCCAAATATTGTAGTCTCGTAATGTCACATTAAAGTGAACAATATTATGAGTTTTGCATTACACCAACGCTAAAAGTTAATAAAAATATAGAAGTAGTGTACCTTAAGGCTTCCTTTATGTAAAAATTCTTATTCCTGTATGACGAACATACAGACATAAACAAAAAGTGGCAAGCGAAGTAAAATGAGGTCCTTCCTTGCTTAAATGTCTTTTTTTCTTATTAACGGTTTTTGTTTAACAGCATGGCGCATAAAGCCGCCATGCTGTTAAACAAAAACTAAAAAACTGTTAAAAATTATATCATTACCAGATGTGTAGCTTTACAAATGTGAGATTATCTACTAGATCGAATGGTTGATAGTCAGGCTATCGTAATCAATGTCAGAATATCGTAATGAGAACACAGAATTTAATGTTCATTTTGGTGACCATTGTTGGAATAGGATTACACTGCAATTAATAAACTGTCGTATGGTTGCTTAAGATGAAAGAATAGTGAGAAAATAACGTCGTGAAAATGATTTTCCGTTAGAAGATTTTTAATCAATAAATATGAGGATGTCTGATGGTATAATCAGAATTCATATTTCTTTCCCTTTAACTTTAAACTAGATGATACAAAGGCCAATACACCAACTTTTAAATCCTTCATACACCTTGCCATCTATCCCTGCTGACGGCACAAAAACGTTCCGTTTTTGCTCTCCTCTCAAAACGTCAGTATGTCAAGTAAGTCCGCTTGTAACGCCCGAGAGGCGAACACGTCGGCACTTTTTCAGGACACGAAAAATGCATTTGTGATTCTGTCATAAACGTTTCTTAGTAATGCTGAGAGGAGCCACGTGATTGTAGATCCGTGCTGGATTAATGTGGCTGTCTCTTTGAGTATACTTATATAGGCTGGAAGACGGCTTATTGCTTTATGAGATACAATTAATTGTTTTTTTTTCTATGTACTACTACACTACAGTTATTCGAATTGCTGTAGTGAGCCTGGGGTTTAAACAAAAGCATAATAATGATGATGATGCTTCTTGCCCAATAGCTTACACGTTTTACGAGCATGCAAATGCCGAAATCATGCTATATGCAGGATTATAGAAATATCGGAATAGTACACTTATGCTTTTTCAAGATTCTGAACTTGCCTCTCGTAAAATAGCAAAATTTACATTTAGCTGAAATTTTCTAGGTGGATTTCAAAGTATCCAGGCTGGTTTTAGCCCAAGGGAACTATCTATCTACTTGTGAAGAAGCATACATCTTCTGAGACGCAAAATCTTTGCAGTTTTAGTTCTGTCTGAATTGAGATCTAAGACTATTCGCAAAATAGGTATCTAACAAATGTCCTATAAGTTATCTTATAGGACATTTTATATTATTTTATTTTATAATTCGTACTCAAAAACAATCCTTAAAATATTGAGATGAAAGCAAACAATCGAGTTGATTTAAATGGTTCATATTTAAAATGGTATTTATGTCGTTGTTTTTCAACTCCAACTGAAAATTTATCCCAATACATCTCAATAGGCATGTCATTCACATACCAAAACTTAGCTGTTTAGTCTGCCATTTTCTAAGCAAAACAGGACAAACTATTCAGAATATTTATCCAGTACATCAGCGCATCTTTATGTATAGCCCGAACTTACGAAAGTCGAATAAAGTGCTCTGTCTCCATATTTTGACCCCAATAAATTTGTAGGCACGACTTATTGGTATTAACAGCAGTGCGGATTAGTTTTCGAGACGAGCCGTGGCCCTGTATCTTAAAGGCTGGGTTAATGGGACCAAAGCGGAACAAACGAGACTCATTCGTCTTGGTAACAGACCAGCAATTAGGTATTTCACTAGTACTAAATGTTTTTGTCCGAGCTCCGCTGGAATGTTTAGGACGAAATGTTTTTGCTATGTTCGTTTTATTTGGCAATTAAGTGAGGAATAAAGCCGGGGTAAGTACCTCGTATAGTTTATATGCGTCATATTACTGTATGGTGCTGGTTATTTCAGGCGGATCTTAAGTGAAATGTGACATTCTTTGAATTAAATTCGTTAAAAGCTTTATTTTCCAAGAGACATTGGTAGTGTGATAATTGTACAAAATATACGAGTATATAATTAAAATAAAGAAATCATAACACAAGGGAACAAAATAAGACTTTTTTTGTTGCATTTAATTTTATGACTGCTGTTTACTAATTCGAGGTCACCATATTTTTTTTCTAACAGCTTTAGTTTTTGAAAAAACCTACTATCATAAATATCATTTCCAATCAGCTCTATCCAATTTAGACAAATCTATCTCTAGACTACTATACCTACTTTTAATGAAATTAATTTACGACATCGCAGCGGGTATTCACAATATTAATTTGGAACACTACAGAGGTAATTATGTGATATTCATAGGATTTGCACGGTGCAGTGATTACAGTAGATACTGTCCACATTACTCATTATTCACAGGGCTGGCTGTATATGTAAATGATGTTACCAAAAAGGTTTTTGTTTGTAATTCAAATACATATGTAAAAGATCTGGTAAGATATAATGAAATAAATGCAAAGGTTACAGTGTGTATTTCAAGTTCAGACACCAGACATGTTTCGGAATGTGCCCTTGCTTACATAGCTCAATACTTTACTAAGTGTAAAGAGTTATTTTCTGAAAGAGAAAATGAATCGTCAGATGTGGGTTGTCACAATAAACAAATGCAAGACTCATGTATGGAAGTTTAAAACTTTTTTATAGCTTTAGTTTACGATTGCAGAAAAGTGAATATAAGTAAAAAAAATAAGTTGTCTCAAAGATGAAGAGGCTACAGAATAGATTCTATCCTATTTTGGCGCTCTCAGTTGGGCGCCACTTGGTATATTGGCGCCCAACTGGGCCTAATTCATGGTGGCAGTTGGACAAATGGCACCCAAATGGGCCAGTGTTGGTAAACGTTTTAATAATGTAGGTGCTACTTAGAACTGTTTTTCCCCATATGTAACACTTCACGTCAATTTCTTCTAGTATTTATAAAAAAGATCCTCGTGATTCCGAATTAGGACTTGGGATCCTGTAAGGATTTATCGCCTGTAATTTATCATACTTCTTTACAATCCTTCATTGTTGTTTTTTGACATAATAAATAACACAAGTCTTTTATTACATCGAAGGGGGTAAAAAGGGTATTTTGATATGGATCAATTTTTTGACACTAAGTCATTAACGAAATAAATCATTGTTCACTCTGACATATCTATCAATGACAATGACTGATTTATCAAGATAAGATCTCGTCAAAACTGCGACTCATATTATCTAGATAAATAAATGTACTTGCCCTAGCAACGCCCTTTTTAAGAGCTCCAACATTTTCATTCTAAATTCACGACATCTAACCTAAAGCTAACAAAACCGTTTACTACTCAACAAAAAGCGCCTTAGAAATTCTCCTAGCTCATCAAACGTGTCCCTAGGCATCGCAGCCCTAATTAAATTCTGCAAGGCAGTAAATCACAGCTAAGATAACGTTCACACGGTGTACGATAGCACTGACGTATATAGTCTACGTGACAGTTTACACCTTTGTGGCGTAATCCTTGTTTACCGCGGGTAGTCTTATCATTTAATTATGTTAGGCTTCTAGCTAGACTGTTAGGAATTTGAGTTTGGGTTGCGTGAATTGGGACACGTTTTTTTTTGTTTGGGTTGGTTTATTTTTCGGTTGTGTTTGTTTACCTTGTTTTACTGTGTTGATTGGTTTTATATTAAGCCTACGGTGACTCATAATTCATACAGATTTGGTGGGTGATATAATTAAGATAAGTTAATGTTCCTCTTGTACACACTCTGAATTTTCTGGCTTTAGATGTATTATTACGATTAGAATTTTAATTGATTTATGATGACATTGATAATGATGATAATTATTTTGCAGAAAGTAGATAATTCAACATGAGGAAGATCTTTGTGTAAACGATAAGGGGTGACTGTTTATACTTAACAGTAAATATCAATACAAAGTATGAAATAGTTTTATTTTTGGGTGCCAGTGCGGCAATGTGTAATACATGAAATAGGTATCGCATTCCATTTCCGCCTTCAGACCGCCTCGAGCAAAAGGTGGTAAGCAATAATTCATGCAAGAATATTCAATAAAAATGGAGGAAAGTCACAAAAATGGTCACAGAACTTTGGGTCTTTGGGTAGTTGAATTATGTTGTAAGTTGTTTTCAAAGGAAATAGGGTCTTTATGTGTATTACCTTAGTATTTTTATTATGGCGCGATAACTCCATAGATTTTCAGGTTTTGAAACCCACTGCCGTGCACCACAGACGTCATAAAACAATTACAGCTTTCTTATAAAACTGCTTTTTGACGGCCAAGTGACGTCAGTTACTAATAAAGCTTATCGTTTATTGGGTTTCATACTGAGAATTACGAGGGATTTCAAGCGTGTATCCACTTTGTTGCTGCTCTATAAAACAATTGTTAGACCAATATTGGAGTATGCGTCTGTAGTGTGGAATCCACAATATAACGTGTATATTGATCAAATACAGAGAATCCAGGATAAGTTAAATAAGCACGTATTGTGGAGGAGCAACAAAAATCACCAATTGGATGAACTACCCTCATTACCATCTCTTCAGACTCGACGTAATCAGCGGGATCTTTTATTCTTATATAAAATAATTAGAGGTCAGGTTGATTCTTCTTACCTTTTAAGTAAGATAGGTCTACGATGTCCACGTATTTCTTCACGTAATAAGGCTTTGTTTTATGTCCCGACCGTAAAGACAAATTATAGGAAAAACTCATTTATTGTTAGATCTTGCCGTACGTACAATAACGTCATCAAATCAAACAGTGATTGTCTGCTGGATATTTTTAACATACCTTTTCACAAATTTAAAAAAAGTATTCATGATTGTTTGGTTCCTGCTCCAATTGTTTGATTATAGGTAATGTGTTTTTTTTTATTATATACTATTTATTATTATTATATACATTTTTTTTTAACTTGTTTGTATACGTTTCATAAATGTTCTGATTCGGCGTAAATGTTTTGATTATGTTGTGGAAACTGTTTTGGATTATGTTTGGTTTAAATTGTGTGACTTTTTGGTGTAATGTATCTGTTTGTTTCCCAAATAAAATAAAATAAAAAATAAATAAAAATAAAATCTTCCTTTTCTCGAAAACACAAATTTATTTTGCGCTTGAAAATGTATAAAGAGGTGATACTAGTCAGTGCAAAATATTCTTGTAAATGTAAAACCAGCGAGGCAACCAAAATACAAACACAAATATTAAATGTAACTAATTATGTAGTGTAGAGCAATTTAATGAGGTTTACGAATGATATTTAATTTATTATTTTTGGTTTGTTTGTGGCATAAGTTCGACGTAATTAACTGTAGCAGTGTCAACAACCAACAGGTTTGATAATGTTAAAAACAAATACATTGAAAAGTTCTCAAATTAAACAGTTAAAATATGTTTTAAACATGAACTCCGCTATCATGTTAACTGCTAGACTAGTACAAAAACTGAAACATTTGAAAACAGATTGCACTTAAGTGGAACAGTGTATAACAGTTTTAGTCGCCGTAAGCGGTTTATGAACTAGTGTAAACACCCATATAACGGGTTTCAGAGAAATGCCCATTCAGTAAAACTAAAGTGAATTTGGTAAAATAATACAAAGGCCTTGTTGAAAGGCTGTGTTTAAAGTTGTATGGTTTGTGTTGTAAATTTGGTGATTGTGGGATCGCGTGTGGCCCGGCCGCTCGCCCGGGACGCGCCTGTGGATAATTGCAGAGCAGCACGCCTGCTGTAAACTGATAATTATTTAAATTATCTCGTTCGTGAAACATGTTCTTTAGTTAAAAATGTGGCAATATGTGTAGCGATTTTATTAAAGAAACTGGCTTCTAAAATATAAGGTGGTTGATAACCATTGCCAGGATCTACCAAATTCCAATCTAGCTGTGTGTCAACCTTCACTAAAATCAGTTTAGTAGTTTTCAAGTTTTCCAGATAGCAACACATTTACTGTTTTTTTCTTTTTATATTACAGTTTGACCAATCATCATTAATTTAAGAGCCCAGCTCTTGTCGGTGCAGCTCCTTCCATTTACACCTATCTAACGCCAACTCCCGAACTTCCTTATACGTCACAACCTTCACCTTTTCTTTAATTTGCTTGATGTAGCAGATGTACAGTTTGACCAATATGGTGGATATAAAAAATATGAGCACACATTTTTCAGCATTGTTTAGGGAATTGGAATTTAGTCCAAACATTTTGATACCAAACATTCCGTTATAAAGCCCTGAGTTTTAAATTGAGATAAATGGATTCCCGTTTTTTTACATTCATACGTATTTATTCAGATATTTTTATTTATTAAACTAGGAAATATAAATTCTTCATATGTTTTCATCGTTGAAATATGATATAAACTGTGAGAAGAGAGTAATTCATATTTTTTAATTATTTTTTGGATAGGTTATTCCTGTATGCAAAATATTACAAAGGGGTCTCTTAATCCAGCACTATAAAAAATACTTTTAAAAGTGTAATATTTTTTTAAAATAACGCGACGACTCAATAATAGGTTTACCAAAAATATAAAAGTTTGAGGATTGAATTTTAAACTATGTAGATAGTATTTGAGCTAGCTAGACAGCGCACAGTCATTTGCATATCTAACTTTTTGCTATGTCTAATAGAAATTTATACTACGAACAAATTGAATTATGCATGCTACATTTTAACTTATTTAATGAATATTTTAGACTTTTTTGTGATGTACCTAGTGAAAAATCATTGTAAAATGAACCTGTATTAGTTTTAAATCAATTTAAACTTCAACTGAAAATGAGAAAACTGTATATAACAAGAAAATCATCAAAATTATATTAATTAAATCACAAAGACGTAAAATTTGGTTGAAAATAATGTTTGCGATTTAATATTGAAGAAAACAATTTGTACCCAACACGTGAGCCGAAATAATTTAACATTGAGATAACTTGATACTTTACCAAAATAAACTATTTTGTTTGTCAATCCTTTTAAAAGATTGAGTGGAATATCAGTTGAGTAACTGTTACCACCTACGCAAAAATGACAGATGAATCCGAGAGAGATATCTAAAGACATCCGAACAAAAGTATATCAACAATCCATAAACATATTGGTGTATTCAAACTTGAAATAAGAAAGAAACTTTTTCATTTTCATACTCGAGCGTGTCATCGAACCCAGTCGTAGCGTTTCCTTTACCTGACATCTCAACCATTAGGCGAAGGCGGTGAAGTGTCGGCAACAGTAATATTTTACGTCGAAAACCTTTTAAATCGTAAACATCAACGCCTTGTTGGAAGAAAAACCAACTTGTGGGCGAAGCGAGTAATGAAGTTTTAAGATTTATGTTTTTTACCGAGTGCTGCTTACTAAATTGAGCTGTGCCGTGCCGTGCTCGACTCGAGATAAATGTATGCCCAACTTGGACGATGAATATTATGGAACACCCGCGTCACTATCTAGCTTAACTTTTGTCATTATTTTTTAACATGCATTTTCGCGAACGAAATTTTGTTTAACTTCGTTGTTGAATTAATACAAAATGCTGTACATTTTCAGTAAGTACATAAATAAAGACGAACACAAACTCATATGCTAAATCATATTAAAAGCTTATAACGAGGTAACATTTTCTATGCGACAAAAAACAACTAAATACATTTTCCGATGCAAAGGAGATAAAATGAAGTTATATTTTATAAAAATCTGTGGTTTTAAGGTTCACAACTAATTTCCTAGCGACTAAAAGCTGTTTACATCAGCAGATCGTGGGTTAACTTTATTAACGTGTAGATGTCGACGGGCGGTCGAATCTTTCAATGAAATTACCTCGTCGCGTCGCACTGTGGTTCATGTCGTCACTGTATTTGGACAAAGTTTTGAAATTATAACCCATATAATTTCTTATACCAACAAATGTAACGACTACTTTAAAAGCAGTTTTTTTTAGATTAGTATAATCTGAAGTAGCAATTTTTATTCAACGCAAGGTATGATTAAATAGTAAATCAGGTCAGCAATGACTTAAATCTTACCTGCTTGAAGCCATAATAGATTCTGTATGTAATATTAATTTTTTAAAATAAAAAAACAGCAATGAAAATTACTAAACATGATTTTTGTCTAGCGCGCTGTACATGTATGCACCAGTGTGCATCTATGTGCACTCTGCTTCGACGGCGCGTTAGGAACGTATAACCTAGCTAATCCGTCTGCCTGTCAGTTGTCTGGATAATTTGCTGCCTGGCTAGAATTCAATTTGGACTACCAAGTACCTACTTACTTACTGTATTGAGTTTAGGTGTATGCTCATGCCCTTTTGGCGTTTTGTGTTTGGTTTGATTTTTAACTCAGACATGTTATTAGAGTCTGCTCTTTTCGGTAATAGAGGTATAGGTATTGAAATATGTTCGGTAAATTATTGTACGTGCGTGTTTAGTGGACGTTCTCTCTGTCTATGTCGAGTGATTTTTTGATCACAAATAATTGATCAAAACATGAATTCGCAATTTTTAAGTTAGTTCAACTGTACAGTAAACATTTTTCATCACAAAAAGTCTATTATAGGTGCCCGACAGTAAATAAACTTGCAACGACAAAGGCATACAATTAAAAAATATTTCATAAATAAAAATAAAAAATAGCGTCGCTGTCATGGCATCGAGTAAATTTTTTGATGCATATGAAGCAATAAAATTATTCAGGAGAGCAGGCGCACGGTGTAAGCGAGGCTTACGTTCGCAAACATTGTTACCTGCATCCAATTAGTTCGTCGGAGCTAAATTGTAAATCTGTGTGACATATACCGAGTTTTATGCCTCGCAAGTTGTATTTACTGACGACGGCTCCAGTCGCGAGATATGATCTTAATTAACTTACTGTACTCGTAACGTGAATATAATTATTAATTAGGCACTTTATTAGACGACTGCAAATAAAGTTGTTTCGTCGTGTTAGCGTTTCATTTCGTTTCTTCATTTTGTATGCTTTGCAAGGAAAATGTGTTTATTTTATTTATGTTTGAGATTGCTTTCGTTGTATTTTTGGCCGGTAAGTAAGCAAGGAGCCCACTTTGCTTGAAGTAGTAACCACTTCTCAAGACGTTGGTACTTGAGGTAGTGCACATAGGTGCGTTTACCGTTCGGACAGAGCTGGAAAACCTCAAGTGCCTGTGCACCTAAACTACACAGAACTGTGCTTTCAAACCGGACAATACAGTTTGGTACAAAAATAGGTACACGGTGCACAATGGTACGAATATGGTCGAGGTATTTCAGAATGATCTCTATTGCTTAGCTATACATGTAGTATAGAAGTAGTTAAGGTGAACAAGTTGACTTGGAGAAATACCTAGTAATTAGTTCTGAATCGCTTAATCAAGCATGGTGACTAAGCTAAAATATTTTTACATTTTCAATTATCTCCTTTATTAAATTCAGTAATTTTTTCTCTTCCAAAATTAAGTAATGTGGGTGTAATATATTCAAAAAATAAGAAAATTCGCAAAATTAAATGCAAGAGTAAAGTAAATAATTAAGTAAGTAATATTCTGTGAACTGAAAAAACAAACTTTCAGTTTGTATACGGCGTCGTAAAATCGTAACGGTTTTCAGATGTTATATTGAAAAGTACCTAAATTAACAAACTATATCAATTCGTGTGTGAAAAAAGTGGGTGAGAAAAAAGAGTTTTCATTAATAAACTATGGTTGAAAAATCTGTCGTTACATGAAGTGATACAAGTACATATTCAACCCTTGCAACGACAACGTCTAAATTAGGTACATAGGTACAATAAACCAGATAATCCTGTGATATCCTAGAACACTACAGTACCGTTATCAATATGACGATAATATCAGCCTAACCATTGTGTAGGCGGTTCGATTACGCATTGATGTAAGGTCGTGTTATTACACAGATATAGACTCCAGAGGTCAAGCTATTCCGCAATCGGGTGTACAGTGACGGGAACATCGATAACGTCGCACTGTCTGTCCCACGGAGCACATTACCCGTTACTGTGTTAGACAGCATGTAGGGGAAAACAGAAGGCATAGTCTGGGTTTATTTTGTGGCGAAGTAACAGCCGTAAAAGTCGATTAATCAATCAGGTTCTGTCTTAATAAAGAATATTGTGTTGTTCGAATGACTGAGTTGAGGAGGTCTAATAGCCACCCGGTTATACTGGACGCTGACCACAACATAGTTGGGAAAAGGGTAGGTGGATTAATGCTTCTTGAATTTACTCAATACACTGATTAGATCGATGCAAGAATTCCTGCTTTTAATCAATAGTTGAATGTCGTTAAAGATATAGTTGCTTTAAGACAAATGCGTAGATTGGTATTGGTACACTACCAAATATGTGGCTATGAAAAACCTTAGAAAAAACATAATTTTTGAGCCATTAAGTCCATTTCACACACAAATTCATGCAGTTGACCTTCTAAGCGTTGCTTGTCGTATGTAAACCAACCACGTTCAATATGACTACCGTGGGACCTAAGTTCCGCTTTACAAGCACAAGACGACTTATTAATGTCCGATTACTTGCGAATCCGAGAACCTCGTATATTCCTTTATACGTACCATTGAGAAGTGATTGGCTCTATTAGGATTTATTTTGATTGTTCTGGCTTTATTTCTTACCTAAGCTTATTCCCCATAGTGATGTAATAGCGTAGTTATTTTCTGTCTGTAGTATTATTCTGAATGGAAGTTGTATTAGGCAGGTGTAGGTAATTTTGATAAAATATGTTTTATTTATTTAATGTATTAATGTCAAGGGTGATCTTTTTTGTAGACTATAATGTCTGCAGTCTTCTATATTATAGTTAGCGAATTGAAACACACAAAAACAATCCAATTTGAAAAGAAACCCTTTTCGAAATGGTGCGAAATTCAAAGCGTGATGCATTTTAAATCTTTTAAAGCTTTGACTAAACTAAACAGTTGCGATCGATTTCATTGTTTGGGACGATTTGCGGCGACTGTGAAACGTTGTGGGATTTCACTCACTATTTTTAAAGTGCATACTTTTGTTAGAACGATATACGACAAATGAAAATAGTAATGAAGCGTATATCGTTTTAGAAGAAATATATGAAAGTTAACTATTCTTTCCGAGCACTATCCGTCGAGCTATTTCCACTGTCGGCGTACCTAATGACCTGTACCTACGTGACGTTGGGAAGCGATATTTGGTATATCAATAAACAAAAAAATATATACTGCAGCTGGATCCTAATTGGCACTCTGTAGGTAAGCTGTATGTGCAAAAATCCCTTATTACTTAAATAAGATTTTTATAGGGCATGCAGATAGTATGTCTGTTAATATGCTGTTGTGGGGACTGAGTTTCATAAAATTATAAACATGAATAGAGATCAGATTCAGCACATTAAACATTAATGACGGGAAACCCATTTGACCTTAAATGGTGTATTACCTAAATACATTTAACTATCTAGATCATCATCTAACTATCTAGATTTTCGATAGAAAACTGTATTATTTGTTCCGAAAATTTCGAAGAGCATATTGGTGTCAAGTTATTGAGTAAACTTCAGGCTGATAAAGTGTCTTTTATGCGTAAAGTTTGTACATAAAACACGGTGATTTAGTGCGCTCTGGTATTTGGGCTTACGGCTAAACTGTTGAGGTCAACGGGCAGTGACGTCACTATCATTTTATAGTTCACCACGGTGGACTGTCACAGTGTTGCTCATTCAGTGGGTGCTTAGGTACTCTATTTAAAGGATTCTATCGACTAGTAGGTACATAAAGGTGAACACTTAGAACATAATGATACGGTTTATAAGGCGATAGGAAATTAAGCCCTATAACAAGCGGTTTTCACCCGCGTCCCGGAGAAACTTCTTTCCGTACATGGATAAAACATATGTAGCTCATCTTTAGCGCAAAGTCGGATGCTAGACAGTAATGAAGATATTTCAGAGGATGATGATAGTTCAGAGAAGGTTTCGAAGCCTATTCTATGTAAAGAAACAATCAAATCTATCTCTCCTCTTTATATGTAAGCATATGTCGGAGACTGTCAATAGTACGGACACTAAACGTCACGCAAGCGCGCCCTCTGGTGGCGTTTCCGGTGAAACAACATTTTGGCGCGCTTGGCAGAGTAGTGGTGGTCGGCGTGGCGTCCGCGAAGCTCAGTCTTGGTCGAGTCGTCGTGCTGCGCACATCTCGATACTGCCTTTCGTTACGTGTAGTGTACCTAGTGTTATTGCCTAGTGTTGTAGTACTGTTGTAGATCCATATTGTAAAGTGTCTTTTGAAATTAAAGTGTAAAGGTTCTTCTAACCTAACAGACAGACATGTGTTGCTGGGGAGTTTGTTCCGCCACTTCTTCTCCCCAAGCCAAAACACATAGGAAGTGGCGAAGGGCGGGCGTTTTGGGGGCTGTCTTTTGTTCTGACTAATTTGAATAAACGTTTGACTTTTGAGTTCGTTTGAATTTTGAGTTTCTTTGAGTTATCTCTTTGCTTGATTACCCTAACTGATGTCGGACGATAGTGCCATCCTTGATGTTCGCCTCCGACATCAGAAGTGGGATGCAATCCGAATGCCCACATGCGTTTCGAATTCGCCATGCGAAGATAAATTTCTACCCACTAACAAAAAAAAAAAATGTAACGTCAATAATTTGAAATGGAGTTTGTAGTAGAAGATTTATTAAGAATTTCAGCGAAGGTACAAGTATGGTAACCACGGTTATGGTAATGGTATCGTTTTCCATTGTTACATGTCAAGCTACTTATTGAAGGTATGCTAGAAAATTAACCGAATTTGTCTTTTTTTTCATGTTTCAACAATGACGGTGGTTATTGTGCAATATGGCGTCAAAATTATTGCGGAGCATCCCAGCTGCCTGCCAGGAGCCCAACGTGTCATCGTGAGGTCGGAGTGTTGGTGCTCGTGCATCTACGTGGCTTCACGTCCGCGAAAGCCTTGCTGTACTGCGCGCCATAGCGATGTGCGCATCGTCATGCGCGTTGAGGTGTTGAGTGGAAACCCGGTGAGACCGATCCATTTTTGCTTTATTTTGAGGTTATTTGTCTTACGACATTTATAAACTTGAGAGACAGTTTCAGTCTCGTTGATTGCGCTACCACTGCGCTTATTAATTGGTGGAATCGTAGATAATCAGAAACCTAGGTTCACAGGTTTGATCCCAGAGTTGAAAATTATTAGTTATCTGATCTCATCAATATCCTAAAGTTAGAATATTTCAGTTTTTGCGTCATTTGATTGAATTGTGCATCAGACGATAGATTTTTGGTAAAGTGTTACGTTCACCTACTCTGTAATTTCGTTGCGCTAAGTTGTACCAATGATGGAGACCGGGGTGGAAAAGACCCGTTGGCCTGTGTGATGGCATCGGGGTGACCAAGAAGAGACCTATGTAAAATCTGCGGTACTGTTGTTTTTATTGTGTTAAGCTGTACCTAAGATGGGTATCGGGGTGACCTGGAAGAGACTCGTTGGCCTGTGTGACGGCATCGGGGTGATCAGGAAGAGATCCGTATACATCTGTGGTACAGTTGGTGTCATGTCACTATAGTTGTGGTTGTGGTCCCTAGGAGGCCAGGATGGGCTGAGAGCTCGGCTAAGGGACACGACGGTTTTGTGAAGCCTATCGAGTAGAAGGCGTTGATGTGAATGACAACCGTAGCTGTACTGATTTTGTAACTTACAAGTTGAGTCTGACTAGCAATTCGATCTTTCTTTGATTTCGTGCTTAGAATTTAATGTAACTAGTTTCTTCATTTAAATGGTGATTGCTATTCTTAAAACCCATAACATGTGTTTAGGTCTTACCATCGAGAAGGTTTGTTGCTGACCCATATGTTGTCAATATTTGATGCCTAAGCACTTTCTATTTCTGACTTAACAGATAACATCTAAGGTGAACCGAGCCTGGAGAACAGGACGAGGTCCACTAGTCAAGCGGCGCGCGAGGTGCGCTGCAGTTGCTGTTTGGAGCGTCATCCTCCCCCGGATTTGTTGTGGAGGCCGTATGAGTTGCGGCAGGCCAGGACATCGCATGTCATCGCACAAGGTGAAAGCATTCTATTGCATTGAAAATGTTTAGATTGATCAGACAAACTTGACAATGACTAGCCTGTGTGGCAGCTAGGAGCCTGTGTGGCAGCTAGGAGCCTGTGTGGCAGCTAGGAGCCTGTGTGGCAGCTAGGAGCCTGTGTGGCAGCTAGGAGCCTGTGTGGCAGCTAGGAGCCTGTGTGGCAGCTAGGAGCCTGTGTGGCAGCTAGGAGCCTGTGTGGCAGTTAGGAGCCTGTGTGGCAGTTAGGAGCCTGTGTGGCAGTTAGGAGCCTGTGTGGCAGTTGGTAGCCTGTGTGGCAGTTGGTAGCCTGTGTGGCAGTTGGTAGCCTGTGTGGCAGTTGGTAGCCTGTGTGGCAGTTGGTAGCCTGTGTGGCAGTTGGTAGCCTGTGTGGCAATTGGTAGCCTGTGTGGCAGTTGATAGCCTGTGTGGCAGTTGGTAGCCTGTGTGGCATTCAAGTGTGAGCGATATTAATAAGCCTGTGTGGCGTAATTATGACCCTATGTGGTTCTGTGGTTCAGATGGATCTGTGTGACTTTTGTTCAGTGTGCTACATAGTGGTCAGGAGTGGCCGAGGTTGTACTGTGCATACTGTGCTGTGTTTGTGTTGTTGCAGATTAACCCACGAGGACGTGGGTCTACGCAGGATGGCCGTGTCGGAGACTGTCAATAGTACGGACACTAAACGTCACGCAAGCGCGCCCTCTGGTGGCGTTTCCGGTGAAACAACATTTTGGCGCGCTTGGCAGAGTAGTGGTGGTCGGCGTGGCGTCCGCGAAGCTCAGTCTTGGTCGAGTCGTCGTGCTGCGCACATCTCGATACTGCCTTTCGTTACGTGTAGTGTACCTAGTGTTATTGCCTAGTGTTGTAGTACTGTTGTAGATCCATATTGTAAAGTGTCTTTTGAAATTAAAGTGTAAAGGTTCTTCTAACCTAACAGACAGACATGTGTTGCTGGGGAGTTTGTTCCGCCACTTCTTCTCCCCAAGCCAAAACACATAGGAAGTGGCGAAGGGCGGGCGTTTTGGGGGCTGTCTTTTGTTCTGACTAATTTGAATAAACGTTTGACTTTTGAGTTCGTTTGAATTTTGAGTTTCTTTGAGTTATCTCTTTGCTTGATTACCCTAACTGATGTCGGACGATAGTGCCATCCTTGATGTTCGCCTCCGACACATATATAAAATACAAGAAAGCTGTGATAAGTAGTTATAGTAGGTATTTAAAAACCTTTAATGTTCAGTCCACATTGTAACACAGCCTAACCAGTAACTAAGTAACTACACTATATTGTATAGTGCTGTTAAATACACACCGTCTTTGTACTACGAAGTGCCTGCTCATGGCGACTATTTCATTATGTTATTACAGCTTCATGTAATTCCAGCAATATTGTAGGACGGGCAATATCTTGTTAAACCTATGTATATGTATGCATACCTATATAATTTCTCAGGCAGGACACAAATGGAGACTACGGATTTTTATGACGCATCTTCGACATTTACAGCCAGTTTCTTCATCAAAAGTAAAAGCCAAAGTAATGTCATAAAGTAAAAGTAGAGGTCAAATTCGGTTTTTTCAAGCCCAAAGTTATAGAAAAACTAATAGTTAAAATCGTGAAAAAACGAATTTGACCGTTACTTTTACTTTATGACATTACTTTGGCTTTTACTTTTGATGAACAAACTGGTTGTTAGATTAGTCTCACAAAGAGTACGTGAATTAGGCTATATGGAATAAGAACTATTCGTCGAAAAAGGTCCAAAATAGATGGTTTTGGATAATCTGTAGAAACCTTATCCTTTTCGTGACCAAAATTGTGTTGTACTTATTCCAAGAAGTAACAAAAGTATTCCAGAATAAGTGGGTAAAGTTATCCTTCTTATTTGTACTGAGGAGTTCCATTCGTGGAAATGGGTAATTAAACCTTGGCGATCAATAAACAAGTGGTACCTAAACTTAGGGAACAGGTTCTAGGAAATAAAAGGGCTTTGACAAGACAGAACAACTAAATATATTAAAGTGGCTTTACACTTCCTAAGTAAAACTCATCCCATTGAAAAAAATAAAATATGTTATCTCAAAATATAATAAATCCTAACCTTTCTTTTTGTCTATTTCATAAATCTATGCTAATATTTCAGAGCTGGGTTTGCTTGAACCTTATTCCAGGAACTACTGGTCCGATTTAAAAAAAATCTCAGTGTCAGATAGCCCATATATCAAGACACCAACGTGCAGAAGTTCCCATGGGATATAGATTAAACCGCTGGCAGCAGCTAGCTATTCAGATACTACAGGACACCTAAGCTACCACTGACTATAAAATAAACACAGAACACTCAACAATTTAATTACTATTACCAAAATCCACAAAGCTAAGCAATAATTGACAATGGCGGTTGTAATTTGTCCTCAAACCTTGTTCCCAGTGGGCCAAGATGCAGCGGGGGCTTAACTTACGGAAATGCTAACGAACCATCTCGTCCCACGAGTAATAAGAATGGAGTGTTATTTTACCCGGATTTGTTTTCAAATTTTTCACAATGCTGGAAAGAGATGGTAGATGGTAGTCTCTAGTAACATAATTCTTTCGTAATTTAAATTGGGGGATTGTTTCGATTTAAGAAGCGTTCTTTATGAATGTTTTCTCTTAAGACGTGGAAGGAAAAATAATTGGTTTTGATTATAAATATGTTGTTGTCTATATAGGGTTTTGAGCATGCTGCGTCTTCTGGGTTGCGGGGCGAATCGAAAACTTTTCTGCCCCATCATTCGTTTATAAGTAGTTGCACTTGGTTCGATTTGTTTCAAGTTAGCCCTGGCATCTATTATCTTTCTGTATTTACCTATGTACCTGCTCCTTTTCAAAAGCACCACTCCATTATTTCTTACTCCATGGTACGAAGCTCCGTGCATAATGTTTTACATTAAACGATGCAGGAATAACATTAACTAGTAATGCCTAGTAGAACATGATTGTTAGCAAGCAAACCACTTATGCTTACCAACTGATTTGAAAAGTTATTGAGATTTAGAATCATGATTTGGAGCTTTTTTATACCTAGGGAGAAAAAGTAACTAAGTCCTGCGATTATAGTTACCTACAAAAGAACATACATTTGTTCTCTGTTATGCACTCTCCCTATATACTACCCCTGTACCTATAGATTTAAGATTAGTCTAAAATTACTAAAATGTGAAACATGTTGTGTTGCTCTATAGTTCAAGTGATTGGCACCCATTCGTATCTAGTATATTATAGCGTAGTGTATTATCTGTAGTCTGTAACAGTTTTACAATAAAAATGGCATAGTAATAAAGCACAAAACACAATTAATAAACTATATATTCTATCAGGGATTTAGTTCCACAATTTGATTAACAAATTATTGGCTATCACGAAGATTAAAAGGCTTTTAAGCCTTTATAATGCCACTTGCGTGCTTCGATGACCATTCAGTCGGCGGATCCGATTGAAATTAATTAAATCTATTCTAAACTCGTTTATTTATTTATCAAAGCGGTCAGTAGTGTGGTCGGACTCTTGCTGGTTACAAATAATGATTGAGGCATATACAACTTAACATTCCGCCAGAAAAATTAAGGCAAAATGAAATAATATCATGACGACGTTAAATGTCGAATTTAAAAGAGATAAAAAATCTACTTTAGATGTATATACCTATATAGGTAGGTTAAATAGGTTAAAAAGGTATAAATAGGAACGAGAACTGGCTGAACCGCTTGAGATGAAAGTTGGCAAGGAGATAACTTGTCTCCGCTATCATAATAATGGAACCTGCTATTACAATAGGTAGTACTTAATCCCCTCTGAAAACCGATAACAATAAATTCTATTATAAACAATTTTCCCACAAAACAATACTGTACAGATACTTTGAAACGTATTCCTATAGGTACATTATACTACTACTCCCATCCAATTAGGGATTAAAGATCTCGCACAAAGAAATTGAAACGACCGCCTGCAACGTTAGCCGAGGTAACAAGGTTTTATTTGTACTGCAACTGCACCTAGCGTCAACGGACCGTATTCATCCGTACTGTGTCCTTAGTGGGTAATGCTATGCTAGTGGAAGCGATAATAGTAAATTTTATTGAGAAAATTGTATCTGAACGTATGTTTTCTGTCACCACGATGAAGTAGGTAGGGATTCTTGGGAAAAGCAGGCAAAACTGAAATAAGTAGGCAGTGAAAGAGCCCTGTCATAATTTGAGTTTACTGTACACGAAAGCATTAATTTAATATATTTTGAAACACTGTGAACGACAATTGAATTTTCCACGAAGTCTTTCACTATAACAGCCTTGGAAATGTTCTGTACACGATGTTGTTTTTATTTTACGTTAACATTCTTAGAGGGAACTTTTAAACTGCATAACTGTAAAGTTACATGCTACATCGCTTCGTATAGCACCGTGTAGCTAGTAGGACAACAGCCTACAAAGTCAGGCCGCGCCTCAACCATCTCAAGTATCTAAATCCCTTTAACTCAGTTAAGTACATTGCAATGTTATATTCAGTTTGCTTGACAATACTTTTTTAAAGGTGAATTGAAAGGGATTGTATGCCAAGGCTTTTAGTTGACGGAAATTGTCTGAGGTTTTAAATGGTAAGCAAAGGAGAAACGGGAGACTTATTTTCAATGAATAAAGGCTACATTTAATGTAGGTTTCGTTTTGTAGTTCTAGAAGTAGTTGCTTTAGTAATGATGTCGTGTATTTGTTAAAAGGTGTTTCAATATGGAACGTAGGTATTTATACAATGAATCGAAATGGTCATATCTGGTAAACAATAGTTATTTGTTATACAAGAGTGCAAAGTTGCTTTTTAACCGCGGGCTCAATTTTGATGACCGAGCAAGCGAAGGATTCTAAAATTGAAACACGAGCGTAGCGAGTGTTTCAATAATTAGAATCCTGAGCGATAGCGAGGGAATCAAAAGAGCACAAGGTGAAAAATCTTTGCACTCGAGTGCAACACGTAACTTTTCATTCCACCTCATCGAGGAAATTACCAAATGCAAAAAAACAAAATGGCGCGCACATATGAGTATCAAATTAAAAAGAAGTACCTATTAAAGTACATTTATTTGAAAAATCAGTTTAAAAATTAAACGAGGTTAAAAATCGATGTAAAAACAATAATAAAAATTACTTAATTAATTGAATAATTATTTTAAGCAGTATTTTATTTTTTCAATATGTATTTGTTTGAAAAGTCTTATCAAGGTTGTCACAAATGGAGTATTGCACACGATGTTCTAAATTCAAATCACTTTGCCGCTCTAGAGGATAAAAACGGCTTTTGCGCTCAGATATCAAAGGGTAAAACTACTCTTTCCGAGATGGTGGGATGAAAATGAATTTGTTTCTTTTTGTAAAAAGTACTCTTCGAAAAAAAATGAAGAGCTCGTAACCACATGATAAATTAAAATCGGGCAATTTCAGTTAAAATAGTAACATTAAAAATAATATTCAAATTCAGTAATTAATTTCAAATGAATATTGCTACTTAAACCACATACTTACCAAACCATTTGTGGGTTTCGCATCAACAATTGTGTGCCAATTATCGCGATTCTTAGCTCAATGTTAATTGGTTAAATTAATTAAATAATTTCACAGAATACAGAGTTCAAAGGATATGTGGTTCTTTTATAGAAATTATTCGAAGATAAATATGTACGAGAAAATTATAGTAGCTTTGTGTAAATGTTAGTATGTAGATAACATGTAATTATTCTTAAAGTAAAACGTTATTTGAGGTACTTTTAAATATTGTTGCTAAGCTTAATATAAATATTATGAATATTAATTTGTCCTGACTCTAAATGTTAAGCGTGTTTCTCTGCGAACAAAATCGAGCCGGGAAACCGAGCTAAGCTTTTTAGCTTTTTCACTTTTCACACGAATCGTGGTGACCTCTTAGCTTTATAAACCCCTTGTATGCCGGTGCGCAGATATAAGCGAGACATTGATTGACAATTGATTTTCTATTGTTCTATAATTAGCATCATACAAGCGGTTAAAGTCACAAGTTTTAACTTGGACCTCAAACTACGCTTAAACATATCACACAACAATTATTTTCTATAGAACAGGGACCAAGGAGTAAACAAGCAATAAACCAAACTTAATATTTCATCAAGAGGTCACATTGTTCAGTGTTTGTATCGAAAGTCACAAACTTTGGCTGTAAAGGACTCTAAACTTACGTTCGTATTTCTAAATGACCCACTAGAATGTTTGCATTACCTACGGTATTCAGTACGGTACCCATTGTTCGAAACAAAACAAAATTGATTGAAAGTGAATATGATTTAGAACAATGTTCAAACATGTAGCATTTTCTTTTGGCTATTTTGGAACGTATATATGTAACTCTGCAGGCTACACATTTTTCGCCAGACAAATATTGGTGAGTTTAGACTGCAGACTGCGATTGATATAAAATTACAGAACTTAAGTATCTACCTACTCGTTTCTCATTACAAAATAAAACATCAGCATGATAAAATAAAATATAGGATTCCCATTGTGTCATTTGGTAAGGTTCTATATACCCTTGAATTGACAGCAACCCTTATTCCTCTATTATATATTAATAAGTTTCCAAACCAAATGGCACGAGTATTCATAGTTAGATAACATGGAAACTGTCTAGACATGGCGTATCAGACCTATTTTGTATATCGATTACAATAGCGATATATTTGCTTCATCAAAAAATAGCCCATATTCATGAATTATGTCAAGGCGAATCGGTTAGAGGCAATTTTTGAGATATTATTTTTTTTAAGTGGCGATTCTAATTCAATTCATGAAAATAAGTATGTCTCCTTACTACTTTTAGTTAAGTACTTTGAAATTAACTCTTAAGAGACTGGCTGATGACCTAGATTAGACCTATAATAGATTTGCGACGTTATTTATAACCAGGTTCTTATTTACAACTTGAAATAAATTCTACGGGTAAAAAATCTCTTATATTGGTACAAACAAACTGTTTGATACGACTACAAACACCAACAATACTCAATTGTCCAGAAAAGCCAAACAATGTTATACGTTTTCGTTCCAAAACATCGAAAGTTTCAAAACGAGTTTCTACTTATGTTACAGCACGGATTTCCCATACATTTTCAAATAAATTCTCACTTTTTAGCTAACAACAGAAAACTATTATCTCAATGCCATAAAATTTATAGAAGCGTTTAAAATAAAAACGAATGTTCCATATTCAAAATCGCAAAAATATCAACATCGATATCTTGCGCGATTTACGAGTTTCGTAAAATAAGGTTACAAGCTACCGTAAGATATTCCGCGAAAGGGGAGTTAAAAAGCCAAATCCATTGACTTTCTTGTGTCGAGAGTATCAGGTAACGCCAATGGGGACTTGGATACTGTTCCACAAACAACTTGGGAAGTACACTCGACAGCAGATAAGTATACACAATACTGGCTGGAAATACGTCGGTTTTTAACGACGTAAAAAAATCTGATGTGACTCTATGGAATTGATTGTTGTTGCGTTTAGTTATAGGCCTTCTTGCTACTTCAAAATTTGTTAAAAATGTATATTTGCTTCGTTGGTATATGGTACTGAGTGGAATGATCTGATTTTATAGATAATGAAATTCTGATATAAATACTAAGATTTACGAAAGAGTTTTATTTTTACACCTGAATACCGATTATTTATATTGACTGTACCCACATAAAGACTTTCGGCCACCTGCCCGTATCCTACTACATTTTAGTCTTCAGACCGAGAACGAGAAGTTTCGTTCGAAATTTAAATTTTATGAGCATCCCACTTCGACAGAGTTCGGAGTTTCTTTGGACCAGAGAATTTTATTGGCGATGCGACTGTCCCTACAAAATATTAATAAATATTTGGTGCGCGTGGTTGCATAAGTTAATTGGCGGGCCGCATATTTTGTAAAACACAATTTGTTTATTTTGTATGTTCAATATGCAGTGATAATAAACAAATTCAATTAAACAGACCAATTAAAAATAACAAATGTCGTACAACGAAATTAAACTATTTTCTACACTATTTACCACCGTTTAGACCACAATATTAGCCGATTACAACCTCATCAGAGAACAATCAACCCGAACGGACTACGTTTTGTTATGTAACTTTGTAAAAACGATCTGTTCGGTACAATTTGCACAGATTGGATTCAAAATGTCCGGTGCGGGATCAATGAAACTGTTAATCTCTTACGAATTGTGAGAGTCCCTTTTTACTGACGGACCTTTTTGCTAGATTGGGACTTTAGGTCTTTGTTTTGAATTAAAAAAAAAAACGCTAAGACTTTTTGGGTAGCTAAATTATTTCTAATTTTAAATGCTGACAGTTGAAATTGGAATGTTGAAATGTTTTTCTTATTGCTTTTTAAATGGTATTCTAGAATGAATTTTAGATTTTTAAAGATTAAAAAACAAATTACGATAAAATATTTTGTTATTTCATTTAACATTCATTTTTAAAGTTGCTGTCTCTTTGTTTATTTTGGTCACCTTTTTTGCTTTATGTTTTTAATTATGTATACAAAAATGGGCATATAGTTTCTGCGTGTACCTAAACTAAAAGAAATCCTTTCGTTCATAACCTGATTCACTTTTAAATTATAGACTACCACAAGCAAGCTCTGTAGGAATTATTCAAATCGGCGAGTGGTTTCAAAGATTAACCTCTGTAGAACCACTATCTGATTAGTTTTGGATGAGATTTATTTACAGAATACATTAGGAATGTTTTGCATTTAAAATACAAGTATACAAGTGTACAAGTATCTTGCTTTAATTGAGAAGTGCTGCCTTGCATTTTGTGAATAGTCTGCTACTGCCACTATTTTGTGTTCTTTGATTACCAGATAAGTTTTTTAGTGAAGGACTAAGGTTTTTAATCAAATTAGTTATGTTAAAATATTGGTTTAGAATTACATTTATTTTTGGTACTTAATATTTTTTTTACAATTTTGAGATTGAATAATTTCTTTATCTATCAATGTTAAAAAACAGTTTCTATAGTTTCATAATATTATAACAATGTTACAGAATGGGTAACAATCCTCTCCCGGGTTTTTACATCGATCATATGAAAGTTGGAGTCGGTAATAAATTGACAAAGTTCGATAATGTCGGCTTACGCTAATATCCGGACTGCTGACAGCAATCGCGATTAATTATACAAGTTTACGTATGGGCTGGTGATGTGATGTACTGGAAGTACTAACATTTTAAGCTAATAGGTAATAGGTAAAAAAAGTATTGGTTGGCAAGGATGCCTTTGCCCCAGCAGTGGGGCAGCATAGGGTAATTAAAAAAAAACATGATTTTATATTGTGTCCTTTTAGCTTTTTAAATATGTTTGGGTTCACTACTAACACATAAATTACTCGAATAGAAAAATTTTTGTAGTGTCGAAAGGTTATGAAATCAAAGTATCCTTCTTTCTTCGCGTGACAATATTCTAAGTGTGGGAAAATTATATTGTAGTATGTACTTAGTAATAGTATGGTAATAGACAGCTGAAATAATTGTATCAGTTACTTAGTTCATTAATGTTGGAATTTGAACCTAATATGACATGAGAAGCTAATGTATGAAGACTATTATTGTCTACTTAGACTAATGATTTCATCAGTAATGTTTTCACATCAAAAGGTAAATTACATTGTCTAAATAACTTGAGTACCAGGACACAGCAGAGGCAATAACTTCAAGAACTCCTACCAGCCGCCATTTTGTCTTACGTAAAACAATACTAGAACAGATCCTAATTAAATAAAAGCAAAACAAAGCGCGAACTATGAACAAAAGCTACGGATAATAATTGTCGTGGTAAACAATCCCGGCGGAGATTTCTCGTCCGGGGACTACTCGGCCAGATGTCTTCGTTCCCAGGGAAATGTTCTAGAGCTTTCTTTTAGGTGTTACTAGTTTACGCCTGCAGTTTTACTCGCGTCTTGAGGGAGCTACTTAAGCTTAGGGATAAAAAATATACTATATTATATATGATTATGTATACTAATCTATATTATTATGTTATTCTTCCTTTCAATTAGTGGATTTCTTTAATTGATGTCATGAAAAGTGTTTGTACCCATTTTTTCTGTTTATTTTCAATATCCTTGTGTCTTTTACGTTTGTGATAAATAAATACATTGTCTATCTATATTCTATCGTTTCTGCCAAGTTTCATGAAAATCTATAGAGTAATTTTAGCGTGCATTAGTAACAAGCATAATTTTTTTGATATTAATAGGATATGGATCCCGTAGATAGAGTATCATTTTTAGGCGTACATTTTTCTGGGTTGTGTAATGGATTTGTACAATATGTGGGTGTATGAGTGTTTTTGTGAGCTATTCTATAAATATAAAAGTATTTTTAACGCACACTGGACCGTGAGAGTAAAACATAGCATTGCATACATTTTGTTCAATCCTTTGTAATAAAATTAATGTCTGTTTATTGAAATGGTATTTTTTATTGGGATTGTGTGTACTGTTTTATGTTCCAATATGTCTAAGGTAATTTGGTACATGAATTAATAATAAATAAAGCCTTGATGTGCCTGTTTTAGTAATAAACCGTAATACATAATTAAGATCGCTTTAGTCTTCAAAGACAAGATGTAAAGTTGTACAAGTACTTAGCTTAGCAGCACCCTTCAACCATTACTTCGAAGTAAATGTACATTAATGATCATTTCTTATGAAGTAGACTAGTCAAATACTACTTAAGAGCAAGTATTAGCTAACTTACTTCGAACATAGTTCAACTTTACTCCACCGTTCGACTCAAGCACCAAGAAGCTTGACCAACTCGAAAAGTTCTCTGATTAATTCATAGCACTCGACAGCTGAGCTGAAGTTTGTCCCAAGCCCTATCAGACTGGCTTTAAATTAGAAATTATTAACGCAAGGTTCGTATGAGCTACCGCCAAACTAATTAGCTTGGGATAAGGGACATATATCAACGAGGAGCGGTGCCGGGGACCAAATTAGTCGTATCGTGTTAATTGAAATGGGACAACTTGCGCGGTGTGAGCGCGCCCATTTTGCGAGGAAAGCCGATGACACGCCTATATTATGTTACGTTATAACACAATTAATTTTCAGTGTGCCACCGGCGGTTAATGAGCCACGTGTTTTTAGAGGCCATTCGTTTGCAGCGTTAAGCGTGTTCACACTGCCGCCGACCGTGTCGCTGACAACACGTGGTCGTGACGATAAATACTGTGTACACTGCGCATTACCCGCTGTATGACTCGCTCATAAAGTAAATAACCACTAGAGAGCGCACTCGCCAATTTCTTCTAAGAACACGACTCACCGCTGCGGGCAGGGGGGGGCGACATAATCCGCGGCTACTATTGGTCAGTTCAAGGTCGCTACTAAAGGATCGTACTGATCGTAGCCTTATAGTACGCGCAAAATCACTAACTTTTGGCGAGCGTCGGGGCACTGTATGCGCAGTCAAGTGGTTTTATAGTCTTTGGACTCGCTTAATGTGCCCGAAGAGATGTCACGTCATTGTCGATACATGTTCCAAATATGAATCAGTATTTATGCATCCCTATTCAGTCTCTCTATGATAGTCATGTATGTATCGTAGCTTGGATAAAAAAAAGTCTATTACAAAATTCAAAATAGGCGCAGGCAATTTTGATCGCGCTTTTTGCCAAAAAGTTCACCGGCACCGATAAAAGTATCTGAGTTTCGTACAAAAAAAATGTTTGTTGATTTCAGCGGTATGCGCGTTTCTATAAAATAGGCGGACTGTAAACTGAACCGCGGGAAGTGTTTTACACATCGGTTGATACGGGTAACTTTTTCCGTAAACAAACTGTCACACAATAAGAAATGACGATTGGGTTTGTTGGCGTAAAATGTGACATTGTGATGGTGTAAAATGTACAGAGTTTTTGCTACTACATATATCTATGGTTACAATTACAACAGTATTTCATAAAACATTTTTTTAGATTTACAGCCGAATATGAAATGCAATTTCGACATCGACTTTTATTGAATACTCGAATTCAAGTCTGCATGTAATAAAAGTAACGAGAATTTGATATTAAAAAGATTATTACAAAGCATTTTTCTTCCTCCGAAAACCACGTACGAAACGTAGAAGATGTTCTCAAAGATATAAAGGATCGAGCACACCGGCGAGCGTACACGGGCGTACATCGAGTTACGCCCTACTTGTGCATTACCCCTAAAATGGTGTTGGCGCGCCATTGTGGGTTTTATTTTATTTCCCCACCTCCGCCTGGGAAATTCTAGTTTCGCTGACAGATATTGAGTTACCATCCGAGTTTTGTCAAATAAAACTATCGTGTTTTTCTGCAGCCGAGCCGCGGGTAGCTTGCGCCGAATACTATGTTTCACTTGTATGTTATATTTTATGTCTTTTGGGAACGTTATCTCCGTCATATCATGTACCTAACGTTGGCTGGATTTTTTATGTACTATTCTCGTCACTGGAATTTTTCCGTCGTAGGTATCTTCTTATAGATGTTTTTATCCCCTAATCGAATAACAGTGTAAGTGTAAGTTCACGCGTATAGAAAACTGGTAAAACTGATATCTTCAAAACTCATTACAATGAATTAATCCTTAACAACGTCATCAAAACATGAGTACCAACTGTAACTACACAGCGTGTAATATGTAATACGAATGTGAATTATTATTTGTGTTTGCTACGTGTCCCAGTTAGGGCATGATGAATGTGGCTCGAGTGTTCAGTGGGGCACATGCCTAATACTTCAAATGTCATAAAAAGGTACCTATATCAAATAGTAATGAACTGGTCTGGTAAGCACCAAGTCATGCTGTGAATTGTTCTGTGATACTTTTGGGATGTTTCGGCGAAAATTCGGACTGAATTTAAATAGACGTCGATATTGGTGAGCATTACACTATCTAGCAATATGTATTCAAGTATGTAATCACCATAGGTTTGTCCTGACATAAGTATCTGACAGCATTACCACGTCATCCAACAAATTCATTTCATAAACAACTGAAAATCGAATCTTGCTCAATGAGGGTTTTCTAAAATGGCGTCCACCAGGTGGCAGCACCGAGTCGTCAGGTCCAGGTAACTGTCAAAGTGCTTATCTTTACTATGAATAGTGAACAATTTTAGTGTTTTTTTTTTTTATTTTATAATTAAAGCACTGCATTATTGTTTTACTATTGCGGTTGAGTAAATAAAAAAAACTAAATCATATTGTGTTAACAAATTTTTCAACAAGCTTTTCCTTAGTACCAGTGACTTTTGCACCCTCTCTCTTAGCTCAATTTTTAGTTCGGAAACCTTATTCTGACCGTAGTCCATAATAAAATCAATAACACTTCCAATATAACAGAATTTCAATAAACAATAAGTTCGGCACCTACAATTCCATACTATTTGACAGCTGTTTGGACCAGACGCATACGTGACGCCACCCGGTGGCAGAAAAAATTTCAAAAACCCTCATTGTTCTGCCGATATATCCCAAACATCGTCGCTAAGTCAAGATGAGAACGCAAAGCAAATAGATTTCTTTTCGACACTCGTCCAAACTCTTCACTACCATTCCTGTATTTGACCTCCACGGAATTAAATCCCATGTTTTTCCCATCAATGAGTACTCAGAAATGGAGAGGGTTCTATTTGCATCGTTTGTTTAATCAGACCGGCCTTCATATTTCGTGGATTATGAATTTACATAAAATAATGGTCTGTGGTGGTTACATGGTTATTAGTTAGATATTTCGCTGTTCAGTAATAGACGAATATCGTCCATTACTCAAATTGGATTTGTATCAACTGTATTAGATTATTAGTGCAGTAAGTCTGTAAAATATAAATGAAAAACACGAACAATGAATTCAGGACTGCAGGTTTTAGATAGCAACTGTAACTTGCTACATCGAAATTCATAAAACTATAACATAACCAAAATACGCGTAGCTGCTGAGTTTAAGTTTAAAATAAATAAATATAAGTAGGTTGGATTCAACAAAATGACCCTCTTTGCATCATTTTCCGCAGTAACAAACAAAATTCGGTTCCCACCATGAAGCAAACACAACCCAACTCTTTCTAAACTGTGTACTATAAAACTACAAAACATTTGTGGCCAGCGGTCGTTTGTACGGTATACTGCACATCAGTGCTAACTGTCATGCACCTTAACTCAATAAGAATAAGTACGATTTTCCTATAAAACTGTTACCACTGACCTGAAGTTGACTGTACGTGCCCTAAGCAAGCACAGGTACAGACAATGAAAAAGGTTTCGCACATACAAATTAGCTGTTTGCTTAGTGACGTGAACATCATACCGGCTTAACATTTTGTGGTGGGGGTTTTGTTTAGACGGTTCATATTTTATATGATGCTTAGAAAACACATGCGTTGCGCTTAACGAGCTTCTATTGTAAGTAGGTATTAATTATAAACTGAGGTTAATATTTAAAGCTGGCAAGGTGCGAAGTTTACCTCATGAGTAAGTTAAATACTGAATGAAAATTGATTATTTTCAAGTTTATCTTTTGCAAAAAATAATCTATACATGATTGTTTTTCAGCTCCTTGTAGCTTTTTGGATTATACCTAGAAAACCGGGATTGGAAACTTGTAAAAATGTAAATACAATTCGAATGGAATTTAATATGGACATGTTCATAGTTCTCACATTATATCCTGTTTAATCCGTCCTATATTTAAAGTACATTTTCAATATAAACTATGGGTTAAATAACCAAGAATAGTGTCGTACCCGATAACTCCTTTTGTTAGCCGAATCCTACAAAACAAACGCCCTGTCATTTCGTCTGCGCTCACCGTTCGGCGTTCGGCCAATGATTTGCCGAATACCGAACGTCTAATCTAATTAATGATTGTTTTGTCACCATGGTCGAATTACGATCCCGCACGTTGATCTACGCCAACTATTTAACAGAAAAATAAACTTTAGTGTCAAAGATGTAAGGTTCATTTTTGTATGGCTGGTTTTTTGATGCGGTGTGCGTGTCTAGGTAGGTCTGACGTGTACAAATGGTACGCAGATGGACACAGGGTTAGATCGCGAACGACATAATTGATGGGCCGATGTGGTCGAAGCCTGCCCCAATATTGGCAGTGACACCGCCTGTATATATTTATATAAAGAGCGATGAATATTCATCAGCGGTAAAGGAAAATCTTTTATCGTTGTAATTTGTTGTGTATTTTTCTGTTGGTTTGCTGAATAAAATATGGAGGGGATGTTTTGTTTTGTGTGGATACTGTTGGTCTGAGTTTATTCCAGAACTTTTGGTAATGTAATATCGAATCTGCTCAAATTGCCAATCTTCTCGCTCACGACATGGATAAACAGATTCTTACTGCACATTGGAAAATGGCACTAATAGCCGAGAAAATACATCAATTTACATGACGCGGGCAAAAACCCTCCCAGTTCCACTAAAGTAAAGCGTCACAAACCATTCGTATTCACGCGCAGCACAGTGAATATAACAGTTAAGGCGATCTAATGTTGTTACCTATTGAATGGCCGAATAATTTCCCGTTCACGCCGGGACTCGCAAATGCTCAAAATGCAAACACGGCAAAGCATCCCGGATCGCCGTTTCGACCCCTGGCTATCCCGTGTTACTCGCACCCCTATAAATCATAATTTACTTTATCTCGATCGCACCTTGGATAAAATCCTCGGAACAGGTATTAGCTATCAAAGCGAAGAGATTCTAAGAGACGTGATGAGTATATATTACGGACAGGAAAAATGTTTACCTTCTCTGCTGTTTCGCACGTGTTTTTATTGGCAATTAGTCGGATTTATAGCTGGTAATGTGATTTTAGGTTTGCAGCTTTCGCTTCTGTTTAAAACATAGGCTTTGCTATTACTGGAGAAACTGATCAGAATTAAAGACACCTTCAATATTTTTTAAGGCCTACTTACTGTCTTGGTAATCTCAAAAATGGAGGTAAAGATTACCTGAACTAGCCTCATCTTTATAGAAAGTATGTGTGTATAGTTTCCATCACAATACCAAAGGTCTTCTGGAATTTTCCAAACCGACATCTTTATTCAGATCGGTAAGCTGTGTAAACAAGATACAAAGGTGGTTCATGCGTGGCACGGCGAGAGGGATTCCTACGTGCCTCTTTGTGATGGCCTGTCGTGTTACTGGGTCACCTCACTTCCTACTGCATAGAATATTGAGTGACCAGATTGTGAACCGGTCACCGATGCTGGGCTATTAAAAACTATATTGGCAATCTTAAATTGAAAAGACTTTGTCTGTTATTCACCACTACCTCTATTTAACCATAGAGGTCATAAATATAGGACTGCTTTAACAATATGTCTGATGATATAGAAAACTTCAACGTGTGAAAACTCTAATGTCGCCAATGCAACTTTAAGGGCGTTTACACATTACGCCTCTTGAATCGCCTTAGGCTGCACTAGTCAAACATATTGTCTATGAAACCTTATGTTTTACGCATCAGTGGCGGCGTCGAAGTTACCACCAAATGTAAAAGTTTGGTTGACAAAACGCTGCCGATGCGGCGTAATGTGTAAAGCGCCTTAGGGCGCACTTTCTCTAGAGGGATGTCATATTTTCGTCGTTTTTATTTAGCCATTTTGGACTGAAAATGATCACTTCAATAGTTTTCCATTCGTTTACAATTTTTCATGTACGTAGAAACTTCGTTCCCTTTATTGTACTTCCTTTGAATCGTAAATGGTTTTAAAATTGTTAATTACTGAATGGCAGATACATAATACATATTAATTCTTCAGTCCTTTAGTACATTTCTGCATGGCTTACGTTATTTTTAATTATGAAATGCTTTAAGCTACAAATGAATGAAGAATTGAAATGCCTGAATGGCGGGCAGGTGAGGTATTTTATTTTTTTGTGAGGGTATAATTTGGTTTTCAACAAAAGACGAAATAAAAATAATGAAGAGATATGAATGGATTAATGAAGAGGCTTAATCATGGGGCTTGTGAGGTACTTAACCTCCCCTTACCGTGGCATGTCCAGGTCAATTAACTGAGTGTTTAGAGAGCTGTGTTATTTTTATATTTATATTTCGCTTAGGAAGTCTGTTACACTGTTTTTACCTAAGGCAATATGTCTATTCTTGACCTGCCTAAAATTCTGAGCATCAATTCTTGTAAAGAAAGTGCAAAGAAAGTGTCGATGGGATGTGTTACTTGGTTCAAGGATTGAAGCAGTTCGATTATTTCTTTATATACTAAGGTAATAATAAGGAAATAATCGTTTAAAAAAATGTTTACTTAAGCCTGAAGAAACTACAAGTACGCAAATCACTACAATAATTCTGACACATAAAGCCATTAGGATCATTGTTGCCGTCACTGCCTTTTGTGACTTCGGGTTAAAAAGGGTCAAGTGTACATTGTCGGGACAATTCACAATGTACATACACCCTTACCTCAATACAGGTATTAATTTAAAGTCATGGTGTCCCTTTATTAATTAACGTGTAAGGGTACTTTCGGGATACGGTAATTCCCGGATTACCTGAGTTTCAATTTACACGTTACAGCTAATTTACTCTCGCTTCACTCAGCCTGGGGAATATTGTGCGTTGAAAGGCTGTCGCTACGGTAAGGCTGTAAATTAAAAGTTAGCTGGATTAAGTGTCATTATTTAGTAGAGCTGAAAGCTTCGTGTAGTCTGCTTTACGTATGATGTTCATAATTTCGTTGCAGTACCTAGTACCTAACCAGAGCTTTATTAAATGGAACAAGCTTGTAATTATTGAATGTATGTATTTAAATTCACTCAAAAATATTCCATAACGAAGCCGCAAGAAGATGAAAATAAATTTTCATTCAATGATTTTTTATTTAATTTTTCGTATGAACTCATCGAAACGTAACAACCGCGAGAAAATTCACCTCAAAATTCTCTTTACTTCCATGAGTTCGTAGCCAGAAAACCTGTGCTATAATCCCTCGATTCGGCCGTCAGCCGTCCAACTGCCAGTTACCTCGTCAATCGTCACCAGTCCGTCAGCTACCGTTGTGGAGGTAATTGCATCGCTGATATTTACACCGAATTCAGAAACGCGAATATTGAAGGCATTTTCCATTTCCAAAAACTGTAAATAAGTCACGTTCAGAACGTAAAATAATTCCAATGAAATCTGTGGTTGCGAATTCAAGCATAAATAATGCTTTTAGATCAAGAAAGTACCACACGTATTTTCACTTAAAACTGTACATGAAATTGTTTCTTTAACTTAGTTAGTACATCAACCACTTGAAACTTACGAAAAACAACGATACATCATGCAACAATTTTGCCGACTTGCACTCTGAGAATCGAGTTTCAAACTCCAACATATCAATCTCTGTAACTCCCCAAGTGTCTGTCTGAACCACATCTGAATAGTTTAAAACGCATTAGAATCTGTCTATCATTGTCTACGTGATGGATCCTTGCATAATATCCCTTTCAAAGTGACATTCATTATACCCGGCAGTCGACTGGATACGACATTTGTCTACGGTGGGTATCTAGTAAACTCAAAGTAATCTACCATTTGTAACCGTCTAGGGGCTTCCTTCTCTGCTTCAAGACAAATTGTTCGACTGAGGGTGGTTGCATGACCTCACTTGCGTCGATGCTTGTACGTGTACAGATGGCTTGTTCCCATTTGTGATTCAAAGGTTTCGTTACATATGCAAATATTCTGTACTGATTTTCGATAAAAGGCTACCTTTAAAATGTTTTTTTTTAACAATATGTCAAGTAATTTTGTATTAACATATAAAATGATGTACTCCAATTTATGCTTCTGTTTATCTATACTAATATTACAAAGAGGAAAACTTTGTTTGTTTGGTTGTAATGAATAGGCTCAAAAACTACTGGACAGTTTTAAAAAATTCTTTCACCATTCGAAAGCTACATTATCCACGAGTAACATAGGCTATATTTTATCCCGGTACGGGCAGTGGTTACCACGGGACGCGGGTGAAACCGCGGGAAAACGGCTAGTGTTGGAATAATTTGAAGGCTTTTGACGGTGTCCCTAAACGTTTAGAAGTGGTTTTTAAACTGCTGTAAATGCTATATTAATGGTTGAAATAGCCTTCTTTACAAAGGGTGTATTAACATTTCTCATAATTTATTACAATTACATTCATAAACAGGGTTGTTATACTTAATGTATGAATCAAATCGTATTTAGGATTTTCTTGGAAATGCTATTATATAAATTTTAATCATCCAATGTTTTGAATAATTGTTGATTTTCCAGAAACAAAGTACACAAAATACCTTCCGAGAACTATGAATAATTGCTTTGTTTATTTTTGTATAGTTTAATTTAGCCGCCAGTAATACTTTGCGAGGCTAAATCGTAAAAGGCTTAAAGGGTTTCATACATATTCCCACTGTGGATTAAATTGTATAAATTGAAAAAAAATTGTACCACTATTGTGTCAAATGAAATCCGGCTATTACGTACGACTTATTTTTTAATAAAAACGCTGGATTCGATCAGGTTTGATAAAATTCTCATGGATTTGACTGCAATCGAGTTCCTGGTATCAAAATAAATTAATAATAAAAACATATTGGACTTTTTGTGGGAACATTTTTTGACATGTGTCAACAAATTTATAGTACAGACTGAAGAGTATTCATTCGTTAAAAAATAAAAAGATTTATTCGGTAGATATAAATTATTAATATTTTCTTTTACTGTACTGTCTATAGTAATAAAAAACTTCCGGAGGTGGGAAATCGCTGTAGGGGCAGCATGAGGGAATGTCAGACTCTTACTCTAGAAGACTATGTGTTTCACCGCAAAACGTTTTTGTTGATTTTCTGTTGAGAGATTTGTTGCACTTTCAGTTTACTATTGTGAAATTACTGCATGAAGAAGAAATAGTTATTTGTTATACAAGAGTGCAAAGTTGCTTTTTAACCGCGTGCTCAATTTTGATGACCGAGCAAGCGAAGGATTCTAAAATTGAAACACGAGCGTAGCGAGTGTTTCAATAATTAGAATCCTGAGCGATAGCGAGGGAATCAATAGAGCACAAGGTGAAAAATCTTTGCACTCGAGTGCAACACGTAACTTTTCATCCCACCTCATCGAGGAAATGCAAAAAACAAAATGGCACGCACATATGAGTATCAAATTAAATAGAAGTACGTATTAAAGTTCATTTATTTGAAAACGCAGTTTAAAAATGAAACGAAGTTAAAAATCTATGTAAAAACAATAATAAAAATTACTTAATTAATTGAATAATTATTTTAAGCAGTATTTTATTTATTTAATATGTATTTGTTTGAAAAGTCTTATCAAGATTGTCACAAATGGAGTATTGCACACGATGTTCTAAATTCAAATCACTTTGCCGCTCTAGAGGATAAAAACGACTTTTGCGCTCAGATATCAAAGGGTAAAACTACTCTTTCCGAGATGGTGGGATGAAAATAAAATAATCAACTCACTAAAATTAATATGTACTTTGTGTTGTATCTAGTTAGTGATAGGTACGTAATGGACGAATCTTTCGAATTATAGATGATTTAATTTACGCAAACCGATAAGTCATATTTGTGAGTTTAAATGGACATATGACTTAATAGAACGGAACCAAACTAATATTCTAAGAGATAAGCGATTCGACTTTTATTCCGACCGATACCTCCAATTCAACTGGCTTTCAACGTTTCTTATTGTCTATTTGAAGCCAAAACTTGTGATGCAAAATCAAAAAAACATAAAATTACTTTCCTATTAACAAAATTACCTACATGCACGGCGCCTTAAAAGCTATTAAAGTTTCAATAAAACTAATTTCTAGAAGGTTCTACAACAAACCTTTTAGTGTCATCCGTGTTGAGCTCCAAGGATTATCTTAACGCAGTGACGTTTTATTGTTGCTAATAAAACCAGTCGTACGGAAGGTGTAGTACTACAGGAACGCAGTAAAACTAATGTTTACAATTAATCTGGAAATGCTTTCACGCGCACTCTACAAGTTTTTAAGTGCCTTTTGTTTCAGTGCAAGTTATAGGTATGTTTTTGAAGGATTATTTTTATTGTTAGTCAAGTATAAAAAACAATAGCAAGAACTCTGATTTTATACTCATTATCATGCTACCTTAATCGCCAAGCTTGCTGCTTTGTTCATCCATTTCTGTACAAGCTTCATCCATCATCACAAGTTATTTCTTTTCCAGTAGCAATATGGTCCATCCATGATGTCTTTGGCTTAATGTCATTCTGAAGCTTTTTAATCCACTCATGAGACTAAACCGCGGGTGGAAACCAGTCGTTGAATAAAATGCAGTATCCACAATACCAATGATAAGCGCCAATCCTGATAGCAATAGCGCATAAAATACTAACAATTCTAAAACTCTTTTGTGAACCAGAACACCATTTCTCCATATCGTTTGAAACGTTTCCTCTCAAAAGATAAGCTGCTGACAAGCTCAATATTTATATTTTATTTCACATCTTTATGTTCAGCCAAGTATATTATACTTTAACGTCTATAACAAGCTGCTTGAACCAGCCATTTTATATGGGTTTTATTTTATTTTTATGTTCTGCTGTTGGTATCTCGTTACTAGACTCCTGTTATGTTCATTAATATAAGACTAGAAAAACTATTTCTGTATGTTATGTATAGAAATCATTGTTTGCATCTATGTCCAAAAATATAGGTTTCTTAAAAATAATTTATACTCAGGCAATACCTAGGTATTTAGTGCAATAATTAGTTAGGAAAGTAAAAACCGAAAATGTTTATAATTATAGAAAATCCTAACAATACCAACTTCGCGTATTTTACTCAACTTAAGCATACAGCGAGGAAAGAACAAGATTTACACGTGGTCAAAATTTCGTCTTCGTATTTACGTCAGTTGAAAACACACACACACAAAGATTTTTTAATCAAACAAAAATAAAGTTCCGAAAATAATTTCGATTGTTTCAATTAAATTGAATTACAATGACAATTAAACTTATGGCCGTGGCTTGTTTGTTGATGCCTCTGCTCGTGACATTGATGGATGCCGTGTCCTACACCAAATTGTAAACTTGGCACAAACATTTGCCAAACTTGGCCAACTTGGCTTCCAACAGCCAAAAAGTTTATATATTTTTCAACTGTTTGAATTGCTTTCGGCTTCGAATAAGATCGTATCGGTTTCAAATCTGATTCGAAATTTAAAAGTGGTCTGTGGAATTGTGTTATTGTGCTTGGCTTTTTTAAGAGCACAGATAACGTAGTCAAGAATTAGATAACACAGTTAAACTTTTTTACAGTAACGTAATTATTGAATTTTATTGAACTCCTTAAAACCTATAAAGACGTTTTTAGGTTTCGTATTCAGTTAAATACTTAATTTTACTATTAGTTTTTATTGAAGTATATAGAGCTTCTAAATTACCAAGCCTTTGAAATAAGTAGGTTTCAATGTAAAGATATGGGCATGTGAATCACGTAACAAAACGCAACACTTAATTGATTTACTCCAACCGCGAATTTTTTTTTGATTTCGTTACGATGTTCTTTCAAATTATTTAATAGCTTTTTAAAAAGTCCTTCGTTCACTTGTTTAAAAGCTGTTTGAGACAAATCCAAACAAAGAACAGACATACAATTTAAATATTTGTTTAATTGCGTTTGTCTTTCAAACGGTTTTCAAACAGAATTAGGGCGAAGGTATTTAATTTAAAAAAATAACCCAGACAGCTATAGGATTACTCATTTTGTTTCAGATTGTATGTAAAGTCTGATATATTCTAATTATTTCAATTGATTTGAAAAAAAATACGCAAGTTTTAAAAAATGTTGGAAGCCTTTTGCAGGAACATATATTGTAAATTGCTGTATAATATTTTTTGTACAGTTTCAGAATCAGTAGGTAAGAAAAAGATAGTCCTATACATCAACTTACAAACTGCAGGTTGCTGTGGAAATTACTTAAACCCAGGAATTGAACTCAAGTCCCAGTGTACGGCGGACGCGCGAGCAACCACTAGACCAGCGAGCGGGGCAGTCCTTTAAATAACCTACGCATTATAAAAATAATGTCATAACATTAATAAAAGCATATTTTTATCACACACAATAATACAATTTGTTTGCCAATAAAATTGGCAAATAACACCGTAGTGCTCATAAAAATGATATAATCGTCTAATAAAACGAAAGGGTGCCAATAAAGCGACCCTTTTAACGAAATATATTATTTACTGTTCCAATATCAAGGTCGTTTGGTTACTATAAATCCGATTATTTGATTCTATTCGTGAATTTTGATGGATAGCCCTTTGGCTGGATTATATCGCTCGTATTCTCATGCCTCTCTATCTTCGATCGAGGTTATGTAACAAATAATGATATATCTATGGTCGCTTCTTTCTATCAGTAGTTTTGTATAAGATTATTTGGTTAACTGATTCCAAAACTTTACGTAGGTACTTATAATTTCATGATTTCAACTTCGAAATAATATAATTTACTATTTTGAATACAAACTGTCGACATTAGACAAACTACGCAAAATGTAGCCTCCTTAGTTATAAACGACCTAAATGTTCAATTACTCATACCAAACACGAAATAAAATAATATTAAATACTAGCTTCTGCCCGCGACTTCGTACGCGGATCCTGTCCCTTATGCCAGCGACTACGGGGTCAGCAAAATCAAAGATCTTAATCGTCTGATATTGAATTTTAAGAGCCCGTTGACTTGAAAACAACGGGATATGCATTAGAAACGTTCCATATATTTAATTTTTGTACTTCAACGGCAAAAGCACAGCAGACTAAACAAAACGCTGAGAACTGAACCGCAATAGACGCGACCATAGGGATAAATGTAGTGATTCTAATTAGTCCGCATTTAAGTTGTGTGTGGCAAAAATATTACACGTATTACGTAAAAAACATTAAATAGATGACAAAGTCGTGGTGACTTAGTGGAAGTCGTGGTGGTTTAGTGGGTAGAGAACCAATCTCTCAAGTATGAGCGTGCGTCTTTGATTCCAGGTCTGGCAAGTACCTGCCAATGCAACTTTTCTAAGTTCGTATGTAGGTACTTTCTACGTATATTTTGGATACCAATGACCGTTATTTGGAAGGCTTAAACTGTAGGTTCCGGCTGTCATTGAACATTCTTGGCAGTCGTTATGGGTAGTCAGACCAGTAAGTCTGACCAGTTTTACCAAGGGTGTTGGGTTGAGCGGGTAACCGGGTTGTGGAGGTCAGATAGGTAGTCGCTCCTTGTAAAACACTGGTACTCAGTTGCATCGTGACTGGAAGTCGACTCTAACATAATTGGGACAAAGGCTCTTGAGATAATAACGACAATAATAATGAGATATAAGCACCGCAGGACATCTGAGGCTGATGACGGGGTAGCTACCCGCGGGGCTGTATATACTGAGTTCTCCAGGGAGAGTATACTGCCCCCATCTCCGGCAGGTCAGAGTGAACCATGACGGGGGTAGGTCTCAAGCCTCTGGCTTGGCTTGGCCGTCCAGAGTGGAGTCGCTAGAGCAGGGTTAGTAGCCCTGCTCGGAGGATGCCTCGTGGTAAGTGACCCACAGGGAGCGCGTAATCTGCGTTTAAAATCCGCCGAGGTATTCTCACACTTCAGCCGCTCATGTCCCTGTTGTCCTCTTGTTGCTATTCAGTGACTGATTCCCGGGGGCCCAGTAAGTGAGCTGGCGAAGTCTCCACCAGCAATTTTTACATGTATCTAATACATTGTCATCGGCAGGTGCCATAGTTCCCGTAGTTTCCCCATTCCTAGTCCATTAGCATCCCATCACAATAGCCCAAGTAATTTTCATCCACAGTTAGCGGTATGGTATAGGGATTGTCTTTTTTTTAACGACGTCCACCGAGGATTGTCCTTGAGTTCATATTTCTATAGTGTATAAAGGGATAATCGTCGGTTTTGTGTCACCATACCTATTTCATAACATTCGTTTCTATACATTTTAAGTGTAGTATTGCTCTTGAAGTTCCACATCAGGTGTTCCAGATCTTCGATGTATATACGTCAATAAAGAGTGCTTATTAGATTGAACCACTTTTGCAAAAACGTCATATCTTTATATGCTATAGTCTAGCTGGGCTCCTGGGGTTCCACATCAGGTGTTTTACATCTTCAATTTTTATAAGTCAACAGAGAGTGCTTATCAGATTGAACAACTTTTGCTAAAACGTCACACCTCTATATGCTATAGTCTAGCTGGGCCCCTGGAGTTCCACATCAGGTGTTTTAGATCTTCAATTTGTATAAGTCAATAGAAAGTGCTTATCAAGTTGAACAACTTTGCTAAAACGTCATACCTGTATATGGTACAAAGAAGCTGGGCTCTTGGGGTTCCACATCAGGTGTTCCAGATCTTAAAATTTATTATCTCAGCTGAAAATGCTTATCACATGAAACAATTTTTGCTATGGCACCATTTTGGTATCTCTTATAGTTTTGTTGGTCTGTTGGTGTTCTGCACCAGGTCTTCAAGTTTCGAAGATAAATTATAGCCTATATGTTGACCAGGCTTAATACTGATACAACAAAGAAAAAATCATTGAAATCCGTCCAGTAGTTCCGAAGATTAGCGTGTACAAACAAACAGACATACAGACATACAGACATGCAGACATACAGACATACAGACAGAATTTTTTTTTTGGATTTGTGCTCCATTACTGTTTCTAAACCCCACCCAATTATTTTTTTTTTAATATATTCAATGTACAGACACAGTTTTTTTACAGATTTATTATATGTATAGATTTAGGGCCTATTCATACGACATTTCAAAGGACCGGAACATCTGTTAAGTTTATTTACAGCTCCAAAATTATCTTTACAAAAATGCTTTGATTAGAATATCGGTCTCGGTAAACGACAGTTTTTCTTAACACAAGTGTTTACTTTGAAAATTGACGTGACAATTCCTACTAAACAGTTATTTTAGGAAAAGTGACGTTATGTTGATTGTGAACTTAGCTTTGAGCATTGGGTTTTCTATACTAATATACATAGGTACTCTTTAGGCTCTAAAACTACTGAACTTATTTGAAAAATTCTTTCACTGTCGGAACATAGTAGTTGGTTCCACAGTAACATAGGGCTACCTTTTAGGCCGGTAAGGGCAGTATTTCCCACGAGACGCGGGTGAAACCACGGAAAGTCGGCTAGTATACAAGACAATTTGATTCAACTTTGTTTCGATATAATTGATTTGTGCGTCGCAAAAATGTTTATGTATTATTATTTTCCTTGTTCCGTAATATTCGTGAAGAATTAACTGTACTCGAAGATTCATTATATGTTTTTGGGTCAAGTCATACACGTGAATCTCATTCAAATCAAGATATCATAACAATATAAGAGATTTATATTTATTTTGCCTCATTCTCAACGTGCACGTTTAGTCAGTTTATTTTATTCTTGCTCGTTTTATAGATAATTACGATTTAAAATTTTGAGTTACTGAATATAATTGAAAATGAATAAATCCTTGACAAAATAAGGCGTACCAGTCACCCAAGTGTCTTAATACATTAAGTAAATCTCTCATAGAAGTCGCATCCTTTCCACATTTGCCGTATAAAAGTTCAATCCACGTCACCCACTCTATTAAATTAACCAGTTCCATAGAGAACCATGAAAAGACCAAGCAACTAAAACGTTCGGCCATTTGATGAAAAACGCGACTAACTTTGTATTCACCGTATTCATTCACGGTAAAATGTGGTGCACAATTTAGAGAAGAGGGCAGCTTAGCACAGAGCGCTTGTTGAAACAAAATCGTGTTTGATTTGTGGAACTCTGCGTGCGTTATATTTGTATCCATTCGATCTGTTTATGGTGAGCCATCTCGCTTTCATCCCAATATAAACACATTTTTATTCCGATCCCATGCTAATAAAATGCAAATTGGGCCCTTTCAGATTAGGGTTTAGCAATTCCCAACAAATGTTTCCTATTGAATTTTATTTGATTTCCTTAATTGCTGACCGTTGTTGGTACCTATCTGTAATACTTAAGGCTCCAGCAGACCGGATGCGTATGCGTAACCACGCGCGTAGTCACGCGCGTAGTTACGGCGTAACCATGAGTTGTAATGTATGGAAATGTATGAGACAGGCCACACCGCTTGCGTAACGACGCGCGTGTCTACGTTACGCAAGCGGTGTGGCCTGTCTCATACATTTCCATACATTACAACTCATGGTTACGCCGTAACTACGCGCGTGACTACGCGCGTGGTTACGCATACGCATCCGGTCTGCTCGAGCCTTTATTGGACCATGGCCATTTTAATTTCGCTGTCCGACACATGTTTGCATCAATTAATCCAACGAAAAACCAAATATGAATAAAATGTTTCATTCATTAGTGATGTGATTCAGTTCGGAAATTGTTAAAACAACGTAACTGACTTATCGAGTGGAATTGTTTTTTCTTTTATTTGTAGTGTTGTGTTTCAGAGTTATTTGTTGTTGGTGTATAAGAACTGAAACATTTGTAAGTAGTACAGGGTTAGAATAAATTTACCTCAGTCTTTCAAGATTGTAGGTACAAATGTAAATCAATGGATATCTTTGAAAGGGATCTAGATACATGTCTAGACTCCTAAATTAGTTTAGACTGAATAGTTCGTAAAACAGCCGCATGTATCATCTGGATATATATATTCTTCTAGTGAAGTCTAGTTACATTGTGGTTGTACGTAGAGGTAATTTAAGTAGACGACTTACATTTTATTGCGTGTAATATGACAAACAAACCAACGCTCACTTTCGCATGTATTTTATTATTAGCAAGGATGTTCAGAGCCGCTTAGGTAAAGTTACATATTTATCAATCTCTTTGATATCTACTTTGAACTCTCTGGTACGGGGTACGATAGATATAGGTAAGTACATACTTCTTAAGTTATGTTATTTGTAGTTCGTAGTCCCTTAACGAAGCTAAAAATAAAATCTTATGAACGTTATATTTATACTACAAAGTCTATCAAAGATAAAGGCATCGGTCACACCATATAATTAAGTTAGTATTCAGAGATCTAATCAATTAAATATCTTACTTAATTATGTATTAATCAACTACATTCAGAACGTGGGTGTTTCATCAGATTAAATGTTTTTAGCCTTCATTACTTTTATCTTGTAACCTAGTAAAAAGGCTCGTTTCCCACGCAATGGTAAAAAGGTCATATCTTTTGCTTAAAAAGGAAGACTTACTAATAACCTTTTTACTAATAAGGCTTGTGATTTAATATGACTATATGGCTTTTGGATATATAAACCTACAGGCCAATTTGTCGGAAAAAGTAATTTAATATAATAATCCAGCCTTATAAAGTAACTTACTTATGGCATCTTTTCTGAATTTAGAAGTTTTTAATTTATACCAATTTAATGTAGAAGTTTAGTGCTTCCAAGGTGACTTAGTTAAAAATAAATTTACCTAGGTAAAGATATATATAACAGGCGCAATAAGTCAATGTCTACAGATTTTTTTGGCAATTATAAAGTGAAAAACAAACATTGGAATTGAAAACCTTCTCGTTTGTGAGAAGTCGGTTGTTAAAAAAAAATAACTAGTCAGGAGCGGTATTCTCATAACCCAGCCACATTACAACCAAAAAGCATTACTTTATAATTTTCACACCCAGATTTCATCCCAGATCCTGTTCTACCAACACAGTCACCCACCCAGATAGAGAATTCACACCGGTCGCCAACAAATTATACTCAAGACGTACGTTATCCGACATTTTCTGTTTCATAAATCTCCATTTGGAAGCATAGCGCCCCTGAATAGGCTCGTTAGTCATAAATAACCGAACTCCAGTCGTTATCTCTCATTCAACCAACCATAAGGTGTGCACGTTCTCTTACCCTGTTTTTTTTTCGGGAAAAACTTTAAAATTTTCTTTGCTTTTTGCTTGAAGATTTTTCTTTTTGCAATAAATGGTTAATTAAGAAGACATGTCTGTGTTTTAAATATCTTTTATATAACATGGACACATTATAGATCGATACTAATGTAATAAAGAGGAAATACTTCTTTAGTTTGTTTGTACCCTAGAGGCTCCGAAACTACTGAACGGATGTGAAAATTTCTTTCAATGTCAGAAAGCTTCACTCTTATATAGGCTATATTTTATAGTAGTTCCCAGGAATGCGGGTAAATCGCGGGAAATTAGCATGTTTTGTATGTACATATTTTTTGCAATAAATGGCTAATTAAGAACTCACGTGTTTAAATATTTTTTTCATAACACGGACATTGAATAAAATTATTTACCTATAATTTATATTAACACTCTTATACATTTAATTTGCATTTATAAGCTGAATAAAAACTTGTTATGGCTTTAAGCATACGAAGCTAAGTTACTAGTTCAACGTGTTTGAAAGACCCTTTTGTAATAAATTACAGTGTGGCTGTTGAAAAGCCTTTTGTGAGAACATTAGTTATTTATTTTATATTGTGCCACCGGCTATGTACATTAGGTATGTGGGATTACAAAGAAAAGTTGGATTTAAAGCTTTGAAGAAACTGGATCATATTTTGAGTTCCAATTACCTAAATAAACTACTTTAGGAATATTTTTTATCTCTATTAAATAATATATTTAATTTTAATAATATTGAAGAGTTTCTTGGCTGGATTGATCGTCCTAAGCCCTCATGAGTTCAGTTATCGACGAAGGGTAAAGGCACCTTTTTATCCGGGTGAGCAGAGGTGTTTGCTGGCATATTATTCCAGTATCAACTAAGGCCTACATACTCCATTCCTTTACCCATATAAATAAACTTAAATACCCAAAAAAATGGCTATATTTCATACAAAAACACAGCGGCGTAGTCACGAACATTGCGTTTGTACACAATATTTACGCGCTAAAAGCTTTTGGCTGTAAAACGTTAATGTCTGTGTTTCCTTCGCGTTTCTCTCAGCATTGACTGTGAGATCTCCATTCTAAGGATGCAATAAATTACTTCCTACCTTTTATTTACAAGCGAACAGGTGTCTGTCAATTTTAATATGAGTTTGAGTTATGCTCTGTTTCTAAATCAGCAAATCTTTTTTACGGAAACGCTCGTTTTGCTTAAAGACGGCAGTTTTTCGACATGAACCAGTTAGGGCCCAAGTTGAACGACCACAGAAACGCAAGTATTTTTGAACACCATGCCTTATGAAGATTCTTAATCTACTTATCTCCGTAAATCTTTATTCAAGCTTATTTTTACCCATAAATGCCACGTGATTTTCACACTCATCAAAAATCATAAGTTTGCACCTAAAATTCGAGCTAAAAATGTCGTTAAAACAGTAATTTAATTCGGTCCCAAACTAAATATATTTTAAAAGAGCACTTAACAGAATTCGCGTCATTCACAGTAGAGTGAGAACGATTGGAGTGAATGAAGTCTTCAACGTAAGATCTTCATACGTTCACTCACACCTCTGTACCTCTCTGGAATTAAGCAATTTTAATTTGAAGCTTCAGTAAAGGTGCGTTTACAGATGAAATATAATTTTACACATGATATGTCCCCTTTTCAAGAGGGTATTGTGGCAGCGTTGCAATTATTTTTAAAGACGCCATAGCTATGGTTTGTTATAAGATTAATAGGTAATTCCTTTGAGATCTTCTTACAGACTCATTAATAGTATTTAAATATGATATTCAGCGTAAAGGATTCAGTGTTCTTAATATCCCTAAATACTCTTAAACCTATGAAAGAAGTCTAGAGGTTGGCTTTCCATTAGTGTTAATTCCTACTTTTCTATATAAACATATAGACAGTATAACATGGCCTTATCCGTGTTCTCCAGCTCACACGACTCGCTTAAAACTTACCCGGAGTTTGATGTCCATAATTAGCTTTACGTAATTCCGTAATTCCGTTAATGCCACTCCCCTTAAATTAGACTCATGCTGTCCAATTAATGGTGAAAATTTTTAATCGAATAAACGATAAAACCATACGAGTTTGGATATTCAACCGTTAACTTTATAACTCAATTTTCCAAATTGAACAATAAACAGATAGCTAGAGTGAATCAACAAAAATGTTTCAAATTTTATTGTGGCTTCCATGTGTGTTTTAGTTAAATAAACTCTGTGTGTTTTCATTGTACGAAGTTGTTTTTGAAAACGAACGCGTTAAAAAAGTCAAAGGTCGTGTGTCAAACACGCTGAATATTCCAATACAGTTGTTTAAATTCGGATTTTTGAGGGTTTTTATTCTTGTATCTTTGTGATTTTTCCTGACTGTCAGATCACAGTTTATGGCTTCTATCCTTGACTGAGTAAACTGTTGACCAACTTTTGACTAAAATGCTGGATAAGAACATTGTTGCTTTCAAGTTATGACCATGTTTCTGATTGGTTTGCTTAAGCAGAATAACGCTCTGATTAATCATGTAATTTATCTTAAACAAAACCTATATACAAACCAGTGGCGAGGGGTGGTTTAATGAAATAGGGAAGCCGCAGCAAAAAAAAAAACTGGGGGGGGGAGTACTCAGGGATGGGGAGAGGTAATGGAGGTAATTTCTCAGTCCACCTTTTAGCACTGACTGAGAGACTGATAGTTTGAACATGTTTTCTCGAGGAATTCGGCAGATTATTAATATCTATAAAACTTTATTATCTTTAGTTAGGTATATTAACTACTAGATCTGAGAAAAGTTGGCACTAGAAACAATAAATTTTAAGTATTTAATTTACAACGGCCTGTTAGCCATTCATATTTATCGTAGGTATATGTTTCATAAATCCGTCAGGACGTTAGTAATTTTAATATTGACGTAATATAGGTAGGTAATTCACCCGTACGGCGTGCCCGAGTTTTAAAACACGATTTTATTCTCAAAACTTAACCTTGAAAAATAGGTTCCTTCCTAAAGTAAATAATCTGTCGGAAAACAATCTAATGCGATAAATGCTATCCTAGTTAGGGACACGAAAAAAGTATCGATGCTTTGTGGTATCGAGTACATTCCAGTTCGATACCGATACTTTTGTACTCGATACTTTACATTCGATACTTTTACTCAATAAGTACTTTTTCCCAGGTATCGTATCGAATGAAGAATTTATTATATATTTATATTTAAAGCGCCTTCTAGCTCACTCGTTGAAAACTTTATAAGACATTCTGTCTTAAAAAAAGAAGCGACATATGATTTCTGGAGCCACCATAAGAAGTTGGCACACACTAAAAAACAAAATAATAAAGCAAGTTCTTCATCTTCATCACAGCCTGAAATGAAGGATGAATTAAGCTACTACTTATCGGCACAGGTTTCGCCACTTTCAGTAGATCCCTTAAAACAATGGGAAGATATGAAAGTAGTATTCCCAAAATTATATAATGGGCACGAGAATGAATATAATATCAATCCCTGCGACGTCAGTACCTTCAGAACAATTATTTTCTAAAGCAGGAAGTACCATCACAAAAATTCGAAACCGCTTATCTCCAAAAAGGCTCAACAAACTTCTATTTTTAAGTGACTACGGAGGAGGAATGGGATCTTTAATCTACTACGCGGGTGAAACAGTGGGACACTGCTAGTTTTTAATATACCTCAAATAACTTAATATTGTTTCCTTTTGCTACATTTTCGATTTGTTTCATTCATTCCATTTTATATTTTTCTATTAAAGTGTACCAATAGCATTCGTTTTTTATGTCCTGCTGAACTGAACTAAAACTGACATTATTTACTGACTGATATTGACCTAGCAAATGTTCTAAAAAAGTACTCGATACCTTGAAGTATCGATACTTTTGTTTCGATACTTTAATGAGTACGATACTTTATTATCGATTCTACTCATGAGTACGGTATCGATACTTTTGCTTCGATACCGTGTCCCTAATCCTAGTCAAGTTTTAAAAATAGGTACACTAAAAAGAAACCTGATGCAAACTGTCTACGTATCAAAATGACTCATTTCAACGTAGGTCTCTCTATTTTCACTACACACACAGTACTTGGACTGAGTACCAGGTCACAGTGCGATCGCGAGGATTAGTAGGGAGTAACGATACTGCGAACTACTATGAATACAAAAAAAATATAAATTCCCAAGTAGGGTCATTAAATCGCGGAGAATCTTAACACCGCGATTCAGGATTTGCATAAAAATGCACAACGCCATCTATGTTGACGTAATGTAACTAAAACACTTAAACTAACATAAAATATTGTACACACACGAACTATGTTATTTCCAAATGATACAATAAATTCAGTTAAGTAATACAAAGAAAAAAATGTTAATGGTATTATCTAAAACAAAATAAGAACTATGAGAGTGAATTTGTCTGATTTGTTTGTTTACATATTTGAGAGCTCTAAGCGCTGCCACTCGCGCGTAGACAGATATAGCTACTCTACTCTTGACGCGTTCTTTCTCGTTCACTCGCGAGTTTTGATTGGTGGAAGCCGCTCCGTGAGCCGGGTTACCGCTCGCCCATAGTTTGCGAACATCGCGTGGCGCGGCGTGGATGACGTCACGCAAGCGTAGTTTTGTATGGACGAGGAAGCCGCGGCTTGTTTAGTAGGAGCAAAATGTTTCAAGTAATTTATAGACAATTTTTTTTACGGTGGTAGGCGTTTTGTTATACCTACATATTTAAATTGTGTGGTTTAAATGATTATATTAATTATATCTATACCTATATTATACCTAACTTATACCTATGCTTCTTTCTTGAAATTCGAAAGGGAAGCCGATGGGAATCGGCTTATAGGGACGCCTCGCCACTGATACAAACAAACACTTGCATTCTGTCACTGAAAACCGTCAAAGCCAAACATATTGCTTAACATAATTTAAAATGCTCAAACGGTAACCCCATCCATCGCTTACTTTCAACGTCCAGCAAGTGTAATACCCGCAAAGGAAGGGTAACCGATACCCCGCCGTGGTTTCCCCGTAATGGGGGTAAATACACCCCGTCATTAATTCTCATAAACAAACTAGTGGCGAGAAGACGAACAAATTACCGTTTGTTTACGTTCGTACTGTTTTATAAGTGACTTTTGTTGAATGCTTTGTAATTATAGTTAGTTGGTACATAAAGTAAGTACAATACAATAGATCTTTTTTAGTTTACCTCCTGGAGAAAATCGGGTGTGCTTAGTTTGTCCGCTATGTGAAGGTGTAACTGCTTGTGGGATCGTATTTCTCAAATGGATAAACAGATTTAAATTCGGTTAAATGGATGCTAGTATTCCTGAACAATCTTATTCTGTTATGGTTATGGCCGTGCCCACTTTGTTATGGATTATAGTAATTATCTTGTAATCTACGAGAAGAAATAAATAACTTTTCGGATTACATAGAAGACGGTATTTACATATTGTCTGAGGCGCTAATCATTTCAATAAATCAACTTCTAAGCAATCATTGGTAAAAACTAGCTTACTAACCAATGTAGTACTCTACAAATCCACAACTACAGCCACCAAAATTAGCCGCACCAACATGTTAGGTTAGTTAGTGATAAGTAAACAATAATAGGTGAATCTATTAAAGCTGGAGCCGCGGGTGTCATGAAAATCAACTCATTCGCCGGACACACGCAAACACGGTGCACATCCAATTAGGCCCCACGAATGGGAATGGAAATTCGAGTCGTGCTGTATTAACCTTATTTGCTGGCAACCCTGATCCGAGTGTGTCCGGTTGCGGGTAGCTATTGTTCCGCGGCGAGCATCCACTAACTATATGCTGGCCAATCCAATTATAAGCCGGAAAGAAATCACGGTGTACTATGCTTGCGTATTGGATTATAAGGTGCGGATTGGGTTACAGTTTTGTAGAGGTTTGCTATGATTGCGTATGATAATATAGATACTAACGGATAGACAGATTCATAAACCATACGCTAGAGTCATGAGGGATATCACAAATTAAGAAATATAGATCTTAAGTCACAAGAACTGTGTAGTCTGCTTAATTTTTACGTTAAGTTTGTACCCAACCATTGTAGTTCGATCCTACATTGAAAACAAAGCCGATTTGCTCATAAATCCTTATTGTCCAAGTTGTTGCTTATCAACGGCGGATCCAGGGGGTAGGTCACAAGGTCATGACCCCCCCCTGGGCCAGGTTCAGGACAGAGGACCAATAACTGAAATGGTTAAACACGATGTTTTATGTTTTTGTTATAAGATAATTTTTATTCCGAGTGAATACCTAGGTAGATACCTACATAGTTACAGGTAGTTTTGCTGAAGAATTCGTGCTCGCAACGCTCGCTCTCTATTCTTTATTTACTCTTTATCCGTACCCAAAAGGAGGAAATGGGACCATGTTACTAAGAAACCGCTGTCCGGGTTGTCTACATTACATGCTGTATCTCATGCAGGGCCGTCTTAACCTATGGTGCAGGGTGTGCGAATAACCTAGGCGCCTCGATATCAGGGGCGCCGCGGGACGCCCCACCACCACGAAATTTCGAAGAAATTACACCCGATTGATAAAGAAGTTCCACATTGTATCATGATACTGACAAAAAGTCGCCTTCGCTTTGTTAGATTGATCATTTTGATTATTTTTAACTTTTAACATCCTCCAACTAAGTGAAAAAATTCTAGCTCGCTACGCTCGCGAGAAAATGACTATGTCTGTTCTGTATTTCTGATTGTTTATTATTGTTATTGACGCACCGAAACAACGAACACAAATGGCACTCGCTCTAATCACGGTTCCTTTTTACTTGCAAGTAATTCCCAGTCTGATTTGTGAGTCTTCAAACAAATAATTTAAAAAAGTTCGCGCTCGCTGCGCTCGCGGCTACTTGTTGATTCACAATGTATTTAATCAGGTGCTTTTGTGTCGTAGGCTCAAAAAAATTCGCGCTCGCTTCGCTCGCGCAATATTATATCTACCTTGCCTTGATAATTTCATAAGTCAAATATAGCAGAAAAAAATATTAATGGCGTCCTCAAAAACAAAACAGTTTGCGCTTCAGACTGCTTGTTACTTTACAGCGCTTTTTAAAACTTATGAACTTTTTGTGTCCCAAAATTAAAAAAATTGCGCAAATTTTTACAATTACGTTGTCCTGTCTCGACTTTCGTAACTTAAATCTGGGCAACAGTTTGAGCCTACAACATTTTTTAAGTCCTTTACCTACCTACTTGGGTGATGATTGCACCCAGGCGCTATATGAGCTAGAGACGGCCCTGATCTCATGAACCCTTACCAATAGTAAGACAGTTGAAGTTTTCACAGAAAATGTTTTACTGTTGCTGCAATAAAAAACGTACGCGCCCTTTTCTGCGTACACAATACTTTTCAAATTCTCGCGCTTTCTTGTATTTGTGTATATTTGTTATACAGCAAGAAAGGGTTTTCATCTACGTTTAGTCCTCGAACTGAAAAAAAAATTTTCGCGCTCGCTTCGCTCGCGCTTTTTTTAATTTCGCGGCTGTGATTATGTCCAAGAAATCGCGTTCGCTCAGCTCGGACCATTTTCTACATAAAAACACTTTTTTATCCTTAGTCCTCGACCTGAACAAAAATTTTCGCGCTCGCTTCGCTCGCGCTTTTTTATTTGGCACGTGTGTGTACTATAAATACCAGAAATTGCGCTCACTCTGCTTGGGCCATTTTCTACATGAAGACACTTTTCTTAACATTCGTAAAAATTTATACTACTACTTTTAATATGAAAAGAAGTATACGCTACAATATAAAAAAAATTGTGACTTGACCACGACTGTGTGACCTCCCCCTGGCGCCGAAGCTGGATCCGCCCTTGTTGCTTATGCGCTTTAGCGTTAGTGTTCGTAATCACAGAAGTACACAATCGTAGACAAGACAAATGTGTTTAGACTTTACAAATGTTTATCTAGATGCGGCACTCGGGCCGAGCGCAGAAGGCAAACGGTGGACACCATATTGCTGGTCAAATATGTACCTACTCGTGGTATATAGATGTTATGTTCTAGGAATTTAGGCTTAAGTAGCTTTAGGTAACAAAATGTATTTTTTAAAGTCAACCATTTATCCCGATATTTATTTACAACTGATTACTTATTATTCATGTTTACCTACTCATTTATAAAATAAGTTTTGACGTTTTTAGCGATGTTATTTTGACAAATAAAAAGTTGCCGGAGTAAATTTTTTTAGAAATTTTGAAAAATTACAAAAGTACACAAGTATACATTATAGTTCGTGTATTTACATAAACCTTAAAAGGCGTCGAACATGTATCTTAATAATTTTATTGTCTGGAAAGTTTAGCCCTTCAGAGCATTTCTTCGCAAAATTTTTACTTCTGATGGATCGCAGACCGCCGACCGTATCTTCCCCAACTTTTGTAAATATTGGTAGATATGGTAACCCGTTATTTCGGCCGACTATCTATCACTGTCCGTTGCAGAAACTAAACAAAATTGAGGGAGATATTTTCTGCTGTATATAAATATGTCAATAAAGTTTCGATGCGTGTGTTATATATTGTTATTGACGCTTTAAATAACTTAGTTTGATGTTTTGATTACCCCGAATGGGTGGATGAATTATGATAATGTTATTTACTAAAAGTTTTTGGCCCATCTGTATTGTTATGATAATGTATAAATAAGTGTTTACCTAAATGTATTTGATATGTTTATGGTAAGAGTTTGAGATGTTCTTTTATCGCATCATTAAGTTCAGTTCGAAATCAGTTACAAGTGTATACTAATGATACATTATTAGATGTTAGTTCAGATAGGTAAGTAGGTATATTTATCATGCCACATTTTATATTGACTAGGAAAATGTCGATCGAACTATGGCCTGCTACTGGTATATAAATACATAGGTTTGCAAAGTAAAGGAGAACATGGGAACAAATGAGAAGAATATATCAGTATTATAGAATAGCTCGTCTGCTCTCAGCTCCGTATCTACTAGACTAAAAAGATTTAATTAAGTAGGTATGCCAAACAAATCAAATTAAGGGCAACGAAGGTACTTGTTAAAGTTTTTCAAAACCTAAATTGCTACCCATGTAATCTAGTAAGAGCATGAAATTGGTTGAGTTCAAACACATAGATGCCTAATGTGTACTAATAAACGTGAATATTAGTAACAGGCTCAGACACATAACGTCGTTACCGCAATATCAAATAATTCCTACAACATAGTAATTGGCTTTATCTAATTTATGAGCATATCCCGAGAACGGAGTAGGCTAATTGCAATAAGCCAATTTCACATAATTTTGTCTTAGTTTCAAATTTGAGTTTGTACACTTAGAGCCATTGAATTCGGACAACTTTTAATCTGATTAAAATGCAATTCATAGATTAGGTATTTGTTAGGTGTGTGTTGTTAAATAAAAATAATAGATTATGCTTGTGTACAAAACATTTAATATTAAGTAGCGATTAAAAAATAAAATAAAGATTACACAACAGCTTGCTAGAAACTTGATTAATTTATCACACCCATTACTTATAGTGTGCACATTTTAGCAACAAACTGTCCCAAATTCATGGCTCTTGAGTGTAATTAGTGGTAGCTATGGAATGCGACACGTACATACTTCGTGTGAGTTAGTTCAGCAGGTGAATGTGCCTAATTCAATTAAACATCGTTGTAGGTAGTTGATATTTGGAAAGTTAGGAAAGTGTGTACCGTAAGTTATGTACCTAGAGGCACTTGAGCTACGAAGTTGTGTGATACAATATTGGCTTAGGGTTGTTTTTAAAGTGAGCCTACTTGCATCTTTTTCTTGTCATGTAATCATTATGTATTTTCACTGCTACATTGGCTTTAAAATACTCATTAAGTGACTCTAACTGATATTATACTACAAATTGATCGGAGTATAAAATGAATATGTCTAGAAAGGTTTTTCATTGGTTTTCTTAAATGTTATTTCCATAAATAATCAAAAATCTACATCGTATTTCTTTGGTTTGACTTGACATATATTTTAGTAAGTATTTATGTAACTCTTGCCGGGGCTGCGTGACAGTTTGAAAGTAGGTATAATTATGTCAAATTCTTCTACATTCCATAATACTCAAACCATCACATGACCATACACGACTAAAAAAAGGTCCGTCGCTCTTCATAAGAGCACAAAGCGGTACTGTTTAATATAATTTTATTGTCAAATGCACCGCTGAAACACCGCACTGCGCCGCTTTTGTTTCAGACCTAATTGCGTTTCGCAAGTTTGGACAAGCATTAGCGTTTATTAGAATAGAAATTTGTTTTATGGTGATTAGTTTTGTGGGGAAGAATTTGGGTTCATTTTGATGGGAGTGTGTTTTTTTGTGGCTTATTAGTGATTACTTTAATGGGTCTGCTCTCTGTTTACTCATAAGGGCATCAAGCCTTATTATAAATTGCGTAACAAATGTGCAATTAGAACAACAAGCGTAAAACAATGAACATTAATTCTTTTTGTATCTGATTAATCTTACCACTTTCATTGGTCTTGAAGTGTAAACAAATAAATCGTATCGTTTATATTATAGACGAATTATTCACACTTATATGTTGAGTATTAGTATACTTACTTAGAATAGTTACTATGGTGAGTCCGCATAACACAGTTTGGTCACAATTTTGTTTTCACAAGATGAGGATGTCTACTCTATAAAATTACTTTTATAAAGGAAACTTACCAACTCTTCTTAGTTGGTACAAAATAAATCAATTACTATGATATTGAACTTAATTTAAGTAAGAAGTTCTAGATAATTCTGATTTCCCGCAGGAAGGCGAAGATTTAAGTCTTCGTGAGTACAAAGTTTTAGTTGCTTTGTGCGCTTTATACTTGGGAGTTTAAATATAAGCTATTGAAGCATCACAGACAAGAAACTGCCAGACATTTTGCTAACATAATTAAAAATTAAAATAATATTTGGTAGCTTAGTAAATGACTTTTTTCTCAAAACCGTGACATTTTTCTCAAAAAACATGATTGATCAATCCTTTCTTACAAACATAACCACCTCTTTGCAGTTGGTTAAACAACATCTCCGTATATTTCGGTTCATATTAATTAAACCTTAGACGTTAGATCTTCGCCCTAATACATAAACGTGGAATACACTATACTCTTTAAATTATTATTTACATATTTCACTCCTCTCACCACTTACGAGACAAATTAATAACACAAAGAGTGAATCAGGTCCACACTTTTATAAAAACTAGAGCGTGCTCGTCAAACAACACCCACTTTCCTTCATAGTCTTTTTTCCAAGAAACAGTAGCGAGGCTAATTTGTTTCTCCCCTTGATCGGTATAAAAATAATAAACATAAGAAGTTATTAAAAAGGACAAAAGACTCTCTGAGGTAAAATAACGATTTAATTCTAGAGAAACAGAGAATTGCAGCTGCTTGTAATCCCGTATTGTTCTTTTAACACAATGATAGTACTTGCGATCACTGCATTGCGGTGAATTTATGTACTAGACGGACATAAGTGACTACAGGTATGTATCTAACTGAAATTGTATGTTCAAATATTTTTTTGTTATAGTAGAATGTTAAGCTGAGATTATGAATTAGCTGAATTAGTGTACCTGCATACACCTTTTTAACGAGCGGTAATATGTCGCATGCGACGAAAATAAATGCAATTGCCTTAGAAATTTTCAGTGGTTGGTTAAAAAGTACCTATGTGTTCTTGTTGCCATCATCATCAACCATACTACTTATATTAATTCTAACAAGTTTAGAAATCTCTAATTAAGCTAGCTTACCTAAATTGTCAGCAGAATTATTCCCAGAAACATGGAATACTAACCTACTGCAGCGATGTTTCACACATCAAATGACTCTGCATTTGAGCATTCATACATGCACGACATATGAATTATGAACATTACTTATGTACCTACCTTGTAACTACATGTAATGTAGTTTAGATACTCATCTCTTATGTAGTTAAATTATGCCAATGTAAGTATAGTGTGTAACAGGACCGGTCCACTCCCCTAAAAGCCTCTTAAGAACCTTGGGAAAATTCTATACAGGTAACCTAATTTAACGAAACTGTATTTTACCTTCAAAACCATTTTAAAAAGTTCCGAAAATACTTACCTAAATCGTTTACTGAAGTAATTTGTTTCAGTCACAAAACCAATTTGTCATTTCATTCTCAATACAAGTTTATTGTATGAACTAAAAGGCGAAGTAACATCAATTTCTTTGAAATCTTTTATATAAGTTTTCTTACTTTACGTCCGAGGATCACGTAGCTTTAACTGTACAATATCGATATATTATACTCGTCTTAGTGTTGAATGGAGCCACGATTTGACTTGATAGTCTTGTTTTTAAAGAATGTGAGCTATGGTGGTTATTTTTCAACTAATAGCAAATACTATAACCCATTAATAGCTTATTTAGAAAATAATAGATAACTAACACTAAACCCACTAAACTATTTATGAATTAAATATAACTTTAAATTCATGAACAAAACTATGATGATGTAGACTAGAAAGAAAAACTTTTTAATCTGATATGATAGTTACATGTATATCATGTCAGATTAAAAAGTTTTTCTTTATGAAAAGTAAATGAAAAGCGATTAATAAAAATGCACAGGTCTAGTATTTTTGTGCAATATTACTTTACATACAAAATTCATTCATACCTATATATTTTTTTGGCATTAAAATGACGTTGATAATAATGTTGTGTTGTGTTTTTTGCAAAAATAATATTAATAATACAGTTTACCTTTAAAATTGGAGTGTTTTTATCAATAAAATAATAATATGTTTCATGAAAGCGAAATAAAAAAGGATAAGTAAAAGTGCGAAACAAAAGAATCAGTTGGGTACAATATTAAACTTAAGCGTGGAATGACTGTACTTAAAGTAAAGCTTAGCACAGAATCGGTTCAACGTTGACTTTATATTTGACATATTTATATGTAGTTAATACCAAAATTCAATCTACTACATATCAATAATTTAAAAATTCAATCTCTATCTATAAAAACTATCGATAGATAAAATATAGGGACCGGCTGTAAGGCGTTAGTCAGATCGCGTCTAAAACGGCTCATCTAGACAAGCTCTTAGTAACTTGATGCTAAAACAAAAGGGTCTAGAAAATGTACGTGTAATATTGTGTCGAAACCCTGTCGGAATATAAAAGATATCCAATGTATTTTTCTTGAGGATATTTATAAGTAATTTTACCTATCAGTATTTGAGCCATTTGTATTTGTTTATGCTCAGAATATATAGGTAGCTTTGTCATATAACTCTATGTTTATTAATTTAAAGAAGTACAGTTGGTGACTGCCAGTTTGCAGCAGGTTTTGCGGGTAACAGCTAGTCTATACATATAATAAAGCGAAAGGTTTTGTGTTGTTTGTTTGTAGATACCTTAAAGACTCCGAAACCATTGAACCGTTTTGAAAAACTTTTTCCGAGGGACATTGGCTATATTTCATCACGGTAGGGGCAGTAGTTCCCCAAGGACGCCATGGACGCTGGTGTTTTAAAATAAATACATACACATTAAAAAAAACTACATTGTATGCTAAGATCCCTAATAAAATGAATTAAACAGTACCTATATATATATGTTGTGTTGAGGTAGTTTTAAGTAAATTTGCTGCGCCCTAACAGGGTAATGTATACCTAGGATAAGGATGCATTTCTGTAACTGGATACATTTTTGCAATAAATAAATAAATAAAATTAACAGTAACAAATCATAATCTCTTTCATTGACGTCTACAAACGAAGAATTAATTTCTTCTACAACTTTAATTGACGTCTGCAAGCGCCAATGTACGTGAACACTTTGAACTAAGAATATCTGATTTTATGTGTAGCAAAGCTGGTTTCTCCTCACGATAAAGATTATCCTGTTTCGTCTCTAAGGAGTCGTAAGTCTTAGGTACATTTTCAAGGCGACATTGTAGGTAGGAAAACATTTTGCCGTTTTGTGATACGATTAAGCGTTGTTAGATTTCAGATATGTTAGTTTTAATTGGAAGGGGCATATTGTAATTAACTTCAATATATAATTCTGGTAGTTAAATAATGAGGTATATTTAAAAAAAATAGTTAAACATTAGGCAAAATTTCACAAAACTTATAGCGAACCTAACACGTGCTGCCATCGAGTTGACCAGAGAATACAAGTTTTCGCACCCGGATAAATGGGACTGTTTTGTAAATTATTTCAAAACTTTTAAGTTAACAATATTAAGTTACGTTTAAAAATAACTATTGAACTTATATGTATGTATAGCATGTATTATCAAAATCTTAAGTCCATCTGCAGTGTAAGTGGTGGACGGGATGAAGGCGACTGGCGCAGATAGAGATGAATCGCTTCTATTCATCTTGCGAGCTCGTGTACCGCTATAAGTGGAGAAGCACTCTTTTAATCATTGCGAGACGTACGAGAGATTTTAAAGGGGTGATATGTATTTAGTGGCTTTGTTTTGTCTATATCTACTTATTTGTAAGTATTTAAGGCAATCGTTGTAAACTTACAGGCTTTTCGCACTGGCGGAAGTTTCGCTCGGTTCGTACAGAAGGTTCTTAACGTCATTTTTCCATCGGGGCTTGTCAATTGTTCGCGTATACTCGTAACACCCCGTAAGTATGACTTTAGCTATGCCACCTGGGATTTCCCTTAGAAAAATGAAATCCCCTAATATGCTTTACTTTCAAATGGTTTTTGTGCATTCATTAACCAGTACTAGGTCGTAAAATCCTGTGTAAATTTTTATCATAATAACAAATGCATATTGTGTTGTCAGGACCTCATACCACAAAACCTAGGTATGTAGGTAGTGATTAATTGAAATAGTTAATTAAGTGGTTAACATTGTAATAATCGATTGTGTCTATTGAAAAACAGATAATTGCTAAAATAGCCTACATTGTAATTATTATAATATTACCACAAAATTCTAATTCATATAAAACCACATAATCTGCAACCGACAATACATATTTAATTAAGGACAATTTTAGTTGTTCATGTTTGGTTTGAAAAATAATAAATTATTATGTGGTTGTTTTATGTAATTGTGAACTTGGGTCAATCGTAATTAAATACGTATAGTATGAAATACCCGCTAAATATAAAGTACGTACCTACAGTAAAAATGTACCTGAATAGATTCTCTGGTGTGTATGGAGCAAATTTGAATCTGTACCAAACCCTATGTACCTAGAATAAAACTGTGATTACGTGTTCTTAACAAAAGGATTCCAGCGATTGTAGGCTTAATGTAATAAATAAAATCACTGACCATCACCACCATCACCGTAGCGGTTGGTGCAACTATTTTACAATATAAAACAGACCGCAGGCCGCCTTTTCAATTTGTAATCAATGATAAAGCGTTCCAGTAATGGACGAATATGTCAATTCACTGACTGACCACATATTCAGGAAATATAGCTTCAGGGTATTCAATTATTGTATTTTTTAATGGATGATTGGATTTTCGATAAATTCATCGTTTAATTGCTTTAAAATTATGAATTTTAATACCGCAATACTAAAAAGGGAAAGCAGGTATTGATATTTGTAAAAAGTAATACGAGGCGCTATAATGTCACGTTGGGACGCTTCGTTATCCATCTAAAGGTGGATACAGACGTTGCGAGTCAGGAGGCGTGTGTGTTGGAAAATATACCTACATTTATGCTCGGTTCGCGTCATTTTTCGCTGCGCATACATGGCATGGTTGAGCCCACCTTAATGATTGAGTTTAGAGCCCAGCCGGAGAAACTGACGCGTTAGAAACAGCCTAACAAGAAAACAGTCAAAGAGAAGAAATAATGAAATGTTAGTACTCACAGGATACTGGAAACCAGAGGATCACCACACTACATTACTAGAAGTCGTATTTCACTGTTTACTTGTGTTTCTCATAGCGCGTGCGGTTATTGACGCGGGTCGGCCATTGACTTTATTGGAACTGACTGATGTTGTTGCTCGTCGGTAGGTGGTGCAAAGAAAATTATTGAACTACCTCACTATTTGCAGATTTTTTATAAGGATTTGCTTAATGAAAGAAAGGGAAGTGCTAAGTACCTATATTGTTTGTTTATGTAACACATTTCTAAAATATGCAAATTGTCATCATCCCTCTGTCTTAGAAATTGCGTGCCAAGTTAATATTTTCTTTACAAACAAACATTCTTCACACAATACGTCTCACTTTACGCGTTGGGGTTGTCATCACCCAAAATTTAAAGGCCTATTTTCATTTCGAGTGTGGCAACATTTACAAGTTAATTGGAAAACTACATCGACTTTAATCCTCAACGGGAATTAAACGGACACTATTTGCTAGTTCTCATTTAAACAAACATTTGCTAATTGCATCAGTTTCATTGGATGGAGGGTAATTTAGATAGTCAGTCAATAGTGTTTTGAGTTTTGATTATGTACATAGTTGGGTAGCTTTGGCGAACTACTTGAATAATTATTATGAGTAGTCTGTAGCTTATAATTGATATTGGATCAGACGGTTGTTCAAAACTAGTTTTCAAGAGTTCTGGATTGCTTGTTATGTAGTTCTTTACGCGCTGAAAATACCCTGAAATAAAATAGAATATCTTTGAAATATAAACTTGCCAAAAAATCTCACGTAAATCTAATTTAATTCTATACCGCCTCGCATACAGCATACGTTTGGATTGTAGTCGACATTTTTAGTAGCACCGCTCAATAGGACGCTCAACGTAGCGCAAAACCAAAATTTGTCTGTAAAGTGACTATTCCGCACAAAATAATTGAGCAGTTATGCTAATGAGATACAAGCTGAACTGACGCCAAAACGTTGTCCGCGGAGCTTTATGCAAATCACCCGGAGTGTGCGATACGAACGTTCGCCACCGAGTATCGATACCGCCAGAATAGGGACGCGACGTGTTACGTCACTGTTTTGTTCGAATTTTGAATTGTCTTGTAATCGGTGAATGAATTTGTTTTTTTTATTGGGTTAAAAATAGTATTATATACCTATTGTTGAATTTTTTATTTAAAGAATTTTTCATGCGTAATTTTGAAAAGTAAAAAAGTAAATAAGAAACGGTGAAAAACATACTCAGAATAACAACGACAGCATATTTGTTTTACTATCATACTGTAGAAAAACAAGTTAGGCCTAGAATAAGTACATCTAAAAATAAATTAAGTTTGATAAGAGGGCACAAATAAAAACAAAATTAAACAAATAAATATTTGGCTATTTTTATTAGGCACAACAAAATTTCTCATGCCCAAAAAAGGTCTTTTATTTACACGAACTAATATATCTTGTAGTGAAAAATAACAATTGTGTTAAATCTGTCAGTTTGTGCAAAGGATCACTCGAGGACGGCTTAGATTTCAGATAGTTGTTGATTCAGAACCCTTTTCAAAACGGTTCTTTTGTTGAAATAACCTTTGCTGGAAGAAACTTGAGTACCTAAACGAATTCTTGTATTTTTCTTATTCGCAGATTGTTTTTTATATACTCTTTGGAATAATCTTTTTTGAAGAAAATAATATTATTTGAGGAATCGGTTGGTGAATTTCGATTGATAAGGCAGGTAAATGGAGATGAGAGGTTCCCATGAAAACTTTTATCGTTGAAATAATATAATTATATAAAAAAAAAACTTTCCTTGAGTTGTTTTGAACAGATCAGTAAAAGTAGCACACATTTTTTAGATCCAACCTACTTATTGTCATATATTTTTTAATGTCACTTTCACGATATTAATTATATTCTTTTCATTTTCAATTATAATTTAATCATGAACAAAGGCAAAAAATACAGATATCTTGGGGTTGAAATGACTTCTCTTTCAGGGTTCGTAAATAATATTACAAACCGTTCCGTAGAAAGTAATGTTCTTGTCGTAACGTTAATTAAAATGGTTTCATAAAGCTCATTTAATATTTAAAGACACAGAAACAGATATCAACGATGCCGAAAATATTTTTGATAAGCGGAAAGGATTTATTAAAGGTAATTAATATAATTAATTAGATAGATAGATAGATATATTCTTTATTATGCACACCAATTAAAAATCAACAAGAATATACAAAAATTTTGAAGTTGGTGACACAATGGGCGGTCTTATCGCTAAAAGCGATCTCTTACAGACAACCTTTGGATGGATTGTGACAAAAAGGAAATAACCATATCCGGGTGTATTTTTTTAAATACATGTTGTTAAATAAGGTGAGTTCGTCAATAAGCCTACTTAGGTCTCCATTATGATACATACTTAATTTTTCATGAGATTATCTTCTTAATATAATTCTTTTATTTCATGAGATTATCCCATAACCTATATAAGTATAACGCCGTTTGCATTTACAATCCATCCGTCCTTGTCAGTAAGTAAGCACCGTTAATATGACTACAATGATAACAGAAATCCTCAATGTTTTGTTTATTATTGGAACAGAAGTTCCATGTTTAAAACTGCATTAGCAAACAATTTAGTAAGTCGTCGATATGTCTACGTATTGTTGTCTATCTCATCTCACACAGATACTTTCACAATGAGGAAAATATTCGGAATTAAAAAATAAACGAATCTTTAAACTTCGAATAAAAAAAAACAACATCAAATTTTATAGCCTTCATCAGAAGTAGAAATGGCCTGTTCAAAATAATCTGGGCTTTACATTTGCCTTATCTGTTCAACGTTGTAATCTATGGTCGACATAATTATTAAATGCGACGTACGTTTTAATGCCATGTCCCGTTAAAATTTTTGCCACATTTTGTATTTTGTATTCGTTCATAAATGAGTCATAGTTGGGCTTGCAGCTATCAAAAATTACGGCGGGATTTCGAGAGAACGACTTTTTTAATGTTGTTATGAGAGAATCGTTACTATGGTCCTTATTGTAACAAATTGGTACTGAAGTGTATGTAATCTTAAGTTATAAGTTTGTAACTAGATTGTTTATAATTTAAAGTAGGAGCTACATAAGACAGCTTCTTCACCTTACAATAAGGTAATATTATTAGGTCTCGATTATGGCATTTTCCAAAGCATCATTTATTACAAATTAAGTATGTACATAATAATGGAGACCTAATGAGGTTTATTGACGGGCTTATCTTATTTTACATCATCATCTTCATCTTCCGAGCCTTTTCCCAATCATGTTGGGGTCGGCTTCCAGTCTAACCGGATTCAGCTGAGTACCAGGGCTTTACAAGAAGCGACTGCCTATCTGACCTCCTCAACCCAGTTACCCGGGCAACCCGATACCCCTGGCTAGACTGGTGTCAGACTTACTGGCTTCTGACTACCCGCAACGACTGCCAAGGATGTTCAATGACAGCCGGGACCTACAGTTTAACGTGCCATCCGAAACACAGCCAATGATGTCTAAGATATACTTAGAAAGTACATACAAACTTAGAAAAGTTGCATTGGTACTTGCCTGACCTGGGATCGAACCCGCGCCCTCACACTTGAGAGGTTGGTCCTTTACCCACTAGGCCACCACGACTTTAACTTGGCTTTGACTTTGGCTTATCTTATTTAACATCATCTATTTAAAAACATAAGAAGCAGATACCTAATAATTCGTTGGAATGTCGAAATAAAGCTAGAGGCTCTATCCTGTTGTCTATTTTAGTATATAAACTATTCAAAACAATTTTATTGAATAAATAAGTAAAATAATTCAAAGCTGAAACAATGGTAAGTTTCAATTGGCTATTTACTCGGTCTGACAATCCAAATGACTGCCATTATGGCTGTAGCCCCGGGCTTGTGGTAATTCTGAATAAAATACACTACATAGGATATTTTTAACGACCTCCGTATTGTTAATGTAATAAAAATTAAGCTGTTGTGTTTTGAAAGTGGAACAAACGAAAGTAGCTTATCGGATTAATCAAACAGAAAGAAAAGAGAGGAAAAAGAACTTATGGAAATGTAATCTTTGGCTGCTATATTCTTAATTAAGAAAATGCATCCTATATTTGTATACGATGTTTTATAACTAAAATAGGATTCTCCGAAAATCGTCGTTGTTATTATAGGATTCACGCTCACCGCATTAAATGAAATCGTATTTTAGTTGTTCCTAAAATTATTTCCAAAAACTAAATTAATTCCATTCTATCAGCTGATAATGCGACTATTTGTCCCCGATTTAATATTCCATCTACTATAACTATCTGCCATTTAGTATAGTAATCTCGTATATTAATTGCGTATCTAATAGTATGTTTGACGTCTGTTAACTACCCTATTATTACATTCCCGTTTCCCCTTTATATTGATATACATATTGAAGCAAATGTATTTCTCGTGTATGGTATCACTTATCATTAAGTGGCAATCGTGTTTTTGTAACAAAAATATCCAAAGTTGCTATGATGTAAATAGCGTTATAATATCTATATCAACAGCTGCTTAAACAATTGATATTAATACCCTTAGATATCAGATTTTCCTGTTTGACACAAACAAAAACTAAATGAGGAAACAACAACATGCTTTGTACCTTCCCAAAACATTGAACAAGACATTATTCGTCCGCCATTGTTACACTAATGGCATCGAAATTCCTGCAATCTTTTTCCGTTACATAAATCATTTCTTGCCATCAAACACTATTTTCCTTAATCTGAAACAGGATAAAAACACTACCTTTACCACATTGTGATTATATGACATTACGTAGGATTATAAGATGACCGGCTGTTCCACGCGGTTTCACCTGTGTCCCGAGGGATTTACTTCATGTATTTTATGCTATCTTGGTAAGTACATAGTGAGTAGTCGCGTCAGTTGATTGGAATACTTACTGGATTGGTATTTATGTAAATTACGTTAGTTAGTGTACTGTTAGATCGTTTTTGACTAATCACCCGCCTCCCGGTGAAACTTCTTCCCGTACCTTAAAATATAGATAAAACATAGTCCATATTCAGCTCAGAGATTGTAGTTTCCGAACCTTGAAACAATTATTTTAACGGTTTAGTAGAATCTTATTAGAAACATACAAATCTTTTCTCTTTACACATTAGTATGGTTACAGAAAACGTGTACAAATAATAAGTCTGCCACTCAACCCTCAGCGTGCGGGTTGGGGATAATCTCCGCCATTTTTGCGAGTCGGGGAATATGTCAAGTTCACACATGCAGTGTTGTCGAACTCTCACCTCGGTAACGTTCTTGGGGAGATTAGGATGTGTGTAACTTTTGGCTGAATGGAGGACTTACGTGAGTAGATGGTTCAGTTTGTATTGATGAAATCTGTATGTAGTAAGTAGTAATTAGATAGAGGTATGATACATAGAAACGTTATATATTTCAATGTGAATTAGTCCTTAAAAAAAAAACCAGACTTTTCTTCAGTTAAAATAGAACTTAGAAGCGCTCGACAATAGACATTTAATTGTTTAAGCCATTGTTATATTATCTAGGCAAAATATACTGAAAACGTATCCATATTACAATTTAGTCAAAGGTTCTAGTATTTTGTTAGGTCTCATTTCATGTGCCTGAAACATTTTTTAACACGAATTCGTATTTTCTTACTTTCTAGCTTAAAACGTGGCAAAGGAACAAATTACAAAAGGAAATTAGGAATTCCACGTTTCGTCGTCCGGTAAAATAGGGTTGGGGGTACCGCAAAATACCTAATATTTAAGTGGGCACCCCTAAATTGAAACGAACAAAAGCTGAAATGTTATTTACTTGGGTTGTGGTATTATTTCATTTGCGTAACTTACTAAAGGAATATTGATATGAGAGCAAAGTTTCTATTGAGTTAAGAGTGCTCGGACTGTAATAGAATAATATATTATTTGAATTTAAAATTGACACTGGATATATTTGTTTTGTTTGTTTTTGTACATGAAAGTAATTTTTTATTATGTTATCTTAAGGGCGTAATCCTATAATAGTCTAGTGATGATAATGTATGATTTCAAACAATTTTTCAAAATAAACGGCACGTCAATTCGGGTAAAAGAGCCGCTTACAAAATCCTATCCAAATCCTAAAAGATAATGTATGTTAAATGTTGAATTAACCAGAATATAAAAATATTATCGTTCCAAAATGTTTGGTGGCGCCTTAAACTTTCAGCCGTTATTATCAAATTACACAGAAAAAGCCGGTTTCGTGGCATTTTGCAGTTATATTATTGGGCTGTAAAAACTTGGATGGCGCGAAACGCCGGTGGGCCAATTTTATAACATCAAAAAATATAATCGTCGTTACGATTTATAGGACTAATGCGAAACTCACATTGTGGCGTTTTTATGTTTGCCCCGTAGTTACGTCGTAAAGACATTTTTATTTTAGCCCCTCAGTGGGTCATTACTCAGACGGGAACTGTTTCAGCGTTTTTGGAAATATTCAATGTATTACCCTCCGAGGTAATTGGGGCTCACGATGGTATCGACGCGACAGTTTTACTCTAAGGTCTTTGACTTTGAAAGTTACGTGATGATGTAAGGACTTCAGTTTGACACAAGCATTAAAAATAAAATTGAATAATTATACTCGTATCATCATAATAAACATCCTAAGTGTACCAAGCAAGTGACTACTTAAACTTTGTTTATTCGTTAATCTCTTTTTTAAGTATTTAAATGTTTCGTTTATCTTTATTACTAAACTTTTTAATGACGTCTTGACAATAGTTCTAATCAACAGATAACGGGGTAAACACCCCTCCACACGATTTATGTTGCAAATTCTACTTTTCTACAGGCACTTGTTTTGTAAACTGTAAATCCACTGGTACTCATACTAGTTTCCAAAAACGAAAAAAAAAACTTAAAAAATTGCGTTACTTTTATTTCGTACAGTTACACAAACAATGCTCTCTGTAAATTGGTACTCTTGTACCGGCTGAGCACATCACTACGAACGATCGCCCAGCACAAAGGTGTCACAATCGTCATTTTTGTACGTTTGCTCGCGAAATTCAAAAGCGGTGATATATGAAACGTCATTTGCGAACAGTTCCCAGTGACGTATTGTGCACAACATGATGCACCTGTGATCCGTCACGGCGCACACTGGGGAAAATGAAAACGTCAAAACGAGCACAGCGAGCGTTTTATCTTCAGGAGGCTGTACAACGCTTTGTTTTAGTAACAACGCTTTTATTTTGTTACCTAAACACTGTTCCGATGTTCCAATGGAGAATTGGAGTAATGGATGTGGAAGTTTTGCGTACTTACCTAGCGGACTCCCCCTTACCCTCTCGTCTTTTGTTTAGTTCACCGTTTGACAGCAAAATGTTCGGCGGTTTATATTGTTTTCGGAAAAGCTATTATAGACTTATGAATGCGTACCGACGAAATTATTTTTGGTGGATTTAATGTTAACAAGTAATTACAAGTAGAAATTAATAATCTTTTGTATTTTACGTTTATAAGAGACTACCTAAAGGTTTGGGGTTGTTTTGTTTGTAATAAAGGAAAGAACATTTCTGAGAATTGTTTAGAATCATTTTGTATTTGTTGTTTGAAGATTAAAATTTCTAAATAAATTCAAGGACTCCTTCCTTTCGTTAGATTTTTGTCTAGGTATGTATTCACAGTTACAGGTACTCATAAATTGGCGGTTTGAATAACAATTTAATTAATTCTAGTTGAATGCTTGCGATGGATTAAACTGTTAGTGAAACTTTTCCTTCAATTTGCGACTCATCGCGCAAAATTCTGCATGAAAAACTTTGTGAAATTAATTTAAGTTTTAATAATTGGTCTTAATGTAATTAAGGCATTCATTATTTAAATGCATAAGATTACAAATATACGTAGATCTTAATATTACCCAAAATAACTGGATGTAATGAGTCAATATAAAATAAACATAAGTACCTAAGTACATAAAATTAAAATATATTTACCTTATCTTTTACACGTGTAGCATATGTAAATATATTATTATCTACATTTTACCAATTATTTTAAGGTCCTGTGTAGAAGAAGGCGACGCTAAATATTCTACCGAACACGAGTCTTGCTCGCGAGCAGTTAATCAGAGTGAGAGTTTGTTTAGTGTAGTTATTTTGTCCTCTGTGGTTTAGGCCAAACTTATAAATAACTGGTGTTAGAACCGGAATGTTAGGTAATTTTTTGGACGCATTTTAGCATTATTTGTCCATATAAATAGACATCATGTTCTTTGTTCTTTATGAAATTATTTGATAGATGGGAAAAGAACGCGCGTTTACCTATTTATTATAAAGTTCCCTAGCCCTTAAATTTTACCAAAACGTGTCTATGCCAGTCGTATTCACGCACATTTGTTCGTAGGCCAGAGGAAACATTTGTGCACGCCACAGTACTGCACACTAGTGAAACCTCACCTTCACCCACTCGACTACAAATTAAGAACTCACCCCAAAAATCAAGAAACAACCTCAGAAAGTCGTACAGAGTCGTATTTTTTCATTAGTACAACCACAAACAGTTGTGAGGAGCCGAATGCTGGTTTACGATGCAGGCCGCACTCCGCGTATAAATTACCTTAATGGCTTATTTGACATGATTTATAGGTAACACCTAGCTTCGGCAAACGCGCCTATTTGATGTTTCATTTTGCTTTAGGGAATTAAGCTGGAAATCTAGATGTAATTGTGTTACTTGTTAGTGTTCTAGACTGAGGTTTATGTCTTTTTTTGTAGGTAAAATCAGCTTGTGTTTTCAGAAGAGTTGAGTCCTATTGTTGCGATAATCTAAAGATCAGGTATCAGTCACTACAGGCACTGCGTTTGCCTGTAGTGAGAGAGTCTAGTTTTATTCCGTTTTGTTCACTTATTGTCATTAAAAAAAATTATGACTACTTCCAGGTTTTTGTATGTTTTTAGTAAATATACCTATGTATGTCCTTGATTAATTGGATTACTTAGGTATCTCTTATATCACATTTTCTCGTGATTCGGTGTAAATAGCAATCCTTAGACTAAAAACGTTCTATAAATTATTATCTTCTAAGCAAACTGGCAAACCGACAATATTCACGCACCACTGCCTATTATGAACAGAAATACGTACGTATTGTGCATCTCTTCTGAGAAACCTGAACACAAAACGATTTAACTATTCAAAATTTTAATCTTTCCTACCTAGAATTAATCAGAATTAAACAGTAGATGCTCTCAATAATATGCTGGATTAAACGTACTAGCTAGTAATGGATGAAAATGTTCACAAAACGGTTTGTGTCAACTTTAATCAAGGCTAATTGTTGAAGCTTTGAGAAAAAAACTTACTTAAACAAAGTTAAAATGAAGCCTTTGATGTTAAAGTTTGCGTCGAAGATTTTTAAACAACTGGCAAAAAAAAATCTCATGTATTTTTTTTTCAAGATAGGTAGATACTAACCTAGTGAAGGTGTTGTCAATTTAAAAATTGTAATTAAAATCAGGTAGGAATTAAACGTGTAAATTACAGTAAATAACTGAAAGAAACACTTGTTTTAGCCATATTTTTTTAGAAATATTTTACCTGTATTTTTTTTGAAAATAAAAACCAAATATATCAAGAGACGCTCCACAAAATTCTTAAATTCAAACGCAGTAACTATGCAAACTCTCAAGTGAAAGCATTAAAATAAATTAAGTGCACTTTTAAAATTTACGAGGTGGACGCTGGAAAACTTAGGTGTTTGTCATGTTCATCTTGAGAGATGCTTTTGAACTTAAAATTTATACGTTCAAAAAAGCGGTGTACTCCTCAAAGGAATTATAGACCATACATCAAAAGTTTAAGACTACCGTCAGATAGTAAGGAGCCCAGTGTACCCACTTCCGATGTGAAATTAATAGCTGCTTGTTGAAATTTCAGTGAAACTCCCGCCAAGACTGACTAGCGTTCAAATTAAAGCTTGAGCAAATTCGCTGTGTATTTAGAGAAAGAATTTGATAATATCTAGCTTCTATAAACGTCGTAATGGATATTTTATAGTCTTGAGAGGAAGATTTTATTAAGACTTCTTATTGAAAGTTGATGGAGTAAGAAAGATTTATGTTATTTTCGGTAAGAAATATTGTTATTCGACCAATTATTCAAGACTTGTGAACTAATTCATCTCTCTTTCCCATATACCTCTTCTTTTACACAAGAAAGTTGCATCCCGGTTAAAGTAAATAGGATATTTTTACATAATGGCATATTTTTTACAAGCACACAGCCATATCTGTCTTTTTATATTCCTGTGACAGCCACAATCATTAAAAGACTCGACATAAAATCAAAAAACCGCATTACACCAGAAATAAAAATTGGTAATTTAACGAAAGCAATCAGAATTACCATCCAATTGATTTCCAAACGAACTGCAATTAATATCGTAAAGCAGTTGCCCGAATCTCATATTTATGTTTTAAAATCATGATATAATTATGAACTGTGTAAAATGTTGATTGGTCCGCTTCGCATAATTAAATTCCGGCTGGGACAACTCTTCATTAACTGCGAACTAAGTTGAATTTATTAAGTTATGAATTAACGTGCGAGTTCATATAGACTGTATAAAGAGGAGTATTAAAAATCCATCTGTTTTATTTAACAGAATTTTAAACACCACATTATGCTGCAAAGTTTGCGAAAATGAGTCAGTCTACGAATCACAAAAGAAGCTTTCCACCTAAAAAAAGAACATAAAAGACCCTCAAATAATCTAGGACCATAAAAATAATTCATATTCTCCCGAAACGTTAATATAACAAAACGTTTTCTCCTCTATTCATAGTTAATTAAATCGAGACAAAGGTGCGTCATCAAATGATGGAATATCCCACGATTGGCCATTTCCTCTCATGGAAGACTGTTTTCACATCAATATTACTGCAAACTGAGGCATGTGATTTCATTATTGGAACAATCATGTGTCGAAAGATCGTTGTTGTGATGTTATATTCTTGACTCATAATGATAGATTCCGGGAATTAATAATATTCTATTAATATGTTCTTACCTTGTCTTAGCTTCTGTTAGTCGAATTACTATATCACTCTTGACAATACCGACTTTCTCACAGCTCACATAAGATGCCAACCGAATCCTTTAGAGTACTCGCTCACTCTCAACTTTTAGTTGGCCAATAGTTTGTTTGGGCTCATAAATCAGTATGAAGATAAATGGTAGTATGCACATTACAAAGACCAGGTATTTAGCCGGTATCAACCTGAAAACTGGAACCACGACATTCTTTAAATATTAAATTCGCCCACCATCAGCTCAACTGGCTGACTGTTTAGTGTGCAATGTGCGAGTACTTTAAGTCTACATTGCAGCCCCATGCACAAAACTATTTATTTGGTATCATATTCCTTCAGCAGAAAGGAAATCCCTCATTCCTAAGGCTTGCGATCCTTCCAAATAATCTCATATTTAATTAAGAATCCCTCGTAAGCCTTTCAAAGGATTGATTCTCTCTGCACGAGAAGAAATTATTGTTAGAAATAAGAACAAAACTGAAGGTAAAGGTGCACCTGCAAAGTTTATCGATAAAAATATTACGTTCCGTGTAAGGCGATTTATTAAAAAGGCTTGGACTGCAAGCTGCCTTACAGAAAAACCACTTTGATTTTTTGTTGAATTTGTTGTCAAGTAAAAATTATCTAAGATCGGGGTCGCTGCACACTAACTTTATTTTTCAATACAGAATAAAATATAACGTACTTCATTATAATGAGAGACATATTATGTGGTTCTCCATGTGTATAGGTAAGTTCGTTCTTTTCGTACCCCATGAAGCATTTGCAGGCATAGCATACAATACTCAATCAATGTACAAAAAACCCAGTAATTTCGCAAGTCTAATAAATTCGATAGCCACATACAAATGACTTGGAATATTTGCGGTGGGCAAGGACTAAAACAAATGGCGGTTCAAATTTAATGTTTCCTGTTTTCTGGGGTCGAGGAATTCCATTTCAGGGTAGTGCAGGGCGCGCCACATTTGACGTTTATTCGATTTAAGTCCAACCGCGGACCGCAAGTCTGGTAAAGTGCCGTGTGAATAAAGTTTAAGCTCTAAATTCAGTTTACTGTATAGAACGTTGGTGCAATACTTTGTAGCAATCAGGGTTCCGTAGGGATTGTGTGCGCGAACTACTGCCGTGATGACAATGCCGCTTTGAATTACATATTTCGAATGCATGCAGTTTTGACGGAGTGAGTTTGTCTTTATTTTGTTGCTGGATTTTACATGAAGTGGTTGGTATTTGTGTTCGGTCATAGACCAGATGGTCATTTTTAAGTTAATTTACGTTGTAATTTAGACTAAACGACACACAATATAAGTATCTATTACTTTGGCGAAATTTATTTATTTATTTATCAAAAACACAGCTAATTTAATCTTCACAGGCACTTAGCCTAATACGACAAAATTAGTTACATTATCTAAATTTCAAATTTACATTATACATACGAAAACTAAACATAATATCACAAAAATAATACCACTACTAAAATTTTAAATACTAACAATACTATAGGTGGCCCTTGTGAACTCATTCAGCGAACAAGTAAACAAATCGACCGTACTCGACACTGCGTTGAGCGTGCGCAAGGCGCGCGTCAGTGGCGCTCGCTGCAGCAGGTTGGTGCGCGCGCTCGGCACCGCCAGCAGCTGCGGCCGCCGCCCGCCTACTCACATACCCATCCGGCACGCACATGCGTAGCTCCGTAAGAATTGTGGAGTTAAATAATTTACCTCTCAATACTTTAAATAAATAAACAGCCAGTGCCACTTCCCGCCTAGTCTCCAGTTTGAAGTATCCCACCATACCCAACACAAATAATGTTGGGTATAGTAGAGGATACCCGGGGTATACCTTGTATATTTTTAAATACAAAAATCGGGTGAATTTATTTTGTATCCTCTCAACTATGAATTTGTAATTGGCTTCACTTGGTCCCCATATCACTGCACAGTACTCGAGGTGAGATCTAACCAAGGCGTCATACAAAGCCTTGAGAGCCCCCATATTATTAAAGTCATTAGCTTGTCTCAAGATAAATCCCAAATTTCTAAATGCTTTCTTACTGACTTTAATAATATGACTTCTGAATTTTAAATCGGCCGCAAAATAGACACCAAGGTCTCTAACCTCCATCACTCTCTCCAAAGTTTCACCCTCTAACTTATAACAGTGGTGGTGTGGACTACGCGCACGAGTGAAAGACATTACTGAACATTTGGAGACATTGAAATAAAGTCTGTTATCATGGCTCCATTTAACAACTCTGTCTAAATCTTCCTGGATAACATTATGGTCAGTAGTGTCTTTCATCACACGGAATAATTTTAGATCATCGGCAAAAAGCAAACAAGATGATTCTTGGACTACTGCTGGTAAATCGTCAATCATTAATATGAAAAGAAAGGGACCCAAGTTGCTGCCCTGACTAACGCCTGATCTCGTATAATATGGCTCAGAAAGGCATCCTCCACAGTCGACAAACTGACGCCTGTCCCGCAAGTAACTGGTAAAGAACCTCAACGTGTGTGGCGTGCAACCCTTGCCAGCTAACTTCGAGAGCAAGACATCATTATCGACTGTGTCGAACGCCTTTCTGAAGTCGAGATACGCGACATCTACTTGCAAACCAGCATCCACCGCTGGTACTAATGTTGACATAAGATGGAGCAAGTTTCCTGTGGTTCCACGTCCCGGACAAAAGCCATGCTGAGCGTTAGACAAGTGAGCCTTAACCTGGTCATAGAGGGAACTATGCACAGCTGCTTCAAATACTTTGGCAGGAGAAGACAGGACAGCAACAGGTCTATAATCGCTCGCCTCTGTTCCGCCACTTCCTTTTGGGACTGGCACGACGCGCGTAAGTTTCCACCTCTCTGGAAAGGTCGAAGACGAGATACAAATATTAAAGATGTGTAACAGTGGTTCACAGAATACGTCGCGACAGTCCCTCAGAATGAATGGTGGTATGCCGTCCGGTCCCACGGAGCGCTTAGATGGTAAACGGGCGAGCGAGCGGTACACCGCTGCTTTGTCTAAACGGTCGAGTTGCGCTCGTGCTGCACACTGTGAGGCCGTGGCACTGGCTGCATTTACGTCTAACGTGGCAGGCTTGGGGCTATATACTGAGTGGAAAAATTGTGCAAACTCTTCGGCGCATTCTTTGTCAGTGAGAACTAACCCGTCTTTAACTAACTTATATTTATTAGAAGTCCCTTTTTTGGATCTCACATAATTCCAAAAAGCCTTTGGGTCTTTGGCTAGATGGTTCTGCACTCGGTCACGATAACGATCATGAGCCAACTTTGTTTCAGTCTTTACTCTCGCTCGGCATAAAGAAAACGCCTCGTAATCGGTAACTGATTTACTTGCCTTATACTTCTTATGCAGATTGTATTTTAATTGAATACTACTAATAATATCGGATGTATACCATACTGGATACGTGTACCTATTGTTATTTTTTAACTGTTTCTTTTTGAGAGGTACGCACGAATCAAATACTTCTTCTACATTCTTATAGAAAAAATTTAATGCTAAATCAAGATCATTTAAAGCGTATAAGTCACTCCAGTCTATATCATTTAATAAACTATACATTTGAAAAAAATCTGCTTTATTAAAGTTCCACTGCTTAAAATATATATTATGATTTTGTATTTGATGCGTGTCGCCTGAGCGCTCGGGAGCGCTTTTAACAAAATTTAAAAATGTATGTATCTTTCTAAAATATCCTCATGCACTATGTTCTAAAACTAAATACCGATGTAATTTCTAACTAACAACTTATTCAGCTATCTTTTGTAAAAGTACTAAACCACGTTTACGCTAAAACCCGACGTTATTCCACTGAAATGTAAACCTAATAATGTTGAAATGGATTTCAATAAGAGCTTAGCAAAGGATGCTTTTAATGCACCGTTTTATCTACGTTAGGGTAATCCGAGGTGGCGGAGTTTTAATCCACTGGAAGTACTGAGGAAACTTGACTGTTATTGCTAAAATCTAATACATTGCTTAGTGTTTAGAGTTTTGTACATATTTTGTAAGTACATGTAAATATTTTGAAAATACTATTATTATATTTTTTGTACTGTAAATGTACTTTACTTATGTCGTGAGCTGTAACTATGTAATGTACAGTTTGTTTGTAATACTTAGGCATGTCATTGTGTCTCATGTAAAAGAAAGAAAGAAAATGTGTTTTATTGCGTAATAGAAGACTCATTTGGATTGCTTAGATACAAAACACGTCACATAATTTTGAATTTACAATGTAATGCATTTTAATAAACATCTCTGCAGTTTTTCAGAACCGAATTGTATTCTTAAAAGCTGGCAACTCCACATTTAAAATTTTCAATAACATGCTAATATAAAATTGGTTTTACTAAGTTCGGGGCTTTCGCTTCAAAACCTCCTCACACTTGTTCCTTCGAGAGGCTCCATTTTCCATACTAGGCCGGAGTATGGAAAGCGGATTTAGAAAGAAATAGAATATCACATTTAGTGAATTTTGAACCTTGTTCCCAAGCAATAAGGTTTGTTTTTCTTTGATGATCAGGCCTATTTTTGATATTCGGAATTTGAATATTGAAATCATAAAGTCGGTGTCATAAATTGGATTATCGTACTGGCAACTATGATTGAATTGATAATGAAACTTCATTAACTGTAATTGAAATGACGTCTTGAAGGTAATACAGACGTAATGGATATTATACTCAGTAGATTAATTTTCTATTTTAAGACATCTTTTAGCAAATCTTATTTCTCCATTATTTGATTTTTATGACAAGAATATTGAGAGGCCTTTTACTTTCGTTCAATTTAATCAGAAACATTAAAAACGCAATACTAGATTTTGAGTAACTGGTCTTCCTCGAATTTTAATATAATTTTATTAATAGAAACGTAATTGTTTATTTCTCACAAACGGACTGGTTGTGATGAGCACGAGTTTGATAGAAACATAAAATATTCAACTTATTTATAAAACAGTATTTCATATGCAACCTTTTATCAGATTTTTTTATTATTATTACAATTTCAGGAGGTCTTGTTAAGTACTGTTATTATAATATTTTTGAAACATATACAAAGAGTTATATACCGTTATCTAGAACATTCCGCTCGTTAGATCTTGTACAACCATTAATTCAAATGAATTCCTGGAATCGCGAACGCTTCATTGAACGCTCACGCTTTCCCAGTTTTCTATAAAGTAATACAGAAATATATTACTTGGAGTATTGCCATGTGCCAATAATCCCGATAATAGCTTCTTATCTTCGTAAAATATTACTGAGTTGTTATATTTCCTCACATTTCATGAAAAGCTGTGTCACTGCAAATGTAGACTGATCGTGTAAATGTGTTATGTGCTCATAAACGTGTATTGATGTTTGTATGTCATGTTTCTTTATATGGTTCCCATAAAATCGATTCAGCTGTACTATTTTGTTAATTAATTTATTTTACTGATGAATATATGAAATGATCAAAGGTTTTTTACCGAATTGGTCGGCGATGAAATAAAATAAATTGCTTCTACAAAGATCGCTTACAAAACCAGTCAGTCATAAAAACAAATTACCGACCAAAACAGCAAAAAAGAGTCCAATCCGTACATATAATAAAATTAGACTAAAGAGTCCCGAGCGTAACATGTTTTGCTCAAACAAAGTTACGTAGAACCCTGTGAAATAACTCTCATACATTACTGGAATGTTAAATGTAAACTCAGATTAATTATCGTGACAGATACGACGTGGAAGTTTTAGAAGTTGAGTGACGGTCAACCAAGCCGTCTAGACGGTCAAATTACTACAATTCATCACTAAACACGTGAGGCAGCTGTACCAGACAACAATAAATCATAAATTAATATTCATGGTACAAGATGCTCATATATCACTTTTATTACAGAATAAAATATGAACCTATATTCTATCAATAATGTACTAAGTGCTTTTTTGTGTGGACCTTGTGTATCAGTTTTAAAAACCTTTTTGAATAGATTGAAAGCACTCAAAACAATTTGTTTGGAAATGTGCTCAGTGTTGCTAGTTTTAGAATTAATAAAAACACAATTGTAATGTTATGCTTACTCAATTTACTCACTTGCACTTGAAAGCATTAAAAAAATATCTTCTAACTTTTTTAGAAACTCGCTTCAAAGAACATTTCTAAGTCCTAAATATCTGGAAGCTACTCCTTTAAGAGTTATTTTTACCATCTGTTTCCCTGAAGTTAATTCCCAAAGCGACGTGGAATGATGACATAGTTAGAAAAGTGCAAGTAACGGCACCTCATCAAGTATAAACGCCATTTATGTGCCCGTCTTTCGGCTTTCTTTTATCAGTAGTCAGACAATATTACGTTGGTTCGTACTCAGACAGAATATAACAAGTTAAGTTCAAGGAAAAAATAAAAGCGAATTTCTGTAGTTGTATTCATGTAGTTTACTGTGATACTTATTTCTGAAACTTATGCTTACAAATGAGGTAAGTTACGGTAAGGAGTAATATGAATTGAAATGTAAATTAATAAAGGAGAATACAATGTAATGTAGATATTGAGTATGAGAGCAGCAGCAGTGTACTAGCTCCATAGGTACTACGCTGCGATTATAAATAGTAAGTAGCGTATAGGCCTCCTCGATAAACACAGAAATATTTTTTCATATTGGTTCAGTATTTCCTGAGATTAGCGCATTCAAATAAGTCAAACTCTTCTGCTTTATAACATTAGTACCTATGCATGTTGCAGTAATGAAAAAGGTTATGAAACTGTATCAAAACCCTGCTTTTATATAGTTAATTAAAACATGATTTTGATATAGTGTTTTCAGCCCTTTGACCGTATCATAAAATTCCATGGAATCGCCATTTGGATAATAAAAATATTTTGAATAATTTGAAAGCTCTCTATTTGAATAATTAATTTTTGGAAAAAGTATTAAATGCGTCAACGGTATCAAATTTTTCAAAGGAATGGAGACATCAAAGTGTATTTGAATAAAATATTTTTTTACACTTCGTTCCCCTAAATAATCTGACGGGAATCGATCACGCGGGTGAGACAGGGTGGAATCATGACAGTACGCGCACACTACAAACTTTTCGTCGGCCGATAGTTGGTTTGGGCTTATAAATCAGTATGAAGATGAATATGACGGATGAAGTACACACGTAACATCATCATCCTCCGAGCCTTTTTCCCAACTATGTTAGGGTCGCCTTCCAGTCTAACCGGATTCAGCTGAGTACCAGCGTTTTACAAGAAGCGACTGCCTATCTGACCTCCTCAACCCAGTTACCCGGGCAACCCGATACCCCTTGGTTAGACTAGTGTCAGACTTACTGGCTTCTGACTACCCGTAACGACTGCCAAGTACACACGTAACAACGAGCAGGTATTTGTCCAGTATCAGATCGACTAAAAACTTTGATTGCATTCATGATTTTCTAATAATATATAATAATTTTTTTTCCAACGACAGGGCCAACAGTTGGCCGACTGTTTAGTCTCCAGTATGCGTTTAGGCTGAAGGGTTTATAAGTAAGGACCGGGATTAGTTTCAACACAATAGAAGGAACTACTTTTATATCTAAAGAAAATGTTAATAAGAAGTATTATGTAGATGCTTGGGCCTGATCGTAACCAAGGAGTCCATCATCCCTCGACCTCTATTGTTGGAGTTTTTATTTAGTTTTTTTTCATGTATGGGTTATGGTTGCCAGATTGAACAAAATATGGCATATAGGGTATCTTTGTTAGTTATATATTATTTTTTGTTCAACTGGAACCCTGTAAAATAATGATGTGAATTATTCACAACATAGTCTGGTATACTAGATATAAAAAAAAACATTAAAAATATACCAATAATATGAATGTGTCATATTATATCTAACACAATTTTCAGCAACTCTTCTAAAACTGTACACTCAGGTAGGGCGCCAATCTTATTTCATTATAAAGTACCTATGTAGATTTGAAATGCCACTTTTCGCAGGTGCTATGTTAAAATAATATGCAACTTAAAGCGAATTATCACAACATTATTTAATGCACTACAATCCCGGGATTTCATGCTTTATTTTATCGTAACATCATTAACTGCTTTCAGTTATTTACTGAGCATTTATTTTTGTTTAAATATTTAATTTATACGTGTTCATTGAATTTTGAGCAGTAATGAAGAATCATCATGAGTTTAAAATGAAATTATTTAATGTTGCATTTCTGGTCTTTTAATAGTCTTAATTTATATTTAAAGCGATTGCTGGTAATGACATTCCGAAACCAATGAATTTTGAAAGACTCTGTAATAAAATTACAAACTCGTCAAACACAATACATATGTATAAAAGAACTATTTGTAAATATGGGCATGATGATGAGAAACACCATAGACTATTATTTGTTTATTTATTTATTTATAAAGATGAAACTGAAAACTGTTTCTCTTTGTTTGGTTGAAATCTCAAGCACTACTGATTGTATTTGATTAATTGTTTCAGTGGGGTTTCTAAACCCATTTGTTGAGAAAGACATTTATAGAATTTTGTCTTTATGTCAAAACTCTGCAAGCTCAAGTCTGAAGCTTTGGATACATAATAATAATTAACGTTGAAACCAATATATTTTTTCTGATTTATTCTAGAGCTAATCTGAAATAGTTACATATAAGTCAATGCCGGTAAAACCAAATGGATATTCCTTTTCCTATTTGTCATAACAAGTTTCATGAATACGCTCAATTTAATACCGTGAGTGGATTTTACTATAACCTCTATTTCAAACGGATTAGTGATTGTAACACACTCTGATGGATCGACTTGTTTTCAGTTTGTCTGTTTTTAGTGCCATACTTTGATCTGAAATATGGTTGATTCAAATTAGTACTGAGAAAAATATAAGGTGCTCTATGTACGTTTTCATACCAGCTGTTTAAAATTGCAATACATGTAATATTTAAGCAGAAATAAAACAGCATTTTCAATATTTTATATGACCACAAACAAGAATAAAAGAATCTATAGTAATAATTATAAAAAAAATGTTGTAGATTTTTTTTATCTGCGTTAAAAAAAATAAAACCAATAACAACAGTTTTCTATAGCGGCATTAAAACGTAGCATTACATTGCTACGGGCTACTTCGTAGCTATCGCTACAATATACCGTAGCAGTTCCGACGTAGCGTTAATTTTGTGCGTTTTGTCAGTGCCAGTTTTATTTCACACTTCCAACGAGTGGTTTTAATCAGCAATATTTCCTTCCTGCAACGTAAATGTGTTGAATAAAATCCTTTGGCAGTACAGCATGTTTTGTATGTAGATAGGTTTTGCATGAAAACTGTTGGTCATCTACATCGTAGAGTAGAGAGGGCTAAAACTTTTAATTGAAGTTTCATATTTTAAAAATGTCTTTGTTCATCGAAAAAAAAAACCGTTATTTTTGTGTATAATTATATTTCACTACCAGAGATATTTTCTATCGTGCAGTCTCACCAGAGTATAATAACGCATTCATTATACCACGTGGCGCATATATAGACAACACACGTATAACAATAATGCGATGATGATGATGACCACTCTCAACTATTTTCGGCCACGGCTACTGCTTTAACTCAGCAATGATATTAATGTACATATAAAATACACCTATCACAGTCAAAGAAAAAAGCCTGACACTCCATGGACGTATGTTTTGCTGACTCAGGAACTCAGCATCGACGATCTCCGACATTCCACACACTCCTGACACTGCAGTAAAACAAAGCGATCGAACCATTAAAGAAGATCGCAACACCTAGTAGAATATGACGTCATAAAGCTGAATGTTTATAATGCCTGTGCCAATAATGTTCGCCATCAATCTAATGGAAACGGATTTATAACGAGAGAGGCGCTTAATTTTAAAAATGCATTGGTACGGAGGCGTCGTTTGCGATCGCTCCTTCGACGTTGACTCACACGAGCTGGGTGCATTTTTTCTTATTATATGGAAGAAATCTAACCACCAGTCTAACCAAAGGGTATCGGGTTGCCCGGGTAACTGGGTTGAGGAGGTCAGGTAGGCAGTCGCTTCTTGTAAAGCACTGGTACTCAGCTGAATCCGGTTAGACTGGAAAAAGGAAGAAGGCTCAGAGGATGAGATATGGAAGAAATCTTTCTAAGTGTTGCCTTCGTTTGTTACAAGAGATATTGTGAATTGAGTATCGAAGAGGAAATATTAAATTATTTGTTTAAGACTCCAAAACCCTGAACTGATTTGAAGAATTCTTTCACTGTTCTTTGTCTGAGTGACATAGAGAACCGCAACCAACAGCGTATCTCCTATGTTTTATGATAATTTATAGAGTAGGCCTGTATAATTAACAATTGTTTTCAAGTTGAAAACTAAAGGCAGTAATTTATGAGTATCAACGTGAAATATTTATCTTGTCTGTAAACTTATATATGCTTTAAATAATTATTATGATGCGAGTAAGTTTTAAGAGTAAGTAATTTATATTTTATATCTTAAACCTAAGATGAGAATAAAATCTATCCACATTTGTTTTTATTATCATTAGTCATAAGATTGATTGAAGTACCTATTGTTAATGATTTCTGAGTGCTTCATATTAAAATAAATATATTCTGAGTTTTAGAGAATTTTTCTTTCACGAAAAATTACAGATAATAAATTATTTACTAGTTATTGAAGCTCTTTGTTGTGTTAGTTAAAAAGAGTAGAAAGGTATATTGGTTTGTGTGAGGTCATACTAAATGGCTTGGGTGCACGTTCGCCAATAGAAGGCGAATAAATGACCTTTCGATAAAATGAGGAAAGAATTTATAGGTACGTAGGAAAATGCATGTTCACTAAGCTTCCTATCGAATAGAATGCTTGCATTGGATGCTTCTTAGTTTGTTACTGTTTACGAACAAGGATTTCTTATAATGTTCAATGATACAGCCAGCAACATAAATTGATTAAAATGACACACTTAAACACACAATGCCACAAACGCAAAGGGTGTATCAGACACATTTGTAATTCTATTTTATTGTATTCTGCCGAACCTGAGGTCTCGGGTTTGATTCCCAGTTCGGTCGACATTTGTGTGATGAGCATGTTTGTTAGCCGTGGTCTGGGTGTTATAATATATATTTATTGTAGTTTGTCACTTGTGTTAGCACCCATAACACAAGTTAATTAATAACTTAGCATGGGGCTAGCCGAACGTGTGTGAAAACGTGTCCCGACATTAGGTATCTATATTCAAGTTATTTTCTTCTATAATGGTCACAACTAATTATGGTAAAGAATACTGTACTTCTTGGCTAAGTGTCGGTTAAGTTTACATGTCATTCGAGACCAATCACTGAGATATAACTGACGAAAACAATATATTCAAAGTATAACAGCCATTTTACTAGTTGTTATTTTCCAAGTACACTTTATTTAAAAACAACAAAAAAACACACGAACGAGCAATCAATTTGTAGCACAAAAGAAACAATATATCGTTCCGCGAAACTACAGTTATTTTCGGTGAACCCACTACAGTTGAAAGTACACTTGATCCTAGTTTTTCCGCGTTACAGTACAAAAATAGTGTAACCATACCATGACACACATTCCATGGATTCCTTTTAGAGAGAGCAATAAAATGCAAAAAGATATAATGTCGTAAAAGTGATGTTTTAAGATGAAAAGGGTTGCTGTCGTATTTGATTTGTTGATGTCAGTTTCCAATGGTGCAATGTCATCTTTATACACAGTATTTGATTACAATGGTGTTTCTTTTTAGGTGAGAAAATAAGACTCAGTTTTTTACTGACCAAAACCCACCTTTGTTCTTTATGTGGCCCTTTAGGTACCAAGCCCACGGTAGCTCTTTCGAACAATACTGAGCCATAACAGTCCTTACTTTCATTTGTTTTTATAATTATAAGTTTGGTTACGTTTATGTAAGACCTTGGTCTTAACACAGTGATTAAATTTGCCACTTATAGATTTAAATTTTATCTAATTCGCTGTTTGTACGTTGCATAAAGTTCATTAGTTGTTTGCATACATATCTGCATAAAATATCAAATGTATATTGAATATTCATGAAAACCAGTATACTTGATATTTGCAAACATATTGGTAAACAGTTTTTTAGTTATTTACACTAAACAAGTTTTCAATCCATTTGCAATTATTTTATTAGAAAAATAACTCTAACGCTGAAGATTTTCTTTGAAGCATTAAGCAAATACTATGAAATAATATTGCTTCTTATAAAAATATAACACAGCTTCATTTAAATTAGAAAAGAAAACTACAACAAACGTTATATTTTAAAAATTTCACAACAAAAACATAGTACCTACACAAAGCCTCACCCGAGATAAGATAGTCAACTTTTCTCAATGTCCCAACTTTATACACACACAGATTAATAGAGAGATGGGCAGCATTCAATTGACAGATGGCCACATCTATCTGTCGGGGTCGTGTGACCCTTCAGTGAAATATCCCCGCTTTCCGATAGATTAACTGCCACCTACAACATTGTCGTGGTTTGCCAGACGGCTCACCTTGATAGTTCCTACATTTCACTCCCACAAAGTTATATATATACCTTCTGAAATGTATCGCCGTAATTGAGTAAGTTAAATTACCACTGGAATCTGCTTCAGTATAGTTATCGGCACGGATATTGAGCCCTGACCTTCACCTGCGCAGAAGCGATTTATTGGTTTATTGCCTTATGTGTACAGTGCGCAAAGCGATCTCCACTCTTTCGCCGAGAGCTCAATATCCGTGCCGATAACTATAGCTACAGATATAGCTCATCTGATGTATTCGATGATTAAAAAATGTTAGAAGAAATACTGAATAAATAAATCTCCATAACAATACCGAACGAGTCCATACAAAAACTTGATTTATAGCTCTCAAACTTCGAGATAAATCTAAAAGTGTTTAGTTTACAAAATAACAAACTAAAACTAAAGATTTATTGAGTTAACACGTATTGTGTTTCGTTGTAGTCGAACTTAATTAGAAATATAAAAGGTTTTTATTTTCTTGAACACATTTATACCACGGGACCGAGATTAGTTGCAGAGACGTGATTTGTTCGAGGGCGTGGTCTCACTATTTAGTTGCAATTGAGAATTGTATTGGAAAATATATTTATTTTCTTATTTACGAGAGCAAATATTGGTGAGATATCTTTGACTTTATGTACGTATGTTGAAAGGCATCTTAATTTAATATGTATTTATTTATTAATCAAATATGTATTTAAGGAATTTCGTGTAATTTGATGACAAGATAATTATTTTGCACCTATTGTCAATTAATACACATACATTGCCTTCTCTTGCTGCCGTTCTATTTATATTGGGTATTCTAAATTCTAAAGCATGATATTGTTTTGATCAATTTACTAACAACTGCGACAAATGCCAGCCCAAACATGTACAATGTACATATTTCTATTTGATTGTCGATGAGAATCCGTTAAATTTTCTCTATAGCCAATTGGATTAGCATCAGCTCGCTATTACAAAGGCACTTGACTGCTTCACGGTAAAATATAACCAATTTCAGGACACAGATTAGAAATGCCATTTACATATTTACCTCATTTATTTTAATCTGTTACGTGAATCGTGTTTAGATGTGGTTCGATTTTATTTTATTTGATGTTTTCTCCGAAAACTGTAAGAGCAAAAGTTGGTCTATGAATACTGATATTGAATTAAATAATTTTGAAACCGAACTCAAATTAAATATTTCGAAAACATATACATAAAAAACAATGACGTTTATTGGACTATAAAAACTAAACGATCATGTATGAATGCAGCATAAAAATGGGGTAAAAATATGTGGTCAACTGTTCTTCGTAAATATAACTACCTCTAGAAGTAATGCAGGAAATACATATGTTACGTGCCTGTAATTCAAACAATGTGCAATAAATAAGAAGGTTTTATTTCTCCAGACGGTGCCATTTAGAAGGCACACTATTTCCACTATGTTTTAAAGTTGAATTAGAACAAGTAAAAAGTGCAGTCTTATTATTTACGGTCACCTATTGTACTATTTCAGCAGTCTTTCCGCTAGAACTATTTAGAATTACCTCATTATGTACATATACATATAGTACGAACCTTTGTGTAAATTGTTGGTAGTATCTTAGAATATCAATTTGTCATGTGGCTGGCTGATCTTCCTAGAAAGAATAGCAGAATAGCCGACCGAATGGACGACAATCGGTCTGGACACCATTATTATTATTTTCACTTCTTAATTTCTGACACTATTGACACTATAATATTCGTTTGTATCTGGCACAAGCATTCTCTGGCATGGCACATTTGTAACTGCCTATTATTTTCTAGCTATTTCTGTACAGAAAATAGTAAAAATAAAGAGTAATTCTAAAGATTACGTAATAATTATTTTCATTGTTTCTAAGACTTTTATTCCCTTTAGGTAAATGCGATTGGTAATGCTTGTAAGTTCTTCAGTCACACAAAATAATTTTAGGCTATGTTCGCTAGGTTTATCAATATAAATAGGGCTTAAGAATATACTTTTTGGATCGCATATGAATAAATCATAAAACTCTTAAGAACTTATCTCCTCAAGTTATTCATGGATTGTAATAAATTCAAAACTATGATTAAAATATTCAAACTAACCAGCCCTTACAAATTGATAGAATGAGTTTTTTAATATACCTAACGAATTTGCGCAGACAATTCAATTATATTGTTAGTGTTACTGAAAATAATTTGTTCCAGCCAGTATTTTAATTAGATTAGTTCTAAGCGAAAGTTTTTAACTCCTGCAAAGAACATTGCAGTACTATCTGCGCAATTTGAGGTTAGCTTTGTGTTTCTCTCATTTTGTGGAAACAAAAGGAACAGTGCATCTGCCTGTGATTATCAAAGGCTTTTGATATACTCATTAAATATTTGAGGAAATAATATTCAGTGTACTCTACTGCGCGAAACATACGTATTTCAATGTTCAGTATTGTTAATTATATTTTTATGTCAGGTTTGACCAAGACGCGTGAAATATATTTTTACATAATTGTACAAACTATGCCAAAAAATTTTACAAAAGTAATAAAAGTCACAAAAATATCACTATAAAAATCATAGTACAGATTAATTAGTAAAGCGAACTGTACAAAAACGGGTCTATTAATTCGATTAAAGCTTTTGATATAATAAAAAGCCTGTACATGAAATATTCAGATTGTACACTAAGCTAAACCGATAAAATTTTACTTTGTGTAATGGATTGCAATTCTGAAATTAATAGATAAAGCTAGTAGAGTATGAAGCTATAAGCGGAATGAGTTTAAGCCTTTGGGAACAACGCTGAGCGGTCAGGGAAATACTTTTAATTTAATACTTCAGTGAATTGTAAGGAGCTCGTGGTTAAGTAGTGAGCTCGTGGATGCGGGGTGATTGATCATAAGGTTAAGCAACGGTTCGCGCGGTTGATGTTCGGATTGGTGGCCTTTGTCATGACGAGTTCCTCCGCGGAAGGCACGTTAAATTGATGGGTAACGGCTGTCATTTGAAAATCTTGACATAACGGGTCCCGGGTGGTCGGAAGCCAGAAAACTAGACAGTCAGTTGTCAAAAAAGGGGTATCAAGTTGCCCGAAAAACAGGGTTGAGGAGTGAGCCTAGCTGAAAATAAGCTGTTTAAAATACTGTTACTCAGTTTCCTCCGTTTAGACTGGAAGCTGACCCCGACATACACTACATATGTATTGGGAAAGGCTAGGCAGATCAGTTTATAGAAGGTATAATAGAAACGAGATGACAGCTAGAATAACTTTCTCAGCACTTTTATTACAGAGAAAAATTCTAGAGTAAAGGCAAATGCAATAACTTAAGGCGAAGAATTGGTCAACAATAATTATTCCATAACCGGCACGCGCATCTAAGGCGCCAAAAGGGGTCGGAGCGTCTGAGCGGGGCGAGGATAACAATACGCGCGCTAGCTTATAACTAAAAGTCGTAAGCGACAAAATGGTTTTGTAATTTTATTATTTAGAAATGATAATTTGATAAAAAATCCTTCTACAATTTTAAAGAGTATGTATATACTCAACTACTAAAAAAGTTAAGAGGCTTAAATCGGTCCCGTATGCCCATAATATGTGAATCTCTTTTTAAAAAGAGGTATGTTTGATATATTTTTCTCTGTTATAAAAGTTACCTAATCATGTTTCTACAACAAACAAAATAAGGTTTATATCGTGAACTTTCAGATAACCAAGTTGTATTTTGATCCGTTTTGTATTTACTGAGAAATATTGAAATCCTTGGGGCCAAAAATTCCAATTCGTCCTCTTAATGTCAATTGGTACAGTGACTGCGGTACGTTTTTCTTTCTTTATTCTCGGGAATTGTTGTGCTACTTTCCAGTATAAAGTCAGTTTTTTATCATTATTGTAACACTATTGTAAATAGCAAATAATGGCCCGAATGGCTAACTTTAGTATTGCTGCCATCCTCTAGGGCACGCTCCCAGTTGACAGCGATTTGGACGAATTTTTTGACGCTTTTTAGTTGTTTGTTTTACTAGGATAGTTTTTGATATTTATTGTAAATATGTACTGTAAATATCTATGTAAATAAAATGTATACTTTAGAATTGTAAAGTTATACAATTTTTTCGTTTTGTAGGTACCTGAGTCGGATGGAACGTAGGCAAAACAAGGCTTCCTTAGTATATACATTCACATCCCACACAATAATGTAAACAATATTTCTAAAACAAAAAAGCCATTTACTTTCGTAATATAACATTTTCTTGTTAAAATAAGAATACAAAAAAAATCTTACAATATTAAGCGCCTTATAAATCTTCATGTAGGAGTTACTTGTTCAAAGTGAAACGATATCAAATAAAACGCTCTTTTAAACATTTCTTATATAAATTATTCTTTTTTATGGCGTACAAATAATTTGGAAAACGGCCGCGGGAGGCTTTACTTAAAGATTAGATAAAACTTAGTATAACAGTTGTTAAGTAAACTTCTAAAAATACATACATTAAAATGTGGCTAATTTCTATTTCGGCTCAAATAAGTCCCATTATCAGGCCATTTTTAAAAAATCTTGCTACCGATTCAAAGTTTCATATAATGAATGAACGAGTGAAAATAAATAAATATAAATATTCAAGATATGAATGAAGAAAGGCGTCATTATTCAATTCTTTATGCGTTACTACTAGATACAATGATGGTTTGCATTCATGACCAGAGTTTGGAGAACAATTGGCCGGTCACGTTTTCAATGTCTTCAATAAGGTCATTGTTTGATATTGGCCATTCATAAATTGGGTGATATCATTTTATTGTGGGTAACCTGGGTTTTGTCTTAATGTTAGGTAGGTCAGTGTTGAAAGCAAAATGTTACGTCATTTAAGTGGTATTTTTTGGTATCTTTGACAAACTATGTTCTTACATATAAACTGAGGTATCTGAAGTCAAAGTACAGCAAAAGAATAGAAGACCCGAAAAAACGAAACAAATAGAGTATAAAATGGCGAAACCAAAACATTTCAGAGTACTTTCTTTTTTATCGTCATCATCAGTTCTGAACCTTTCGTGTAGTCTCTTCAAAACAATCAGAGGCACCTATTTACGACACCGTAAACCTCGATGCCGAAATAACATAAACAAATCGCACGATAGAATCAGAACAGTAAAACGCCTTATCTTAACATTCTCACGGAACATACGAACAAATCTGAGATATTTGTAGCATACAAATAACCTGAAAGTCCGTTTGCGTCATAAAAGTCACATCTTTGTGAATAACGAGATAAGTTACAAAAAAGTTGTTTGCCCCCAGTTTTATGCTCGGCTACACTTTACCATAATATTTTATGGTAATTTTATTTGAACCTAACTGAACATGAACGTTTGGCGTAAAGGCCTCAAATGTTTGGGCTTCATTTTTTTGTGATTTCAGATTTTTAGTGCTCAATTTTACAATCAAGAAGAGATTATGTTATAATTTCGAACAAACTTTGTTGATTACAAGTCAAGAATATAAAACTAAATAGAAAAAAATAAGTTTATTGTACGTCGACTAGAAATAATAATTACGTATACTACAACAATTTTGAAGTCGCAACTCTAAGACACAAAAGCTGCAAACCCACTGCAACGCAACTACAGCAAATTGCAGCCCGTAATACTTGCGAGAAAACTCCGTGCTCTGAAACTACACACCAGTGTCGATTTGACAGCCGAGAAGGAAGCGGCATACCCAGCTGCCTTCATCCTTGTGTAGCTTTGAACTCGGGTTTCAAATATTACTGGTCTTTTACGTCAACATAATGTTAAACCCCAATAATGTACTAAACATTTTGATGTTTGAAAAGCAACAACTGTTGTGAAAAATCTCCCAAAATAATAACAGTTTTGGTTGAAAAGTTTGCAACATTGAGAGCAGGTCAACAATGAATTTGACTTAGCAACATAGGATTGAATGTAATCAACCGCACGGATGCGAGTGTCCGGTTATTGGAGCAACATAAACATATCGACGCGATCACAATGGCTTAGATTCAAGCCTACAGAGCAAACATTCAATTGTCGAATGTCGCTAGTTCGGCCGTGTGTAAACAGAGAGTAAACAATGGACCACGTAATGCGTAACAGATACGCGTCGCCCAAACAGATGGATATAAGTTAGATTTTTCACTTCAGAACCGCACTATTATATCAGTTTCCCGGAATCCCACACGTAGTGCAGTTGAAAAATAAATCTTTCGCGCTTTGTTTATTCGGGCCGCTTATTTGAGTTGAGTGAAGTGTTTGAAAAAAATTTCCACAAGACGCTAACGTAGATGTATTTTCGGTAAGCAAAAAAATATATATTCAAAATCTAAACAAATAATTCTGAAGAGTAAAATTAAACAGAAATAGAATTTACTTTTAACTTTAGTTACGTTTAATTATTACGAACCATGTACACTTGAAAACATTTTAGCTGGAAGACCGAGGAGCGCGCGCCTGTGAACAACACTGCGCGTTTTGTAAAACTCGGCGCAGTAACGAAGCTTGTTAGTGCACTTTAGTAAGAAGATTGTCTGCAGGAGCGAAGACACCTTCACAACGAGAGCACAAATGGAACTAATGAGTTCCCTGTTGTTCTGCGCGCTAGTCGCACACTTGCCGCAAGCCTTAGGTGAGCTGCCATGCGATTTATGCAAATTGCTTATCGTATTTGTAAATTGTAATTTGACTTTCTTTGAAATTTTTATCGTTCGATTTTTTATTTGCTCATTAACATAATTATATGATTGAAAAACAACAATGTTGCGTCAATGTTTTTGTTTTGATAGTAATTGAGTCGTGTGTTTTAATTGAGGTGTAAATAAGTTAGATCACTTAGATTTGTCTTCATCTAAACTAATTAAACTTATAACATACTCACAGCGATTTCATAGATGTAATTTTTCGAATAGAATTATTAATGAAGCCTGGATACTGATGTTAATTTATGTTTATAATTGAGATACTTCAGTGCGATGATACAATTTGTCTCCTTTATTTATTTATAGACATATTATTTACATTTTTAAATATTTAATGTTTTGTCTAATTATAATGTTTATTAAAGGTATGATCCCTGACACAAGACTTCGAAATACAGATTTGGATATAAAATTCAACAACTCAATGATGATTCATCAAAAGCCGATGCAAAAGAAGATACTACTAAACATCAATGGACCACCGCTAGTGAACATGGTCACCGACCTGCAAATAGTGTTCATGGACGTCAACTGTAGGAAATGTATCGACTGCATGGAACGAGCCATCAAAGCGTACACATCACACTACCACATCGTGAAAACCCGACCACAATACGACGAACTACATGAAGAAGTATTAAAAAAACGAATATTACAGGCTGACCGAAAGAAAAGAGAAACACAATCTACAACAGAAAAATATAGCACTAAAATAAAAAGAAATAAAACAAAAAAGACGAAGGCAGTGTCAGTAACTAAATTCAACGTGGACGGAGAAGTGTATGCCCTGAAAATAAAAGAAACGAATACACTAGTAAGCCCAGATCAACAAAACGACACTCAAGTGTCTTGCCAATTCTACAGCGTTAAGAAATCTTTCCCTTGCGATGCGCCAGACGCCGAAACATTTTTGATGGTTGCAAAGAGGAAGGTAAATAAGAAAAACAAGAGAGAAAAGGAAAGAAATAAGGCTGCAGCAAGTACTACAGAAAGCCCACATTTCATGGCGCCGGCCTTTAGAAAAAGACAAGTGGACAATTCACAAGTGCCAGAGAATTTTATGCCCTCTATAGAGGAACTTTATTAATGTTATTGCCTTAGATTAAGGCTTTGTTACTGATATTTTTGTTTATAATTTTTGTAATTAAATGTATAAGACAATTAAAGAATATTTTGTGTCACTTATGTCATATTTTCTTAGCTAAATAAGTATTGTTATTAAAATCTAGTCACTATAATATTTTTTCATTTTATCAGGGTTTGTTTTTTTTTTGTATAATGGAAAAGAAGACACATAAAATGAAATAGTAATTTGCACGTAATATTACTTGAAAATATTTAAGAACATAATTTCAGAATAGCCTACCTACACAATAGAATGATGTATTAATGATTCCATTTTCATTTAATAAAGGTAATATTATTTATAAACATAAAATAAGCATTTTACTTTTAAAATTATCTTAATGACCCCAAAAGTTACGAGACTGTCAGTAAAGGTTCACCAAACATTTTAAACAAACCGAAGAGGAAGAAATATTTTGATAACTCCTCTGTGGTTAATGCTTGTGTACCTAATCTAGAATTGAAGATACTAGCCATAGATGAACCTTTCATTTTATTTGAGGATTGGGTACTGGCTATGTGTTTGTACAACAAAAATCTATTTTCTATTTGTTTTGTCGGAATTGAACCGTCCGAAGTAACTATCGATGTGAATTTTGTTTGACCAAGCTCTTTTTTTGTACAAACTTCATGTTTTCGGTTTGAAATTAAACATACAGGTGAAATGGATATTGATTAGTTTGTACATAAATATATTCAGACACATGAACCGTATAAAATATTTTTAATTAGCGTTTTCACCAGTGACCCGAGGGAAACACTACCCGGTCCCGTAGGTACACGGATAAAAAGTAGCTAAAGGTACTACTGCCATGTTACATTAAAATTCTATCCGTAGTTTTTAAGGAAACAAAAACACATAGATACTGACAAACTCTATTCTTTATTGACTTTCCAAACTTTCGCAAAAATAATTAGTAGAATTTCGCTAGAAAGGTCACAGAGTTAACAGTGTATGTAGCAACATGGTTTTCAGTATATGAAGTAAACGTAGTCGCAATCCCAGCAAACATACCTACACACATTGGAACTAAATTCTGACCATGATCAGAATTGGTCGAATTTCAGTTACAATTAATACGAGAGAACCCGCAGCGAAAGCTAGGTCAATTATTATTAATTTGGCAAATTGATGAAGCGCACTATTGGATTCAGTCTACCTTTCAATGTAGCAATGTATGGAGGTGTCCATTAACTCACCAGTACTATAGATCCCATTATATTCGATGGCTTTTGATGTACCTACATGTGTAGCAATTATAATGAGAACGGATTGCAATAATGTTTAATGCTCGTATGTAATCGAAACTTGTATTTGAGGATTTGGAATTGCTAATCGCCTTGTACGCGCATTCTGATTTTTGCTAATTTGACTTTGCTTTAAACATTTTTTCTTTCATCAATGAAGTAAGTTCGTGTTAACTTTTTTGTCAAACTTTGAGGAATTAGCGACGCGCGTAAGATTTTCCGACGGACACGTTATAGAATCTGTTTTTTCTTTACTATTATATATTTTTTATTGAGCTAACGACATAGTTAATCATTCACTAAATCCTCTTGATCACTACACGAAGCATCTTATTGAATAAACGCAACGCGACATTCCGCGCCAACAACACCCACACACAGAACCCTACACACACAACAACACACACAACAACACACACAACAACACACACATACACACATCACATCTGTCATAATATGAAGCGATTGTTATAGTGTGACACCGCAGATACCGGCTGCTCTAGTCTGTGGTTTAATTAATTATTAGTGCGTCTGGCAATCAACCGAGATATAACTAATGCCACCTGCATATCTGACTTACGACCGCGGTCTGTGTGCACTTGGTGGCAAGAATGCGATGGTAATGATGTGAATTATGTTGTGCATGCCTGAGGGTTATTGAGGTAAGATAATTTTGAGGCTATGGTATTGTTCCCAATGTATCCTGCAGATGCAATGTATTCTTATACATGAAAACTCAAAAGTAAGTAAGGGTATGAGACAGATAAACTGAGTCTGACATTTCACTTGCCGCGCTGTCTATGGTCTGAGCCGCTCACTATCTAATATTCACAAGTTTTTGTCTATGTCTTTTCTTGATATTCTCGTATTGTGTTTTGTTTTGTCTATGGTTTGTTTTGTATTCATTGTTACTATTAACTTTTACTACTTTTCTGTTATTTTACTATTTATATATATATGTCACCGTAAGATTACAAACATCGTTAGATTACAATCTATCTCGAGAGATTGTAAACTGTCGAATTATTGTGAACCGTAACATCTGATTGCAATTTAACGTATTATTTTTCGCTATATTATAATCTATCAATGTAGAGCGGTCAAATTGTGAACGGAATGCATCTTGCGCGCTGATTGGTAGAACGTCAAACTCCCGGTGCCACAGATCTTTGACGTGCAAAAATAAGAGACGGTTTAATTTTTTATAAAAAAAATTGTACTTAATTTTTAAGACTCAAAGTAACATTATTTTAATTTACGTTTGAGGTTTTTATGTTTTTAATTTTAATTTGTGTTACAAGACAAAGTAATTGTTTTTTTTTAACTTTTTTTTATAATTATTGTCCAATTTAAATTGTCTGAGGCCAAAATTACCTTTTTTACATTGCCATTTATAACCTTCAATTAAAAACATTGTATTAAAAATTGAAGTTAGTGACGAAAACGAATCGCTGCAAAACCGACTCCACGTAGTCTAGTTTGCTCTACCCCTAGAGTGCAATTCAAAACCGCGTAGGCGCGGAGAGGCGAGGCGGCCTGCGAGCTGAGGCGCAGGTAGTTTCAGCGCTCGCCGCCGCGGCTGAGGCTGGCCGGCGGAGCCGGCCAGCAAGCCGAAGCTGCGGTGGTGAGCGTGAAAACCATCTGCGACGATAAGCTCGCATGGGACCGCCGGAGCCCCGCAGCGCCGGAGCCGTGACAGAAGTTATGCTTGCTGCATGTTGCATGCTTACTTCCATGCTGGGTCAATTAATATGGGATGTGTTATATTTTAAACAAAAAACTCAGTAGGTACGAGTTAAAAAATTAGAAGGTAAATAAATATTTTTATGATGTCATTTAATAGTATTTAAGAAGTTTACTGTTAGAACGCATGCTACAAAGGACAATGCTCAAAAAAAACCCAAGCCCGGCGTAAACGAAAAGTAACTCAAATTATAGGTAATAATTTCGATAATCCCCCTATGTAATATTTAATTACTTATTTTTACCTATATTTTGACTTACATTTCTTTTGCGCCGGGCCTGGGTTTTTTCCCATACTTCATGAGCATTGTCCTTTAGATGCAAAAAATAACCATCATGCTGAGTTGTATTTAGAAGATAACTCGTGGCTATGATAGTATTATTTAGATGCTCGACGCTTTATTAATTGTGGCTGACTTAGTCATTTAGAAGGCAACATACATTTTTGGGGGCGAATAATGATATTAAAAAGAAGCCTGTTTAATTAGCACCCCTTTTATTTTATTTTTAAATATTAGTTTGTATTTGAAGACAAAATACCTAACTGTATTTTTATAAGGGTGATTTTTATATAAATTTAATACTTGAAGAATTTTTGAAGAGCATTTATTTTATTTAACTGACACCTCTATTTCATTCCTAACTCTACGGGAACTCCATGGGAACAGAACGGCTGGTCGTGATTGGTCGATCTTACAAAAAGACTGACCAATCAGAGAGAGCTTTCGGACAGTTGACAATTCGACAATTTCTCATCGATAGATTATAATATAGCGAAAAATAATGCGTTAAATTGCAATCAGATGTTACGGTTCACAATAATTCGACAGTTTACAATCTCTCGAGATAGATTGTAATCTAACGATATTTGTAATCTTACGGTAACATATATATATGTCGGAGGTGAACATCAAGGATGGCACTATCGTCCGACATCAGTTAGGGTAATGAAGCAAAGAGATAACTCAAAGAAACTCAAAACTCAAACGAACTCAAAAGTCAAACGTTTATTCAAATTAGTCAGAACAAAAGACGGCCCCCAAAACGCCCGCCCTTCGCCACTTCCTATGTGTTTTGGCTTGGGGAGAAGAAGTGGCGGAACAAACTCCCCAGCAACACATGTCTGTCTGTTAGGTTAGAAGAACCTTTACACTTTAATTTCAAAAGACACTTTACACACTTTACAATATGGATCTACAACAGTACTACAACACTAAGCAATAACACTAGGTACACTACACGTAACGAAAGGCAGTATCGAGATGTGCGCAGCACGACGACTCGACCAAGACTGAGCTCCGCGGACGCCACGCCGACCACCACGACTCTGCCAAGCGCGCCAAAATGTTGTTTCACCGGAAACGCCACCAGAGGGCGCGCTTGCGTGACGTTTAGTGTCCGTACTATTGACAGTCTCCGACATATATATATATATATTTATTAATTTACTGGATTCGTGCCGAAACGGCGTCTTAATTGTATAGTCCCGAGGCAAGTCATGTGGTGGATCAGCGCTGAAAACCAGCGCTGTTGTCTCGTGCCTGCGTGTGCGAGACACAGCATTATGCTGAGCGTTGCCCCTTTTCACGCATAAGTGACGCAGCTGCAGCGCTTTTCTTTTTTGTTTCACTGTTTGTTTTGTCCATTGTTTTATTTGTTTGTATTTGTGTGTGTTTGTCTTCTGCGTCATTTGTGTGTTAAATAAATGGTTTTTCTTTCTTTCTTCTTTCTTTCAGATTGAGCCTCATTTGATGATAATACCTGAAAACATGGTATACGCAAGTAAACTTGCTGCTTTAGGCTACCGTGCTACAATCTTGCTTTGTAAAAGCTCTGCCAAATTCGATCAGTCACTCAAAGCCGTACGATAAAAGTAAGGAAGTTTTTAAAAATCCATCAGTACCTAATATCTGGGCTTAGTATCTTTAGGGCTGTACTAGACTAAGAAAAGAAAACAAAGACCGCCAATCTTCAAGCGGGAAATGTAGACAAATCGCCAACATATATAAAAGTCTACGTATCTACATACAAAGATACATACATAAGTAGGTATGCATATGTAAGTACAGGCGGGCGTGGGCAGAATCTTATAGATAGTACGGACGAATAGGTTGATTTCACGTAGTAAGGAATGATGAGCGGAGATGGCCATAATGCAGGTAGGTCCGGCTCCTTCTTCTAGGTCAAATTCGTACGGTGGTCATGACCAAAACGATCAGTTACGCATGATCAACGACCCGTTCTGGTGCTTTGAGAGATCTGTCAACGATTTTTGGTGTTGCAGAAAATGGTCGGATCCAAAGAAGGCGTGTAAGGGCGAAAACAGTAGCGTTCCTCGTCCCTCGCACACATGCATTTTGGCGCGCTGCTTTCTTAGGCGATTTTCCATTATGGCACCTCCGCTAGTCGTTTTGTTCTTCATGGTAGATTTCAACCCTATTCACAGAGTATCGGTCTAGACAGACAGACAGACAGTAAATAACCAGGGCTAACACCTGCTGCCATTATTCTGTAAATGTAATAACGTACTGTTTTATTGTTGAACATAAAATTTTGAGCTACAAGTTGATTTTAAATTGAATTATGTACTGCGAATATGTTTTTTTATTATTATTTATTTAAAAGATGTATCTTGAATTTTGGTTTCTGTTTTATGGTTATTGCTATCAGGTGTATAGATTCTTCGAAAAACTAAGTTTTGTTAAATTCTGCACTCTCGTAGTATTCGAAGTCAAATTATTAACTTCACTCAAGCCAAGGCCTTTACAACCAATAAGAAAAGTCAAAAATAGATCTAATTAAATAAAAATTCATTTATGTAGTTGCCCATTTAAAAAGTAGCTATCCTATGGAACAGAACGGCCAAGAAACTTCATGGTTTTAGAAGTAGTGTCAACAATTTGTATAAAGCCGAATATTATAGGCGAAAATCATATAGAAACAGGTAAGAATGTATTATTTAAACATTAATACGCGACGTATGTACAAGCAAGTATTGCGACTTAAAACTACCAGCAAAAAAACTACGCGAAAAAGTAAACGATATAACGAGATGTGTATTTATATTATGCTGGGGTTATACCCCCGAGCATTGCGGGGTTACATCATGCAGATTAGATGTCATGAGATAACGGCTGCATACTTTTTATTACAACGTGTTCTTTTGCATTTTTTAAACGCAGAAGTGCGAGTTAATTTTGTATTTTCAAGGGTTTTTATTTGAGTTGGTGTAATTAAAATATATAGTTAGGTAATGTGCATTCAGTGTTTTGATCCAGTTTGTATTGGAGTTAGGTTACATTTTTGGAAGATGCTCACAGACGCTTATTTTATTCTATAGGTAGGTACTGACTGAGAATCTTTTTGGCATTTGAGTCATGTGAAACCCTAATTCGTAAAATACAGGTCAAATACGCCAAAACAAATTAAAAACATCAAATGACATGTTCCTTCAATACTACATATAATATCTAAGTACACCCTACAAAGCTGTTAAGCCCAGGACCCACGTACCACGCAACGCCTAAAAATATGCGGGCGTACCCAAAACTAATCCAATTGGAGGCATCAAAGTCATTAGGAACCGTTAATCCAACGTCTGTAGCATCAGAAAAGCCTTTGGATAAATAAACCGTCTAACTTAACACTAACATTGGGCCAACTCAGAACTCGTTAGTGAGTCTTTATCGAAAATAAAGTTTTTCGCCCGAAGAATGTGGGCAACCAAAGCGTTGATAACGTAAAACTTCTATAGAACGCGTATACGTAAGAGTATGAGCACACCACATACTTTTAGTCGGCCGATAGTTTGTTTAGGGTTATAATTCAGTATCTTTTTCTTATCGAGTAGACTGCAAGTTTTATTACTTAGTAAGCCCTGAGACTAAGGCTTTTCTCAGATCAGCCTGACGGCCTCTGACGTTGAAGTGTAACGACTACTACTGAGTAGCATTCGGAGACGCTGGCTTTACGATACGGGTGTAACACCGCCAATTTCCAGCGTCCGGGTTGATTTGTGAAAGTTTCTAAAACTCACAAAGCGATTTCGGCCCGTCCTGGGAATCGAGCCTTAGACCTCGTGCACAACAGTCTCTCTACCGACAACTACACCAACAAGGCAGCCATAAATCAGTATGAAGATAACATAAACAGTAGTATGCCTCTTACAAAGATCAAGTGACTGTATCAGATTGACTGAAAACTTAGATTGGCAGAACGGGTTTCTTAAAAAATAACATTTTTGCTTACCATCGGATCAACTATCGGCCGACTGTTTAGTCTACAGTATACGAGTACTCTAAAACTTGTATAGAACGCGTATACGTGATCCTTTTGAAACAAGTTTCGCATTGTGGGTGCGTGAAACGTTTTTCTATTAATTCTTTGAGGCTGTGGGTAGTCTTTGGAAAATTAAATCTGTAATGTAATGGCTTTTAGTTGCGTAATTAGGCGGAGTTCGTGTAGTGTTTGATTAATGTTATGTACTTGGAATGTCTTTAACTATTGTGTGCCTTATTGGGCAACTACTATAATGCTTTTTATAGGTATCTACTATAAGGCTTAGTAATTAATTTATTATCAATAATTGTTTTAATAATCAAACTGATTACCAATCTTCACGTAGACGATATTGCAATTAACCAGGTGTCTTTTACCAATTGTGTCCAGCAATATATTACCTACTAATGCATAATATTATTCATGTTTTTGTCATGTACTCGGATTGAAAGTAAAAATAAAACAAATATTTGATTATTTCTATTTCAATAACCATATTGAAATAGAAATAAAATATTACCTTGTAGTCGGTGTAACAAAAGTCGGTAAAAAAACTAAAATAACACAAAACCACAAGCATGCAAAGTCCGCCATCACTTTTAAATCATGGACTAAAACTAATATCGTAAGTACGTATATTAGTTTATTGTATTATTTAATAAATATTTATTTCAGAATACAATAAATATTTCAGAATACAATAAATAAACAAATAAAAGTAAAATAACAAATCAAATTGATTTTAAACATTAATTTTTTAGGTAATAAAAAACGAATGTAAACATATTATTACTGGCCAATCCCATCAAATTTTCATATTGATTCTCCCCTACCGAATCCTTTACGTAATCGTACAGAGCTAAGACAAAACTGTACCTGAATGCATTTTATCTAACCAATAACTTACAAGGCGATTCTACCTGTCGACGTTATTTTTCGTCGAACACGATTTATAGGGAAATTGAAATGCATTCGGAAGGTATAATAAATTTTATTACATGTAAAATGGGCTTTATGCAACTGTGGTATAAGCTGGACTTAAAATATATGTAGGTAAAACTTAAGTGGATTGGGGTTGAGCTATTTGTATTAAAATTGAATTGTATAAATGTTTTTGTTAATTGAATAGTGTGTATCATTATTTAGGATATGGTCATTATTTAGGTTATGGGGTAATAATTTACACTTATCAGCATAAATTTTTATAGGGTTGGAAGGTCTTTTGAGGATCGAGTGATGAAAGAAATATTCAAACGAACGAATTCAATTACTTTTCTTCATCCATCCTCCGAGCCTTTTTTCCCAAACTATGTTGGGGTCGGCTTCCAGTCTAACCGGATGTAGCTGAGTACCAGTGCTTTACAAGGAGCGACTGCCCTATCTGACCCCCTCAACCCAGTTACCCGGGCAACCCGATACCCCTTGGTTAGACTGGTGTCAGACTTACTGGCTTCTGACTACCCGTAACGACTGCCAAGGATGTTCAATGACAGCCGGGACCTACAGTTTAACGTGCCATCCGAAACACAGTCATCGGTGTCTAAGATATACTTAGAAAGTACATACAAACTTAGAAAAGTTGCATTGGTACTTGCCTGACCTGGAATCGAACCCGCGCCCTCATACTAGAGAGGTTGGTTCTTTGCCCACTAGGCCACCACGACTTTTTTAATTCAATTACTTTTCTTCTTACCTAAAATGTATTTTTAAAAATTTTTATGAGTAAACAAAATTTCAGAAAAATACATTTTAGGTAAGAATTACTTTTCTTCTTACCTAAAATGTATTTTTCTGGAACTTTTCATGTTTTTTTTGTTTACTTTCATAAAAAAAACAACTGAAATCAATAATATACTTTCATAATAATCTAAGTTCAACAACATCACGAAAACTTTCCTTTCCCAACCAACAACGCTACTAAAATTATCTTTGTTAAGAATTTTAAAACAACGTTTAAAAACTTCGCCCACTTAGAACCCTTTGTAATTTGTCGCAACATATAAGGGTCGTCACAGACTTGTGTAATGAGCGCGCGACAAACTTACGCGTAACATCAATTTGTTTGTACAACAAGACAATTAGAGGCGGTCACGTGGGATGTCGCATACACCTGCTTCACTTTTACTACTAACGTGGAAAGGCCAGTAGTCTCATTCGTCGTCGTAAAATGCGCCCGTAATCGGTGGAGAGTGTGAAACTTCTTTTGCTTTTCATAAAAGGCAGTCTCAGTATTGGGCTTCACATCAAATCGAGGCTCAACAATATATGGCCAATTCTTAACTTTTCATTACACATAGATTCGAAGATAAATAAAAATGTATTTTATCATAGACATTAATTATGATTCCTCTTCTTTCCTCATTAAAGTTTATAACTTGCTAATTTGCTTACTGTTCTGTAACCCCTTACTCTATCTTAGCCATTCATTGATTAAACCTTAATCAGGTTCTTAATACATTCACAATCTGGTTTCATACATTAATATGAAACTAGTGGGTATAAATCGTAGATATCTGGAAACCGGTGCCAAGTCGGGCACAAATCAGCTGTCTGCGTCGAACGTCTATGAAAAAGGGCTGTGATGTCACACCAGACAGTTGATATAAATGAGGGTAATTCTACCAGCTGAAGTCTTCTTATTTTCGTAAGATTTGAGCAGCGAATCCGTAGATATCAGTGGACTAGTATGATATATGCACAGAATAGGTATGTGTAAAAAAAGGTTTACTATCAAATGAGTTCTTTTTATATATGACTGACAGAATCACTAATAAAAACAATACGAAACTTAATAAATAACACAATGATATAGACTATAGAGAGTCATGTGATTTTTAATAAACGTTGGTCACAGATTAATTTGTAATTCTATTAAATATTACAACAGTTATTCAACGAACTAAAATTATCAAAATTACGAGAAAATTAATTAATTGTTATAGAATTTAAACATCAATCAATAAAATACCTATTGCTACATATTTACAGCATTACCACTAACATACCTACATAATTTAGTGGTGATATTGGGAAAATAACTCAAAATAAATTCAGAGAACCTTTCAAATGCATATAAATTATTAAAAGACACTCCGGGCTCTTTGCCTATAAATAAAGTGTTATAGTCGAGGGAACTGCAATGCACTGACAGTTGTCAAGTGTTCAGGTAATCAATGACAAGATGGCGCCCAGACAGATGGGATGAGCTGCCAAGACTACTGTGGGAGCTAGAGCTAAATTAACTACGCTAAAACTTGTGACGTTACAAAGATGATTCGATTTGGTGTGCAGGTTCATAGGTGTAATTGTATTAATACCTAATGATTTTATGTAATCAAATTCTCTTTATTATTTGTGCTATGCTGCAAACTATTAAAGACTTATGTTTTAATGTTAATCCATTTGTTACTTGCTCGTGATTTCACCCGCGTCCCAAAGGAACTGCCCGCAACCTGGTAACGAGTACTGAGCCTAGTAGTGTTACATTGATGTTAAAACTACATTGCAGTATACTTGCAGCTGTTTTTGCGAGAAGAGAAAAAATATCCTCATATCCATTCATACATCAATCAAAATATCCACGTATGTACATAATATTAGCGTGATACTTCTGTAGATCCTTTAATGTGGTGAACCAGTGACACTTCGGACGGACGACTTAAGTACAGTGACGTCATAACGAAGGACGTAATATGCCGTATATCATCGGCGGTTTAATATGTATTTGTGATAAGGGAATGTGGGACAGCTGGCGATGGAGGTAACTATGACATAATAGGTAACTATTTATATGAGTTCGTAATAGATAGGAAATCGGTCAGTAACTATTTAAGGGAGTAGAGTTGAACACTATTTTCAGTCACCTAAATTACGGAACCCTTTCAGCTCCTTGTTATCGTACCTACTACAACGTTATGCCTTGTTTTATGCGTCGTTATTTAAGCGACTGAAAAAAGTCGTTCGTCCAAACTCGGTCTTAGTAAAGGATGTTCTAGAATTTATAATATAGTTCTTCAGAATTCTTCGAAACATGGCTCAGATAAAATAACAACTTAGCATACATAAATATGCTTGTCATCATCACATTAAACAGACTGTACTTACTAATTGAACTTATGTAAATGCTGCCAGTAACCAAACTAAAATCTAGACCCCACTTTGCCCCTTTCAGTACTTAAGCCCAAAAAACTCGGACCCAAATCCTAAGCATTTCCCTTGCAAGAGCAAAAAAGGCGTTTTCACCCGTTCTATACGCATTAGTCCTGTTCAGTCAGGAATTACGAACCTCGTCGCTTCGTCGAAACCTAGAGGTGAAACCTGATGGAGTATTCTGTCTGACAAATGTGTTTAGCCAAAAAAGCTTTCCATTCGAAGCCAATCGACTTACCGACTTCAAAAGGAGTCCGTTTTACATGAATAATTTATTTGAATTAAGAACGATAAAATAGCAGTCCTGACATTAATTATGCAGCAATGCTTTTTGTAGAAATAAGATGATTATGTGTTTCGTAATATCTGCTTTTATATTCTTTTAATAAAGAAACCAGCCATGTCAAATTTTGGGGTATTTAACTTCACAAATTCGTCGCAGTTTCCTCCATTCTACCGTTAGATTTTTTTCTATTGAAAAGAACTCTTTGTTTGAATATCTTTAGAGCCACAATTTGTTTTATCACAGAAATAATCTATCATCGATACCTATACGCATATACACATACATAGTTTGGTCTCTGGAAACAGACAATCAGAACATACAATTTACGAATAACTCAAACCGCGAACAAAGCAAGCACAGCAAGACGTTGTTCATTTCTTAAATAAAAGGACATGCAAAGATAACGCGAACAGTCTCCATTCCATAGAATTTATAGCCGCACAACGTTATAGGTACATTTGTAAGAGCAATATTTACGAGCTTCTACCTGATGTCTGGTGTTATCTGCGATCAACCTGATTTCCCTTGAGGACCTTAAGTTTTCCCAGCTCGTTATACCGCGTTTAGATCTACACTCTCTTCTGTGATTGATGTTACTGCTTTGGTGGTGTATGCTGCATAGTTTTGTAAATTTTGAGATGTGTTTTGATGTTTTAATGGACTTACAATGGACTCAGCAAAGCGACTATTATTTAATCCTACTTAAATGCGCAACCACGACTTAGGCTCACTGACCTCAACAAAGAATTATCGATTGATGATAATATGTTGATGTACCTATGTGTGATTATGATAGCGTGATATGCTATTATTGTAAAAGTATCTACACATTAAAAATTGCCAACCCATTAAGTATGAAACCCTTAATGACAGACCCATAAATACTACTAGACATAATACCGTAGTATTTAAGCAACTTTTCGGATCCGCAACAGAAAGTAATAGCAATTACACAAAAAGGAATTACTCTGCAAAGAGCACGACACTCGACCGGCAAAAGGGAGCGTAGAAAAACGCTCGTTAGTGAACAACTCGCTAATTTGAAGAACAATTGCGTTCCGGGCTGGCTCTACGACCCACGTGGATTGTGAATGTAGGTACGCCGCAAAAATCTGACTTGAACACAACCGAACAAAAATTTCTCTGCCGCTTTTCCGAACTGCAGGACTTTGTTTTGTGAAATATCCACTTTTGAAAGTTTTTTTTTGTAAGTATCGGCTTTTTTTGAAGTTTCATCCAATTCAGGGGTTTGCTGTAGGCACAAGTTTTTTGTCATTCAGTGGAAAATCTGAACCATGTCAAGTTCGGTGTGACAATTGAAACGAGTTTTAGGTATTCAATTCACTTGCATAAAAATGCAAAAATCGGGGATGTGTAGGTATTTTGAATCTTTATCGGACTTTTTTGAACAACAAAAAAAAAATTGTGAAAATAAATGCACCTGTAAAATGTACCATTTTTCTATTTCTCCGCCCATAAATTTGTACCCCCCATACTTTTTTTAAGTATTGAAATAATCGTAACCTTTCAATAACCTCATATCTCACTGAATATGGGTCACCGGACTAGGACAGTACGGGTTTACTTCGACGTTCATTTGTTTTAATCTGTGCCAATTCGTTAGTTCATGGTACGATATGCGATGATGGTAACTAACCAAAATGTCACAAAGTTCACTTGATTTTAGTTAGTGTGTGGTCAGACATCGAAAGAGTTAGAGAGGTAGACTAGTCGATCGTGAATAACATCAAACTGTTTAGTCGGTTGTCTATTCTATACTTTCTTAATCACCCAAAAAAAAGGATTAATTTAACGGTTATCAATGCCAATAAAAACAACAACAATACATCGTTAACCTTTGTCCCTCATTAAGTGCAAATCATGAATCACTTAATAAGATTAAAGTCTTTAGATAATTTCATATGGGGTCTAGATTCGATAACGGGATTTTATTTATATGCGCACCAGTGAAAATCTAATCTCTATTGGTATCATATTGCTATCAAGTGATTAAAGGTACTCATAAACAATGCTTAAATGTCATTTACATAGCGTAATTGTTTTCTATATTTATACGATTTAAGCTTACGTTAATTAATGACGTGTAACTATCCTTTGTTTAGAAGATTATCGTATCGTACCTACTGGGAGTAGGCAGGTGTAGTAAAATATGGAAAGAAAAAGTAATTTATAATATTTATTAAATAGGTACTCAAAGTTGTACATACTAACAACATTCTATAAGTCCATGGCTGGATCAATGAGTACCTAACCAAAAGTCATACTGGAAAGAATTTGTCAATTATTTAAAATTGCATTTCTAGCGTTTTTTCATATGAAACCTAAAATTTACGATTTCCAATATCTCGTCATATTTGTGGACAAAAAATAGTAGTAACAAAAAATAGGTAGTATTTTCAGCGCACATAAAACGCCACTCCACTCCCTGTGGACGTCGTAAATTTGTGCTCGCGTAAGAAATGCACGATGCACAGTGCATCCTTTGTGCAACTGGGTTTACGGGCTCTTTATATTTGAGTGACAAAACTGCTTGGTTATTCTTTGTGTTTGCATGTGAATGTTTTATCATTGAAAACTAGCTTCCGCCGGCGATTTGACCGGTGTCCCGTGGAAATTACTATGCATATTGGTAAAAAGCCCACAACCTTCGTCGATAAAAGGGCTATCAAACATTGCAATATTTTTTTAAGTCGGACTAGTAGTTCATGAGATTAACACGTTCGAGCAAACAAACTCTTCAACTTTACAATATTGGTATAGTTTGTTATTTTAGGAACTATAATGAAGCTGGAAATATTGTAGCTGGAGCTTATTTCGATTTATCTAACTTTAAGAGTATTGAGTACGTTCGGCGGGCGTTTCATATTCTAGAACGTACGTATCGGGAAACTATAGTCATTATCGATAATGTAAAATCATAGGATCTGAGGCGCGCTACAACGCTCGTACGTACGACTGGCGAACGAGTTTTCACGAAGATTGAACGCGGGGGCCAACAGTTTAGATTAGAAAAGTTCGCGGCGCGGCGAGCAGACCCGGGACAAATTGCTTTACTAATACAACAGATTTCCGGGCTTGTGGCGAGACCAAAATCCGACAAAAACTGTACACATACGAGTTCGGGTTAAACCGGCTGAGGGTAATTTCTGAAATAACTTGCCAGACAGTCGTCCGTTATAGCACTTTTTGTAGCTATTCAATTGGAAAGTTGCTGCTTGTTTGCACAAGTGTTTTTGTAATAGTTCTTTTTTGTATGGACGCAATTTCTACTTGATAGTTTTAACGGGCTTAGGTAAAAAGGACTTTGTTATCCGAGGGTGTTTTGTTAAAGCGATTTCTAGACTAGTGGCAATATTTCAATCATAAAGTTACTGTCTCATTTAGTGCACCTAGTCTGAGTTTACTTTTTAGTTTTTAGGAATAAGCAGACTCGTCGCAATACGATTTTTCCAGAATTAATATTCCCTTATATTAATACAATGAGACAAATAGCTAAAATTTTACAAAGTAAAGAAAATCATATACCTACCTATTTATAAAGCTTCCTTTTTGACAAGTACATCTAATATTCAATGACAAAGCTTCTTTCCCATTCCATTAATGGTTTATGTGACTTGTTGTTCGTAACTCAGATTATAATATCGTAGGTATGGAAGTCAGGGGGATGCAGTCACGTTCCTTGTACTCCTGGGAACAGTTGTGCGTGAAGGGGCACGTACTATGAAACTTGTTCCCCTTGATAACAAACAGGCTTTTTTATGCTCCGCTTTTTACGAAAATTATGCCGCTTAATTTATGTAGCCATTTGTATTTTGGAAGAGTGTTTTTGTTTTTCTTGATTATACTAGCTTTATTTTACCTGTAACAAAAATCCCTTTGATTTTCATTTTTGGACGTGTCCTTTCAGTAACAAAACATTTTGGGACGACCCTTGTTCTTAAGTTATAACTTGAATTTGACTAGCTTGTGACGAGAGAAAGCAGCGCCAAGAATAATAAAGTGCTGATAAGATTACCCTAAAATTATGCTTCGTCGATTGGCTAGTGGACACAAAAATAAAACAAACCTCAAATAAAACAAAACCAGCCAGCATTAAACAGTAAAACTTCTACATAATGTGACAGTAATTTACATCACTGTCATTATATTATTCTTGCAAAAAGGGCCAACAATATCACTCATGTTGTCAAATCAAGCGCCTTTGGAATATTAGACCCTCGTTGAGCTTGTCGGTAATCGAGTGCTGATCGTTTCCTTATTGACCCCTGCGCATTTTGGGGTCCGTACGAACCCCGTTCGGTTATTAAGATGCTGGTATAATGGGCTTGATGTAAGATAATGTGCTGTATATAACCTTTGTTAGTTTGCTTTTACCGAGCTGTGGCTGAAGTTGGTTGCCTTTTGAATGTGTTAGATTTTGGTTTTGTTTTAGTTTTGCAAAGTAAGCATGTTGTTCATGGTTTACGATTATGGAAAGAAAGAACAATGATTTTATAAACACAATACAAAACAAATTAAAGTAAAGAAAAAAGAAAAATCACAGAAACTATATTAAAATAGCAAATAAATTAAAATTTTGTGCCAAAGAGGTCACATTGAGGATCAATAGCGCTGGCCATCTGATGCTAGTTAAAAAAAAAAGTATGTAACAGAGAGACTTTGTCAATCCAGCATTTGGGCCTGAGCATTATATGTTTGTAAAAAAGTCTAACCGTTTTCAAAATTGGAAGCTCTTTTTAAAGCAACCAAATAATTACTTCTGTACATAATAAAGTTTGTAAGACAAGAGATTAGAATGTGTTTCCTGTTTGCGGTGTTTAACCGTGTAAGATTGCAGCTCTGTGGTTTGCGCCGTAATTAACAACCGGTACATAAAGGGTTTCTTCCTTTGTGCATAAGATATCTAACGTTCTTGTTAGAACTTCTAAGAGAAGGTAACTAAACACTAGCTTTGTTTAGGACACACCTAGGAAATAGTGAGCTATTAAACAAATAAGACTTTTCTTATTTGTTTAATAGCTCACTATTTCCTAGGTGTGTATGTATTTCCTATATATTTTCACTATTTCCTTGTGTATATGTAGGTATGTACGTGTTATCCTGGGATAACATTCTATTATTGTTTTATATTATCATGATTATCACATTTCACACATGCAATGTTTAATGATGGTTGGGCAATAAATAAACGGTATGTCATCATTTACACTAAGCTTTTATTTGGCCTTTGAACGATTGGTAGCGATAAGAAAAATCCAATATAAAATACTGGCAACATTCGGAGTGCAAACTCAGCACTAATTCTCATTATTGTGAGACAATCAGCAGCCCTTCAATAAAACTAATAGGCCTTATTTAATGAAGCAATACCATGAACAAATTGCATGCAATTAATAAAATAGCAGTACTTTACACGCCTGCCTCGCAATAAAACGTAATGCATTTCATAACAATTTCAATTAATTTAATGTTGCGCCGCAAAGATGCTATATAATTGAACTTTCAATTGTTTTATTTATGGTTTCGCTTCAATGTTTGAGGATTGTTGATTTTTATCGAGTGATACTTATAGAATTAATGTAGACGTGTTTTTGAATACTGATTACATTAGTTGATTAGTATATAAAATTAAACTTTTTAATAAGCGTGTTATCAATAAATTATTTTGATTGAATATAGTGTTTTCATTCGCAATTATGCCTAACTCATCATCATCATCAGCGCTTTTATCGTCTCATTGCTAGAAACTGACCTCCTACTACACAGAAAAGGATTGTAAGTGTTAATCACAACGCTTGATCAATGCAGGTTGATACCTAACAATTGCCCACTTGTATGCCATTTTATTTTAAGAGAAATACGCAAAACTTTTACAAACACGAAAACTTAAAATTTGTAGCCACAGTGTAGGAGCCATGCATCGATAATGACGTAGAATCGATGGCGCGAGTCTCCCGAGCACACTTTGCATTCAACCTCCTTCTTATGCGGTCGCATATAATACTGTACCCAAACTGCACGCCTCTGTTCATGAATATTTACTACACACCCCACAGAATATGGTTTCCGCGGAAAAATCATATTCCAAATTCGCACAATATACAGAGTATTTCTGATTCGGTTTTTCGACGGCAGGTATTCTATTCTATTGTTGATTACTGAACGGGCATTTTGTATTTGTTTCTGATAGTAAATGTTGTTGGTATTTGGGTATTTTTATGAAATATTTTTTGATGAATATCGGGTGTCTAATTGATTATTTTGTATAGGCATGTAACTATAATAGACAAAGGTGCAGACAAATGTTTTTATTTTGCAAACTGCTAATGTATAGAGTTTGATCATCATGCTTGGGAAGACAAGACGTAATTGTGAATTCTTTATAGCACGCGTATTCTGGCCCCAATATTTATAGCCATTTGGAGTAAACAGAAAATGATGGCAAGTTACGAATGACTACCTCATAAACGTTTCTATTGCAAAGGCAAGAAACATTTTCTTCATACACGTAGTAACTACATTTTATGAATATATTGCTACATTTTTCAAATAAAGCTTTCTGAACACGTAGCTGCAATAATTCAAACTTAAATAATAGAGGAGTACTCTCAAGTGTTCTCATGTCACATGAACTTATGAACGATAAAACGATATGAGAGAGCTCGTCAAAATAAAAGGGTAGCTAGATTATACGTCACGAAGTCACTCATTCGGTGTTCAAAGCGAAGACTTCTAAGTATTTTCATCAAATTTTGCCAAACGTTAAATGGGTGTCTCCACACGTGAACCGGAGCATCTCCTATTATTTCACAAATGTTATCAGAATATCAAACAGCGATTCGGGAAAGTGTAACTCTACTGTATTTATGTGTTTCGTGAGCAAAAATGGTCTTTATTGCAAATGTTTTAGGGGTTGTAATTGTATGCGTGGATTTGCGTGTTCGATTCGTTTTGTAGCTGATGGCTTGCGGACTGAGGAGTTGTGAGGAGCGAGTGTTTTTCACGGTCTCATTATGTGACGATTCGTATTCGAGGCCAGAGGAGTTACCAGTGTTCGGGTAAGGTTGAAGGGTAGCACCCACTCGCCGACACGTACCACTAGTCCCTGCTTACGAACTTCGTAAATGTTATTGATTTTATCTCGGGCTCATCCGAGATGGATTTCATTTGTTTATTTGAATCACGTTGTGTCTGCCACATTAGAAAACTCGTTACGCTAGTGTGGAAATGTATTTGTTGGATAGAATTGATAGTAGTTTCCGATTTAATTACTGTGTCGCTTAGGATTGTTTTGGTGACAACGCCGTTTTATAGGAAGTTATGCTGATACAAAATTATCATTCCATGAAATATTTACCAAATAAACTTTGAACTTTAGCCTTTCAAGAAAAAGGTGATAGGATAAAAAAGTTTATAACGTCTTTACAAGTCATAAAATTCACCAAAATAATAACTTCGATTTAGATTCAGCATTATAAAAATTTAATTAAACTTAGCCTTTCAACAAAAAGATCTCCGAACTGCACTGGACATAATGAAACGTGACAGACGCTGGAAACATAATTTTAAGTTATCTCCACAAAAACTTTCATCTAAGAACTAGTGGTCACAAGTTGCTGATTAAAGAAAACTTTTTTCATTTCTTGTTTTAGTAAGTTCTTCACAATGATAGACGTGATAGAACTGAGAGCAGAAAACTGTTTACTTAGGGATAATCAACACTTTTACTTAGAGATATCAACACCCCAGCTCTGGTGAGCTTCGGAAACTATTTTCGTTTGTTTTGCTCCAGTTTGAGTTTAGGGGTCTTTGTGACTCGTCTTGAGTTTTGTATTTAGATTTCTACTGTATTTTTAACTGACTTCCTGACTGACTGACTGACTGATACGTTAATTGTTGGATTTATATATACCTATTTTTTTTGGATTTAATAATAATAATTTTAGTTGTAAGTTTTATTTTATTTTGCTGTGCCTTACAGGGTCCACAATTGTACCTAGCTCTAAGCCAAATTGTAACACCTACTTTATACATTATGGAATGCAAACAAATAATATGAATATAAAATTTCTACTGATAATGGACTGTTCCAGAAATTCTTTCAAAATGCATTGTTATTAATTTATCTCGCTCCTTATTGTGTGAGGTTATGTTTTAATACATGCTATGATATAACACAAAATATCTTTATTTATGTACATTATTATTTACAAATTGAGCGTGTTACAACTTATCAATTTGATAAGAATTCAGTAGAATATTCTGATATAATAAAGTTTAATGCTCTTAATCACTTGTAGAGGATTAAAAAGATTAAAATCAAAGTTTATAATCACGGATTTGATAAGTATAATAGAGATAGTTTTGGGTACATTAATTTGGAATTAATTTCTATGATAAATATTCCGGTGTGGTGTGCAATTAAATATTTTAAAGATACCTTTATGTTTTAAATGTTACTTATACAAATATTTAGAATATCATCATCATCATCTTCCTGCCCTGTTCCCAATTCATTTGGGGTCTTAGAATATGCAGCATAGTAAAGGCGTGAATATATCAGCGGTTATAAACTTAAGATAATTCTAGACAATGTTTTTCCAAGTTTGATATAGAATCAGTCAATTATTTTGCACGTGCTGATACAAACTACAAAATATTACGGAAGTTACGTAATATTTCCAGAAGATGCGATTTTTAAATCAGGATTAAATACGATTAGATTGATTAATCACCACATTGATGATGATAATAAACCTAATATTAGGGCAGATATATAATAGAGGTAAATAACAAGCCGTGTACAAGTTGTTTTGTCTACATTTGTGTTGTTTTGTTGCAACAATGAAAGCGTTCTTAATTTTAGTTTGTGCCGGTAAATATAATATTTGATAATTTATATCATTTTCAAGTCCTAGGTCGTTTTTTTGACATAATCTTGGAGCGTGACGTACCTATAAAATACGTCACGCCAAGGTTTACCCCTTGCCGAGGCTACTTGTACTTAAATTTTGGCTTAAATTACTAATATGACTTAGTTGACTTATACTTTTTCATTTTTTTTCTCCAACTCCATTGCTTATTTTTTGTATTATCTACAAACGGTCAGCCTTCATATTTCTAAGCTACGAGTATTTAAACTCTTCCAGTGTACATCGCATCAGCGATACCGGTTGGAGAAGAGCAAAATGAACGTAAATACTCCAGGTACATTGAGGTGCCTGATGGAGAAGGTGTCATGCATACCGTCGACCTCGAGGCTGAGCCTGACATGGAACTCCTCAACGAGATCGAGAGGAACCCAGCTAACAACTTGTACCTGCTGTATACTAGGTCAGTTTTGATTGTATATTCTTTATAATTATCTGCTGATAGTGCCTATACTTTAAAGTGGACTTACTGGTAGACCACAAAGATAGTTATAGCCACGCATGTATCTGGAAATACTTTTTTTGTAAAAAATATAGATATTTGTTCACATAGCGGTAACCTAAAAAGGGAATCAGCATTTCTTCAAAATTTAAAGTTGAGTGAAATAATTTACCATATGATTTAGTTGTTTGAAGACAAATTGCCAATGCAATGTAAAAGTACCCTGGTGCGTTGACCTACCGAGAAAAAAAGGCTCTGATTTAATATTTAATTTTATTTCTACTTATATAGTCAAGAGTACAAAGGTTGACCATGAAGCACACCGCAACCTGTGAATTTTATAAGAGTGAACTGTGTCAAACGGTTTGTGGCTCATAAATCTGAAGGTTTACTACTGTCTTTGTCTCATAAGGGATACGTTGAGCAAGTTTTGACCGACATTAAAAAGGGAGATCTACTAGTACCCATAAGTTAATATATTGGGACAGAAAGTTCGAGAAATCGCGTAACAAACATAAAAGATAATAATTGAGAACCTTCTCCTTTCTAGTAGATGGTTAAAATGCATTCAAGTATCAACCGATAAAGTGTATTTTTGTACGAGCCAGGTAAACAAAACAATTTATCATATATCATATATAAAATTTTGTTTCAGACGGAACCAAATTGTGTCCCAGACCCTGGTGATAAACGATGCAGCTTCCATTACTAGATCCAATTTCAATGCCAACCGGCCAACTGTTGTGATTGCTCACGGCTGGCTCAGCAATCAATACACTTCAACCAACTCCATCATCAGAAATGGTACGGCTAAAAATATTTTTAACAATATTTCTAGCTTTGTTTTTCATGTATTTTTTTCAAATCGGTAAATTGTGTGATTGTATACGGTAAGATAAACACTATCTTGAAGTAGAATCTGAAGGAGTGTGTTTGGTGGTCTCTTGGAATAAAATATTTTCAATGTGCTCTAATGCTACCTTTTCCTTCAGCGTATCTTCGCAAAAGCGACGTGAACGTCATTGTCTTGGACTGGAGACGTCTCGCTTCATCAGACTACGTCACAGCCGCAAGAGGAGTACCCGCTGTTGGACGAGGCCTCGGACAGTTCCTGACCTTCTTAAACAGCGTGACTGGAGCAGCCTTCAGTGATATGCACATCGTTGGCTTCAGTTTGGGTGCTCATCTTGTTGGTAACGCTGGCAGAGAAATTGGTGGAAGAGCTGCTCGTATTACTGGTAAGTTCGACGACCCAAAGGTTCTACATTTAAACTTAATATTATATGACCCTCTCTAAACGATACGTGATTGATTTTTCTTCCAGCCTTGGACCCTGCTGGACCTCTATGGAACTACAACTCCAACCGTGTCAACCCCCGTGACGGCGTCTACGTTGAGGCTATCCACACCGACGGAGGTTCTAGTGCAGGAGCTCTCGGTATCGGGTCCAACGTGGCTAACGCTGACTTCTACCCCAACGGTGGTACCTCCCAGCCTGGCTGCCTCACCAACTTCTGCAACCACAACCGTGCAGTAGAATTCTTCGCTGCTTCAGTCACCTACAACCACTTTGTAGGAAGACAATGCACCAGTTCACTCCAAGTCTCCGCTAACACTTGCCGTGGCAGCGAACTTCGTATGGGTAACGATGATTTGAGGAAAACTGGGTGAGTATTCATTTTTGTCTTATGTATCTCCTTAATTAATTAGTATTTAACAATCTAACAATAATTCTATCTTGTTCACAGATCTGGTATGTTCCGCGTCAACACTGGAAGATCTTATCCTTACTAAGTATGGAGGTGATATTTCGACATAATTTTGTGAGTTTAATAAAATTGTATACACTATTTCTTTTATGTTTGCTTTCATCCTTTCATACAGACGTACTGTTTGAAGATTTATGAGGTGTATTAATACAAAAAAAGTGCTGTTTATTTATTCCAGAGAAAAATTTACGTAAATAAACCTAAAAGTATAAAAATCGTGATAATTTTAAGTGGTAGGTAGTAGGTACACAGCACTGCGGCCTTCAGAGGCAGTTTTTGGTACGCTGCTACTAAATGCTGGAACAACATTCCCCCGCCAATAAGAAATGCCAAAACTCTTGGTACTTTTAGAATTACACCTTCGAAAGTTCCTCATTAACTCACAAAAAGAACTTGGTATGACGATCTCAAACACGTCCGATATAGCGTATAATAATATAGCGATAGCAGGTACCTGCCGTGATGGTGTTTCGTCGCCGTATTCCGGTTCACTCGTAGTCTGAGAGAACTAGTACTAGTAGTTTACCTAGTAACACATTTCTACACTTCAGTATTAATCGTAGTTCACATTTAAGCACAACACACACACAGAACATAAAACACTTATTTCAAATACACACAGCACACACACCAATAGTCTACTCGACGTCCTTGCGTCATTTTTAGGGATCCAGCAGAATACCAGCGTCAGGTATTCTACCTGACACATGCTGAATTGGACTCCCATTCGGTGCAAACGTAAGACACTGCAGCGCGCCGTTAATCTCTGATTGTATTTCATATTTCATGTTTCTCTTTCTACCCACTTCTTGTTTTGTTTTATTTTTCTTATTGTGTATCTTTGTGGTGTCTTTTTGTTTGTCTGAATAAATGTTTTATCTATCTATCTAAAAAAAATCTGTTTATGCAAGTTGTGAAAGCACGTCAATTGAAATTATATCAAATCGTATAAGTAGCGGATTATTTGATAATACTTCAGCTGAATAATTGCAAAGTTATTTTGACCTAATATAAAGTCGTTAACCAGATAAGGTGTCACGTATGACAATAAGGAGATAAGTAGTTAGGTACTGAAGCACTGGACTATTCGGTTGATTAGGAAGATAGACGAAGAAGTTTATAAGTCACTTTTCATCGGTGCGAGAAGAAGAACCCTTGGACCCGAGTGTAATATAAAAAAGCCTTGTAGGTATAATGTTTTGTACCAACTGCATCAAAAGAATTATTTCATTTAGCTCCTAACTTTATATTTTACACAGTATTCATAGACAGCATTTTTTTACCGGATTTTATCGTTCAGAAATTCTTAAAGGCCAATCAACTTATCGAATCCATTTATCAATTAAGCTTCTAGCCGATTCGACGGATTTATCAATAAATTGTATTTTATCTGGTAGAAACCGGTTTGTAGTAGTTTTCGAAACAATAAAATGCAAACAGATTTTCCTCTTTTTCATTCAAAAGGGGAAATTTATAGTTTGTATCACTCAGGGAAAATTATGTTTATTTATACTGTAAAACATTTAATAACAGGATCTGTTAAATGATTGCCAAAATTCCCCCCAACGTGCAAGCAAATACCTGTTGATAATGAATAAAGATAGGATCTAATAGATTGTATTATTGTCACCTGTATCCTGAACGAGTTCTGATTAAACTATCAGGTGTTATTTTGATTGCCAAGGTTGATTTGTAACAGCTACTGTTCAATTAGTTTTAACCGGCCACATGGTAAACTTAGACGAAAATTGTCTTTTTGGAGATTAGTTACTTTAGAATCTTTATGTCATTGAAGAAGAAAAATAAAATGCGTTAAATAAAAAATAGGTCCTTTATTACTATGAGTGAGTGAGTCGTCGTATTAGTAGGGGTATCTCCTGCCGGTGTTGGCACGGAATCGTCCAGATCTGCAAAATTAAGAAAGAATGGTTAGTTTTCTTCGTCATAAACTCAGTTACCAGATAGGAAGAAGACATTGCCCGACATTTATGTTATAAAAAGAAACATTTCTATGAGTTATTTGATATTAACAAAATATGTCCAATAAACAAAGGTTTGGATGGTAAACTAATTCTCAGATACTTTAAGGCAAGTAAAAAGGTGCTTCAATGAAAAAGAAAGTAATACTAACCCAGATTTCCTCAAATCGTCGTTACCCATGTTCAGTCTTGCACCACTGCAGTTATTCCAAGTAATTTGCCATGAGCTCGAGCACTGGTTACCAACAATATGGTTGTAGGTCACTGTAGCAGCGAAATATCTCCAGGCGTTGTTGTGGTTGCAGACGTTGGTTAAGCAACCAGGTTGAGAGATGCCACCGTTGACGTAGAAGTCAGCATTGGCAACATCAGATCCGATGCCAAGACCTCCGACGGTGTAACCGCCATCGGTGTGGATAGCCTCAACGTAGATACCATCGTTAGGGTTGATGCGGTTGGAGTTGAGATTCCATAGGGGACCAGCAGGGTCGAGGCCTAAAATAAAAGAGGATTCGAGTTTTAATATGATGTTAGGTAAAATGAATGGCACTAAAAAGATAAGCTTTGAGAAGTACAGTCTATTAGGTATGAAAAAGATAATTACCTGTGACACGAGCAACTCTTCCTCCTAATTGTCTACCAGCGTTACCAACAAGGTGAGCGCCCAAACTGAAGCCGACCAGGTGCATGGAGTTGAAAGGAGCGCCAGTCACGGAGTTCAAGAAAGCCAAGAACTGTCCAAGACCACGACCGACAGCAGGAACTCCTCTGACGGCTGTGACGTAGTTGGAGATCGCAAGCCTTCTCCAGTCCAAGACAATGACATTCGCTTCACCCTTGTTAAGATAAGCTGCAAAGAACAATGAATGGCCATGTTAAAATATATTAGAAAAAGTAAACGAAGAGTTGACAATAGAGTATTTTAGAATAAAAAATGCTAACATAAACACCGGCGAAAATGCAAGTAACATTGATAAAATTGAAAAAATGACTAGTTAAGTCTAAAGCGTTTAAAAAATGACGTAATTTAGCAAAATTCTTAGAACAAACCAGTGTGTTGCGTGATTTGTATTTTCCTTATTTATTTACAGGTTTTATTTTTGTTTCAACACTTCCTCGTTTTAATGATACATAATTTGCATACTTTCAAAACGTATTGATTATTATTCAAATACTCTATTTAATTAGGTTAGAGAATGTGGTTCCTTACCGTCTCTGATGGTAGGATTGATATTGGTCTCCTGGTTGCTGAGCCAGCCGTGAGCAATGACAACTGTTGGGTGGTTAGGGTTGAAGTTGGAAGAAGTGATTGAACCAACGTTGTTCATGACCAAAGACTGGGATGATCTTGGATTACGCCTGAAATATAACATGAACAAAGTTATGAATGTTAGAAGTCTATTTTGGTATGTATGTGTAAGAAAGCAAGAGCGGATCTATGTCGGCTTGCTGATATTCAAACTTCTCTTTGCACTTCACAATTCTACTGTCAAAAGTAGGATTATCCGTCAAGAATCAGGGTCAAGACATTTTTTTGGACAGCTATGACCCCGGTATTATATCATCCACATATAAACATGAGTTTCGGGTTTAGTGATATTATAGTACTTACATGACATGACCATCTACATAGAAGGAATCCTACCTGGTAAACAGCAGATACTGGTTGTTAGCAGGGTTTCTGTTGACTTCATCAAGGAATGATTGTTGGGCTGGAGCTTCAAGGTCTACATCATGTAATACTTCATTGCCATCAGGGAACTTGATGAACCGTGGATATACTCGGTGCTCTGAGAAGTCTGATCGTGCTGGCCCTGCATATGCAGTGTAGGCTGGAAAGGAAACAAATTATGTTAGAGATCTGCGTTTTCAAAATATATGGTATAAAATGTAGTATGATAGGTTTATTTGGTATAATACCATGACTTTAGATTATTGATTTGGATTTGTCAATACATTTTGTCAATAACACTGTTCAACATAAGGTTATAGTCATAAAACAAACAAAGCATTTGATCTTATCTTGGTACGACAGCAACGATGATACCGAATTACGTCTAGAAAAAGTTGTAAAAAGTATTGTCTGACTTACCCGTAGCCACGAGGAAACATAATAGAGCGGTCTTCATTATGACGACGAGAAAAAGGAACCGTGTGAAATATTTCGAGCAAGCGCACCTATTTATTGAAAAGGTTATCAATTAATAAAAGATTTTGATCATTTGTCTTAGATAAATGATTAAACACTTTGTGGATTAATTTTGGTTGCCATATTATAACTTGATAAGCTTTCCATAGGTACAAAATACTGGCCGACCAATAGTGACTATATAAATACCACTTGCATGAAATAATTAAAATATCCATTCTTAATTGATAAGTCATGTTATGCGTTCATCTAGCTGTGTTATGTGTTCTTGCTTTAGTAGTTTTAGTTGTAAAATCGAGGATGTTTTACTTCGATGTAATGAGTGTGCAATGGTGAGCACCCAAAGTGACCAAAGCACCCAGATCAAGCCAAATTTTTTTGAAGACTGAGTGGTCAGGCAGATACTGTCGATGCTAAACGCGACAGTTTACTTTAAATAAAAGCTTTCCTAATCTGTGCTAGTTCAATATTTTTGCTAGACGGTCTTGATAAGTATTTCGCTGTAGAACCCCAAAATGCCTAGTAACACCCTAGTTCCACTTATCTTTGATATCTGATGGACAACAATCACTACGGAGACTAATAAAGCGTATGATAAGATTAAGTGAAACACATGGCCAATGAGGATCTTGTTTCCTCAAGATTATAAAATGTTCTATTATCCTATAGCTGCGATAGATATCCATGCCAGCAATTTTGGGGCTTTCTTCGAGTCTAATATCTTGATTGGTTTTCACAACTCGGTCACAATAACAGTATCCCCTGTGGCAAGATTGGTTTAAGAGCGCTATTACAAAATCGAATTGCTCAGTTGTAGGTAAATTAGACGATAGCCGGCAGCACTTGCGCATGTGTGCGTCTAGTGAAATACGCAACGCACACCTGCGGACCGCCACGCGGCACAAACAAACTTGAGACTTTGCCACTTTTTTCCGAAATAATTTATTGTTTTTATAGTTTATGAAATATTATTTGTACCGATGAATTTTATAACCTAGAATAGCTCGATTGAGTTACAATAAACAAGTAATCGTTTACAATTTTTAAATTATTTAATCGACAACCAAACTTTTCACCATGTTTATCAATTATAAGTAATTGATTTATAAAAAAACTAAAATCTATAATTCGTCTTCCGTGTATTGTATCTTCATTTTCCTGCAACAATGAAAACTAGGAATGTAGATAGTTTATTAAAACAAATATGTCACGTATACCTTTTGCGGGTGACAAAAAATACTTACCATATTATTTGTACTGGTATTCAATTGAGTCTGATAGTCTGAATTAAATACGCTTTCATTATCCTGCAAGAATCAAAGAAGTCCAATTACATCATTATGCAACAGCGAAACTAACGACGATGACATTTACGTACATATTTCTTTATAACCAACATCAAAAAAAGAGAACCCAATCTATAACATTTTCGAATTAGAATATCATGGCCTAATACTTATGTATATTACATTTCAATCAGATCATTATAACTAATAAATAAAATAAAACTCACTAGTATCAAAACGTGTTAGATGCGTAGGTTGCGCTATATTTTTCGAACTCCGGCGAGTTTACGCGGCGCAACAGTGAGCGATACGTCCCTCCTCGGTAAGCGCCTGGCGCTGACTAAAGTTGAACACCGCGCGTCACAAGATTTATATTGATTTATGCATTGCAAACAAAAATTATTTTAAAATATTGTTTTACTTTTAAATAGACCAATTTTTTTTTTCAAGCTTTATAACAATACCACCTTAATTATTAAATGTTTTTTATTTGAATTTGGATTATACTTTCATAGATAAAAAATATAGTTTCGTACGGAAAATTGTCAGTAACTCTCAGTTTTATAGAATTATTTTTGGTGTAATACTGTATGAATTGTAATAAATTGATTTAAGCACTTCCAAGTACAAGATATAGTTGTATCATGAACATTTTTATAAATGGTTAAATTGCTATATCCTCGGAGTACCGAAGCATCAAAAGATACCCAAAAGCAACATTTTATGAAACATCCTTTGCAGAGACAAAGATTTTACTGATGTACGTGGACAAATTAAAATATTTATTTAATACACTTTCAAGATAAATGATCAAACTTTCTGAATCTTATTTTTGTTTTTTTATTGTGACTATATCCAAAGCATCAAAACTCGTATAAAACGTTTAAATTCGCGAAAATTTGTGATAGCCCTCTTAAACCTTCGGCAATTTTATTAGATAAAGAAAAAAATAATGAACACTGTAATATTTAATTCATGTTTTTATTCAACCAGACAACATTTTTATGCAAAATCACGTCTTACAAACGTCTTTTATTAAATAGATCGTGTTGATTAGTACGGGTATCTTCTGCGAGTATTAGCACGGTATCTGCCAGATCTGTGAACAAAAAAAATAGATTATCTATTTACTATTTTTTGGTCATTATTTTTACAACGTTTGAAAAATGTACTTACCCGAATTTCGTCAAATCATCGTTGCCCAGAGGCAGCTCTTGGCCACGACATGTGTTCAATGTTATTTGCAATGAGCTCGAGCATTCTTTGCCAATTATATGGTTGTATTTGACGGAAGCATCGAAAAACCTATATGATCTCATGTGACTGCAGACATGCGTTAGACAGCCCGGCTGATCGTCGCCGCCATTGACGTAGAAGTCAGCATCAGCCACGTCAGATCCAATACCAAGGTAACCACCATCGGTATGGATAGCCTCCACGTAGATAGCATCATTTGCGCTGATACGATTAGAGTTCAGATTCCATAGGGGACCAGCGGGGTCTAAACCTGAAAATTTTAACATGGATAAGTTTTTGATAACGTACATACAGAGTCAGCGGTTTAATGCAAAACAGTTTACAATACGTTATTATTACCTGTGACGCGAGCAACTTTTCCACCGAGCTCTCTGCCTGCGTTTCCAACAACGTGAGCACCCAAACTCAAGCCGATGAGATGCATAGAGGTAAAAAGTGCACCAGTTACAGAGTTTAAGTAAGCCAAAAACTGTCCAAGAGCTCTGCCAACACCTGGGACACCTCGTACAGCAGTGACGTAATCAGATCTAGCAACATGACCCCAATCTATCACGATGACGTTTACATCACTTTTTCCGAGAAACGCTGCGAAGAAGAAAGAGAGCATTACAAGTAAGGCCAAGAATGCATATAGGCCATATACAGAATTATAAAATTGATATCAAACAAAAACTCACTGTCTCTCAGTCCAGGGTTCGGTTCAGTGTTTTGATCACTCAAATATCCGTGGGCCACGACTATGGTTGGAACGTCAGGATTGAAGTAAGAGGATTTAATGGATTCCTCATTATCAAAAAGTAATGATTGTGCAGATTTAGGGTTGCGTCTGAGAAAAGGGCATTTTAAGTGTGTGCTAGGAAAATTATGATACTACAATTATAAAAAAACTTATTAAAATATTGTATGGCCTTCTCTGGCTTCTATTCTGGCTCTCAGAAGCCAAATACTGCATTAAAGTATTGCCTACCTGGTGAACAGCAAATATTTGTTAACCCTTGGGTTTCTACTGATTTCATCCAGAATGTCCTGTTGAGGTTGTGCTTCAAGGTCCACATCGTGCAGGATACCTTCACCATCAGGGAATTGGATGAACCGTGGATACACTCGCTGCTCTGAGAACTCCGGAGTCAGTGGCACTGCAGACGCAGTGACTGCTAGCGCTGTGTAGGAATGAAAAAATTTTATAATAATTATGCCACTTATTGATTTCTGACACTTACGCGAATATTAGACATTCGAACATTAGAATTCAAAGGATCCGAAACGTCGGGTTTAAATAATAGTAATATAACCGCGATAAAATCCGTAAAAGTAGTTTTATTTAAATAATTATGTAAAACGACCCTAAGTCATTTTACATGGTAACTTTATAACTTTGGAATGGTAATTAGTGATGGTATGAAACTTACCCGCAGCAACAAAAAGCAAAGTGGCCATCTTCATCATACCACAAGTGAAGAGTATGTCTGCAAAAAGTTTTCGCAGTACGAACGTATTTATTGAAAGTTTATCATCCAGAATTTCCATAAAATAATTATTGATATTGATCTCGTTCATGAAATAGATAATTTGGACGATTCAATGCGGATTTATTTATCTAGTAATCTTATAAAAAGTATTTGAACATCTGTTTCCAGGAAAGATAATGATATTTCGATTAATTACATGTACTATCCTTTAATCATCAATTCCGCATTACTAACATTAGTTTACCGGTTTTCATAACCTCGGTTCACGGTACTGAGAAATTAGTCAGTCTTGCTCTAACACTAGTTGATTTTGAGGTACCTACCGTATATGACGAACTATAGCCGACATAGTCGGCAACTATATTTTCGAACCGTTTTGGGTTGAAACCCTTGGATCGTGTGGTCCGAATGGCCAAACCCTATTTAAAGATCTGTCTAGGCGGCTGGTTGACGTTTCTCGTGGCCAAAACGCTGGCTATAAAAACATATTTTTTCTAAGCTAAATGGAATAACTAAGTACCTATTTTTGTAGATATTCTCCACGCTTTTCAGCTTTCAATTGTATTCTCCTGTAGGTAATTGAAATTACTCATAATACACAATGCGTTAGGTATAGGAATTAATGTAAATACCTAAGCAATACTACTAAGCTCCGCTGCATCAATATTTTTCATAAACTCAATAAGATTTAGCTGCTGGGATCAGGCCAGCATGTGACTACCTATCTGACTTCCTACACCCCGTTTGTCAGAAACAATGAAAATAAATAATAATTATATTATCTCTTGATTAACAGGCGAATATTCATAATTACATTGTTATCTCGTCAATTGTGTTCTTTGCGATATCTAATAATTTTAATCTGTGAGACGTGTCTACCTTTCTAGATTATATCAGATTTGTTTACGAGTATCAGAACCCCGTGACTTTGATGACAAGTGGTGATGATTATTATAACATCTCTAGATTATTACCGAGGTTTTATCTATGTACCAAAGAAAGCGGTTTTTTGAAAGCACGCAAGCATGTTAGTAAGTTTTTTAACCTTAATCTTCAGCATAATTATTTGTGTATATTATCTTCCCTGAGAGCTTCCAATATTTTAGATTGTCGTCAAGCAAGATTGCTTGACTACATGCCAAAGATGAAGATACTTATAAAAATGCTTTACCGATTACAATTAAGATATGATTGTAGACTTCCCCTAATTAGACTTTTGTACCATAACTCGATTAAACAAAATTGATTGATTCTGATGACAAAGAAAGCAAATCGTTAGAGTACGCACGAACTGCAGACTAAACAGTCAGTCTTACGACAGTAGACTCGATGGTTGCCAAATGTTTTTTTAGTATTCATCTCCTTGCTGATTTATGAGTCCGAACAAACTACCAGCAGACTAAAAGTTGGCGTATAGAGTAATCCTAAGAGTACAAGGCTCTATATAAATCTGGACTACTACACTGGTATAAACTATTCCAGCACTTGCATTGAATCCAGTATAGAGCCTTGCGGTACACCCCAAAATACTGAAGTTCATAAAATTCGGTGTAGTCACTGACCATGATCAATTTAGTAGAATATTTTGTTATCAAGTAACTAATCATTAGGACCCCTTCTATCTGGCATAGAAGGGGTCCTGTATAATTTAACAACACTGCTTCTCAAGCAAATGACGTGATAAATGTAGTCAAAAGCTTTCTAAAGAACAGTAGTTAATATTTACTTTAGGCTTTGTGCGTATCTAACCGCGTGCAAAGATAATGATCGGCGGAAATGTAAAATATTTTTTTACGTACGTCATTCGCATATTACAGCTACACCTGATAGATAAAATAATAGTAAACCATTAATTACGATATATTGGTTTTGATATTAAAATCCTAATGATAAAGCCATTGTTGTTAAATATAATACAATTTTGTAATATGCTACTGTATAGCTCTCCAACATCATTAAGCTGTGCCCTGTACTATGTTGTTTCTAGATTATAAATTATACCACCTGTATAATATGTGGAATGCTAATAAAGAGCTGCTATTGGTTAATGAAAAACATTAAAATATAGTTTGGGAGACGAATAATAGAATTTATGGCTATCAGGTGAACACCAATAAAACAATCATTAAAAGTGCAAAGGTGGGGAAATAAGTTATTTATTTGTGAGAATACACGAGTAAATAGTACATTTTTGTTGCTAAATTAGTCAGATTTGTTGGGAAATTGCTTCAACTTTATCCAGAATTAATACGGGTATCTTCTGCGAGTGTTGGCGCGGTACCTTCCAGACCTAGAAATAAGAAAAAAAAGTATCACAATAAATTCGGAAATTAACCATTAAACTTCCTTGATTTCAGATATTTTACACTGCTAGACTTCTTCGATGGCCTTTTTAAATACAACTTACCCGGATTTATTCAAATCATCATTGCCCATATGCAGTTCCTGACCACGGCATCTGTCCAAAGTAATTTGCATTGAGCTCGTGCATTCTCTTCCAACAATATGGTTGTAGGTGACGGTAGCAGCAAAGTATCTGAAGGAGTTCATGTGATTGCAGACGTTAGTTAAACAGCCGGGCTGAGAGACACCACCATTGACGTAGAAGTCAGCGTCAGCCACGTCAGTTCCAATACCAAGACCTCCGACCAGGTAACCACCATCAGTATGGAGAGCTTCTACGTAGATAGCATCATCGCGGTTGATGCGGTTTGAGTTAAGGTTCCACAAAGGACCAGCAGGGTCTAGACCTGAAACGTTTAAACAATTTATGGTTACGTGCTTGAAGAAGCGACTACGTAAATGAAGTCATACATAAGAAACAACTTATTACCGGTGACGCGTGCAACTCTTCCACCGAGCTCTCTGCCTGCATTTCCAACAACGTGAGCTCCCAAACTCAAGCCAATAAGATGCATTTGGTCGAAAGGTGCACCGGTTACAGAGTTCAAGAAAGCCAAGAACTGGCCAACCGCTCTCCCGACGCCTGGTACTCTAATCACAGCAGTCGCGTATTCAGATATAGCTACACGACTCCAGTCAACTACGATGATGTTCACATCACTTTTTGCAAGGAAGGCTGTAAAAAAACATGTAATATTAGAATCAAACCAAACTTCATGGATAACAATTTTATTAATAGTAAGTAGATCTTACTGTCTCTGAGAGTGGGATTTGGTTCAATGTTTTGGTTGCTAAGCCATCCGTGCACAACAACGATGGTAGGAACCTCAGGATTGAAATTGGATGCCTTGATGGAATCCTCATCATCAATCAACAGGGACTGTGCTGAATCTGGATTATTCCTGAAATATAAGGGTAAATCTTCGTTATTACCATAATTATCATCAAAATCATTTGAGACCAGTTTTGGGTGAATTTTGCTTTAGTTACTTAGCTAATTACGTTTCTCTGAGAAATCTGGGGGTATGTTTGTTACGTATGGGTTAGTCATCACTTACCTGGTAAACAGCAAGTATCGATTCCTGGATCCACTTCTACTGATATCTTCACCTACTTCAAGTTGAGGCTCGGCTTCAAGATCCACGGTGTGCAATACACCTTCGCCATCAGGGAATTGGATGTAACGAGGGTACACGCGGTTTTCTGAGAACTCCGGAACCAAAGGCACTGCATAAGCAGTTATTGCTAGAAATGTAAGAAATTACGTTATGAAATAATTCTCTTAAGTTACGATTTTAAAGTATATTTATCTTAACAAGTAGCTATAACAACTCATTGTTATTTTCGAGCCGTTAACTTATTTAGTGCACTATTTTTAGACTCCATAATGAACATTACTACTATAAATCATCTGACATTCACAAATAATTGTTTTTCTATGTGTTAATCAGTATCACGTCACTCCCATTGTGCTTGATAAGATAAATTCATTCAACGTACCCGTAGCCAAAATCAAAATGGCTGTCTTCATTATGGCTCCGATGTTGTCTGAAGCTTATTCGCGCAACAGACCTATTTATTAACAGTTTATCACCAGTAATAGGTATGTTTGATATTGATCAAATTCATCAGATAAATAATTAATAATGTCCACGATTAACTTTACTCACGCAAATTATTTATCTTGACGTTTGTGTTATTTTACGTGCTTGACCAAACTATCAATCGATTGATTGAGTGTTATCGTACCTACCCTGGGAAATGGCACGTGGCTTCTTCTGCTTAAAAATATATTTTTTTATTAAAGGAATTTAGTTACGTAGTTTTAATTACGCAGGTGTTGGGGTATATTGGGCAGCATAGATGTGCCATTGTCATTGTCTAACCTAACACACGCACTTGTATACAAGTATATATTTTATCTTAGATACTAGCAGACGACCGCGAGTTCATCCGCGTACAATTTTTTTTTTTATCGTAAGCGGGCTAACTACAAATTTTGGGACCCTAAAACAGGACTCACTTCTAAAACAGGACTTCCATGCGAACTATCAACCCCGGTTTAACCATATAAGGAATAGATTTTAGTAAAATCCCTCCTTAATGCATGTCTTCTCTCTATTAAGAACCTACCTCTCTTCAAGTTTGTAGGAGTTAACAATTTCTGAGATTTCGTAATTAATCAGTAAGTAGTGTTTCGCTTTTACCCGTTTTACCTGGTTTTGCTCGCGTCCTGAGGGAACGACTTCCCAAACCCGGGTAAAATATTGACGATGTTAAACGGGGATAGTGTAGCTTCCGAACAGTGAGAGAATATACACTAAAATCGAACGATGTTAAATACAATTTTGTTGTAAATTAAATACTAGTGACGTATGTATTTATTTGGATATAGAGTAATATCATGTTTATTAAAAAACACCTCGTAAATAATGCATTTTTTGAGAACAAAGACAAGCATATAAAAGGTTATAGTGACCTAACCCTAAAAAAGATAACTTATGAGCTGTCACGGAAATATTTATAGAACTTTTAAAGAGAAACAATTCTGGCATACCTACATCATTTTTGCGTAACCTTTAACCTTTAACCGTTTACGCAGCGCACGCAGCAGAAGCTCTCAATAGAACAAATAAATTTTAATGAATTTAAATTAAGAAAACAGTGTTAATCAATGAATATAAATTAATAATAGTGTGAATACAAAAAAAAATATATTTAAAAAAAGCGTGGGGTGCATGGTGTCAATAGTTATAAATATTTTATTGACAGATATGTGTACAGTGGTTTTCATTTCGATAATATCTTAAAAAGCACCCCACGCTTTTTTCAAATATTTTTTTTTAGTTCGTTTTTCTATAAAAAGCGTGTTTTTTATTTTTTTTAAACTATTATTTATTTTCTACTTTTTAGTTTGTTTTAAAACTATTATTTGTTTTGTAGAATTAAAATTCTCTTTAGAATACAAAAAATTGTCAATATTAGAGAAAACGGCTAAAGATAATTATTGGAAATAAAAATTAACATCGAGTCCTGCCTTCTGAACTGAAAAATTCTAGAAAATTTTAATTAATTTTCTTACCTTATCGACTATAGATGAAATTATATAAATTAACAAAAATCATATTTTGCAAATTGAAAAGCCTAGAAGTCGGTGTCTAATGGATGTTACTAAGTTAATTTTGCCAGCCACTTCTAGGCCGATGCACCTAAAATTAGTTTTTTTTTTTTTGCTTTTTAGTGTTTTGGGAAGTCGGTTTAATTTTTTTGTAAAAAGGTTATTTATTTAAAGCTTTTCAGTGATACGAATAGTTGTCACTATCCATACAAGTGGGAAGTTCTCATCAATACAAAGAATATAAGTCCAAACGAGGTATTTTACATATTCAGTTGTCGAGTTCCCTCGACTTTCTCTGGTCTCCATCATCAGGTCAGCTCCAAACCTTCACTGTTGCATAGGTCTTGTCAATACGAATAATTTAAGGCCAAACACGAGGTAGTTTACATATTCAGTTGTCGAGTTCCCTCGACTTTCTCTGGTCTCCATCATCAGGTCAGCTCCAAACCTTCACTGTTGCAAAGGACTTGTCAATACAGATAATTTAAGCCCAAACACGAGGTAGTTTACATATTCAGTTGTCGAGTTCCCTCGACCCTCTCTGGTCTCCATCATCAGGTCAGCTCCAAATCTTCACAGTTGAATAGTGCTTTTAGGCGTACACCTGAGTGTCAAGTTTTTACCCTCTGTATGCCTACAACTTTTGAAGGTTGCCCTCGATTTCTCAGGGTTTCCGTCATCAGATTCTGAGCTGATGACTATGGAACCAACTGGCAGCTATTCTGAGTCGAACAAAAAAAGAATCACGTAAATCGGTCTATAAACCTCGGCGTAATCGATGTGTATGTGTAACCTCCTCCTTTTTGGGAAGTCGGTTAAAAATGGAATAATTTTATCAAATTAGTGTATTGTCATCGGTCCTCAATAAATCTACAAAGTTTGAACGAAATCTGGCCGTTTAAAGTGGGCCAAAAGAAGTCGGTTACAAACATACAGGTGAAGCTTATAAAAAGCGTGTAAAAAAATCCCCCGATTTTGGAACATTATTCATTATTGCTCTGCTCCTATTAGTCTTACGCTAATGATTTAACAAACAAACTCTTCAGCTTTATATTATTAGTATATATTAGTATAGGTGGCCTAGTGGGCAAAGAACCAACCTCTCGAGTATGAGGGCGCGGGTTCGATTCCAGGTCAGGCAAGTACCAATGCAACTATTCTAAGTTTGTATGTACTTTCTAAGTATATCTTAGACACAATGACTGTGTTTCGGATGGCACGTTAAACTGTAGGTCCCGGCTGTCATTGAACATCCTTGACAGTCGTTACGGGTAGTCAGAAGCCAGTAAGTCTGACACCAGTCTAACCAAGGGGTATTGGGTTGCCCGGGTAACTGGGTTGAGGAGGTCAGGCAGGGCAGTCGCTCCTTGTAAAGCACTGGTACTCAGCTACATCCGGTTAAACTGGAAGCCGACCCCAACATAGTTTGGGAAAAAGGCTCGGAGGATGATATATTAGTATAGGTATTAAACATTGATATTAGATACGTAACATACTATGAATGCCTACAGCAGGTGCGATTTGCGCAATCTTCATAATTGGCACAAATAAGTGAAACGTAATAAACTTGAAATGCCAATTTCAGCGAATAAGTTCCATCATTTTCAAAAGAGTGTAGTGCTCTGGGTTTGAAATTATTTACATTTTTTTTTTCTCACCAACGCACGAGTATTCACCTATATTTCAAGTTTGAGAAAACTAGTTACATTTGTATAACACATTATAAACTTTCCTATACCTAAGCTAAGCTCGAAAGTGTCCTTTTCAATCGAAATAAAGCAGTACTGTCACTTTTACAATTGAAATTAAATTTCATCCAAGAATGAATAATGCCTTATCTACCTATAGGTAGAGTGAGCTTAACTTTTAGGTATACCTATATATTTTATTAATCCCCCTTTTAAAATTATCAACTTTGTTGGTGATAATGACAGGACTTAATTCGTCTGAGGGTGCCTGATTATCTTAATCGTGAATTTTAATCATAACTAGGTATAATGATATCGGTATAGGATGTGATTTCATCATACGGGTTACTAATGTTATTAAAATCTACTTTTGCCATACCAAAAACTCACTTTCTTAAGAAGTAATTACTAAACACTTTGTTATTATTGTACCTATCATTTCCTTTTCTCCTCCACCCAAGACAAGACTAGTAGAGAATGCCTAGTATTTTAAGTCCACCGTATTTTTTTAAATAACTTAGTTACCAATAGCAGATGCTTATACCACGTGGTAAATAGACCTACATTAGAAGATTTTTAGAAATGTGGGAAGATAAAGACGAGGTAAGTGACAATCACAAATACAACTATATTGTAGACTGATAGGCAAATTAGAGGCGACATTGACACAAGGATTTGAGTGTACATATAACTATGTATTTTAAATAAGGCAAAGAGATATAGCAAGTGTTGGATCGACAACGCATTGCCCAGTAGTACAAATTAGGTGTCTGCTGAACTCCAAATCAAAGAATTGGCATTTCGTTTCGTCTTTATCTTAGATTTAGTTCTATGATTGTTCCTTCTCCCGCGTAAGCGGATCTAAAGTCCAATTTAAAGAATTTAACATAATTATGTTGATGCTTTAAATCACAAACAAGAATTTTAGGTACCAATAATTATTTAAACTATTCTCGTTTTTCATGGCAAATATGTAATGTAATATTATTTGAAAATATGTTTTTTGGGCTTCAATAAAGACTATTGAATAAGGGGTGTATTATAAAGTAAAGGTGAACTGTTGTTGTTGTAGGTCCATAAAATAGACCAGAGGTAACTGATATGAAAAAAGTAAAAATCACAAAAATAGTGCCAAAAATCGTTTATTTTGCATCGCGGTCGTTTTAGAAAGGATATCTTCTTGCTGTGTCCAAGCGGTACATGCCAGCTCTGAAAAAAAAAAATAGAAATATAAATAAACGCAAACAAAAAATTTGTTTTCAGTAAAATTGAAATGGGACTGTTTTCTGGGAAAGACAGCAATCTAGCGACTGTTTTCGGTAACCTGGTTTCTCAGTCTCTTAAATAATGGTAAAACTAAAACTTTTTTATTAGGGCAGGTATATCTAGGATTATTCAAAATAATAAGTGAACTCACCCCCATTTCCTCAAGTCATCGTTGCCCATACGGAGTTCAGCACCACGGCAATTGTTGAATGTCAGTTGAGTGTTGTTCGCGCACAGGCGGCCAACCAAGTGATTGTAGGAAACGGTGGCGGCAAACAATTCCCAAGCACGGTTGTGGTTGCAAATATTAGTGAGACAGCCAGGCTGGGAGATACCACCGTTGGGGTAGAAGTCAGCATTCGCCACGTTGGTGCCGATACCGAGACCGCCGACAGTGTAGCCACCATCGGTGTGGATAGCCTCAACGTAGACACCATCATTGGGGTTAACGCGGTTGGAGTTGTAGTTCCATAGAGGTCCAGCAGGGTCCAAAGCTGTAAAGGCAAACATTGTTAGACTGTCGAAGTCAGTTATTTGAAATAAGGCATGATGACTTATATTAAATGTGTTAATTACCAGTGATACGAGCAGCTCTTCCTCCGAGTTCCCTGCCAGCGTTACCAACAAGGTGAGCGCCCAAACTGAAGCCGACCAAGTGCATGCTGGTGAAAGGTTGTCTAGTCACACTGTTTAGGAAAGCCAGGAACTGTCCAAGACCACGGCCGACTGCGGGTACACCTCTTGCCGCTGTGTAGTAGTCCGACAACGCCAGTCTTCTCCAGTCCAGGACTATGACGTTGGTTTCTGCCTTATTCAAGTAAGCTAGAAAAAAAGGAAGGTTTTTAAAAAATATTCCTGGATATAGAATTTAAATATTGCATTTTAGAGATTTACGTTATTTTACCATCTCTAATGGTGGGGTTGATGTCGGTGTTCTGGTTGCTGAGCCAGCCGTGAGCGATGACCACGGTGGGGTGATTAGCGTTGAAGTTGGAGCTCGTGATGGAGTTGGCGTTGTTAATCACCAAAGTTTGTGCGTTTCTGGGGTTGCGTCTGTAAATTGCATGGGTTAATTAAAATCCTTTAATTCCTAAACAATTAAATAAGTAGCTACAAATGAATAGGGCGTAGTATTACCTAGTGAACAGCAAGTATAGGTTGTTAGCTGGGTTTCTTTCGATCTCGTCGAGGAGTTCCATGTCAGGCTCACCCTCGAGGTCTACAGTGTGCATGTTACCCTCGCCATCGGGGAATTCGATGTATCGCGGGTACACGCGATCCTCAGAGTACTCTGATGGTACTGGCACCGCAGACGCGGCGTATACTGAAATAATAATCACATATTCGTATCCAATGATCCAAAAACTAGAACATGGTATAATATCAGAAAAAAAAAACTTTATTTAAAGTTGGGCCTCTATGTCGTATGTAAGAAAGATCCGTTACGACGTCGTCGATGTAAAGTTCTTCCGTATAAACACTACTGTTACTGTTATTTTGATCATAGATTTATAGACTTTTAACACCATTTAAATTCAAATCATTCATTCATATTATAAGGTTAACTGACACCATCGATAAGAATCACCGAGAATGAGACATGTATAATTGAGACTGAATTTCCAGCACTTTTATTATTTGCACCAAAATCGATCTTCAATGTTATCGTACATGATATCTTAAAACTTACCGGTAACAATGAGCAAGCACAAGAGAGACTTCTGCATCGTGACGACTATCTGAAGCCAATCCTTCTTCCTCAGACCCCATAGCTATTTATACTGGCCGATTTTTATCAATTTCACGATTATGCCATCTTATCACTGAAATTAACGGATTTGTTAAAATAATTTCAAAAAGATTGTTTATTTTAAGTACAACGTGATAAATAGGATTTATCTTATAGTTAGGTGCTAAAATTGTACTTTGATCATGTCATTTGGTAGATTGTTAGTATCCTATCTTTTTCATTGATCCATCTTAATGTATTTTTCATTCATTATGTGAATGTTGAAGATAGTGCTACGTCAAAAAGTGGTAAAAATCTCTGAATATATAGAATCTATCGGAGATATGACATATAGTACATGTACTACAGCCATGTGCTATAAACAGTGATGACATTTTATTATATGCAAATGAATTGGAGTTTATGGCCCGTAGTGGCTTCTTCGTCTTAGCGTTAGACGGGGTCCGCTTCGTGTCCGTGAACCTGGCAGATCATTGTCTAGCAGATCAACTTTTTTTTTGAGTTCTTATCGCATGCAGATGAGTTCTATAGTTCCTGATAGTTTTCAGGAATAGTTCTGCCATTTTCAGCTGAAAAACGATAGTTCACAAAATGATCTGCTAACTTCTGGTAGCAGAGCATTTTTCAGAAAATCAAAAAAAAACTGAGATATTGTCACATAAAGATGAGTTCCATAGTTCCTCATACTTTTCAGGAATAGTTCTGGCGTATTTCAGCTGAAAAATATTTTTTTTCCCAATTCACGTTTGAGTGTTAACAGAGCATGAATAAAGATTAAAGTGTTATTTTCAAAGTTCAATCCAGATAAAAGGGCGAAAACTCATTTGTTTTCGATAGATGCTTCATGAAACTGTAATCTAGACTTCAATTCAAATCTAGAACTATTATTAAAGTATCAGCAGAGCATGGTTGAAAGTAAGAAACTGTGAAATTTCACATTTTAGTATGAAAAAATATTCAAAAAAATATTTTCGCGGTTCCAATTACTCTAGGAGGCGGGAACTATCGCGTTTCTGATAGAAGAATACCAGTACCATAATATAACAGAAGATACAAACCCAGAACTCTCACTAAAGTATCAGCAGAGCATGGTTGAAAGTAAGAAACTGTGAAATTTCACGTTTTAATATGAAAAAATATTCAAAAAAATATTTTCGCGGTTCCAATTACCCTAGGAGGCGGGAACTATCCCGTTTCTGATAGAAGAATACATGCACCATTATATAGAAGCAGATTCAAAACCAGAACTCTCACTAAAGTATCAGCAGAGCATGGTTGAAAGTAAGAAATTGTGAAATTTCACATTTTAATATGAAAAAATATTCAAAAAAATATTTTCGCGGTTCCAATTACCCTAGGAGGCGGGAACTATCCCGTTTCTGATAGAAGAATACATGCACCATTATATAGAAGCAGATTCAAAACCAGAACTCTCACTAAAGTATCAGCAGAGCATGGTTGAAAGTAAGAAATTGTGAAATTTCACATTTTAATATGAAAAAATATTCAAAAAAATATTTTCGCGGTTCCAATTACCCTAGGAGGCGGGAACTATCGCGTTTCTGATAGAAGAATACCAGCACCATAATATAACAGCAGATTCAAAACCAGAACTCTCACTAAAGTATCAGCAGAGCATGGTTGAAAGTAAGAAACTGTGAAATTTCACATTTTAATATGAAAAAATATTCAAAAAAATATTTTCGCGGTTCCAATTACCCTAGGAGGCGGGAACTATCGTGTTTCTGATAGAAGAATACATGCACCATTATATAGAAGCAGATTCAAACCCAGAACTCTCACTAAAGTATCAGCAGAGCATGGTTGAAAGTAAGAAAGTGTGAAATTTCACGTTTTAATATGAAAAAATATTCAAAAAAATATTTTCGCGGTTCCAATTACCCTAGGAGGCGGGAACTATCGTGTTTCTGATAGAAGAATACATGCACCATTATATAGAAGCAGACTCAAAACCAGAACTCTCACTAAAGTATCAGCAGAGCATGGTTGAAAGTAAGAAATTGTAAAATTTCACATTTTAATATGAAAAAATATTCAAAAAAATATTTTCGCGGCCCTGATTTCCCCATGATGGGTTTTAGTCAGTAAGAGTCTGACTTTCCCACAGCGAGAAGGGGGTCATTTGATGACTTCCCAGGTCGAATAGGAGTCGTTTGAAGGCAACGGCTGGCTCCTCCAGTTTGGGGCTGTAATGTAATGCTCCAAACATTGTGGGATTTTTTGGTATTTTCAAAGTCAAATAGCAGCCTGGGGGTTAATTGTAGACAATTCTTGTAATAGTAAAAAATCTTCAGGGCATTATTCTCTACAAGAATCTGCTATTTTTTTCTTCTGGCTGGCACTTTCAGTTTTAGGTACGAAATGAATGTTCTCCTTTCACATTTTAATATGAAATATATTCAAAAAAATATTTTCGCGGTTCCAATTACTCTAGGAGGCGGGAACTATCCCGTTTCTGATAGAAGAATACCAGCACCATAATATAACAGCAGATTCAGAACCAGAACTCTCACTAAAGTATCAGCAGAGCATGGTTGAAAGTAAGAAATTGTAAAATTTCACATTTTAATATGAAAAAATATTCAAAAAAATATTTTCGCGGTTCCAATTACCCTAGGAGGCGGGAACTATCGCGTTTCTGATAGAAGAATACCAGCACCATAATATAACAGCAGATTCAGAACCAGAACTCTCACTAAAGTATCAGCAGAGCATGGTTGAAAGTAAGAAACTGTGAAATTTCACGTTTTAATATGAAAAAATATTCAAAAAAATATTTTCGCGGTTCCAATTACCCTAGGAGGCGGGAACTATCGCGTTTCTGATAGAAGAATACCAGTACCATAATATAACAGAAGATACAAACCCAGAACTCTCACTAAAGTATCAGCAGAGCATGGTTGAAAGTAAGAAACTGTGAAATTTCACGTTTTAATATGAAAAAATATTCAAAAAAATATTTTCACGGTTCCAATTACCCTAAGAGGCGGGAACTATCGCGTTTCTGATAGAAGAATACCAGCACCATAATATAACAGCAGATTCAAAACCAGAACTCTCACTAAAGTATCAGCAGAGCATGGTTGAAAGTAAGAAAATGTGAAAGGAGATCATTCAAGTCTCGAACATTTTGTACCCAAAAATGAAAGTGCCGGCCAGAAGAAAAAAATAGTAGATTCTTGTAGAGAATAATGTCCTGAAGATTTTTTACTATTACAAGAATTGTCTACAATTAACCCCTAGGCTGCTATTTGACTTTGAAAATCCCAAAAAATCCCACAATGTTTGGAGCATTACATTACGGCCCCAAACTGGAGAAGCCAGCCGCTGCCCTCAAACGACTCCTGCCCGACCTGGGAAGTCATCAAATGACCCCCCTCTCGCTGTGGGAAAGTCAGACTCTTACTGACTAAAACCCATCATGGGGAAACCACGGCCGCGGTAATTCTTAGTAAGTATCCTCAGTGTAGCAGGAGGGGGAGGGGCGTAGACGTTCAATTAGTTAAAAAAATACTGTGGACGTTATATGTCGTAACATTTAAGTATAGATTTTTATTCACGATAAACTCAAATAGCAGTCTGAGGGTTAACCGAAGACGTTCCTTACAATGTAAAAAATCTTCAGGGCATCCTCGACAAGAATCGTACGATATTTTTGCGGGGACAAGGCCTATGGAGGCTGCGGGATTGTTCGAAAGGATTATCGCGGCCCTGATTTCCCCATGATGGGTTTTAGTCAGTAAGAGTCTGACTTTCCCACAGCGAGAAGGGGGTCATTTGATGACTTCCCAGGTCGAATAGGAGTCGTTTGAAGGCAACGGCTGGCTCCTCCAGTTTGGGGCTGTAATGTAATGCTCCAAACATTGTGGGATTTTTTGGTATTTTCAAAGTCAAATAGCAGCCTGGGGGTTAATTGTAGACAATTCTTGTAATAGTAAAAAATCTTCAGGGCATTATTCTCTACAAGAATCTGCTATTTTTTTCTTCTGGCTGGCACTTTCAGTTTTAGGTACGAAATGAATGTTCTCCTTTCACATTTTAATATGAAATATATTCAAAAAAATATTTTCGCGGTTCCAATTACTCTAGGAGGCGGGAACTATCCCGTTTCTGATAGAAGAATACATGCACCATTATATAGAAGCAGATTCAAAACCAGAACTCTCACTAAAGTATCAGCAGAGCATGGTTGAAAGTAAGAAATTGTGAAATTTCACATTTTAATATGAAAAAATATTCAAAAATATTTTCGCGGTTCAATACCTAGGAGGCGGGAACTATCGCGTTTCTGATAGAAGAATACCAGCACCATAATAAAACAGTAGATTCAAAACCAGAACTCTCACTAAAGTATCAGCAGAGCATGGTTGAAAGTAAAAACTGTGAAATTTCACGTTTTAATATGAAAAATATTCAAAAATATTTTCGCGGTTCAATACCTAGGAGGCGGGAACTATCGCGTTTCTGATAGAAGAATACTAGCACCATACTATAGAAGCAGATTCAAACCCAGAACTCTCACTAAAGTATCAGCAGAGCATGGTTGAAAGTAAGAAAGTGTGAAATTTCACGTTTAATATGAAAAATATTCAAAAATATTTTCGCGCTTCCAATACCTAGGAGGCGGGAACTATCGCGTTTCTGATAGAAGAATACCAGCACCATAATATAACAGCAGATTCAAAACCAGAACTCTCACTAAAGTATCAGCAGAGCATGGTTGAAAGTAAGAAACTGTGAAATTTCAAAATATTTTCGCGGTTCTGGGTTTGAATCTGCTTCTATATAATGGTGCTGGTATTCTTCTATCAGAAACGCGATAGTTCCCGCCTCCTATAATTGGAATGAGAATATTTTCATATTAAAATGTGAAATTTCACAGTTTCTTACTTTCAACCATGCTCTGCTGATACTTTAGTGAGAGTTCTGGTTTTGAATCTGCTGTTGTATTATGGTGCTGGTATTCTTCTATCAGAAACGCGATAGTTCCTCCTCGAGTAATTGGAACCGCGAAAATATTTTTGAATATTTTTCATATTAAAATGTGAAATTTCACAGTTTCTTACTTTCATGCTCTGCTGATACTTTAGTGAGAGTTCTGGTTTTGAATCTGCTGTTATATTATGGTGCTGGTATTCTTCTATCAGAAACGCGATAGTTCCTCCTCCTAGGGTAATTGAACCGTGAAAATTTTTTTGAATATTTTTTCATATTAAAATGTGAAATTTCACAGTTTCTTACTTTCAACCATGCTCTGCTGATACTTTAGTGAGAGTTCTGGTTTTGAATCTGCTGTTTTATTATGGTGCTGGTATTCTTCTATCAGAAACGCGATAGTTCCGCCTCCTAGGGTAATTGGAACCGTGAAAATATTTTTGAATATTTTTCATATTAAAATGTGAAATTTCACAGTTTCTTACTTTCAACCATGCTCTGCTGATACTTTAGTGAGAGTTCTGGTTTTGAATCTGCTGTTTTATTATGGTGCTGGTATTCTTCTATCAGAAACGCGATAGTTCTCACCTCCTAGGGTAATTGGAAGCGCGAAAATATTTTTTTGAATATTTTTTCATATTAAAACGTGAAATTTCACAGTTTCTTACTTTCAACCATGCTCTGCTGATACTTTAGTGAGAGTTCTGGTTTTGAATCTGCTGTTTTATTATGGTGCTGGTATTCTTCTATCAGAAACGCGATAGTTCCCGCCTCCTAGGGTAATTGAAGCGCGAAAATATTTTTGAATATTTTTCATATTAAAACGTGAAATTTCACACTTTCTTACTTTCAACCATGCTCTGCTGATACTTTAGTGAGAGTTCTGGGTTTGAATCTGCTTCTATAGTATGGTGCTAGTATTCTTCTATCAGAAACGCGATAGTTCCCGCCTCCTAGGGTAATTGGAACCGCGAAAATATTTTTTTGAATATTTTTTCACATTAAAACGTGAAATTTCACACTTTCTTACTTTCAACCATGCTCTGCTGATACTTTAGTGAGAGTTCTGGGTTTGAATCTGCTTCTATAGTATGGTGCTAGTATTCTTCTATCAGAAACGCGATAGTTCCCGCCTCCTAGGGTAATTGGAAGCGCGAATATTTTTGAATATTTTTCATATTAAAACGTGAAATTTCACACTTTCTTACTTTCAACCATGCTCTGCTGATACTTTAGTGAGAGTTCTGGGTTTGAATCTGCTTCTATAGTATGGTGCATGTATTCTTCTATCAGAAACGGGATAGTTCCCGCCTCCTAGGGTAATTGGAACCGCGAAAATATTTTTTTGAATATTTTTTCATATTAAAACGTGAAATTTCACACTTTCTTACTTTCAACCATGCTCTGCTGATACTTTAGTGAGAGTTCTGGTTTTGAATCTGCTGTTGTATTATGGTGCTGGTATTCTTCTATCAGAAACGCGATAGTTCCCGCCTCCTCGAGTAATTGGAACCGCGAAAATATTTTTTTGAATATTTTTTCATATTAAAATGTGAAATTTCACAGTTTCTTACTTTCAACCATGCTCTGCTGATACTTTAGTGAGAGTTCTGGTTTTGAATCTGCTGTTATATTATGGTGCTGGTATTCTTCTATCAGAAACGCGATAGTTCCCGCCTCCTAGGGTAATTGGAACCGTGAAAATATTTTTTTGAATATTTTTTCATATTAAAATGTGAAATTTCACAGTTTCTTACTTTCAACCATGCTCTGCTGATACTTTAGTGAGAGTTCTGGTTTTGAATCTGCTGTTTTATTATGGTGCTGGTATTCTTCTATCAGAAACGCGATAGTTCCCGCCTCCTAGGGTAATTGGAACCGTGAAAATATTTTTTTGAATATTTTTTCATATTAAAATGTGAAATTTCACAGTTTCTTACTTTCAACCATGCTCTGCTGATACTTTAGTGAGAGTTCTGGTTTTGAATCTGCTGTTTTATTATGGTGCTGGTATTCTTCTATCAGAAACGCGATAGTTCTCACCTCCTAGGGTAATTGGAAGCGCGAAAATATTTTTTTGAATATTTTTTCATATTAAAACGTGAAATTTCACAGTTTCTTACTTTCAACCATGCTCTGCTGATACTTTAGTGAGAGTTCTGGTTTTGAATCTGCTGTTTTATTATGGTGCTGGTATTCTTCTATCAGAAACGCGATAGTTCCCGCCTCCTAGGGTAATTGGAAGCGCGAAAATATTTTTTTGAATATTTTTTCATATTAAAACGTGAAATTTCACACTTTCTTACTTTCAACCATGCTCTGCTGATACTTTAGTGAGAGTTCTGGGTTTGAATCTGCTTCTATAGTATGGTGCTAGTATTCTTCTATCAGAAACGCGATAGTTCCCGCCTCCTAGGGTAATTGGAACCGCGAAAATATTTTTGAATATTTTTCACATTAAAACGTGAAATTTCACACTTTCTTACTTTCAACCATGCTCTGCTGATACTTTAGTGAGAGTTCTGGGTTTGAATCTGCTTCTATAGTATGGTGCTAGTATTCTTCTATCAGAAACGCGATAGTTCCCGCCTCCTAGGGTAATTGGAAGCGAAAATATTTTTTGAATATTTTTCATATTAAAACGTGAAATTTCACACTTTCTTACTTTCAACCATGCTCTGCTGATACTTTAGTGAGAGTTCTGGGTTTGAATCTGCTTCTATAGTATGGTGCATGTATTCTTCTATCAGAAACGGGATAGTTCCCGCCTCCTAGGGTAATTGGAACCGCGAAAATATTTTTTTGAATATTTTTCATATTAAAACGTGAAATTTCACACTTTCTTACTTTCAACCATGCTCTGCTGATACTTTAGTGAGAGTTCTGGTTTTGAATCTGCTGTTGTATTATGGTGCTGGTATTCTTCTATCAGAAACGCGATAGTTCCCGCCTCCTATGGTAATTGGAACCGCGAAAATATTTTTTTGAATATTTTTTGATATTAAAATGTGAAATTTCACAGTTTCTTACTTTCAACCATGCTCTGCTGATACTTTAGTGAGAGTTCTGGTTTTGAATCTGCTGTTATATTATGGTGCTGGTATTCTTCTATCAGAAACGCGATAGTTCCCGCCTCCTAGGGTAATTGGAACCGCGAAAATATTTTTTTGAATATTTTTTCATATTAAAACGTGAAATTTCACACTTTCTTACTTTCAACCATGATCTGCTGATACTTTAGTGAGAGTTCTGGGTTTGAATCTGCTTCTATAGTATGGTGCATGTATTCTTCTATCAGAAACGGGATAGTTCCCGCCTCCTAGGGTAATTGGAACCGCGAAAATATTTTTTTGAATATTTTTTCATATTAAAACGTGAAATTTCACACTTTCTTACTTTCAACCATGCTCTGCTGATACTTTAGTGAGAGTTCTGGTTTTGAATCTGCTGTTGTATTATGGTGCTGGTATTCTTCTATCAGAAACGCGATAGTTCCCGCCTCCTATGGTAATTGGAACCGCGAAAATATTTTTTTGAATATTTTTTGATATTAAAATGTGAAATTTCACACTTTCTTACTTTCAACCATGCTCTGCTGATACTTTAGTGAGAGTTCTGGTTTTGAATCTGCTGTTATATTATGGTGCTGGTATTCTTCTATCAGAAACGCGATAGTTCCCGCCTCCTAGGGTAATTGGAAGCGCGAAAATATTTTTTTGAATATTTTTTCATATTAAAACGTGAAATTTCACACTTTCTTACTTTCAACCATGCTCTGCTGATACTTTAGTGAGAGTTCTGGGTTTGAATCTGCTTCTATAGTATGGTGCTAGTATTCTTCTATCAGAAACGCGATAGTTCCCGCCTCCTAGGGTAATTGGAACCGCGAAAATATTTTTTTGAATATTTTTTCATATTAAAACGTGAAATTTCACACTTTCTTACTTTCAACCATGCTCTGCTGATACTTTAGTGAGAGTTCTGGGTTTGAATCTGCTTCTATAGTATGGTGCTAGTATTCTTCTATCAGAAACGCGATAGTTCCCGCCTCCTAGGGTAATTGGAAGCGCGAAAATATTTTTTTGAATATTTTTTCATATTAAAACGTGAAATTTCACACTTTCTTACTTTCAACCATGATCTGCTGATACTTTAGTGAGAGTTCTGGGTTTGAATCTGCTTCTATAGTATGGTGCATGTATTCTTCTATCAGAAACGGGATAGTTCCCGCCTCCTAGGGTAATTGGAACCGCGAAAATATTTTTTTGAATATTTTTTCATATTAAAACGTGAAATTTCACACTTTCTTACTTTCAACCATGCTCTGCTGATACTTTAGTGAGAGTTCTGGGTTTGAATCTGCTTCTATAGTATGGTGCTAGTATTCTTCTATCAGAAACGCGATAGTTCCCGCCTCCTATGGTAATTGGAACCGCGAAAATATTTTTTTGAATATTTTTTCATATTAAAATGTGAAATTTCACAGTTTCTTACTTTCAACCATGCTCTGCTGATACTTTAGTGAGAGTTCTGGTTTTGAATCTGCTGTTTTATTATGGTGCTGGTATTCTTCTATCAGAAACGCGATAGTTCCCGCCTCCTAGGGTAATTGGAAGCGCGAAAATATTTTTTTGAATATTTTTTCATATTAAAACGTGAAATTTCACACTTTCTTACTTTCAACCATGCTCTGCTGATACTTTAGTGAGAGTTCTGGGTTTGAATCTGCTTCTATAGTATGGTGCTAGTATTCTTCTATCAGAAACGCGATAGTTCCCGCCTCCTAGGGTAATTGGAACCGCGAAAATATTTTTTTGAATATTTTTTCATATTAAAACGTGAAATTTCACACTTTCTTACTTTCAACCATGCTCTGCTGATACTTTAGTGAGAGTTCTGGGTTTGAATCTGCTTCTATAGTATGGTGCTAGTATTCTTCTATCAGAAACGCGATAGTTCCCGCCTCCTAGGGTAATTGGAACCGCGAAAATATTTTTTTGAATATTTTTTCATACTAAAATGTGAAATTTCACAGTTTCTTACTTTCAACCATGCTCTGCTGATACTTTAATAATAGTTCTAGATTTGAATTGAAGTCTAGATTACAGTTTCATGAAGCATCTATCGAAAACAAATGAGTTTTCGCCCTTTTATCGGGATTGAACTTTGAAAATAACACTTTAATCTTTATTCATGCTCTGTTAACACTCAAACGTGAATTGGGAAAAAAAATATTTTTCAGCTGAAATACGCCAGAACTATTCCTGAAAAGTATGAGGAACTATGGAACTCATCTTTATGTGACAATATCTCAGTTTTTTTTTGATTTTCTGAAAAATGCTCTGCTACCGGAAGTTAGCAGATCATTTTGTGAACTATCGTTTTTCAGCTGAAAATGGCAGAACTATTCCTGAAAACTATCAGGAACTATAGAACTCATCTGCATGCGATAAGAACTCAAAAAAAAAGTTGATCTGCTAGACAATGATCTGCCAAGTTCACTGACATGTCCGCTTCCCTCACTCTCTTCTTTCACATCGCTCTGTACTAGACTTGACTAGGCTGACATCTTCTTCCTTAGTATGCAGCTTTCCATATATTTCTCTACCATACTCATGTAGTGGCTTTATTTTTTATATAAACTCCAATAAACTCATCTTAGCAGCAAAATATTATTTTTAATAGCTCCTTAAATACTGAAGAAAAATGCCTTAGTGTCCGTCAAGTCCCTCTTCAGTTTAAGAGACACTCGCTACACGTTTTGTGCCCTTTCACTAATTTTGTCTTGCGTCCAAAAATTATGAACTGAGCAAAACATTTTTGACGTGAAAATTGCTTATATTTCAATAAACTATTTTGACAGCCAAGTCAGCCTTGCTTTTGAAATTCTAACCCCATAAAAGTGGGGTGTGTGATTGCAAACAAAAATAGATATCTGATGGACACATCGGTGCATTACTTTTGAAGGTAACTTTGGTCCTAATTGAATATGGTCATTCATTAAGCTACCCAGTTAGTCAAGTTTTCGCGAACAATGTTTGCTTATCCACCTTCAATTATGAATTGTTTTAATTAAGAAACTTTCACAACACAGCCCAGGGTTTAAATTGGGTGATTGATACACCAGTGCCGCTCAGAGCACGGAAAGCCTTGTTGGTCCTGCGTCTAATTTTTGTCCGGTCTAATCGGACCTACGTGCCTTCGGACTATAAGAATAAGTGATATAAGAATGTACCTCTATCTGCAAGATCGCTTGTGCACTATGATATGACCTGTGCAGCTGGCTGATCTTCAAGAACAGCCGCAGTGGAAGAAATTCGTCCTGGACACCATTATTACTATTATACACGCAAACATCATTTATTATAAACTGACCTTCTTACTTTGGATTTTGTAATTCAATTTTTTTTTTATCAGCGTGAGGGAATGTCAAGCTCATGCTGACTAAAACACGCCATGTTTCTTCGTAAGCCTTTTATGTATATGACGCGGTAACGCTTTCAAACAATTCTGCAGCCTCGACAGGGTTTTTTTTTACAGAATTGCAGTCAAGAGTTGCTTTCCATAGGCCACCGGATTGTTGACTCTATATTCTCAAATGTTTTATTCGGTTCAATTTATGAACACGAATAAAGATTCATTCACGATTCCTAATACAGCCAAGTAACTTAATCCAAGTAAGGTGAGCCTGCGCTAGCCTCCACAGCCTCTAAAAATGTACTAGAAATTCAAACTGTTCCTAGAGTAAAATGATGTTTTGGTTTATGCTAAGGAAGTTGTAAATAAAAGTGTTTTTAAATGTGGTGCCAAGGTCTTTATTTATTTTGGTTTATACAAGTTAATACTTATTACTAAAATTAGTATGGGTATCTCCTGCCAGTGTCCAAACGGTACATTCCAGATCTGAAATAATAAAAGACACAATTAGACTATGAAGATGAGAAAACTGCCGTTGTTGGTATCTAACGGGCTTAGCAAGATATTACACATATACATAAGTATAGATAATGATATATTTAAATTGATTGATAACAATGGTGACTTGAACTACAATAAGTCATATTGGGTTGGAAACTCACCCAGTCTTCCTTAAGTCATCGTTGCCCATACGAAGTTGAGCACCACGGCATGTGTTCCATGTCAATTGGGTTTGGCTGGTGCACAGACGGCCAACCAAGTGGTTGTAGGTAACAGTAGCGGCAAACAGTTCCCAAGCACGGTTGTGGTTGCAGAGGTTGGTGAGGCAGCCAGGCTGGGAGATACCGCCGTTGGGGTAGAAGTCAGCGTTAGCCACGTTGGAGCCGATACCGAGACCGCCGATGGTGTAACCTCCATCGGTGTGGATAGCCTCGACGTAGACACCGTCACGAGGGTTGACACGGTTGGAGTTGTAGTTCCATAGAGGTCCAGCAGGGTCCAAAGCTGGAAAGGCAATAATTGTTAGACTATAGATATCAGTACAGTTGATGGTGCGATGACTAATATAAAATTCATTAATTACCTGTGACTCGGGCGGCTCTTCCTCCGAGTTCTCTGCCAGCGTTACCAACAAGGTGAGCGCCCAAGCTGAAGCCGACCAAGTGCATGCTGGTGAAAGCCTGACCAGTCACACTGTTTAGGAAAGCCAGGAACTGTCCAAGACCACGGCCGACTGCGGGCACACCTCGAGCCGCTGTGGCGTAGTCAGATAACGCCAATCTTCTCCAGTCCAGGATAATAACATTAGTTTCAGCCTTGTTCAAGTAAGCTGAAAAATAACATAAAAAATTGGTTTTAATATCACATTTAACCGTGAATAAGCTTATAGGAAAGTGTATGTAGATGATGGTATTATTGATCAATTTCCTCAAACTTTCAATTGACTTAATATTGTAGTTACTGTGGCAAGTGGATTTTGATAAAACTTGAAAAATAATATAGCTTAGACATCAGAATAGCATATATGCTACATTTTGTCTGGGTGCGAGAAGTAGTCTCTCAGGAAGTGCTGGCGAAAACTAGTTGTAGGGACACATGTAAATATGTATTTCAGAATGCAAGGTAAGTAAAAACGTGTGAGAGCGTGAGGTATGCGAGGCGGGGACAGTTACTGTCCGAGTGAACGGTTCTATGTGTGGATTTACGCGAAATATATCCCACGACCAGAAGAGGCAGTATTCAATTAGGGATTCTACCTAAGACCGATCCCTAAATAGTCATAACATAAGTTATCCGTAACTAATTGTAATATTCAAGATTATCATCAGTTTTACCATCTCTGATGGTGGGATTGATGTTGGTGTTCTGGTTGCTGAGCCAGCCGTGAGCGACTACCACGGTGGGATGAGCAGCATTAAAGTTAGAGTTCCTGATAGAGTTGGCGTTGTTGATCACCAAGGTTTGAGAGTTCCTGGGGTTGCGCCTGAAAATGATAAAGATATTGATTAGAAGATATATCAGTTTTGTTTCATCGATAATCAAAAGTATTTTATAAGTTTTGAAGAACATTGGAATGATTTGACAAAAAATCAATCAAATATCATTAAAAACAAATGATAAACATAAAAGTGCCATCTAATGCCTACCATTTTTTTTGGTACATATGTATTTACAATGACAAGCAGTCAATTATGTAATTAGATTTGAAAGGAATTTTCATTTGATAGTATTTTATTTAGAGAATTTTTATGTTACTTAATTCCTAGAGTAGGCAACAAAGTATGTTGAAAATTACCTTGTATATAGTAGGTACAAGTTGTTGGCTGGGTTCCTTTCAATCTCGTTGAGGAGTTCCATGTCAGGCTCAGCCTCGAGGTCCACGGTGTGCATTTTACCCTCGCCATCGGGAAACTCGATGTATCGCGGGTACGTGCGATCCTCAGAGTACTCTGAGGTCACTGGCACCGCAGAAGCGGTATAAACTGGAAAAACATTAATTACTTACAAATTGTTCAAGAGTTCTCCTTCAAATGTTTTTCTAATAGGCTTAAATCTGTCTTTTATAACTTCATGTTCTGTCTCCTGTCTTCAATCTTTCACAAAATAGCTAAATGTTTTATTCCCCTTTTTTATTACTACCCTAAAGCGAAGACAAATTACAATCACTTCCAGACACTATATTTTAGGTTCTGTTATTTATGACTTCCTTCGTCTTCAACGTTCATACACTACACTAGCACTAAAATACGGATCATTTAAGTAAAACATTGTAGAAACGACAGGAAATTGTAATGGTCTAAGTCAGGTTTCAACTTGTCATATTACGAAATTCTTTTTTAATCAGTTTATAGGTTGGAAACTCCAGGCTAAGAGACTGATCACTCTAATCAGACTTGTCTACATGTATATCTACATCTGAATGGGTAACCCCTATGTCCTCGTTTAGTTATTCAGAAGGTCACAAAACTTACCCGCAATAATTAGCAAGCACAAGAGAGACTTCCGCATTGTGAAAGAACTTTGAAGCCAATCCTAATTGGTAAAATCTCTTAGCTATTTATTAGCAAAACTTATCAGCTCATGAGACGATAGCATGATTAAAATGCCTTTATCATCAAATTCTGAGGATTTTTTAATGTTTTTAATAGCTAATGCGTTGTTTACGTTATAAATTACGTAACATTTCAAATGATGTTTATCTTAATCGGGAGTAGGACTGCAATATGATTATGCGGGTTTGATAGATTGGCATTCCTTACAATTTTGTTAATTTCGATCATCTTTCTTGAAAAGGCTACGTCGCTAAGAAAAAATACTTAAAAATTAAAAGTGGGCTTTGATTTGCATAGGATCATTATGAGCTTCTATTGAGGCTGACTGTACTATAGTGCAATCTGATGACTATCCAGTTTCTAGTTGATCTTGTGTAGTATTTGAAAGTTTCGCTGTTGATAGCCACTGTTGCATTGAAGAGTTTTAATTGGTAAGGGTGTATGCATTTCTTTGAAAACTGATTCCTAAAAGCATTCCTGTTATATTAATTGATTTAGTGGCAATAAGTGTGAACAAATCGTTTATAAAAAAATCCATTGGAGTAGGAATAGGAGAGAGAGAAAGAAATAATTTGAAATTGTAAATCCGAGGATGAGTATTTATTTCGTTATCAATATTTCAGAATTCGATTAGTAAGGATATCTTCTGCCAGTGTCCAAACGGTACATTCCAGATCTGAAACAAGAAAACGGTTTAGTCAGACTAAATTTATTACATTCTTTGTAATTACTTGAAAGGTAAATTGTAACGAATGCTATAATTCTCGCAAAACTCAATGACGGCACATAATACTGATTACAGGTTAACGGGCAAATGATTTCAATTTTGGCACCTCCTTATTTATATGTAATAGGAAACTCACCCAGTCTTTCTTAAGTCATCGTTGCCCATACGAAGTTGAGCACCGCGGCATGTGTTCAAGGATAGCTGAGAGTTGTTGGCGCACAGACGGCCAACCAAGTGGTTGTAGGTAACAGTAGCGGCAAACAGTTCCCAAGCACGGTTGTGGTTGCAGAGGTTGGTGAGGCAGCCAGGCTGGGAGATACCGCCGTTGGGGTAGAAGTCAGCGTTAGCCACGTTTGAGCCGATACCGAGACCGCCGATGGTGTAACCTCCATCGGTGTGGATAGCCTCGACGTAGACACCATCACGGGGGTTGACACGGTTGGAGTTGTAGTTCCATAGAGGTCCAGCAGGGTCCAAAGCTGGAATAAGAAGCAAATATTGAATTCATAAAGATTGCTGGAGCATTTCTGCAAAACCATAATCGCAGCTCTGAAATTTACTTTAAAGGAATTTTTAAGCAGTAAGAATCTGACTGTTATCACTGGATTGCATTCCAAATAGAATTTACAAAGGGTTATATTATTATTTTTTTAATTATAAATACATATCAGAACATATTACCTGTAACACGGGCGGCTCTTCCTCCAATTTCTCTTCCAGCGTTACCGACAAGGTGAGCGCCCAAGCTGAAGCCGACCAGGTGCATGGAGTTGTAAGGTGCTCCGGTCACTGAGTGCAAGAAAGCCAGGAACTGTCCAAGACCACGACCGACGGCGGGTACACCTCTCGCTGCAGTAGCGTAGTCAGACAAAGCTAGTCTTCTCCAGTCCAAGACAATGACGTTCACGTCACTCTTGCCCAAGTAAGCTGAAATAAAGTATTTTTATTTTTTACTCAGATCGGCAAAATCGTCAAAAGCGATTGCTCTTTTATGACTTTTTCTGTTTTCCCTGAAGATTCACTGTAACATATTCTGCGTAGTTAAATATGTGATGTTATCGACAAGATTATTCTAAAGTGGTATTTTAAAATCAATTTGAAAATTTCAATAGCCGCAGTTGGCTGTATAGTAAACGATATTGAGTAGATCAAAAGCTAAAATTTATCAAAAGCTCAGATACAACATAGAAGAGATTAGACTCACCATCCCTAATGGTGGGGTTGATGTCAGTGTGTTGGTTGCTGAGCCAGCCGTGAGCGATAACCACGGTGGGTACACGAGCATTGAAGTTGGAGCTAGTGATGGAGTTCGCGTTGTTGATCCTCAACGTTTGAGCGTTTCTGGGGTTGCGTCTGTAATAATAATTATGTTTATGTTAGGACAATGTAGATACGTAATGTATAATATATGTTACCGGCCGAACCCGATTTTAGGACAAACCAGTTTTGCCTAGGCTCAACTAGTTCTTCCTATAGGCGTTAGGATTAACTAGTATAGCCTAGTCCAAACTAATTTGTCCTAAGCCCGATAGGACGGACCAGTTTAGGCTAGGCAAAACTAGTTGATCCTGAAATCAATACGCACACTCTAGGATAAACTGGTATGGCCTAGTCTAAACAACATGTTCATGCGGGAATGCTCCGAACGTCCCACGCCGCTCGCTCCCCGTTCGTCATTTGTCGCGTGGTTTTAAACGCATTTAGCGTCTAGTTGCTAGCCGTGCATAACGCGCCTCGCGCCTAATAACGTATTTAGATAATTTAAAAAAATACTTACCTATTATTTGTTAGTTTGCTACATATATGTAGTATGATTGTTCGTATTATCAATTTATCCATAACGACGAATCATTATAGTTTAATAAAGATGATTATTTTTCTAAACACGGAGTAGTTTATTTAGTTCATCTATTTATTTAGACTTTTAGATATGTATATGTTTTGACTAGGCTATACCAGTTTATCCTAGAGTGTGCGTACTTATATCAGGATCAACTAGTTTTGCCTAGCCTAAACTGGTCCGTCCTATCGGGCTTAGGACAAATTAGTTTGGACTAGGCTATACTAGTTAATCCTAACGCCTATAGGAAGAACTAGTTGAGCCTAGGCAAAACTGGTTTGTCCTAAAATCGGGTTCGGCCGGTAACATATATTCTGATCGGTTAGAGATCGGTGCTACTGAGGATATCATTCTTTTTGATCTTTGTCCAATCAACGGGTGACAATCAATCTATGCAAATTAATATCACTGTTGCTACCAATCTTAATTCCGACCGGCGACGTTGATTAACTATTATGTTATTTTATCTATTTATCTTCGTGATCATTCATCCTATCACCAAGAAATAAAACCTAATGATTTGAGGAAAGATATCAAATACGATTTATTTGATAAGCCAAACAGGTGCGATTAGACGATCGCTCGCTATGGGTTCCGTACTATCGCGTTATTATCATAAATGCTGGAAATTTTGTTGTATCACTTCCTTCGTCTATGACACATATATATCGCTCCATTTTAGGTGTGATTTTTGCAAAATTGACATTCATAACGGTCAATGCCAGGTCATTTCTATTTTAGATTGAAATATTGATCTTATTCTGAGTTTGAAGATGAATGAGATTGTTAAGAGGAGTGTGTGGTGTTACGCGAATAGATAGGAATAGGATAAGGGCAGGAGGATGATGATGATCTGAGTTGTGTGATAAATCGCTAATATCACATGGGCATTTTAAAGGGGGCAAAACTATCAATAGATTACCTGGTGAACAGCAAGTACTGGTTGTTGGCTGGGTTCCTTTCGATCTCGTCAAGGAGTTCCATGTCAGGCTCAGCCTCGAGGTCCACGGTGTGCAAGTTACCCTCGCCATCGGGGAATTCGATGTATCGCGGGTACATGCGATCCTCAGAGTACTCTGAGGCTACTGGCAACTCAGACAATTCTGGTACTGGCACCGCAGACACGGCGTATACTAAAAAGGTCATATGTAGGTGTAATTATACATTCATTTAATTTTTTTCGAAAAAGCTTATCGGAAGACATGGAATTAAAAATACATAGCACATGTTATTAAAACAAGAAAATATCAAATTATATTTATCAAGAGTTTTTCAGTAGGATGAAGGAAATGAGAACCAGATAAATGATTTTCTTTACAGCAGAGATTATGTACTTAGGTTTAATTCAATATTTTTGGTTTGAATTTCAATAAAAAAAATACTACTTATGTGCATTATATTCTATGACAGTGGCTTACAATATAAAACGATAAATAAAGAGGATGAACGAGACCTGGCGCCAAATTAATTTAAATTTTCATTTTAATAGCTTTGATTATTTTAATAGCTAGATTGCTTTTTTCATTTGTAATTAATATTCTAGTAAATCATTTGAACATTACTTACCCGTAAAAACGAGTAAACACAATAGTGACTTCTTCATCGTGTGATTTGTCAACAGCTTTAAACTATACTAGCATTTAAACCAAGTTCTACTACTATTTATTTATAATTTTATCACGGATGAGACACCAAATTAACCTGTTATCATATTTTGAATGATTAAAAAAAATTCTTAACACATGATCGGTTAAAATTCGTACCTAATTAAAGATAGTGAGTGACAGCCTATCATGTCACTCATCGTTGTGACGAAGATATATTACACCAATCACATTTAATTTCAATCATTTGTTGTCAATTTTGCAATTTTTTCCTTGACGATTTTTGAACAAAATATAATCATTGATAGTCTGCACAGCACGAACATTACAATGCACATAGAATATCAATTTTGAAAATTGAAAAAAAAAAATAGAATAATGGTTAAATGTGTGGCAAATGTATTTGTTATAAATTTTAAATAAATACTGAACGTATTTGTTGCTATCTCCTAAGAATATCTGGGACGAGATAAATATTCTCGATAACAGATATACACACAATATTTCCTTCAGAGATTCTTTATCTGGTAGTAAACCAATAAGATAAATAATGAGATTGCCCATTCATCAATTTTTGGCAACATGTATGGCTTACTGTTGGTCACTTTTCTTGAATCAATAATTCAAATCATTATGCGATGTAGTGTAATCTAACTAAGATACCTATACCTAGAAAATAAGTAGCTACATTAGAAAGTGGCCGAGGCCTAGTGAATATGGTACCTGAATATTGGTGGAAAGCATTTTTAAGATAGTCGTTCTTTAAACGATTTTAATTGTAGGCTGTCAACTGCAACATGTGACCATATTTTCTTTCCTCACAATGTTCAATATAAAACTTCCTCATTTTATTGATTTCAATATGTCACAGGAACTCGGAACGAGACAAATTTCTTTTCAAAATCAAATTTCCAAGCTACGAATGGCACATGAGTTGAACTTGTGCCAATATTTTATTTAAATCACCTAAAGTTTCTGCGCTCACCAAGAAACATTGAACGGTTTTATTTAAAAATACGATTTTCTTTTTGTGGCCGTTTTCAGAAGCTTCAGGATAAAGTGGTTATGGAACACGTACGTGTGTGAAGTTTTATGTTTTGTTTTGGTTTAATCAATTCGGCACGCAAATATTGTTTAGAATAACAAATGTTTGCACGCGGGCGGGCAAACATCGGTGTAACTGACCGACATAGTGGACGCACGGTCCTACATTGAGATATATGTAGTAGGTACTCGCGTTTGAATATACCTATAGAGTGTAGGATGTGTTGGACAGTAAATAGGGTTTTAAGTGAACTCCAAATTATGAACCGCGGCTTTGTTAAACAAAGGAACATGGGGGTTTGTAGCCAGTCAGAGTCTAATACTCTCAGTGCTGCAGAGGTAGGAATCTTTTGATGATTTCCCACAAAAAGGTCGCACAATTTCAAGATTGCACTAAAATTATTTTGTATAATTTATTAATACATCTTTAGCTCAATTTGGATTGTATAACATTCTCAGGACTAGATAGAAAACTGTATGTCTGTAATTATTTTTATTTTCTTTTAAAAAGAGTGTCCATGGAGTTTCTTGCCGGTTCTTCTCCATGAGACCAACTCTTTGGAACCGTGCACCTAACTTTGACGTTTCGAAAGAGCTTTCATAGGCCTATTTGAAATAAAAAATTTTGAGTTTGAGTTTGAGTTACAATATTATACTGGAAATTTTGTAAAAGAAAAAATGTTTACAGTTTAAGTAATAAGAGATGCAAGTCATTCCAATGGAACTTTTCAGAGATAGCTATATGGCTAAGCTGTATTATACTTATGCTTAATTTGATAATATGTTATCAATGTTTTTTTACCTATTTGTCTATCAAAATGATAACTGAAAGTCATTTTTTAAAAACAAAAATGAACATGATGAAGGACCTATTTTCGACCTAGCTAACCCAATAACAATAGAAACGAATTTTGAATCAAAACATAGATAACAAAATTAATTTAGACATTAACAATGATACGCATTTGATCATAATGCCAATGATACCTAATCAACCGATAAATGTATTGAACTATTCTATTTTGGAGTAATTAAATGTCATAATAGAATATTAATTTGATTACAAATGTATGGAGCTCTTCTAAATCACGGGAGATAGCTATACTCATTGATCGTCGAGCTATCCCACTCAATTCTTGAATGTTTGAAGAAACAACAACAACAATGTTATTTTTTATTTGCCCATTGATGAAATACAACACTGTACAAGAAATAAAAATGAAAAGTGGGATGGCTTGTGTGTCCATCACCACATCACTAATAGATAAACATATCATGCGAAAATTAAGCTACCAGAATAATTAACTGTTTTAGTACCTAATCGGATTCAGAAAAGATTTCCTTATCCACAGAGCTAACCGTTTTAGCTACCAAGTCATATTTTCCTTCTATTTAATCATACGTGATGATAAATTTTATATATGAAAGGTTTTATCAAGAGTTTTCATCCAAGATTGAAGTTATAGTAATACGAGTTTCATTATAATTATCGATCTCAATCAAAGACGAATCACCTTAAAAAACAGGGTCACTATTCATAAATGAATACTTAAAGAACCTATTACTTAAAGGGATGCAATTAAAATCGTTTTGAGACAGGAATAATACCCAATAACTACATGTAATCCTTTTAAAGGATTGTGTAGATACTAATTTAATGCTTGTCATACAGATATACGTAAGCAGATAATCCTATATTATCCATTTATCGAAGGATTTGATTCTACGTTACATAGCTACTCTGATTTTATTCTTTTCTGGAACATTAAAAGTAGCAACAATTAATTTTGAAAGAGATTAAAACAAAAAGCTGATAAAATGGATCACTTAATGTGTTTTATCATTGGAAACATTTCAGTGATTAAGATTAATTAATTAGATAAGGTACATATTTTTCGTGATATAATGCGGGTGTCGTGAAGGGAGGCATTATTTTCTTTGTGAAAATTAGTGGGTCTGCACATACCCATATAAATCTTCGATGTTTTAAATATGTCTTATTGAATTTCGGAGTAAAATATCAGTAACCCATTTTATATACGGATATCCCACACTTCGTGGCATTCACCTTTAAGAAGAATTCTGTATTTTGTCGAAGTTTTAACCGTCACCTTCCAATATATTAAAATATTGTAAAGATGTCGGTTTTCCATAGATTTTGAAAAACAACAAAACCAATCTTGAAACTCGAAATATAATTGTGACGATGTAATACAAAAAAATAAAAATAAGCAATTTTATTAACTCGTTATTATATAAGTAGATAATGTAAAAAAGTAATGAGTGAAAGAACAATGCTATATAGCTACGATATTTTCAGGCAAAACCATTATGTAGTCAGTAATAAGGTTGTTTCAATATAACCTCCGGCGATATGCATTAATAATGTTGTAAAAAATAATGGCCATAAAGAAAAAAAAAACTATAAGTTATTATTTTTCACAATAATTTTTCTCTACTGGGATTATTTTTATTGCAAGCAGTAGAAGGTAATTGTTAGCACTGGTCGCATCTAGGGATTTTCAAAGAAAGAACGACCAACTAAATCAGGAATATTAAGTTACTAGCTTCCACTCGCGGCTTCGCCCGTGTGGTGTGTTGATAAAAAGTAGCCTATGTGTTAATCCAGGGTATCACCTAACTATATTCAGACTGAATTTCAACGAAATCGGTCCAGTCGTTTTTGCGTGAAAGAATAACAAACATACATCCATTAATTCTCACAAACTTATATTAGAAGGATTACTTTTGAATGAGTCATAAAAAACTAGCCGTTTTTTCGCGGCTTCACCCATGTCCCGTGGAAATACATGGCTTATGTTACTCGAGATTCCATTTTTAATTGAGTTCAGTAGTTTCGGAGCTTTCAGGGTACAAATTTAATAAAAAAATGATTCCTATTTATTATATTAGTAAAGATATATTTCTCTTTCAGCCCATAAAGTTCCATAGCAATATGAACACAAAGAATTCTGTAACAGAGAACAAACTGAACAATTATTTAATTTGTCCTTGAACTGCACATTTCCCGAGGCATCCTCCTACAGTGCTCGTGCAATTGCAGTCACGTACTCCACTTTAGTAAGTGGACTGTGGAACAAATGAAATTTAATTCTTTCCTCTTATTACCTCTGCTTTTTTGTAAGGACTGTCTTGGGGACGGTTTTTTTTCTGTTTAAATTGTTAAGGAAACATTTTTCGATAAAGCTTCGGAATATTGCATAAAGAAGGATCAGAAGAAAGGTTACGTCAAGCTCTGTTCATGATGTTTTATTCACCCACGACCGGGATGGTTGGCGTTCCTTGGGGGAGGCCTTCGATCAGCAGTGGATGGACATGACTGATATGATGATGATGAAGACTGTAATCAAATTGTGTGCACGGGTATATTGCGATAAAACTCTACATAACCATTCGATAAAACTGATGTACGTACAAACATAATTTTATGCTCTTTTATTTCTGCTTCACGATGGAATACCAAGAATACTACTCAGAAGATTCAAGAAAAGTAAGCTAAAGCTCTTATACATTAATGTTCCTCACAGAAATAAATTCACGAGAACCAATAGGAAAACCAGATCATACTGAAGAAATACGAAATAAAGTATGCGCATATTCAAATGACAGGTAATTTAAGTAAGTTAACACAACTTTCGGAGGGAATCCATTTAAAGATTTTTGACTGCGGTTTAAAAAAATGTGGACGGACCTATATATTTATTGGATGATGATGAAATTTTTTTTTAAAGTTCAGTATCTAAAGGGTAAAATTGAACCTTATAATGAAGACTTTGCAGTCAGTCTCTTACTACGCTCTATCTTATGATCATTGATAGTTAGGCATTTGCAATTGGCTGAGGTTTATGCTGTCGCTATGATAAGAAAATGATTCTGAAAGGTATGCAACAAACGTAACTTTTTGTATGTTTATATAGTACAGACCCATTAGTGCGCAACCGAGTCGCACCTGGCAGTTTTTGATAATTATTAATAAGGTAGTGTTATCTTAGGCCACCTGAGTGATTACCTAGTGCCTAGTGTTAGCATAATCTTGTATTGATAAACGATTAATTAACGCTATCATTGCCAAGGTGCTGATTACTTGTACTCACAAAGTACTCATAAAAGATTTGTATAAAGGAAATAGCATAGATTGCATATACCGTCGTCATAGCCCATAAACGTTCGGAAGGCACGTTAAACTGTAGGGCCCGGCTATCATTGAACATCCTTGGCAGTCATTACGGGTAGTCAGAAGTCAGTAAGCCTGACACCAGTCTAACCAAGGGGTATTGGGCTGCTCGGGTAATTGGGTTGAGGGGGACAGATAAAGCAGTCGCTCCTTGTAAAGCACTGGTACTCAGCCACATCCGGTTAGACTGGAAGCCGACCCCAACATAGTTTGGAAAAAGGCTCGGAGGATGGTGATAGCCGCTGGTGGACAAAGGTTTCCCTCAAGCTAGGGAGATTTTCCCATACTCACCGCGTTGGGCTTGCGTGTTGGTGAACGCAGTGTGGGATATTTTAAGCTTCGAAGATGCTGAAGTTTATATGGCGAAGATAAATTTTAGATTTCTAATAACATTAGAATCAGAAATGTATAGGTTTTAATTATATATCTTGTCATATCAACCTTTGACTTGTTTAATTACGTAAAACGAGTTGCATAATTTTGATGCTATCATAGTAACCTTTGTTGGGGATGATAAAAAAAATTACAAAAAAATGACACTTTATCAGTTTAATAATTTTAATTCTTGATAAATGCATTATTTGAAACTGCACCTATTTAAATCCATAGATATTCGTAATTCAGGTGAGCGATAAGTGTTTTAATTATTTTTTTGGTAATTAAGTAGTTGCAGGTGCAGAAATAACTCTCTTATTTTAATTCCTTGAAAATAAATGAATATACTTATGTATATGACATTCGTAATCTTCGAGATATCTGGATGCCTGTGTAAGCTGTGCTAGTTCTCATTAATAGACGTAGCTTAAGAGCACACGCAACAAATCACACATTGCACTTAAAATATACTTACTACAATCATCTAATTATCCTCTAAAGGTAGCGATAACTTAACAAAAAAATAATCGTGTGGCCATTTCCAAAGTTGGTGTATCCCACAAGTAATATTTTACATCAAACAAGGAACAGGTGGGCTTAATATCAGTTAATTGCCCTTTGTTTCAACAAAATAATGATTTTAAGCCCAAGTTCGGAACAACTGTAATTATGGTGCCTTATGACTCGCTCGACGGAAAGTGTTTGGTAATATCTCAAATATTATGATACTAAACGTTGACATGAATTGCTGAATTCGTGTTTTGACCATTGTTATCTTAGAATTTGTGATAAGTGTATAGATACTTGGTGTAATTATTATTTTTGTTGTACCTGTATCTATTTATGTGTATTAATATCTAAAAACAAGACTTGTTTATAAGGTCCCTATAAGTACAGATTCTGTGGCTTACGAAGTTATTTTAGTTAATTTAATATAATAAACAAATTGTAGTGTGTAGATTATATGTTATTGATCTCCTGGTTTGTGTCTACAGTGGGGAGAAGCAATCGAAGAGGGTATCAGATAAATAAAACGAAGTAAAGGTTACGACTTTATTTTGTTACTTAAAAATAAAATCTTCCTTTTGTGACGCTAATGTTTATCAATTGCAATACAATCTATTGTCGATAGCAATCTCTGTTATATTACAAACATGTTGTTTTAAAATAAACCTAATCACTGCTAAACAATACAAATACGCTGTTATCAAATTCAACAAATCAGTTAGACACTTGTTTTGTTCAAAATCTTGTCAATTATCACAAGCACTGATAACTGTCATACAGGATTTAGCTAGTAATAAGTATATTGCTATCTTATGACAGTGATTATACGTACCTAGATTTATAATTTATAAGCCAAATACTTTTAAATAGGTACCTATAAGTCGTGGTAGATAATAATATGATAACAGCCTAGGTATTTAAAATAAACTCATACGATGCTTCTTTGTTTAAGCTTTCTCGGAGTCCTATAGAATATTGTAAACAGTTCTTATTTTAAAAAGAGTCTCTATGAAGTTTCGTGTCGGTTCTTCTCCATAAGACCCGCTCTTTGGAACCGTGCACCTAGCTATCGACGTTTCTTAATCACCTGTAATAGATCTAGGTATATGTAATAAAAACCTTTGACTTTGAAAATGCGATAGCGTTTGCGACTGTAGTACAAGGGGTCCTAAGTTCAATTCCCGCGTCTGGTCTTAAATCACTTTGTAGATTTGTATTAATTTTCATAAGGCGGCCGGAGTTTGGCAGTTGGCGTTGTTAGACCCAAGGGCACGTTGAGTTGTCGGCCCAGGCTGTTACCTTAGTGGTCGGTGTAACAATTTCATGTTAGATGACGACAGGCGGGTTTGAAAAAATTTGGAGACCTTATTAGGTCATTATAGCTGCAAGCTACACTATGAGATGCATTTTAATCGTAGGTACCTCTCTAATAAATACATAGGCATACCCATTGCTAAGTTCGTTAATTATTGTAATTGGAATCAAAAGTGTAAATGAATATAGCTGTTTGTGGGTTTTGTACAAAGCTAGTGGTCAAATTTATTGCAAAAATCCTAGAATTCATGAAATCTGCATTAATTGAAAATATTAATAAATCTGGTGAAATGTGTGATTGAATTATTTTCATCCTTTTTGTTCTTCTTCCGAGAAAAATAACGCACGATGATTATTGCGAACCCGACAATTCTGGTGGCGTGTACACAGTTTTCAGAATAGTGAAGTATGACCACGAAGTGCTTATAATCTGCAAAAAAAAAACATAAGAGTATCACGCATTTCTTCTAAATCACAGAAGGCTTTTGGTGGTGTTCGAAAATCAAATATACTTTTAGGTTAAGCGGTTTAAAATGTGAACATTGAAGTTTTAATAATTGACCACAAAATATTTACCTTTGTAAAACTTGCGTAACTGATTGATGAAAATTTGTAAGCCGTTAACCGCTGAGGTTTTTTGGACCTGGAAATGAGAGCAATATTCAATAGAGTTAACTGAATATGTAAACTATTTATAACTAAGTACCTCAACTAAAATCAAAAAGAAAGTCAAGATCTACTATTTGCTTTTAGAAAAAAAGTAGGCGTTAAGTACCAACTATTGCTGTGCGTATGTAGGCATTAACGTGACTCATTTGTTTTATTTTAATTAAAGATTGAAAACATACAAGGTCAGTATTTATGTGTCGTTCATTTGTTTACCTTATCATTATAGTCATAATTGTCTTTTTAGATTGTTCATCCATTTTATACCATTTGCACAGAAAAGCGGCATCACCAATATTTGTACTCTGGAGAAAAAAAATGAATATTACAATAAACCTACGTTCATATTGTTCAAAAGTTAAGTATGATTTTTTACCTCTCTTATCATATTTTCCCCGAAGACACTCATCATGAGAATCTGTAGCAGAACAGAAAGGAGAAAGAGAAGGCAGCCTGGAATCTTTTCCCAGCTTCCATTCTAAAAACAACCCATAATATTTATTATTAGTAGGTATCTGAGCACTATAGTGAGGTAGAAAAAATATTGTAGCAAAATATTAACACTAAAAAATAGCTAACGTAGTGACAATGGAATTACATCTATCTAAATCCTTTATTTAGATAGATGACAATAAAAGTTTTGGATAAATAATATCTCTAGTTGTGACTACAATTTGGAAGATCATCATCATCATCATCATCATCTCAGCCATAGGACGTCCACTGCTGAACATAGGCCTCCCCCTTTGATCTCCACAGATTGTTGGAAGCGACCTGCATCCAGCATTTAGAAGATAGAAAGTGGATAATATACTTTCAGCATAATAAATTAATCATTGATATAAAATGCCAATTGAGAATACTCAATGAATAAAATATCTGTATACCTACATAAATATGAAATGCATTGAAAAACGTTAAATACATTGTATTTTTAATTTTAAATTCCGTTTTGCTTTAGGCTACTGAACTGTTTGTGACGAAAGCGTTATAATATGTGACAAATACATCCCGAACATTAAACTGCTTTTAATCCATGTTGAAGTACCTAAATGACAGTTATTAAATTTACCGTTAAATTAAATCCGAGAGCACATATTTCCAAAGAGCCAACCAACACGTTAAACAGATTGGGGGCTGTGAAAATATCTTCTAAGTCTTCACCTAGTCTGAAAAACAATATACACGTAGTTATTATTACCTATACAGAATGGCTAACGATTTCCGATTATTAATACACACATACATTTCCCTGAATTATTTCGCGCAAATCCCAGCGTAGACACATGCGAAACAAACTCTGTTTGTCTGTTGCGCTCTGAAAACTACTAGACCGATCTTAATTAACTTTGGTACACAGTCTAAGATAGGACTGACTACTTTTTTCCTGCTCCGGGAGGGAGTTCCCTCGGAACCGTGGAGACCAGCTAGTACATAATAGTATACAAACATACATAAGTAGGTTGCAACATCTGTATATAGCAAAATTCCTTCGCGTGCAAATCATTTATCTTCCGAAATGAGAACCAGCTCAGTAGTTGACAGGGCAATTTCTGTTTTTTCGTATTACGATTGTAATAAGCAGCGGAGAATGTAATTGGGAACTAATATTGTAACACGTAATAAAATAATACGGCCCGGAGATTTGTGTGATATAATGCCAAGATTATCTTGTTTACTGCTAATAATATGAGAAAGGTTATATTTTCTTATAGATATTGCAGTTATTTTATCAGAATATAGTAATATAACGGTTATTTATGTGAGGTGTATTTCTGTTATTATTTCATCTGTATTTTTTTATATAGAAACTACCTGTGCTTATTATCTGCACTAATATAATAAAGAGGTTCTTTTTTCGATACTACTGAACTGATTACCAATCCCGAGTGACATGGTCTATATTTTATCTATGTGCGGGAAGAAGTTTCCCCATGATGCCGGTGAAACTACGGGAAAATAGGTATTAATAATTAAAGTAGTGCTATTGTTTACTGGTCAAACATTGATTATTATCTGCTACAGCACTATTACCTACTCGTCTATCTACATATTTCACTCACTTCAAAATATACTGATGTTCCTTAACAATATCAGGCAACCGGTCCACACTGTTTTCATCTAGCCTTTCAATCATGTCACTGATGACACTGAAATTAGCGCACACATGTGAGGTCAGCACGAAGTACAGACCATCAACTGTTGTGAAGAATAGTACACAAACAAAACCTGCAAAAGATAAACTCATTAAAACAAATACCTAGGAAAGAAATTTGAAATTTGGCTTGGCTAAATTGATGCTGGTACGTAATATTTGAAACATCTCGTTACTGAAGAATATAATAAGAGTACTGCACACTATAAACGTATGTGTTTGGGCTCTTAAATGAGTATGAAGATGAATATTAGTAAGCACATAACAACGATGGAATTTTGCCGGTATCAGATCGACTAAAAACTTTGATTGAAATCACAATTTTTTTCAAAAAAATTGAACATCGGGCCAACAGTTTAGTCTGCAGTGTAAATATAAACCTGACCTGTTATTTGATATTGGGTCATTTAATATTTCTACTTACCACATATAATAGAATAAATATAAACTGCAGACCAAGGTATCCAGGCATCTGTCGAGAACGGTACCAGTACCGCATAAGGCAACGTAAAAATCAGCTGATTATTGACGAAATAATCGTACATTATAATCACAGGGCTCACAAAATTATACACAGATATAAGGATTAAATTTAACACGAAATAGTACTTCATTAAAAAGTTTACAAGAACAAGGTTTTTCTTCACAAGCCTTCTTTTGTTATCATCTTTCAAAATGTTCTCGTACAGTTTTCCAAGGCACTCAGATAGTTGATAGATTTTCATCCGTTTTCGAGCAATGACGACGATTTTCAAATAAGTTAATATTCCTGTACCCAAACACGGGGCCAATTGTGTAAGTTCGAGGAAATTTTCCGCCGATATTCTTGATACAAAGAATGATATTTCGCAAATAATCATCACTAACAGTTGTAAGTTACCGAGATAGTATCTGAATTTCATTTTTGGATCACCGTAAGGAATGCCCGCTAGCCATAAGTTGATTTTTATTTGTTTTAGGACCTCTTCGTATGGAGGGATATTTTCCATGTTTGTATTGAGAAAGTACTTGTATCTCGAGCTAGACTATTTTCTTGTGAGATGTACCTAAAGAATGAGTCAATCTGTATGTGGTCGTAGAAAGAGGAATATTATGTTGGTGACGCTTAAATATTTGAATCAAGTGCTTGCGTCAGGGATGCAAAACATTTTCATACAATTCTGATATTCAGTAGAATATCATTCGAATACTTTTTAAATGTTCAAATGTGAATATTAATGAATTATTTATGTAGCATGTTGCAACCAACTAGTTAGAATAACTGTTCAGTCAAACGGCTAGCCCCATGACCGAACATAGCCATTAAATCGTTTTAACTTTATTTTAAAGAGATGACTGCGATGTAACGTAACAATTAATCACTCATTACTTTACTTGATTTTGATCTTCTGTTTCTATTTAAAAATATACTTGGGTAAAAAAATACTTTATTTAAATGACAAAATGTAGACAACCCAATCTCTAACTAACCCTTTAAAATCAACTACCGAACCTCAAATATAAAATTCACTTTAAAGTGACAAAGTGACAAACGAACAAATCGACACCTATTTTCGATAATTTCCTTTATTGTAAATTCCGTTTGAAATACTTCGCTCGTATCAATCACTTCAATGAAAACGTGTGAACGTTTAAAGTGAAACACATGTGGGACCGATTTGACATGTCAAACATTTTGAGGTCATTATTGTGTCCGAATAGAATAGAGGGAAAAGGTGATGTGACGTTAATTTATACCTATTTAATTTTACAAAGACAGTAAATACGGTATTTATTCTGTAACTTATTTGTCGTGAAAATTCGTAAATATAACCTTTTTTTGAGTTTGTGTAAGTTTTTATATTATTTTAGTTACGTATTTATTTAATTTGATATTTAAAAATCTAAAACTAAAATCAATCATCAATCAATCATCAAAAAATTCGTCTCCATCGCTGTCTACTGGGAACGTGCCCAAGAGTTTGGCAGCATCACCTCGTTGGATCGCCATGCTAATACTTTGTCCGAGGAATAGCCAGCCTTTTGGTCACGGAGGCGTCAACCAGCCGCATACAGACAGACAGATCTTTAAATAGAATGTGGAAGTTGAAATTATTTTTTAAAAGCTATATTTAAAAGTTGTTTATTTTTGTCTACAAAGTAAATTAATTCTATCCAAAAATGTAAAGTTCCATACCATACCATAAAAAAATGAATGACGAAGATTTTGTGTGTAAAAAATACAAATTGTTCGTCTCACGAGGGAGAGAGGTGATTGATCGACTTGTTTTGTTTCAGCCGACAGAAGTTTCACAAATTGTGTTTGGCGAAACAGCTCCGGGGACAAACATCAATGCTGATATTAATATAAGAAACCAGAATGGGATGAACGCGATTGGCTATTTAGTATAATAAGTACAGTAAACTGCACATTAGTGGTAACTGTCATGTACCTTAATTCAATAGCAATAAGCACGATTTTTCTAAAAAACTATTACCACTGACCTGAAGTTGACTGTACACATAGAACCAAACAACGTTAGTTAGGTAATATATTGTACATACTTATAAGCTGAATCCTATAACCAGCAATAAAAAGAAAATGTATGTCTTTTTTCAGAAGGAAACTATGGAAAGTTTCAAAGATTAGCCTTAATATAGAAACTAATACATTATAATATAAATACAAGAAAACCGGTAAACTTTAACGTTCATAATATTCCTCATATGAAATATAATAATTGAGTATTTTCATTTATTTGTTCCACCCACTCATATCGTATCGTGAGCTTGGCAGTCCAATCAGGTTTTCTTTCACATTGACAAGCGCAAATTAACTTATATTTTTCGCAATAAACATTTCCCGGAAAATGGCTGTTGTTTTTTGTTTACTATTTCGGAGTTGTTGTTATAATTGCTTAATGAGATAACAATTCAAAGATGGTTGAAACTTGTAACTGACAACAGAGTATTTCGACATTACCTAATTTATTTTCGAACTTCCTCATTGAATAACAGTTTTGATGAAGGTTTCATTTTAATTACATTATAACAATATCGTTTCTAGTTTCCACACACAATAATGGAACCAATCAAAGGGATAGTGAAACATATTTATGAAGTCTTTATAAATATCCATAAAATTGTATTTTTTTTTTCAATTTATGAATTTCAATGCAAACAATATGCACAAAGGAAAACATTTTAAAATGTTATATTTTTGTCTAGCTGTAACTACTTACAATATAATGAAAATAAAAATTGGTGGAATGCCATAAAATACTACGATGTAGGCACGTAAGTATGCAAAATACTGCATTGCAGAAAAGATTGTCTGGAAGTGGCTCAGGTGGCGAAACCCTCAAGCCTGAGTAATGACACCTATAAAGAACGCAGTCTGGACCCAGCTATCGGTTTCTCATTGGCCTTTTTTGTAACACATCTTTCGTTCTCTATGTAAATAGAAAAGAACATGTACTTACTCTCAGAAGATATTTGTATATTTAATGATCTTTGCGTCAAATCTTTTAAGTCATAGCACAATTATCATTTGAGTTAAGATCGCTACAAAAATAACAGCAAATGTAGGTAAAATTAATAATTATAAGGCGTTTATTCTGACAGTGATTTATTATCTATATCTATACATATAATAAATCTGTAGAAAGTGATTGTTTGTTCGGGATTCACGTAAAATCTACGAATTTAATGCAGACAATGCTTATATACAAAAGTTCTACGTAACTTGGGGTATTACTTAGGCTTTGTTTCATCGAAATCGGTTCACTCTATCAAAAGATATGATTAATTTAGTGAATTCAAGATGTAAAATATTACGACACGCAATCTGTTTGACAAAACAGTACAGGTTAAAGTAGCTCCATCTGTGGTAGATAAAATACATCAAGAAGCGAGGTGGTAAATAACAATGAATTACCATTTACATTCTTTATATACTATTATTTCAATAGATGGAGTTGTGTATTTTCCGTAATTCACCATATTTTAACACGTAGTGTAATTTTTCGATAGACATTTCAATAGTGTTTGTCAGTTTGCCGTGCCACATCAAAATCCAACTATAATTATTACCTTGATGAAAGGAAAATTAATAGATCTCAGCCAAATTTAAAACGGTGCCATCTAAATTATTTTTGAACATTATGTCAAAAATGATGACTTTAGTGGAACAATTAATTATAATTTAAAGTTACAGATGGAGTTCATATCAGGATTTTTCATAAACATAGTTTAGCTTATCTTCCACTAATGTGGTGGCCTTAAACAAATTACTTTGAGTGAGTAGTATTATTTTTTCTGATGCAAAATATGAAAACTTAATCCTACAAGAAATCAGGATCTATCTCTCGCAAGCGCTGCTAAGCGTGAGATAATGTAGGCTTCTGTAGCTTTAAAAACCAGCCCAGATACAAAGTGCAGATAAGAAATGGGAGCTGCCTTATCGCGTCTGAAAACGTACAAAATACGCGTCGCATACCAGAGACATGCTTACTTTCAACTTCCGATCGCAATTAATACACTGTTCACGATTACGAACAGTCTCAGTTAGACCCGAGCCAAGTCTAAAAAAACACCTTTTATATAAAACTACGTTTGATATCATTCAATTACAAAGACAGAATTGTTCTATGTTGCAAATCCTATCCACCTATATCCTATCCTAATCCAGAATGCATTGCAGGTGTGCATTGCACAAAAACCAATGGTATCCTATTCGAGAAGTCAAAAGAGTTGACCTGCCAACGTCAGCTTCTGCGCTAAGCAAATCTTCTTAATAGTACCATCAGAATTACATTCATCGTTGAATGAGGTGAATAAATTTTCAGAAACCACAATAACAGTAGGAGCCAAAGCGTATTATCGCTTCATAGAGCTCTGATTGGCCCCAGGTGACCAAGTCAGGTCTGATTTGTTCGTTCATCAGATCTTTGAAAGTGTTTCGGTGGATACTTACTGTCGTCCTGTTTACGTGTGACACAAAATATGGTATATAAACGTCCTCCGCAAGAGCGAAATTTTCCCAGTGTGCGGTAGTGACGCACAGTATACAACACTTATGTTTCTTTTGATTTGCTGGCTCCACCAAGAAATGACAAATTGCGAGCGTACATTTTGAAAATCTTGGCAAAACTGCAGGTTTCAAGTACGAACACATGAAGTGGACTCTCTCAGATACGTACATTTTGCCTATACGTGAACTAATGCAAACATTTCGGTGGAGTCCCGGCTTAGGCCACCACATTAGGCGTGCGCGATCCTCGGGCGTGTGAGTAGCGCGGGCGCCGCGCGTGCGTGCCTCGAGCGCGTCGCTTGCACTCTTCACACATGCCGCAGGGCAGCAAAACGCGATGTTCACGCAGCGCGCTCGCGACGCCCGCGCTACTCACACGCCCGAGGATCGCGCACGCCTAATGTGGGGTCAGCCTTACCATAGTGAGTAAGTGAAACTATCCTACCCTATGCGCCTGCTGATGATGATGACTCATTTCATCATCCATTCAGCTATTCCCCAACTATGTTGGTGTTGGCTTCCAGTCGCCGAATCTGTTCGAGTACCAATATTTTGCTTGGAGCGACTACCTATCTGATCTCTTCAATCCAGTCACATTACAAGACATTTATCCATGGTAAGACTGAGAGACTTTCTGGCTTCTGATTAGTCACAGCAGCTGCAGAAAATGTACAAATGACAGCTTTGTCAGACTCATACAGACATACGCATATAGACATAGATTATAGCTGTTTCCTGTGAAAATTACTTACGCACTATACGTAATAATTTTCCAAATTGGCTGACTAGATCCAGAGATATTCACAACGTCACAAACTTTACTTCTTTTGTTTAGATAAATGGTCACATCCACAACACAACCTTGATCATTGAATCTATGCGACTGCTAAGTGCTAATCCTAATTATACTGTCACGTGAAAGAATGCACCTACGGGATAAGTAGTATTTTGACGATTCTATATTGCCCACGTAGACGAAGTTGCGGGCAACAGCTAGTAAAAAATATAATTAAACACAAAAATCAATACACAGTATTTTAGTTATTTAATATAATGTTATTAGCTATATTGATGAGGACTATAAAAGAAATTATCATCGTGCCAGAAAAGGGTGTGTACAACATTAATATTTGAAGGCTATTTGAATGCGCTTGTTCAGGCGTCGGAACTTCTTTTTAAGAAATCATCTTAAGGCTAAGGGCTCTACGTGATACTCCATGTTTATTAACTTGCACTTCTGTGTAACGTTCCCCACAGTCTACATTCACAGGCCAGTCACAGTACTTTAGAATGGCGTTAAAGTAAAGACCTGGCGGACAGTCCATGGGGTATGTTTGACCATTCACACATTTATAAAACTGACTGCAATTCTCGTGAGGAAGTATATGTCCATTGGTGATGCCAGAACACGGCAAATTAGAATCATATGCTTCTTCTTCATAATTTGTTTTGGTATTTACTGGCACCACCCTGGTACCACAGTTCACGTTATGCGGCCAATCACAGTATTCCTTTAAAGGGTTGTAAAAGAGATTCAATTGGCAAAATAAAGGAATCGGTTTACCTTCATAGCACTTGTAGAATTGATTACAATTTTCATGAGGTATTAACATTCCTTCAGTATTTTTACTCGCGCAAATTGAAGTTGCTTGAATAGCTTGACTAGGCTTAGGCTCACCCTGACTATGGCCTGAACCACTACCACTTTCGATAGTATTATCGTCAACTTCGGCACTATTGGGACTATCAGGCTTCGTCCTTTGACCACATTCGACGAAAGTTGGCCAATCACAATATTCTTTTTCTATACTGTACAGCAGATTACCAGGACAGGTTTTCTCAACCGCACGGCTATCCTGACATTTGTAAAACTGATTACAACGTTTATGGGCAAGCAGCATGCTATCAGAACCCTCAGCGGTACAAAGAGCCATAACTTGGCTGGGCTCACTAGGGACACCATTGAATATTCGAGGTGTACTACTATCCAAATCATTTCCATCGCTATCTAATGTCCTTTCACCACAGTATACATTCTTTATCCAATCACAGTTCTTTTTTTCTAAGTTAAATAAAAGATTTCCCGGGCAAGTCAAAGTAACTGGAGACCCGTTGGTACATTTGTAGAATTGATTGCACCTCTCATGGGCAATTAACGCTCCATTAGAATTTGCGACCGAACATATTAAAGTTGCATTATTATCATCACTGACAGATATTTCATTTTCTTCATTGTTGTTGCTATTATCATCGTAACGTGTACTAACATACTTGGTATATTTCTCATCAACAGTAATTCTCTCTTTGCAGTTAACGTTCCGAGGCATGTCACAACGTTCTTTGAAGGGGTTGAACAACAAATTTGATGGACATTTTAAACCTACTGCTTTTCCACGTTTGCACTTATAGTACTTGTTACAATATTCGTGAGCAAGTAGAATACCTTTCGAACGTTTAGATGAACATATAGCCCTAGCAAGTTTGGCATAAGATTTTCTGGCTTCAATGTCATCGATAGATGGAACAGGCTGTGCATTATAATGTTTTTTTCTCCTAACTGATATTTCCATAGATGGACTGATAGTTTCTTTCTCTGGAATAATTCTTTCACCACACTCCACACTTTGCGCTTGGTCACATTTTTCATTTACAGGGTTATATAAAAGTTCTGGTGCACATTTCAATGATACTGGCTTACCATATGAACATTTGTAAAACTGATCACAGTTTTCATGAACTATCATAACGCCGTTCGAATCTTTAATTGCGCATATTAGTACCGCATGGTTAGGATTATTGCTATCTAGTTCCTCAAACGGATCTGAGCGAGTTTCTGATTCTTCTCTTTTCGTAAGACACTTTTTATCTTGGTACCAATCGCATCTTTCTAGATCAGCGTTAAATTGTAGCCCAGATGGACAGAACCTCGGAATCAAAGTTCCGTGATAACATTGGTAAAACTGGTCACATTTTTCATGAGGCAAGTATTTATCTATACTAGTGTCTTTTGGACATCCATTGTTGAAGAAACCATATCCGTCACTGTCTAAGTCAGCCGCAGTTAAAGCAATAAAAAACCACAGCACCATTCCTAGAAAAAAATAAAAGTATTGTTCCATTACAAAATATTAACTAATGAGCATACTGTGATGTGAAAAACGCTGTCATTTAAATAATCCTATCATAAAACGAAAACGTTATTCTTTTTATTTTTAAATGAATATTCTCTTGTGTTGTGTTCCTTACCTGCTTTTGACCTTAATTTCATCATTTTCTCTTCGATTAACAAAGATATTATTGGCACTATTATCAGCACTATTATTGACACTCAGTACACAAATTATTCATCTAGGTACTTATTTGAACTGCACATTTTTCGAAATATAATTTGATAACACTGGTTTAGGAATTATATACCAGGAATATTAGGATCGTCAGCCCAGACGAAACTTGAGAACGACACTAAAAAGATCAGAGCACGAAGGTGACAGCTGGGCTCCAAAAACAATAAACTGATTATACTGACGCCACAATAGTATTTTGCCCTATGATGCAGTTACGAGTATTATGAGTGGTGAATTCAATAGCCCGACCTTTTGTAACACAATACTGAGACTGTGACACATGGATTGGATGACTCAGTGTTCGTTCGAGCCTGAAAAATGACCTACCGAAATATTTCTTCCAGTATGAAGGTCGTGAAGAAATATTTCGGTAGGTCATTTTTGTCTCTAATGGTGTCTACACACCAAAGCCGCTGATGCCGGCGGCACAGCCCGGCGGCCCAACCTGCCGGCCGTATTTTGTACAATCATGCCGCCGGCTTTCATAGAGTATTTGACAATTACTAGAACACCACATGCCGCGGCAGTCGTGCCGCCGGGCTGTGCCGCCGGGTCAGCGGCTTTGGTGTGTAGACCCCTTAAGACACTGATCAGCCCCTTAGGCATTGAACTATGACTGCTATGAAGGAACCTTCTTAAGTAACGGTCGCCTGGTTAGGTGGAGTGACCAAATGCAAAACAATAAAATATCTAGAGAAGATACATACAGCTGAGGATCTAAATATCTAAAAATCCATAAAAAATGGATTGTTTGGATGTAAAAATGCTTTAACGGAAAAAACTTGGTATTAATTTAGTTGGTAACACAGTTAAAATAAAAAGGGCAAGTACAAGATAAAAATTCGAAACCCTTTTCCCGCGGCTTCACCCGCGTCACGTGAGAGCTACTGCCCGCACCAGGATAAAATATAGCCTATGTTACTCACAGATAATATAGCTTTCTAATGGTGAAAGAATATTTAAAATCGATCCAGTAGTTTTTCAGTTTATCCATTACAACCAAACAAACAAAGTTTTCCTCTTTATAATATTAGTATAGATTTTGTAGCGTTTACAGTAAACTGAACTAAGTAGCATACGCAAGGGGACTCTTTAGCTATGAAGTTTACTATGTAAATCGACATGATGCCCGTATGTTACATGTATTAAGGTGTTTTGGTAGCTTTACGAGCGCTCTGCCGTGTGGACAAGCGTTTCATATTAAGTATGAGAGATGTTGCTGGTTTCGGTATATTGTAAATTAATAGAGGTTCCGTTTAGTTCAAGGTGGAATTGTGCAGTAAGTAAATGATTAAAGTACCTAAATTAATAAATTATAATAATCATTTTCGTCAGAACTTGCTGAAGTTGGCAATAAATACCTATAGGCTACAGATTTTTCAAGAAGTCAGTAATTCTGTAAGGTTTGTTTACATATGTATTTTTTAAGCATACAATGACACTTTCATTAACTTTCATTTTATTTTTCCTACTGTTACAATATAAATTGTGTTATAAGTATTTACATTACACTCCGGTGAAAATGCAATGAAAAAGTTACAACTTACTTTAGTAGAATAGAACATTCTTTTAAAAATGGAAAATGTAATTTTCTGTCCCAGTAGTAAAGATCAGTAGGAAAGATTCCAATTTTAAAACTGGAACAGAAGCAATATAAATACTGCGATGACGTTTCACTTAAGCGTAAACATATTCTATTATACAAAGTATTTTGCTGTACAATTTTCTACTTTATGTTGAAATAACGAGTGTATAAAGAAACTTTTCAAATTTCCACTCGACGTAACTTTAGCGTCGCGGCATAGCCGTTGAAGAATTACATCTCATATATTGTAACGTTGGTAACAAAAGGCGAGGATCCGCATTCATATGTTTGTTCAGTCGATTAAATTCGCGCCATTACTCCGTTTAAAGTTTGCATCCAGCGTTTTATTAGAATATCGTATCTATGCGTTCAACTTATGGCATTTATTGCGATGGTTTTTATTGGTTTTTGTGATATATTTGGACTGGTTGTTGTAGTTTATTTTTGAATGTTAGTACTTTAAACGAAATAGTGTTTTGTTTAGCTTAAATTACAAATTTTTTGGACAGGTATGTATCATTTAGCCACATCACTACTTTTTGCTTTTTTCACGAAATGTGGTACAAATATTAGTTGAAATATTTTTTCCATTCTGCATCACAATTCATACTGATATTGGAAAGCAGTCATGGCCTCGGTCGTAGTTTCAAAATAGACTAGTATTACCTGGAACAAATATGTACTTTTCTCTGTGTTTACTAACAACTTGAAATGTAACATAATGATAGAACTTCAATACTAGAAATTAAATATGTAGAGAAAACAAAATAGGTATTTACCTACTTTAATGAATCTTTATTTACAACTTTATTGCCAGGGCCAATATTATAATATTCTTTCTTAATAAACAGAAATATAACTTTATATTTGTTTTATTTTTGATTTTATCTGTTGTGCGGATATTAAAAAACAGTAGTTAGATAAATAAAGTAAATTAATATTTTTCTGAACTTCAACTTCTATTGGTATTTCATCACCTGATGCTAAAATATCAAAATTAATCTCTATTATATAATTTGCTGACAAGGAAAAAAGAGATGAATAATTAAAACAGTAAATAGGTTATCAAAAAAATGCCGACAACCTAGATTTACCATAGCCGATGTTTTTGGATACCAGATCTGACCTAAATCTGTAAACAATGGGCGAATATTTTTCACTAACATGGATTTCAATCACTTCATAAAACAAACAATCAACATTATTTTCGTCTATTCAGTTTTTATTTATAAATTTTAGTGGAAATTCGAATAAACATGACTCATGCCTGTTTGAAATAAAATAGAAGATCAATAAAGGTTTCATGTTTTCGGAATTATCAGACTGTTGTTTACTTGTGAATAAATAAAGCCTGGAAAATAAAAATAAAAGTTTTCCTGTAAGCCTGCTTAAATCTTACTATTAGGTACCTATCGCAACAAATTATTTTGTTCACAAAAACTCTAATACCATGCGAAAATCTCCGCCACCGAAACAAATAAACGCTGTTTCATAATCAGCACCATTCCCATTAGAATAGAATTCCTAAAACCCATTTCATAATAAACTCCGACTGTCCTGCAACACTGCATAACAAAACCAATTTAATTCCGGGCTGAAACTGTCCCATAATAATATCCACTATAAGAGATTATTTCGCCGGCCTTACCGGAATCTCATTGAGTGTCGCAAAGACGGCCGGCTTATGCGACGATAATCTGCGGCGCAATATCAAAAGCGTTTGCAAACCATGTTTGGTATTATGTAAATTTCCACCGATAAGGGAGCCGTGGCTATGTATAAAATTAAAATATATAACACTGTGATGCGTTTACCTGGCCTGACATCTATGTATGCAGGTGTTGTGGAAACGATGCAGTAAGGAAATTGTTGTCGGGATATGATAATGGTTGGATGTTACCTACATGCGGCGCTTATTATGTTCGGTGCTCGAGTGTATATGAATTGAGGATACAATTAAGTTCTGTATAATATTATTTGTTCTTGCATATTCCTGTTTTAGAGTTCTGGACTTTATAAGCATAAAAGACTAAACCCTCAAAACGTGATGTGTTAATCAAGGGTTTTTTTAGGGCTTAATATAGGTGTAAGAGATTAAAAACACTGGTATGTACTCAGGTCTGTGATCCCTAAAAAATGTTTCGTACGGTACTATTTTGCATGTGATTCTAACTAGCAATTGACTTTATTTACTAAAACTTGAACTTTATGACATTGGAGCAGAAAATATTAAACCTTGCCCGTTTCTTTTTATCGTGAGCATACGAAAAACCCCACTGTAGCGCTAATTTTAAGTTAGAATTCTAAAGAAAGATTCCTCAGAGGTGAAGTATAAGTAGCTACACAATCTCATGAATGGTCTTGCCCTTACGTTTCCTCAGAGGGAAAAAGTTGCTTAAAATTAAGGAAAGTGGCTGGTTCTTTATAACCTTAATTTTATCCTTATTTAAAATGAATATATGAATTGACCAGACACTTGTAATTAAACTTGACTGTTCAACACTGTAACAAACAAAACGACCACGACCTTTGATAAAACTAATGACAGTTGACTGTCATCGATGAATATCGTAAAATCTAATCTCAAACAAATGACGAATAGATTGATTCTATCGTGAAATTATGGATTGAATATTTTCTAGGTTAAAGCACTTTACGGCTGCTACGGTGAGCGTGCGTTCCCATTGCGACAGGACGATAAAATATCAGTATACGGTTTTGTGGGGCATAGTATATAATTTGTGTATTTACCTTTTTTTAAATAAATAAGAAAATAATAAATCGTTGATTATTGCTGTACAACGAGACGATATTATTCTTGTCAAACGACTTTGTCCCTTTGCGGCAATTGTTTTGACGTACTTATCTCCTACAAGTTACTAAACATGTTAACAACAATACGATATTTTGTCGTGAGACAATGGGAACTTGTCCTGATGCTATCTGCAAGGAAATCAGATATTTAATATCAGACAGACGGTAACATGTAAGTGTAGTACAGACTAGATAATTCAATACGGAGCACTTACAAGAATGATATTGGCATCTTACTACTGTATGTATTGTGAGGGAAATATGGTGAATATAGGGAATTTGATTTATTTGTCGTGTTGTGGTAAGTGTATGTAGGTCGGCGATATTTTAATTTATAATTCAGTTCGAATTAATTAGGTTTAATATTGTGACTTGTAAGTTGTTTATCTGTTCTTTATACATACTTAGTTTTCCTGCCGAGCCTCTCCAGAATTGTGGGGACATAAAAACAATCCTGTGAAATCATTAGTTTTTCCTGGGAACTGCATTAAAATCCTGTTTAAACAGCAGGAGCGACATTGTTTTATATCATGAGGAAATTATCTTTCACGTTCTTGAAATTGGGTTGCATTTAAAATCAAAATAATTGATCTACTAATAGGCTCCTTTAATCACGCCAAAAAAAAACAATAAGCAAACACTCCAATTACTCAAAAAAACTCTAATAAGCTCCCTCGAAAAAGTTGTCATTAGAAAATTTCATCTAACAAAACAGAAAGCGTTTCAAGGCCGCACTTAAGAGAGTCGGGGTATAGTATAGTTGCACCGGGTGTTGTAAATGGGACAGTATAGTCCGGTTTCCCGCCGGACTGCCGTATTGTGGCCGGTATTGCCTTTGTCGGGAAGCCGCGTACGGTTTCAGGATTTTGAAGGCACCTGGTTAGGATTGGTTAATGGTTAATGCTGTCTAATTGTTTGCCTCTGTTTTAGGGATCGTTAAAATTTAATTGGAGCCTTGTGTTTTGGTTTTAATTGGAGATTGAATGCGGATTTCAATAATCTATCTACACATAAACATTTTATCAAAACGCCCCGTAAACTTTATCTGAACTACATAAAACAATTTCCATATCTAGGAACGCAGTAAAATTTGCATATCGGAGCACGAACGCATTACACAATTAAAGCCTCCGTGTGTCCAATTTGATAGTCTGCAGCTACAATTTGTGATCTCAAGGATTACAAGAGTTTCGTCGTGATCCAGAAGTCAGTGGATAGTCGGCGACTTCTGTGTGATGGTAATGAGGCTCCAATTATTTTATTTGTTTCCTTGTTCCGATGTGAAGTCATGGTAATTGCGGTTATAAAGAATGGTGGCGGTTTGGAATTATATAGTGCTCTTTTTATTATCTACCTTTATACTTATTAATCTATCTTTTTCCTAGATTTTTAAGATTTATTCACTGCTCAGTTGTACTGAGCTATTTGTATTTGTACATGTTGAACTATGGTTTTTAATAAATTTATTTTATTTTATTATTTCCATTACCATCATCAGCCTCTTTATCGTCCTACTGCTAGGCACGTGCCCCTTCTCATACAAAGAAGGGTTGTACGTTAATCACCACGCTTGTTCAATCCGGGATGGTGATTTCACGCAGGAATCGTCCAGGTTTTCTTGAGATGTTTTCCTTCAACTTTTATTGGTTATGTATAAAAATACATGTCTTCATTAGGTGTAAGTTGTATATTTTTGTTTAGAAAGATACTATAATTTGAAGAAAATTATTTCCATCCATATCTATCGAACTTTTTTAAAGTAAAAAGTATATCCTGCATGATCATAGTCTGATCCCACAAAATTAATGACATGATGCTTACAATCTAGGACCTTACACTGTTGCGACACTATCCCTACAATTTCCTTGTTCTATCCTAGATGCCCTACATATTGTTCCCCATTAGTGTTTAAAGCAACTTCAGACGTGTGGAACTACCCATATCTAATCTAACTTGTTGGCATTCCGACAGTATCGAGCTAACTTGTATCAATTTTGCGTTTGTATTTCAGCAAGTTACGTGAGTATGCTTTCAATATTAGGAATATTGTTAATAGTTTGATTGGGTTATGCTCCGTTTTAATGATATGAAGGTATTTGTGTTTGTTTGTGTAAATATGTAGAATTATATACCTCGTGCAGGTATGGTAAATATTTTGTATATAAATGCTAAAATAAACTTATGTTTTATTTGTGTTTTAAATTTAGAATTATTTATTTAGTTTTCTACATCCAATGCAAAGAACTTGATATGAACCTAAAATATGTATGTTTATAATTAAGTTTATTCAACAAATATTAATTTATTATTTGACAAATTGCTTACTTTATAGCCTAACTTAAAGCATTAAGCTTTTGATATATATTATCTAAACTATTTGAAGTTTCGTGAAACAAATAAAACTCAACTTATGGCCATTTATAATGTCTTATCTGGTCAGCCATTTTGTTCGACAATTTGTTTTAAATTAAACGAAAGGACAAAGTTATTGTCATTAATAACACAAAAAAAAACAAGTTTGCCTACTTTTGAGGATGTTTTTATACTGTCTCAGAGTTCCATTTAAATTATCATTTGCATACATTGGTATACCTAAGCATAAGTTATGCATCATTTTTATCCACATGTCTAGACATCGATAACTACATAATTCTAAAGAAACTTCGTATTCCTAAAAGTCAGGTAAATGATACAGTCTCCAAGAACTTTAATTTCCGCAGCTCTCAGAAGCAGAACAGTAATATTCGCACATTCTTACATTTACACCGAGATTTTAACATGTATGAATATTTTTACATAGTCGCTTAGCGTGACTGAAATCGCGACTTTGTTTTAAACATTTAATTCTAATATATTTTGGTAAATCTATCCTCTATCATAAGCACATAGGCTTTGATGCTTACTATCGTGGTATTGAAAATCGATCTTGTCTCAACTCATCCCTACTAAAATAATTGCGAAAGTAACTGTCTGTCTGTCTGTCTGTTACGCTTTCACGTCTAAACCACTAAACTGATTTGAATAAAATTTGGTACAGAGATAGAGTTGACCTTGGGAATGAACATAGGATAGTTTTTTTTCCGGGACTTCTGAAGAATTCTCTTGGAAACGCGATATAACAGAACCCTAAGCGGGCGAAGCCGCGGACGGAAGCTAGTTTATAATATATTTTTTCTTACTTTCATACTTAATAGATGTAAAATAGATATAGATCTGAACTACATATATAAATAGTTTTACAATCACGTAATCCCAAGCATTTCGATAAACAGTAACCGAGACGCCAACTCCGTTGCTTTAACGTACGGTAATTAAATTAATACATTTCCTCAGATAATGGATCCCTGTAGTATCAAAGTGTTGGAATTAACGCCCTTCATTTTCATTTCATTATACACCTACATCCAATCCCCTGGGTGTCGTGAGAGGAAACAAATAAATTCAATTGTCGTGTTATAATAACAACATAATTCAATCAAGAATTGGCTTACTAAGCGTGGTAATTGTGAGTATGTTTACCTGGTTTCAGTACCTACTGTTTTTCAAGTGAGAACGTATATTATCTATAAAGACTTAAGTTTTATATAAGTAATAGGTTTGAGAAAAGAAAATGTAGAAATAAACAGGGCTTTTGCAAGCGTCATAAAATAGTGACTCGTAATAAAGTATGTACTTACGACGCATCATATCTATCTTATATTCATAACTTGCCATCTAAGTGTTAACCCTTCTTTCACAGCTGAGTACCCATCTTTTACGAGCTCAACTTTCAGCACTAAATAATTGCAATCACACCAAAAAAGCTGACGTCTACATAAATTCCACTCAAAACGAAGAGCCACAATATAAAATTAAAGTACCAATAAAATCTGAAATTTAACAACCCCCTAATCGTCGCTTAATAGATTTTTAAAGAGTTCATCATGAAAAACGAAGATCAAAAGTTTATTAAATGGAGTAGTAAAATTGAGTGGTTCTCAAGAGGAGTATTGTAGGTAGCTTGCTAAGCATTTCAAGGGAATACTAAACCTAAGCTATTAAGTTCTAAGAACAGTGGCGTTGGATCAAGACCACTTTGGACAATAATAGTCCTACAGAGCTACTTTAATCAGTTTTACTTTGAACACAGGTAGCAAACATTTTCAGAGGTATCAAACTTTGAGTCGTAATATTAAGCCAGTGCTTACGAATTTCAAAGAGCTCGAGTTTTATACAAAAAATATCCATTTAAATTACTATCATGGAGATAAGAACTTTTTAAAGCTCAACTCTTTTTAGTCACGTTTATTTCTTTATTATTACTCTATGAATAGTTTTATTTTTAATTTAAACTTTTAAATGAACTACTTAATTTACTCAGCTTAGTCATTCAAATAAACTTTGATCTTTTCGTTTTATCGCAATGTCATAAAAATTTTTGTGTTTTTATTTTTTATTTTAAGTGGATAAATATTGAATATTCGTCGTCGACTCTTGGACTATACGATTTGGAAAGTTCTGGAAACTCGCGTAGTATTACTTTGCTGGATATATGTACGTATAAGCAAAGTTAAGTGTAAAGTGTAAGTTTTCTGTCTAATTAGCGTTTGTTGCACTGAGCATTTCTACCTATAGCTTGTTTTGCTAAATTGTTAAATTGCAGGCATTGTATTCCAAGAGAAAGTTTAGACTATTTGTTTGGAAATAAGAGGCCCTCTTCAGGCTATTAAAAAGTAAAGAATTGTTGTGTATTCACAGTCTATTACAAAGGCGAAAGTATTTTAATGTATGTGATAATGAAAGTTTTCAGTAATGTGTTTATACATCTGACTAACACACAGCCTACTTTTTAAATGGTTACAGGGAGTTTGGAAGCTATCTAAAAATAATGGTAACTTGTAAACAAGATAGTTTAAGCTTACGTATGTCTCCTTCGGTAAGGTAATAGGGAAATATCTCCAAACTAAAATTAAAAATTCAAACCCCAAGAACCGATCGGCCCGAAACGACAAACCCAACTTAGACACCCTTTAAATAATGCTTCGGTCTTCATGCATAACGTATGTAGGTATCCATCCACGGAGAACGAAATTACTAGCGGAGATGTCATATCACAAAGTATCCTTAGAAAGCAGCGCGCCAAAATGCGGGTGTTGACGGATGTTGCGGGTGTTGCGAGGGATGACGAATGTCTATTAACTAGCTTCTATGGAGCACGCCCATTATTATCAAAGTAAAAATAATCTTTGATGATCTTTGAAGAAACCCGAACTATTAGTTAGTTCTAGTTACTGATTACGACTACCGTTTATTACTTTGCCTACCATATAATCATTTCCTTCTCGTCTCAATCCATCCTTAGGTTGTCTAGAAGAGATGGCTCTTAGCGATAAGGCCGCCCATTATGTCACCTACTTCAACTAGTTTAAGATCAAACATGTAAAATTGGTGTACCTAATAAAGAATATCTATCTATCTATCTACTTTGGCCTACGAGAAGGCGCCTGACCTATCTTCCTTATGGCATCTCTGCTCTGTCCTTCCTCCGTGGCGCCACTACTTCGTACGTAACTATAACGTTATTATGATGTATGCTGTACCCAGGTGTTGTGCCGATACTCAGCGAGTTATTGACAACATAAAGTGGAATTCTGTTCGTGCCATCCCTACTCATTGTTACAACACTTTGGTTTATTGATTTACTAAGAATCTTGTTAGTGTTACTAACATTGTTTACGCTGTGAAGTGATAAGCAAGAGCGAATATGATTTTATTGCACATTTTTTAGTTGATACGCATTATTTTGTGGTGGGTTTTTCATAGAAGCAAAAGTAGACAAGCCCTTGCTTTTAAGTTATAAGACAGTAGGTATAGTCTATCCTGGATGTAAGAAGCAAATTGTTGCTTAGTTAAAGATCTTATATATAAAAGTTGGAATTTACTGTTATAGTCTAGTACCTACATATAACCTAGATTCTATTTTTTATTTCCTGAAACAATAACAATCTTTTTAGGTATTGTTGTTCCTATTATAAGCCTCTTCATTTTATTTTCGGCGTCTACGCGTGAGAATATAAGTACGTATTCTTATATTTTATTTATAGAAAGAATCCAATAAACGTTAAGTATCTATTTTTCGTATACATAACATCAAAGAACATTTCAGATTTTATACCTCGTTTACGAGGAAATTATTTAAAGAAAAATCGGTTTATTTTGAACATACGAGTTTCCATAAATAACGTTTTACTGTTTCTATAAATAATCTTTGTACAAGAAGACAAACGCGGTGTCATCCAAAGTGGATAGGCGTGGGACGGACCGCCAGGTAAGCGACATACTCAAGTGTACGATTTATTAACGTGTAACAAGAAGTAGGTATTTATATTTAGGTACTGTAGGAGATGGTTAGAATTTAGGCTTAAAGTAAATATTTAAGAGAAAAATACATTATCTTTATCTGTCTAATCTATCATCAATAACTATGCTACGTCGGCTTCTAGTCGGCTTGTTGGATGCAGCTAAGTGCTTGCAGATGTAGGTGTCCGGTACCGGGTTAACGTGCCTTGTGAAACACAGTAAAAAATGCAATGAAACTAGTCATGACAAGATTGTCACCCGTCCAAGGACCAACTGCGCCAAGGCTTACTCTTAGTCGCGAATTCTTCAAGACACAAAAGATTTTCTCAGTTATCAGTAAATAAAACATCGCCATTAAAATCACCAACAATAGAAAGCATTCTGTAGCAAACAAAAAAGAAACGGCCACAATATTGATATAATAAATTGAATAAGCCAACTTATCGCAAAAAACATTGTCACACTAGAGCTAGAAAATATTGAATTATTCCTTATTTTTTGGTTCACTGATTCCAACGAAGGGAGTCACCAAACATTCTTGACAGACCGATATGAAGCCATGACTTGAGATCTTTCCCTAATAAGGATTGAACGTAAAAATATATTACCCATCAGGCGAAAATTTTCTTAAGTTTATGACTCATTTTCATGAGAGTCGACGTTTGGCGTGGATCCAATTACGGAATTTGCGGCGCGGAGTGATTTTTTTTATTTGGGTCTGCCACGTGTTTTAATTCTAAAAGGACAATAAAGATGAAATACTGGATGCTTGTACACGAAACAACGGGAATTCTTAACTACAGTGAACTGGAGCTACTGGATATGCCTCAGTTTTTTTTCAAATATGGTTGATTTGTCATAGGTAGGTCACTTCAGTTCTGTTAATCACTCATGCGAACGATCTCAATATCAATATTTTCAAAGTTATATTTTTACTAGATTTACCTAACTGAAATGAAACTTCTATCGATTACAGAGAGATCTAGCTTAGTGTCGTATTATAACCACTTAAATGGTGTAGAAATAAAATAGTGGAATCTAGATATTAAGTACTTATATTATAATAGTTAATGTTCGCAAAAAAAATTGAGAGACACATCCAGCGCAACAAACACCGTGGTAACTACAAAAGGCAATCGAAATCATCTACCAGCAGCCATTTTATCTTAAGTTGGAACGAAAATAGCTTGAAAGGCGACAGTTTGTTTAATAGCACAGCTTATGTAACGGCTTGTGGCGAGAGGGGAAACACTCGCTAACGTTTGTACCGCAGATTGCAAATCGACTTACTTAATACCCGCTTGAATAAAAGATGGAAGTGGTGTGCCATTTATTTAAGTTATTTTTTTTTTGTGGCTCGGTTGATGCCAATAAAATGTTCTTCGGGTGGCTTTCTTCTGTCAGAGGGCTGTTGTCAGTTCAGCAAAATTTGTCTTTGGCAAACGAAATGAGTCAATAAAATGTTCAAATGTCGATAAACCGTAATCGCTTATGAACTATTGTGCTGTCAAAGGTTTTCACTGGAAGATGCAAAGCGTTGTGGGAAAAGGGGCTTTAATTTATCTACGTATGATTACCTCCACGAAAAGAATACTTATTTATATACTAAATCTGCTATGCTTCAAGGGTAGATAAATGCTAAGGTTTAGTTTGTTGTTTAATTGGTATTTACCAGGAAAAGACTTGGGTTTTGTGATGACATTCAAGATGAGCTAGGTATAATTCCCAAACTCAATTATCAATTATGAGATTCTGAAAACTGAAACTTCTTTGATAATAATATCGTAGCCCGAAGTATTCTTAACTCAGTGTCGCTGAACTTACTGGGTAAAATTCTTGGGAAACTTTCATTATGTTATTCCCAGTTTGCCAACTGCTTATCATATAAATCGTATTGTCAATCATTTTATACACGGTTAAATAGTCAGTTTTATATTTAAGAAATATTTATGAATAAGACTTCATTTAAAATTTCTGTATGTAAAGAAAGAGGAAAAATATAGGAAAAGGGAAAGTAATTAAGTCAGTTTTACAAACCCAAAAGGACCGTGTTTCATATTAATTTATTTTGAGCTGAAAATTCTGAATATTTCATAATCTTATTTTCCTATTTAAATTAGGCTTGTAGGAAATGTTAATGGAGCGGTACGACTTTCTTGCTTTGCCTGCGATTTTAGGAATTCACATGGGAAATTCAAAGAAGGACGAAAATAATGTTTAGGTCATATTTTTGGAAATAAGTATACTTCAATACACCTATAGCTTCGTTGTTAGGAAACAGGAGAGCAATGGAACTTTCTAGACTAGACTCTACGAGACCAGGTAACCAAGTAATAATGCACTTACGGACATTGAACATCTGAATCTTCAGCTTCCCAATGGCAAAGTTTACTATCTGATCGCAGTAAAACTTATTCCTGGATGTTTAACACGCTGAACATGCGAATGCACGAATACTTTCCGCCATATTGGAAGTTCAACTCGGATCCCGAAAGCAAATACCGAGTGCCTACAAAAACTTGGGCTAACGTACTCTGAATATAGAGAGCTGTGGAGTCGTTATTGCTACTATAAACTTTTGTTGTGTACTTTGTAACATAGTGCAAATGTAAGACTAACCGGTCGTTTCCTAAAAAAAGAAACGATTAATTTAGCTTACAGATAGTTTTTATGGACATAGGACTTGTAGGATAAATTTCAACATGCTACACGTTAAGCAAAAAAAATCAATACCAGTTTTAGGTATTAGGCACAAGTAGCTTTAATTTTTTTTAAATCTTCCTATAGAGATGACACTGCATGTAACTTACACCTAACTTTGTTGTGATAGTGTGAGCAACGTTATTTTATTCAGTGTTACTCACTCAGATCTTAAGTGGCCTACAATCAGGTTTAACGTTTCACCTTGGGTGTTTGATATCTATAATGACTGTTATGGAAATTAGATAACCGTTATTTGGCAAATAATTGCCTAATAGATATCATGCCTAAACATTGATCTGAAAGAATATATTTGGACGTCTATTAATGTTTTACCATAGCAACTTTACTTTGCACAAGTTACAAATGTTTGTGTAGAATTCAAATATCAACAAAGCGGGCTGTTTTCTCTGAAACGTTAGCAATTTCATAATAAACTTGACGAAACCACCAGACATTACGTATAAAAAAGGGTTTAAAACAGTGGACACAGTTATATTTGTTTAAGAAAATACATCCATTCAATATAGGTAGTGAAAATTGAAAGAAATCATCAATAACAACACTCCACTCCCTTCTTTGTTCCAAACAAGGGATTATTTTCCCGCCTAAAGGGAAAAAGAGTGCGAAAACTTTAATTAAACAAGTTTGGTGAGAATTGAGCTTGGGACTTTTGTAAACGGATAATCGAAGCTGTTGAATACACCTGAGAGTAGACTTGGACCAACAGAGTTGACATTTCCACAATACTATAACACGAGGTGTGATCTTGACATCGAGAATCGGTTTCCTCCAATGCGGATCCTTGATAGAATTTTTATGAAATTTTAGAAATCGCGAGATGTCATCGAACATTTTTGAGGTTCTATCAGAAGTTTTGGAATGTAGGACGGGACGTTTTATATGGCTTGTCGAACTTTTGAAACCGTTTTCGTATTGGTACTTAGCAATATCGTTTAAATTTCTTATAGCTACGACAAGAGGATAAACTTATACGACTAACTTTGTAACGGCATAGATTATTCTACACTCAAGTGAAAAAACAATTTAAATAATCATTACCCTATTGTTTGTATCTCACGGTGTACAGATAACATCGTTCAACTTATTTCGTAGCTTTCAATAGCTCAAAGTCGGACTTTAATTCTATTTAGCAGCTATTGCAACAGCGCAATAGCTTCCCAATAAAGCAAACAAAGTATTGATTCCAAACAAATTTAAAGAAACGAAACTAATTACGTACGCAGCGTACGTTCCATCCTTTATTGTTAACAGAAAATACTTTACTGAACATAAAATTGTTAGCTAAAAAGCGTTTTAAAGCTGTGAAATGGCTAGTGCACTTAAATATAAAAGAAGCGAGTGTTTATAAAAGTGTTGGGACAAGTGAAACTTCTCATACGTTGTACTCTAAACATTGTGGTGTTGAATGAGCTCTAACAATTTGAAAAGGTGTGGAAGGACGGAGAATGCTTGCGGAATTTATGACATCTGAAAACTTAAGGGCTTTCTGACGTTTTAAAACTTTAGGCTATCTGTCATTTGGGGTTTGTTTAGGATTTTGGGGTTTTAAGTTTATATCTTTGGCCTTTTTTATTTATTGTAGTTTTTATTTTACTCGCTGTTTTATTTCTGAGCTTTACGAAACTTTTTATTTTGAGTTTATATTAATTTAATTTGTTTGTGAAACACTTGATCTTCTACTTACTTCTACTACTACCTATCTAAACCTTTTGTTGACAATTATTTTTAAAATTGGAAGTAGGTAAATGAGAAACGCCAAAGCACATAATATAGGCCAAGTATAACATCGAATTTATTTCTTTCACATAGGTACCCGAACTTAATCTAGACATTTCATTACAAAAGATACTGCCACAGGCAAAGCTTAGTAAAAAAGGGTCACATAAACATAGATATACATTATTCAGGCAATTTGGGATTGTAGTGTGGTGGTTGAATCACAGTCGTGCGTGCTCAGAATTCGAAGTCGGCTAAATTATTTGCTTGTCACAACTGTGACCGTAAACCGATTCTCTCAATTATTCTTGAAGCTGACGATGACGGGTTTCTGATTATTGTGGATTAATATCGTACGTTTTGGTTGTATTGCTTGTACTTGGGTGGGTACGTGGTAATACTATTTGTGGATTGGTGTTTTGTTACAATTTAGAGGACACGTGAAGGATGTGCTGCAAGGCTTAAGAGACTGAAGAATTGGTATTTCTTTTGTTTCATAATGCCCACCTCTGATCTGTGTAAAGGGCTTATTCATTCAGACAACGAATCATTTAGACGACTGAATTTAGTTAAGTATAATAAGCCCTTAACAAATATGCAGCGGAACAACACCTGCATTTTTTTTGAGCAAGACGTTAATCTCCGGCATTGCGTATGATAACTGAGCTTATTAATGTCGCTGCGCCGATTAATAAAATAAATGGCTTAATATACGGTAAGGTTAACAGGTAGGTACGGTAAGGAAGGCAACAAAAGGTCACTCCGATTTTTAAAATAAATGCGCAGTTACTATGCAATATTTGTTATAAAATAGGTATTTCATTAAATTATATACAGTGAGCAAACTAACGTTAATCTAGTGTTCATTAAAGCATTAAAATATGCATATGAAATCCGGTTATACTCGAAGCTCCAATATACATATGTAGTTCGGAAAAGGCTTGACCTATGATCATTTTTGAAACATCAGCTTGTAAACATAAAATAACAGCATCCGCTATTTTTCATATTATGGAAAAAATGTGTGTGTAATTATTACAAAAACCTATAAGCATGCCTTTCTTTTAGCGTGACGCCGCAAATTGCTATATGATACCCAGATATTAATCACGGTTGATTGTAAGCCGGCGGTTATCACGGCCGCCTGAATATCCACAACAATAGTGTCCAGCAGTGGTTCAAACAATGTAACGTTGATCTTACACACATACACAACTAAATACTAACACACATGTGTGGGTCGCCCGAAATCGCATGCGCGCAGCATCTGTGCTTCTGCCCCTATCTCCGTTCGCTCTGCGGCCAAAACGAGATTACACGACATTCGAATTTCAACTGTAGCGTTACACATTAGAGTTGAATTTTGAATGTAGATTGATGTTACAGAGTGAAGTTCCCAACGCGCGGCTGTACGGCAATAAGCTTCCAGGACTCGGATTTTTTAGATGTCTCCGGATCGCGTGGAGGCTGGGACGTATCGCTTTCGCGCGCACTCTTTGGAAATTGTTCCGATCCCGAACAGAAACTGTCGTTAGCGGCCCGGACAACTGAGTGGTGACAAAAATATCTTAATTACCTAGTGTTTTGTTTTGTGATGGATGGTTCGCCTATACTGTGGAACAAAGTATTGGAGTGTCTTGTTTAGAAGTGACTGTAAGTCTATTAATTTTATTTACTTTTGTTGTATTACGTATACAATCTGTTTTATTGCGGACTCTTACTTCTGAACTTAATGGATATTTTATCGGCGTTTTGAACGTGACTGGATTTGAATCGGTGTTTTATACCTTACCTAAACGTATTGGCTGCATATGTATCCGAATCTATAATTATAAGTAGGTAATTAGGAATTGGAAATAATTGAATGAGTTTTTATTCTTAGAATCATACAAAATTGAAGAATATAAATTGATAAAAAGGGAAACGTGAATTAATGTGAAAGCGACTAAAGACAAAAGCACTGTCCAAAAAAACTTTACATTACTATGATCACGAATTGTCATATCTATAAAGCATTTCTAATTAACGACGATATAAAGATCAAAGATAATTCAGTAGATAATTTACGATGAAAGGCAATTAATTTCATATTTTTATGACCTACGGAATTAGTGTGGAATTTTTCTATATTTTTCTTGTCTCTCTTAATTATCATTAATTTTAAGGGAGACGTAATAGCTGATTGGTTAATAATGTATGTTATTTAATTCGAGAATTTCGTATAGAATGTGGTTTAACCGGAAAAATGTCTGGGTTACGAAATGTTGCAGAATTTTTGGAGGTTCAATCGGGATATAGTTACGTGTGGAAATAATGGTCCCAAAAGCTATATCGTACATAATAGTAACCACCTATAAGACATAAATTAGGTAATGATCCAATTTTACAATAATTTATGGTGTTACAGTGTTTTGGGCGGTTGAATTCAGTTTTCGTTACAGTTTTAGTTATTTCTTTGTTCAGGGAAATATTTTTTTTTTATACAGATTTTTGTAGACCTAGCTTGCACTGTAACAGAGGAAAAAGCCGAATGAACTAGGGAATGAATTTGGAGTACAGTTCGCTGTATGAGTAGAATAGAACCGTACATGTAACTTACAGGTACCTTTCATGAACATTGTATAGACTTTTCTTGAAACATAAAATATTAAGTTTTCTCATAAAGCCGGGTCTTCTAAGCTTACGTGGGCGTGCAAAATTTTCGCCATTAGCTGATGCTTAAAGAAAAGAATTAAGACAAGGCCCTTTTATAATAGTGATGTTGAGTTCTTTAATATAATCTTTAGCCTATTCCCTACTTTGGCTTCGAAAGTAATGAAGTCATAACATGTGGTTACAATATATTGATATTGATCTAGAATGGCTGCCAGAATGAGTCCAACAAACACTTATAACCAAAGACTAAAATAATACTATGTTATAACGTAGATAAACTTTAGAGGAGCGCCTATTTTAACAGCAAAAAAATTTACTTACGAGACTTATAGAGAAAGTAAAAATAAAAATAAGTGTGTGTGATAAATAGGTGTGCAGTTCAGCATTATACTAAACAAAAAATGTCTGGTAGTTTTAACTGGACCCAAGAGGAGTTGTAATTCTCTTATACAACATGTAACGTAATTAACGCACATCCTGAAATTAGTTTGTTCAGAATCGTTTACTGAATCGATTTATATCATTTTTAATATAGGTAATTTTTTATCCCAAAAATAATTAAAACTACTGAAATTATTGTCATATTAACCCTGTACGGTCAAAACAAATTCAAATAGACCGTAACTCAAAGTAATAAAACTTCGTGTATTGTCGGTTTTTTCCGTAGTTTCGTTATGTTGTGTCGAGTCGAGCGGCGCGCGGCGCGATATTTGCGTGCGTTGGAGTATGACCAAAAAGTTCTCCAAGAATTGGTATAACCAATTTAGTGAATAACAATGCATATACATGTTAAATTAAAAATTCAGTGTATTATTATTATTATAACATAATATTCTAATTGGGTTGTTTGAGGGTGTGCGTTAATTACGTTACATGTTGTACTTATACAGTACCTCCATTGCTTCACACTGACAGCTTTCCATATTAGATAAATTAGGTATACCAATCGATGCAGTAATTCTGCTATTCAGAATAGAAAAGAAATCCTATTCAAGGACGCTTGTCTCAGCTATCATTGTGTATAACTATTCCAACTTCAATTAGTATTAATGTTATAAATATTTATGAATCTGGCTCGCTCTGTCGTGATATTGTTGGGTTATTTTAATGTTTTTCATAATACAAATGGCCGGCTTTAGATCTCTGGTTAATCCGTTTTGTGTATTGTGTTTGCTTTTAGGATTAGTATTGGGTTGCTTTTCAATTAGTGTTATTGCTAGGAATCCTTTTTTGCGTGTCCTGACGAGCTAAAATTAGTTTACCAGGATATAATTTGTGATTTTTGTATGTACAGTAAGCTTGTGAAATACGTCCAAATCTTATTTAGGTACCTATAAGCTTGAAGTTAATGCAATGAATAGCTCATATATTTTCCTTCTATATATACATTAATTTTAAAAATTAAAAATAAACTTATATAAAATTAAAAATATACTTTTCCTTCTTATGTAATGCTTCAGATTAGGAAAAGGAAAGTAACATTAGTACTTGCCTAGATCTGTAATTGAACCCGCACACTGGAAGTTGAACTGGTGCGTTAACAACTAGGCCACTCGTGCTCGTACCAGTAGCTCAAATAAGCCGTATAGGCTTGGCGCGGCCGGTCCTTAGTTGGGTGACCAGTGACCATCTATATCTAGTGAAGTTTAGAATACCCGTACAAAAAAAGGTGGGAAAAGGAGAATAGTCTTTCGAGAGCTCTCTTACGGCCGATCTCAATACTCTACCAAGAGTTAAACTCGGTTAGCTACCAGAGTTTTACTATTACTTTTGATCTATCAATAACTGCCGTCTCAATAACAAAATTTCCGTAACGTTATCTACAGTTAAAGATAGATAGGTCCCTTCCCTCACAAAAAATGCAAAAAAGGTCAAATTCCCGCGCTCGCTCGCAGTCGCATCTGTTTTGAATTGTTTCGAGTAAAAAAAAAAAAAGTACGTAGTGTGCAACAATTTTATAAAGGAGAACGGCAGATTTCGTACCGCATATTTCTTTTTATTGTTCAGTTATAGAATTTGTACAAATTATTAAGGCTACTAAGCCATTTATTTTCATGTTAGTGTTGTATTTTTAGAACGCCGGATTAATTAATTATACCAATTAAAAGATTCAAGTAATTCGAGGCTCGAAATGATAAATAATTATTTAAAAATAGAAATAACAGTAAATATTATTAACCAATTACGTGTTATACCTTAAAATGAATAATTATTGCATACTATCTTAATAATTAACAATTTAATTATATAAATTATTTTCACCATCAATATTTTTTTGTATTGGCAATTATTTTATTGACAGGTAACGAAAATCTTTCAGTCTCTGTTCAGTTATTCGCTGTTAATTAAGAGACAAGCTAGGTAGAACATTTATTTTATTACCATAACAGTGTTTAATATGTTTATGTACCAAGGTAAAATTTTTACTAATAACTCATTTACACTACTTTTATTTAATCTAAATCTAAATGTAAATTCCGAGTCAGAAAATTCACTTTTATAGTAAATGCGACTGTATACTCTGCATTCACCAGATACTGCAGGTGTCGCAGAATCAAATACACCAGCTTCATACATCTCATTATCACTTTCATCAGTGAACAAATCCATTTTATTATGAAATAAGTGGTAATTACTACGTAAACCAGCAGTTAATCGCCCGATTTCGGGAGATAGCAAATTTTTAACTGACAGTAACAAAAACAAACTAAAGTTAACGGTCAAAATGTTATTGAGACGCTCTTTATTTTTTTTCTATGGATCCACTTAACTATGGTAAGCGGTAAGCCCTCCCATATGTGGATCAAAGTAAAGGTTGATATTCCTATCTATCTTTAGTTTATTGAAACGCACAAATGCGGTTGTAGCTACTAAAGATCGGCAATGTAACAGATGGTTAAAGGTAAGTACGTTATTGAGATCGGCCGTTAAGCCGATAACCCACTGGTATCATACGAGCGTTGACACCAACGTCACGTCGTTACCTTTTCAAGTGCCTCAAGTACGCACTCATTAGTGCTGATTAAGCCATAAAAATAAAACCATAAATGAACGATAATCTCAATATAACATCCAAAATTAGACCACGAATAAGGAAGTGGTAACATAATGGAAAAGGAATAATACTTCTTAGCTCCAAATTTTTGTGTAAATATTTAGATATGCGGTAGATCTCAAGCGGCATCGATCATCAGATGTTACGCAACGATGATTGAACAATCCATATTCGAAAATTCAACCATATTGATGTTTTGGAAAAGGGAGTTTGAAATGTTTTTTCTTTTTTGGGAAATAGTGGATGTACCGGCAGTTACTCCATGAAAACATACTTAATGAAAATGATTAGTATTTCTACGACGATCAACGAAAGTCACTTTTTAAAACATTTGAAAAATTGGACTTCATTTAAAGGTAGATAACTGAGTTCGAGTAAATATGTCGATTACAATAAAGCCCGAATGTTTTCATTCAATTACATGAACCTACTAAATCAAGCAAAATCCGATAAAATTGCATGTTATTTACAAAAGACTTCAGAAATTGATTTCAGCAAAATCAATTTAAAATGTATCGGGCAAAAAAGGGCTTTTTTACGGGGAAAGAATATCAGTGGGAAACGTGACCTCGTAACAGCGTCCCATATTCAAATCACGTAAAATTTTAAGATTCTAAAACATACCTCCTGCCTATTTATTCTCAAGCGGTCACAACAGATGGTATTAATCCAACGCTTTGTTGACAAATGCCTGGTTCCTATAAACAAGGAACCATTTGTTGTAATATGGTCGGTAGTTATTGATATTATCCTCATTCATGATATATCCATTTTTCTGAAAAAATACTATCGTCCTACTTCCCTTATTCCAATTTTTATTTGGCGCAGCATGATTTCTTCTTTCATACTCTTCTGTCTGTCGCCTGCCGTCATCTCACAAGTAACATTATTTCTAGCTATGTCGACTTTCACACAATCCATCCATAGTTTCATTGGTTGTCCTCTACCACTATATCCATAAACATTCATGGTTTCTGTTTATAGGAATCGGGAAGGCTCACAAGGGTTGGCAAGGTATGATGTAAGAACATCTATAGTTTAATTCAGGGTTAAGCTAACAAACTAAAACTTTAGAAGTGAAAACATACAATTTGGTTTGTAATAAAAGGGTGCTTTTTGGTTATGTAACCCTATTATAAGAAATAGGTGTAGGAGAGCAGCTGAACTTTGGGATTTTGGAAAAACTGGTCCCTAAAAATCCTATGCGTTGTAGGTTTTGATCATCTACATATATGGAATGTTAAATGTTTTTAAGTGTTTCAATGGATAGCTTAGGTATATACCTAAGCTTACCATTGAAACACTATATTGATTTTTTTTTTTTTTTTCTTAGCCCTTATTGTCCCACTGCTGGGCAAAGGCCTCCCCATTTTGTTTCCACACCATATTGATTTTGAATAATATTATTCAGCTACTTTTAAAACTTCAACATGTTCAGACGTGGGCAAGGTTGTTAATGTTGAGGTCGTTAAAAATCTTTATTAACGAAACCACGCTTTTAAAATACCTTCCCTTGAATTATATTTTAACAGCGTGTTAAACATGTAATATACTCGCAAAATACTTTTAAGGTATTATCCGCATAGGCATCATGAAACAGTATTTCAGGCATAATGCATTTTATGGATCCATAAAAGGAATTTATCGCAAGATAATTATTGTTAAAATTCTGGCAAAATTTAAATTTATTACTTAAGTGCCTATATGTTGGCTCAGAGCAAAATTTTTAAATGTATATAATAATACGTAGTTCATAATTAGGTCCAGTCGTTATCAGACCAACTACTTAAAAAGTTTGATTGGACTCACGATTATTACCTCATCGGGTCAACAGTTTACGGAGGCTCTTGAATGCTGCAAATGAATCAAAATCAAAAATCGATTATACAAAGTAGGCTGATCAACAGCACTTTTCAAACGTGACAATTACATGAGACAGCCCCAAAAACGCCAAACCTTCACCAGTTCCTATGCTAATGATCTAGCTCTCATAATTCGTCGTTCGTTTGTTTTGAAAGTCTTCTAACATGCGACTTGAGTTTAAAATAATATGCTCACCAATAACTCCACTATACAAACGAGGCAGTCACCATATTTAATTAAACAGCAAAATTATTTCCGCGACCTTTCCCATTTATACAACACCATAAGCCAAAGGTTGGTGAGATCAGTAGAACCCCTGTCAGAAGTTTTTCAATTATTCTCCCTACAACACATGCTTAGCTGACAAACATATTTATTACAACAAAGTTGAGCTCACTTCTTGGGACGATAGAACTTCTTGCCTTATGTAACGTCATCAAATCTTTAACATGAAGTTTTGTTTTGTTATCTTTACTAATATTATGAACATGAAAAGTTTGTTTGAACGCGGTTATATATTATTTTATTTATTTATTGCTTATTACAAGGTACATTATATATTAATCTATTTCAGTGTTTGATAGCCCATGTTGTATCGAGGAAGGCTACAAGCTTTTTATTCTAGTGCGTGAAGTAGTTCTTTCCAAAGGGACGCAGGTGAAACCACTGACAGAAGCTTAGTTTACTCCAATTATGTCATTCATGGAAGCTATATACTTCGACTAATCATATCATTCATATTATGTTCAATTATTATGCTCATCTTCTATTTTGGTGCTTATTTAGATATGTACGATAGATGTAAATGTGTTTGGCTGGCTAAATAGTAATTGATACCCAGATGTTACATAGGCATTAAATCGGCAACTAGCCAGGCTAGAGATAATTGTGTATACCAATTAGTGTTCTCAGAACATAAATGAAGGATATCTATAAAATTTTGAAAAGTGTAAACTGAAAATCTTCCTCAGAAATGTAGGAAGTAAGAACGTCTCAAAATATTAAGCATTACTTATATTCGCGTAAAAGAGATTCATGTTTAACATTTACATAATTTCACGTTGTTTGCACAGGCTTCCTATGGGAGAATGACATGAAATTGTGTATGAAAGAATGTAGGCGGAACCTTGATTATGTCACGTGCTATGAACCTGGCTTAATGTTATATCGATGAGAGTTTTCCATAACAAAACTCCAAAAGAAGAGTTTTTATAGAAGAGTACTAAATAGTAATAGTAAAAAGATCTGGAATACTCAGCAAATGATCTGGCCAAAGTCACCGGGAAGCAGTAGATACAGGTTGCTAAGAACCGAGCCCAACGGCGAACCTTGGGGGAGGCCTTTGTCCAGCAGTGGACGTCTCTCTGCTGAAACGATGAAGTAAAAAGTGAGAAAGTAATTGAACGACTTTCAATTAGAACTAAAGCATGATTACTACTACTTACAATTTAAATATTTTTGGGTCAAAGCTTTTTGCAAGTTTTTGCTTATTTACAAAATACATGGTAAAAGCATTGAAACATAAAACCTTTGAATAACATCAACAACAAATGTTGCTCTCAAAACACTGGACATGACCACAATGTCGGACTATTTGCATTCATTTTACTATTTCAATACAAGAATACATCAAAAAGCATAATATATTTTGAACAAAGGTTTGCAAAATAAATGGAATAATATACTTGTGTGTTAACCTAATTACAAAAACTAGGTCTTAGTTTATAATTAATGAAGTTAATGAGTTTTTTGTTATTTATTTTTCTGCCATGAAAGTGTAATTTTTTTCTTGTAAAAATAATAAATGACAGGAAAACCTTACCATACCAAAAATACATAGATTTAAAAAAAAAGTTGTGTTTATAATACTAACTCAACTTTCAGCAGATTCAATTAAGATGGCGTGCAAATCTATATCGCAACTAAACAGTTTATTTCAACCACTAAAATATGATCAAATAGCTACTATTTGATTACAATTTAAATACCACCAAATGCTACAAAAGGAAAACGTCCACTAAGCCCCACTTTATTTCTCAATATCTTCGAAAATACCATTTTAAATGGTACATGGTTTGTCGGATTTAAAAATGTCAAATGTCGTGTTTCATTCTTGACATTAATTGTGAGCTTAAGTATTTGATACTTTTCAAAGAGAATTCAAACGGCCACTTCGTAGGCTACTAGACTTTCAATGGCTAATTTTAGTAGCACTAATAGCCCATGTTATACGATACGCAAGGGAATGGGTGACAGGAATTTTTAGAGGCTTAAAAATCTCCTCGCTTTCTTTTCGTTTTTAAATGTATTTTGGAAGTTCTAGTAGTTACTATGTCACTGACGTTTGTTGAGTATTTTTTTTTAATTATAGCTCCATTTCGTATTTATTCAGACAGAAAATTTTTGAAATATGTAATATAAATGAAATATGCATATATATGTATAGAGTTATATTGAAATATGCAGAGCGATATTTTGGTTCGCTTTTCGAAAGTAAAAACAAATGAATCTATCATCCCGCTATTTCAATAAATTCCTCACTTCATAAACTATCTGATCAAAAAGTTTTTTATTGTGAAAATAAAAGAAAATTGCCTTTATTATTTTACTATTCTGAACGTGTAGGAATTTCGTTAAGTTCGGCATAAAAAGCGGAATCCAATTTACCTCGCGGGTAGATAGAAATCTGTTATTTTTCCTATGAATTTATTAGATGTTATTTATTTGATTTTTGGGGTCCGAATGTGCCATACCGCAGGAAGTTAGATAGAAAGCAATATTAATAAAATATAACTTATTTACTTTATCTTCTTTCGAACACCGACACCGATCAAATCTCGTTCCTATTCTACAAAGAACCTTGGAGGAGTTTATTCAAAAATCGATATGAAGATTTTCATAAGGCGAATGTCTGCTTTAAACCACGTTGTAATTCTTTAAAGCGATTTCCTTTCTTCAAAAAACACTTTGAAAGTACGTAAGCAGTAAACGATGAAAATTAATTAGCTTTTAAAGGAAATTAACAAAATTAAACACGAAATTCTTAATTCTAATTGAGGTCAAAAAGCTAGTAACACAGTGTATTGCAAGTAGCATTTGGGCATAAAATCCTTTAGAGTGGCTTCGGAAAAACGACTAAGAATTTACATTTGTGGGTTTTCCGTACTTGAGAGCAAGCCTGCATGAAATGTAACGACCGTTAAAAGCATTATGTAAATGAACCAAACTCTACATTGGGTGATTAGATTAGAACAAAGTGTGTCTATTATTTGAAATGCGAATGTACCTGTTTGGGAAACCGTGTGTACTTACATAATTAGCTTGTATGTTTGTGTAATTAACTCGTCAAAAGTAGAAACTAGTTTGTTTACCTCAAATAATACTGAAAGTGAAACAAAATTTCTACGTAACTTTTCATTTAACAACTACAAACCCAACATCTATTGTAAGTTACAAACAAAACCCCTCAATTTGGCAATAAACAAAATGGCGAATCAAAATGTAAATTTAAACAATCAAACGCAATCATATTTCTGTAATTAACAAAATGATTTCACAATTTAATTACGTGTACAAAACAGAAGGTTTGGGCTCCAAATTTTATGGTTCTTTGTCACTGCTTCCCCGCTCAATACCCTGAGGGGTAAATGACGAAATTAAATTCGGGTATTAATCAAAATAAATATGACCTGGCTTTGGCTTCAAACGAACCTTATCACTTCCCGTGTCGGTATTTCCACTTTCCGTGTTGGATATTCATGTACATTTTATTTATATTTTTTGTACAACATCGTGAGAATTGAAAAAGTCATGTAGAATATTAGGATAAAAAGAAATATCGAATTCTATGCGCTGAAGATACGTAGACTGAAATATAGTATGGTATTTGTAGCGTCTTAAAGAATAGAGCATGGCTTTACTAAGTATCAAAGCTTACTTTTTGCTTTCAAGCTGAAATCATATTGTTAACATTCTTAAATTTGGTTTCATCTAAAGGTATCTCAAGGTAACGACCCCAATTTTTTTAAGAATATAAAAATAAAATCGCATAACACTAAAACTAAATTCTTAATCCTGTTTGTATAAGACTCCATATTGTTTCAAATATAATAACATAGGAGCATTATGAAATTGAGGTTAATCTGCCGTTTTCGTGTGCGAACGATTTAGCTGCCGTTTTGAAAACAATGGGCTAAGATAGCTCTAGCCAAATAACATATTGCAACTTCGAGCTTTAGTTGTTTTACTCGTAAGGGTGAGTTTTTAATGTAATTTTGATGCTTGTTAGCGATTTATACCAACATTGTAATAACTCACATGACCTATGTGACTAAGTACTTCTTCTTGGACATTTAAAAGTTTAAGATTGCTTTATCATCCGCGTGTTAAGGGAAGTAGGTACCTTCATGCAATGTGTAGATGCTAATATTATGATGGTAGGTAGATGGACAGATGGTAGATGATTATAAATAATGATGTGATGATGATATGATGATGATTATATACTTATTCATATTCCAAAAAATATTCTCTTCAGAAATTGAATAGTATGTTTAAGGTATTTAATTGTCATGCCACAAAGTTTTATTACATAAGACACAAAACCTATCAAAAATATCCAACTACACTCCTGTCACCAAGCAAGCAAACCAAAGCTTTCCATAATCATAAGGAAAATGATCAAGAAAAATATAAAGGAATACCAAAGTATTATACGATTTCTCATACATTTATTCTAAGCATAAGTCGATCGGAGAAACAAATAAAACGCGGTCACATCAAAGTTTTTCGTACTTAGGAACACAAAGACAAAGTTTTCCACATAATCATAGTTATTCGGAGTCCCATGTAATTGTTCTTGTGACCCTCGGTTCTACGTTCAAATAGAATAATCTATGGCCCGGAATACTGGCATGAAAATGATAGACAAAATGTTATAGGTTTAGTTAGACTCCACCAAAGAGGTGCGGTACGGAAAAGTTTTTATTTCATCATCTGTCTAGCCTAGCGTCTGAGTGCCTGTAACAGTAAAACTTATCAATTAAGGGCAAGAACAGCTGCAATATAAGAATAACAAACAAAAATAACAATATTAGTACAGAGCAATATTGCACTACATTAAACACTGATTACAAAAAATATAACTAGAGGAACAATCGTGCTATACAAACAGAGCGATTTTCACACAATCAATAGAATCTTGACCTTTTAAGTTCTTAGGCCCAAATACTCCTGTAGCTTCTAAGTCAAACGATGAATGCGAAATCGGATATCGGTCTTTTAATTAAAACCTTTTCGAGAAATACAAAGTTTTGTAATTTAATGCGAGAAGGGTTAAAAAAGGGGTAAGTTGTCATCGAAATATTTTAATAAGTTTTGAGTTTAATGATCTTTTTCTCCAAAACGTGGAAGGACGAAAATCATCTTTTTGAATGAAAAATAATTAAAAAGGAAATAATATTTTTAATGTACAATGTATTTCATGTATTCGTAAGTACACCTGAAAGCTCGTTCTTTCAAGAATGAAAATTATATTTTGATGTGATAATAAGAATTAAATTATGAATGTTGGTATTATTTCAGGAATACTTTAATTAAAATATATTTATTTTAAATGAACACTATCATTTTATATAAGAGTTTCTTTTTTTATGTAGGTACCTACAGGTTAAACTTTGTATGATGGTTCCAGGAATCATTAATTCCTGTTACAGGTATTGTTATAGTACAAATTGTGTTCAAACCACAAATTGTAATTTTAGATTCCAAGAAGATATTTCCCATTTTCATTTCAATATTAGACTCATACGTCATTTCAGACTGAACACTATAACAAGGAAATAATTGAAACTAGATACTATCACTGAACAGAGATGACGTTTTAAAACCGTACGGCAGACTTTTGCCACGCGCATAATATGCACCGAGCAGAAAATCTGCGAGTGTGAACTCGTTGCAATGCACAGAGTGAAAAACAATGTTCGAAAATGGAATCAAAATCACTTCTTTCACAGAACTGTACATCAAGTGAATTAACGAAATAAATCTTTTTTATGTTCCACTTCAAAAATTGTTTTCCCGGAAACAAATACCCGAGTGAGTGATGTATTATTCCACTACTTTTACGTAACACACAAAAATAAATTCATGATTTATATTCATAAGCACGTTGAATATTAACCGTAGGTCGCCATACCTTTTTTTGTCGTTCCAACCCTTTTGAATTGTTTCTCTGATATCGGTAAATAATAGCAACATTATACCTTTGTGTTCAATTTTGATCTGCAATTTATGTTCAGTATTCGAATGGAAATGCCCGGTTTGTTGGTGTTTATATACGGCATGTATACGTTTTGTTAATAAATGTTTGTTTGTTTTTGCTGGACCCGGTAGTGGTCGTGTTTGAAATGGTATTACAGCAAAATATCATATTAAATTTATAAGTTCAATGAGTGTGATAACAAACTTTGTTTCCTATATCTGGAAAAGCTACTAGAAAAAAATAAGGTATTGTTCCGGATAACACATAATTTCAGACAAAATATTATATAATATATCTTTATTTCCCAAAAAACAGAAACATTTACACAAAACGCAAACATTCGGTATGCTATATTAATCTGTACACAATGAGTTCAAACTAGGTTATCCTGTATCTTGAGAGACAGTGTTTCGCAAAGAGGGCCCAATAGAGTGCGTAAGTAGGCTGTGTCAATTTACAGCAAAGGGGAAAAAAGTTAAAATTTAAGTTATGAAAAAAGAAGATATGTGAGTGCCAGGGTGTGGGTGAAAAAGTGTAATTATAGGTGTTTTTGTGTGAGTATTGTGTGTTTTTGTGTAAGTTAGTGATGTGTTGTAGGTGTGTAAGTGAGATGCTAGTTGATGTAAGTGCCAGTGTATATGAGTGCGAGTGCAGGATTTAAATATTTGTGTAAGAAATAGAGATGAGTGTATTTTAGATCATGTTTGTTGAGGTCTAAGATATTCAGTTTTTTATGAATCTTTTTGTAGACGTAGGCGCTAATTACATAATACTGATGTTTAGCGAACGAGGTCCTGTGCTGGGAGCCTGAGGGAAGGTTTGTTCGCTTAGTTGGATTTGACGGCTGAAGACTGGTGTGTTTCCTAAGAACAGATTGAAGCACGAACAGTTGGCGGACTGTAAGAACCTTACAGTCCGCGTACAGTTGAGCTGTTGGGTATCTAAAAGGCTTCCTTGTCATTACCTTTAGTATAGCTCTTTGTGCCCTTTCTGCCCTCAAAATGTGACTTTTTGTTGCAGCACCTCATACAGAGATACAATAACCTATGATCGATTGGCATAATGCAAAGTAGACCATTTTTAATATGTCAGCAGTAGCAGAGTTACGGAGGTTTTTAAATGTGTGTATGAGGCGCAGGGTTCTAGTCGTGACAGTGTCCACTTGTTTTTTCCATGTCAGTCCGCCATCTATGTGAACTCCCAAATACTTTACGCTGTCACTTCTAGGAAGTGCTGGACATTGGCACGGTGCTGGTCGATTTAGGCATGAGTGGGCAGTGATAGAGAAACTGATGGACGGTGCGGTCTGTCGCCTAATAGCGAACGGGATGTAGCAGGTTTTATTTAGGTTTAAGGTCAGGAGATTTAAATTGAGCCAATTCAATTCATAGCACCACTACTAGCGGTTAACTAATTGAGGTTTTACAAGCTAACAAGCTATATCCGTCATACGACAGTAGTTTAACGTCTTTTGCCTTTTAAGAATCCAACCAAAGAACTTTATTTTCATATGTGGTCACCACTTTTTATTAGGCACCATCGTACAGCAACCTGTAAAACCGTTCTTGGTAAACAAATGAACTGTTTGATATGGTTTGATGTTTTTCGAATACTATTTTTATAAGTGTGTGAAGAATCTGAGCGCGAACTTTGAAGTATTTACAGAAAATTAAACCCACACGTTAAAGTTGAAATCTATTAAAGGAAAGACAAATATTGCAGTAGCTTAACTAGCGGGCACATTATATATTAATTACAGATACAATAATACAGTGACCGGTAGTCTAGACAGAAAGAAGCACTAAACGCTACATTTTTACAAGATGTAATTTTCACACAACGTTTTTTAGCTACCCTAGTAACTCAAGCAGTCTCATACAAGAAAATCTTTTACTTAACACAATGTACGGAATGAAATACGTTCCATCGCATACCTATGAATCTTATAGTACGTACGTAAAGACAAACTTCTGTTACTAGCGAATTAACCTTTGCAATATTTATCAGTTTGGGAACCTTCGCATCCAATACTAATTACTTTCCTAATGGCCACGCTTTTTCGATTTTCTTCGTCTATTTCTAGTTTGTTGGGGTTCTATAGGAAATGGATGAATCCTTGATTGAGCCATTTTTATGTCGTATTTAGAAGAAGGGTAAGTAAATGCTGTAAATAGATTATATCGTGGGCACGTTAAGAAATGGCCAATCGGGAATGATTATTTCGTACGCGAAAATTATGATTTGTAAGAAAAAATTGGGTCTTCATAATTGTACATGATTTTGAGACTTTTTGCATGGTTCTTTTAGAATAACTACAAAATTGCTAACAATAGCGAAATTGGCACCGACGTTATTCTTATTAATTCTTCAAAAAATAAAAAAATAAACTATCTTACTACAACTACCTATATAACTATAACTTCCTGCGTATTAAGTAAGATTAGATGTATTTTCCCAGTCCCACACATCACCAATACTACGAAACCCAACTCAATTAGAGTACTTACCCAAAAGAGCGTCGGCATTTTTATTTATTAACCGATCACAAAGTAACAAAGGCTGGATAATGGATGGTTGCCATTACATAAGTGAATTAGTTAAGAGTAGTTAGTTTGAAGGACAAACTTACGAGTACAGCTAATGAAGCAGATTTATTATGTATGCTACAAAGCTGCAATGTAATCCCTCTTCAAACAAGCCATTTTGCGTAACGATGCGGGCGTTAAGGCTTGCATTTATGGTAGGTTTTTTTTATGTTAGAAAATTAGCGCATTATACTGAGTGTACTTAAAAGCAGAGTAGATATCATTCAAATGCATTGCTGTGTCTATGCTTAGTATGTTAGAGAGATAGTAAAACATTAATTTCAAAATCAAGGTTAGAATCCTAGAATATTGGTGTTGGCATTGATAATTTTAAATCTCATTTGAGATCGTTGACTATTGATCGTTGTCTCAATTCACAGAATGTTGCAGTAAGGAACAAACAACAAATGCGCAACACCAACCAACCAATAAAACCACAAGAGGATATCATACCAATAAATAATAAACACATATCCGTATAGAAAATAAAGCAATGAGAACATACCAAGTCAAAGACCTAAACTAAACATAGATTTCAATTTCACCGCATGTGCACTAGCTATCCCACAAATTCTTGTACATTTAATACTGAATGTGTACACGGATAGTTTATACTGCAGCAGATGGCACTACCCGCACTACCCACTACTTCAGCCCCCCAGACATGGATACGCTTGGAATTTATTACGAACGTGTGTTTTTTACCGTTTCTAGTTGCTAACTTATCTTGACGCATCCCTGGTGGGTTGGCGGAGATTACCAATCCCTGTTGGTCTAAACGTATAATTCTGTTGTGTTAATTAGATTAGATTAGTTTGTAGATTGTTGCTGATGTTTTGAACAGATTGTGTGCTTGGTTTGGATAGAGATAGATGTTAATTAAAAGTTTTTACTTAACTGTGTAATGGTTTGTACCTAAATAGTGAACACTATTACACACTTTTTCAGTCTATTACACACTATTTAGATGCAATTAATTCTGTAATGATCGTTGATCTAATAGAAACATTGTAATCCAACTTATACGGAAAAAATCACAGCCCAAAAAAATTACTTCCTAAAAATCTCAGCCCGATAAAAATATAGCACAGCATTTTAGATTACAAGTCTCGCCGGGTCTCCTATAAATATTGTACGGCAGCTTCGTAAACAGATGTCCCTACCCATAAAGAGTTAATTATCATCTAAGAATACCGTCCCTTGCCGTCGGCACGAGAATAGATCCCTTGGGAACTCGCCTCTTCTTACTTTTATTCTGTTACCAAGTTACATTGAAACTTGATATATTAGAAACTAGTGACGGTAAAATATAACTCGTGAGTTGAATTATTATGAGTTATGTATCGTTTTATAAGTGATACCTGTTAGTAATAGGGTGTCAGTCAAGTTATTAGTCAATAATTTGGTACTAATTTTGATGTATGATTTATCAACTAATGTGCTTTTCGTATTGGAAAATGGTTGATAAATAGATTCAGATAATTTAGTAATTAGCTAATTAAATCAAATATTGATGTTGTGAAGTATAAATTAACAGATTTATTTCAAAGCATTGGTAATGAAAATAGATTAGGTACAGTTTTCAATATTAACCAATTCGACAGAATTTTTTTTTTAAACGTAATTGATTCTATGATCATTATCGCGCGATTCGATCTGAAATCCATTAAGCACTAGAAGCTTAAATACAACATGCTTAAGTATGAGAAACCTACAACGCATGTCAAAATTAATCCGTATAGAAAGAATTACTACAGTTTGCTCAGTTGGTAAGACACGTCAATAATTTTAGAACAACTACCTATTTCCTTTCCTCTTCTATTTATTATATTAAACATATGCTGCATATTACTTTCTCATGGACCAAACGAGCATACATTAACTGTTCATACATCCATACTTCATTTCCTTGCATTGAGTGACAAATGTCATACAAAATATGAAAGCAATCGTCGTTATCGTACATTTATCATTCGTCGGAGAAATTATGTGACGTTTATGTTATAATCTTGAGCAGTTGCATTTGAGTGAGATAATAAAATATGTAGTATTTTAGAAGAAAATTGTGTGTGTTTTAAAATAGATAAGGTATACCTGTAGACTTAAACGACTATGTTTTTTGAACAATATGGTAACTCTACTCCTATAAGTACAGTAAGTATTATCTAATGTCGTGTACTTGTTTAATGTATTTTTTGAAATTTATCTTACAGTACCTACCTGCCTAGATATTTAATAAAGCTGCTTTCCAGGACTGTTTTTTTATTCAGTCCCTAATTTTATTTCTACTCTGTCTCTTAGAATCTTCATTAAATATTGTAATAAATGCCTAAAACTTAGCAATTATTCTTTAATCTACCTTTTGATTAGTCAGAGAACTTAGTTTTCTTCGCAAATATTTCACTAACTAAACGCTAATTTTAATTAGATCTAGCTAGTTTCAGCTATTGTTACTAAAAGTTTAAGATCCTTCATAATCTTAATTAACGAACTTAATTATGTAGCTGAAGTACTTAATAAAGTACTTTATTAATTTAAGTTACACTTTAATTATGAAGTGAGGAATATGGGTGCGATTCTAAGAATGTAAGGATTTTCGAATTTTGTGGTACTAATAGTTTGCTACCGAACTTACCCTTAAATTGTAAGCCAAAATTAATAATCTAAATTAAGTGGTTCGGTATACCAAAACTATTTAATTTACTTACATTTTGTTCTCGGATTATCCACTTGTTTAATTTATTAACTATGCAGAATTTTCTTCGTAAAGTTGCAGTGCTGAAACTTTTACAATTCAATTCAAGCAAGATCTACCTAAAATTGAATATTAATATAATCTAAATCTGTGCTAAATATTGTTCCACTTAGGACCGATTTTCAATCATCTATTAACTTATTTTTGAGGAATAAATACATTAGTTTAAAAATGCTGTCAAAACTTCAAACATTCACTTCAGATAAAAGTAAAACTGGAGACTGAGAAATAAGTATGTATTTTAATGAAATTGTGATGAAACACACACTATAAAGCGTACTTTACTCCATATTAAGGTTATAAAATACATAATTTAGGTAAAGATATGAGCTTCCTCGAGACAAGTGGCATATCACTGAAGGATCCTTAAGGAGCGCTCTAAGTATGTCGAGCTTGCAGTCCTACGCTCCTTTTACCTTTAATATCCTCAAGTACCTTCTCTCAAACGCCATTTAAATATAAAGTGGAGAAAATCTTTTTAGTTTTTAATTTTAAATTTAATTTATACTTACGTGAAAATGCCGTAACTGGAGTTACTTGAGAAAGTTAACCTTTTGAAATAGTATGCTGCGGGTTTAAGTGGTATTTACTTTTACTTTTAGGTACGTAATGTTTTGAGAAAAAAAAAAACATTGACCTTTTAAATTGTGAAACAAACTTCGAAATCAAAAACTGCTTTAAATATAATCTCAACTTTGCTTCAAAAATGATTCACGTAATTATTTTATTTAGATTTGGAAAATAATTTGTTGAGTAACGTTACTAAGTAAATACTCTGTAATACAAGTAAACATGTATGTAGCACTATAGTGAAATAAAACTATTTCTGAAAGAAGCGTCTTTTCAGTAATAGGATTCCTTCACTAAATGGCGGTTCCATGTAGAGATTCCTTTGATAACGAAAGAGCTATTCCTACATAAAAGATGACTTTTAGACTTTAAAAATGTTGTTCCGTGAATACGGTTTTGTATTATAAGTGAGGTAAAGGTATTTGCTTTTCATCTAACTTTACCTTTATTTTTATTTTTTATATCCAAGCTTCCGTAACACTCGATACGCCATTTAAACCTCGGCCTGACGCTTTGTCAAACACTACGCTACGTTACCCGTGGTGTTGCACCCAATGAATCGATTTAAACTGCGAAAATTCAACAAACAGCCTCTAACTCCATTTTCTTTTGTTACAGATAAAACAACAAAGAAATATAAAACGGAAGCCAGTGTCAATGCATCGTATACTACAGAAATTACTTTTGTCGCGCGATATAAATTTGCTGCAGTAAAAGTGTTACTCGCCGCCGCCGCATAACGCTCAGTTCGCTACGACTTTTGTTTCGCGCTACAAAGTGGTGTTGTGATGTTTCCACTTTCGCCTATAAAGGGCGGCATTGCCGAAAATTTGGCTGTGTATGAAGATGGGCCATAAAAGTGAATTATTCTGTTCCCGCGGTGGCAAGATGCTACTTACGGTATACGCGGCCCTTCTTCTCTGGAGGATAGACTGCGTCGTCGAGAGTACCAAAGGTAATATCACGTATATTCAATGTACTGAACACGTCACAAGGTTTATTTCGAATCGACGAGAAGTTATTACGTTGCCTCCAATTTGGAAGTTGATAGGTTTGCGGTGAGGAAAAGTAATCACCAATCATCCGGCTGGTGTTTTCTACATTTTATTTCGATTCGATAGGTTAAGGTTGAAGCTGAGATAATTGGTTTTGCTCCCGTGACGGCTTTGTTTTTCGTGACGAAAATACTTTGACTTCGGTCGACTAATGGACCTATTGATTCGTTCTGAAACGTTCAATGAAAAACAAGGTGTATTAAAAAGTAGAAAGTAAAGCTTCTATTTGTTTTGTTACTTATACCTTTGATCTGACCATTGTTTCATGAATCTAAAAGTTGGCGTGATTTCTAAAAATAGAGCTCTTTCAGGACTGCGGATATTGGGGGTTTCCTTTGTTTTTCTATTATTAGAAGCCGATTGAAAAACATTTATTTCATAGAACATGGCTAATCTGCTCACCCGTAAAATTTTTTGTTAGTTCAATACAACCTATATTTAATTTAAATGTAAAATATTTTTCGGTTAGGTAAATTTATTTTTTTAATTCTATAATTATTTACCCCTTTTCCTTAATGTAAACTCTTAAATTACAAGAGCAACACTCCATTACAGCGGCATGTAACATAACAATTTTGTGAATCACGTAATCTTTTTTTTCACGACTGTAATCTCTAGGAAAAACATGTTCTACATGCCACGAGCGTAACAACTCACTCACTCACATATGAATATATATGAATACATACATATGTATGTAGACATAAACCAGTTGAGGTGTCCTTCATATCACAAATGTTTTAACCCCGGACAGCAAAAAACCTTATCCGTTATTTATACGTTTTTCCTACAGAGTGTAGGAAAAATCTCATATTTTGTATGTATGGTCTGGGAGCCTAGTGCCAGATTTGAAGTAATTTCTCGCACACGTGTGACTGATATTTATTTTATTTGTTTACTACTGATGTTAGCCAGATGTAGGTGGCCTGGGTCTCGTGGGATCTTAGGGTTTTTCACATAAAATGTAAGTGCGGAATATGTTTCATATCATTGCAAATGTGAGTGGGTCGAGAGGTTGGCTTAGTTTACATCCTTTATAGTATAAACTAAAGCTGTGACCTGAACGTGGATATTTAAAAAATAATAAAATATCTGGTTCAATTGTTATGATATTTATAGGATACCTATTGTTTTAACTAGACTTAAGTTAAAATATTTCGAAAGACAGATATTCAGTCCATCGAAAATATTCAGTATTCAGAACAATTCTAAGTTACTGACTTAAATGTTCATTACTTTTGTTGATATAATACCAGATTTATATTCACGCAATGCTACCCCTTTTTCGAGAATAACAGATACTAATTGCTACACTTTTATCATACACGATACAGAAAGGAAATTAAAATGTCTGCCTTTACACGTTGAATAATACTCAAACAATTTAATAAAATGTATAATAATTACGCCTCGCTTGGAAGCTCGTTTGTAGTCTTTTTATTTTGTGTTTCTTTTTCTGATGGAATGTTAACACTGTTGAATTTAAATGAAATAATAAAATAAAATGTAAAGAAAATATTGTTATTTCATAATGTTCTGATAAAATTATACTTGGTATCAGTTATCGGTTCGGTACTCATTATAGGTATGGTAAACTAAGCGTAAGCTCTAGATTGTCGCTTGTCTTCAAATTAATAACACTTTTATTTGTTACCCTTTTTATGTGTAAATTATTCTTACTATTGGTTTACTATTCCTGTGACAATTACAGACTCCTAAAACATTCAAAACAAACACAAATCACAGTTAAAACATTCAAAATATCAATAACATTTTAACATTTCTTGGACAGCCGCGGCTAATAGGCACAATTAAACAAGGGTACTATCAAAGAAAGGTCACATGGGATACAGCTTTAATCTTTGGAAACAATACCTCAAATTAACACATCCAATCAACCAGTACATAAATAGAGAGGATATATCTATATGTATCAGTCCACGCTAAAAGGAACCTTATGTGCACTGGCACTTACGACATTGTGTTTCAATAACTCTAAGCAAATCTCCTGCATTTTGTATTTCGAAACGACTTAAACGTCAAAGTCCATAAGGTACATTTTTGCATGGAATGACATATACTATGTAGTTATGTATGTAGCTATATTAAATAGTTATAATTGAAGGGTTCGTTACATTCCGCAATATAGGCAATGTATGACTATAACCCTTTATTAGACAGGTAGCTACTGTAATCTTGTTTATTGTTATTAATTCTAAAATTGTTTTATGCGGTATTTTGTTTGAAAGGTTAATTAATTTTAATCTTGGTATACCTGTAGGTAATTATTGCTACTTACTATTCGAGAGGCTTATTTAATTAGCTACAGGTGGAATAAAGTGACGTATTTCTTTGAAGATATAGACACTATTTTGGGCACAATGTCAGCTTTGTTATTCATATATTTTTCGTGGAAAATAGGATATCTTCCGTAATAAAGCCTTGACCCGGAAAATCTTATGGGGTTTTTTCACAATGGTGTATCCTTACATTGTGAATATGTCGTTATCACGGTGTATTTACTCAAATATGCTACATTTGAGCTGGACTTGATCATCGCAAAGTACACCAGACAACTTAGGTATATGTATTTTTATCTCCTATAATTAAAATAAAATAAAAGTCATCATCAAATATTCGTCACTAAAAGCGCTATACTTAATCATAGCACCACTTTATAGCTCAATTTAGGACCAATAAAATAGCGCCGAAGAGGCTGAAACCTTGAACTCGCAATACGAAAAACAATAAACACGCCCCTTTATTGCCCGACGTGGGACAACAGTGCCCCATAAACTGACTTCACTAGTGGATACAAATCTGAATTGTGACGCTAGCATAAAACATTCATGTACCAGTGCTAGTAGCCCACCGCGCAAGGCACGCCCCTGGGACCGACAAAACGTAACGAACCGGCCTCCACCATCCTTTTATGTCCCAGATACATTTTTCTGCCTGCCACACACCGGGCTGTCTTCGTATAGATTATTTATGTTGTCACACCACGTCTTTTGTAAAATGGAAAGATGCGGTTACCGGTCTCGAAGCTAGAAACTTCTCAAACAAAAACAGTGTTTTATTTTCGTTTTGACACTTCTGAGAGCGAAGTCGAATTATAAAGTTTTTACAGTATACAAAAAGCCATTAAATCAATCACGTTCTCAATGAAAGCGGTATTAGATAGAAATCCGAGGAATAGCTTGCTCACCTTTGGAAAAAAGTCGGTCTGCGGCAAGGCTTTCCACTAATTCTGAATTTAAATGCATGAGATCGAATAGGTTCACGCAGAGTGGATCCCGCGTTGAGTTTTCCGATTGCCACTGCTTATGTATTTAGGAGAAAAATGGGACTTTAGGTCGTACTTCAGCTTTTACAAAAGACCGTTATCAAAAGAATCTTTTGAATCGATTTACATACGCGCGCGAACGTGTCTCCCTTCTTTGTGCTGAGCTGAACAATATTGTTGGAATCGGTTGAATGTGATTAATCCTTCATAGTGTAAGTTTCATCTCGCGTTTTGTATTTCTTTATAAAACTGAACGGATCCTTACCATTATAAGGAATAAGCGACTCCATTAAATTACTCATTGTTGTTTAACTAAACACAATGTCCTCACTTAAGTACATAATTAGCTAAGTAGACTGTGTAAACTTACAATTAATGCATACAACTATAGATTGTTGTCTCTTGTCAAACACTAAGTAACGCCATCGCATACAAATGTCTTATGCTCACACTTGATATAGACAAATAATTATCATCATGAAATGACTTCAAGATAAAAGTTATACTTTGAGGGGATTTATTAAATACCTAATAATTTATAATCACGGGGTGTATGGATATAGATATGCAAAACAAAAATCCGCTTCATTTATCATACCAAAAAATGTTAATCCGATTACATTTTTTGTCCCAGTGCCATTACAATATAATTTACGGTCGGTGTGAAAGTAACAGATGTCTAGTGCAAGATAGACTCAGCCGCATTTAAATAGAGGCGAGCTGTCGTTGACATAAAGTGCCATTGTGCCTCACCCCTAGTGTAGGGCGCAAAAAAGGACTCCTTTCTAATTGTTTGCACATTTCGCTCCCTACGGGCCGCACGAGAGCTTAGCGGGGGGTGTCGATATTACATTGCCAATTAATATTTATGTGCCCTTTGAGCCGTGTATGAAACAATTAAGACATTGTTTAGGTTTTGGGATAGTGATGACACATGCAAAAATTTTCACAATAGGTACTTCATAATTATTTCCAAACACACAATCGAACCGATATTGTCCCAAAAGTTTTTAGTCTACATAAAAAATAAATAGCAACAACTTTTTGAGACAAAAATATGAAACGAAACCCTATCCAAACATACAACACCAAACACTTGTCTAAAAGCCCATTATTTGTACAACAAAACAAAAAAGAGCAAATCTCTCGTCACATCCCTACTCGCACACACATTGTCAATCCATCAGTCCCCTGCATCTCTATTGTGTTTTTAAATCACCATTGTTGTTCTAAGTGGCTATTTCTTCATCATTTTTCCCGTCCCGTCAAAAAGACTTTGGCTCCAGAAGTAAATTGCCACAGATTTTTTTATCAAATGCCCGTGCGAGATTTTTCAAGGCGTTTTAATAAATGGACCTCGTTATGGAAGATGTGTCAAGTAAAAGTAAATTCGTTGGTTATTAAGATTATTTATTTTGGGAAGACTTGTGTTTTGATGTTTCTTGAAGTTGACGGGCCGTTTCATGCTTATTAGGATACTTGAGTTTGAATGAATTTAGTGTTCATTTCAGACTACTTATATTTTTGAAACCTGATAGTTTTAAACTTTTAGTAGGCTGAACTAAAACAGATAATATATCGCTTGCCCTTAGATTAAACTAGTTTAACCACATTAAGAAACTTTTTTCGCCAATTATGATATTTAATTTTCCAACCATAATAGTCACAATAAACGGCGTACCACCATTACAGTATTAATTTCATACTCTAATTGTTCTTAAAATTAACTGTACAACGCAGCATGTTGTATCGCGCTCCGGCAATAACATTATCTTTTAGTGTTAGAACAACTATTACTTTGTAAAACTGTTCTGTTTGTTAGAATATATTTACCCTCAGTTAGCGTTGTTAATATGCTTTAGAATTTCTTGAGAAGCACCACCTGCTGAGGTTTATTTTATAGAATTAAATATGTTTTGTGAGAAATCTGTAAAAAAACTCACGTAAATAAATGGAGTGGGTTTTAGATTAACAGTGTCAAAAAGGTACTAGGAACTTTTATATTCCTAAGCTATAATTTTCACAAAAACGCATGGGCTTCAAAGAGGTCATATTTAAAAACGTGACCTGTTTGAACTTTAATAGTTTGATAACTAACAAAGTTACTAAGTGGCAACAAGTTTGTCCTTTTGTTAACATTATTTGCAGATCCATGCATAATTCAAAGGAGACCTTAACAGGCTGCGAATGCAATTCTCGAAACAGAACTCCGATTCGAGGGGTCCTAGTCCATCGATACAGCAAATCTTCGGCTCAACAGTGAATCCGTTTAGCGAGTAATAAATCACCCTGCAACACCCCAACGTTGTATAGAACCCATTATCAAGGGTAACCGTGCGTTTACCCTAGGCAAGCTGCATCATCAGATGTAGGGTACAATTCATGGAGAACAAAATGACCAGTGGAGATGTCATAACGCAATATCTTCTAAGAAAGTAGGGTTTTTGAGGAGTCAAGAACATTACGACCTGCGCTTTTACACGTCTTCTATAGAACTAGCCCATTATTATCAAAACACAATGAACAATCAATCAAGACCAATCTTTGATAGATTGGTCGTGAACCCCAAAGCCTCGTTATTTGTAAGTAATCACACCTACCGTACGTTACATTGACCTACAGGGTGCTTGACCTACCATCTTCATGTCATCTCTGTTATTTTTTCTTCCAACGTGTATTGACAAGGGTAACTTTACACTTACCCTAGGCGAACTACGTCAGATGTAGGGTACAATTCGATTACGTCATTACCCCATGCCGGGTTCCCAATGTCGTATCATCAATATTGTTAATGAACTCGTCACAATATTATTTATTGTTATTAGTCCCTCGCGGTTTAAGGATAAAGTACGCAAACATGATTTTTAATTATCATTTGTTATGAAGGCGCTTTGTTTTATTTTATTGCGGAGGGGAAGTTGGGTAACTGTAATTTGCGCGCGTTTAATGTAACGCAAGAATTCTAATCATTTTATTTCTCATTGAATTTCTTGTTCACATTTTTTAACTGGTAATATTTGTTGCACATTCAATAGGTATAAGTATAAAAGAAGTAAGCATACTCATTTACTCATCCTTTTCTTGATCGTTTATGCTTTTGCCCAATTATTTATTTCGAAAAGGAGGTACAAGTAATTCTATTTAAACAAAATTAATACGAGGTACAGTTATCGGCACGGATATCGAGCCATGACCTTCACCTGCGCAGAAGCGATTTACTGCCTTATTGCCTTATGCGTACGGGTGCGCAAAGCGATCCCCACTCTTCCGCCGAGAGCCCAATATCCGTGCCGGTATCTGTATATGTAACTGACGCACAAAAAGCAAGTCATACCTAGATACCCACTTTGCATTCCCGCCCATCGCTCTACGACATGGCCAGTACGTCAAAATATGTCCAAAAATATTTTTCCAACCAACCTCTTTATTAAAATCACGTAATCTTTTTCAAAGCGGTTGTAAACTTTAAGGTTTTACATTTACTGGTTGTGTTCACGACATTTCTGACGAGTTGTTTGAAGCAAGGAGGCTTTACTTTCATCTTTTGTATTTCAGTTACTTAGAACGTTTTTTGGCAGTTCATTAACTCTGGACATTGCGAAAATATTTTTTTTGTGTTTATATAAAAATGTTGTTTCTCAAAATCTTTCGTCCGGTTTTTAGGCACCTACTATTAATATAAACTTATATTTTATCTTTATTTACTATATATTAATCTATAATAGGGAAATATTAAAACTAGGTATCAAAATATTCATCCGCATCGCTGTCAGCTGGGATCGTGCCCAAAAGGCTGGCTGCATTGCCAGCCTATTTATGAAAATATAAAAATGTAGCTGTTATTTTTTTTTGTTACCAGGCCATGAATAAATGAGTCGACGAACTTAGAATTTTTTAATTTGGTTTTTATGTTTGTGTCGTTCACGTAATTAAAATATTCCCATTTGATTAAAAACTGTAGTTTTAATTTGTTTGAATTGCAACATTAACTTTATAATAGGTAACGTTTAGTCAAATAAATTGCTTTATCAATCAAAAAAGTTGATAATAGCGTACTATACCAACTTCGTTAGGTAATTATTTTGTATGGTAAAATGTTTTCAATCAAATTGTTTAGCTTCACTTGATTGTAGTAGTTTCTAAGAAGAATCCCATCTGCTAGATATCTTGATTAAGTTCGCCTTATCGAACCCCTAACAAAACCGTTCATCTAATCCAATGTAATCGAAGAATTTTCTTCAGAAACCTATGCAAAGTAATGATGTTTAAAAAGTTATTTCCAAATTGAATGACGAAACGTTTCTAGAAATTGTGGAAATTAAGCCACAAGATGATATTGTAAGTTCAACTCAGTCGTGCGCGCGGCCTTATGTGTGGGTAACCCTTGTACATATACAGTGACTTTGTGTGCGTGACAAGAGGTACAGTCGGGTACAATACAGTTATTTAGGGGTTATATGGGAGTGTGTGGTGTTTAAAGGAAAACAGTTATTACGTAATTTAATGTTTATTTATTTATAACCAGCTGGTGCCCGCGACTTCGTCTGCGCAGGTTTAGTATTTCGAACAATATGTTTACAAATTGTAGCCTATGTGTTATTCTGATGTATAAGCTATATTATTGTAAAGTTTCATTAAAATCCATTCAGTAGTTTTTGCGTGAAAGAGTAACAAACATCCATACATCCATACATACAAACTTTCGCGTTTATAATATTATAGTAGGATGATTATGAATCGCTACTTGAAAAATCAAATGATGAATTTTCGGATTCGCTACTCTACTACTCGCTTTCGCTTCGCTTCGCTACGCTACTAATTATAAATTCTGACTCCATGTCAAAATGTCTATAGTATTCTTCTTTTTTCTTTTGTACATGTCGACAAGTATTACCCCACATTCCTTCATCAATTTGACTTAAACGTTCATTTATGAGTTTCATTATTTCCGTCTTATTTTGGTCGACATTATGCGAAGCAATTTAATTTATTTTAATTCCCCACACATTTTGTTTACATTATTATACTAGATTATACCTCTTTTTACATTCTTAGTCCACACTTTTATTTATTGTCCGCGTACCCCCAGCCTGAAAATATGTAAGGAGTATTTAATTCATCTTAGATATTTCACCTTATTTATTTCTTAGATACTGTCAATGTCAATTTGAAAAGACGTATGAGAAAATAATGAAAAACTATATTTAATAATAAAAAGCTTTGAGTCGTGAATAACTAGTATTTTCGTAAACGACTGTACCCATAACAAAAAGCGATAAGAACACGTCATGCTCGGACGACGTCACTGTCACACAAATGAAAGTAGTATATTTACAAGCCGACGCACACATAGGGCCGCGCGCAAATCTGAGTTGAACTATCTATAACAGATTTTAACCTGACAATACATTATGACATACGTAAGTAGGTAAATATTTTATACACTAAGAGGATATTCTTTTTAAGGTGCCATCTATGTGATATCTAGACACACGGCAGTGTGTCCGCCAAGTTCGAGCAAAAAAAGCGACACACCGGCCGTGGGTTATATTACACGAACCATTTCGGGCCAAATTCGACCCCCCTGTAACTCAAAATCTATTTTATTTACGCATATCAAATTTCTAGTATCTGTTGAGACCCCCTCACTTATCTAAAATACAAAATTTCATTAATATACCTATTGTAGGTCTTGAGATATTGACGTCAGAAAATCGCTATTTTTACTATACACTCACTGACTGATTCACTGATTCACTGATTCACTGATTCACTGACTCACTCATCAAAAACCTAGACCACTTCCAATGGTCGTATTGACTTGAAATTTGGCATGGAGGTAGGTCTTTATGTCAAGGTAAAGGAAAAAATCTGAAAATGGCCAAGTGTGAGTCGGTTTCAAAATAATGAAGGTGTAAAATACCCAGTGTAAATTTATACCCCTAAGGAACTAAAACGAACTAAATTTATCTATATTTATATAATATATCTTCGAATGGTCGTACCGATCTGAAATTCGTTACAAAGGTTTGTATTTAGTCAAAGTAAAAATCTGAAAACGGCCAAGTGTGAGTCACTTTCGAAAATAACGAATGTGTAACTTTGATCCACGAACATAATATATGATAACATGTCATGTCAGTCAGTTGGTAAATCTAGTCCATTTAGTTAATCTAGTTCATTTCTTTGTAAGAAGCATAGTGCATATTTAAAAATCTGAAAGATAGTATAAATGAGACATTTACTTAACTAACTTAATCATAAGAAAAAAATAAAATAAACAGCCTTACAAAAATAAATGAAATCCCACCCAAAACAAAATGTGAAAGACTGCCAAGTTCGATAATATGGGAATGCTTCGCCTATAAAGAAGTGAGATCTGAATAAGTACCAAGTTCCATACACATACCTCAGTTAAAAATAGTTACTTTTTAATGATGATTACTTGGCAAGTTTTAATAGAAAATTAAATACTTGATTCATTGCGTTTAGTAGGTTTATAACAAGGTGTATGAAAACTTGCCAAGTAACATCATTAAAAAGTAACTATTTTTAACTGAGGTATGTGTATGGAACTTGGTACTTATTCAGATCTCACTTCTTTTATAGGCGAAGCATTCCCATATTATCGAACTTGGCAGTCTTTCACATTTTTGTTTTGGGTGGGTAACAATATTTACAAAATGCGATAATTTATGATTGAAATGTATCTATGAATAAAGCCAAACTACATTTTTTTCCAGAAATGTTTCTTTAATTCAATTGCATCTACTTTACAAAATCATACCACCTCACCACCACGATTGCTTACAAAGTACGAGTTAAAATAAATTAACTTTCAAAAGGGATATCCTTATTACAAACTTTCCCCTTCTTGTGGTTTCAATATCAGGTAAAACAGCGTTCTTTCTAATATCTGGGCCCATTTATATCTATTAAGAGAAAAAGTTACGAAGGGTCGTTATGGGCGTTTTGAATTTGGTTTTGTCACTGTTCTCATCAATCTTGGAATCGATTTGACGTGAGACATAAACCAGTCGGCCATGGGCTCTGTTTCTGGGCAAAATGTGCCTAATACGGCATTTTTGATTACATAAATTTCGATGTAGAACCTTTTATTTGGTATACTGTTAGATTAGGAACATAAATACATAGTATAATGTATAAAAATATTCAGAGTGGTTTCACCTGCTTGCTTGGTATATAATATATGTTTGACGATAGATCATTATAGAATTTTTTTTTTTTTTTTTTGTTTTGCAGTAGTATCACTCATTAATAATTAATGCTCAATCCTTCTCTATGTGAGAGGAGGCCTGTGCCCAGCAGTGGGACGATAAAAAGGCTGTAACATTTCAGTAGTATCACAGATTACATAATGGTAGTACCTATGTAGAAAAATATAACATATTTTTGTGTTTTTTTTTTCTTAATTTTATCTTTTACATAGTTGCTAGGCTTCTCAAAATACACAAGTCCATTCATTACCGTAGTTGCTTTACGCCACAGTAAAATAGTGCAGCAGAAGTGATGGGGTAGTTAACTAAGTGGCCGTTTAGAGACCGCTTGAGAAGATAACGTACCTACCTACTTAACTGCGGCTATTTCGTTAATTTCCCTTAATTATGAACTTGGTTTATTTGTGCTGTTTTGAATATTAAAGCTATTTTACCGCTGCTGAATTAGAAATATGTAACTAGTTAATCATTCATAGTTGTAACAAAATATTTGTCTGTTAGGTATTCCACTAATTTTGGTAACGTAACGTTTAATTAGTAAATTATTTTGTTTGGACTGTGTAAAACATGCGATGCATATTTCATTAATAATTTCTATTCAAAAAATTTCATTTTTTTTCTCATTTGTGTTGTCCATTTAGAATGTCGAATTAGGTATAAGTAGGTAATATAGCAGCTAATATAGCCAATTCATACAGTTACAGCCATTTGATGTTATAAAATTCAATATCACGATTTTAACTGAATTTCCATGTTTCCAAACAGGATTCTGACACTGATTGTAATGACGTCATCAAGTTGGAACTAATTATCGAGTTTAATGACATTGATTACATTCCGCGAATGAACGTGTTTGATACACCTCGCCATTTTCCTAATTAAACTTAATTTTCCTAATTAAGACGGGAAGATGTTTGGTACTGCATGTTATAATTATAGAATTAATTAGGTATTGTTAGATTTTATTGGACTCTATGGAAGGAGACCTGCTTCGAAATAATTGCTATTAAGTTTGGAATTTTCCAGTGTAACACATTATATTCGTCACAAAAATAAAAAATCGGAATGGATACTGAAAATGTGGTATTCTTACTACAAGCAAAATTACCCTTAGTTTACTGGCTTTATTTACTACTTTTCGATAGAAGCATTAGAACCTCTACCTACATACATTGAGAAACTAAAATATACTACACATTTAAGTGATATAAATCAACAATAACAATCGTAATTAAAATGCAATTAATAAGGCAATAATTTATTTCCCGTAATTAAGCAGCTGTCAGACTTTCAAGCTTTTGCCTACCGGTAACGACTGTCATTGATATTCATAATACACCCGGGACCACCTGTTTAATATGCTCGCCTAGTACCCAGGGACTTCGACGTGTAATTAAGATCGATCATTATATATTAGCGTATTTATTTAGCTTCTGGTTGTTTTCATCTGAAGCAATTGTCAGGAAATATTATATTTAATGATGTAAGCTAAAAGGAAAGTGGACTTCGTGCGTGATCAAGTTTTTAGTAATGGAATTGATTCTTGTTTCTAAGTAGGTACGTAACTATATTGTACGATCAAAAAAATAATGTTTTTATAAGATACTATTTGAATACGTATGATGTATGTTCTGTAAATATTGTACTTCAAAAACATGTTATTATTCCTGTTAACTGCATAATTCTTACATATTTTTACCCCATTCACACCAAACATGGCTAGGTTTACCGTCCATTATCCTTACCACTCTGGAACAGAAAGGCATTATCTATAACTCTTAGTAACAGTGCTAGCCTCTTAGCCTGCGTTCGGCCACATTTAACACAGCATCTTCATAAACCCTCACGAGTACGCAATACTAGGTAACTGCCGGTTAGGGATATTAGGGTAGCTAGGTAGGTTATGTGCAGTGATTCAAATATTTCTATGTAAAAAATTAAACACAAGCCATGTAAATTATTATATTTGTAGATAATCTACCTTTATTGTGATGAAGTACGTACAGTTTAATTAAGAGAATATAGGTACTGATTTTATTTACTCTTTTCGAAGATTAGATACTTTTTTGGTCGCTGTTAAGCCATTCAAGTTTTTTGTAGCTTCTTAGTAATCGCTAAAATAAACCTATCAAGATTGATTCTACCTCTATAAAAACTTAAAAAATATTTTTTCTGAATTTTTACGATATTACACGATACTACACTGTTAATACTCAACAGTTCATTCACCTCTTTCTACCAATACTCGATTAACAGTATTAAAGGCCACTCACTGGTTCAATATATCGATTACTGCCTGGCACTAATTTACTTCGTTGATGACGAAATTAACGGGTGATGATACCTACAAAGTTTCATCTGTCACCCAGTGGGTCATGTCTCCAGCCCCTGGCAACATGATTTAGTTAGAGGATTTTTCTAATACAAATGCTTTAGATTACATAAATAGTTATCATGTGGAATTATATTCACGATGTTTTGGCCTGTTCATATCGATTGCAGCCTGATGACGAAATTAACGTATGACGGTACAAGTTCCATCTGTCTCCACTGATCGCGTTCATTACACTAGTGCGGAGGCCACAGGCTGATATATCGCTCTCATTGTCGCGAACTAACAACAGTCCATTCTGGCTAACGGCCCGCTTTACTGACCTCATGCGTCCGGGAGTGAGAGAAGCTTCATATTGAAAGCGGGATTCGGTTAATAGGCTTCTTTCGGTTATTGACAGCCAGTATCAGCGATGTGATTGCTGGTTTTAAAAAAGAATATAAGTTGTGAAATGTTGTGTTTTGTTTATTTTGTTGAAGAACAGATTTCGTTTCTTTGTTTCTTTCAAATGTACGAGTATCGTTTTGCGAACGAATTTTAATAGTGGAACAATTTGTTTCATAGAATCTAACTAATGCTAGTCAGTATCGTATTTCACAAACATTGCAAACTACACACATTATATTTTTCAAACATTTGAGTTATTTGAATCGCTGATGAAAAATACCTATATGCGTTTAGGTACACATTGAATACTCCATTTTATTGTGGGCAAATAAATCAAATATTTGGAAATATAACCCGAGCGCATTGCTCCCATAAACGCAATAGTTTTTGTGGCATTTTGTGGTATGAACCGCAAAATAAATAAAAATTATATGGAATATTATTCAATAAAATTGAGTTCGCTTGATTCTATCAGATATTTTATACATATAAGTCTCGTAGATGACACACTCCTATTCGCAAATAATAACATCAAAAGCATGAATCAATTTGCTTAAGGGCCCCTCGGTCCTAGGGTTTACCAGCCAGCTTTTTCAACGGGGGATTGGATGCGATTTTCTTTTGCCTCGCGGCTCGATGCTATATTGATTTTGTACTGTACTCGAGCTCTTTTGGGAATTCACTTCTGTTTTGCGAAAGCACTCAAACCAAAAAAATCGTCCGTTACCACAGTTTTTTAATAAAAATCTGAAGCCAAAAGACCAAAATATTAGGCTAAACTTTCAAATGGGATTCCGTGCTTTCTTTGATATTATTAATATATTAATAGAATGGCTGTTTATAATTTTGCGTGGAAAATATTCCCGTCGCGGCTCAGTGCGCCATTTACTTGTTTATATTTTATTTTGTTTACACTATCTGAATTTATCTTTGATTAAAATCTGGGTTAGGCCTGGCAATTTGAATAAATTTATACCAAGTAAACGGTATCGATATAGAGAATCTCATTGAAAACACAAAGGATAAACGTTAGGGTCCCATTATCGATCCAGATCACATGGAAAATAAGTTTTACTACCGTGCGGCTGGCTTTATCGAGTTTTCTAAACTCCGTTTTAAATTGGCAATCACAATTACGGCTGGGGCAAACCAATATTTATAGACAAAGTTCGATTTTGAATTTAATCATTATGGGCTTAAATGGATCAAGTATCTGAATTACAATTATAGTTGGGTAATTTCTTCGGACCGTTGTTTCGATTCGATCCTTGAATCGATATCATTCGCATGAATAAATTGTTTCAATACCAGACAGTAGTGGCTCTAGAATTGAAAACAATTCAGTTTCCGAAACTCTCGTTCTCCCGATTAAACGCGCGTAGAATACAATTGTAACAAACCACAATTATTTTATTTTTGGTGTTCCGTATTTTATTCGTTGATTCTAGCTCACACTTTATGTTCAATTTTGTTTTATTTTTACCACACAATGCAATGACAACATTTGTTTTTGTTTTAGACTAACATTGTGCGCATATTGTGACTATTAATCAATTTAATCAAGAAAGTAAACAAGTTTATACTCAACTTTGCAGACAATACCTAATTTTGGCCTAACACTCAATCCAGCTTTAGAATCTCGACAGAAAATTGATTTTCATAAGAAAACGCTTATCATCGCAACTGAAAAACACTTCGTCCCGTACTTCGTTCCAAGTTTAAGGTCTAAGCTAATGAAATTCCAAGTATCGGCTCCAAGTTTCTCCTAAATCCTTGGAGTTGTTTTTTGGAAAGTATTTACGCTACCGTACCGTGGTCTACATTCATTATGGGTCGTTGAAAGCTCCGGCACGTGATAGATTGCCTGTTCAGCGCGAATAATGGTCCATTCAAGCTACTTTGGAAACCATTTACCTTTGGTAGTCCACTATACCTAATTACGAAGCGGATGGACATGATGGAGGGTGTTGATACGATTCAGGACTTCAAAGGCGGGGACGTTTATTATAGAAAATTATTGCTGAATGACGGAATTCTGATTTTGGTGGGTTCTGATTGTGTGAATTTTGTCTGTTCGGTGATTATGTCTTTGATGGATGAATGGCTTGATCGACTTGGCTTGATTGATTCGATGTAAAGCTGCGGTGGATTCTCAATTAAAAAGAAATTGTTGGGTTTATAACACAGTAATACTTTTTGTAAGTATTTTTTGCCAAAATCTACACAGTGGTTTGTTAAATGTTCAAAATTTGACTTACAGACTTATTTGAAATCCATGCAACATACTACTTTATACCTATATGTAGGTGACACACATTCTCTTTACCGAAACTATATCAATTATCACATAGCAACAATATATACATACGCAGGAATCTCCCAAGAAATAAGATCGCCTTGTCGTCGTTAATGAGCCCTTTTCAGAAGCAACCACATAATTACTATTGTGTACATAGCTTACATGACACAACTGGGACAAAAACAGGCGAAAACATGATAACACAAAAGGTTTTCTCCATAGTTCCTACTGACACGTCAAATTTCGTAGCCTGGTCACCTTTGGATTAACCTTTGTCAAATGTTGGCAGAGGTTGAAAAATAGCTGGGAATATTTTTTGAGGCTGAACTGAACTAGAATAAAAGTGTGAAGTTTTATTTTATGTTTAGTAACACTGATTCTTTCATGCTTACTTCTACTACACAGATTATGTCAACTTCAACTACTTTGTAATTACATGATTTTGAGTAAAGATCCCAATATTACGAATTCAAAAATCAAAGTACCGAGGAAGAATTAATGTGTAATGTATATAGTCTGTACATATGTATATTCTTTAAACAGGAGGAATTTTATCTTTATTAAAAAGTTATTCTCTCTCATATTCAGTGCACGTATACTTCCTTTTACAAAACCAAGCTTTTTTGCAATTGGTTTTCATATCGTTTGAAAAAACAACACACTCTAGCAAAAACAGACAGCCTCTTACTAACACACATAGATAATATGATTAATCTATACTTTCATTACTAATAATAGCGAGCCAAATGGAAGTGAAAAGTGTGTAGGCTGATTGATGATGGGAGCCGCGAGACCAGGACGAACGAGCCATTGAAGGCGACCATTCATTCCACCGCTGTTAAATATTTCACCAAACGTTCCCCGAATTGTCTCCAACCAGCTAACAAATGACCTGCTAACAGATTTTACACACAACTGTCACAATATTTTTACGGATATATCAATTTGGGAGCACTTGGACCCACTTTTGTTGCCAAAAACATCGCGTTTATGTACAACTCTAATGTGTTATGGGTTCCTGGTGATTTGTTGTCGAAAAAAAATGAGGCTTAATGCTACTACTAATCATGGTCCTCAAGATAATTTATAAAGGTTTGGGTTCAATTGTTTTAGGATTTCAGACACAGGCCCTGAAGCGATTAACATCTCCAACAAAAATCCCAAATACAAAAGAACCAAACTCCAAAGTCATCTACCGATAAAGCAAATTAACCAATCTCGACAAATGGCGATACTTCCAAAATAGCAGGTAGCTTTACCCTTATAAATTTAATAAAACCCTTTAATTCAAGTAGGTTAGCAAATAATAGGGAGGGTTTAGTGCGACTCCACAATTTAACACGCTCGGATACGGGGATTGAGTCGTAAAAATAGTGAGAAACGGTCAGCAATCAGAGGTGAGATTAGATGGCGCTTCAGAACATCGGCCCAGATATTTTCGACGCCTCCAGCGATTGAAAGCGCTGCTAACGATGCAAAGGGATATTGGAGAGCCCGTGGTGTGTGTATTTCTAATTTTATTTCAAAGCAAATACATTTTTGGGTCAAGAAATATACGCTGGTAAATTCTTTTCATAGAAATAAGCCTGATTTTATCCGTGTATCGGTGATTTGAAAACATGAGTGGATTGGATTTTAATGTATCTTGTACCTAGAATTCATGCTCTTAAAATTATTGCTACACATAATAAGTCACCCAAAATATATCGACAAGTAGATAGGCTACATAAGGAACGAATTTTATTTGTAATCATAAGGAAACAAACAGAAGTAGAATACGTAAGGAAAGTACTTAATTAGAATTATAAAATTAACACAATTTTTTTCACATATTTACACGATTATCAGATTGGTGAAACTTATTTTGTGTTCGTTTTTTAAGACTAAGCTTTTTAGAATTTTTTGGGTCCGATAATTTTTAGTCTTAAACTGTCGTATAAAATCTTATTAAAAATCTTAACGCTGTTAACCTTAAAAGCAAAGTTATGAACGTTTTAATATTAATAAAGATTAAAATCAATGATGAAATATTCGTTCATTCAGGATCAACGGCTATAAAAAGCTTTACAGCTGCGAAATATCTTGGCTAAACGAATCTATTTTGCGAAATTGTTTGCCAGAACTCGGAACTTATTGTTTTGACTGTCTAAACAAATTATTTCCGCGCTCTTCTGCTGTGGGTGTCGTCTCAGTTTATTTTTAGTTATTTTTGTTGGGGAAATAATGGTAATGATGTATATACATAATGACAGTATTTCCGAGTTTACACAAATATTTACTAAGATACTTATTATAAGTAATGGATATAGAATGATGTCGATAGATATTATTTGGTTACTAAATTTAGAGAAGCCCTGTAGTGATATATTACCTTTTATGATAATAATCTCAACCTTCACACAAAAGTGATGTAGGTAACTCTCCCAAATTACAAATAAGTACTTCACAACATTTACCTAATTCCCTCACAATGGGCGTACATAATGAAAACTGATTACTTCAAAAACATATCGCTCAAGTCGACAAGCGTATAATAACCAAAGTTAAGGATACGCGAGTCGATCGCATACAAACAAGTTTAAGAGGCCCCACATAAGCTATTAAAGACAAATTCCCAATTGATAAGTGTTCATATACGCGCCATAACTTGGAAATTACTTCCTTCACTGAGTTTCTTCCGAGTTTTGTTCCATTACTTTATCATCTCCATTTTGGAAAAGTTCGTCTATTATTAGTTAAGTATATTCACATATGGGAAATGAGGTTTGCACTTATAAGTCAAGTAAGTAGTCAAGTAAGTATATTGCTTGGTTGTTTTCCCCTGTTCTAGACTCGCAAAATAGTTACCTTCAAAGTTGTATTTACGTAGCAACTATTAAGTAATCTGTGGTTCTTTATGGTGTTATGAGAAATACAAGAAAAATTTAGCTGATAACATTACACAAAACTTTTCATTCTAAATAGCCCTATAAAAGCTTTTTAGAAACGTCAACTCAAAAAAAAAAAAGCTTCTAAATAGTAGATAATTGTTAAAGATCTATTTCCATACTACCAAGCTGTATAACGTTTCCAAAAAAGACATCACACATTGACGCCACCAGATCCTTTTTTAGATACACTGAAGTAGATTCCATTTTTTCCCTTCCCAACTTAGTTCAGGCCATCAATCATTACCGTGACGTATCGTCACTTAGTGGGTATGTAATGTCACTTTATGTCAGCCAAGTTATAAGGAGATCTGCTGACTGAAACTCTTTTGGCGACGGTTTTAGAAAGTCAACATGTTTCAAGAAGTCGCGTTTGTGGCAACAACAAGTTATGGAAGCATTTGAAAATGATTTTATATGTATGTAAATTCAGATCTTGCAGCAATTTCGTTACCTATAGGGAGACTTGACTATAGGGAGATTATTCGACTTATGTAAAATCTTTTTAGCTACCCATGCAAATTTATTTTTATGTTATAGGAGAGACTTTGCAAAAATCATAAGTTTCATAAGCGTAAGCGTGTGTTCAAACGTAACTGGTAATTTTTGTTGGTGTGTAAATGAATTAAGAGGATAAAAACGCTTCAATCAATGGCATAGATTTTGAATCACAAACCCCGATATTTGTGTCAGCGATTTGGTATTCTATGAATAGACTTTAATTCAAATAGTTGTAAATGGGATTTTATAGATGAGAATGCACAACGTTGCTGTAGATTTTTGTTTTAGAGACCGATTTTGTGCTAAACAAATTTATTTCATGCTCAATGGAAAATCATAACTACGACTATTGAATTGTCTTTGATCTGTTTTAAATGAAGAGGTAGTAGAAAGTTATATGATTTCGTAGAATATAAAAAACCCTAACTTCTTTGAATCTGAAATGTCACATTTCAGTGAATTCAAAAAATGATGGAAAATATTATATTCAAAATTTTTTATATCTGCACAGTTTGCTTAATGGTTTCATTTTTTTAGGGTTCCGTAGCCAAAATGGCAAAAACGGAACCCTTATAGTTTCGTCATGTCCGTCTGTCCGTCTGTCCGTCTGTCCGTCTGTCACAGCCGATTTACTCGGAAACTATAAGTACTACAGTGATGAAATTTGATGGGAATATGTGTTGTATGAACCGCTACAAAAATATGACACTAAATAGTAAAAAAAATAATTGGGGGTGGGGCCCCCCATACATGTAACTGAGGGATGAAATTTTTTTTTTCGATGTACATACCCGTGTGGGGTATCAATGGAAAGGTCTTTTAAAATGATATAAAGTTTTCTAAAAAACATTTTTCTTAAAGTGAACGGTTTTTGAGATATCAGCTCTCAAAGTCGTAAAAAGTATGTCCCCCTCTATTTTATAACTACGGGGTATAAAATTCTAAAAAAAATAGAGGTGATGCATGCTAATTAACTCTTTCAACGATTTTTGGTTTGATCAAAGTATCTCTTATAGTTTTTGAGATAGGTTGATTTAACTGTAATTTACGGAACCCTTCGTGCACGAGTCCGACTCGCACTTGGCCGGTTTTATATCTGCATTTTAACGATCACGTGTAGTTTTTTCCGAGACAACTTATTTTTATATTTACAAAAATAATATCTACAGTTTTTATTAGTACTGTCGTGCATCTAAAATAACCAATCGTAAAATGTTCGAATTTTTGCTTTTATGTGAGTTTCTAATGAAATTGTGTTAAATATTCATAAAATGGACCACATAGTGTGTCTCTATAGTCATCTTTCTATATATAGTCATCTTTCTCAAATTAGAATTAAAAACAAAATTAATGCTTGATCTGACGTTTTCATTTCTAGTTGACTTTAAAATTATTGTATTCATATTATTTACTGTATTTACTGAATGAACAGCTATTTATGGGTATGTGATATACATAAATCTAAAAGTCGCTATCGTTATCACACCCTCAAAACGTCCACTATTGATAAAATCTGCTTGGCCTAATCTTATGCCATCTGCCCCTAAAATCTTAATGAAATTACAAAAGCTAGGACTTTTAAATAAGTCACAAGGTAAATTAATATGTGCCATCGCGACTATAAATAGTTCTAGTCGACAACCATTAATCTTTCTTAATGATAATGGTGTTTGGAACAAAAGAGATATATTTGTTACTAGAATATGGTAAACCACGGTGTAAGTTAGTCTGCGGTATAGATCCATCCTTTGCGTTTCCACGCGATTTCCGACATTACTAAGTTGGACGATTTGGGTCCGGTGTCGTTTATCAAGCGACCACGATAAATTCGTTTCGCGATTAAAAAGCCGAAAGCTTTGTCAGTTTCAAACGATATTGTAGATCTTAGCATCCAAAGTATGTTAGGTTTTATGGTTTCCTAACTATCTAACTATCCTCTGGGTAGTTACAAGTTTTCGGAATTCATTTACCGGTTGTTTGCAGATGTCAATCATAATTTTAAAGGTAACCAGTTAATCACACAAATACATATAGGTAGTATAAAACACGGTCAGTTTTCTGTGTATAAATTAAAGGTATCGGAGAAGTGTACGTAAACGTTATTTGGTAAAATTCACTTATACCTATACGCGATTTCTAAGAAACTGTCCACTGAATCCAGTGAAACAAACATTCGGTTTTTGCTACCTAAGTCTTACATTTCATAAAAAATATCAAATAGTTGGTAAACCGACTTTGGCTCATGGCCAGTGCTGAGCTGAAAGAAATGATATAAGTTGGAAGAAACCTGAGCCACTTGTAACTTGAACCGCCAGTGGGCTATCAAATGTAACAGATTGTCACTTTGACAGATTCTTTTTTTAAGAACATCTTTAAAATTGGACGAGTTTCTTTTCTATTACGAACCTGCGTAGAAAACAGATCCGATGCGATGTTGTTTCATTGCTTTGATATGAAATACTTGAAATCATAATTAGCAACTGTCATTTCTGTTATTTTGACGTTAAAAAGTCCTAATCTAATTAGCCTACTGTATAAACGATTTTGATTTTGACTTTAACTCCTTGAAAATATGTTTGTTCATAAACTGGGTAATGTATCTACAGGCGTAGAAAGACTGGGTGGGTGATAATAAATAAAGGAACTCTGCTATGAATCAAAGATCCTTTATCATAAGTGAAAGAGGTCAGTGGAAAAAATATGATGATTTAAAGGAAAGGTTTGTGAACGGGTTTCTGAAACATTATTCAGTAGGTGTGCTTATTGTTCAGTAAGACAGTAATTGAACTGTAGATCAGCGAGGAATTATGTTTTACGCATTAGAGAAATAGTACTATACACTACTTTCAATAAACATAAGGAAAAATAGTAACTGCTTCTATATAATATCAAAAATTATTGCATCAGTGACCTTCAGTAGTTTCGCTTTTGTATGTATATCTCCGTGTGGTACGCACCTTTTCTCACTTGACTTGTCACAACTTACTTCACAATTCGACATTTAACTTACATTTTTATACCACCAACACAATACCTTCGCAAAAATATTGGCGGCTTTTCTTTCTTAACATGTTCCTCTGCTTAATCGTGTGTCCGAAATCACATTGGAGTTATGAAATAGCAACGAAGGGAATCGGCCTGGAAGCATATATCGCTAGTCTAATTTGAATACGCCGGGAGGGTCAGACCTCTCTCACTTGACTGAGGGTCGACAATGACACATAAATTACTACTTTATATGTCCGGCCACTCTGTATCTACGCTCAACGATGCCAGAAACCTTTAGAAATATGTAGGTAAGTGAAATTCTGGGGAAGGGTAGCACAATTATTTAGATGAAGCTGAGCTTTTGACTAGTAAAAGTAATGACTAATGGCTCGGAGTTAAAATGGCTGCTTTATCTAAACGTAGGCAGAAGAATTTATATTTAGACCTTACTTTATGAACAGCTGTGTAAACTTTTTGGCCTTTTCATGAAATCTATTTTACTTTTTAAAATGGGTGAACTCAGCGTTACAACCAAGATAAAAACACAAAACAATCACCAATTTCCATACAATAGAAATACTTTTCATAACATGTATTGTCTTAACGTATACGTCGTTAAGTTTCCAATTCAATTCTGAATATCATTCTTACAAATCTAATAATCCCCGCGGAAATCGGCCTCCCATCCTTGTCATGACTCGCTCAGAATTTCAAACATGGCTACCGAATTTAGACGAGGAACAATCCTACTATAATCGCCTATGCTACACCGTTTTCCAATTGATTTAGGAGTTGCGTAGTTATCGGTATTAGTAAACGTATTACGTATTTGGTTTGAATATACGTGGGTGATACGGAATTTAAATTAATAACATTGTTAACAAAGAATATATTTATGTGAAGACAATGATTATTTCTTCCGAATAAATAAAAATAAAAAGTTGGATTCCAATTTTGAAAACAATATTGCTTCAAAATTCAACGCTACTAAAGATTCGATTTTTAAATAAATTGTAAAATAATTAACGCAATAAAAGCACGAGTGGATTATATTTTTTGTATAAAATATTTTTACGCATTTAAAAAGATTACTCTATTTTATTTCATCAAAATAAATCGGTTTTTCTTTAGTTAATCCTTTTTAGTCGTTGTTACGTATCTCTATTAAAAAAAAAAACTGGATGATAGTCTTTGGAACCGCACGCATGCGCTGTGGTCTGATAGGATTAGGCGCCATTTCGAGTAAAATAAGTAAAATTATGAATTGTGTAAATATTTTTCTGTACCTATCTTTTAATATGAAAGTTTGTCTCTGTGTAGCGACCGTATTAAATGCAAATTAATATTGTTAACTAGGTAATTATTGAATACCTATCCATACGTTCAGTTTACCTAATAGTTCGCAACATTCAAAACAGTAAACATGGCGGGACTTCCAAAGTTCAGTCTTAGCACTAATATTTTTGAACATTTTCGAAAATTAGTAGATATCTACTTTTTAAATTAAATTAGGTAATTAATTATGTATTTTCTTTGTCCACAGTAATAAAAAGCAACATGAGGCATCAGACAACATTGCCTATCACGAAAGTGGGGCCCACAGCGTCATTGCGGGATGCTGAGCCTGATTTCATAGGGCCCATAGAAAATGTCACCGTGGCGCTTGGCAGAGAAGCTGTTCTTACCTGCTCGGTGTCTGATCTTGGGGATTATAAGGTAAGCAATAACATTATAGTTCTGGTGAAATTACAATACCGGTCGGAAGTTAGTCTGATAATAGTGTTGGCAACACACTTCAGAGTAGTAATATTAACTATTTCATAAGAGCTGAACGCACAATGTACATATTTTTTTTGTTGTTAGCCGTCAAATCCTACGTATGTAGGTACCCCTAATTGCTCTCGCAATTTTTTATTTTGAAGTACACTCAGGTCTGCTAATAAAGTCTATTTCTGTCATCTCCAAGAAAATTAGCTCAATTTACCGTCAAGACTCGATGGCTACTAAAAGCCTGTCTTTTGTAATCAGTGAAGCATTCTTAAGATAACGTTAATGGTTTTGACCTTCATAAAAGATTTATATTCCTGGTATCAGAATTAATATTATTGTTGATTTTCAAATAACGGAATAGAGTGAACAAGGTTCTCGTAAAATACGGATTTGTGTTTGAATGAAGAGAGAGACTTTACTTATTTTCTTTATGTTCGTGTGAAGTTTTTCTTACTTACAAGTTTACCTCATAACCTATTTCGACAACGTATGATTACACAAAAACCTTTACGACTAGAGTGGTTCAAGACATAATAATTCGCCGAACTCCTAAAACGCAAGTTAACATCTCTGCTCCAATCTGAAGTCTAGATTATAACGTAAGCTTCACCAATCGTAAAATAAGCATCAACAAAATCCCGTTGCCTAAGCGAGCACTAAAATTTGATCTCGTACATTTTGTATCCCTTCTTTGAGGTAATAAAATATATTACATAGGGAATAAGATACCTTTGAGAAGCTTACTGAAGTTTGTTTTCCTCGAGAGCTGATTCCTTGACGTTATCAGACCCCGTTTGGTAACCAGAGCTTAACACCGTCAACTTTAAGGTCACTTTGACTGTACTTAAGAGGTTTATACCAAAGTTGCTCTCTTAAAACTTTAATGAAATATGTTCACTTGTTTAAACTATGAGCGCGCTAGTTTCGCAACTATAAAATTAAACTCTGCGCAATTGCTTCATGAAAGTACCACTTTAAACACTGAAAATAAGACTGTTTTGCTATCTAACATACATTGAGAGTAAGTTATGATGTGTAAGTCAAAATCCAGCAATATGAATGGCCAATCTCCGTTTGTTGAAAAGAAAATTAATGGTGTTTCAATCCAAAACACTTAGAAACATTTATCTGTGTGAATTCACCATTCATGATGTGTTTTTGCGGAGCAATAGTGGTCCGTAAATAACCCTCGTTTATCGAGGATCCATTTAGTGTCCTCGCTCATGAAAAACGAGCTCTTTTCCTTTTAGAAGCAATCGATCAATTGCAATGTCATTTAAACAGAAGCGTACGTTTGATCCTCCTGTCTCATCGGATGGGGCCTCAACTTTATTTTTATCATCGACTCAAATGGCTTTGCGAAATTCTCGGAACTATTTTAAATTGCCATTTTGTAGACGTTTATGGTGGAAAATGAATTACAGTTTTTGTTCCTTGAAAACTGCTCTAGAGGGATATACCTCCTTTGTTTTTGTCTGTGTTTTTGTTATGATATTTTCTTACACATTATTTGCAAAAGCCATATTACGTGACAAGATATTGCACCTATTTTGTTAAGGTAACGAAATATTTTCGAGACACTGAGCATGACGGAAATATTGAAACACTCTTCTTCCTCGATATTGCTGGTGTTTTTTAATCTTACTTAGTGATCTCATGTCAGCCCTGTGACGTCATAGTCCCCGTTGTCACACACGTTGTTTCGAAACCATTCATCCAGATCATTGGTTTTGTGTGAATCACAAACGAGGAAGGAAATATCTGAGTAAATAAGGGCATTTACTCATTGTCATGTAATACGTATTTACTCTAAGTACTAGGGGACTTTGAGTTGTAGATACAATTCTGTTTTATTATTTGCCACAATTCTTTGATATAAAAATAAAGCTGCGTCTATTTTTATGATTCCCCGTCGTGTTGATGTTGTTATTTTTCATGAGGGTACGAACTTTTCATTGTTTATGTGTTCATTGTATATAAAAAATATATTTATTGGACACCGGATATAATTTTATTATTACATTTATCAAAATAAACAAAGATTTTTCGATGATATAGAATCATTTTAGATATTTATTTGATTTTATAGATACGTTATTTGACTTATGAATAATGTACTGATCAGCACACACTAGTATTCTTTTATGTCCGTCAAATAATTTTTCCAAGATAGCGAAGCAAAAAGTCCACTTTTTCCGGCCTTGTTATCAGCATTTTAGAGATGTAATAGAACTGAATAAAGGCCCTTTAATTTCCGAGGGTCTTTACAGGGACCTTGTAACTTTAGTAGGTCATAGTACCTAATAACTGTAAGTAAAACGGTAATTGTAAATCAGGCGGGGATGTATACTCGTAAATGAGCGTGCAAATTCTGTCGTCTGCCCCAATTTGTTCCCAATCCCGTGCCCGGGACTCGGCCTGGTCCCGTGCCCATCCAACCGTCAAATTCATTTGCATTTCACCGGAGCGTTATCTCATTACGATTTGCTGATTTCTCCTCCTGCTGATCAACTGTGTAATAATTCATAAGTCGTTCGTAAAACATCGTATTTATAAAATTGTTGTGACAGCGGCGGTACATATTTATGGAATTTATTATCGATTCTTGGAGCTTTGAGGTTGTAGTGCCTTTTGTTAATAAATAAGCTGTAATGGTAACGTTTTAAATTCATAAATAATTATACTGTTATATTTCATATAATATAACTTTTACTTGATATAGCTCGCAAAATTATCCAGTCATCTAATTACAAGAAGTTTGAGAAATTCCCTTTTTTAAGTAAAAAAAGAACAGTTCAGGCGTAGATAGTCAAGAATTTTCGTTTAAGCCTTTTTAACCTCTCGAGGGGTTGCCGACCCCTAAGCCTGGGAGTTTTTCGACGTATCCCTGCCTCTTCATTTTATCTTCATAATGCCTGAGACTGCATAAATTTTAGACTATTATTCTTAACTTTATAACAAACGTTTAGATTAAAACAATGCCTTCCACAGATCCTTGGGCTGGATTTACCTAAGAATGTGTTAAAAGCTTTTAGAAATGTATTTATTTCTCTAGATATTACCTTTCCTACGTATATGTTAGAAAATGAGTTACTCTCAATTTATCGAAGTTCATAAGTCGGAATTATGATTAATAAGTGTTTTCAAAATCTAAAGTAGTAAATAGAATACCCACAACAGATTGTCGAATGCTTTAATATTTCTCTTAGAGAAACTGCATAATTATGTTGTTAATATGAATATGTAGGAATGCATTATACTGTATCGCTGTTTAACATCAGCAGATGTTACATTAAAAGCCAGTCTTGCAAAATAGGTCAGTGGTTTACGTGCAACAAACTTGCAAGATAATGTTATTATAATCGTACAACTTACACTACGTGTGAAAACTTCTTATTAAGGGTTTGTTTTTCTTTTCGTTGGGTAAAGGAAAAAATCATTAACTTTAAAACAAATTGGTTTTGATCTTTATATGAAAATCAAAAGTGATTATGTTATAAGTCTTGCAATAAAAAAAAGTATAGTATAAGTATTTGATTTAACTGTTAGTTAACAATTGCGAGACCAATACATTGGTTTGGATGTTAACAGTAAAAAAATAAACCAAACAAATGTATAGTGCTAATTCGTCTCAGTAAAAATATTTTTCAATTTACAGTTGTGTATTTAGTTTATAGACAATTTAGTTATTCAACATTTATGTCTGTTATTTACCTAAGCAATTTCATTGCAATCAGTTGAAAGAAAATTACTTCCATTAAGTAAATAGTGAGTCTGGCGTGGTCACTTAAAAGTATAGGTACTTAAATTACTCACCGTAGCCTGCAGTGGTAGAACTAGTAGTCTGTTTATCTCAACGGACAAAGTACCTACTCGGTTTGTATTTCTGCTCCAAAAGTGAGCCATAATCTTAATATGAACTTGATTATACTGCATTCATTTCAATGAAAAGTTGTGCAAGTGCATATCTGTGGATGCAGGATTTTTTGAGTTTCTATAAGACTTTCCGACTTACCACATGACGACTTGGTACATACATAAAGTGCTCCAAAGTAATGGACATAGGTGATGTTTAGTCATTAAAAGTCTGATACTCTCGCTGCACCTATATTGAGATGAGATGTTTACCAATTTAAATAATGAAAAAAACGTTGTGCATACATTGTTTAGGTACACATGTAAGCCCTCTCAGCACGTCTGGTGCGAACGAAGCTTTATGCAAAAGGTTTAGTACAAAGGCACATTATTCTATTCAATAGTTTCTTTGTCTTCAATCGTTTATTGATCACGATTATTTCTATGCTAAAAACGTTCTAAGTGTTAATCTTACAAATTTGGTATGCCATGGAAATTCACTTTATGTATGTCTTCGACGAAATGATAATCCGTATAATCAAAAATAAATGAAGCCATAACTTAAGTTATCTTTCTTGTATATTTCATAACAGAAAACGAGCTTAAAACTTTACTACTCAGCTTAAATTTTCAGGAGATAATTCCTTAAAACCTAAGTTCTTTGAAACCGTTAATCGACTTTCCATGTTCGACCTAATCCTCTTGAAAGTTCATAAGTCAACGGGGAATCAATAAATCCGCATATTCTGAGGTAGTGAGATCAGCCTTTTTCCTTCACAAAGAGATTGGCAGCGTTTGCAATTTCTCCCACAAGCTAGCTAGCCGACTCATCAGGATTTAAATCTGCCTCTACATAAAACCTTTTAGCTACAAACTAAGCTGATATATTTACATAGTAATTGTATCTTCTTAGTTTTGGCAAAATATTAATTTTCTTTTGTTTTTTTTTATGAGTATATTGGAATGCAATCATAAAAACTGTTCATCAAAACATAATAGTTAAAAGAACATGCGAGAGATTTTGCGTGAGTTTTTTTTGTATTGAAAAATTACTATGTACATAATTAATTAATGCTTGAATAAGTTCTTAACCAACCTCATCATTAATTAGTGCCAACCTCGTAACTGCGTGTTGAATCTCTATGTACTTAACTACGCATTACCACCGTAATACCATTTATTTTCTTTTAAATGATCTACAGGTATATTTTACTGATATCTTATTTACTCAGGCAGCTCAAACAGCAAAATATATGTACATGTTTACTTATGTAAATGGGAGTGTATCAACAAAAAGAGCTGAAGCAATATAGGAATATGATTTATATGTTTACGTATCGATTTCACGCTTGCTTGAAGTAAATAACTTACTACAGATAAATAATATTACATAAGCGCCTAACTTAACGTGTTTACAATATGATGCCTGCCTAAATATATAAAAAGTTCCGCAGATATTGGTAAGATCCCCAAAACTAGAACTTTTATGGTTTCTTTCTATTATAATATTCCATATCACAAAGTTTATCCAACAGAAAAGATTTTAAGCTTCTTATAAGGTATATTGTCCTACTTAGAGACGAAACAATTCCTTGAATAGAATATGAAAAGTCGATTGCCTAAGGCGTTCTTGAAGCTAATATCAAGTTGTAAACTCTTATGTTCCCTCTAGTTTTAAATCCAAAATTCATGCATGCATTATCGTAAACAGGTGCAACTCACATACCTATATTACATGCATAGCTTATAGGAGGATAAGATAATACTGTTCACAAGATTATCAGTATGTAACAATCCTGATATCACTTATCATGTTCCACAGTCTTATTAGAACAATACACCCGGACTGCTGACACTTTGTATTAATTATAATTAGTGGAACAATATGTGCTGCTAGCCATTAATTAGTAAACTGACACTATACTATGTTGTTGATACAATACGTACTATTAACGCACTATCATTACTGATGTGTACACCGTGATGATAGTTAGATAATAGTTTAATTGTATTTATAGTACAATCAAGGTGATTAGGATAATTTAGTAGCAATAACCGATGATTTTCGATAATTTATTGAAATGTTAATTGTGTGTAAAGTGCCCATGTTGTTTGAAAATAAGCTGCATCGGTACATGATAATATACATAGTCAAAGTTAGGCCAGAGATAAACAGTTTAACTGCGACATTTTAAAGTATTTTTAAATCCTTCACGCATTAGTTATTTTCGTATTTAAAACTTGCCACCAATGTTAGATAGTTGTATCGTCGCAGGTCTATAAATAGCAGTAGGTATAATTTAGTCCCAGCAGAAATAGTTCCGTAACTTAATTTAGGAGTTCTGTACTTTAGATATTGAACACTAATAGCTGTGGCTTCACCGCCATTCTGTAATAATATTTTATGAAAGTTAAAATTACCGCTTCGGGAAAATAAGTTTCCTTGACGTTTTTGTTGGCAGTTGTTAAAAGTTTCTAGTTGATCAATAATGAGATTCAAGACCGAAGTTGTAAGGAAAATTTGTTGTTACAATGTTAAAAATGAAAGTAGTCTTCTTTTCAAGCAGTGCCATTATTCTAAGAATAGGTAAAGGTTAAAATATCTCATGCAAAAGTATTCGTACAGTTTTCACATAAGTTTTTGATAAAAAATACAATATACCTACAAAGATTTTTATATCTTGACTTCACTCAATTCATGTTTTATCGGCAATCCATCGCTCCACATCAGTGCTGTTCATGTCGAAAATATCCTTTTAGAATAACCGAATGGGTACCTAAAAACCGAACAAAACAAATTCCAATACTGGTTAGCTAATAAAAATAACAAATGTCTATCTGTAGGAAATAATAAATCACATAGCAAAAAAAGGGCTTGCGAGATTATGCGAATTTACGTATTGAATATTCAGCCGAGGGCACTTTCGCAATCATGACGGAATTGTGGAAATACAGAGCACATTTTCCGAACCGAGCGATCAAGATACGTATATTATAAAAAAATCTAAATACCTACTTGCATTGTTCGCGGTTACTAGCTTTTGTTAAAGGTAACTTCTATGATTTTCTGTTGTACCCGTACTTTACAGGCTTCCAATACGGCCGAGTATCGGTAATTGATATTGGCCGGTCGATACCTACGTGTGGGTATCATAAGGATTTAATTTTCTTTTGGGCTTTAAGCCTTGTCGACGCGCCATTGTTCAGACTTTCAACGTTATATTGATATAAGTACAATATCCAGAATATTTTGAATGTCAAGAAATATATTATTCGTTTACGGGCCGTGTATGAACAGTATTTTAGCCGTCAGTTTGCGTAAAATGTTAGTAACAGATTTTCAGCCAACGTTAACCACTAAAATATGTAGTTCGTAGCCTATACCTATGACTGTAGAATATCGATTACCATTGCAATTATTTTATATTCAAAAGAAATACCTTTTTATATTTTGGTTTTATACACATTAGGTACTTTGTGTATTTGGATGGAGCTGATTCTAAAAATATTAAATCTAATCCCGGCCTTAGCGAACCTGAAACATAATAAGTAATATAAAGCTTATTTATGGCTTCCGTAACTCCAAGAAGATTGAGTTCCAAAAAGATTAGATATTAAAATGATGGCGGATCCATTTCTATCAAAATAAGCTTCCCAGTAGGGGTGTCAAACATTAATGGTAAGGTAAATAGACGTGACAGGCATTTACAGGCGATATTTCATGGTGTTAAAGGTACTTACCTGAATTTTGATCAACATTTTTTTATAAGGTTAAATGATGGAAAACCAAGACGAATTCCTAAAGCGTATTTTTTGTAATTTTTATATCTCTATTTTTATTTTCACTTCAGGATCCAAATTGTAGACAAAAACCGTCTAGAAAACTAGCTTGTTAATAAAATCCCAAGTCTAAAAGTCGACTTATTAAACCAGCAAATAAAATAAACACTATATTACAAGCATTTAAAATAAGGTCTCAATATCTAAGCTAATATTTTTTATCAGCGAAATCTCTCCGCTTCTGGTCGACCGCCATAAGTTTCCTTCTTCAAATCAGATAATATTGGATTAAAATGTGCCGAACAAATACAAAGTGCGGCGGTAAAATGATTTTCCTTTTCGTGCCATCTTCCTTTTGTACCCTACGGTTTGTGTTTAACGTAATTTCACTTGATTTCTAACCTTTTTCTTAAAAGAATTCACTTCATTTTACTTTCACTTTGTTACTTGTACCACTTTGTGAGTACAAGTTTTCTTTTGATTACGGGGTTGGCGCCCCTGGCGTAGGCTATTATTGTTTTACAGTAACATTGTGTGTTTAATTATACTCCCATTTGCTTAATATTTATGTTAGGGCCTTGTCTTACAGAACACACAATGTAAGGCCTTATTTATATAACACACATTTTCACATTGTATTACGATGTTTTGTTTTCAAGCGCTTTGAGAATTACGTACTTTTAATGTTTTGCAGATTGTTGGTGAATAACTATATGTTCTGTGGCTTTTTCCACGCAGTGTAAATTGTTTTACATCAAAATAAAATGATTATTGGTCGATGATACCCAGAACCACATTAAAGCGGTTTTTCTTTGGAATTTCAGAGCGAAAATCAAATAATTTTCAACAAATATTTTTTGGTAATGGAATTCCAAAGAAAAGGCGCTTTAATGTATCGTTCATATAAACACATATGTAGTTTAAATATGCGTGATATATCATACAGAAGAAATTCCATTTCTTATATTCCCGAACGACGTTTGAACCCTTGACTTGCCCCGTCACGGGTGAACTACGTTGGTTTCAGTTCAATAAAGATGTGATTCGTGCAAATATTAGAAATAAGATTTTATATACATATGTACGGTAATGCGAAAGGATCTGAAAGTTTCAATTTAATTCTTATAACTTTATAAAGTTGAAGATTATTTACATTTTCTTAAAAAAAAAAACAACGAATATAAAAAGTCCTTGAGAACCATAATTGTGAACCGTGAACTTATAAAAAGGTTTATTGACAATTTGCACTGAGTGTACTTAGATAGTGCTAGTATCCTCGTTGGTTGAGATTTATCCCTTGACTTACACTCCAAATAACCAGTTAATATTAATTTATAAATATTCTAGATATTAAGGTCTTACCAGAGGCACAAAATCAGCCAGGCATTAAGACTATGTTCGCCGAATCTCGTTTTCAACCTCGTTGGCTTTGGTTAATCCTTCCAAATAAAGCCTACGAAGACAACTGAAGCTTACTTAGTGGCATTCAACGCTTTTATTCTTTATACTTAATTGATATAATATACTCATTTACACACATTAAGAAAAAACTCACGAGGTTCTTTTTTTTTACTGCAACTGATGTACAAACAATTGTTTCCTAGATTCGTTTTGAATGTTGTTTTAATTTATTTGTGTATCAAAGTACAAACAGCATTGCAATTACATATCTCGTAACAAGCTAAGTCATATTGTCTTTATATTTCTGTTTTGACGAGATTCTCACTAAGGTATATATTTTTTGGGTTTGCACAAAGCAGCAAACCCTAGTTCTGTATTCCTTCAATAAACATTCTGAATTTCATCACCCAGGTGGCGTGGATCCGCGCCGATGACCAGACTATCCTAACTCTTCACAATCGCCTGGTGACGCACAGCTCCCGGTATGCCGTCATCAACGACTCGCCCAGGTCCTGGCAGCTGCACATACGACCCCTGAAGGTGGAAGACAGGGGCTGCTATATGTGCCAGATTAACACCAGCACTATGAAGAAGCAGATTGGATGCGTTGATGTTTTAGGTAAGCTAAATTATTCAATGAAGCAAACTTCAAGGTTTGAAGTATCGTGAGTTGTGATTCAGGTATTAAATATCTTTAAAGAGGTTTGTTGAGATTATGGTTAATATTAAACTTTGTCCGTACGTAACAATTTAGTCGTAAGTGGTCACGGTTTACAAATAGTCGACGGCTCAGATCGATTCAAGTATTTATTAAACAGTGTGGGATTTCTCAGTAGCAGCCTGAAACAGGGCATTGTGCTTGATCCATAGCAATAAAATTTTTCGGGGGTCGGCTATTAGGTAGAACTAAAGAGGTACACATGTGTGTTTTTAAAGATTGTCTTAAAAAGATGCTTTAATAAAACCAGTCGCTCGGACCACTACTGCTGATCCAAGTAAAACTTGCACAATATAAAACAAGCTATTACTAAAAATAGCTTTAAAAATTAGAACTAAACTACTACTAAACTAACCCAATTTCTTAAACTGCACTAAAACAGAAACTTTTCAAATAAAGTGGTGCCACAAAATTATATGACATACTGTTTGTCCAACCACTTGTTTTTATATGTTTTTGCTACTCTAGTGGAAAAAATTCTAGTATTTTTCCTGAGGAAAACAGTATTGGAGAAAAATGTGAGCTTTGAATGGCGTCTGGTCAGCCATTAGGCGGCCGTTCGTTATAACATAACAGCGATACGTTCTCAGAAATATTTACCCCGAAAAGAAGAACTGAAATAAGCGGTAAATGTGAAAGATAATGTTATGTTAGCAGTTCTAAAGCAGATTGGTTATTTTTAAATGTCATCGTGGCTTGAATTCGTTCTTTTATGAAGTTTTATGATGACAATAGTAACAATAATTATGTCTTCTTCAGCGAGACTATTTTTAAATTGCTTTTTCTAGCACATAATAACATAATAGCAAAATGCTGCAAAAATCCCATTTCACTCCACTAACTGAAACAACTTTTTTCTCAGTACTTATTCTTTGGAAGGATTACAAAGACGTGATATGAAATCCAAAGAAAGTACCTCACAGTCACATTCACGTAAAATGAAATTTCTAACAACAAGAGGTAAGTTTACTGAGAACCTCAATTTGTCATAAAAATAAATTTTACAGCACAGAGCTTCAATTTCTCACAAACACTTGGAAGTAAATTAATTGTACGCAAGAGACAAAAACATGATGATATTTTTAAGTTTCACACGAGCAGAATAGCAGAAACAGAGGGAACTATTCTGAAATTAAAGTTAGAACATCTATTGCACAAAGTGCGCAGAACAAATTATGCACCGTCGCTGCGCTTTCTTAAATTGTTTTTGTTTTCTGTTCCTTTCTTTCTCGCCTGGTCGTTTGTGCTGTTCATTTGTAGTTGCTCGTTTCGTGGCTTTCACCTAAAAAGAGTTCCCGCAAAAAGGCTACATAATAAGATTTCTTCGGAAGCGATAACAATTATTGTTCCTGTCGTATAGCTTTAAATCGTATTGATGTATGTTTTGGTTCCTCGTGCGAGAGCTGTCTTTTCATTCAAACTTCCTCGTTTTTGTCCGAAGTTTCCATGTGATTTCAGAACTCGTAAATGTTTTTTCTCGTGTAGTTATATCTGTAGAAAAGATACCTACTACATTTTATTGGAAGACAGTACGAGCTTGTAACTCAATCATCTAGCAGGTTTTCCTGAGATACCCAAGAAAAACTTGCTTGAAAACCTTCAGTCATACAGGTATTTTTGCTTGTCTAGCCAAATCCGCGTAAAAATGCTCATGGAAGATTGGAAAAGCTAAATTCTGGGATTTGTGGCAGACGTCTAAACGGTAGACAAGAGAAAATCGTTGAAACTTCCCGAACAACGCACAAGTTGGTACACCTTGATGTAGTTCCCATACGTGATAACAAATCACTTTATATCTATTGTTTTAGAAACTCAAATATACCCTTTGTTCAGCTGAATATTTACGAGGTGGAGTGCCGTTGTGGGTTTATCTGTTATAGCTAGGCGTAACACTAGGTAAAGCCTTTACGGTATGTGACAACTGTAGGTCGGTTTTTTTCTTTTAAATAAATGATTTCCAAAGGTCTGTTTTATTCTAAATCACTCTGATGCCACATTCCATTAAAAGGACATTTAAATAAAGCTCCAATGCCTAGCGTTTCAGGCAGGATCAATCCATACATTAAGCGCTTGAAGCGGGGCTTTACTCCAAATATTTGGGGCCTAAAAATAGTAAAATCGAAACGAATAGTTAAAATAAAAACGAGGAGATAGCTGTTCGGAACGCTTGAATGTTCCCTGAGGGTTGTCAGCGGCCCAGCACGTAGGCTAATAGCGTGCCCCCACGTCGCGTCGCCTGCATCGACTGTTTTGTTCAGTTGTTCCCAGGACTAGTGATTTACAGTTCGCACATTTTGTTCGTGAGCGGATTGGGGTCAATAGTACAAGTTTCTGGGGCTTGATCGACGGTCCGCGTTTTGTTTACGAATTTTAGACAATACTTGTTTTGGAGTATGGAATTTGTTTTCTTTTACTTTTTATTTTCTGTGGTTGGTGAGTGCTCTTGTTTTCGGTTGTTTTTTGTTTTATTTGCTTTCCATGTTTTCGTGCTGAGTAATAAAGTTTATAACAAGGATCAGTACTATCATAGTCCGTATAAATACCTTTTATTAGCCATATAGATGACAAATTGAGGGTACTATACAATAAGCCAAGCGATTCCGTTTGAGCTCCAGCTTTCAAGCACAGAAAAACATGTTTTTCTTCAACTTTGTTATTGAACGATGTTCTCAAAATATTTTCCGTTCACCGCAAAACCAGAGCGAAGCTGGGATATTATCAAAACTTGTTTATACCGGTCGCTTTAATACACGAACGTCAACTAAAGTTCGCCCGTTTGCACAGTGAGTTAACACGCGAAATTATGTTCAATAATCCTCTATCAAAGTCACATACTTAGTATGTAAGTGCTATAGTATAATGTTAAGTTCATAAAGGCGATAGTGACGTACGTGGCTTGCCGAAGTTTACTGAGACGTGACTATTACGTATAAATGAATATATTATGTTGATATACGTATAAGTTTCTCTCGCGATAAGTCTGTGTATGATTTCCGAAAGTATTATAGCGGTGTCTGTTGTTTCGTGTGTAAGTTTGTGACGTCCTGTAGGATTGAACCCAAAACAAAAATGTGAAAGGTTGCCAAGTTCGATAATATGGGAATGCTTCGCCTATAAAAGAAGTGAGATCTGAATAAGTACCAAGTTCCATATACATACCTCAGTTAAAAATAGTTACTTTTTAATGATGTTACTCGGCAAGTTTTCACACACCTTGTTATAAACCTACTAAACGCAATGAATCAAGTATTTAATTTTCTATTAAAACTTGCCAAGTAAAATCATTAAAAAGTAACTATTTTTAACTGAGGTATGTATATGGAACTTGGTACTTATTCAGATCTCACTTCTTTTATAGGCGAAGCATTCCCATATTATCGAACTTGGCAACCTTTCACATTTTTGTTTTGGGTGGGATTTCATTTATTTTTGTAAGGTTGTTTATTTTATTTTTTTCTTATGATTAAGTTAGTTAAGGAAATGTCTCATTTATACTATCTTTCAGATTTTTGAATATGCACTATGCTTCTTACAAAGAAATGAACTAGATTAACAAAATGGACTAGATTTACCAACTGACTGACATGACATGTTATCATATATTATGTTCGTGGATCAAAGTTACACATTCGTTATTTTCGAAAGTGACTCACACTTGGTCGTTTTCAGATTTTTACTTTACTTTGACTAAATACAGACCTTTGTAACGAATTTCAGATCGGTACGACCATTCGAAGATATATTATATAAATATAGATAAATTTAGTTCGTTTTAGTTCCTTAGGGGTATAAATTTAAAACGGGTATCACCTTCATTATTTTGAAACCGACTCACACTTGGCCATTTTCAGATTTTTCCCTTTACCTTGACATAAAGACCTACCTCCATGCCAAATTTCAAGTCAATACGACCATTGGAAGTGGTCTAGGTTTTTGATGAGTGAGTCAGTCAGTGAGTGTATAGTAAAAATAGCGATTTTCTGACGTCAATATCTCAAGACCTATAATAGGTATATTAATGAAATTTTGTATTTTAGATAAGTGAGGGGGTCTCAACAGATACCAGAAATTTGATATGCGTAAATAAAATAGATTTTGAGTTATAGGGGGGTCGAATTTGGCCCGAAATGGTTCGTGTAATATAACCCACGTCCGGTGTGTCGCTTTTTTTGCTCGAACTTGGCGGACACACTGCCGTGTGTCTAGATATGAATAAAATATCCACATGCTTATACTTATACAATTTGTTATAAAAAATGTAATTCTAAAATATTTTTGTGAGTGGCAAACGTGAAATTCTCTTTATATAAAATTTTCCCACATTATCTTTAAGATACCTAACACAAATATACTAAAAGCCAAAACTTTTAAAATATCTCGAGTATAAGACCTTTCCATATATCAAGTAGATGATGTAGAATATTACTCGGCAGGAATATTCTGAACCTAAACTACTTTTCCTAATTTACGAGATATTATCCTCGAGTTCGCAGATAAGTAAATAACGAAGGTACCTTTTGTATAAAGTAAGCTTTTTTCTTAGTTTTTTGCTTAATTTATAGACACAAGGATTCTTTTTTCAAAGTTAGTTTAAATAAATTCGGATATTATGTCTGAAAGTATATTTGTTATTTTGAAAAAAAAAAGAATAAGTAATTATAAAAATGTTTTATTTTGGTACATTTTGTGACTTCATAAAGATATTTATTGTGCTGCAAATCGACTAGGTATTGGGGTACCGGATCTTTTGTGTTGTTGTCAGCTGTCAATTTTCAGAGGAAAATAACATCTTTGTATTACTGCCAACCGCACCAAAAAACGGCCACACCATTATAATTAAAAAAAATCGAAATCTTAAAAAATACAGATTTAAAATCATGATCGGTTAATTGTTTTCAGCTAATGTATTTTAATGGCCGACAACATCATGGAAGTTTCAAATTGTAAATAAAAGGTTTTACCGCACACATCGCTTTAATTAATTTAAATCGTTTCATAATAACCTGTGTTGTGAGTGCGTGACTACATACATACACACATTACAGATACTTACATAATGGGTTGATACATATGACACACGAGAATGGAAAACTTTGAAATGTTTGATTATCATTATCACCATCATAGGTAATGTGATACAATAAGTGGAATTGATTTGATTATATTATTTTTCTATAGTGTTTTATCACATTCAAATTATAACAACCTCATCCCACGTTCCAAGTTTAGAACAAACAGTTTCTAAATGAAGAAATGGGCTTATTTAAAGTCTGACGGCCTTATGGAGGGGACATAGGTACTTGAGCAAACAGCTGCTCGACAAGTTAGGCAGAAAAGTGTAGGAGACTGATAAGGTGACATAATTTGGCAACTTTGATACCGCCCTATTTATCAGGAAAGCAAGGTTTTTTTTCCCTCGATACGGAACTTCATATTTATTCACTTCCTCTACATTAAATTTTCTACGAGAACATCAAATCCCTTATCCTTTTCTTCATGCTCATGGGAATCACAACATGATGGAACCTGCTTCCGTTCGGTTCAACTTTTTATAAGAAAAACTGGCGAAATAAAGTTGGGCATTATTTTACTTTCATAATTTATTCTCTTTTCCTACTGAAATAACAAACCTTTGTATTAAGATTACGTTTCTAAAAAGATTGCTCTAAGTACCTTTTTTTATTACAATTAATCGTCCAGACTTTTCCTAGTAGTAAAAATATTTAATTACTCATTTTTATTTTACTGGTTTGACAATAGGTAACTATTTACCTACTTATGATTTTTTGTTGCAATTTCATATCAGACCATGCTAAACGAAAGATAACTAATTCCAATAAACGTTAATCAAATAGTCATCATTTTATCTACATCATACACTTTTAGTGAACTACGAATTAGTTCACTTTTGCGTAACATCATTTGTTTTCACAGAAAGGATAGCACAACATCAAAACTAATAATAGAGTCAGTAATTAGAGCACTTATGCGGATTTTGGGCTGCTACCGAGAATATCATAATCCTCAAACCATGAAACACTGTTTGATTTAGGAATTGAACATTCCAACATTCACAATTGTGATAGTCATGTATGGATTCCCTTTGTTAATGTTATTCCGAAATTAATTTTCCAATTTTGTTCCCCAGTGCCTCCAAATATCGTGGATGAAGGTACGAGCGGGGATCTGGTTTCCCGGGAAGGTCAGGACGTCAGCCTTTCGTGCAAAGCTGAAGGTAGACCTCTCCCAAGAATTCTATGGCGAAGAGAAGATGGAGCCAACATACAGTTGAGGAATGAAGCTGGAGAGCTTCGGAAAGGTAAGCCAAGTTTTTCGTGCTTATAACATCACAATTTTAACTTTAATGCTTAAAAGTTTTTGGGATAATGACCAGAATTTAACTTCAATGTGTCAAAAATAGGGTACGTAAGGTTTTTCTATATGAAAGAAAATGTTATCATAACAAGTCTTTATAAGCCTAAAGCTTTATAAAATACGACGTTAAAGCCCAAGATCTGAATGAAACCCTTAAAGTTACGTAAAACTTCGTTCTAGATCTTCTATATTTATGTGACCTTTGGGAGAAAATATCAACAAAAACAAGATTTTCGAGTTCACGGAAATAAAGTAAGTGAACTCGATGTAATATTAGAAGTATTATCGTGATGTATTATTGAAAGTGTCCTTCGAGGATTTTCCTTAAAAAGTATTAGATTTTCCGGCTTTATGATGCGGAGGAAAATTGATTAATTTTTTGTCGAGTCTTTTGATACGAAATCATACTTTTTTCTTTGAACTGGATATAATATGCTAGCTAGTCCTGTACCTAATATTAAACAATCTTAAATGTATATGCTTTGTAATAACTAACAAGCAATTATGAAGTCTGTAAGGTATGTAAAAATGAGAAAGGAAAGTATGTATTTGTTTTCTGTCTGTCGACACCTGAAAAGAGCCTGGCGTTCTCTTATTCATCCAAATATAGGTACCAGAATTCTTAGAGGTATCTTAAGAACTTAGCACATTGCACTTACACCGTAATAAATATGTAGTAACACGCCCCTAATTCCTTTCCCAAGCCATATACTCAGCTTCCTTTTTGCAGTTCATTTTAATGGGTTAGTTTCTACCTAACGATGGGAAGGCTTTTGTGCAGAAAAGCTTAAGAAGACTGATTGCAGCTAAACGTCATCTAAAATTGTTATCTCTTGCTTTCGGTAGAATTTATTAGCACAATCCTCGGACGGTTGCTTTTAATTACCTATGCAGTAAAAAGGGTAATTTTATAAAAGAAAAGGAAATGACTTGGTGGGTTATTTTTTTAATCTCAATCTACAGAATCAAATTTCGTAACATTTGGTTGTTCACTTTACAAGATTTTGAACATTGACCTATATCATGCATAAAACCTATAAGGTACCTACAGATTTAAATCTATGATCAACCCAAATCAATGTACCCATTTCAGCACAGACTTGCTTTTGTACTCAAAATCTAGTAAGAATAGGTTATCCCTTGAACTAGTTTGCTCAAATTCACAGTTAGAATATTCCCCAGTCCTTATTGTGACAAAGACTACCTAGTTGAGTAAACGTGTTACGTACTACGCTTCGTAGAATCGATTCCTGCAAGGAGCTATGTAGATGTATGGCCTACAGAGAGTTGCTGCCCGTCTTCGTACCTACTCGAATATATGGACTTTGAATATACAAACGTACCTACTATCTTACTACTTCTGAAGGCGAGATTCCACCGGTGTGCGGTACTATATACCTCTAGCACTGTGAAGTACACAATGATGTTTCTTGAGCACTGTTTAAGCATTTGTTTTTCAAAACGAAAACAGCTTGCACAGAAACCTCTGCATCAAAATACAAAATTTAAAAAGCACACAAAAATTTAAGGCTTAATTACTCAGAAGGCGGCAGTGTTTTGCAGTAAAAACGCCATAAGACTAAATAAGACTGGTGGACGAGCCAGTTAACTGCAGTACTTCCAAACAAGTACACGATTGAAGCAATTAAGCTTGTTCCTACAAAAAAGTTTGTTAACTAGTTCTTTTTTTTTCTTTTTTTGTGAAGTCTTTAACTTGCTCGGATGAGGTAGATAGATACTCAATAAAGAATTCGAATTAGACTAGTTGTCCAACTTGTTGATTGAAAAAGGACTTTATTCAAATTCCTAGACATTGAGTTAGACTTATTTAAGTTTTAAATTGAATAAAAGCCTACAATTAGACGAAATTTAATTTAAATGTTTTAAGAAACCCCACTCGAAAAGTCTAGGGTAGACGATTCAAGTCATCTTTTTTAACCCCCGACGCAAAAACGACGGGGTGTTATAAGTTTGACGTGTCTGTGTGTGTATGTGTGTGTGTGTGTGTGTGTGTGTGTGTGTGTGTATGTGGCATCGTAGCTCCCAAACGGATGATCCGATTGTAATGCAGTTTTTTTTGTTTAAAAGGTATGTCAGTCGGGAGTGTTCTTAGCTATGTTTGGTGGAAATCGGTTCAGGTCTTCAAGGTCATCAGCTCGTTTGCTAGATGTGATAGGAATGTTACACGCTCAGTTTACTTGCAAGTATATGTGGGATCTGAAATTTGAAACTCTAATGTCTTTTGCAACCACTGAGCTGGTCTGCTGGTAGTGCACGAAGGTAGGAGACGTAACCCTGAACTGCCTTTTAGTAAACCCATCGAGTTTGGGCTCGTTGAACTTGTCTTGACGAGTTCTCTTCATGTTTCTGATTGACGAGAGCCTGATGCTGGAAATGGGATGTGGCAGACGAAACCCTGGAATGCCGGAATGAAACGGATAAACCGATTTATATTTTTGCTGGAAATCTAGAATGTCCAAAGGTTAATCTTTATTGTTTCTCAATCTGTGCAATTCTCCCAGAGCCAGTTTGTCACGAGGATCGTTAAACAGCTTCCTTTGGCCGAGATCGCATATAGCGGCCCATCTTAAGATTAAATAAATTAAATGCAAGAAGGAAACATTAAGGAGCTCCTTTAAAAAGCATGAAATAAAATTAAATTATAAATTTAAAAAAACCCCCGACCCAAAAAAAGTACGCAATAATTATGACAAAAGGTTAAAAACGCTAAGCCCTATAAAAAGCAAAAAATAACTTTTAACACTACGTAAACTAAATTTTGACGTGTCGGGGGACCGCTTTTTACCTTCATAAATACTTACATAAATCAAATGATACCTACCTAATTACAACATTCGTTTAAAAAAAAAACCCGTATCTAAAGAAATGAATTAGAGCGGTCCCCCGACACGACAAAATTTAGTTTACGTAGTGTTAAAAGTTATTTTTTGCTTTTTATAGGGCTTAGCGTTTTTAACCTTTTGTCATAATTATTGCGTACTTTTTTGGGTCGGGGGTTTTTTTTAGTATCACAATTCATGTTTGAATTTAATCCATGTACGAGTGCTTGTGTTAGAAGGCATTGACCGATGTAGGAAAACAAAGGAACGGTGCAAGTTTTGCGGTATTACTTCTAGACGTGAAGCCGCTAAGGGACTCTGGTGCAAGATCTAGACACACGGCAGTGTGTCCGCCAAGTTCGAGCAAAAAAAGCGACACACCGGCCGTGGGTTATATTACACGAACCATTTCGGGCCAAATTCGACCCCCCTATAACTCAAAATCTATTTTATTTACGCATATCAAATTTCTAGTATCTGTTGAGACCCCCTCACTTATCTAAAATACAAAATTTCATTAATGTACCTATTGTAGGTCTTGAGATATTGACGTCAGAAAATCGCTATTTTTACAATACACTCACTGACTGACTGACTGACTCACTCATCAAAAACCTAGACCACTTCCAATGGTCGTATTGACTTGAAATTTGGCATATAGGTAGGTCTTTATGTCAAGGTAAAGGGAAAAATCTGAAAATGGCCAAGTGTGAGTCGGTTTCAAAATTTTCAAAATAATGAAGGTGTATATTTATACATATAACTAAAACGAACTAAATTTATCTATATTTATATAATATATCTTCGAACGACGAATTAACGAATTACAAAGGTTTGTATTTAGTCAAAGTAAAGTAAAAATCTGAAAACGGCCAAGTGTGAGTCACTTTAGAAAATAACGAATGTGTAACTTTGATCCACGAACATAATATATGATAACATATCGTGTCAGTCAGTTGGTAAATCTAGTCCATTTAGTTCATTTCTTTGTAAGAAGCATAGTGCATATTCAAAAATCTGAAAGATAGTATAAATGAGACATTTCCTTAACTAACTTAATAATAAGAAAAAAATAAACAACCTTACAAAAATAAATGAAATCCCACCCAAAACAAAAATGTGAAAGACTGCCAAGTTCGATAATATGGGAATGCTTCGCCTATAAAAGAAGTGAGATCTGAATAAGTACCAAGTTCCATGCACATACCTCAGTTAAAAATAGTTACTTTTTAATGACGTTACTTGGCAAGTTTTAATATAAAATTAAATACTTGATTCATTGCGTTTAGTAGGTTTATAACAAGGTGTGTGAAAACTTGCCAAGTAACATCACTAAAAAGTAACTATTTTTAACTGAGGTATGTGCATGGAACTTGGTACTTATTCAGATCTCACTTCTTTTATAGGCGAAGCATTCCCATATTATCGAACTTGGCAGTCTTTCACATTTTTGTTTTGGGTGGGTCGATAACTTAACATATCTTTTTACGCGAATGTCAAAAAGGGTCATAGTTAGACTCCTTGAAACAGCGTCATATGCTTGTTAATTAACTGGTCTCCGAACACTTTTATGGGCGGTTTATATATGTATAAATAAAATCGAATATTCTGTGACAATATCCTAAAATTATGATAAGCGTAACAACTTCACCCTTAAGTTAAAACCGTGTAAAGATCCCCAAAATACAAGTCCCAAAGGTAGTTGAAAAAGATGAAATACAGGAAAATCGGAAGGGTTTTAATCTAAAGTAAGTATGAGATATCCCAGTGGGTATTCAAGGGGTTCTTCCAGCGAATAAAGGATGTTTCATTTTGTTAGGAAGTTTAGAAAATTAGGGAAATATGTTCTGAATAATGTTTTTCATGTTCATATTAGAAACAGTGTGCTTTTAGTTGTTTCTTATTTATCATATATCTTATATATTGTTTCTCATCAATTAGAATACAATATGATTTCCGGTTTCTCAGTAGATACCTTTCTTGATTTATCTTTAATATATTTATGTTTTAAAAATAAACTACTACCGAAAAGGTTAGCAGAAACCAATCATTAGTGTGACCAAGATATTTACATAGAAACTTGTAATTTAGAGACACGTTTAAATACGTTTACGTCTACTTAATAAGTTGTGTTTACTTCCCGTTAAAGTAAATACGGAAACACGACTATCTATGAATTATTCCGCAGATATTTAACTTGTTACTTTGAAATAAGTTTCAAACATATTTCACTGCTCCCCGTTACGAGTGGACGGAAGTTAAACTTTCTAAAGTGACCGATTTAAAGTTTTCGTTGACTGAACTTTTCATTTTATTAATGTTTGTCTTTGCCATGTTATATTTTATTGTACTGGGAGTTTGTCTTTTGTCTTTATATGGATCTTTTTGCTTTCTAAAAGATTGTCTCTCTTGCTCGATTTTCAGCTACCAGCCGTGCAACTCTTTCGTTCTTCAATATTCCTGTGTGAAATAGAAAAAGTTATTTTTTTAAACATTAATTTTGTTTTAATTTTAAATATTATTTATTTTAAAACTTAATAATAATTTTATAGAGCTAATGCCGTTAATCTAAGGCTTAATAACTTATTACTAATAGTATATCATATTTTCAAAAATATGCCACTGAAATTAAGTAGCCTACCTTCGGGCATGGATTTATAATTCTAAATTTGACCTATGTAAAGTTCAGTTTTTATCCAATATTAAGTTGCATAATTTATTATGGTCCATATCTGAGCTCTGAATGATATGAGTAGGTACAACCCCGTTTCAATTTGTAGCAGTAACGAACCGCATCTCTTTGTGTTTTTGCTACCTATTACCTACTTTAATTTTTCTTTGTCAGCACAGTCGGTGCCTCATTTCCTAAGATCGTGTGTTTTGTGGACTTTGTATGACTGTCAATAATATTTGTCACAAATTCAGTTTTTTTATTTTGTTTTTAAGTACATAATATATGTTCGGTAATTTTCGTTGAAGGTAATTTTTTTCAGATATTAGAGAAAAATAAACTGCTACAGTTGCATCACAACTCTCTGTATAACGCTTTGTGAAATCATCTTTTTGCCTTCGCTACTTATAAAGTGATAATTATCAAAGTTGCATCATGCAAGTAAATACGTAACCATAAAGAGTTTGTCAAAAATGTATTTATTTATGATTTAGTCGTATCCTGGTCTAAAAACTGGTCCTTCATTTATTTGATCACATTTATTTATTTAAGCGTTGGGAATCTTTAAAGTATTTTAAACAATAACATATACCTTTTGTTTGCAGTGGACATGTTCATGGGGCCTAGCCTGAACCTGTCCAAAGTGGAGCGTCGCCAAATGGGCGCGTATCTCTGCATCGCTTCCAACGACGTGCCTCCGTCCGTCAGCAAGAGAATAATGCTTAGCGTTACTTGTAAGTATTAAGCAGCTTCACTTGTATATAGGATGGAACCTTTTTTATGTTGGTGGGACATAATCAAATGATCAACCCTGTGGGTGCAGACTTACTGACTAATCATTAGATAATTTTATTTTTTAGTTAGTTACCTGATAAATACTCGATTTATACAAGATTCAAAAAGGCAATTTGCCTTTAAGAGTTTGCTCCAAGATGTATGTCAACCAGGGATATGCAGCGAAATTCCGAGAATACCTAACGTGTATCTCATATCCAATAACAATTTCTGAGTAGGGACGTTTTATGACAGGATCTTGTAAATTGAGTGATGAAATAATGTGCAAAGCCAGTACTTACTTTTTAAAACCATTTTGAAAACACTGCTTACGTTGGGCTATGATTGATAATACTCGCAAATTTTTGTTTCATAATCAGAGATAGTTTAGCTATTCATCGCTATAAACGCACTGAAAGCCCCCGAGTATAATGTGTAGCATATCGGTAAAAGTGATAAATTCTAAACACTATCGAGTTTTTCTGACTCGTTACTTTTCTGTAGAATGCAAAACAGGTGTTTTGCAAATTCGCAATCCAATAAACCAAATTTAAAGCTGCAATTCAGAAGTTTATTGTTTCAACAAATTTTATCAGACGCAAGAGAGAATTTCACAGGTTCTAAATAAACGCCTGTTAAATTCAGGCTGCCTTTTAGTTATCAATATCTACGTTTTATTTTGTATCCTCTAACTATAAATTCACTATTTACCTCGTTAGATCTCAGTTAGAGACAGTAGCGAAGCATAAAGGTGTTGACTGCGTTTATACTGCATGAGGTAAATGTTTTGGACTTTAATTATTGGCTGTTTTTTATTTCTAAAGCTACCAATCATGCCCTTTGAGGATAAATAATTTGACCGTCATCAGAAAATTGTGAAATTGGCCTCACACAGCAAATTAGTGGTATTCGATTGTTTACAACCTGATATGATATATACCTACTTAACTACTTACAAGCTTTTTCCAGCGGTTTCACCCACATCTTACAAAAACTGCTTCACGCACCCGGATGCAAAGTCTATAGAACCACTTTGTAAATGGGCTATCAAACCGAAACATTGTTTTGGCACCTAGTCCCTGAGATTAGCGCGTTCAAGCATTGAAACAACTACCTGTTTATAGGTCTTTATCATAATCTTTACCATATATTTTCAAACACAACTTTGTTCACAGTTCCGCCGTCAACTTTAGTGGCAACTAAAGTGATCGGCGTGCCCACAGGCTCGCAGGCCAGACTCGAGTGTTTCGTCGAAGCGTACCCTCAAGCCATCCACTACTGGCTGAAGAGCGGCGAGGAAATGATATTATCTGGGTAAGTCATGTTAAATATGTTAAGGTGACCAGGCTTAGTAATTCTGTAACACATAAGTGAATAAATAAACATGCAATCGCAAACATTAACAAAATATGTTTTTTAATAAATTAAAATAAACAAACATTAAAAACATAACATATTTAATTTTAACTTTGAAGACGATGTATGCATGATGTGTTCTCCTGTAATTGAAGGAGCACAAATCCATAAATAACTTTTTTATAAATACGCATGTAAGGTGTATCCTTTGTTGGAGTTCCTTTTGAATAAAATAAAATAAAAATGAAATAAAAAAATAATAAAATAAAATAAAAAACATGAAAAACATTTTATTGATGCTTGCGATTTTAGGTTTATTTGTAGGTTCAGGAAAAAATTTGTATCATTTTTGAACAGTGTATCTGTATTTTTTTGTCTAGAAATCAAAGTTAAAAATAAATAAACAAAATAGAACAATGAAGTGTATAAACGTATCCAAACAGACAAAGAAAAATGTTACAAATTCTCACAAAAGGGGCAACAGTTGCCATTATCAATCGTGCTAGTAAAACTCCCGTTAAAAGTATTAACGAATACCGACAAAGTTCTCGAACGTTCTTTTGCCATTATCTCTAGCCCCTTCGCCATCTGTTCTGGTTTTGCTCTAGAGCAGTAAAATTGGTAATGTGGAGCATTTTATTGGTCATTAACGTATCCTTGGTATGTTATATTTATTGGTTGCAAGCATGCAATTGTCTTCAATATGTATTAGCACATAAGTACTTGTAGGTTTATGGCACGACTCCGCGGAATTATAAAGATTAAGCGTTTTGAAACACAGTTTCTTAACTAATTATTTATGTCTGTATCCGTCCAATTAAAGGCTGTTTTAAACGATATTATCATTCGAAATATCCGTCTTATTTTACTCATAAATATTGTATTAAAACGTAAATCCCAACTAGTTTAAAATATCATTATTTTTGCGTAGTAATAACAAGCTGTTGCCACCATTTACTCTTGCATACAAAGTATAACCTCAGTTGACCCACTTTGGAAAATATAATAATGTTACTCATATTCGCATAAAGGTTTCGTTTCTACTTAGAACTTCATACTATTCGCATTTTGTATTGTATATTATCGCACCTAGAAATTGCACGTGTAGAAAATAATGATTTTATAAGTCGTGGTTATTATGAACGTGACATTGGAAAGCTCCTAATTAGCTCCATGGAAACTTGGTGATCAATACTCGTGCTAACTTAGTATAACACGAAACCTTTGACCTCAGCACTTAGATACCACGAAGCTAAGATATTACTATGATATCTGTAACCTCACTCAAAATTATAATCTATTTATAATCCTTGAATATTAAATCAAATTAATTAATATCTCTATCTCGCTGAGCGTTCGCGGAATTATTAAATTAGTTAAAACATCTTACGAAAGTAATTAGACAAATTAGTTCATTATTTTGCTTGATCATTACATTACTGAGTCGTTCTCGCATTTATGACATCGTAAATTCTGTAAGTATCTGCAGGCTATCTTTACATTGACCTCATAGCTAAAGTGCTTTCTTATTGTTGTTTACTTATCATTATTTTTAATGGACGTCGGGTCTTAAGCTTTGAGTACTTATGTAGTATATACTTAGGTACCTACATATGTATTATGTATCACTACTCGAGTACTTAAATATCGTGTATGTGACGTGAACTTTATACAAGAAAAACCGTTTTCTTATCGTTCGAGGGCTATTTTCTTTAACGTTAATTACGTATTTAAATACATAATGTAAGAAAACTATGGCCTTAATAACACATATTCTATTCGGCCGCGGATATATAACTTGGTTGAGAAGCGGCAATATTAATTATAGATAAGTACTATAAATGGACATGTAACAATAATTAAATCCCAAAAGTATTATCTACCATTTACATCGTAAGATAAATGAGGAATAAATCATATTGCGAGCACTACAAATAGTCTCTAATGAAGTAGGAAGTAATCTCCTACTCATTATTCGATTCGATGCCCGCTAATTACAATTACTATACGAATGTAATTACAAAGCGTTAATTAGTATGTATGTACTCCGTTCATAACTTGCCATGAAATATATTATGACGAATATCCTCTATTCTAGGAATTCATTCATTGTCAGCTTCAGCGTGAATATTAATATTATAATTCAGAGCTAGATTAATTCAAACACGTGAAATTGTGTTATTGTTGAAGTTCTTTTGTTCTTCATTATTATTTCCAGGAAAAAAATAACCTGTACCCACGCTATATTCTAGTACGACGGATAATTATGATTGTTTGGTTATCTGTGTGCTTTTTTTACGTGGCATCGTAGATCCCAAATATAAACTGTTTTACATGGAACTATTGCCTGTCTGGTCTCCTCATCCCAGTTACCTTGTCAACCAGATACCTCTTGTCAACACTGTTTGCCAGACTGACTGTCTTCTGACTAGCTGTATTGGTGTACCTACAAATAAGAGCTGGGACCTACCAATTTAGCAGGGCTTTCTTAAATGACCTGCTGTTATGTGATGTTCCTTAAAATAGCATTTTGTTTCAGTGGCAAACACGAGATATCCGAAGAGCGTGTGTCCCCATACCAGCTACGAACTATACTAATAGTATCGCAGTTTGACTCAGAAGATGTGGGGACTTATACATGCGTCGCTACCAACACTATGGGAAAGGCTGAAGGGACTTTACGGTTATATGGTAAGAATTTTTGAAGTTATTTTTGATACAGTATGGTAGAACAAGCTTGTTTTTTGAAACGAGCATTTATTCTCCTTTCGGAGTAAATAACATGTTCATTACAAATATCCTAAAAGAAGCTTTACTATATGCTTCGTGATAGCTATCATAGAATGGTGCTTTGTTCAACTCGGAAAATATTTATATTTAGCTAGAATACACTAAACTTTAAGCATATACACATTATTTATAGCATACGAGGGCTGCCTTTTAAGTTGTGTCGTTTGAAATAAATATAGACAATCTAATAGGTTATTACCATTTATTGTTTTTCAAAGAATTCTCCGCGATATTTAATGCACTTTTGCATGCGTTCAAACCAGTTTTTGAAACATTTATTCCATTCCGAAGTGGGGGTGTTCGAAATGGCCGATTTGTATGCGTCAACAGCTTCTTCAGGTGTGCTGAAACGTTGACCACGAAGATTTTGCTTTATTTTGGGGAATGTTAAAAAAATCGTTAGGGCTTAAGTCAGGGCTGTAAGGTGGATGATCCAGGATTTCAATATTTTGGGAACTCAAAAACATCTTTGTTTGGCGGGCGGTGTGCGAACTTGCATTGTCATGGTGCAGTATCATGCGACGTCTTGGGTTATTTTTTCTGAATTCGGTTATGACTTCTGGCAAACAAACACTGGTATACCAGTCAGCAGTAACCGTCTTGCGATCTTCTAATACAATTGTGGCGATGTGACCACCCTTCGCCACAAACGAGGCAATCATTTTTTTTTGAAGAGCTTCGTGAACGTACGACTTTGGTCGGTTTTGGCTCATTTTGGAAGACCCAGACAGTTGACTGTTGCTTGGAATCTGGATCGTAAGCATATATCCAAGATTCGGCACCACTGACTATGTCATAGACATGCTTTGACTCTCCTCTGTCGAATCGCTGCAGAGTTTTGCGGCACCAACTTACTCGAGCTGCTTTTTGTTCGTCGCTAAGCAAGTGAGGTATCCAACGAGAGATCAACTTTCTTACGCCAAGTTCTTCGTGTAGAATTTTCTGGATGGTGGTCCCTGAAATCCCCACGGATGCCTCTATTTCACGGTATGTTACATGTCGGTCTGCGAGAATTAGCTGCCGCACGGCGTCGATATTACCTTGCGTCATGGCGGTTTTTGGACGACCTTCACGTAGCTTGTCATTGAAGCAAGAGTGCCCACGTTGATATTCTAAATACCAGCGTTCTACAGTCCTAAGGCATGGTGCTGCATCACCAAACACAGAACTTATCTCTTCAAAGCACTGAAGTCGCGACAATCCCCTTTTAAAGTTATAGAAAATTATGGCGCGCAAATTTTCCTTCGACATTTCCATTTTTACAACTGACTCGTCACCTTTGAATAGACAATACAATAAAACTATTCGACCAATTTAAAAACATTCTTTTGTTTTCGAATTCTAAATTCAAAAAGATGTAAATGGCATATACATTTTTTTTAATAATCGAAGGAGGTTAGCAAACGACAGAACTTAAAAGGCAGCCTTACGTATACACTAAACTTTTCTTGACTCATCTTCTAGCAGACATTTCTAAACCTATTTCTGGGCCAAAGTTTAGTATTCTGGAAATTATAGATACGTGTTATAGACCATTGTATATAACTTTGTATTGTTTTATTTCAAATCCTCGTCAAAAGTGGGTTATTACCTACCAATCAGTTTATTTATACATAATCTGTGAATTTAGCAATAGGTACGTACTAGTCAGCAACTTTAAACCATCCACCGCAAGACTTTAGAAACGCGGTTTAGTTTTTCAAACGGAATTCCATCGCAAAAAGATTGCATGTTGCGCTGCAAACTAGCGAAGACTTTGTCCGTGTAGATTAGAAAAGAAGTTAACTTCTTTTAGTTTTCTATTTCAGAATGAAACTTAGTTTATAGAAAAATAAGTAACCGTTTTTATCATCGTTTAAAGCAAGGCAATAATAGTTAGCATTATATTAATGTAGGTACAGGAATGGTATTACTAAAGTTAGTCGGGACATTCTGTTTTAGGTTAAAGCCCAAGAATGGTCACAGATATTGTTAGTCTAATACAATCACTATATTTACTTACTATCTGTTAACGGATTACCTACGCAAACGCTAGAACGTAGAAGTTCCCATATTTTGATAGAAACATAACGTAACAGTTGCTCACTGTAGCAAATTATACCTAATTTATTTTTACTATTTTGTGTACAGAAATAAAAATAACAACAACGACGACGACGACTACAACGACAACTACAACTACTACAACGACTACAACTACAACTCCTGCGCCGACTACAACTGAACCGCCACCACGTAAGTCTACAGATTTATCACGCAATCAAACATTATTTCTTTTGTTTCTTTCTTTGTTTTGCATATTACATTTACAGTATCATTCAAATCCAATTTATGGTAGATAAAAAACTATTATGTGTACCGGGTATTTATCCTACTTTAAACAATTTGTTTGTGGTTATACAGGATAATGAGCCTAGATATTTTTTTTGAGACTCAATGTTGAAACACTATGTGCTATCAACCGACTCTATTAAGCAAGTATTCGTAGAGACAATCAAATATAAAATGTCGAAGTTTGGCACGCACTATAAAAGTCTTTATTTTTTTAGCAATTCCAAAAAATATAGGTCAAAAAATAGGTCATATATTATGACATTGTTTGATATTACAAAGTAAGCTTAATAAAGAGCTCGGTTCTCTAACAGCGACCATTAATATTGAATTAAATATAAATCAAATGAATGAATAGATAAATGCTTAACTATCACATTGCAATTATCATTGAATATTTTCTTCGAGACAAAAATCCCAGCATTTATTTTTCATAAAGCTATAGAAAATCCACTAAGTAATGTATTTTTGTAATAACATCGTCAGAATTTATATACGTATTATTAGGTATTCGTCATTGCATGACCGCAGAATAAATGTATCCAATTCATTAAGCAATTTTAACCACTCAGTAATTTATTTATCTCACTACACAGACGTTATCATTAATCAAACTGTGTTTCAATTTTAATCATCATTGCGTTATCTGTCACAAAAAAATAATTTCATTATTATTTGTTAGTAAAATATCGTGTCCAAAAGAATACCACTCAGATACGTCATGATGAGAGAAAAATTATGATAATCCACTCAGATGTGCATTTATTTCTGTCACCGTACACAAATGGACGATTTTTCATAAATGTTGCTGACGTCATCGGAATGAATCGCGAAAAAATTTCATTTGTCATAATCCATTCAGTAATTTATGAGGCCGATAAGAAAAAACGAATGCTGCACCTAAAAGGCGAACTGCGAAACTTTTTTATTCGAATTGTGAGGCAGCTTCGGCAGGATTTTAAGCTCAAAAAGTGCAATTTGCAATAACTTGATAGAATATCTAGCTCCCATCCTTAACCTGATTTGCGAGACTTATGTACCAGGAGTAAATAAACAAAATCTATGTACAATTCTTATAAATTGTACATAATGTTTTTCTCTAGGAAACAGTTAACTTGTAAATAGTTTCAACCCCATGTTTCAACCTAACTCATATAAGAATACTTTTCAGGGTTCGTCGTGCCGCTCCAACCGGCTGAACAAAAGTTCTATACACCAGATGTCACAACATATGGTAAGTAGGATCCCTATTTATATCATAGTTTCCTCATAGAGAATATAAAATATCAATTTGTTATCGCTTTTGTGGTATATTCTTTTTCTCATTTCAGCTCAAATTAAAATGCCTAAACCGATCACACATATCTAGTTTTATCATGAGAACTATATTGGGTGATTAAATTAAATACAAGATCAACTTTTAAATACCAATTTAATTTATAGACACAATGCAGAACGTGATCGAGCAGTCCGTTCTGGACAACAACTGGCTACCGACTGCGGAATCAGCAGCTAACAGCCACTTACCAGCCTTCTCGCTCCCCACTCTTGCGCTGATCTCAGTGCTGCCATATCTAAAATATATTATCTTTAGTAGTTTTAATGCGTTCGTTCTAATTAGCAGGGATTTTCAAATTGTAACGAAAGGTGCAAGATGATAAGTTATGTTGCTAACACGGAGAATCAGTGTCAATTTAGTACGATAGAAATGTGTTTGCCACCAAGAAGTTAGTTACTAGTTTTGCTTGGATTTTTTTAATGCAAATTAATAAAGTATGTGATCATTTTGCATGCCACTGAATTGCGAAATAAATAATTCTTTGAGTATATTTTCATTCCATTTAAATCCTTCTTATCTAATTCAAACATGTCAGTATACGTTTTTGATATCAACTGTTTTCAATTCAGTGATGCCAAATGATCTTACCTTACGAAAATAAGTTTTTAAATAAACTTAACATTTCAATTGAAATCAACCCTGACTATGTAATATAATTAAAAACTAGTTAATCACTATGAAAATAATCCGAAGACATTAATTTAAAACTAAATAACGTGTAAGAGTATGTAAAAACGTTACATATGTAAATAGTTACCAAGTTATTAGTGTTTCGAAATTATTGTGATGGAATTATACATTAAAAGTATTTAAGTGTCAAAAGCCTACTCAAGAATGACTAATTTCACGTCTGACTTACCTTTCATTTAAGATCGAAATGCTGTTTTATTTGCATGTCCTAAATAAACTGAAAATATTGATATAGGTACTGGCCTTTTTTTAATGGGAACATTTATTCTGGAAAGGCAAAAAAAGTTTTGTTATTTCATAAAGTTAGTCGTAACTGTAAGTACGGGGGTGGTTTATGACTGTTTCCACGAGTACATTTTCGGGTAGGCTTGAGGTTAGTCTAATGTACAAATACAATAAATTAGTACGAGTATAGCGGTGTTTTGAACACAAGAACTGATGGAAAAAGTTTCGTTTTTTATGAATGTTTATGTTGTTAAGTTATCTTTTATAAAATAAAATGTGATTTTTGTGCCATATATTTATTAAGTGCGTATAAGTGGATTACTTTTTTCTTTCGTAATAATATGAAATAATGTTAAAAGGACAGATATAGCATGATTTAAGGAAATCATTATTAATTCTAATAGGAATTATGAAAAATTACAGAAGTTTTTCTCAAGTACTTCAGAATCTTGCCTTTTTAAGTTCGTTAGTTATTATAGTTATGAAATTATTTGCTCCGAAGCTATTTGTTTAAGCAACTTTAGATTTGTTTAAAAATGGCAGACTGACGAATTTTGTACGGTGTATTTGTATGTGAAAGGTATGTTATAAATTAGATGGCCTAACAAATAAAATTATTTACCATTTTCCACGTATAACAGAAGTTTAATAATCATACTAAAGCATATCAAATAAATGTATAAATAAATTGTAAATAGTAATAGGATAACAATTAGTAAGCAAGGGAAGTTTCTTAAAGTTTGCGAAACAAAGACAGCTGTCTTCGAATTTGTTTTAAAACCATTTAAATTCTTAGTGAGAAGTTCTGTTGTTTTTGCTTTCAGATGTTTATTTTTTTGGTTCTGTTCGTGATGGGAGCGAAGTTTGTGTCCACGTCCATACAATGCTTTGACCATGTCTTTGGCATAAATTAAATTTGAAAATTGACCCACATTGAGTTGGGAAGAAATTGCGAAAAATTAATATCTATTTAAGAAAACAATAGAGCTGTATAGTTTTCGTTGCCAAAATTTATGATGGTTACAGTAAAAAAATGTATTTTCCAATTCGCCTCGCGTTCATTGCTTACAATACTTTTAATAAAGAACTGTCAAAGTGAAATATCAAATATTATCTCGAATGATACAATATAATAAAATCTAAAGTAGCTTGGTCCCTGCGGGTCAAGTTTCAAATATAATTTGGGTCAATAGCAGCGGTCAAAAAAGGACAACACCCTTTATGCATATAAATGTTTATTACTATTTCGTGTTTCATAATATTACAGTAGAAATTGGGAATACAGAGCCTTTACGCGAAGGATAAATATATTGTAATGTGTGACATAAGCGATTTTCGAATTTAATTTTGGTTTGTAATTATTTACAGTAATATTCCTTAATTTGATTATAAATACGTCAATTTCGCAGTTGTGAACATCTATCTGACTGGATTTACAACAGTGCTTTTGCTTTATAAATCAGAAATCAAAAACCTATAATCATTTCACACATCGCCGATGTCAGCTCTAATATCCAGTAATGCGTTTGTGTTGGACTCGCTGATAATATTATTTCGTTGCCAAAAATGGATAATCTTCATAATTTTATTATTACAGTATAAAACCAGATATATAAGTTATGTGTATTTTGGTTTACTTAAGTAAATACTTATTCCTGTCTACTTGAATTGCTAAATTATTTTAATATAAGCGTTATTTAGTTTTAGGAAGAACGTTATGTACATAATTGCTGGTAAACTAGTCGTAATCGCTATATACTTAGTTAGGTATTGTTATAATAATAGACAACTGCCGCGGCATAATGTAAATAAATAAGAAATATCATTAAACGAACAATTTATAATTAACTTTGGTAGTTTCATTTTTAACGAAATTACATTTTGTTTGCATCCTTTATTGAGTTAAAATAAATATAGTTCGCGTACTCATTATACGCATTAAATCACAGCATACAACATAAAGTACAGTTCACTGAGAATTACCAAAATTACAAATTTACTTTTAATAAAAATTTCACAAACACACTTTTTACTGACAACTTATTCTTGAAAAATAAACATACATACATACATACAGACTTTCAGGCGGATTATACTCAAGTGCAAATAAGACATGAAATCACTGGAAAAGGTACTATTTACTTCAACAAACTAGATTAAGTATACTCCATAATACGCACAAATTAAATACACTAGAAATATGCAAAAGTTGCCACGCCGTAGCCACTCGCAGACACCTGCTACGAGCAATATCGCTACGAAAACTACGCCGCCGGGATTCTAGTCAATTCCATGCATATTTATATTTAGTTTTACCTATAGGGCGAAACTGGTTGGTTTGATATTAAGACTTTATAGGCTATTTTTAGTTAAAACCACTGGCTATTCACCAGTACTGTCATATGGACGAAAATAAAATGAAGAATGTTAAAAAATGTGTGCGTATTTTAATTTCTGAAATATCAATAGGAGTGTTGAGCCATGCAAAGCTTAAATGCATACATATTTTCTAGTGTTCTGTGCCAACATTTTTGATATAATGCTGAAAGAATCAGCTTGTAGTAAATCTCTGCTCCGTAAGCTTTTTTTAAATGACTAGTTGGAACTCAGTGCTGACTGACTTTTGGCATCGGTAGCCGTAAAAATATTTCCATAAAACATGAAAATGGAGCGTGAATTTATGGTGAAATAAAAAAGGTTTCTCCATAAAATACTATTAACAATGTAAGTGCATTAGTAAAGCGAGGAAAGGTTTTATTATTGCATAATATTTTAGAACATTCGTTAAGTTTGTGTGTGTAACTTTTACCCGTTAAAGCCTGCAGTTAATGAAATGTTTTCACAAACAATTTTCAGCGTCCTCTTAACTACCGTATTTATGTAAAATGAACAAGCAGTAAGGAGAAAGTAGGTGATATTTATTATAGTGTATAAATGAGGTATAACGTCAACTAACTTTATGTAAACAAAACATGACATTAACATAACTTTCTAAGCGACATGTAGACATGGGAAGACAACCCATATCTCATTATATATGGCATGTCACCACCATAACAGTCAGCAGTCTTTATAATGCTAATGTTAGGGCGGAAAACAATTAAAATGGTAATTTAATCTCGACGGAACATTAATAGCTGTTCATTAATTCGTTGATGCTAAAAATGTGACCAAAACTAACATCACCAACCTTATGATTTAACGAGTGCTTAGTTCAAAAATATTCTCTAGTAACATATAAAATTTTTCGCTCAAATATTTTCTAAGATGTTGAATAAATAACGACCTAATTAGAAACAGAAAATATTCGTTGAATGTTGAAAGTAAATGTGTAAATCAAAAACCAAGTCTATCAATATTTATTTTTATTCAAGAATCAGAAACTTTTCTTATATACTTACACAGAATAACGATTTCATCTTGTAACGATTTCAATCTCCATAATTCAGATATATTCATGTAGGTAAAGTAACATATTTTATTCAACCACGATTGTAACATAATATGTACATCTAAGATAAAGTAGTACATACTTCGAGTAGCCTTTACAGACTCTTTCAAAATGCCTACTACCTCTGGCTTATAGAAGAATAGTATTTAATCTACACAGAATTATATTATGATTATGGTACTGAAGAAATTCCATTGTTTTTTTGATAGTGGTCTGGTTCAATTATTTTCCATTTATCAAAGTAAACTATACAATGCCTTTATTATAATACCTTAAACATTTCCAGAAAAATGATGAAAACTTACTACGATACCATCAGTAATATATGTCTGAGTTACACATGGCGCAACGCGGCGTAAATGCGTAGCGCGCCTCGAGCAAACTTATTTAGGGTAACAGGCTAATCGCGGCAACTAACCAGCAGAGGTTCGGGGAATATGGTAGCGATTGCATTTGTAACAGCTTATGTGTGCTGCATGAGGGGAGGTTTAAAGTTTCACTGATAAAAACGACCTCGTTTCTTTAAATTCTGACTTGAATAGTGGAGAAATATGGCACTCAAATTGAGATCTGTTACATACCACAATGAAATACTAACCACCGCAAGAACAAAATATCCGTTAAAACAGATGCTACCAAAATAAATTTTAACATATTTGAGACCGATTTGTAAGCGAATGAGAAATTCAAGTGTTGCTGTGCCTACCTAACTCTTTCGAGTAAAATAAGCCGATGCAATTTTGATCGATAACGATAACTAAAGAGCTATCCAACTAAATGTACCTTTACCCGGCTAAAACATATCAACGTAATATAATAAAACAAGTTACAAATGTGTGCGTAGGTACTCGAGCTATGCAAATCGTTGGAGAGCATTATTAGCTAGCTAATATGATTAGCTGAGTAATCCTAGGAGCCGTATCTGACTAATTGTGTCAACAGTTGGTACATTGCTTGACGAGATGAATATGTTGTGAAGTAAGTATTGAGTTACATCTAGATATGAGGGTAGGTCGTCGTCATAAGAAAGATAAGAAGAGATACTTACCTGATATTACATTTATTTATACACTTAAAACTAATCTCATAGTATAGATACAGCTTAAAACATACAAAAAAAATTGGTGCTCATTGCTGTCACTCGGTGATGTACCCAAAAGGCTGGCAGCTTTGCCACTTGAATAGAATAACAATAATCGTTGTGCAAGATAGAAGCGAGCTTGATATTATGTCGAAGGCGCTTGGATATTATGTCATTGGTAAAGTATAAGAAATGTTTATTTGTTATTTTATGTTAATCTAGGATATATACTTTAATAGGTAGGTAGGTACACCACAATAAAAGAATCAGGTACCAATATTGTATTCCTCACAATGAGATATCAAACAATTCGATATTTACTGCTGCACGTAAGCATTATTATGTTACACAGCATATTACTTTGTGTAGAATATGAAGACAATTATAAAGGTCAAAATAAGTTTAAATGGCTAATCTTATCATTTGCATTGACCTTTAAAACTTTGCAATGTTTACCTAAATGTCAAAGAGCTCATTAAAGCTATGGTCACAATTTCTTTTAAATACTTAAATGTCCATAATTCGCATCAGAGATATTCCAAGAAGTCTATGTAAATCTATTAATCATTATTTTGTGAACAAACTTTTAAACGTCCAAACTAATACAAAAGTAAGTTAAATTAATTTATCGAATTGTTCACTAACTTTGTTGTAAAACTGTTTATCCTGATATACTCCAGTCCAGGAAAATATTGATAGGAATTATATAAATTAGGACTTCGATAGCTACATTTTATAAAATTAGAATGCACGTACCGGTAAGGAATATTTTAGTTTTACACATTACTACATAAGTATCAAAATTTTCACTGTGGGTACATTTTTATTCTTTAATGCCTAACTTAACTTTAAGCGTTGGAAAAAAATACGAAAAGTAAAATACAAAATTATACACATCACCTATCTCGGCACTTCATTCCAATTTTCAAACACAAAAATCTACGTACATAAATAAGTACATAAAATATGTACAGAACACACAGACATCATTATATCTAATCTCCAAGTTCTCAAGTACGAATACGGCTTCCAAATCTACTTTAGCACAAACTTAGATTAGCTCCTCACGATCCCAAATAGGGATTCTATTGATTGATCGTAACTTGAAGGATTGTTTAAACTTTTATCAGACCTCACACACGCTGGGATCACTGAGGAATAGTGTGGTTGAGATAAAGACTTCAATTTAAAACTTACTATAGAAATAGGTTTCATGTTCTCTTCTAGAATTTGTTAAAATATTATCTAAGCTACTGTGACCTATTTGTGGCTTGTGTAGGTATATTTACATATGACCTTTTTTTATTAACATAATATTTTTTAACGCATCCTCAAATCATAATTATAGGTTTTAATCAGACTTGAATCCGATTATACGAGATGTAGAAAACTGATATTCTTATATCGTTCTAATTTCTTATCGTCTCGGCCCTACTCATCTTCACTATTGATATATGTATTTGTTGATTATTAGTTTATGAAGATTTCTAATGACAAATTAATACACATAGATGAATCAACTAAAACTTAGTCACACTTATCTAACAGAGTTTAGAATTCCACGTCACGATCTCCATACATTTATCCGGAGTTACAAACATCGTCTCACGACAAGAACAAAGCTGTGATTTTATCTACCACATACCAAGAATGACTTCACGGAGTTCAGCTCAGCTTATAGTAGTTTTGTAAGTACTTTCGTGGAGATAGCCAAACTCCTTGACCTGTGAAAACTTGGTGATGAGTGGGAGTAAAGAATGATTTTGTTAAAGGAAGATAGAAAGTTCTAGAAGAAAAATTATAGCTTTGACTTGATCGCGTTATATCTGTAAAGAGAATTGACACACGTTATACATGGTGTGTCTTTCACAATCACATTAAATCCTATCGCATATACTTTTGATTTTCGATGGCGAATTGTAAAAAAATAACCTAATCCATTCAGTGGTTTAACCACAGGAGTCATTTTTCGTTTTTATAATTTACAACATCATGTGTAAAGCAGAGATAAAGTTAGGAGTATCGAATGTTTTGATCAGTTGACAGCTGTCAGTTTTCAAGGGAGATTTTCAGTTGTTTGTAATGGCTGACTTTTATATGATGTTCTAATTTTCGCACATTTTCATTCTATTTACTTTGTTTGAAAAAAATATATTTTTATTTTTACGTATTTTTCCTTTTTCTTTGCGTTAATCGACATATTTATATGACATTAACCAGTATATTAATGCATTTCATTTAATATGACTGTGAACGACATACCCGATATAACAATGGAATATGCATATAGCTTGGTTGTCCTATTTTCTATATCAATTCAAACTATGCCACTTTATAATTGAGAGAGATATCTGCTGAATTTACATACAATATTTACTAAGTAATTATTGAGTAAACATTTTGATAACCTAAGCACTCCAGCTAAGCACCTGAGTTTGGTTAATTAAGATTAGACATTTATGGAATTCAATAGTATTAAAGTTATATCAAATAATTATTAGAATTGTAATTTAATTTAAGTTAAATATACCTAGTTATATTATATTCGAATGCTCATGGATTAGCTTATATCAAAATTATGTACTTGGCAAATAATTTAATTTGTAAGTACCAATATTAATTCTAAAAATAGACACAGTAGATAAAAATAGACATAGTAATTTTGAAAAATCTCGAAAGAAATTAAATGAAAGCTTAGCAAAACCAAACAACCTTTGTTGAACGAATTTTCGAAAGTCACGCAAAGAATTAATCTAGTGACTTTGAATGAAACAAACCCCCGATTTTTCATCAGCCTAAATTAAAATAATTTAAAAGGCTTTAGAAACTTACCTACTGATTCTCAGTCATAAATTACTAGCCAGACCATTTTTTATGGTATTTAAATTTATATAATGGCGTCCGCGGTTTCAGACCTCGATATACTTTACGAGAATCGGGCTTGACTCGCTTTCAAGTTTGTTCTAGTGAAAATTAATTCTCTCCTTACATAACGCTTTTGTGTTAGATCTTTACCGTAATAAAGAATATCTTATTCGAACCGCCACAAAGCCAAAAGGATTTCTTGGGAAGCCAAGAAAATCATGTTATTAAGTAATTAACATATCCTACGGTTGCTTTGTTGGGAGCTTAAACAGAGGTGTACCTTTATATCTATTTATTTATCAGTTATCTTTACATCCCTTGTTATTTTGAGCTAGCCTTTAGCTAGCGGCTATAATTCTAGACTTCTGAGAACTTGTAATTAGAAACCGCGCCACGAATTGTACTAGGACCCCATACTTAACAGGAGGCTACTAGTTATCAAACGAGTAGGTACCGAGTATTCTAATTTTAAATCCAGTGACATTAACCCAGCTTAACTTTCATGTTTTTGTCGGTTAGACGGAGGTTATGCGTAATTCATTGGATTTGGGTAGCTGATTGAATGACAGCCGTGATGGACAGTGGGGTTTAAAGCGGGGCCTTGCACAATACAAACTGACGGAGTAGTCCAGACTCATCCCGCTGTTGGGATTAGGATGCCTCGCTTAATGATAGCGGTTTTCATATAAATGAACTTAGATTAAAATGTAACTTTCAGTAGTATTTTTACGTCACAGTTTTAACTCAAACCGTGGCATAAAACCACAGTAAGTCATCAGGAAAATAGGGAATAAGCAATACCTAAGCTATAGGTATAATAGATAAGCAATAATCGATAAAGCTTGGAAACATTTATCAATTGGCGAAGTTCTGAAAGTAGAACACAGAAGTGTTAAAACATAAAAAAATAATAGAGCCAAACAATCCTTCAAAAAGCATGAAACAGAATCCCTCTTGTATGCAATAAAACAAAATAACAAACCCATTTCTGTAACAAAATTTTCCAGTGTCACCTTTACACAACACAACAAAGTCACATTGCGACGGATTCATCGTCAATAATAACACAGGCCGGCCACAAAGGGGTTGTTAATTGTTATATTTTGTTGCGCGGGTTGAGGGCTCATTTATTTATTTACAAGCAAAGTGGTGGATATCACCAAATTTCATGCTGGCATATGAACATCTTCGGCAGTCGTTACGAGTGGTCAGAAACCAGTATGTCTAACACCCAGGGCCCCGATTCTCCTAAGTTACTAATGTCAAAATCGAATAGAAATCGAATCGCAATATGATCGTAATAGCAGTTTTAACCATATCGGGCATTCTGCTACTAATAAAAGACCAATCGTATTCGATTGACATTTGATTGGTGTGCGATTGGTCTGCTATTTTGATGATTTTGGTCTATACGGTATATTGCTGTACAATCATTTTGCAATCGTAAATCATTTGCAGACAAAATGATTCATTATTGAATGACAGAAAAGGATAAAAACGTTTATTTCAAAGAAAAAATAGCGGAATGCCACATACGCTTCAATCGTAATCGAGTCGGGATTGGATCTCAGTCGAATCGAGTCGAACGTCAATCGAAGGTCGCTTAAGTAAAATTAGGAGAATCGGGCCCCAGTCTTACGTAGTATTGGGTTGCCCGGGTTACTGGGTTGAGAAGGTCAGATGGGCAGCCGCTCCTTGTAAAACACTGGTACACAGCTACATCCAGTTAGACAGGGAGCTGATCCCAACATAGTTGAGCAAAAAGCTAGGCCAATGATGACCAACTGGGTTGAGGAGGTCAAGATAGGCAGTTGCTCCTTGTAAAACACTGGTACTCAGCTGCATCCATTTAGACTGGAAGCCGACCCCAACATAGTTAGGAAAAAGGCTAGGCCGATGATGAGCTTTTCGCAGCAAAGTCACAGATTCATCGTTAATTATTACACGTTCCTGCCACAAAGGGGTTGTTAATTGTTATATTTTGTAACACGGGTTGATGTCTGGCCGCGATCGTCATTTATTTATTTACAAGCCCGTGATGGGTGTCACCCAGTCTGATGCTGCGATGAATATTACAGGTTATGTTAGGGAGGGTAAGAAGTGCCACGAATGGTGAAGGGTTGGGTAACTGACTAATGGTACCTACTGCTCTGGTAGGTATGTGTCTGGACAGAGAATATGAAAATTTTGCTGTGTTAGGCAACTGTGTTCGTTGGTTTTGGAAGTACAGTTATTGTGCACGGGATTTTGGGTCTATGTAAGCCTTTTCAACCTATAAAATATACCTCTACTAGACAAAAAATATATTTAAAACGTATCTCTAAAAGGCAAGCAATACCTATTTGTAAAAGCATATAAATTATGGTTATATCTAATGATGTTATGAAAACAATGAGTTAAATCCTACTTTACTACATCGACGTGTGAAAGTAGCATGATAAGACAGTTAATTGAAACTTATTTCAGCTTACTATAACTTTAACCTAATATAAACATACGAGTGCCTATCCATAATATGACTTTTGGAATAGGATTTTAGATCAAAGTGACAAAAAAAACTTTTTCAATCAAATGTTCTTTAAACAATAAATAAGTTACTTATCCCGCATTTTAGAAAAAAATATTTAGCTTATTTTTATTTTTGATTTTGCTCGCTACTATACCAACTACCACAGCGCCTATTAGATTTTTTTTGTTTTACCGCCAATGATGGACATAATAATAATACTCTTATACCCGCCGCCATTCGCATTGCGTCAGATATATACATCGCGCCGCGATAATAATTCCCTATATGTTGAAAATTTGAGAATTCTCGTGTAGGTAATAAGTTGCTGCTGTGAGACATGGAGAACTTATAGTGTAGTGTCGATTTCACGAGTTTTAACTCCCTGGAACGAAGCATCTTCCCATCTCCCTGGTTAAGATTGGAGTCCCTAGATTTACAAGGTACGTGGGCTTTATTGCTGCAATTACCTAGTTGTAGTGGGAATTGGTGTCTCATGGAATCTCATCAATAGGAATTTAATATACGATTTTTGTTGAACGCCATATTGATTCCCCCGCATTCGATTTTCAATTTTTAAATTCGCGCCCCCTTTCATTTCTTTTTCGATAAGGCTATTTACACACCTCACCACTACACTTTAGGCAAATCAATATTGCGGTAAAAATATTACTCAACGGTTTATATTTCACAAGACAATGTATAACATATATCCGGGATATCCATTACTGTACCCCACCTTATTCTGCCTCGGTATGGTAGGTTACTACAGATTGGAAGTCAGACGTGAAGTGGCTTTGGCGACTTACCTGTTAAGAGTTCTGAGAGGTGACATAAAAAATTCGGGTCTTCTAACAGAGATAGGTTTTTGTGTACCGGACGAGTACGTGGGGCGGCGGCGCCGGCCGCGGCTGCTGGTGGTGCCGCGCGCGCGCACTAACTTACTGCAGCGGCGCGCACCGCTCACCCGCGCGCTGCGCACTCTCAACACGGTGGCTGACCACATCGACATATTTAACTGTACACTGAGCGAGTTCACAAGGGCCACTTACTGTGTAGTATGTAAGGATTAGTAGTTATTTTTTACTGTGTAGTTAAGATATAGTTAAGGAGATATTAATTGTAAGTAGGTACTAAGTCGCATTAGATTTAAGTCTGTAAAGGCATAGTAACTTGGAGATGAATAAATAAATAAATAAAGACATACCATAAGGAAAACTCACGAAACATAATTACAATAGTTTCTACACACCTGGTTGTTTCACTCACTCAATACGTATAGGGAAACGGGAAGTTCAGAAAAAATATGAAATGTTGCTAATGAGTTACGTTGAAGATGCGTGTTGAGGTTATTTCTTAGGTAGATAAGAATTTTCAGGAAAAGATGTTACTACAAAAATATTTGTGACGTCACTATTATACATATGTATATTCATTTTAGACAGCTAGGAATTTTCAATTAGGTGTCCAATTTCCAATCAGAATTTATCAACGTGTTTAAGTTCATAGAAATGTGACAAATAGACGAACACCGCCAAAAATAGCCAAGATAAAACAATCTATTTATTTAATATTCGAAAATAATAAACTTAAACTACAAAGATGTAAAACGTCGCTAAAAGACACATAAAATAATTTGAATAAAAGATATTTCTACTCGTTAAATATTATGAGAAGTGATAAACCTAGACAAGCTTTTAATATAAACCAAGTTGACTGTGAACATCGCAATTTACTAGTGTCTGGAGTGCACAAAACGCACATAAGTAAACCGACACTGTTGGCAGTCAGCCTTAGACACCAAACACACTACAGACTAAACAGTCGCCCAACAGTTGTTACTGTTACTGTCACAGCCTTTTTATCGTCCCACTACTGGGCACAAGCCTCCTCTCACACGGAGAAAGATTGAGCATTAATCACCACGCTTGCTCAATGCCGGTTGGTGATTTCAGACTTTATAGTCCAGGTTTCCTCAAGATGTTTTCCTTCACCTTTTTATCAGCCATTGGTGTCCAAGATATACTTAGAAAGTACATACAAACTTAGAAAAGTTGGCCAACAGTTGACCCGATTTTTTTTAAAGAAAATCTTGATTCCAGTAAAAGTTCTACGTCAATCTCATACCAGTTAGATACCTGATCTTTTTACGTACTATGTAATGTATTTTTGTGTAATGTACGTACTATCATTCTTCTATCACTGATTTATGATTTCAAACAATCGACCGACTAAAAGTTCGCAGTATGTGGGTCCTCTTAAGAGATTTACCTCCAGCTTTATTAGAAAAGGCATTCCTCTTAAAGTGAGTACTTAATAGTTTTTATAAACCAGTCGGCAACTGTGTTCTAAAGTTTGTCTTGAAGTAAGACGTTTCTGTTCTTGACACAGTAAATTCCCAGACTGACTGATTTAATACGACCTTTTTGCGGATTTTCGAATCGTTTGTATGCAGCTATTTAAACTGTGGGGGAAAGGTTTTGTATAGATTTGAATGTGAATATATTCATTTGGATGACCGTTTCTTCAATTAAGATTTTTTTAAGAAAAACTGGCATGCGTTATAAATACCATTTTAAACATATAATTCTTAAATAACCAATGCCATTTTGAGGGATATAATACTTATCACGATTCCACCTTTTTCATGCTAAGCAACAACCAATAGGTACTATTTTGTGTCTCAAAACCTAATATAAACAACATTATGTCTATAGAGAAACAGAAATTGATCATTTTGCGTGGAAACGCTCCTTTTGATACAAAGCTGAAACAATTTAAATATTCGTTTCAACTTAATACCGCCTGCTTAATAGAAAGGCGTCTGGTGGAAATATTTTATAATAATATCTCTCCGTGGTCGGAACACAGACTTGTCTTCAGTAACTAAAGTGAATTTAATGCCTTCACGACGAGACAACTTTAAATTAAATACTTACCTACATTTCTAGTTTGTAACAAAATGCTGAGCAATTTTCTTTACCTATATTTTTTCAGTTCATTTGTAGCGCTTTCTCACTAGCGGACTTCTCGCTTGGCTCTTCCAAGTGGATTCACTTGGTTCATACAGAAAACAAATGACAATAACTGGTGCGATGACGTTTAAAACTGAGTGACACATTTATGCCGCTTGATTTTTACGCGCGTATTAATACAGGTATGTTAGGCGCGATAGAAATCCGCTGGTGTGAATCTTATGCTAAGTTATTGTTTAATTTTTATATCATATAAGTTATAAGTATTATTGACAGGCTCTAAAAGAAATAACTTTGTAAAACAATAAATAAATCTAGCTTGAAAATCAGATTTCTAAAATTCACCAGCAGATTCACTTTAACACAGTTCGTCGTAAATATACTTAAAACCCAACAGCGTTAAAATCTCTTAAAACATCGTTTTAGGACTTGAATAAGTTACGATGAAAAATTTAATTAAAAAAAGATTTCTTTTCTACACGAAACAGTGAAAATACTTATGGGAATTAATAATGTTTTGGGAAACGGTAGTCCCCGTGTTTCTTTTTCATTAAGGCTAGGCTATCAATTTTTTAGGAAGCTCTGATTTCGGGGGAGACAAAAAGTTAATTCATTGGGTTCTAAGGCAAAATAGGTAAAAAGAAACGACTAAAGATAAAGTTCAGTTTGTCTGGAATAATTTGATGTTAAGTAGCTTTTTATTTTATGACGTAATATTTAGGACAGTTTATTTTTATACCATCTTGAAGAAAGTTTGTCCCATTCATATTTTATTTTTAAATTTAATTTTATCGATTTTGTAGTCGCAAAGACTGTCATGGAACATCTTGGATTCAAATCCGGGGTGTGGCTAGATGTTATTGGATTTCTTCATCAGGAATTTCGCAGAATGATGGAAATGGAATTTATGATCCTCGGTCGAAATAGAGCCACCTACTATTTATGGGAAATTATCGTTGTTTGGGTTTTGTATATGTTTATTTTCTATATGTCTTATTAATAGTACAATTTGACGCTGAGATTAAAGAATAAGTAACTGCGGTTAATAGACGTCCTTGGGACTGAATATTTGAAATTTTATGTATGTACTTTGATTAGGAACACAATGAGTATACAATTACTTCTTAGTACTGTTCAATATTATAATTACCTAAAAATAACCCTAAGCTTTTATGTGATACTAGCTTCTGCCAGCGGTTTCACCCGCATCCCGTGGGAACTACTTCCCGTACCGGGATAAAAAGTAGCCTATAGCCTTCCTCAATAAATGGGCTATCTAACACTGAAAGAAATTTTCAAATCGGACCAGTAGTTCCTGAGATTAGCGCGTTCAAATAAACAAACAAACTCTTCAGCTTTATAATAATATATTAGTATCGATTTGGCCAGAACCATTTTTTTCCGTTATATAAAAAAATTGGTAATCGATTCACAGCATATACACACTAGTTACCTAAAGATGGCAAATAGGAACAGTGTAGGTAGATACCAAAGACATGATATTAAGTCATAAAATCTAATTGAAGGTGCCTAAGAGCAAGGAATCATTAAGGCGTCGTGTTGGCAGGGATAATCACATAATTACGATACGAATATTTAATACATGCTTGCTTACATATGGCAGGTTCGTGACGTTATAATGTGATGTCAAACCAACATCACTTTGGATTATCATCATGCGACCGCAACTTGACGAAAGCGTATCTACATAAGTAGTAAGACTGTCATATAAATTAACTTAATGACTAAACACATACATATAGCTGACCTTGTACTTGGAAGATTTATTCAAGAAAAAATAATTATTTTATAAGGTAATTTAAAAATATTCAAATTACATATTATGCTGTTTTCTGGATGTGATCTTTTGCCGATTTTTTAAATTTAAGGGGCGGATTCTTATTCACTATATTTTAACACCTCATAAAAATTCTTCGTTGGCTAGGCTAAAATTGGGAAAAAGGCTCAAAACAAAAACATTACAATGTTTTAATTTTAGCCTATCCTCTGAGCCTTCATCATTTTTTAAACATCCAATAAAAGTCACATCAATAAATTAATCCCCATCACTCCCAAACTAAAACCACAAACAAAAGAACATTTACAAATGTTCAATACCCCACTAAGATAAAACTCGCTTTCAAACCAGCACAGTCATAATAACCAAAGGAGGATAGACCGAAAAAAGGTAGGAAAAGCAAAAATTGATGTGACACGAATGAGAGAAAAATCGCAATATCATTTAGTCGCCGCAGTGTAGGAAAGTTTTTCCTTCGTCACAGATGCATGTGATAAACGACCGACCTCTCAAGATTTGCGCGGGTGTCACTTCAATACGCTTACTTCCATTATGATACTGTGACTTCGCTTTCGCTAGACTTAGATGCCTTTTAGATTCTTGTCTGTGTACGTTTTTGTTTACTTTATTTGTGCTTATAATTTTTCCGATTATGATTATTATGTTTTTCATTTTCAAATAAATGAAGTAAAGAATTTTATGACAAAAGGTAGCACCTTATTTAAATTTGATGTCACTTAAAATTATTATACCTAGCAGTAACACAGTCTTTAATATTGTCAATCACGGTAGGTATTGATCACAACGATATTAAACCTTTCCCCTCAAACGCCAGTCCTGTATGCCGTAGTATAATACTAAAATAAATTCAAAATTATGTTAATTAAGTTTGTACGACAGAATGTTGTTAATTAAGTTGGTACTAAACAGCAAGAATTTATACTTCCTTAGGTTTGTTTCTCGGCAGCACAATACTAAGAACAGGATCCATTCAATGAAATCCTAGAGAGATTCTACAAACCTGTAAATACAGCGTTGTCTTCATTTGTTTACGGAAAATGCATCTCATTTACAAAGATAAGAACAAATAGAACGAATTGAGGAATAAATAAGAGTAGAAATAAACGCAATTAATGAGTTTATTCTGTTAAACTACATAGCAGTAATTAGCGAATTAATATTTAATTCTACAATTTTTCGCTGACCTGATTTAGTTTTCCCGAGCGTATTTGAAACACGTAGGAGATTTATGTAGATGTTTCACTGTTACGACATTGGCGCTCACCGCAGGTCAGGTGCGGGCCCAAGGGTCGTGAGTTAGTATGGAAATTGTAACAAATCACAGCATTTTTCGTAGCAACACAAAATTTGTCGCGAACCCTCCCGTGTTAAGGTGCGGTCTTGATGGACACGACTAAACGGATTTGTGTGAGTAGTTTTTGGATGCCCGTTTCACTTTAGTTTTGTGGAATAGATTTTTTTATGTGGTTGAAATCAAGGAATTAAATATTATTTTAATAAAACATAGAATTACATAAACACAGGGAAACATAGCGGGCTTTTATTATGTATGCTTCATAATGTCTTATGTACTTATAACTTATGTTTGCAATAAATAAATTTGAGTTTGAGTTTAGTATAGTACAATATTTTGAGCTTCATTTCAGTCTACTTTAAGTCGCAACTCTTCTTGTGAATCTTTTGATTTAATAATAATTTCAGTTCCTTACACAATAAATCGAAAATCGATATCCCTTAATAGAGTTATTGCGGCAGATTTACTTCAATTGAATAATTAGTAATTCGATATCGTTTTGTCGGTACAAAGACCAATACTTTATCGATTTCGTTTTAATGAAACCCGAGTTTCGTGTGGTTAATTTATTTGTGTGATACATGAAACGAGCGTTTCAGTGAAGCTGCGTTCATTTATCTTATTCACTTTACATGGGGGCGTGACTCGGCCGAGTTTTACATTTTAATTTGGACCACGATTTAATATGTTGCTACAATCATACCAACTGCGGGCTTACATGACGATTTTTTACGAGAATTTTAATATAAGCTGATGATGGTACCCATGAGATGTAATTGGTGGAATAAACATTTCAGACAATTTTCGCAGCTCGCGTTTTAGGGAATATACTCGTGGGCTACCTCTCAGAGGGATTAGTATTATTGGCAGAACTGTACCTCTAAATAATAAGAAAAGAATGTAACTAGAATAAGTGGTAGTATACTAAATGTACGTAGTAACTGTTAATAATTGCAAACATCAACTACGAAACTAGATTTTATATTGAAAAGCTTATTTACAAAAAAAAACATAACGTAATTTTCTATAAACCAAAAACAAATCTGCCATTAAAAATCCGATCACGTTTAACGATCCCTCGAAGTAATTACCTTCCCAACAAAATGCCTTATTATTCACAAACGCGATATTTATTTCTTGAGAGTCGAACTTTCTGGAAGGTATCTTGTTGCAGCAGTTTGGGGTTAATTTCACGTTAGTCTTAAGCGGTTTACTTTGCGGGTACGAAGCGCAAGCTGCTATTTATAGTCAGACTCGTAATGATCTTTGTATTACCTACAGCTTTGCAAAATCTTCGAGTGCTTAGTTTGCTGTATAATGTTTCTTTTTAGTTCCGTACAATAAAAGGAAAAAAGTGCTCACATTGCTGTCCGACCGTCAAGGTAATGTACCTATTTCGGTAATTCATGGAGGTTTTTTTAGTGGATTTTGTAATTAAGAAAAAGATTGAGAATGTTAAAGTTATACATATTTAACTCATTAGCCAGAACAGCCATAAAAGAAAGGTCGTTTTAAAGCAGGTAAGCTTCCTAACGCAGAATAATATAGGGTACGCGATAGGAACTGCTTTACGAAACTTAAATGTACCAACCCTGTAATGTAAACACCATCGAATTCGATATCAGTATTGCCGATATCGGCGGCAAAAATAATGTAAATAGGTATTCTATTTTTGCGATTTAATTTCTTACAAAAGTGAATTACTAGATTAAAAAAAAAAAACAATAATTTATCTGTAGAACCACGTATACTTACCCGCAACTGGTAATAAATATGACGTTAAATCAATTTCACTCAGATTTCTTGTCTTTTTTATTTTGTTAAGTAGCTTTACAGGAAAAAGAAAAACTCTTTTGGTTTGTTTATAAAACTTTGATGTCTTTGAAATACTTTGCAGTTATCTTTTAATGAATGGGAACAGCATTGTACTGTATCAAAAAAATATTTCCCCTTTTGTGAATTTGTTTATTCTTAATATTTCGTTTACATTCCTGAAGCAGCCTTTTCTTGAAAAGTCTTAAGAGTATAAAGGTTCATACTTATTTAAATTCGGTTGGCAAGGGCTTAGGTGTGCGGTACTTTCATTCCTCAAAGAAGTAATACTCGAAGGCTTTTCAATGATTAAATATTACGAGTAACGTACGAACGTTGATTTTCTCTTTGATTTACGTTTCTTTACTCCTACATTCTCATTATACGTCGAAATTAACTTTCTTGTCAAGTATTACGTTCATATTCGTTTTTTTTTTTACTTTTTGCATTCATTCTGTTCTTAACTCATCTATAGTAATATAATAGCTAGGAAATATTTTTTGTTTGTTTGTTCCCTAAAGGCTCCAAACTACTGAACGGATTTGAAAAACTATTTTCATTGTTGAAAAGCTACTCTCTTCCCGGGCAACTCAGGCTGTGTTTTATCCCGGCATGGGCTGTAGTTCCCGTAGCACGCGGGCGAAACCGTGGCAAAATGGCCAGTATCAAATAATGCTACAAATGTCTAAAAAACTCAAACTAATCTGCAAAACAAAAAAGAATACTTTTAAAATAAAATATCATTGTAAAAATACGCAATAAAATCCTATTTTAATCCCATTCTTTGTGTTGTCCGCCCGCGATTACCCGCTTACGGTAATCCTCGTAATTGAGGGTCATAATCGGCGACCCCGACTGGATTGATTATAAAATTATTCAAAAATATGCATATTAAATAACGGGGGAAAATCTTTTGCGTACCCTGTAGTCCCAAGTACAGTTATATACCGAAACGCTCCAAATAAATCATTTGTGTGTTCAGCAAAGAGTTTACACATATACCATGGAGAAAGAAATGACTAGCAGAGATGTCATAACGCAAAACATCCTAAGAAAGTAGCGCGCCAAAATGCATGTGTTCACGGGACGAGGAGTTTTACTAGCTCCACGTTATATACGCCTTTATAGTACCCATTCATCATTTTCGAAATTAAAATCACCAATCAATCAAGACCAATTTCTGACAGATTTTAATTTGACAAAGCACCCGCAACCCTTGTTAATTCTAGTAACTGATCACACCTACCGCACGTCACATTGACCTACAAGAAGGCGCCTGATCTACCTCTCTTATGGCAACTCTGCTGTCTTTCCTTTTTCCCTGACATGCGCTACCTTTTTTAAAACCCCCTGTTGTTTTTCGCCCTTAATTTTAGAGTGTTTAACCTCTTTAATCAAAAGTTGCGCGGTATTACGACGAAGTCATTGTTTTACGAAGGTACGCCTGTGTGTATGTTAATTATTGTGTTTTTCGGGACAAAGTTAACTTTGTGAGGTAAACCTTTATACTTCGCTTATTTCTGTTATTCTTTTAATTGAATACGTTATGGAACATTGTTAAGTATGTTACCGTTTAAGGTTTTGTTTTTACATTTTTTTCGCGGTTTTATAATCTAAAGTGGATTATAACCGTTAATACGATTATTAACCTTTTTTATTTGCATAACCGTTCCGAGCATTATTTATTCCTGATTTGCTAGTAATGGTAGCTGCAAGCTATTTCGATACAATGCCTACGCATCGAAAAATATGCTTTAACTTGTTTATCAGTTCTATTTTTTGGGAAGTTATTACTTGTCAAGGATACCTTATTAAATATGGCACTCACCTTGAATATAATAGTTTGTTTACATAATCTCCTTTCCAGACATTTCCAATCTGTCCTAAATAAATTGGTAATTACGTATTCTCAGTAAAATGAAATCATTATAGAATTTGATACGATTTCACCTCTAAAAACTAATTTTAGCGCCCATTAACGAAACCAAATAAGATTACAAGGGCAAGCACCTAATCATGAAATATGTTTACTTTGGCAAATCGTGAAGGTTCTTTCCCAACCTTTCGTTGTAAGGATCTATTCGACTTCCGACCAATAGTGGACTTTCACAGGCTGATTACGATGAATGCGAATAAACGGCCTTTTCACGACACAGTTCCGGCAACTGTAGGAATTTCAATTTACGTATAATGTTAAAAGTTTTGTGGTTTTATTAACCTTTCCCCTTTTTGTACCCTTGACATTTATGACCGACGGACTTTTTTGTAAAAGTCAAACTAAAATATACTAACGTTTTGAGAGTGGAAAAACTTTTATGTGTTCAGTTTGAGGGCGTTTTAGTGCTTTGTATGATGGAGCTATTCAGGAGTTTCACCGTCACTTTTTCAGCAGTGGAAATTGAACATGAAATTGGTTGCCAGGTGCTGTAATATAAATTATAGGGTAAGTACAATTATTGTAACTAGTAACCTAAATATAGCTCCGTTTAACACATGTAATATAGCACGTACCTACATAGATATGAAAACTAACCATCCCCTCCCTAAAACTTAATCACGTCAACTCTAAACTCCACCAGATTTGATCTAAAACTGCCCTTTAAAGTATAAACCGGAATCATTTTAAGCCCTCGAAGCCGATTAAGATGCCAAGAAGTGGACAGACAGTCTTCACGACCCTTAAGTCCTCTTCCCATTAGGACACCCTTCGCAATGCGTCGAGGGCCCTCGATTCTTCACAAACCCGGATTTTTACGGGCTAGTGAATTTCAACCGAGTGGACACTTGAATATCAGTGTGCCGCTTGTTATCCTGTGACTTTTTATCATTATTATTACATATTTTTTTGTTGCTGTTGTCTGTACGGTGAAATTGGAGTGTAATGTGATATTGTTGTAGTGAGTTGGTGTTGTTATTTTAGCGTGGTTTTGAATGATTTTTGTGACATGTATTGTGAAAAAAAAGGCGAAAATAAAACAAGGAGGATACCTTTTTTTGTGGTCTGATCACGCAATTTTCGGTCAAAAAAACTGTGCAAAAATATTGCAATTAATATTTAATGTTTTCCAAGAGTTTTAGCTCTACCGTAATTATGAAAACAGAAGGCCAAACTAGTTGACCTCAAGAAGCCGGTCACCACTGGACCAATCCAAACTTTGACACCCAAACTACTTATTATCAAATTCCGTAATCCTAAATCCGGAATCTTTAAGTTTGAAACCAGTCCTTAAGTCAACTCAAAACCGTAGACACTTCGTATTAACGATGATCATCTCAATCTAAGTTCTCGATAGACTTGCCACAAACTAATCATAGTTAGGATATTGTTTAGAAGTTACCCAGTACTTGGGAAATCGTTTTATTAAACTGACTGATACAATCAATTTGGGAATTTAAACTATGAGTCTGCAATGATCTTGCTGGTTTGTATTTATTGCTTCACTACCGTAGGATATTGTTTTAAAGACTGCAAAATCTTTCAGTTTCAAATTCGCATAGCTTTCACGCATGTTACGAATGAGTAGTATAAGATTTTTTCCTATGTATGTATACAAGGTACGAAGGCAAGGAGATCAGATAGGATGTCATTCCGTGTGAACAATGGTACTCAGCAGCATGTAGTGGAATCCGACACCATCATAGTTGGGAAAAGGATATGCAAATAATAATGATGAAATTCAATATAGCCAATAAACATACGTTACATAAAAACTGTAGCAATATTCCAACTTGTACCAGTATAATAATGCTATTCATATCCGCTAGTTCTCCTGAACTAGATAGTGGCAATAGTTTCCTATATTTACAACTGTCGCTCGACAGACGCCAGATACAATCAGTTTTATCTACCATTCCTGGAACCGCTCGATGGATAATACATACAGGTTGGTTTCATATTATATTATGGTTCCAGTTAATAAAACGTCTATTTCCAATATCTGTTTTATTAAACTTTAGTTTTAATAGGTAATTAATTACTTTAATGTGTTTATACATATTGGAAATACCTAAAGAATTTTAATGTTCTTTTCTCAGTAGCTGAGAAAGCCAATCATATTTTGCAGTCTTGCAAATGTTCTATTCTATGTTCTTGTCGTCTATGTTCTTCTCCCATAGTTCTCTGTCTAATATTTCAAGCGTCAATGTTTCCATTCCACAATCGTTTTTGTATTCACAATTAAAATAATTTGTTTCCGACGTAATTCATAGCTGTTGTTTCTCTTGATACATAATTTCGTTTTACGATGGAAATTATTAAATGCAAAACGTTACTTAAATAAACCGCCACGAAACATTCGCCGTCGAAATCGAACAATTGAAAATGAATAAACTTAATTACTTATTTCGTTACAATTTCAAAAGTTAATTAATAAACACAAAAATGTAAAACAAAATTATTTATGAAACCATAACGAATCGTGCTGGCCGTAAATATATTTATTTTTGGGGTAAAAGGAAAAATGGTTGGTAATTGAATTAAGTCGTAAGGCCTTCGTGTTTGAATATCATTTGAATTAAAAATAAACGGACAAGGAAAGCTTTTGCGACGTTAAACGCAAATTCTACAACGACAATCTAGATATAAATATAGTAATGTATACTACAAGAGAAACGAGAAGAGGTTGTTGGACGACCTAATATTTAGCCCACAAAGAAATAAAAAGAATGATTGCATTTACCTACACAATACTCTCATCCTAGGTATTTCTGTTTTACACAAATTAATAATGGACATTTCAGTCCAGGTACCACCACGATAGGTACAAAAATAAACCACTTTTCAAACGTCAACCCTGATTTAAAATGCCATGAACCCACTCAACGATGGCGGTTTACATCATCCAAATTCAAAAGAGTAAGCGAATACCGTTACGCAAAAAAAACGGTACGTACCTAACAGTTTGAAAGGCCTAAATCGTACCTAACAAAAATAGCGTGCCTTTAGCCGTAATAAATAAAAAGGGGACGTCGGGTTGTCCGTTTTTTCATCATCCCATAACGTTATGTCACCAGGCAGGGTTTGATCCAACCCTTATCAATGCCCCCATTTTTGTTAGGGATTTACTCTGTTACTGAATTAAAAACTCCTAAATTAGCAAATTTAATTCACATTAGAGATATTTTTTTTACAAATCTAAGCCAGATAATAGTATAATAGCTTACAGTAGTAATCCTAGTAGTGTGTTTCTACTACTATATTTTATGTGCATCGGAGAGCACGTAAATGTCGGTCCTGCGCCTGATCTCTCTCCGGTCGTGTCGGATTACCGTCCCATCGGGCTATGAGAGTTAAGGAATAGTGAGTGCACCTGTGTCTGCGCAAATGCTCGTGCACTATAATATGTCCTGCGTAGTTGGCTGATCTCCTTACATGAGAACAGCCGCCGTAGCCGATAACCGGCTCGGAGGACATCATATTTTATGTCCTAAGGCTTTCTTTTTTATCTATTTAGATTAAACATCGTCTACAATTCAACCGTTTATTGTTTTAAGTATTTAGTATTCACCCTGTATGCTTACTTGAAAATATTATTTCATTAATATTTGTGGAGCGTATCCAATGTACCTAGCTAGGTATAGTTTCAGCCGAATCGATAGTTATATACATACCGCCAGTAGAACGTAACAAAAACGCATAAGTACTCATACCGACATAGTACAAAAAAGTCTTTAGAAAAATAGAACAAAATTAGATTTTCTAACAAGATTGTTATCAAAAAAATCGTGTTCCATTTCAGCTAAGTGTATAACACTAAGCTTACCCTTCTCTCATCCAGTCCTTATACTGCGTTAGATCAGCTTACTCCTCGCGACTGTAGACATCATAAACTCACGTACGCGAAATGCTCAGAAGATTAAGGTCTTGAATTTTACAGACAATAGACTACTGAGCACCCCACGCGATGCTGGGTACACCTGCGGACATTATTAGAGAGACACTGGTGTGGTGTGTTTTCGAAAATTGATAAAGAAAATAGTTGTGGCATACTTATGATCTTTGAATTATTATATGGATATTGTTTTGTAGCCCCAAAGTAGGTCAGCCAAGGCTAGGCAGATGATGAAGTAAATAATTAGTACCTACCATGTTTTTCCAACAGATATTTTGGCTGCAGAAAAACGCAATGAATCTTACGGAAATACATGAAGGAGTCTGCTACACAATGCAAGTGTAGCCGCAGAAAAAAATCAAGCCAACCACACAAACTAGAATTAAATTTTCTTTGTAACTTATTTTAATCAGCGAGATAACAAAAATGTCCTCATAATATGTGTGTCACTTAATATGTCCGGCTGTGTAAAATATATGAGACAGTTGTTCGAAAATTGTCACAATGGCGGAGAACGGCGTGAATTTGCGAATGCAAATAAAATAGTGGGGGCTTGGCGTTTTGCCCGACCACGGGCGCAGTAGCACTTCTAATCATCTTAATATTGTTCCCGACGCTAATGTAATATAACTGATGTACGATTATGCATTCTGGACCGCGACAACTTTGAATTTGGAACTTAAACTTTTTAATAGTTAAATTGAATTAAATATACGACCTATTTTTGTAGGATAAGTGGCTAAGGTTTATTGGAAAAGAAGACAATAGTTTAATGTACTCGTAACTGAAAGTTATGTTTTGCAGTATCGCGAATTTCTTGAAACGATAAACGCTATTGTCCCAAGCGTTTCATATTATCTAGGCCTTTTGTAAAGCTACATTATGACACAAAGATTTTCAGTCTCAACAGTACAATATGTAGGTAAATGCTTTGTTTCTGAGCGAGATAATCTTAGACTACGCATAATACAAAATAAAGCTAGTTACATAAGAAGACCAAAATGAAATGATAATACGCTGCCTATATACCTAAGTTCTACGAAAAAAGACTGCTAAAGTTCAAAGTTTTTACGAACTACTCCATACCGTAATAGGTACCTACCGGACTTACCCAACAACTTGGGTATAAAAGGCTTGTGGTACCCTTTAATCGAATTTCGAAAGAAACTTCTTTGTGGAAACTTTTACAACTGCTGTGTTTTACTTTCGTCTCGTTGTCTCCAAAATGTTAGCGTTTATGAACTTAGTTTATTGTTTTAGAGCTTAGGATATGGTTTGTAAGCTTAGAAATATTAGTAGGTAGGTATATACTTGAAAATGAAAATATTTTTCCATTCAAAGTAAGTTCAGCAGTTTTAGATTTCTAATATTTGTAAGGCTGTACAAATGAATAGGTGGCAGTACTTACCTAAACTTCAGTAATTGAAAACATATTGGGTTCTACTCCCATATTAATCTAGGAGCACAAATCATAGAGCATGTTCACGAATGACGTAATGAATGAACATAACATGTAATGAACTGCAATGCTAAATTAAGCACCACATCTCCACCGTATTTCCACTATTTTACATAAATTTATTCATCACTAAAATGAGGTTTGTGGCTCTGCGGTTCCGTATACCATTAAAATAAAGTACCACTAAAAGACTGTTACAAAACATAGTTTCAAAATAAATTGAAAAGAGCCTTTATGGAAGGAAAAACACAATTTCCTTGAGATTTCATTTAATGCAAAGTTGGTAAAGATCCAATTTGAACTTGACCGATCCCACTAATTGCATTTCTGCTGGCGAATTCTGGAGTGCTTTTTTTTATAAATTACTCGCGTACAGTCATGGCCGACTCGTTGTACTGAAGACCGCGAAGTTTAAATACCGCGTTCTTTGTAGAGGCTACAGTCAAAGTAAGAACTCTTTGGTACAAGAAATTATTCATTAGCTTTGCGGCGACGCGGCGAGACGAGCCTTGCACGATACCTCCATATCCTGTGTAATTATACTCGTTGCTGCTCTATGGTTTGCGCAAACAATGTTTTAATAATTGTGAACACAATATTAAACGTGATTTTGTTGGTTTTTAATAGGATGGGTAATTATGTGATCAAATTACATTCTTGTTTAAAGTAATTAATAAGAATTTTAATGTTCTTACGAATTTTGTAAAAAATATGTTTTAATGTCATACTTTTGAATTGCACCACTTTTAATTCCGTTTATGGAATACATATTAAAAAATAAACTACCATATTTAGCCACATAGATCTTCTATTTTCCTGCTTAAACCGTTATCACACTTCCACCAAAAAATTCGCCGCGAAAAATATATTCCAAACCAATATTCATGGTGTTCCCATGATTCATCGACGTGCCTTGATATACGACATCATATTTTATAGTAGAAAAATAATGAGATCGATAAGTTTTCATTGTTGAAATCGAAGCATGGACCGTATACACATAACGCGACGCCATAACGGAAATTGGATAATAAATCTCTGTGTTTTACTTTGTAATTTAAACATAATTATTTCACAATCTTGCAATTCAAACAACGGTTTGTTGGGAAACAATTTCCAAATATTTTATCTCCGATTCTGGGGGAATATATTTTTAATTTGGCGTCGATTTATTTTAGAGACGGTAGATGGATTGCCCGAAAATTGGCCTTGCCAGTGGAACTCCGGACAGATACCGTTTGTTTTTAATTTTTATTCGATAGGTGAGTACCTATAAAGTGTAGAATATTAGCAGAGGGCTATTAGTGACTAATAAATAGGCTACTTTGTAGAAGCCATTTGTCATCGAATAAGTTATTGTATTCGACATGAGGTAGTATTTTAGATTTTTGATTTTAAAGTGATCACTCCTTCTTTCAGGTTTGTATTTAGATCACTTTACAGTACTACGATGCGACGTCTGTCTAGCATCATCTCTATCTAACTGTTCCTCTGCCTCTCGTTCTGTCCCACAGTCTCTCTTTGGTTGATTAAGTGTCAATAAACGGAGTTTATTCATTGTAAACACCATTCAACCAAAGTTGAGCAATTATTCTATATTAAGATGTTATTAATAAGCTGTAGCTAAATATAAAGTTTTCAATCGTGAGAAATATTGTCTCAAAGGTTTATAAATAATTGGATCTCTTTGATGACCAATAAGGCACTGTGAACATTAGGCTTAGTAAATTCATAAGTTTAAACTATAATGGCATTTAAAAGTTCCAGTTATACCTGAGTGGGTGGGGACGAGATGTTCGAATATTGAAATTCTATTGGTTATTTTAAAACTTTTTAGCACCTTTTCGCAACCAGTCAATGCTTGTTAACTAAAATTTGTTTCAAATCTCTTTCTAAATAATATGTATAAATAACTAGCCGTTTACCCGCGGTTTCATCTGCGTAACATGGGTACCATTTCAAGTACCGTGATAAAATATAGCCTTGTTACTCGCAGATAATGTAGCTTTTTAATGGTGAAAGTTTTTTTTATAAAAGTTCCAGTAGTTTTTATGTTTATCCATTACATACAAATAACAATACAAATCCTCTATATAATATTAGTGTAGACAGACATAGAAACACCTACAAGTACAATCATAGTACCTTACCGAGTAAATTAAGGACACAATCTTCTAACCAAGATGGTTGCTTAGGCGTAACAATTACTCGATTACTTGATTCAATTCGTCTGAACCTGCGTGAATATTTGATACATCCTGTAGGTTACACTACACCTACAGATATCCTTCGTTTAAATATTTAACCTATTCTTAGGAAACCTAACACTGTTTTGTCTGTACTAAATTAATAGTAGAACACGCTTCTTAAATAAATTAAAGGTTAAAGTTCACCTTTGTAAAAAGGGCGGTTAAAATGAAAATACAGCTGGTGAAAGGTTTTTTACTGATTTCTTCGAAACCGAAAAATACCGGCCTATTCTTAATTAGGTCTGAACAAATCTGTCGAGCCATATTAAAAAGTAAAATTACTTCAAGCAATATTTTATTCCTGAAACTGTTTACAGGCATTAAGCGATTATCAAGCCTCGTGAAAAAAGGTCACAGTTACTTAGAAAAGCGGTCTTGTTTGAAATTTACTGAACACCACCCGGTAGAGGCCGCGAAAATGAAGAACTTTACTTATCTTTTCTATAATTATTCCGGGGTGCTTGAAAGTTGTTGCTTACATTATTATACCAAACCTTTTGGAAGACGGGTATGTAGAACATGTTTTATTAATATTTCATATGTGTATTATATCAACATATAACGCATGTATAGTAAAGATAACAACAAATGCAGACAAGGCTTCAACTATCGGCATTTCCATGATGTCATTTACATACTTTCTTAAGTAACTGCCACCAGTGATTTCACCTGAGTTCGTGGGGACTACTCCATTTACCACCTTATAAAAAGTAGTATTTCTCGATAAATGGGTTATCTAACACTGAGATATTTTTTCAAAAGCGCGAGCACCAACGAACGAGACATCCCCAATACTCAATACACAATTCTTTATTAGCATTCCATAGCATACAGGTGGTACATTTTATAAAGTGGTCACAATATGTACCCGGTAGGGTACAGCTTCTAGATAATAGAGAGTTTAATTTCTAGCAATACCCCTTGCAAGTCTAAATATTCCCCATTACTTTCTTCCAGTTAGTACTAATAACGCCAGTATGTACCCTACCGTCGGAGGTAGCTCACGCCGCTCTCCACGCCATGGGCCTCTCGCATAGGAAATACGAGCTCTTCAATGAAGTCACCACCAAGGCTATGCTGTTCCCGACCGAGTGCCACGATGCGGAGCAAAAGAAAAGAATATTTGATAGAATTCATTAAAATATTTGATTTTTTAAGAAACATATTTAATGATTGCTTAACAAGGCTTTCACACAAATATATCCCACCAAAAACATTAAATGTAAAAAAAGCCAATCCTCTACGCAATTCCTCCACCGTAAAAAGTTTTGAGATCGCATAGAAGCCAAGTCCCGTTCAACTTTATTTGTAATAATAAATCAATATTTTGTGACTATATCAATAGTTTTGTTCACATTACAATAATATTGACTTAGCCATGAGCACAATAAACTACAAATATAATACAGCATATCTTGGAGAGGTGAAAGTCAATCATGAAGTTTAATATCACAGAATTAAATACTTTTAGTTTTTTCAATTGTTACTAAATGACCGACAGTCAGTATCATCCAAAATCATGAACTGCACATTTACTATGTCGCATGTTTGGTCCATGGTGATCTCAAATTCCAATCAGTCCAATCGTAAAATCATGTCCATATAGAATGTATCAATTCAATGGTATTTACACATTATTTCAGGGAGCGACTATTAACTTGTGCTCATGGCCAAGACAATATTATTGTAATGTGAACAAAACTATTGATATAGTCACAAAATATTGATTTATTATTACAAATAAAGTTGAACAGGACTTGGCTTCTATGCGATCTCAAAACTTTTACGGTGGAGGAATTGCGTAGAGGATTGGCTTTTTACATTTAATGTTTTTGTGGGATCTAATTTATTTTTGTAGGTCTCCTTCTTCTCTAAGTATATAACAAATTAAATTAACTTACATGCAACTAACTAGATATATAACAAACTAAATATGTAGACCTAAACTAGCACGTAAACAACATTTTTTTTAAATAAATTAAACAATTTCGAAATTGTCGAATTTTTAATCGAATATCTTTTAGAATAAAAGAGATTTATTTCAGAGGTAGATGGCGCTATCACATGAAATTGTTTTTTAACTAAAACCGTAGCGCGATTTAGACCAGGACAACGCCATCTATCGAGCGAGCATGCAGTATTTATCGCACTGCATTAATATGAAAGATTTTATCATTATTCATTTTATTTTAACCTAGCTTTTTTATTCATATGTATGTATATTTAATACATATTAACAATATACCACACTACGTAACAATAAAACAAATAGTAACATTTTGTACATAAATAAATAACAAAGTTATCAATGCAGTCAAAATTCATACACAATGTTCTTGAAAACCGCAAATATAAATTTGTTTCCTATTTTTATTAAGTTTTAAGGTTTTTATAATTTTTCCTTTATATGTAGCTAATAACCTATCTTGGTGCCAAATTTGAAGGTTCTAAGTTTGCTAGAAGTACCTTAGACTTTTGATGATCGGTCAGTGAGTGAGTCAGTGACAAAATGGTGTAACTTTGATCGCTCATAACTCGTAAACTATTTATTCAAATTTCTTGTAATTTTGGGACTGAGCTTGTTCTAATACTTACTCTTGGTCATCGAAAACCTAAACTCCTAGCTTTGTTCACATGGAAGATACAGGGGGCTGAAATAGCCGCGAAACGCTTCGAGAAAAGATGGTACGGCCGTGCCCGCTTTGCTCGAGTCTTGGCTGGGGCACTGCCGTGCCCTCAGATTTCCCGATTGGTATATACAGAAAATAATCGACAAAGAACTACCTGGTTCCAACGATGTAACGTGAAAGACCGCGTGGTTTTTGTCCCTCGAAAGCTGTAACAATATCTCATGCTTAGATAAAATGTTCAATTTAAAATGAAGATCGTCTTTATTAATAACATTTGAACTCAAACAATCTTCCAAAACAATATCAACATCTAACTCCACGAAAATAACTCCCAAAACAAGCACACGATAACAAAACAATACACCTAGTATTGTAATCTTCCTCATCAGCGACTTGAATATGTAATTTAAGACACGTCCGAAGTCTTGTGCACTTGCAACGACTTCGTTCATTAGCCAGACGGGAATAAGTCGAGAAGTTTCGCTAACTTGATTACTTCGAGCCGAGAATTAACGCGCTTCAAACAACGCGCCTAGTAATGCGAGAATTTTGGGAGTCGAGCGCTTGAGTTACGAAACGTGGAATACTCGGTAGGCAGACTACTGAAGTGATTTTGTTAGACGACTTCTGAGACTGTATTAGGAGTACTTATAATTATGTTTAATTAGCGATAATCGTGGCTCATGAATTCGTAGGTATTTCAGATTTTATGTTGAGAATTTCTTTATTAATTTTGCTGTCGTTTGGATTGGGGACTGTCTGAAACTTCATAGGATTTAAAACGTATTTAGCGAAACTGGATATACCTACTGAAGTTATAACAATAAGTATTACCTCAATAATATTGATTGAATACATGAAACGTTGTTTTTATGGTACCAGTCGATAACAATCACAGCAGTAACACAACATTTCTGTGAAATACACCTTTGTCGTAGAATTGTATGCTTGTGTTGTATTGGCTAGGCCGATCAAGGATACTGAGAATTGCTTTAACATCATAACCAAGGAACTATTGATTTGAAAGCAATTTGTACCGGTTTGAATATTGGGCAATAGAACAGTTTATTGTTTCAATGTTCATAATGGTTTATACCCAAATAATGGTTCGTAGTTACCTGATTCAAACTAGATTCTGTATAAAATAATATAATGTAGGTACGTTTTAAAACAAAATTATTGATCATTGACATAGGTATTTATTTATTGCACAATTTACCTAATATGACAATATATATCCGAAAGACGCTGGATGCCTCCTCCAACAGGTATCTCTGGAGATCTAAGGGGGAAGCCTACGTATGATGATGATAATATGACAAGTAACAGACCATTTATTTACTTTCAAATACAATAACAGTTTTCTTCAAACGAGACAACGGTACTCCACAAAAATCCTTTAAGTACTATTTAAGTCCTCTTACAATCAATAATATCATACTTAAGTACTAGGAACGTATAGAAACAAGGAGTATCACGTACACATGTGCTAGTACGAAGGATCATTCAGCAGTGCTTCGAATCGAATTCAATTGTCTTTTGTTTTCTGTTGCCCTGGTAATTGTGTCTGCGTTCATGATCTCTAATTTATTTATTATCCCGTTGAAACCATACAGCTGGTGTTATCTTTTAGATTAAGTATATTTAAATGCTTGTTTTAGTTAGGTATATTATATTACAGGCTATCGTTTAGATTATTTAACAATAGTTAAAGCTTTTTATACAAGGACGTTTGAAAAATTCTTGCAATTCTTAGTATTCTGATTCCGTGAGATATTAAAAATCTATTATGTTTTCCTCTTTCAAACTTCCAGAATTTTAATATTAACGTACCCAGTTATAAGAACTCAAAATTACGCCTCTCCAATAAATATATTGTAACAATTTCACGAAAGCAACCAGCAACTCAGTACCCTTCTAACGTCTTATTAGATATTTTTCAATTGCTCTTTATATAATAACACAAATCACTAGAACCCACTGAGTAACTGCGTGAATGAAATGTAATTTTCTCAGCGGCAACACTGCTCACTGATTTTCCAATTTAACGCATTTTTTTGTTGTGAATAGACTCGTTACCAGATAACTTGTAGAACGACTTTATGAGTAAAATATTGAGAAATGTTTTGCGTTAAAAAATATAACTTTTGCGGTAAGTTAATGGTTTGTAATGATGAAAATGGTTGTTCATGAAATTACTTTGAATTTTATATCGTTGTTTTCTTGAACTATAAAATAAATAAAAAGCTTGTTAAACAGAACATCGAAAAAAAATATCTATGGAATCAAACAAAATTGCTGACACTCACATAGGTACTTCACACAAACGAAGGCTACTCTTACATACATGAAACTTACATTAAAATACAAACAGAAACAGGCTACATATTTAAACTCAACCAATACATCATCTTTCGAAATACAGCAAAGATAGAAGTGCAAACAAAGCAATCTTATCGACCCAGACGCGATGCTATCTGACAACAGATAAACCACAAACAAAGACCTTTATTGGTAGCTTTTCATACCCCTTTAACTCACTCTTTACGTAGAATAAAGAGAGGGGTGGAAGGTCAGCTTACATTGGCTAGCTACACTTAGGAATTGCCAGAGGCATTCTAATAGTATAAAAGAAAAAGAAAACTAAGAATCAATAAGCCATACACCATATTGTTTACTGCAGTTATACAATACTGATACCATCTCAGTCTTTGAAATTGAATTTCAGCTTCAATTTAATTTACAGCACCGCTGGGAGTATACTTCAAAATAAATACTACTTCCTTTATTTGTGGAAGGAGTAATCTTGAGGAAATTGCAGTTATATTTTTGGTGTTTTATTAAAGAGTTGAAAAACAATTGAATTATTAATTTAAGTTTGTTTGGTTAAAGGTTTTATTTTTCTGTTGTTTATTTTGAGCACGTTTCTTATCGTCAACAACGAGAACGAATTTCTTGACGCTTTTATTAATTGATGTAAATACATGGCCCTAATATACAGTAAAAAAAAAATAGTTATTTATCCTACACATAGCATCCCCAAAACATAATGATTACGAATAAAATATTTAACTGAAAAAAGTCACATAATTGGTTAATCAAATCACACACCACAAAAGGATTCCGAAAAACTATCACGTATGCATACTTCTATTAAGTCCGAAACACCGCAAAGATTCACCGTGATTTCGGCTACCGTGTGTTCATATAACATACATACAAATGTACATTTATGTATTATTATACATATGTATATTGTATATGTTCGTGTTCACATTAACGTCTGCCCTCTCATAAAAGCCAATGGACTCGGTTACACAATATGAGAACTGTAACGTTTTATTTTACTATTATTTCACATTCTATTTCTTTGGTAAATCTGGTTTCGAATTTAAATTATGGATGCTGTTTTTCACGTTGATATGTTACGGTTAAAGCCTGAAGTACGGTTACACCTAGTTCTAGCCGGCCAAAGACATAACATAAAGAATAGTAAGCTACATTTCTTGAATGTTTGATTAAAATCTATCCATCTAACAAAATATATCTAGTTTAAACTTAAAAGAGTTCAGTTGCAAATTCACATATGGGGATATTTGATATCATCAAAGTCGTACTTCACTTGTTTATTTATAATAATTAAACGATTCCCCAGTCTCAGATGTTTTGCATACAGGAAGATTACCTTACGGAAAAAGGCCTGTTCCTGTATTCCTGCTATAACTTATTTTCAACAGAAAAAACACGATATTCATAAATATGTAGATATTTGTTTCGCGTTCTCGTTTTCCACTATCTACCAGCGTAATTTTATTCGTAACTGCAGACTGATTAAAATAACGAATGAACTTTTTTCTGCGACTGGTCGGAATTGGGTGGATGACTAGGTCAAAAATAAATTACGTTGTCATATTCATTTAGTGAAGCATCTAAAAATAATGTCACTTCCATTTATCGTTTTGATGGAATAATTGATTAAATTTTTTTATTGATAATATAAGCTAAATAAGGATCCAGTTTGATGTGAAAAATCTGTGACGTCATATGTTGCGCTTACATACATATTGCAAAGAAAGTGACAGTTTTTGACAGTTAAATAAAAGTAATGAATTTGACTCGTTGGAAACTACCGTATTACGAGTGTTTTCTCAGCTAAGACACGAGCTAAAAGTCGCCAACAAAATAACGAGCTTATTTTTCAAATTATTATGAGACTTGTGCAAAATTTATGTTAGAGTTACTTGCCGATTTTTCAGTTAGTCGAAACGGTTTTTTTATCTGGCAGGTACGAATAATTCCGCTCTTATCGCACGCCATTTTTATTTTAAAACGTCGGTTACATTTTATTCACCGACATAACCCTAAACGTGGCACGCGGCTGCCATTTGTGGACATCCGTACCATTCTAAATTTAGCATACTGCGCTGACCCCACAATCAGATCCCGTATTGAATAAAAACTCGTATTTGCACATAAACGGCGCGATCCACAAATACACGACGGGGATATCGGCGGGTTGACCTCTTTGAATCAATGATGAATCCAATTTCACCCAACCTTTACGAACGACAGTCTCATTTGGTCACAGGTAAAAACATTTACGTGAAACACGAACCAACGGACCACTTTGTCACAGAGATTTACAGCAAGGAAATAGATTTATTATTCTTTTTTGTGAACAACTATTGTGCCTCCCCCTTGGGTATAAAAAGTACTCGAGTGAGGAAAATGACCGAACTTTTGTCTTTAAATTATATCTGCCAGTTCCCTTTAGAAGGGCAGCGGGACCTTTCGTGTCTATACAAGACGAAAACGTTTTCGATAAGACCCACTATGAAAGTAAAATCTTTATATAACAACACTGGAAAATCTTTATTTTAATCTATTGCAAGGCAATTACCTCGGGGGCACATAAAATTCTGAGAGGCTATAAAAATTCTGCAATCATTCGTAAAACTGTTATCAGAAATCTCTTGGAACAAATTTTCAGCTAATTTCACAAATAGTAATTTATTCATTGTAACGTTGATCTAGTCTAGACAATAAATGAAGTCAGGATTAAATCTTTTTTATATATTGCTTTTTATTTTTATTTTTTTACCTAACTCAATGACATTTCCAGGTAATCAAAATCGAAAATAGCATTATCTCTATGACTGTAATTTTCAATGTGATGAATTGAATTGATTTCCAGGATTTGCTTTGAAACGTGTCCACATAAAACCAACAAAGCACACATAATTAAAATGATTAATTTACGCAAAATGATGACGCGTTTAAATTAATAACAATAGTAAACCAAAAGGGTTTCCGGCTTTCATGAACTTAGTATCATGAAGCATTTAGTAACACAATTTAACAAGTTATCAGAACAGTGTCCAACTAATTGACAGAACTCACTCGACACATCAAAACAGCATGTAGCAATAATCTCCCTACTATAAACTTACACTGTACTACGGAGGAAGGAATATAATAATAGAAAGATGAAGCAGAGATGCCATAAGGCAAGTAGGTCAGAGGCTTTCTTCTAGGTCAAATACCTACGGTGGGTGTGACTAAAACAATCAGTTACTAGTAAACTAACGAGGCATTCCGTTTTCTTGAGATATCTATCCAGATTGGTCCCGATTGATTAAAAAAAAATCACTGGTTCCAAAGGAGACGTATGACGCCTCCTGCGGTAGACACCCGAATTTTGAAGACGCTGCTTTCCAATGAGATTTTCCTTTATGACATCTCTGCTCGTCATTTTGTTCTCCATGCACAATAATACCTGAATCCCTACAAAATACACCAAGTACCGTTGTTAGGCAACTGCAAACAAAGGCAGTTTACATTACACACACATGCATATGTATGTGTCGCCATGTCTGTGTGTCCGACATTCTCGGTCTCACTCATTAATTCAAGTATGAATAGCGCAGAAATTAGTGTCAGAGTTAGGTGTGTCACAGACTACCACTATCAGCTTTGTACGTCTGTTATTGCATTGTCTGGGTACTACACTACGTCACCTTTGAAATTATCAAACCTAGAACAAAAATTGTACTTGAATATGGTACAGGTTTTAGTAGGTATCCTTATGATTGACTCAATTTGTGCCAACAACTCTGAGGAAAAGCTTGGAGAAAAGTCTTGAGCTGTGGCTAATTCTGTGCTAAAATCAGTACGAAAAAGTTTTGAGAAAAGTCATGAAAAGTCACTGCGATTGCCTCAGTTTGTATCAACGACATGAAAAATCGTTGAGAAATATCAGTCTAAGAAGTTGAGCGATTTCGGTCTTTTCAAGTCCAGACATTCTCACGAAATAAAATACACTTAAAAAGTTTACATGACATTGAAAATCTCAAACAAAACTTTCGCAGGTTTCAAAACCTTCTGATCCTCTAGTCGTGGTAGTGTGTGATCCTCCTCTCTCGCTTCGCTCGGTTTGCCCGCGAAGCTTAAGACGGATTTACTGGTCAGACGGAATTCAGACACCTTGGTCTAACTTCTTAGTGTATACGGAACTTGTCGCTTTCAGGCCACGAACGTGTTATAATAAATGTGTTTCTACGTGACTTTATTTGCACTTTATTGCTGGGGTGTTGGGACTTTATTAAACGCGGTAATAGATGAAAGGATTTTTAGTAAATTTTGTATCTACATTTGTGGATAAACAAAATATTATAAAGGCAGTATTATGTAAAATATAGTCACTGTGTTTCTTATTGTTCACTTTTCTATTAAGCAAAACGTTAGTGGGAGGCAATCCACATATGTACATTTTTTCACTTAAATATCCATAAACGACTTTATTCAAAGCGTTTAGTTTTGCACAAAAAGCCCATCGCTTTTTACTTTATGCTAACATAAAAACTAAAACATTTGCATAAAGAAAAGATATTCGATAACATAGTGAATAAAAACTATAACAATATCGAAGGATAGCTTTCCTATCCATTGGAAGGGCAAACGACCGCGAACCGTGATAAACAACGGTTTTATGAACATATTATATATTATATAAAGGGTATTAAAAATCAGTTTCAAACATGCTTTGTATTCAGCGCTCGCCGGCAGCCGTATCGGGTACACTAAAATTTATTTTGCACTCAAAAGGGAAATGAGATTATGTTTCAATAACAAACATATCCGGGACTACACGTTGCAGGAATAAAAAGTCACACCCCGGGAATTTATTTACCGTTTTCGAACGAACTATTCAGTTGGCGGAGTTTTATACCGGCGTTACGTCACCCGCTGAATATCTTATTTTTACAAAAAGTCACAAGGCCGAACAGAAAGTTTTCAATTTCCTTGCGGTACTGAAAATAATTTGGTAGTTATCATTTTTGTGTGGCAACGTTTTAAGTCGCTTTGTTTATGTAAATTAAAATTGTGCTGAAAATTTTGTTGAAAATTATATCTGAAAATATTTTTTATAATTAATCAGAGCAGTTGTTAAGGTACAAATGGTTCTAAGTGTACACTTTATATTAATTAAAAAAATACATGTAGCCCCACTTCTTTCTATGATACCCAACATTAACGTTGTATAACACTCATAATGCGACAAAAAAACTCATAAAAACTTTTCACAAACTAACCCTCAACTCCCATTTAGCATACTAATCTGGGAATTAAACTTGTTAGAGGCCCATAATATAATTTTAATGTTGTATCTTAACTTCTCTCAAGGGACCAGGCAGAATTGCACATTACCAAAACCATTAGTCATTTTGTTTATTGCTACGAGTTTGCTACGGCGTAGCACCGTAGTAACTATTGTGCTACGCGATCGTAGCATATTACCGGGCGTTTACGCAGCGTTAATGTCAAATAAATTGAGGCTATTCATATTATTTACACATGCATGACTGCGAGTGACCTGCTACATAATGTAATCATGTTATAATGCAACCAGTGCATATTAATGGTGTTTGAAATCATCCGTTTAAAATTTAATAGACCCACTAGAACGACCTTGAAAAATGACCAGGCTTTAAAAGAGAAGCCAGAACAAAATGAGATGAAATTTAGCTAACATATGGGTCAAGGTCTAAATTAAAGCATAGTACTGTACATACGGGTAAAACTTGTATTTTGGCCACATTCAAAAATTTTACAGCCAAAAAAACTACCTTTAAAGATGATCCCAAAACTCCGACATCCAGTACCAAAGTACTCAACTTAAACTACATGTACTAAACTACCCTCAAAGCTCTAAAGGTAATCGAAGTTTAAAACGGTATCAGTACACACGGAATACTTAAAAGTTTAAAGTCTGCCAGACTAACATACCTTGTGCCTTCGCAACTGGCATGGACGATAAAAAGTTGACGAACTTCTAAATTCACTAGTGGAAATTTTGAGTTTCGTCTTGTAAGTAATACAGGCTGTAGGTAAGTTTTGTATTTACCTGCGTCTGGTAACTTTGTATGATAATAATAATTGTTGAAATCTAGGGTCTATCTAGGTTACCTATGTTATGAAGTCTATGGTCACATTTCTAGTTTGTAAAGTTAAATTCTGATTGATTAAAAATCTCGAAATTTTTGAAACTAATGTATGCATGTGTGGTTTTAATTGTAAAATTTTACAAGATTCTCCCTGTCCCTTGAGACATTTGTGATACACGCTGATTTTAAATTGTTGTGTCCGTATCGTGAACAGTAAGTATAGTATTAATTGCATGGTCAAGTATAGTGTTAATTGCATGGTCAATTATGCAAGATACATGGTACCTGCATATTTTTGCTTATGTTTATGTGTTTATTTTATAATATTACTGCAGAAGTAACATGCACTTCAAAATACCCAAATACAACATCATTTCAATAAATGACATACCAAAATAGGCCGCGCTAATAAATGCGTCGCTCTCACCAAAACTGAAACGTTCGTTAGATCGATGTCTATTAGTGACGTCATAAATTAGCACATATTATGCTAATGCTGGCTGCACACGTCGCGATCCTACTGTAAAGTGAAGTCTCATTTGTCATGATAATGCGCAGGAAGTTTGTAGCGAGCCTAATTATCGGATGCGATGACAGTACTAATTATTCATAATAGATAGCGCGGTTTGCTATTGAAAGGATTTGTAGTTTAGAATGATTACGATATGTTAACAAGCTAATCTGTTTGAAAACTGGGGCCGATGAAGTTTCAGCTCAATAGACCGTAGTTATTGGTCTCTGCTAATAGCGAGCTGTCACAGATATTAGATTACTTACTGGAAGTGGCAGTTGGTTGCCACAAAACTCTTAGCTAGTCATGAAAGGTATAAGGTACTAATTTATGTTCATTATCATCATCATCGTCATCATCATCAGCCATTTATGTTATCAACTGTTTATATGCTTTACAAAAGGATATTATTATTATTCAACAATGTAAATATTGAGGTATATGAAAATAATACGACCTCTGTGGCGCAATGGTCACCAAGCCGGACTGCCGAATCTGAGGTCCCGGGTTCGATTCCCGGTTCGGTCGACATTTGTGTGATGAGCATGCTTGTTGGCCGTGGTCTGGGTGTTACAATATGTATTTATAAATATGTATATGTGTAACTATATGTAGTTTATCAGCTGTGTTAGCACCCATAACACAAGTTAATTAATAACTTATCATGGGGCTAACCAACCGTGTGTGAAAAGGTGTCTCGACAATACACGCTATCGACTACCCCAAATTTTTGATGTCTATAAGTAGTTCTACACACTTTATACCATTTTCACAAGATATGACAGAGTACCAGGTATCCTAGAGTGATGTAGAGAGCGAAATGGAGAAGAAAAACTATATTGGTGACATAGCAGGAAAGAGAGAAAATAGGAAGCACCAACCACTATAAAAATTGCAAGCATCTTATAAACACGTAAGTAACCACATTTTTACAGCAAACGTGTTTCCATACATATTACATACATTCAGTTGATTTACTGCACCCAGTAGAAGCAATCTTGCATTGTTTTATTGTTTACCGCATTATTGTGTAAACGAACAATAGGGCTGTTGACAATTATTATTATTTTATTTTAATTCATTTCTGGAAACTATTTATTTAAAAAAACATGTTACTTGGTTTCAAATTAAAGACTACTTTTTATTCGGATTAAACAGCAAAATATCTTAAAGTGTGACAATTTTATCGCCAAAATAGTTTAATTGACGTATTTAGGGAACCAACCTATCATTGATATTATTTTATTATGTGCTGCAGTAACAAATGGAATCTTGTTCAATATGCACTACTAAAATGCTTGTAATAAAGTCATTGTGTAAACTGCACTTTATACTACATCCAATAAGATAACACAATTACAATTGCAAAATATTCCTTGCTAAATATTTAAAATAAATTCTGGAACTAAATAGTAGGTACCGTTTAAACTGAAAGCCGACCCCGACATACATAGTTGGGAAAAGGCTTGATGAAATGTTATAATGTAAAAACGTACCTAAGTCAAAATCTTTTTTTTACAGAAACATAGGTATTTCTGTGTCCATACAAATAAATAGTTGAGTACCCTATCAGATGTTGCCAGTAATGGAAAATGAATTGAACACTCATAATGTCCTACTTGTACCATAAATATGATTTGCAATACAATTTACGTAATCCCCGGGAAATAAAGCACAGGTTTTTATTTGCGTTGATAAAAATATGTTTTGAATATGGAATGTTTTTTTATTTGCAGTTATTTCTATGTTAAATGGAATTTTAGGTAAATACAGTAGGTTATATTAATATACAGGAGTTGTAATAAATAATGCGGGTCTATTTTAATCAGCAACAAAATGTGTAGGAATTCTTCACAATCGAACTGTGAAAGTAATTTTAGTTTTGTATGAGACGAGACGTTAAAGGGATTATCCAAAACAAAACAGCTAATACAATATTATTTCGAAAATGAAATACATATTGACATGGAAATTTTTCACGTATAAAATAGTTTTCAATACAATTACTACAATATTTGACGACACAAAAATGTTATACTTACTGCTAAAAGCTCTATTAAATACCTAATTTATCACAAGCTTTATGTATCTCATAGTTTACGCTTTAATATCCTAAATGGCTCTCAATAGGTACACTCCAATACAAAGTAAAAACATTGGAAAAACACCGTCTAGTAATTGATTCTTAATCCCCCCATTTAAAACAAATCGTTTAGAAGCGTTTTAATATCGCTCCGTAATAAAAATGCCCAAAATTTTCCCCGTAAAATGTAAAGAAAAAAATGACACTGAAGTACCCAGACACTGCAAAGTTTTAGTCGGCCGACACTTTGTTACTGCTCATAAATCAGTATGAAGATGAATGGTAGTACGCACATTACAAAGATCAGGTATTTAGCCGCTATCATACCGACTGACAACTTTGATCGAAATAAAAATGTTCTTAAAAAAAAAAATTGCATGGTAGTATCGGGTCAACTATCAGCCGACTGTTAAGTTTGAAGTGTGCAAATACTCTTAATTATAGTAGTTTTAAGAACCAGAAGCAGGTTTATTTAACAAGGAAATAACAAGAAATAGTTTTTACATGAAAATCAACTATGATTGAACAAAAGTATTCAAAAGCGCGGCAAAATCGTATCCCCGACAAACTATAACATGTCTTGTCACAATGACGTTCGAAAATGGAATCCTCCAAGCAGAGATACACGACTGAATGGTGGGGTGTCGATGGTCGCTCGTCTCTGCTGCCCTTTATGTAACCACTGGCAGCTAACACGGCCTCTCCTGACACCCTGACGTCCTCGGCAGGATCTGGCTGAGCCTGGTTGTGTCTCGGAACACCTGCACATTCAATAAGCGAGTTGGACCTGGCTCAATTTCGTCATAATTGAATCGCGATTGGTTAACGTGGTCGTCATCGTTTTTCTGGACACATGAAACTATCAGAATAAACATTATTCGAGGTATTACAAACCTCAAACAAAGAACTAATTCATTTAACCAATGAAAAATAAATAACATCAACTTTAAATCAAATAACAGGTACAAAATTAATAACAGAACACTGGTATACCACCCAGCGACTCGAAAATAAATAACATCAACTTTAAATCAAATAATTGGTTCAAAATAAATAACAAAACACTGGTATACCACCCAGCGACTCGAAAATAAATAACATCAACTTTAAATCAAATAATTGGTACAAAATAAATAACAAAACACTGGTATACCACCCAGTGACTCGCCGACATAAGCTCAAAAGTTTGCATATCGCATAAGGTTTCCGCACTGTAGGCATAGGCTCCAAAAGTTTGCATACCTCCCAGTGACTCGCCGGCATAGGCTCAAAAGTTTGCATACCTCCCAGTGTTTACTCATACACGTACACACATACAACATAAAAAGAAATCATGTAAATTATTCAATATCAATCATGTAATTATTAACTTGGTACCGTGTATAAGGCTTCCACACCGTAGGCATAGGCTCCAAAGTTTGCATACCTCCCTGTGTTTATACATACATGTACACACATACAACTTATAAAGAAATCATGTCAATTATTCAACATCAATCCGTGTATCGATCATGTAAATTATTCAATATCAATCAAATCATGTAATTATTAACTTGGTACCGTGTATAAGGCTGAAGCATATATCATAAGAAAAATGTAAGAAAGAATAAAATTCACTTTTACTTAGTGTTAGTTATACCGTGGGCGCAAGCGTGCACTCAAGCGCCCCCGGGCAGAGGTCTATAGAAAAATGTAATTAAGAACAAATAAATACTTCAGACTTTACACGAACATAGATAAAATTCAGTGCATCGTGAATGACAGAATCAGTGAAACAACGTGATATATAATCCAACATGGATTATCGCAACAATACCACCTCAATCAGTGGCCCAACACATCAGCACCAATAGCGTGCTCTCAACTTTCAATAAGGCTGAGCAAACCACAGCGTCCACTCGACTGCAACTCCACCACCAGAGTCGTCGTCTTTCAACGCCACATTGACGTCATCATGGCAAGCGACGACAGCAATCTGCCAGCAGCACCGGCACAGCAGCGCTCGTGCCGCAACCAGCAGCACCGGCACAGCAGCACTCGTGCCGCAACCAGCAGCACCGGCTCAGCAGCGCTCGTGCCGCAACCAGCAGCACCGGCTCAGCAGCGCTCGTGCCGCAACCAGTAGCACCGGCTCAGCAGCGCTCGTGCCACGACCAGCAGCACCGGCTCAGCAGCGCTCGTGCCGCAACCAGCAGCACCGGCTCAGCAGCGCTCGTGCCACGACCAGCAGCACCGGCTCAGCAGCGCTCGTGCCGCAACCAGCAGCACCGGCTCAGCAGCGCTCGTGCCGCAACCAGTAGCACCGGCTCAGCAGCGCTCGTGCCACGACCAGCAGCACCGGCTCAGCAGCGCTCGTGCCGCAACCAGCAGCACCGGCTCAGCAGCGCTCGTGCCGCAACCAGTAGCACCGGCTCAGCAGCGCTCGTGCCACGACCAGCAGCACTCACACAGCAGCGCTCGTGCCACGACCAGCAGCACCGGCTCAGCAGCGCTGGTTTGCTGCGACACCGCCGTTACATATTTTTGTGTACAACTCTGTGAACAAGCACTCACGACATACATTTCGCTCGGCCACTTCTGACCATCAAAATCTGGAAAGCTTTTCGCTTTCAAAGAAATAAATTCGAGGCATAACGTTGACAAACAAACTCAACTTTAGAACTATGTCTCAAAAATCTGTGTCAGTACTAATCATGTGTCAGCAACACTCAAAACACAACCATCATTATATTTTGGTAAATTACGTGTAATTAACTTCATTTCATATTTTGCTACACAGTATACTCATGAGCAACAATACCAATGGTTGGTACATTATAACACATTTTTCCTCTTAATAGAGCTAAGAGCATAATAACTTCCAAATTGGGAATCAAAAAGCCAAATGAAAAATAGAAGCTGACCTCAATGCATGATATACCAGGTCTACCATCCACTGGCTATCATTACTGGAGTATGCCAATTAAGGTACTGGCAGTTGGCACCCTATACAGCATGCAAAGCTCGTGCAGCAGCACAGCACCCGAGGCGCTTGAAGTGTCACAGCACTCGTAGTATGTCAAGTAGCACAGCACCTGCAGCGCTTACACCATCACCTCGCATGGTTCTCACAAAGGTGATCTCATAGTGTTTTCTGACTTAGGCTTATCCTCAATACCTGTAGTCAAAAGACAAGCAAGCAAGCATCTGGCTAAAGCAAACAAACATTCAATTGGAAGACTCTCATACATTGTCATGTTACAGATTTGAACTTTAGTTGACATCACCAATTAATGCACCCAAAATATAACCAGTAAAATAAAATAATAACCAAGGTCGGTAAACAGATTTTCAATTTATAAAATGCAAATTCATCATTGCCTTCCATTGGAATCTTAGATATTGGTTGCATCCCTTTCTTGAGCTCTACAGGCCTTCGAAGGCCACAACTACAGCGGCATAACACCAACTGTACCAAAGAGTTTACACAAGTCTCTTTTCAGTCACCCCAATGTCATCAGACAGGCCAATGGGTCTTTTACAAGTCACCCTGATATCCATCATAGATACTGCACAACTCAATAGAATCAAAAGTAGAAACAGATAAATAAATCAAACTAACAAATCTAGAGACTGATGCACAATTTGAACTATTCCACTTTGGTGTAAGGAAATTGAGTAAGTCAATATCAAAACAGAGTGCAGTTATATCACAACAGCAGTAAACTTATATTTCTCTGTACTTATTGAAACTCTTATAAGCAGAAAGATTAGAAATAAACATTACTGAGCTCATTTACATAATAAGCCTGTTAGTTATTCAATTTCATGACACAAAAACATTTCAAATGCAAACAAAGGATCCACATTATCATTTCAGTTTGTATAACACTTTGTTCAAGAGCGGTGGCACCTGAGAATCTAACTCAAGTTCTCATACACTTTCAGTATGTTTTTAACCAATAAGCCACCAAGATGGATTACTAGGCATGTATGACATAAAGGCTAAATAAAACTGGATTGATCTCACCATTTACATACAGGTACATTACAGGATACCTCTCATATTATCTTGAGCATAGCGGGAGCAAGGCATGTTGTTCAACACCAGAGCAATACATAAGCAGAAACTCATTCCACTCGAAGCACACAAGAGTCCCAACAGCATCAGTGTACTAAGCTCAAGCAATAGACATTGCTTGCGCTATAAATCGGAAGAATCATAACTTCTCGACTTATTCCATAGTTATATACACATGTAAACAAAAGCAATCGTTAATTCGGGTAACACAAACATTTTGATTACTACTTTATCATGTGACTATGTTCAATCAATTTTGTTTACCAATAACCATAGTTACCAGACCTGTTATTTCCATAAAAGTAAATAAAACCAATGTTCCTTTGTGATTTTTCCAATAATGGAATTTATGCAGTCCACAATAATGCTATCCTTCAATGTATTCTTCCAGTTATTTGGGCATTGATGTCATTTAACTCTTCAGAATACGATACACCTTCCATATTATTTTTGTTCCACAACAAGTAAACCAACCAAAATTTTATTGGTATCACTTACGCTGCCTGTATAGCATCTTGAATATACCAATCTATGCAGCGCACTGCAATCCCTTACAAAATTAAAATAGAACAACAAAAACTTTGGTCGGCGGATTTTCTTACACCGCGTCGTACTTAATAAAAAGTGCCAATGAATCTAAACTGAAATCAAAAACTTTATAGTGGGAGTGAGACTATCCCACTTCTGATTTTAAGAACCAGAAGCAGGTTTATTTAACAAGTAAATAACAAGAAATAGTTTTAACATGAAAATCAACTATGATTGAACAAAAGTATTCAAAAGCGCGGCAAAATCGTATCCCCGTCAAACTATAACATGTCTTGTCACAGTCACAATGACGTTCGAAAATGGAATCCTCCAAGCAGAGATATGGGGGGTGTCGATGGTCGCTCGTCTCTGCTGCCCTTTATGTAACCACTGGCAGCTAACAGTAGTTATAAAAAAATCTTATAGCTTTTGTAAAGTGATATCTAGTAAACGCAGATGGAAATGTAATATCTTGAGGGAAAAAACTGTTACTATCTATTTTGATAGAGGCCTTCTTTCATTACTAGAGAAAACAAATGCACTGCGCGGAAATGTCAACGGACTGGCTTAACGTGGACCTGTCTTATAAAGATGGATTTTATGACAAAAAATATTATGGAGGTATATGCTTATCAAAGAAAAGTAACTAAGTATGTCATATAAAATCTGAAGTAAGCTATAAGTTAAATATAAGATTTTTTCAATCCAATGTAATTTACGTTCGTAAATATTTTTCTTGGACACAATCTATTTGACGATATTAAAAAAAAACGGAAAATTTTACCTTAATAGTAAATCTTTTTAAATAGACTATTCTTTTTCAATAAAAGTACCCTTAGACTAACTGTTCGCCTGCCAAGTTTCTCACAGGAAATTATCGGAGGACTAAAGTAAACAAGGGTCGTATAACCAGTAGGTACCAGGGTAGATTTTTTGTCATGGCAACACCCTTTAAATTTTGTTGCTGCCTAATATATCGAGGGTTAAGAACTAGAGTAGCGTAAGGCCAAAATGACAACTTCTCAGGAGAGCCCGAAAACAACTCAAATTTACCTACTGTTATCTTATAGCCCTTTTTGTGGGGTAAATCTATAGTAGTTAGATATCTGATTTTTACTAATAATAAAACTTTATTTATCGGCTACAGAATAATGTAACTTTTTGGTCAATCAAAATACGGTTTCATTTTAATAAAATTTATTTTTCAAAAACTGGTTGACATACGTCATTTTAGCTGTTCCATAAATTAGTGCCATAGTAGCGTATCCCACCCTTACGTTTTTTTGGAGGAAAAAAAATTACGGAAGCTTACGAAACAAGGACAGTAACGGTAATTTACGTTTATTTGGCACGAAACAAACTAAGCCTACATGATCAAACTTTCTGCGCTATTAACGTATGGCAAGATACGTTATTTAAGCGATTACATTGAGGGCATATTTTGGTGTCTTATTCGCTCTGTAAATCGAGTTACGATCGTTGTGCTCGTAATTTTTTTGAGAAAATAATGTCAAGATTATTGTAAGTAGAAACACTTCATTTTGGCAATAAACAAATATCTTTTTTTTTATACGTTATTGTTGTATTAAGCAATCAACACACTATATCGTTCCAGTTTTTTGGCACATAAAAATATGGGGATTAAATAAACGAATGGTGAAAAAAAAAAAAATTTTGTATTTTTGCCCTTACGCTACTCTAGTTCTTAACCCACGATATGTAGTCACAAATACATATTTTATAGTGACGTGTAAAACAACGTTAAAATTTTAGTTATTATAATCAGATGAAATCGAAATTAATGTGATTAATTTAAAGCACTAGCACTAATATGTATTAGTAAAATTTTCATCGCAAAATATATAGACGATAGTAATCATGTGAATAACGAAAAAAAGCCTATGTAACTGGCACTAATACAAATATAAAATAAATACAGTGTAGTACCTATGAAAGAAAAATACTTAGTTTTCGAACTAAAAGATCCACATTATCATATACGAATGAATCGTAACTTATGGTGAGAAAAATACGGCTGTCTTCTCGCGCCGGGATTATTAATCACAAGCATTTGATACGAGAAAAATATGAATTTCGCCGTCCGTCGCCTGGCTGGCTTAAGTGATGCCTACCACAAGCATATCAAAGAAATAATTTATTTTCTAAACGAGAATTTCCCACAAACATTAATTGGTTTCTACTAACTTAGGGAGTTATTAAAATATCTGGCTGTGACAAGTTTGATAAAAAATAAAGGATTTTCTTTTCGGTAATTGGGTGACAGCGGGCAGTGTTAAAAGAAATACCAAACATAAATTGCGGTCGCGTTCTTGTCTTGGGTTTCAGTAAGGAAAACTACACTAAAAACTGAAATGAAGTCGTATTTTTTTTGTAGTCAATAACCTAAGGTCCTGTTATGTTTCAAAATGATTACCATTTTTGGCCAGCAATCAGATTTTTATTTATCACTGACTATGCATAGCTAACGATATTTCGTACCTTCCGGTGCAAAACATGGTCGATTTTTAAATCGTCAGTACTAATCACTATAGCAAAATAAATAATATTTAAATATGTGTGTGTTCAAGCTAGTACATGAATCAATAAGTGATGATTCACATCACAATAATTAAATGCTATGTTTTATTGATTCATGTTAGTTCCAAAAATATTGCAATGTATTTGGTAAATATCTAGTTCCATGGACGGAAATGGACGGTCAACTCCATTGTTTTTATACAAAATGACGCTGACATGACGTATTTAATTAGAGCTCACTAATATGATATACCACTTAAATGCAGTATATGAATATACATAGTTCAGTTTGATTCATATGTTTGAAGAGTAGCACTATGAATCCAAGTAGCAAACCCAGAACTCAATTTTAAGTGCTGCTCAAACATCATTCTATCACTGTCTCACGTAAATTGGTGCAACAGAAACCCTTTTAAGTAAGACTTTTAAAGTTAAGTTGCACTCCAGTATCTTTCAGTAAACACCATTATATCTTCCTTCACCATTATTCTTCACCTTAATAAGTTGAAAGAGGTTGTAAATATACGTATTCCGACTATCTGTTCATTCACCTGAGTGTCTAGTGCGAGTTTTGCAAGTTAACTTTCTCGATGCGTAAATTATCATACAACTTAATTACATAGTATTCATTTTTGACATGTTTATTTCCTTAAGGCTGTCATCGGCACTTGGTCGTACTATAAACGCACTCACTTGCGAAATAATAAACGTCGTTATCCGGAAAAATGAATGAACGTGCTATATTCTAATCATGGCATGTAGCATACGACTCTACTTCAGTCATGTTATAATTACGTATCGAGCGCGTAAACTTACAAAACTCGGAATCAGCACTCAGGTAACAACTGACACTCAAGGGAAAATAAACTTCCGTATTTCAAAACAACAGTCCACAAGGCACAATGTTTCGGCCAAAATATTATCAGATAATTAACTGGCGAAATAATTTCCATACATTTGGGTAATAAATTATAATATTTGTAATTAGTTTGCCAGCACGTAGCAAGCGGTCCCCTTCCGTATCCTTCTATTCGTTCTACTGTTACACTCAATTTTAATTATATGAATGAAACATAGCTATGCGGAAATAAATGAGTTTTGAAATAAATTCAATTTATTGCCAGAAACAGAAGAGTTTTGAAAGATTGGCAAAGTTTATTGTTAAACAAATTCTATCGTGCACAGCACATGGTGTCAAAGGAATTGTTTCAATTTATATACTTTTGTTGTATGTACACATTGGAAAAATATACATCTAAATTTTATCGAACATGATCTACCACCAATTACGAAAGTTACACTTTTTTATTAAATGCCTACAAATCCTATGGGTCGCTCGATCGAAAGCTTTTTTATTAATCTTTTGTTCTTTTATATTAAAATAATAATTCTTTACCCTGTACTTTAAAAACTTTTGGTTTTCCAGTTTCACAAAGATTATGTACAAATCAATGCATTTGTCAATAATGCTACTTGATTTTTTATCTGTTTTTGCACGCATTAGAACATAAATATCATCCATCTTAGTGGCACGTCTGTAGCCACACGCATTGCAATAACGTTCAAACCAAAAGGGGAAACATTGCAGAAATCTAAGGCTAGTTGCGCACTCAGCAATTTCTTCACAACTTTTAGTCATCAATCAACTTACACTGCTCTCCGCTGCTTCGATTAACTCAACCTAAAGCAGTTTATTCACCTGTTTTGTTTACTTAATTCAATTTATAATTAAATTGTGACTTAAGCTAACAGCCACTTAATTAACATGGTCTTTTGGGAATACGGCTTTTACTTCACCACAGCAGATTATCGGGCTTTATTAGCCACGATTTTTGGAGTCGACAAAGTTTTGATGTCTAGTTGAGGTTTAACGGTCGAAGTAATTTAACTTTTCCATATTTAATTGAAATGACACCTACTTTTATTTATAATTATAGAAATTATACTACTTTAGTATCACCATAAGCTCCGTTCTTTTCAAGAAATGGAACGCATTGCAAAATTTAATATCGAAGATTAATTGCCAATAACGGTAGCGCAACTAAGAGTGACGACGTGTGTCGCAAACCTTAAACTGACGCATTGTAAGCCTTCAGTTTGCGGAGACCGTCGCGTCCCTTGTTGACCTCTTATAAGATAACTGTGTTTGCCTTTTATGGCGGACACGTTTGTTTGCCTTTATTCGTCGATCGCTATCTGTCGCCGATATAAGGTACCTGCGGCAAATAAGGCCCGGAGGGTAATAAAGCCCACATTTGAAAACTCGCGCTAAAATATTTCAATTCCGGTTCGAACTTGACTCACAGATGCACAAGACCGTTAGGTTCGCTGTGTTGGTAGCGCGCGGCCGCCGCGCGCCGCCATCTTGCCAGTAGTGAACGATTTGTGACAGGGTTCGCTGCACAGCTCGGATTTATAAAATTTGGTGATAAAGAAATGTAAGTATTTTGATTTAATTGTTATTAAGCTATAAAGTAACGTAATTTTATTAAACATTAAACATCAAATTAGTTATTTTCTATGCTATTAATCAAAAATAAGTGTTTAATTTCGTTCTAAATTGATGATTTTATAAAGCATGTTATGCGTCTAATACGGCCCACTACAGTAGGTCATGGGCCTTATTAACCGACCTTTGTTATACAACTTGATTTTTGTTTCTACTCACAGATCGAATAAAAATGCCTCCACGTCGAGCTCCGTGGACTCAAGAAAACTTGCGTTCTGCTATGGCAGCCGTACAACGAGGGCAGTTGACGCAGCGTGGTGCAGCAGAGCGATATAATATACCTAGACGTACGCTAAGGAACCACTTGAAAAGTGGAAATACAATGCGATGTTTAGGACGCCGTTCAATTATGACTGAAGCTCAAGAATGTGATCTTGTCAACAGAATCATAAGATTTGCAAATATAGGGATGCCACTTACTCCAAAGCTTATTCGCAGACAAGCATTCATTTTTGTGAAAATATGAGCTAAAACATAACTTCAACGCAGACATTGGCCTTGCTGGCAAAGACTGGCTAAAGATGTTTTTGAAACGGCATCCAGAAATTTCAAAGAGAAAGGCACAGTTCATGAATCCAGCTAGGGCGCAAAAGCTAAACAGACCAATCGTTAGCCAACACTTCTCAGAAATCCAAAAAATTTATGACGAGCTTGAAATTATAACACACCCGCAAAGACTTTACAACATAGACGAAAAGGGATGTCGGTTGACTGTTCATAATCAACAGACTGTTCTAGCACAAAGAGGAGCTCGACGAGTCCATTTAATAGCGCCAGAGCATGCTCAAAATGTCACGATCGCAATGTGTGTCAATGCTGTCGGGACCGCTATTCCACCGATGATAATATTTAAAGGACAGAGGCAGAAACCTGAATTTAGTGACAATTTACCCGCGGGGAGTTTCGTGAAGATGTCAGCAAAAGGGAGCATGACAACTGAACTATTCGTGGAGTTCATTAAACATTTGGCAAAATATAAGACTCAAGGAAAAATTTTGTTGATCTTCGATGGAGCGTCATCGCACTTAGATTACACGATCGTTGAGGAAGCAGACCGGCATGACATAGTCCTTTATTGTCTCCCGAGTAATACTACGCACGAGCTGCAACCTCTGGACAAATCTGTGAATAAGTCTTTTGAACATTATTGGGATCAAGAGGTTTTAAGATACATGTATCAAAATCCTGAAAGACGCATAACGAAAACCAGTTTTAATACAATTTTCACAAAGGTGTGGTCACAGTGTTTGACTCACGACAATATAGTAAACGGGTTTCGAGCTACGGGCTTGTACCCTTTCAACCCTGACATATTACCTGACGAGGCATTTGCTCCATCAATTTTAACAGAGCTGCCTCCACCAACAGAACCCAGCGCTTTAGTAGGCTCAAACACAGATCATCCAGATAATTATACTGTCAATCAGCCAGAAGAACAGCTTCGAAACGAGGATGATTCTCAATCTCATTTGGAGCAGGTTCCTGATTTACCCGAAAAGTCCTGCTCAAAGCGCCATGGATCTAAATAATTTGTCGGTCTTAACTAACCAAGAGCATGAAGACACTATTCAATCATCTGAAAATATCTTGAATGATGTAGAAACAACACCAAAGAAGGCACAAATCATTGTTACTCCGACCCAGTCACCAAAACCATCCACTTCAGGACTTCACAGGGCTCCTATATATCGTCGTCCAATAATTTACAGCTCAGGATCCGAGACAGACTCTGAAACAAATATTGAATTGCAGATAACACAACTGGCATTAAACAAATCATCACTGGCCATGGATAATATATATGGTTCTGAAGAAAATATCGAAGACAGCGACGATTTTAGTTCTGATGACAACGTACCTTTGGCGAACCTCAAAGACAATAAATTTAGGTCTCCTTTTCAAGAACTACTGCCAACGCCAAACTACGCTGTGACAAAGAATAAACCTAGGAGAAAAGCCATCAATTATAAAGGCCAACGAGTCACCAAAGATCTGTTTAAGGAACAAGAAACATTGAAAGAAAATAAGTTGACAAAGAAAAGAAAACCTAAAGAATCAAAGAAGACTAAAAATGAAAAAAAGAAACGATCTAAAGGGGATAAAAGAAAAAGAAGCAATCTATCGGTAGAGGAATCTTGGTTCTGCCCAGCTTGCAATGAAAATCGTGTGTCTGATATGAGACAGTGTGTTAAATGCAGAATATGGTACCACGAAGAATGCCTAGGGCTAACCAAAAATGATAAAGATTTTTTTTACTGTCAAAACTGTGATGAATAAGTATAGTTCCCAAAGGAGTACCTATTTTTTCCTAAATATTTGTGTGTATAATGGTAAATTCTTAGTTGTTGAAGTACGATAACTTCTAAACTAATTTAATTCCAACAGTTCCTAATCAAAAGCCTGATTTAGAATATGTTATTACTAGTCTTAGTATAAGAAATTTTGTGATAACTTAATAAGTGGCCTTATTACCCCCTGGGGGATAAAAAGGCCCATTGTTATTATCTCTTAAGATTATGTGAAGAAAACATTTTCATTTGTTCTATTAGCTGAAAAGTGCCATAAACGTTATGTTTCGTTGATTATTTCATAAGAAAATAAAAAAATATTTTTGGGCCTTAATTTACTATGGTAGTTTAATAAGGCCCACGGTAAGTGTTTTTAAAAATGGTTATGTTTCTTTTCATACTGTTTTTTGTATTACTATTAACCTTTTATTTTAATCGCAAATAAATAAACATTCATATGAACTAGACTTCTTTAATTTTTTTACAACAATTTCTGAGTTATTTGGTTTTAAAATTAGGTGGGCCTTATTTGCCGCAGGTACCTTATTGTTTAAGTTTTATATCGCGGATTTTGTTCTGTCAAGTGTAAACTATAAGAGAAAAATAAAGATCAGTACTACAGACGACAGAGAGACGCTATGAAACACAGTTTTAAAATAATTACCTAATATTGAAACGAATTAACAATTACAATGAAAACGTTATATAAATTATAGTAATAACTATTAAGTAGGTAATTACTGAAAGTTCAAAGTAATTATAGTTTGAATTGAATAAATGTTTAAGCATTATTATACTACTTTGGTATCTCAAATGAAAAGCGCTAACCATAATATTTTCCAAAATATTTTCAAAGAATTGCTATTTTAACGCTTATATATCCTTAAATTTTCCAGTTTTAAATGTCTGTATGTCCAATTCAGACACAATTATGCCTTTGTTTTATGATCTCTATTATCTAATTTAAGATAATAATGTCCTCTTATTTAACCCCTACATTTCTGACACCTTGTTTCGTCTCTTTAATCCCAAGGCTTAGAAAGCCTACTAAATCTCGGAGTCAAGTACTAAGATTTGCGAAATTTCCATACCCTTTTGAGCTTGTGGTCATTATCCTAACATTTTGCACGAAAACTGGTTAATAATCCTCTACCTCGGTAACTCGACCTTCATAAATACATATTCATGGGCCATTTTAAAATCAAAGTTTTGCCAAAATTCTCAGGTGTAAGAAAGTTACAAAAATTACGTAAAAGTGAAGACTTTTAACTTTATTGTAAATAAAGATCTTTTCAGTTAATTACAAATAAAATTTCTTAAGTTACATCAATTAAGCAACTACAAACTCGCCGAAATTATTCTAATTTTAACCAAACTTGATTAACTAATGAGAGCGAAGGACACTCATCGTAATTAAAAGTTCCGTCCAAAACGTAATGTCTTCCGACCCGTTATAATTTACACCTACCCCTTCACTTATCTACCTTACGGTTCTCATTAAGGTAAAGTTCCAAATGAACTCCTGCGATAATCTTTAAAAATATGGAACAAAAACTCTCAGATTCAATGAGCAAAAAACGTGAAAAGATCTGTTTAACTTGGAAATGGATTTTTGCGGTAAGAACGAAAAGTTTTTTATCTTATTTTCGCGTTGATACCCGTGCATTAATCTGATGAAAATAACATCGTTCCAGACAATGGTTGTGAGTAAGCCGTAACGGATGATAAGCATTAACAAGCCGACACACGTGTAAACACTCCACGGCCGTGTGATTACATGACGTCAGGAATTCAAACATGCGAAATTGGAGCACTCACGGCAATACGATGGTAATTTACTTTCTAATAAATTGAATAAAAGATCTCATTCCGTGTAATACAGCTCTCAAGAAAATAACACGACAAATAATTGAAAACGAACCAATTTCTAATGAAATGTAAAACAATTGAGTCTGTATTGATGGAGTATCGAAAGCGCCCAGTTGGCGAACAAAGGGTAGGAACAATAATAACGTACAACAATAGCCTAAACATAGCTTGAATATTTTTATCATTTTCATTAAACCCGACCCAAATGAAACATAACAGATGAGTAGAAATAAGTTGGTGAACATTGCGGGATTTTCAGTGGAAGTTTCTGTGAAGCGGCCCCCGGGGAGCATTTGTCATCGCCGTCCTTCCCCGCTACGAAACACCACTTGTTAAATTCTTTTGATTTTTACTTATTATTAGTACGACGGAGATTCTTCTCTCCTTACTGAACCTCGTATTTAAAGATCTTGTTTCTTGGAACGGCGAGTTTGTACTTAAGTTAAATTATATGCCTAGCGTATTTAATTATATTTTGAAGTACCGAAGTGGAAAGTCGGTTGTTTAAGTACGGCTTAATGAACATCATTAAATAAAAAGTATCCTAATCTTTTTAGGTACTGAATTAGGAGTTCTTACGAGAGAGTTGTTTCGTAAAGGAGGGATGTGGTTTATATTATAAGTATTTTGTTTCTCTGCAGATTATTTTTTCGTTCATATTAGTTGGACTGGAAAAGGATTGTTCGTGAGCTTTAAGATCGGCTCTTTAGTTGACAAATCGGACAGTCTAGATCTATCTAGTCAGATAACTTATTTTCACATGGTTTTCGTATAGGCTAGCTGGTACCACCACCCGGATAAGATATAAAATGTCTCAGTGCCAAATCTAATCGCAATCGTGTTACTCGTTTTAGCCTGATTGCATAACACATAGATACTTCCTTGTTTACAATATTAATAATGGTTGGTTCATTTTATTTTACAGTCTTTATAATATACATTATCTTTTGTCCTGTCCTTAAATAAAGCAAAGCACCATTCAAATATATTTAACAAACATGCTACTTATAATCATCGGCAGGGATATTGAGCCATGACCTTCACCTGCTCAGAAGCGATTTATTGGTTTATTGCCTTAAGTGTACAGTGCGCAAAGCGATCCCCACTCTTCCGCCGAGAGCTCAATATCCGTGCCGATAACTATACACCTAAATTAAATCACTTCTTCACTATGGAAACAGTATACTAATGAAGTCATTGACATCACACTGATGAAATGGTGTTCATTCTAGTGTTTCTCGTGACCTTTACAGATTAATTGAGGAACGATTTAATGACGACACAAGTAGACTATAAATAGACTAAGAGCTAATGTTACTAGTAGGAAAATTGATTGATGTAAAGATTTACGTGGTTGTATGTACGGTAGACCGCACATCAGTGGTAACTGTCATGCACCTTATCTCAATAGTAATAAGTACGATTTTCCTATAAAACTGTTACCACTGACCTGACGTTGACTGTACGAGGAAGACGATATTTATAAACTATTGAAACAAAGTAATAAAGTACTGTAAAAAAGTAAATTAATTTGTAAAAAAAAAACATTATGCTTGCCTGTCCTAGATTCGAACCTTTATACTCGACCCTGAGAAGCTGGTTCTTTAACCACTATACCACCAAGAAACTTAACTAACATCAAAAATCACAAGAACAACAGACTAATCACGAGAAACACCCACAAAAAACACAAAACCTAGCACCCACATTTCCTAATAAATCCTAGTTCAAAGAACTAAAATAAACTTCTTAATTCTTGGGCTGGCAACCACATTGTAAATCACTTTAATCGCCTGGGTGACACGCTAGACACGGCCTGAGCTCACCGACGACCGAGATTACATAGCCATGCTGAGGAAACCGTAAAATCCAGCCTTGTGTCACAGCAAAATGTGAAATCTGACAGTTTTTCTCAAATAAACACCTAAAACGGTTTTAATGGTGCTGGAGTCTGACTCTATGGTTGGACTGTCTTTTGTTTTTTTTGATGTTGGGTTTTAATTTGTGTTGTTTGGAGACTAATTAAACATCATTTACATTTCAGTACAGTTCGAGTATGTAATGTTGTTTTCGAGGAAAATGTGTGAATATGTACGTTACATAATATAGCATTGACACAGTTATAAACATGACAATTATATATTTACCCGAAGAGCCATTTCTCAGAATATTTTATTAATTCTTGTCACAATTCAATAAACTCCAATAAGAGTTTTGTACGAATTTGCCGAAGTCTTTAGTATACAAAATTACAAGGGGACTGACACAAAATGCCTCTGAGAATTGAAACTTTATTAAGGATAGCAATTTTATTCGACCCACCAACCGTAACATAACTCCTAAATTGCTGAAACAATTAAAGTGAAATTTTCTGTCGTATCTGTGTAAATGAGATCTTGTTATCTGCATTTTGTATTACGATACTTCGTCCATTCTTTGTTTGGCTAACTTTCATTGGAAATTTCCGTGAAATATAGAGGGTAATTGGTAAAAATCCAACAGAAAAGAACTCAAAATAAATACCGGAATGATTCTTTCTTTGATTTCTTTGGAAACACAAAATTTTTCCAATAATTAATGTAGAAGTATTAAATATTTTTTTCAAAATTTCAGAGTTATCTTATAGCTACACCAGCCGCCATTTTGAATAACTTACACATAATCGCTGCAAACTAAACGATTACGTCACAGCTTCATAACAAACTTATCTTACTATTATAACTAAATGAAAAGTTAGCAAAATACAAATTGCCTGCTTAACTCGACTCCTACTCGAGTTATATTGTATTTCCACAAGTATTTCATTATGCAAACTTGAGAGTAAAGACAAGTGTCTTGAGCAATTTTCCCGCGGGATTTTATGTCATCACTTTGCCTTCTAACTCATTATTATTTAATCTGTGCCTTAAGCAGTCTGATGACATTTGCCTTAGTTAAAATAATTCAATTGACGCACTTTGAATGCTCACTTTTACTCTGATTGCTTAAGTGTTTTTGTACGACAATGTAGTAGATGTAATGGCGGCCATTTTGTGTGGAAATGAGCGAGTTTCCTCCGGTTTGGGTGTAGTGGTTAAGATGTTTAATGTTAAGGAAATTCAGCATTGTTCTAATAGCCAATTTCTAAGAGTACAAATAAATGTTACCACAAAACGTAATTAATGTTAATAAATAATTGATTTTCACACTTTATGCCTTTCAAATAAACTTATACATTATTATCTTAAACTTTCTATTAATTAATAATCATGAAATACGTTAGCATTTTAATTATATTTCATAAACGTCCGGATATTATTCTGGCGAAGAGATTCGCACCAGGTTCTCAAGAGTCATTAAAATACATCATTAATATTTCAAGTTGCTACGAACAAAAGTTGTAGAGTACTTTTTATTTATAGTTTTGTTCTTTACAGTTTTTATTTTAAGATAATCACACACACATAAGATATTTATTCTTCCATTACTTTATAGTACAAACGATATTAAAATCATACGTACGTAACTTCCTTATCCTGTTCTTTTAACCACATTGGGGTTAATTTTCAACAGTATAATGGTGAAGAAATGAAGCATTTTATGGCTAATATTCCTCAAAAACTCGTGTTGTATCCTTTTGTGCCTGCAATAAAACCTATTTAGAAAATATAATACATAACGCATATTTGATAAAAACTACACTTATTAATAAGACGATGAAAAGGTGTCTCACATCAGGAATTTATTCGTCGCTCTGTGTAAAACTAGGTTGTATCCACCGAGCAATACGTTCATGAAGCTTTTATATTAATAATTCAGAAGCTGGAACTGTCTGGCATCATATTGAATTCAGTTAGCATATGTTGTCGTAACTGACAAACATGACTGCTCTTTAATGTTTAAAAACATAGGAAAAATCTTGTAAAGTCTTCGTGTTTTTTGTTGTAAGCTGGAATGAATATGTTGTTGATTTTGTTTACATTTACGGATTAAGGCCTATAAAAATATACTGTTCCGATTGCTATTGCCAACTTTAAACGTGACAATGAAATTATCAATTACACACCTAAATACGTAAGTGGTGAAACTTAAAAGAACTCAAAGAACTAAAAAGGCGTGATAGTAATCCACCAATGAAAACATAAGTTACACACATACTTAGACTATAAACCCTAAGCAAAAATATGTAAATGTTTATATTTTTATACTCAACAAACACTGAGAGCATTTTGAGTTTCATTATACACAATACACAGGCTTGTTAAGGCAATGTTTCCCCATACAAAACTTAACAAAAACTCGCTCTTACAGAAAGTTAACGTTCATAATGTTATTACCACAATTATGTTACGCCTGTTTTTATTAGCTGTAAGTGGTAAAGTATCGTCCTTCGTTCCCGGTAAAGTGTGTTAGAACCTTTAGTTTTATGTTCGACTTGAAATAGGTCAATTCGTGGGCTTTATGTGAAAGTCGGATATAGACGAATAACTTGTACGTTTTTATTTTATACTTTCCTCTTTATGAAGTAGTTTAGAAATCGCGACGAACATTGTAAAGAGCTATTTCGTGTGTCGCCGTAGACAATAGGGTAGTTTCCTAAAAAATAATAATTAGTCCGTCTTGTAGATTGTCCAAAATTAAGCGATACGTATTTTTTCTTTTTTAAATTGGATCAGAACTTGTTAAGATATAGCGTGTTAAAGTTGAGTGTGACGTCACAAGTTGCTACAATTTTCAGGAGACTGTGACGTAAAAGGCCCCCACTCCTAATTTTTGAAGCGTATTATCTTTGTCATTTTATGTTTAATTAAAAAAAGAAAAAATACGTATCCAATATTTTTTGATTATCTAAAAAGCGGACTAAATATTATTTCATTATTTCGACCCTGGAAACTACCCTATTTGATGTCTGCATTTGCCTCAGATTACCTGCGTTAGTGTTTTGTTTGAACATTTTAATTGCGCATTTTAGACCAGATTTCGTTTAAGATTGCGGTTTGTTTGCAGTTAAATTTTAGTGTTCCGGTAAGATATTCCGAAAATGATATGAGCTAGCTTCTTGGTAGTGGTTTCTTTCATGATAAGTTTCTTGAACTTTGCTTTTTGTAATAACGTTTTATATTCTTCATTTTTATGTAAACATAATTTGAATTAACCATCCGACGGCTTGCGTAGCTATCTTTAATATTGATAAAAAGTTATGAAAAAAAATGGTTGATAAATAAATACACTTAAAAATATGACACAGAAAAATGTCAACAACATGTCCAAACCAACGAAAATTTAAAAAAACCACTCAAAACCAGCAGCTAAATTGAAATTCAAAATAATGCAAATATTTTTGTATGTTAACCACGTTATGCGTAAATGCGGTTGGTGTACCACAAGCCTGGGGGAGAAATAAATTAGCTATCAGAAGCAAATTGAATCTTGCATTTTGCCAGATTGTTGCCTTCAGCCATGAGAGGAATTATGACTTTATGACATAAAATGTGCGTAAATAACGCAAGGCTATCTTAAATTGGATTGTTTATTTTTAGCACCTGTTTATTACCTGTAACTGCTTCGTTGGTCTAGCTGTCACAAGCAACGAGGTTTCGGATTCGATGTCCGGAAAGGCCGAACTCGCTTTGTGGGTGTGAAAGAATAGAGAGTTCACCTGTGTCCGCGCAAATGCTTATGCTGCACTATAATATGTCCTGCGCAGCTGGCTGATCTCCTTATATGATAACAGCCGCCGTGGCTGTGTGCGCCCGTAGATTTTTGGTGACACCATTTAATAGGTACTCAAAAGACCATTGAAACTGTATAAAAGGCTTTAAAAAGTCGTTTTTTTTTTCGAAGCAATTTAAAAATTGCACGAGTGCATGTAAATATTTATGTATTGATTGGTGTCCTACGAAAACGGCATTTAAGTCCATCATTTGCTGAAAGGCTCACGGCAGATTAAACAGCTGTCGTCCGCTCTGTCCGCTTGTTTTTAAAACGTTAAAGAGAACCGGGATTAATTTGATATTGATTGATGACTCAATTAATTTTGAAAAGTGTCAACAGTTTTTTGTTGTAAAGTTGTTTGTTTGGTTTTAATTATGTTGTCATATAAATATGCGGGATTTTTTTATTTATCGTCATATGAGAATATACTTACTTCAATTGTACATAGCTTTTATACTGAAACGTAGGTACAGTATTTCCTACTAAAATTAAAACATATTTTAGCGTCAGTACCTTCCGATTTTCTTAACGCTTAAAGGGTTCAAGGTCGTTCAAGACGGAATTTCGTTCACTGTGGGCGGTCTTAATCCAATAATAACACCATAATATACCGCATAATTATGAAGCTCAGTTATATACGAGAATTCGTCTTTATAATGTATGAACTTCTCATATCCTTTGCGACGCACACGCGGTGACACTAAGCTAATCAAGGAAGCGTTCTCAAACTGCATGCGTTATATTCATTCTGGATCCCAACTCCCTTTTAGTTTTGGCGCAGTTAATTTTTTTATAGAATACCAAATTTTGGATTAGTGTGCTTAAAATGACATAAAAAGTCTTGTTGTAAAATATATATTTTTAATAATTAAAAATAAATCTTACTGCGATAAAAAAATATTCTATATATTTAAGTTATATCACACAATGTGATTCAAAACTTTTCATTCAAATTCATACAATTCCATTTAAAAACTACACTGAGTTTTTATTTACATAGATATTTACAATACATATTTACAATAAAAATCAAAAACTATCCTAGTAAAACAAACAACTAAAAAGCGTCAAAAAATTCGTCCCCATCGCTGTCAACTGGGAGCGTGCCCAAGAGGCTGGCAGCATTACCTCGTTGGATCGCCATGCTGATTCTTTGTCCGAGGTAATAGCCAGCCTTCTGGTCACGAGAAGCGTCAACCAGCCGCCTTGAGAGATCTTTAAATAGAATGTGGGCATTCGGACCCCACGACCCGAGGGTTTCAACCCCAAACGGTTCGAAAATATAGTTTCCGACAAGGCCACTATATTTCCGCCGCTTGAGGTTCTCCGCAGCCGCAGCGGCAGCAGCAGCACAGCACGCAGAACTTGGAAGGTGTGATGGCGCAAGAGTATCGACACAGGTTGCGTCCCATACTAAAGGCCTACCCATCTTCCAAGGGAATAACGACATGCCGTCTGGTCTCTTACCGTCGTCGCGTGCCAAGCCGTTTGGTTCTAATACAGCTGGTACCCCGACGGCAACAAGAGCTCGACGTATAATGTCATTGATGTTTGCATGCCGGGCAATACGGCCCGCACTGCGGCTGCACGACAGGCCGTGGTGTCCGAGGCTGGTGACAGCCTCACCACAGTGGCAGCGATGAGGGGAGCAGCACGGTGCTCCTAAACGTAAGCAAGTAGCGAGGCGGAAAGTTGTATCGTCAAACATGGTGCCAATATTTGACGACGGTAGTGCCTGAAGCCAAAGCCCCGACTCCCATCTACCCTCAGCCAGTAGGCGCGCTCGCTCAGCAGGAGTAATTGCCGTTTCTATCAAACTATTCCGGGTTACTCTGCAGAGCGGCTCATCCCACTGTCCTTGGGAAGACGGGTTGCTGGGTAAATTTTCGTTCGGGCAAGTAATTTTCCATGCATCCATAGCCTCGGCTAAATACGGCACCTCGAAATCAGCCAGTGTTGGAGTAAGAATATTCCTGGTTAATTTCTCAGTGCCGTGAACCGAGGATATGAATGCCGGTAAACTAATACTGGTAATTTTGCGGACGCCGAGGCCTCCCATCCGGATGGGCAATGTGGCTTGTTGCCAGGCTCGGTCGTCCAGGGCCACATTGAGAATGGAGCTGAGGGTATGGCGGTAATTTTATCAATTGGGTCTAAAAGGTGGTGTTTAAAGAGATGAGAAGAACGGAGGTAATATGTAAATTTAGGACCAAAACAGCAGTGTCGAATAATTGTGATGGCCGAATGCATTGTAATTTTTTGTAGGCGTTCCGAAATATCGTTGAAATTATCAATTTTTTCCGAAATAAATGTAGAAAAAGATTGGTCTAGGATGGGAGCCCCAAGGAGGCGGAGAGACTGTTTATCTATAATTTTAATCTGTGGTGCTAATGATTGAAATTTGGATATTGTCATTTGTCTGTCAGTCGTGTCAGTAATAAATAATTCACATTTTGTACAATTTAGTTCTAACCCAATGGAATGAAATTTATGTTTTAAATGAATGAAATCCTGAAATACGGTCTCTACATCGCCTCCCAGGGTCCCATCATCTAGATACCAAAAACTACACTAATTTGCTAACTCATTTGTTAACACGTGTCCAAGCCGACGATCGCAACTTTAAATTGAGACCTTAATTACAAAAGTAATTTATAAAGCGGGAATTAAGTAATAAATTACCTTTAATCTAATTTCAACTGAAACTTATTCGCTACAAGTTGTGTAATTAAAGTAAGGTACGGTAATTGGTTTGGGAATAAACAACTGCGCGGTTGGCTCAAAAACGCACTGGTTTTGTGTTTCTACATTCTACAAGTTCCATGCATCCGTGGAGATCAAAATGACTAGTGGAGGTGCCATAACGAAAACTCGAAAAAGTGCGGGTGTTCGGAGGACGAGGAACATTAATGTTTTCATCCATATGCACCTTTTTTGGACCCGACAATTTTTTGTAATATCAAAAATTATTGACAGATGTCTCAAAGAACCCGAACGTCTCGTTAGTGTACTCGTAGATCGTTTGGTCGTACCTACCGTATAAATTTGATCTATAAGAAGGCGCCTGACCTACCTGCATTGTAGCATCTCCGCTTTCTTTCCTTTCTCCGTGCTTGCACCGCATCGTGTGACGTGTGCCGTGCTCTGAATTAAGTTACGAAGTCTGCACAGAACGTCCAATGTTTTTAGATTTAATTACTATTTGTTATCACGTAACTTGTTTTGCTGGACGTCCTGTTATTCTCGGAATAGGGAATGCTAGAATACTAAGAATAATTTCATCTGGCACTGGTGAGAGTGTTGGACGAAAGCAATTGCATAATACAGTGCAAAAGAAAGCAAAAATTGAGTTCCAGGAATTATTTATTCGAAAATATTATCAGCAACTGCAATTTCTCTCGATCAAAATCCGTCCATTGTTCCAAATATAAAAGGAATCCTATTCAAACAGCATTTCTTCTCATCTGCCTCCATTAACGAAACCTTTCAACTGAGAGCCGAAAGACCAATAAAAACAGCGCATAGGTAAACAAATTTTAGTAAGCACAACGAGTTCTAAACCCATTTATGTATTTTGGAGGCTTTAACGAAAAAAGTTTCATAATATTTCCCGTTCTAAGTAAAAAAGTAAACAAACGAAGTAGGAAAGGCAATCAAAAGTTACGTAAACAACTTTTCCCCGGTTAGTGAGACGATGGGTGTTCCCCTGAATATCTTATGATATTATGTTAAATCTTATAGGGCTGAGGTGAGCGGCGAGGACGCCTAAATACGTTACGACATTCGAAAGGATGTAATGCGAAGAGATACATTCGGTTTCAATGAATCTGGGTCAACAGTTAACATTTATTTATTTATTTATTTATTTATTTATTTAACAATTTATGTACACAGTGAAAATACATTTTATGACATATAAAAAGTAAATAATATCTACAAAGGTACAAAATACTGTAGACTCAAAACGAAGTCCTTTTCTAAAAAAAACAGTATAATACTTCCATTAATTTAAGACACTACGTTATACTACGTACTAGTTACTACGTTTAATACAGCCTGATAAATTCTAGACCTAGGTTTGTTTATAAATAATGAATTCGGAAAAAATCGTGGAGCATTCCGAATTATTTGAACCTCATCGGAAACAGTATTATATTCTCACAGTGTATCTTTTATTTCAGCAGTATAATATCCTCTTATCTTAAGTGAACGTTTTTGTGAATAACAAACGACAACTCATTGACTGAACACCATCTCGTAGTCTTTCTTTAAAATAAATTAGAGGGTATTCCATAAAGAAAATGGATTTATTGTGGCACTAATATTATGTGAACCCTTTATGGAATTATAGAGAAGTCGATATCGATATCGGTATTGATAAATCTCTTGAACGGAGATGAATGCTCAGATGACGTAAGATAGAAAATCATGCGGAATCATTCGCGTGCTATGCGGTTACCGTGCAAGAACCATCATCATCCTCCTGCCCTTATCCCAATTTTATTTGGGGTCGGCGCAGCATGTTTTCTCCTTCTATACTTTTCTATCTGCCGTCATCTCACAAGTAACATTCTTTCTTACCATATCTTCTTACCGTGCAAGAACCAATTGACCCTATAAACGTAACTATATCCTGAACGAAGTTTTATAAATTCCTTTCCCAAAACGCGCGATAGACGGATAACTGTAGTTTTTAAGCCCATATTGTTATCACCCCGCTTATTTAAGTAAATCGAAATTACATACCTAAAGATTTTTTCATATACCTACTGTGAATTTATTAATCGAAAATGACATAAATAAGCTCTATTCTGAATACTCCGGTAGTACTGATCATGTACGGCATATAATCATCAATTAAAACAGCAGATAATTCTTTTTTCAAAACTACAAAGCGAACTTCGCGCACGGAAAATTAAATAAAAACCGACCAACAAAGTTATGTACTCATCTCTCGAACTGAGTACATACCCCTTAATTACAAAGGAAGGTATTTTCAATTTCGTTATTTTCCTTTGAAGTGAACATAAATAAAGTGTTTTGATTGAAAGTAACGGCAAGCTTAGTATTCAACAAATTAATTTAATTCGGTTCTCGTTAATTCGAAATGCTTGCTTTTAGATCAAACATGATGTTCTGTTTTGATCCTTATGCGTGACTAATTAATGTATTTTCGTTTATATCGTTTTATATTTTGTTGCCGATTCATTGGCTTTCATAACTGGATTTGGAATTCGGCGTACAAACGGCCTCTTTGATTTATTGACGATGACCTTTAAAGTTCATGCCCATGTGAGTTACGTCATAATTACTTTATAGGGATATTTGAGAGATGAAAATATTTAAATTGGTCTTTGACAATAAATGCTACGAAAAGGTCAACAATACCTGCCTATGAAATTGCATCACTAAGTGAAACAGAGCCTTTAAAAAAACCCCTTTGCAAAAGAACTGTAAAAACATTTTTAAAAGTAATTTCTTAAGCAAAGCATAGTCTCACATAAACTATAACTTTCTCTAATAAAAACATCTTCACTAGACTTCTATCACTGAAACAAATGACTATAGAAAGCGTTTCCACGTGAATACGCGCCGAGTGTTTATGATTGCCTCATCCATCGCGACGCCCGGCGATTATGCCATTCCTATAAGACTTCGTATCTTAATAGTTCTGCATAGGAAACGTTGATATATCGCTTATGAAATTTCCACATTGACCCTTCTTTCATATAAATCATAGATAGATAGGATTACCTCGACTGTATTTTATGTCGCATCCACAGAAGGGCCCAGATATGAAATATGTGGTACTTAGTCTGAGTAAGGCATGAATGATGAATTATTTATCATTTCCATCTGCGAAATGACAAAGAAAATTTTAGTCGAAGATATTCTCGCAGAGTTATGGCGGTAATAGTGTTTATGATAACACTAACCGTTCAAGACATTATCGTAAAACATCGGATTTTGGGACCTCGTTTTGTACCTGAAATATGGTTATACGTCACCATTAGGTTTTACATGCCGTAAAGCTATATTCTTGCCGCAATATAAGTACCTTCAATTTGCCCTACGCCGATAAAACTATAACATTAACATAGAAAAGGACATGTAGGTAAAGGATAAAAATCTAGAAAAGTCTAGACAAAAACTTTATATCCTAAGTACACAGGACGTAGTTCTTCTAAAAGTGGATAGTCTGGAAATAATACTCCTATTATTATATTTGTCTTTGAGAGTTAATGTACCGTATTTTTGGCATTAATATACACCCCTTGTCCCTTGTGGCCCACACTACTGCCGTCCATCGGGTACTAATCCAAGCTCTCGAACGGAGCATTTTCAATCGACTGATAGTCTTCTACCAGAGCACTCATACATAAGTAAAAGCAAAAAAAAATTTCTATTTAATAAACTAAAAAATATAAATAAACAACAAAACAGTTTACCTTGTTAGCGGTACTTAGAGCTTCTGGTTCGCTAAGTAAAGTCCAAACTTTAACATAAAGCTACATTTGAGTTTAATAACTCAGCTTTACGCAGCCACGTTAATTCTCGCGGTGCCGTAAAAAGAGTCGCAGTTTATGTGCCTGTACAGGTATTTTAGTTAATAATACACTGTACAAGTTGTTTACAGAAAACCTATTCACTGTTTTGTATTGCCACAGGATAATACGTCAAAACCCTATTATACTATTCTCTATTTTGTTTGACTTTGAAAGCTTGATAATTCAAAGCAGAACAAACATTTAATTTGTGGATAAGGTAAATTCGGAGTACAAGCTAATAAGTAAGAGTCCATCGCTTTCAGGAAATTAAAATCAACAATTCAAATGACTGCCATTTATACAGTCCATTCAACAAAAAAAAATATCTCTTGAAAAATCTAAATGATGGTGGAAGACACAGACTAACATATTCACGTGTTATTCTTCCCGTTCTTTTTAATTTTTATTTCTAGTCTGACCTAATGGAAATTACCTTTCACAATAGTTACGAGAACACACTACCCAAAACCAATTTGATTCAATGCACCGTAAAGACGGAGTTTCACAAACAGACAGACGTCTTTGATACCTGCAGGATTAGTTATTCCCAGTATAGAACACAAGGCTTTGTCGATATGTTCTATACAAATATAACAAATGTTCTGTGACGTTTCACGCATGCATTTCAATCAACCGGACTGCAAAGCTGTGAAAGTTTGTGTAGTGGGCATGAACGCTTGTTATGGATTTGTATGTGTATTGATTTGTATAGAAAGAGTACGATCTGGTTAACACATCGGATATTTTTCACAATCTTTTAACAAAAAAAAATATTGCCCAAAAATACTGTAAAAAATATTTAAATATTTTATTTAAACGCGCTCTAAAAGTCGTGATATTGCTGATTCTATTTCTGCCACTATCTTTAAGTCTTATTCTTTTCAGTGGTATCGAAATTTATTCTTATTACGTCCTTTTTTCAGTGACTAGGTCGTTTACTGTCGCTAATTTAATACTTTATGACGAAATGTGAAAACTTAATTGAGAACCTCTAGCAACTGTCGTTTTATTCTCTTGATAGCAAAACAGTCTTCCATGTTTGCACATCCAATCTGATGTATGATTATCCAACCCAACTTCTCCAAACACCAGTCGCAAGTCCAGATGTTCGATGCCATTCAAAGTGAACTTACTGTTCCGTGTTTGCACAAGCGATATAAAGCTAATAAAACCAGTTTAGTACTCATTGCCGTGCACCGAATCTTGTGAGGAGTTCACAACTTGCCGCCGAAGTTCCCTTGTAGGAACTAATAAGTAAATGCTGTGCTCCAACTAAGCATAACTATTCGTGAGATGCGGACATTTGAAACAACGTTCGCTTACAAACTGTATCGATTTCCTGTCTTAAACTGTTATGGTTAATCATTAGTTGCGTGACTGTACTTAGCTTTAGTTTAGGGCTTCTAATGTTCTAGTAATATAGGTGCTGCCTAAAGTTTGGGAAGTAACCTGACCCGTCCAAAACGTCAAATCAAGACTTCGCTTAAGCCCTATTTTGAGTTCGGTAGAAATTAACATCCATTTCAATTTTGCTTTAAACAAACATTATTTTTCATTCCAGGTAACCAATATTTTCTGCAAAGTTACATGCACCAGCGGAATATTAAAAAAAGGCCAAACAAAAAAAAGTTAAATAACATCGATTCACGCGAAACGTTCTGTGTCTCATATTACTAAAACTCCTCGGGTGTTCAAAGCTTTCCCATGCCAAATATTCGCTTGGCTTTTCAATATTGGCAGTGTGGAACGTAGTTTGGCTAAAAATCGCGAAAATAGAACGGAAATGGGGAGTGGTGTCACCAGCGCAATATAAGCTGCAGTGCACTGCTGTAAACAGTTCACTTCCAGACCTTAGAGTGCATCTTGTGGCGTTTTTTCAGCGCTTTTAAGCGCTGGTTTGTGTTGTCATTTTTCAATGCCTCCAGCGTTTGCTAGCTAACAGATAGTAGAAAACCGACTAAAAATACTCAGTCATTTTTTATATATACCGCAGCTTCTAAATTCTTCTCAATTTATGAAAAAAAAAAGACACGACACAAACAAAAAATCTTCAGCCACCAAACGATTGACAAAATGAAGTGATTCACATTCAACCGCGGATCTAATGAGAGCCTCCATACATATGACGTCATTACTAACCGCCGTATAACCGCATGTTAGCGCGTACCGTTCAGATAAATGCGCACAGCCCTTAACCCGCAACGCGCAGATTGGCCAATTCATTTTCTAGTAAATAGTGCAGTAATTCATGCTCCTTGTTGATGCGGTGAAAAAGTTCAAATGAAAAGACTTTGAATGCTTTGGCTTTCATCTTTTCGTTTGGATGTTCGTTGATGGTGAAGTAAAAAGTATCGTGAAATAAGAAGTAAGTATATATTTCTTGGTTGGTTTTATTCAGCAGTGATTTATGTAAGGAATTCAGTCTATATTCTAAGTAAACACATCGGTGTATTCATTTATAGAACCTTTTACTTAGTTATGCCTACTAAAAATATAGTTTTTGAACAAGGACCATATTCATTCTTCTTGACATAAATAAACATTAGGGGAAAATAATTAATAAACATTTAATTGAATCCAGAATACCAACCAACTGTTATGTTCGACAGTGGTAATAAAGAATAGGACGGATTATGATAAACCCTCGTTTAATAATATAAGAATAGTTTTTGGTTACATAAGAATAGTATTGACATCAGTAAAATTTTACTCAAGTACAAAGGACAATAAAGGATTAAACATGCTGAATCATATATGTTTAATTTTAATAAAGCAAAAATCCGTTATTAAACTTACAAAGGGCTTTTAACGCATTAATATGCTAGCGCTACAAGGACAGTGGCTCACATTCGGATGAACATAAAACCTTAACATTTTCGGACACAAAGGACATCACAACAATAGGTTGGTTACTCAATAAGAGGAAAATCATAGGACATTTTTTCTTCCTTCATATTTATTTTTGTGGGACATCTTAATAAGACGTACCTATATGTACTTACATTTTCATTGGAAAAGTGCACCTGTTATAAACATGTTTAATTTTGAAACTTAGTTTACACTAGTCAGTTCTTATAAGTTGTTAAATCACAATAAAATATGTTTGAAAATAGTTTTGAGAAAGTAACTTTGAGAAATGAAATAAAAAGAACTATAAACTAATATAAAAAAATGGCCTGTCGTGCAGTCGGAGTGCGGGCCGCATACCACGACATGCGAATATCAACGACGTGATCCGTCGGGCTCTTGTTGCCGTCGGCGTGCCAGCCGTACTTGAACCAAATGGTTTGGCACGCGACGATGGCAAGAGACCAGACGGCATGTCGCTATTTCCGTGGAAGATGGGTAGGACTTTAGTGTGGGACGCGACCTGCGTCGACACTCTTGCGCCATCCCATCTTCCTAGAACTGCGTGTTGTGTTGGCTCCGCCGCTTCACAAGCAGAGGACCTCAAACGGCGCAAATATAGTAGCCTTATCGGGAATTACATGTTTGAGCCGTTTGGGGTTGAAACTCTCGGGCCGTGGGGTCCGAGTGCTCACGCGCTTGCGAAGGAAATTTCTAAACGCCTTGTTGACACTTCTCGTGACCCAAGGGCTGGCTTTTATTTCGCACAGAGGAGCCTTCTGGGTACATTACCCGGTGACAGCGATGAGGAGCAATTTTTTGATGCAATGTATTAGTTTTAAGTTGTACATATAAGTTTATTTTTAATTTTTAAAATTATTAGGTTATAGTTTATGATCCGAATAGTTAAAATAAAGAATCGCTTTAAAAAAAAAATAATAATAATAATAATAAGCCCCGCAGGGCATCTGAGGCGGATGACGGGGAGTAGCGACCCCGCGGGGCTATATATCCGAGTGCTCCAGGGAGAGTATACTGTCCCCCATCTCCGGCTTGCCGGAGTGAAGCATGACGGGGGATAGGTCTCCCGCCTCTTGGCTTGCCTTCACCGGCCGGTCAGAGTGGAGTCGCTAGAGCAATGCTCGGAGGGTAGGTGCCTCGTGGTAAGTGGCGAGTGGGCCGGTGATGCTGGACCCACAGGGAGCGCGTGATCTGCGTTTAAAGTCCGCCGAGGTATCCTCACCCTTCTCAGCCGCTCATGTACCTGTTGCCCTCTTGTTGCTTTTCAGTGACTGATTCCCGGGGGCCCAGTAAGTGAGCTGGCGAGTCTCCACCTGCCATTTTTACGTGTATTTATTACATTGTTATCGGCAGGTGCCATAGTTCCCGTATTTTCCCCATTCCTAGTCCATTAGCATCCCATCACAATAGCCCAAGTAGTTTTCATCCATAGTTAGCAATAGTTTAGCACAGAACCGGGGATTGTCCTTGGGTACATTTCTATAGTGTATACAGGGATAATCGTCGGTTTTGTGTCACCATTTCATTAAAGTTGTCTCAAAAGGGCTTCAGCGTGTTGGCTTCGGCCCTACGTTCGCCTCCCAAAAATCCGGGACTCTATAGTCCCGAGGTCTGGTAGAGACATACAAGATAATAATAATAAAATATTAAACTAAGATATAAAAAAACTTTTTATCTTACAATAAAAATACTATGAAAGAAAAGTTTACCACAATGCATTGTAATCCGAAAAAAGGACTCAATTTTTTTCATCAATGAGGCCTAAAATTCTAAGGAGTTTCTGCAAAAAAGGTTCATAAAACTCGACCTAACTCGCGTTGTAACCTCTATAAACGGTTTATTTCAATACCATCATAAAAATGAAGAACTGAGGTTCAGTAATATAAGTCTTTGTTAATATTTTTAATACCTAATACGTTTCAGTCGACCAGTTACTTTGACATAAATTCTCTTATTAAATATTGTGTATTTTATCGCCGTATGCAGAGCGTATGGGACGTAAAATAAGCTGTATTACTTGAGTTATAAAATAAAAGTTAAATAAGGTATTTGGTCAAGCTGTGGTCACAAGATAGCTCTTTTACTTTATGTACTTGCATATGAATTAGTCTTTCTAGTTCAACGAGTTTCATACAGATTATATTATCTTATTTAATAAAATTTTAATGAATAGCTGTTGTTGTCGAATTACCATTACCCTCGCAACAACTTTAATTTATTTTATTAACATTTTGATGAAGTAGTTTAAAATGACGAACAAGAAAATAAAAATTCCAAACAATTAAAAAATAAAATAAAAACGTCCTTCAGTGTTTTTGTTAGTGAAAACCTCGATAAACTGACAACGATAACATAGTCTTGACTGCAACTAAACCTAAGCTCTAAAACTAATATTTTTACACAACAAGCCAATATTTACTCTACAATTTGATAAACTACATACACCGTAACTTACTCATTTAATAAAACCAGGTAGGCAACATAAATCAATTTCATAAAATCCTATTACTACAAAACCCAAAGGCTCTCAAAACTAACCCTGCGCCTTTAATAGGATCTAGTGGAGCAATAAATTAGTAGAACGAACATTAATACCAGTTTGAAATAGTGTTTTACTAACCATACGATGAAAGTTATTAGTTTGCACTTCTGTTTGCGGATTGCACTTCGAACTGTATGGTGGAGAATATCAATTATACGTGTTTAATTGATTCGAGGATATGTTTGGAAACGATTGATTACACGGTGAGTTTTTTTTTTATATTTTTTTAATGGTTACAGCAATATCTGCATATAGACTACAGACTGGCCAGCTCGTGAGTGACACTCCCATGGTACAAACGGGGAGCAGGACGTAAGCAGCGTGAGCGATCACAGGAGCTCGCGAGACAGTCTTGCGACCTGTCACTTGTCATGGGAGTACCACTAACCAGCTGGCCAGACTGTAGATTCCATTGACACCTTCAATTATTTCTAGTATAACATATGCCGCAAGGACAGTACAAATACTTACATACTTGTTTAAAAAGTGGTCAATTTATACCAATGTTAATACAATAAATATAATACTTTTACCGAATCCACTAATTGTGACAAATTATACAAGTTTGTGTCGGGTTATTTATCTTAAATTTATAACTCAATTGTTTGGGAGAGCCGAAACTTATTTAATTTCGCAAGTTAATTTATCACGGCCAATTTAATTGAACGTTAATATTCCGCGCTGTTGTATCAGTTGCTTTGGTAAAACTGTTGTTATTTTGTGTATATTATTATTGGGACTAAATAAATAAACCACTTTAAATATAATCTCATTAAATAAATAATAAAAAAAGCCTCTCTTAAAATGTAACATTACTATCACACACAGTCGCAGTTATTTGTACTACACATAATAATCCCATATAACGAACATACGTTATCACAATGAACTAGCATAAGTGCCCCGTACCACGAGACTGCCAAACTTAACGCAACATTAGTGCCCCCTACCACGACACAGCTCATTCGTCTTCCTAAACATCAATGTTTGCCAAATGGCTAGCCAAATCGACCATAACAAGAACTTTTTGGGCCTTTTATGGTGGAGAGAAATTCAATTTCCATGGTACGGAAAAATTGTGGGATTGCCCCCTCTTTTGTATGCCAAAAAGTTTGGGGTCGACACGATAACTGACTCCGTACTTAAGTTTTAGGGTCCAATATTTATGAACTATGGGAAATGAAGAAATAATTTTATGGTATAACATGCTACCTGAGAAAAGTTTGATAATGGTAATGTTATAGAATAGGCTAGTTTCCTAAAAAATAATAATTAGTCCGTCTTGTAGATTGTCCAAAATTAAGCGATACGTATTTTTTCTTTTTTAAATTGGATCAGAACTTGTTAAGATATAGCGAGTTAAAGTTGAGTGTGACGTCACAAGTTGCTACAATTTTCAGGACACTGTGACGTAACAGGCCCCCACTCCTAATTTTTGAAGTGTATTATCTTTGTCATTTTATGTTTAATTAAAAAAAGAAAAAATACGTATCCAATATTTTTTGATTATCTAAAAAGCGGACTAAATATTATTTCATTATTTCGACCCTGGACACTACCCTATTGTAGAGCCAGCGATGTTTGTAAACATGTCTCAAGTTTTCCAAAATGAACGGCTATTCATTGAAAATAGAGAAACTAAGCAAACAATTTTTTATTTCTATATCGAGATTTTTCGTTCATATCTATACCTACAATATTGTTTCACAAACAAACTTTCATAATTGATTTTATAAAAATAAAATACTTCAAAAGACATTAAACAATAACGAAATGGAATCATTATTTATTTTACTCTCAATGCTTCAGTATGTGAAGTTAATGATGCAAAACGTGATTTAATGTGATTTACACAAACATACGTCATCGCTGAAATATGTTCAGCTGTGATTTTTATCATTACTTTATTTCGGTTTGGATTAATAATAATTTAATTCTTTGTTCGCTTTTGTAGTTGTAACTTTAACAATTATATATACGTTTCTTTTCTTGGAATCGGGTAAAAAGAGCTATGTAGAATAACTAAAATCACTAATGTTTTAAGTTAACAGATTTTCTGTGTGAAAAAGTGAAAATCCTATACAACTTTATCTCCCTAAAACAACCAACATGTTGATTATCATGTGTACAATACGTCATACTATCGTTCATCAGAAAGTTTGGATAGCCCTAACCGCTCGTTATGACAGCAGTTCCCAGAAGTTCAAGTGCGTGACAACCCGATTCAAACTTTAGATAGCAGTATATCATAATAATTGGGCTATTGCATAATATACGGACATTCACATCATGTACAGTATGCTTTTGTATGAAAAACTATTTAGAAGATACATATATACTAAAATAGCTATTTTCGTTTCTGCACGCCATATGAGAAGCATCATTTACATGATACGTAACTATTAGAGCAACTCCAATTCCAGACTAACTTGTAGGCTAGCTATCCAGAAAACTTTTTGTTTTAGTTTGAAAGTACCTAATCGTCTTACAATTTAGCCGGACTATATATGAACAGTACCATATATCCACATAATATTAAGAGCTAGATCAAACTATCAACTGACTAAAACTCTATAGATTGTGGGACCGGTTTGACAGTCTTAGAAAAAGAATTTCGTTTGAATAACATTGCTGCACAAAAGCTGCCTTATACTCAAAATTATGATGTTCATAAGTACCTCAACAGATGACGAATAAGCCCCAAGCCTTAAAATGACAAAGCTCCGTGTTCTAGTACCATTCATTACAAGGATAAAGAACAGATATGTCAGTGAATCCTACAGCAACATCACACCAGCTTACCTGAGGATTTATATGGGATTGCCAGTAATCCTTTGTGGAGGACAGGAAGCATATCCTGGGGAGACCACTAAATAATTCACTTTGTCAATATGATATGAGGTATATTTTTTGTTACAAAGATTGACAGGATCGAGTACCAATGTAGTATAATGAAATACGTACAAAATATCATTTTCTGATTACTACAGTACGATGCATGCGTCGATAGATACTCATATTTATACTCGAAGTAAGAAAAGAGCCTGGGCGCTAAAGAAAAAACAATTGCAATCGATAGTTCTGTAGTGAAAAGGGAGGGTGTTTATCTTTACTCATATTGCGAAGAGATTAATAAATAGCCTGTTTTGTCCCTGGGAGTGAGTGTTCTGTGTTTTATGTAAGTACATTATATCGCAGACGCTAGTTGTCATGAGCAGAAACGGTGTATACTAAGAGTAAGTGGTAGATAATTTCCGTAACGAAGTATACTGGACCGAAAGCCAAAATTCTTTCTTTAATATCAAGCTGTAGATTAAAAGATCGACATTAAAATAAACAATGAGAGAAAATATAATATTATAACCGTTAACAAAGTAATCTGTGTAAATAAACGAAACATAAAGCTTATCTAGTTTCTAGTAGACTGTAAGACGACCTCAAATTACTTTAGTCAAGCCTGATAACTTGAGCACATAAAATCACGAATTACCATACAAAAGATCCAAACACATTCAAACTATCTAAGATCTAACAAATGTAATCTCTATTCGCCATTACCTAGACTTAGTACAAATAAGCTTCTAAGAGAGCGCGCACACTACAAACTTTTAGTCGGCCGATAGTTGATTTGGGCTCATACATCAGTATAAAAATTAACGGAAGTACACATGGAACAACGTATAGGTATTCTTTCGGAATCATCTCCCGAGCCTTTTCCCAACTATGTTGGGGTCGTCTTCCAATCTACCCGGATACAGCTGAGTACCAGTGCTTTACAAGAAGCGACTGCCTATCTGACCTCCTCAACCGGGCAACCCGATACTCCTTGGTTAGACTGGCGTGAGACCTACTGGCTTCTGACTACACGTAACGACTGCCAATGATGTGCAATGACAGGCGGGACCTACGGCTTAACGTGCCATCGAAAACTCACTCACAGTCAACAGTCGGCCAACTATTTGATCTGCAGTATGTGTGTCAAGCTTCTAAGTTGCATTTGGTGCCGAACTGTTTTGTTTTACTTTGCCGTTTAAGCTGAAGATATGTGCTTGCCAAGAAACGGGCTCATTAGTAAAACTAGAAGGGGCGTAATTCGCCACAATTAACAACTTGTATGTAATCTGCCTTGATGCTTGTAGTTGTAAGTTGTACGGACGCGTTGTTACTGGGTGACGGGTTGAGGATTTGTCTGTTTGCTTGTTTGTCAATAGGTTTGTGGTGTCAGTTGTTGGTGTTGAAGTGTCAGCCTTATTGGATGGTTTGGTCCTTTGGTAAAGGCTGAAGTCATGGCTTATACGAGAATGAAGAACATGAATTGATTATAGAATTAATGACGGTTGTCATTTTAAGTAATGCTGGAGTGTTTCTGTTCTAGTCAGCAGATAAACCTTTTTGATCCCACAAATGTGCATTATTTTGTAATCGATACTTAAAACATTTAAAGTTACATTTCCAAAATAATTTCATAAAAATCTAAGCACACTTTTTCAACATAAAAAACACCCAACCTTCAAAAACACTCCAACAAATATAGAATCGGTTTGTCACAGAGGTCGTATCCAATTATATGTAATTAGCGTTCACAAATACAACTTGATGGCAATAATTAATGTGTAAACCCTTTGACGGCGGCATGAAATTTATCCTTTATGTGTTTAGGGTGATTACACACGCTACTGAACAAACTTTACTGGTACTGCTGTTGTATGCTTGACATAAGATACGACTGATGTATCTATCATTCAATTCTTCCTTGCTAATTGCTGTTTGCGTCATAAAGTCATTTTAATTGCTGGTTAATATTTTACATATAATAATTTGGCATTTTAATTTTTACTTCTCTAAGCCAATATTATAAAGAGGAAATATTTTATTATTTGTTTATACCCAAAAGGTTCCAAAACAAAAGAACCGACTTGAAACATTCTTTCACTCTTTGGAAGCTACGTTATCCTCGGTGCACATAACCTATAGTTCATCACTAACAAAACCTGGTTCGGGCACTAGTTCCCACGAGACGCGGGTGAAGCCGCAGGAATGAAGATATAAAGCAAGATTTTATTAAGTTAATTCGCTTATTAAAATTTAAATAGTATCTACTTAATAGACTATAATTCCTTACCTAAGGATTAACAATTCAGCATTTTAATACAACACTACCTTTATTACATCGCCCATATATTATAGGCTTTATAACCCAAAGACATAATTATAAAATAGTTAGGACAGTCGTAACTCCACTCGGAACATTGGTACCTACATAGTGTCGGGAGCAAGTTGCTACTAATTCAACAAATAAATGGTCTATTTAGTCGGGTAAGTTGTCGGAACTTATCCTTGGATGTCCCGAGTTAGTGACGTCACCCTATCCTAATGCTTTGTGGTTATTATTGTTGTAGTATAATGGTTATTGTTGGGTTTTGTTAATGGTAAGAGTGGTGGTCAATTTGCTGGTGATGTGTTGTATGTCCCGGCAATGTTCTAAGAAGTTATCTTGACCGAAACTTACATTACGTGTCCAGATATTGGGTTAATTTATGCTGCTGAAATCGGTTTTACTTTTGAAAATGCTTTCATGTAACATTTTTATGTAAAACGTAACTGAGAAATACCACAGTTTAAAACATCAAAGCTAAAAAACGAAACGTGAATAAAGACGGAACTTTCCATTTTAAAGGTAAACAAACTCTTCCTTTTTTATCATATTTTCCAAAACTTTTAAATGTTTTCTTCATTTGAATTTAAAAGATACCTACATTTTAACGTCAAAGAAATAAACACCCATTTCTTTACACTACTGGCAAAAATAACAAACTACTACTACTTAATGCATCTGTCTTCTCATTCACATATTTTTTCCCTTTTCGTTCAATACTGGACAAAACCACTCACAAAGTAGTGTCAGGACCTTTTTTCTTTTATTCACTACTTTACTTAGAGTTCTTAAGTACTTTATAACCATTGTTCGAAAACGGAGAAGGAAAATAATGTGGGCACAGAGAGTGTTTGAGAGAACTGTTGGTGGTTGCAAAAGTGTTGTAAACTGCACTTGAGATCATTGATTATGTCGTTTAAATTCAAAGTAAAGTGATTTAAAGTAAACGTAGTAATAATGTTATTTAACAATTTCAGAAATAATAAATTTTTTTTCGTCGCTTACTATGAGGTGAGATAGTCGTCAAACGCGAGCCCATCTATATCTATGTATACATAAAAATGAAACCCACTTTCGGTTGTCACGACATAACATGAAAACGGCTTTACCGATTTGGATGAAAATTAAAGGGGAGGTTCGGAGCTTAGACCCGGGAGAAGGACAAAGGTTAGTTTTTGTCACCATCCGGGACGCAGGTGACACCGCAGGCAGAAGCTTGTTAATAATAAAAAAAATCGAAACAATCTCAGACATCACAATTCCCAACATTACTTTTAAACGTCAATCAGGTTTTCACACATTTACATCAACAAATGAACATTAAGAAAACCACGAATCGCACGTTTACTTCATTTGGAGGCAAATTGATTTTCTCTCTCCGAATATGGAAAAAGATCCAACACCAATTGAAATTGAGGCATATCGGATCTATAAAAACAATTTTCCTCAAATGTTGATATAGGGGGAGGGTATAAAGATATTTTTCGACACCATTTCGTTCAGAAATGTGTACGAATGTAATACGTGACTGTGAGATGGGATTAGATCGATGTTGAACAGTGGCTTTAAAGACAGCGGTGATGGGATGGTACGTGAATTATAGTAAATTAATTGTTTTTCCTTGAGGGAGGAAATTGATTACTTTTTTGTGTTACCAATCTATTAAAGTAGTAGTGTGTGTTTTTTTTTTTTTGAGTGAACTTACTCATGACTTGTGTTAGCTGCCAGTAGTTACATAGAGGGCAGCAGAAACGAGCGACCATAGACACCCGTGTGCAGTATATAGTGATAGTCAGCCGTGCATCTATGCTTGGAGGATTCGCTTTTCGAACGTCATGGTGACAAGAGATGACAGGGATACCTACGGTTTTGCCGCGCTTTTGATAAATCTTAATTGATTTTCATGTTAAAACGATTTCTTGCTATTTCCTCATTAAACAAACCTGCTTCTGGTTTTTAAGACTTGTTTCTCAATGCTTGTAGACTTTCGCACCATCGTCGAACAATATGCAGGTACTCACTAATTGTTACATTATTTTTTTACCGAAATAAACTAGGTTATTGATTTGGATGTTCTATGTTTTATTTAAATGCAATTTACACCTAAATAAGTAAACAATTTTCAAGTACCTAAGTTACGTTCTCTCCGCTATCTTCCTGACCTATGTTTACTTGCTGAGTTTGACGTCTATACAGCGCTGACTATGCGGAACTTTAGTGCAATGGCTTCGGATTATAGCATGCACTAGCCTTAGAGCGCTCGAGTGTGTGATGCATCCAAATGTTTGTATTGGAGAGCAACAATTTGTACCTGAGTCTGTGATGCGTGGGCGGTGGAATTATATTTGTTGAAGCATGTGTTGAGTTCAGCTTCTGTTTCTATGAAGATCGGTAAAGTAAGCGTTTAGGAGTATCTATTTATCCATAGAAAATGTTTTTGTTCTTAAGTATTTGTAGAGATCCAGAGACATCCACATTCATTTCACAAAAGAAAGCTAGAAGTGAAAGGACATTTGTTCTTAGATAAATTAATGTAAGTAGTAATGTCAAGGCATTTATTGTCACAATTCCAATTGTAAAACCTAAAAAGCGAAAAATGTCCAAACAGAATTTCCACCAAAATTTTATTTCAACTACTGACTGAGGCAACCAACTAGCAACAAAACGCGACAAAAACAGACCGTAGTTGAGAACAAAAAATGTGTAACAAAACGAAGTTTCCATCAGCTTATAAAGTACTCTTGTTAGCAAAGTTAGGAAACTAACATCATTGTATCTCGTCCATGATGCAGTCGCTAAGTTGCTTCAGAAACCCTTTCGTACTGAGACTTCTGAGAAATAAACGACTGCGACTTAAAACTTCTTTTGGTGCGCGCACATACGTTTTACTCTATGGAGAATGTACACTGGACTTTGCAGTTTTAGGTACCTACATTATTGTTTAATGTAAGCAGCAAAGAAAGCATATTATGTTTCGTCCCCTTTTAACAATGAAATGATTAGTCAAACTCATGTCATTTGATTCCCTATCAAATAAAGTCTAAAATAAACGTTGATTTTGGTATGACTCTTTTGTGTAACAATAAAAAATACCTACACTCAACTTGAAAATTAGTTAATTTTATTGATGTAATACGCTACTAAGTTAACCTAATTGGGTTGACTTTCTTAAATAAAATGTAAATAAATATAAAAACAGAGCAATGTACGCTACCCACTAGACTAGTCCCAACTTTATAGAAGTTGGGCTCACAACATGAAAAATGCATTTAGTTTTCGTTCCCAACTCGGTGCAGACCGCCTATTCGATCACTATTGGCTCTTGTTTCATATAACAAGCCTGTGTAATATGTCTTACTTATATTACAAGTTAAATAACCTCTTGCGGTATTACATTTAAAAAATACTGGCTGTTTTTCGCGGGTTTACCCGAGGAACAACACTTTTACCAGGATAAAATATAGCATAAAATAGTTACCCAACAGTAAGAGATCTTTCAAACCGGTTCAGCATTTTTAGAGCCTTTAGGGTACAAACAAACAATTCAATTTTTCCTGTGTACAATATTCAGTTCACATTTAGACGACTTCGAAAAAAGAGGTCTGTCTAAAAAATATTTACGTACCGAGATTATTTTAAGTAGCCTTATAAGAACTGCTAATCGTGTTAGTTTTACCAACTAGTTTAGTTTCAGGCTCAACCAATGTTAGTCTAAAACTATTTATATAATAAAAAATAGGCCTGATGGTAGAGGTCCTAAACTAACATTCAAGGATTTTAGGACCCTTATCAGTGACTTACAAAGTGGATAAACCCAGAAATGTCTGGTTTTAGGCTATGTAAACGAACATATGGGCATAAGTAGTTGTTTTTACAGGCACAAAGTAGAATCTCCTTGTTGAAATATGAGGGTATGAACATTGTTAAAGCCCCCGTGCACTGAATTGTTAGCCGATAGTTGGTCTGATTATTTATTGATAGACTGTACATTTTGAAGGTTACAGAAAATCTAATCAAACTTTTTGGTCGGTCTGAGACCGGCTGACTAAATATTTGCAAAAGGCTATTTGTACGTTGGTCGTAAAGAAATGAATGTAATATACAAATGAATCTATTGTGTCCTGAAAGTTAACAAAACAAACATGAGAAAAATATTCATATTTTTACGTTCTAAACCGAATAGAACGCCAATTTACTAATGGTATTTTCAACAAACAACTAAACTAAAGCTAAAAACGAACTGATTTGACTTCATATTTTCGAATCAAATTAATCTCCAAATGGTTGTCAGAAAAACTCATTTTTCAGTAGACTACATCCAATCGCCTAAAAACGACCAACCTTGTTGCCTTCCGTATAAACAAAATATCGTTGATTTGTTCACTTTGACATTCACAATCTAGCTATGACATAGAATCACAGCGATTCAATATTTATGATGTGCACTGCTACCAAATAAATTTGTGACAGTGAAAATTCGTTTGCACAGGGCGTTTGTTGACGCTAAAATAATGCGATTGAACGAACTATGAAATTGGGGAGTTGATAGCAACAACCAATATTTCTAGAACGTAATTTTTCTAACAAAAACTTTGGTTTGGGTCTGAAACTTGAAATTAGATTTTATTCATAAAAATCAAATGACAAATTGATTTTGAAAATAAGTGAGGTGACTCCGCGACATAAAATTGTGAAGAGAATTGATTTCTCTTTTTTGGCAGATCACAAAAATCATATCAGGTTAATTACCTCGTGTTATAGGTACTGTAGATGTGTTTCAAATACAGATGGAAAGTTACAACACACTACACAAGGTGGAAAATTTGAAATACCCTATACACAATGGCCCATCATGTACCATCGAGACTTGTTCAGTGTCCATTCGTCGTTACCCAAGTACTCTGATGGATATCTTGTGTCCAATGCAGTGCAGATCGAAATTCGTTCACCAATGTCTGCCAAATGGACATAGAAAGTGCCACGGGAAAAAGAGGTATAAGTTTTTTAGGTATATCAATTTTCTTTGACTGAAATATTATCTTTAAAAGATAGAAGAACAATTTTCTCGTCTGGGTCAACTTTTACCTCTTTAATGTTGTCTTTACTAGCTTTCCAGCATCAACATTTATAATATGTAAATAGCTTTGTGCATTTTGAATGCCAATTTTAATTTCAAATGACGTGTAGTATGTTTGTCATTCACATTCTAAAAGGCTCAAATGCCAATACACAAACATGACATAGTTACCAGGTACTAATTATTTCCTCAAATAAGCTCAGAGCGCTATAAAATCAACATGGAACTTGCTATTTAATCACTACATCGTTGATTCACGGCTGTCGCATGGTATTTGTTAACTGTCGGTGTGTTTGTCACCTACAAACACATTAACACGTTGTTTCGCGCAGTGGCTGTAAAAAATGACCATGAATTCAATTTGGTGCACCCGTTACTATTTTGCGCTGCGTTTTTGTTATGGCCGGTGACGTAACTTTACCATTAAATATTTTGTTATATTTTAAAATAGGAATATAAAAAAATGCTAGCCTCTGAAATAAGTATAAGCCTTTTTATATTGGTAGATGTTGTGTTTAAGAGTTGTTTTCTCAAGATCGTGTAGTTTAACAGAAGGATATAAGATGGTACCGAAGGATCATTACAAAATAGATGAAGGAGGAGGATTTATTTATAAAAATAGAAAGATCACTATATGTATTCCTGACAATTTGTATGTTACAAAAACAAATACTACAAATGAACCGACGCAGATATTTACCAGTTCAAACGAGCGTACACAAAATGTAACATTGATAGACGAAGCCAATCATGAGTTTTGCATAATCAAATGCTTTTACCGCACCGCGTTATTACTCGGTTCAAGTCCGTTGCCACTAAAATTAGTACTGCGTTTGAAAACCTTTTGTAGCGGCTTATTTTAAATGTTTTGAACACCACTGAAATAAGCACTAAGTACGGAGTACTTCTAGCGAGCCTTTTCTCAACTGTGTTGGGGTCCGCTTCCAGTCTTATATCATGCAGCTTGGTACCAGTGTTTTACAAGGAGCGACTGCTTATCTGACCTATTTAAGAGTGGTTGATAGACTTACTGGCTTCTGACTATTCGTAAGGACTGCCAAAGATGTTCAGTGACAGCCGGGACCTACAGTTTACCAGTAAACGGTCATTGGTGTCCAAGATATAATTAGAATCTTAGAAACGTTGCACTGGTACTTGCCTGACATAGAATCGAACCCACACTCATACTTCACAGGTTGATTCCTTACCCACTAAACCATCACGATCTACTAACGGTCTTAAGTACGGACTACTATTAAGAGATTTATGTACAAAAGTATGCCAAAAATAGCACTACAAATACCCGATGTTCGGTCGATGTCGCTAACACCCCTGTATTTTACTTTTTCTTGAATCCTGCAGATTTTACTTTGCACTCGAGACCACTGAACCCTGAAAACGGAAAAGTGAACCCAATATAAGGTTCACTGGTTATGCTGTCTATTCCAAACTCTTTGGCGACAGATTTTGAATAACAAAATTTTGTAAAGTTCAAAAAATTCGAGGTAAATAGTTTGTCTCAAAGGGTTCTCAGTTTCTTAGGTATTTCTTCGTTTAGAATTTTTAACGCTAAGGGGATGATTTAATAAACTTATACATTGTTGTAAAAAATATTATAATTGATATGCATTATTCTTGACCTCGCCCAACTTCTTGTCCATAACTCAATTTCGCGTCCGATGAAAATAATTTCGGAAGACCTCAAGTTATAAAGACTTCAACTGCACCAAGCGGTTCTCAGAACTCTTTAATAAACTTACCCGTACTTTAAAACCATTGTTCAGCACAAAAATCACAATTTTGTCAAAGAGAAGCCCGTTGTGACCTATTTCACAAAGTACTTACGACAAACTCTTTGGTCCGCTTAAGAAATCAATACAGGGAACTTTTTTGTTCATTCGCATCCCGTGCCAGCCATTACTGAAGCAAAATGGATTGTTTAAACTCAATTAGCATTTTAGAAGCGACGATCTCCTATTAATTTTATTCTGATCGGTCAGCTGCTTTGTGTAGTACTGACAAACGTTATGAATTTTATTAGAGGTATATTTACTACTGAAATACTCCATTACTTACAGCCTTTATTCATAGAGAGTAAAACATAACAATACCTGCTGTATCATACCTACGCCTAATGTATATCCAAACAATAAAATGTATCTATAAAATATAATAAAAAAATACTTTTAAATGATTCCATAACTATCACCAGCATGTAGAAAATCCGAAACACAATAACAGCACTAATAACCAAACAAAAAAATATACAAAAAAAATCTGAAAAGCCCAGATTCCCAAAACAATTACGAGCGTATTCCCGCCATAACATTTCACGATAAGCCGCAGGGAACCCGATGCATTTGGCAACTCAGCTCGCATCGGCACGTGACGTACTTTTAATTGGAGGTTTGTCGCTATGTGGCCAAGCTCTTGGCTGCCCCTGCCAACCGTCTTGGCAGACACCCTGTAGTTCCATGCACGGAATATTGTAAATTCATTATCTGAAATCGGATCAGAATAGAAAGATGTGAGTGGGTTTGAATTGAGGTTTTCGTGTTGGGTTGTAATTAATTTGTAGGTTTGTTTTAGCTTGTAGTGTGCCAGATTTTTTAAACATGGAAGCTTAGCCAAAAAGGTCCAACTCAGCTAGTATCGGCACGTGACGTATCTACTTTTAATTGGAGGTTTGTCGCTATGTGGCCAAGCTCTTGGCTGCCCCTGCCAACCGTCTTGGCAGACACCCTGTAGTTCCATGCACGGAATATTGTAAATTCATTATCTGAAATCGGATCAGAATAGAAAGATGTGAGTGGGTTTGAATTGAGGTTTTCGTGTTGGGTTGCAATGAATTTGTAGGTTTGTTTTAGGTTGCTGGTTGCCAGATTTTTTTGGCGTAAAACTAAGACAAAAAGGCTAATCAGGATTTGCCTTATTCGATTTGGCACTAACACAACAACATTAGCGCAACCATTTAATAATAATACCTGTAGTTTAGGTACTTAATCAATTTTCAAGTTAAATGCCATTACGTAGTAAACAATAAAACATACATAACGCAAATGAAAATTCCAAATGTTCCAACCTTAGTTTTATGAGAAATCATATTTTTGTTGTACTTACATCACAAAAAGCTCTTTAGATAATACTACGAAAAAGCAATGAATAGCAACATTACGTTTTATTGTTCGTCCGTAGAACTAGCATATATTCTTTGTGTCAGTTCTAACCGATCATATTTTACGCGACCCGTTCAGGGGTGCGACATCAAAATACGCAGTTCCGCTTTGATTTATAAACAACGTATAGATCAAACAGACCTGTTTTTATACAATTTGCTTTGATAAATCATACGGTCTCGCCAATGATTGGGTACAAAGTTTATCTGATTTGGAATCGTTCCTTTTATTCTGAGGTACGCGAGGTAAAGATAAGTGTTGCTATGTGAACCAGATTTTATTGTGGTGTTGTAGTCATGAGGAATACGGCGTGAAGGTTTTGTGTTAGGCCATAATAATGCCGTTGTTCCATGGGTAAACACATTTTGTGTAGTGTTGAATTCAAAAGCTACTTGATTAGTATAAGTCGTTTTCTTATGTTTTCACTCAATCAAGCTACAGTTCATATTCAGTAGTCAATAGAACTAATTCATTCGGCCAAGTTAGGTTATGATAAAGACTCATCATCATCACGAATAAAACAGAATAATAATGAAAAGCACTTTCTCATCCATAAAATTGTCCAGTACTACGACCGGTTGAAATGAAATTATACCAATGTCATAATTACGTAATCAAAAGAGCTATTCCACAAAATTGTACAACTTTATCTTACATTGCTACGCAGGTACAGATACTGGAGCCAGCTTAGTAATAAGAACGTAATGTAATACATTTTATTAGCATCAATTTAAATAAATACCTCCGACAAACGGCGAAGGGTGCCGAGACACTTTCAAGCCCGAAATCAAATTGTCTACACCCCTATATTTTAAATTGGAACAGTTCAAAACTATTACTTTAAATTGGGCGTATTTTTGGAAGATAATGGCTAAGGTTGAGGGGGAGAAATTGCATTTATAATCATCTCTATGACTCACATTAATATCATTGAATCCTGTCTGGACTTTTGAAGGCCGTTGACCTCTGAATTCATCCACAATATACATACTTCGTATTCCGTACAAAGATGAAAATATAAGAGAAAGGTAATAAATTTCGAAGCAATTTGATTTCCAGTCTTTACGGTAGCAAAGTTGCCATAAATTGAGAAATCCGCTGAAAGATTTAGATGCGCGCAATAAACTATGCATGAGTTTGATCTACTGCTGCATGCATCAATCTTTTATTAATGCAAATATGGACGTATGGTGCGATACTAACCTACATTGATGCTAAAGAGGATTTGTGGCAGTTTCGTTTTGAATTAAATGAGTCTACTAGAGAAGTTTGGATTTCAAACATTCAAAATCCTATTATTCTTAGTCATAGTGAAAAGGTTTTCTCTTCAAAATAGTCAGTAGTAGTCACTTAGTCTGCAATATTTTCTAATATTATTAAAACCCGTATGACTTTTAGCCGAATGCCTGACAAGATTCCAAGGTACGTAATCTAAAGCTGAGGACCTATTAGTGATAATTAGTTATTTTTCTGAGGAAATAATACTGTTTTACGCGAATAAAAAGTATACCTAACAGAAATTAATGTTACTTAATTACATTTCTACAAGAAGATCTCTATGTTATCAAGGTTATTCAAACAGATTTTTGTCGTTGAATTAGGCAACGCTATATTATCCAGTGCGTTGAAAAGAAACTAGGGAACAGCCTTTTGGACAGCCTAATCGATAATAATGATACTGTTATTTAACATTCTTTAAAATCTGCACACTTACTTATATTACTTACATAAGTTTGCTACATTAAAACAACACATTACTTATCCATTCCTAGTTAATAAATAAAGGAAATCCAAACACCTAACCCTTAACTAAACGAGTCAAAACAAGCCAACGAAATTGCCAGACTTGGTCTAATAGACCTACGTATAACATGTTCATGTCTGGACCACTCCGTCGCGTCACACACATCTATCGAAGGGGTGCGGAATTAGGTATAGCATTTAAATTGAAATACTGGTAGTGTTAACTCAATTTCTGGGGGATGGATCGGGGCGGGACATGACGCGACGTCGCGTCCGGCTGTTACGTGCATTAGGCGTTTGAGGGTTAAGTTAGATTGGTTATGCTTTATTTTTCTTTACATATTTCGCTTAGAATATAAGTGCAGAAGGTATCTAGGTATATTTTCTGTTTATGTAAAAATGCTTGCCAATAAAGTTGTGTTAGTAAATCTAATTACGCAATCCTCCTTTCCTTTTCTGATTCTCTCAACAGGTTGAAAGATGATTATGATGAGTGCTTATTTTCCTTAAACAGCTTAATTGTCTGCGGATTATGAAAAACAACATGTTTGCGGAAAATAAACAGAAGTAATGAAATTAAAAGGATATTATTTGTTAATAGCTACCCTTGTTTTTATTCCCGCAGCGGAGGCCAGACGTATAAAAACAAAACACGCTTGCTTTGCGAAATGCAACATTATTAAGAACGACACTCAATACCAATCCAATCTCGATAAAGTTAGCAGTAGAGTGGCTTCGACGTTACGTGTCATACGTGATCTAACTTTGCGAAAATTTCACCACTTTTGCGAAAATTTCACCGATTTTGCGAAATTCCATCGTTCCAACTCCATTTTGCGTCGTTTAAATATTAAATCAAACTTACGACTTAAGTCAAACGTGCGTGGGGACGCGTGATAAAGTCCGTGGGCGCCGGAATAGACAATAACTGGTCTCCCCAATAGCGGGGCACTAATAAATTTTGTGTCACTAATATTTTTATGGCCCTCACCATTGGTTTGCTATTGCTTTTCGTATTGGTGCGGGGCATGCAGATTTTGATGTGCATTTTCAAAGGTAAACGAAATATAGCCTTTTAAAAGATCAGATCTTTTATTTTATTTAGTCTATACTAATATTATAAAGAGGAAAACATTGTTTGTTTGTTTGTTTGTTTGGTTGTAATGAATAGGCTCAAAAACAACTGGACCGTTTTTAAAAATTCTTTCACCATTCGAAAGCTACATTATTCACGAGTAACATAGGCTATATTTTATCCCAGCGCGGGCAGTAGTTACCACGGGACGCGGGTGAAACCGCGGGAAAACGGCTAGTAAAATATAATACAATAAAGCTGAAATGAAATAAAGGTTTCTCTTTTTTATTTCGCAATGAACCTATGAAATAGGTACATTCTGGTACATATTTCATTAATCAGAGCCACAGACTAAATACATAAACTGAATTACTTGCATTCATTGAAATCTCCATAAAGGCATTGTATTAAGCACAACTAATTTGATTATAACTACCTAACTTGAAATATATATGTAGGTATGTTAAATTAAAATCATGCTCGAAATTCCTTATTGGCAAGATAATTATTTTAGGAATTTTATAATTGGCATATTATGATGAAGCATCACTATGCCTGACCTAATATTAATAAATGTTACCCCTGTATACTATTTTACGAAGCTATACAATAACACGGTAAATTATCTAAATGAAATTCATTGCAAAAAAAAATCACATTAACACTGGCTTGCAAAAAAAATGGGCCATTATTAAAATGATTTTTACGTCTTCATATAACATTTATTCGCACAGTTCAATTTCGTTCCTCGCTTGAATCACAGTCAATGTACTAATATGTATGAACATAATCAAAGAGGCTTAGTACTTGGCTCCCTTCTAAAATCTGTGCTATTTAAGAAGGTACTTGGGATAAACTGACAAGAGCCTAGACATTTACGCGTTTTATGCTTTTAGATATACGAGTATTTTAAATATAGGCATGATTTCGCGTTGATAAAAAGTAAGGTATGGTGAAAGTTCTTTATTTTTTTTCTTACAGGGAAAAATATTTTAAAATTATTTCAATTGAAAATAGCAGTAGGCTTAAGGGTTGGATAGAAGCTTTGGTATGTGCTATTTTCATGCAAGTGGCTTTTTAACCAACTGCCAAAGATTTTTTTGAAAGTATCAAACCAAATGTGCAATATATTATAAATCATATAAATAATTGCCTAACCTTTACTTACTCTATCTTTATACGACGCTTAAAGAAAGCATTAAAATAAGACAAGACAAAGAATTCACAAAATCACCTGCCTTAAAAATAAGAATGATGACCTAAAAGTCCCAATAGGCGCAATTTTTACGAGATTCACAAACAAAGATGAAATGGAACAAAACAAAAATAAATACAGAACATTAAGAGACATCATTAAGATAATGTTGAGGGGTAAAATCCCGGATTGCCGTGAACAGAGGCTTGGCTACTTGACACATATAAGGACCCTCCAATTTGTTGCGAACTCTCGCCGTACTTACCTGAATAACAACCAACAATGTTTGATATCATACTTTGTTCATCAAAGAGGGGTGATTGACAAATGAAAGGTTCAGTTACACTAGTCGCTGTCTATTCTTGGATAGAACCTTCTAAATAAATAATATTTTTATAAGTAAATTAAACATATTTATTTGTATACCGTACAAAAATTAAATACGTATTTACTCACAGTATTTTCAACTCGCAATTTAATCACGCTAATATTTGTTCTAAGTATCAAACGAAAATAAATATTGTTTGACCTTTTGAATCAAATAAAAGAACATTAAAAATTGGTTTAAAATGGTTTTCATTTAGTTTTAATTTACAAAAATGAGTTTCCAACAATACATTAGGGTATCATTAATTTGGAACAGTAAAAAGTGAAACAATAAACTACATATTGATAACAAAAACTAAATATAAAATATAATACTAATACTTGATCACAGTCCTCACTTAAATACTAAAAAACATTAGGTATAATGTTACGAATACATTTTGTGTTCGATAAAAAGTACACCAATAAATCAAGCCTGTCTGTAATTTTTCACTTCATCACAGTTTTAACTTTATTAACATTTTTGTAACCGACCAAATTTCAATGGTCTCGAGTGTAATTAACAACGAACAATAGGCCTATTCATACACTTTTGCTGTTGATTGTATTTCATTATAACTATAACAGACTGTCAGTCAGCATGAATTTATATTATTCTCATGTCATTCGCAATACATTTTTGTTGCCAGTTACATTAAAATCTAATGTTTATTTTCTGATCCATTATCATAATATTGTGTTTAATTTTTCTTTTATAGCTCATATTTTAATGGTAAAAACCATACAAACGCAATAAATGAATCCCACATTATTTCGAAAATACACAGATACAAATGTGCACGTTTGTTTGTCTTTAAGTGTAATATGAAAGATCTTTAGCAAGTCATACATTTTATAGTAAATCAGTAGTCAATCATGCAGTCGTAGTCCAGACATACATAGCCTGAATAAATCTGCTGAACAATGACGGTTATGTTACGTGGCCTAGTTAGCACGTAGGAACACGTATGTCTAAACATAGTTCCGTAGGTTAGCGTTAATATGTTCGTCACTGTGATATCAGCCATTAAATGACTCGCACATGCTCCATGTAGTCTTAAATATATTTTCACAGTTGCAATGTTGTAAGAAGCTAAGTTCAGACCGTCAAAGGAGATTGGGCAAGAATGTATGAAGTCTGGTCCAAATGTCCACCACGAACGAGACCTATATAATTAAATAGTCCACTTAATTTAGAGTAACTTTTACCAAGAAAGTAAAAAAAAAACAATGCCAAAAAAAAGTTATAGCCAAAAATGTATTCTTAATTTTCGGTAGTTTTTGTATGTTATCATTATATTTTTTATTTTATTCCACTTCCATTTCCGCACTTTATCTAAAACTAAGATGAGTAAGACACATTTGCATATAAACAGCCCATATTTTTGCCCGATGGATGTACGAATCACTAACCAATTGAGGCGCCAGAAGTGCTTGAATATACTCAGCGGTTCCTGGTTCCAGCGGTAACTGGTGGTGTCTTCTCTCTAATAATGAACAATTCTATTTTGTCAGAAGTTACAGAAAATAGGAAAATCGAACATCACGAAAAGTAATTGAAAAAATCCGTAAAATGTTGTATTTGATTTTGCTATAACTTTTTTCTGGCATTATATTTTTTTTTACTTTCATAACAAAAAATGTTCTACATTTAACGGGCTATCTAGCCATATAGGTCTCGTTCGTGGTGGACATTTGGACCGGAATATCCCATTGTCCTTTATTTATATCAAATGTACAACAAACTAGCTTCCCTTAAGATCTTAAATACAGAAATACCTATCTATTTACCTGTACCTGCAATAAATAACATTCCCTCACATATATCGAGAGACAAGATATAAAATATCGTATGTAACGTAGATAATAATTAATAAATAGTCGGTAGTGATAAATAACTGTCATGGCGCCGTCAGTTCGCGGTGTTAATTGTGGTGGCGGTGCGGAGCCGAAAGATATGTGAATTAATTAGTGGGCTGCGAGTTATGTCACCTATTTGTGTGGTGTGGTGTCAGCGTGAACTATCGTTTCTGTTTATTGGTCTGTGGCAAAGGACGAAGGTAATACGGACGTCTTTTTTTTTAAGGTGACATAGCTTTATTGTAACTTGACTGTTCTTCGTCGGGCGTTGTCTATGTGAAATCAGAAAGTTAATATCAAATATGTAAGCTAATATAGATGTTTACGTCTCGTCTCGTCACAAAAACATTTATCACACAATACGGGGTGCAGAACTGAAAGATATGTGAATTAATTAGTGGGCTGCGAGTTATGTCACCTATTTGTGTGGTGTGGTGTCAGCGTGAACTATTGTTTCTGTTTATTGGTCTGAGGCAAAGGCCGAAGGTAATACGGATGTCTTTTGTTTAAAGGTGACGTTTCATTATGTAACTTAAGTTTACCGTTGATAGTCGGACCTTGTTTATATGCAAACACATATCAAATATGCAAGCTAATATCGATGTTAATTTTTCGTCTCGTCACAAAAACATTTAGGTATTACACAATACGCGATGCGGGGAGCCGAAAGATATGTGAATTAATTAGTGGGCTGCGAGTTATGTCACCTATTTGTGTGGTGTGGTATCAGCGTGAACTATCGTTTCTGTTTATTGGTCTGTGGCAAAGGCCGGAGGTAATACGGACGTCTTTTGTTTAAAGCTGCCGGTTCTAAATTGTAACTTAACTGTCTGTACCGCACCTCAAATAAGTTGATATAAAATATGCAAACTAATACCGATGTCAAAGTGTCGTCTCGAGGCAAAAATATTTATTTATCACACTATAAACGGTGCGAAGTAGAAAGATATGTGAATTAATTAGTGGGCTGCGAGTTATGTCACCTATTTGTGTGGTGTGGTGTCAGCGTGAACTATCGTTTCTGTTTATTGGACTGTGGCAAAGGCCGAAGGTAATACGGATGTCTTTTGTTTTAGATTGACGTGTCTCTATGGTAACTTAACTTTACTGTTGATAGTCGGAGCTTGTTTATATGCAAACACATATCAAATATGCAAGCTAATATCGATGTTAAAGTGTCGTCTCGTTGCAAAAACATTTACCTATCACACAATACGCAGTGCCGAAGGATATGTGAATTAATTAGTGGGCTGCGAGTTATGTCACCTATTTGTGTGGTGTGGTGTCAGCGTGAACTATCGTTTCTGTTTATTGGTCTGTGGCAAAGGCCGGAGGTAATACGGACGTCTTTTGTTAAAAACTGCCGATTCTATATTGTGACTTAACTTTACCGTCCCTTGTTGGGCGTTCTCTATGTGAAAACAGAAAAGTTATATCAAATATAAACAATTATCACACAGAAATATATGAACAAAGACTTTCATTCATCAAACTTATTACTTTCTTAATAAAAAATAACCACAAGCAACTACCACGACCATTCACGTTAACCATATCGAAAATGTACCTCCACTTACCTACAAGACAAAAACTGCATTTACTAGAAAACTAAAAAAAGTTGTGCAGCAAAACTTAGAGGATTTTCCTCGGAGCGCTCAGATAGTAGTAACATAACTATGCATCTTCGGACGGCCGCGCCCGGACACAATCGTAAAACATAAAATGTAATACAGGTACAACAATACTCTTTGGTCCAAGTCACAAACTTTAACAATGTCGATGGAACCGCTTACGAAGTAATTACTGCGATGCTGTGATGCAAAATACATACCATCTAACGTGACTCTTCAAACGTATTCAAAGGAAAAGAAATATTAAACAGCGACTAGAGTCCCCTTTTCTTAAACGAAGCTTCTTTTATCCCCCGCCAAGAAGATTTTAACATCTTCCACACGTTTGAACGCGCCCTCAGAAACATTTTAGCACTAGACAGCCTATTTATCAACAAGAGGATACAGGCTACTTTTTATCCATCAGCATGGTGTAGCTTCTACGGTACGCGGGTGGTACCGCTTGCAGAAGCTTGTAGATAGCAAAATATTCATTTTTTTTTGTATGGCATCTCTCAGTTCAGCCTAGGAGGCCGTGTGCTGCTTAACCGGTCTTTTCCCTGTGGATGCAAAGAATTTAAGGCCTCCAGCCAGGGGCTCACAAACAATTCCTAATCGTCCCCGCTTAAAACTTGCACCAAAAACATTAGGGTGCAGGTGTTGGGCAGAGTTTTACGTGAGTAGTTTACTGAAGAAATCACGCCGGCCATGGTTGGGAGCGCATTTAAACAGGACACTTGTCGTTCTACCGGTGCCGTCTACCACATACTAAATACGTTTTAGAATTTGTACGAAACACTGTCATTTTGTACGGCAGTTTGTTTTTGTTAGATTTGTGTGTTGAATGGGGAGAAATGTTTAGTTTTTTATAGATATTATTTAGTAAACATAACACTGTGTATAAAGCAATAACATTCAATAATATTCACGGAAGCGCATCAATTTTAACTACTGCCTCCTATATTCAGTTTTCAAAAATAAATTAATATTAGCTGTACACACAAACACGGAAATATTTTCAGGAAAAAAACACCAATATCGTTTTCATCCAATTACTGATGCTGTTAACAAATATTATTTAATAAAACAATAGAGAGAAAAGAAACACTCTTAAAAGAAACCTAATTCTATAACGGTCTCGAGTTTATTTTATGAAGCCCTCAGAGTTCTCCCGTTGTTTGCGTCAAACAATCCGACAAAATATAGTTACTTACTTCAATTAAATTCTTTGTTTTACTTTAGAAAAACAAAGAATTTGCTGAGACCGCACCTAGCCCACGCAATTATTTCACCTTACCTTTGTTTCAAAGGCGGAGAAAAATACTAGAATTCAAATTTTTTTCGCTTCTTTAAAATACGTAGATCCTAGTCTATTTTTCAAAGAACCTTCAATTAAGATGGTATACAAACTTCGTCCGAACTTCAACGTATTTCTTCTCATAATTATAGAACATTCAAAAACTTTGCTTCAACAAAAAGTACCTACGCACTGTGAGATCATTGGAAAACAAATTCAACGAACCATTTTTTTCCTCTCAGCAAAGTTGAAAAGGAAGTTTTTGAATAAAAATACGTACTTTACCATGAACTTACCATCGTTTTCCATTTGAATGTAGTCAAACAAATGAGCTTGTATTTTAAGAGATCAACCAGCAAGATGGAGCCGGGACAGGAAAATCTGGATGATAAAAAACAAATTGAAATTGTGACCTTTATTCAGATTAGATTTTCCATTACGGAAGATTTTTGTAAGTTAAAAGATTTATCGTCGCTATATATTTAAAATGTTCTTCAGAATACACCCACTATCTTTATCAAAGTTTGCTGTTTCACTTATATGAAATCACGCAAAAAAAAAACAATATAAGTTATTATATCGTGTAACAAACGCAGATTGTAAAAATACATATAATATATTATTTTTTAAAGCTTCTTAAAGCATCTAAACACAGCTCAAAATCATACATCTACTTAATATTAAACACAAACATCACACTACAACTAACACCACAGACTAAGACCATCAGAAGCGACATTTCTCATCACAAAAACAGCGACAGTAAACTGCCTACATTACTACATTACGCATGACACACGCCTTCACCACAGCGTAAACAAGTACCGTGATTTTCATAATAAAAACCGTATCTATGGAGGACAAAGGCCAGTGACTGGCGACGCGGGAAAGCCTCTCACGGAATACGTAACCAGAAAATCCTTTATGCGACTAAAATGTTATTTTATATATGTTTGTTTGAGTGTGTGGGTAGCGCTTTGTGTCTAAATCTTCTGTTCAAGGTTGTATTAATCTGGAAATATTGCATGTATTCCCTAATATAGGGAAAACTACAACTCGTAAAATACTAAGGAAATAAATTAAAAAAAAAGTTTTTAAAACTTAAAGTACTTAAACCAAAACATTTGTTTAATCTTTGCAAAACGATCAAGTAGTAATCAATAATGTAAAGATAAAAGCAAAATTCTCAGAATAAAACTAAAGGAGTTATTAAATTAGTTCGAAAATAATTCATCTTCCGTTCCTAAAATATTGAAAACAAATTGAGTGAGTCGTTATTATTCTGTTTGTCTTAAAGCAATCAGTTTTCCAGTACTTTCCGGTAAACTATGGAGTTTTCCAATTTGCTACGACAGTTTACAAAAGCTTTTAGTATCAGCTAAAGACTTGTTAGATTGTTTTACTGATGGCCTGTATTGTTAAGAATATGAAGTTGTTATACGATATTTTTTTGTGTACAAGGGATAATAAAAATATTTAGAAAATACGTTCAGTTTTATAATTCCACCAACTCCAGTATTAGTTTTTGTTTATTCAGTCTATTTTATTTCTTCTTTACGTATTTATTTTTTACTGCTGAATATTAAATTACTACTGTTAATTAATTAATTTCATTTTAGACAGTAAGTGTATATAATTATGTATAACGATAATGTATGATAGTTTCCTATAAAAAATAAATAAAATCACTATTTTAATTCGTGTACAACATATTTCTCTCTTACACAACGCGGAAAAGTGTAGAAGTACTTCTGAAGTACAGGTCAATATCTATATTCCTGTATATAATAATTCATTTCCATATCCCTTTCAACGAGTCATACGTTGCGTGCGGTTGAAGGTTTCCCTACATGCATCTAAGCCGCACTCGCTTTTTGCATACTAAAGGCAGTAACGTCCAGCTAAGTTAAATATACCAGTGTTTGGAGTGGTTAACCGCACCAGTTCAACGGCATTTGAACCAACATTTACCTGCCTAAGCTTAACCGATGGCTTTATTTTGATGTTGCTAATGTGGTGTACTAAAACGGTGTATTGTCATTCTTTTGGGCCGTTTTGTTTTTAGAGACTGAATTGTATGGCTGTTTAAGAATAGAAGATTATAAACTGTGACAAAAATTTAAATTTATTCTAAGGCATCGAGACAGTGCTTGAGGAATCATTATGAGAATATAACCCAAAAAAACGCAAAAATGTGAGTGAAAAACCCAGGTATCGAATTTCCTCGAAGCTGCATCAGCTTGGTGTACAATGATCACTTCTTTTCTTAGAAAAGAGTTTCCTAAAGGTGGAGTTACACGGACGCTTCGATATTCGATGTACATTGAATTAATTTTAGATATATGAATGTTCTCTAATCGATCACATTTAAAATATAACCAGTTTTACAACATTCAGAACGTGAATTGATTTTGATCTCGCTGAAAAACCGGAAAATATTGAATTTTGCTTTAAATGTTGACTTCCCATGAAAAATTCTCCGCTCGTTCATTTATACGTTTTCACATACTGACCTACTCACCCTCCGCTCATGTGCAAACACCTTTACGAAGCTGTTACCTGAAGATGCATGTAAATTGAATTCAGAATGGTTTTTCCGTCATGAATGCAAAGCGAATTGTCATAACCGTGAACTGTTGACTTCTTGATTGCGTAAGAAGGAATATTAACCCCTCCAAACTCGTTTCCTTTACGTTATTCGCGATTAGTATTCCCTCTGCGGCGCACAAAGTAATAACTATACTTTTTTATTATATACTATTCTATTCAGTTTATTTAACAGGTCTGCGAGTTTCTTGATCTTTGTGGAGCTCAGGTGTTCTTATAAGCGGCAATAATGCGGAGGTAATGATCAATTACTGGCGTTATTGTACCTTCATTATAGTCTGTAGGATAGATAAGGATAGGTAGCGGTGTGAGGGTTAAGGTGGCTGTGTAGTGGTTAGCGTTTGTCATCTGTTTCTTGTTCAAGTTTGTGGTTACGTTTTGTTGTACGCAGAATGTTGATAATACCTAAACATCTACATATATATGTTGTGTATCCTAATCATAATATTTATTAGATGTCAACCACTGTTAAGACAATATTTTAAGTTTGTTTTCCATCTTTCTGTGCAGGGAAATTCATCAAATGATCCCTCTCACTATGGGTTTAGTATCAAGGCCCCGGTAACTCTTACAAATAATCCCGTAGCTCTGGCAGGCTTCGGCCATGACCGATTCGCCTTGAGCAAGCGTGGTGATTATAGTTCATTCCTTCTCTTTGAATAGGCCAATGAGAAGAGGCTTGTGCCTTGAAGTGGGACAGTAAAAAGGATGATGATGGCATAAACTCACAGATTAGTCCTTTGGTAACAGTAAATAAATCCCACTGTTTCAATACTCATAATCTTTTCCACGAAATCCCGCAATTAGGTTTAACACAACATTCAATAATTAGCGTATCAAATTACAAAACTAACCAATTGGTCAGTCACCATTAGTTATCACCTACTTGCTAGTTTACCGTAATTAAAACCATCTAACTGCTCGTATTACTAATTTGACGTAAAAGCAAATACAAATGAGTAACTAATTAATGTTTGTTGCAATTATTGAATCATGAACGGTAATGTTATTTATATAGTTAACATAGTTTGCGCAGTTATTGGTAACTGACGTGCAGTTACCGCATTAGTGCACGAATATTAGCGAGGATACGGTTAAACTAGTGATGATAATTTTGTTTGTTTATTTTGAAATACTTTAAACTTTAGGTCCCGGCTGTCATTGAACATCCTTGGCAGTCGTTACGGGTAGTCAGAAGCCAGTAAGTCTGACACCAGTCTAACCAAGGGGTATCGGGTTGCCCGGGTAACTGGGTTGAGGAGGTCAGATAGGCAGTCGCTTCTTGTAAAGCACTGGTACTCAGCTGAATCCGGTTAGACTGGAAGCCGACCCCAACATGATTGGGAAAAGGCTCGGAGGATGATGATTTTGAAATACTTTGTCATATTTATCCGTTGTTTTACGGATATTCTTAGAGATATTCTAGCTCATAGGCTACCAAACAAAATACCATCAAAATGAGTTCAGATGTTTATCCTGAAAATACAACATGGTACGTCAATATTTGAGTCTTTGTCTGCACAATAAAACCTAACGCTAAAAGCCGCACATTGCAGACTAAACTATTGACATATAGTTGGGCCGATGGATACCGAATATTATATATAGCTGATCATTGTAATATGCGCACTGAAATTCATCTCCATACGAATTTCTGAACCCGATCAAACTAACACTCACATAAAACAAAAACAAATCCGAGGTATTGTCTACAGTGTGTGGTGGCTCTTACATTCGCTATACCTAGGCATAATAATCCGCATTTATAGGTACTAACAAACCTAAAACAAACCACACCTAGCTTTCTATTTTAGTGGTTTGTTACATCAAATAGTAAACAATTTCATAATAGCATTAATCAAACAATAGTCGAATTTAGACGTAAATGCATTAAAGCCGATTTTCAGGGTTCATTAAATAGAACAATTGAACTATAGAACAGGAGATTTTAAACAATTCTATTATCATTATTTATTAGCTAATAATATTCATATGTTTGATGTATTATTTGATAGCTCTTTGCAAACTACATTAGCTTAATTCGTGTTTAGAATATTGTATAAACTCGATATAGATCATAATATATCTTGTCATAAGCTTATGGAATTGAAGAAGCTATAGCCTAAGTAGTTAAGCATTCGAATAGAAAAGGTTTTAATTAAAGACGTCAAATTGGGTGACCTACATAAATCTGTTGACAAATAGGTACTTGAATATCTATTTAAATGAGCAATCAACGACGGAACAAACTACTTACCGCTATTTAGTTTGAATCGGTTATAAATTAGATATTTTCAACTAGCTTTCTTCAGCAATTTCACAAGAATCCTGTGGAAACTAGTTCACTGATCGGAAGCATGAGTAACCTCTTATCAATATAAAAATTGTATTCAATATAAAAAAGCCCAGGATTTTCAGAGATTAGAGCGTTAAAACAAACAGAATAAAGAACTCTTCAGCAACTAAATATCTAAGTAATACACCAAAGACTATAAAACCACTTGACTGCGCATACAGTGCCCCGACGCTCGCCAAAAGTTAGTGATTTTGCGCGTACTATAAGGCTACGATCAGTACGATCCTTTAGTAGCGACCGTGAACTGACCAATAGTAGCCGCGGATTATGCCGCGTCCCCCCGCCCGCAGCGGTGAGTCGTGTTCTTAGAAGAAATTGGCGAGTGCGCTCTCTAGTGGTTATTTACTTTATGTAATACACGAACAAACAAAACGCGATGAAACGATTTGCTTACCCAAAACAAGCGCAGTGCTTCAGCTTTTACTTTACACTTTCGGCAAAAAAACGGACACAAAGAAAATATTTGTAAGTAGGTACAGCGTATTTATCTAAATCCCATAGACTCACTGACCATAGATGAAGAGGATACGTACATGGGTTGCCTCACTTTAAAAGATTTGTTTAATACATAAGTAAATAAGTTCAAGAGTTTTTCAGATTAGAACTTTTCAAACTACCTCTACATAAGTAATTTCTTCAGCAGCTACCTACATAAGTAACCAAACAAAACTCGGTAAGCAAATTTTTCAAGCGCAGTGCTTCAGCTTTTATTGTACACTTTCAGCAACAAAAACGGGCACAAAGAAAATATTTGTAAGTACAGCGGCCATTCAAAAACGGTACAGTCGACAGGGGATTACCACACGACAAAGTTTACCGAATCGGCGGTTACGATCCTTCGTGGTTCGCCAAATGCCGTCTAATGTCAGCTCCACAGAGAATATTTATTAAAACTAGAGCAATACAAGACTGTATACAGTGCTCGAGTTTTGTGACAACTTATATTTGCAGTGATATAAAAAAAACAAATGATATTTGATTTTAGTTTGCACTTCTTTATAATTTAAAAATGGCATCGTTTTTATTTGGATAGGGGAGATGTTCCTAAAACGGGTACCCCTCCTAAAACGGGTAGGCTTTGCCATTCGTATATTATAGGTCTTAGTGTGAACCTGTGAGTGTAGAGTAGCGCACTATCCCCCTGCTGATCACGGTCAGTCGGCTCGCGCACCTAGAGCGAGCGTTTTCGAGGTAAGACGTAAAAAATTTTTTTTGCAGAGTTTATTAAAAAAAATCGGATTATGCTAGTGCTGACTACTCAAATATGGTGCAAGATACGGTTTTCGTAGTTCTATATTATCATTTTGCATGTTATATGCTTATTAATTGTGAATACTTAGTGGTCTCCTTGTTTACTATTTTAAGGTTAAGGTAGTTGAAATTTAAAACGTGCTTTTGGGCAAAACGGGTAGGGGCATAACGGGTGACTACCCGATTTGAAATAAGGGGCCACTTCCTCAATTGATCCCACAGAAAGCTAATTGAAGACAAAGGAAGCCACAGAGAGCTGAAGAAGTACAGGAACAGTGTGAAAAAGAAATTTAAATATGTTTTCTCTGATTTTTAATAAAATTATCTGCTGGTTGAATTATAATTTCAAATGTAACATTTAATAAAGTAAAAAAGTGATCTAGACTGATCAAAATAAGAAAAATGTTTAACATAATTAAGGAGACTAATTAACGATAAAGATTTCCTGGATAATAGGAGGCTTTGATATGTGTTCTAATTCATTTATCACATATATTCATTCATTACCTGCTTTGCCCAAAGGCGCTACCCGTTTTAGGACCCCCACTAGGGCAAAGCGGGTATTTCGAAGGGGTTTATTTTTTTTGATTTTTTTCAGAATATTGAAGAAGATTACTAAGACTATCTTATGTTTTCCAAAGTTTATTATATAAACAACCCTATAGGTACAAATGCAAGTCGCACGTAATGTTCTTGGTTATTTTATTTAACATCTTTCGTTAGCTTACCCGTTTTGGGAACATCTCCCCTATATCTTTTATCGAATTTAGGATTTATCAAAATAGTGTTTCATTGTAGAAGTCACCGACATCGAACACCGACCTAAGTGTAGTTTTTTTGGTTGAGGTTTTGTGGTTAGTTTATAATATAAATTGAGTTTGCACATTTTTTTTTTGTATAATGTTATTAAAATTAACAATAAGATGTAGGTAGCTAAATTGAAATTATGGTTTAACTTATAGGAATCTCCTTTGTGTTATCACAGAGCATAGTTACAGTTCTATTTACTTAAACAAGTATCGAGTTCAGTTTCCATTCTTGTTTTCTTTGCTAAAAGTTTACTAATAAGGAATTGTTTACCTCTGCTACTACCGGTATTCTTCAGAGAATAAATAAACGATATCACTTCAATTTTCTTTATTTTTCTTGTAGACTATTAATACCCAGCAGCGGAAAACAGGAACTTTTTGCAATAAACTCGTTACGTAAAACAAATCTTTGGTTGCCAAGCAACCGATTCCATTACGCGCAGAGTACCAGTGACGCAGACATCGGATTAGTTCGAAGCAGCAATGTACGTTAATTGCAATTCGTGCTCAGGTACAAAGAAATACTTTGAAAGTATAATGAAAAAACTTTAAAACTCTTAATTCCCTTTATAAGCTGGTCGTCTTAAATGTGGCTCTTTGGAGCTTTATTTTGTTATGTAAACTGGGAACTGGAAGTATTTTTAATTTTTCTCCTTGTTTCTGTACTTTGTGGTTAAAACAATCTGTGGAGTGGTCTTTTTGTTTGTGGACGGTTATTTCTCGGCGGTCTGAGTGGATTGTTATTTTGTTATGTCTGACTAGATGAAGCTGTTATTTAAATATAACTACTATGAAACATGTTTAAGCAGATTAAATTACTGTGCTAGTAACTCAAGAGTATTTAACACAGCACTTTGATGTTAAATATGTTCCCCATTTACTGAAAGACTTTATAACACTTACTAGTTTCGATTCTATTAAAAGTTATTACATTTGTATTTAGCTGTCTTGAAAGTAAACCCACACACTTGTACTTGAGAGGCTAGTTCCTAAACTACTAAGTCACTTGCTGCCATTATAATATTAAATTGAATGAATATAAATATACAAACAAGCAAAAAAATATCACACAGAGGAAGGTCGTAACTCAGAATATTACACCGCTGGACAATTTTGTTTGAACGTGGATCGTAACGGTGACAAACCGACCAATTGCTGTTGACATGGCCAGTCAATACATTAGTAAACGTATTGAATGTCATTTTGTATTGTATGTAAACAAAAAGGTGCTTATTTTAGTTTTTGTTTTATGAGCATTGTTCCATCAATGTACTGTTGTACGTAACCAACATTTACGGGTCTTCATTTTGTTAAATAGCTTAATAGAGTGTATCATATAGATTTAAAATAATCCCTTGTGATGGCTTTCGGCGAATAAATTCAGTTCAATAACCTATGGGTGTTAATTTGCCTACCAGAGATAAGCTATGAGACATAACTTTTGTGTAGGGCTTACGTCTAAATTAATTTTCGAGCAAACAAAAAAATAGATAGAAAGGTATTGAAATTCATAGTATATCACTAGTCTGCTTTTAGCAACTGTACTACAGAAGCTCGTACCGCGTTCTTGAAATGGATGCACTCACTCATCGCTCAACTTACTCAACACTTGACTCCCGCTAACTCCTCTTTTTACACAAGCCAGAGTAACTTAACTGAAAATTTTTAGTTTACCGTAAAATTAATTAATTTGTAAACAAGTTGAAAATTGAAGTTAGTATGTAAACTTCGAAGTCTATTTTATTAGTTGGCGATACACAAGTTTCTGAAGTTTTAATCAGCGTAGTCGTAGTTAACTGGGATCAGATAACGAGCCATGTTTTTGTTTTACAAATATTGTTGAGTCTGAACTACTCGTAACAACGGATACCTGTTTGTTTTGACTTTCAATGGAGGGTTGTACCGTATGTATAGGTTTCTATATAAGAAGAAGTTTTTCCTCAACTAGTTAATCAGGCATAAGTTTTAAATTAGGTACTCTTTTTTTAAAGCGGCTAAACATTGGTATCCTTTCGATGGGTCTACGAGTATCTTCAAACAGAACGTATCTTTCTACGATGACACAATTCATCACAGATAGTAATAGAAACATTGTAATTTTAAAACCAGCAAAATAACAGCTACTAATTCAAACTAAACCTTCGACTACACTAAGAAATAACCTGGAAACCGTCCAGATCTATATCCTTAAAGCCCTTCAGCTAATACGTGTTCGTACTAGGAATGGATTCATCACATTACTTCGAGTCGGCTGGCTAACCCATGGCTTACTGATTTCAAGTTCACACTCAGCTTACATACCTATATTTATATATTTTTTAAAGCGACTAACAAAATTGACACTTTGGTCCTATGCTATTAAAATGTTTCCGTCTGCTCAGATAAGATGTGTGTTGCCAACCGTTAAATCAAACGATGACATCTGAAACTACACTACAGCTTTACTCAGGCGCGAAACGTGTGACATATAGTAAACCTTAGTGGAAAATCCACTAGTGTGAAAACGCTCCTAATAGACACGATTTAATGATAGAATGGTTAGGATAGAAACATGTAATTTTACCTTTTTAAACCTTTAACTTCAATAAGAAATAAGCAGGAAACTTTCAGCTAATACGTGTTCGTACTAGGAATGGATTCATCACATTACTTCGAGTCAGCTGGCTTACTCATGGCTTACTGATTTCAAGTTCACACTCAGCTTGCATTATATTTATATATTTTTTAAAGCGACTAACAAAATTGTCACTTTGGTCCTATCCTATTAAAATGTTTCCGTCTGCTTAGATATGATGTGTGTCGTCCAACCCTTAAATCAAACGATGACATCTGAAACTAGAGGTACACTACAGCTTTAGTCAAGTGGTGAAACTGTGACATATAGTAAAAACTTAGTGGAAAATCCACTAGTGTGATAACGCTCCAAATAGACACGATTTACTTATGATATGATAATTTTACCTTTTTAAACCTTTAACTTCAATAAGAAATAAGCAGGAAACTTTCAGCTAATACGTGTTCGTACTAGGAATGGATTCATCACATTACTACGAGTCGGCTGGCTTACTCATGGCTTACTGATTGCAAGTTCACACTCAGCTTGCATTACAGTTCAGTTGTTTTAGCTTACCATGTGCATAAGAAAGTGTTTTTGTGTACCTTTTTTTAAAGGGTTTGAGAACATGCTGTTGGGATGGGTTTGTTGACCCTACAAGCCTAATAATATTTTCTCTGTCTTTCTCAATTTATGTACCTATACGAGAAAGAAAGTAAAAAGATGGAGTGTACGTTGAAACTGGGCTATACTATAAACTTTAGGTATGTTCTATCTGCCTGTCTGTTATTTTACTGTTCATTTACCTACTAAAATTCATAACAATAGACTGAAGTGACTCGAGTAGTCTACAATCAAAATTATTACCTTAGTGTTCATTGTACCCAGGTACTTACAAAATGTTCGCTTACAATTGTTAGCTCTGTACAGTATAAGTTTAGTGAGCGAGATTCCTATTAAAGTTATATGTGCGAAAGTCTGTCTATCCCCCAAAACTACTGGATTTATATAATTAGGAAAAAAGACAGTCCAGTATCTGTGATATGATATAGAGGTAGGCTACATTTAACTCAGTTGCAGATAGTAATTATCCCCCTATGTGTACGCAACCACGGGAAACAGTTAGTATTGATTATGAAATAAAATAAAAATACGTATAAAAGTATCAACTCAATATTTACGAAACACCCCTAATCCAGCCCAACCCAACCGATTGAAGAGCCAAATTGTACCGACGCCGACTAAAATCAGATACAGTAGATTTATGTAGATTTGCGGAATACGGATGAGGAATGTAAACAGAGCAATCCGTCTCCATACATCATTGGAACGTAATAGTATTCCACCTGCACTTATGTAAGCTCGTGCATATTTTATCGTCCTCTGCTCAGCCAAATGCTCTCACTTATATGCTAGGAATTGAATCAGAAATGTCAAGTTGCGTTGATTGGAGTGTAAGTGGTCATTATTATTAAGATCTCAATGCTCTATCCTAGTATTCTTTTTCATGTCGTTGTATGTATAATTACATGAAATATGTTTCCTTAATGACTGAGTGCTTAAGCCAGCAATTAGTTATAATGAAAGCAAAACTTTGCCAGTTATAACATGAACATACAGATTAGTACGTTTACACACATGCAGGAGCTTTGAAACAACCCATTCCATGCACGTCACGTCTGTTAATTTCTGTACCTTGATTTAAATTACTTTCAACAACTGCGCATGGAACAATATTGTAACAAAATTAAAAACCCATATAACTCGAGTATTACTGCAGCTACTTCCTCGAAGCGACACAACAGTACGCAAGTTGTATACAGAACTAACTTACCGCTGCAAGCACCTTCAGAATTCATAATTCCCCATAAAACTCAGTTTAAAGTTGAAATTAAAACAGAATTAAGCCGTCGTCGACGAGTTAGCTGCATTTGTAGCGCATCCCGCCGGCGGTAGTCGCTTGTAGCACATTTACATAAAGCCCTGGCACCACTCCCGCCAAAATTACCATAAGCGCTTAATTATTTTGTTTATCTGACCACTAAACTGCTTTGACTTCTCTAGGAGACGTGGAACAGAGCCAGTGTGTTAATATTCCGCTGGATGTAGCGCTTTTTTCCCGATGTTCGCTTTGGCAGCGAAGTGGTATTTACTCTTTAATGTTGATAGATAAAAGTAATTTATTTGACCAGTTTACGGCACCTTGAGGGAAATGTGACTGCGTTAGTTACGGCTTTGTTTATTTGATTTCAATTAAGATGCTTAGGTTATGTGTTTGTAATGTCGTACTTTTTAAGTAAGGTCAATACTAAATAACATTGTCATAGTATCAAGTAGGTATAGCTAATCAAGCACATAAAACAGATGACGCTCATAAATTCAAATTAATCACGAACCATCCCAATAAAGTTGAGCGTTACTTATTTGCCTACATAACTCCATGTCCCATTGACCACGACAAATGTTCTAGTTAACAATACCACCATACAAATAGTTGGCGGACGGTCATTAAGCAACTCTACTCGGTTCAACACCCGTATTTTAATTACCTTTTAATGTCACTAAACTACACGTGAAACTTCGTATTTAAATTAATAAAATCTAACAACAGTTCTAACTGGGAGTTTCCGCTTTGCATACCGATGTGGATTCTGTTTAAGCACCGAAATTCTATGTTTGATGCGGTAACTGCAGTAATTTTGTACAGATATGCATATTGAAATAGATGTTGAATGAAGCTGAAATCCTTGGAGTTCCAAATAAATACTGAGTGTAACTTAAGTGGAATTTAAAGTAATTTCAAAGATTATTTTTGGCTTGTTTTTTGACCGTCAATCAAAAGTCATTTTATAAATGTTTGCGTTGGGATTTTCTGGACGGCAATACTCAAAAAAATGTTTTCTTGATAAGCCACAACATAATTCCTTTATTATTAGAAAGAAAAACATCATCTTATTAAAATTTTATTTTGTTCTACAGAATCTTAGAACATTAACAAAATCAGATAATCAGTTTAGAAGATAGGTGAGAACATTACTTTGCACAAACGCACATCTCTCACACTAAACGCATAGGTATACCTGCTCCGTTCCGTCGTGGGGAAAAAGTAAGTAAAAATAAACAGAGGCTAGGGTTGTAATAGTATCACGCAAAAAACGAAGTAAATGCAAACACATTTCTTATTTTTCAGTATCCAATAGCAAAGCGTTCCCAATGAATTCCTGATTGGTTACCTACTAAATGTAAACGAAGTAGCTAGAGAAATTATACACGTAATTCCAAAGAACTTGATGTGGGTCTGTAATTAAGTTTACAGAGTTCACCGTGGCCTTAGAAAGCGTCTGAAGGGACATTTAATAAGATAGATTCGCATATACACCACTATTCCGATGTATCGTGCTGCGTGTACCTAGTTCAGATTTATGGGAGGGTAAACGAGATACTAGTAAGGTAGGTAGGTACTCATGGTACATTTTGATAAGTAAAATAAATTGAATGTCAGATTAAACTTTTGAATGAACAAATCAAAATTAAGTATATTTTATCGAAAAAGCTTTTTGTTTGCAAAAGCGTATATTTCAACCAATTATCTATTTATAATGTTCTCGCAGTTTTAGAGTCATGCAGTAGATATAAGTAGGTAGTAGTATTTCTTTAACATGGCAACTTCATACACGTACCCCATCTTCGTATTCCCTGTTACTTACTAGAAAAACGTAAAAAATCGTACATAGTATTCTAGTATAAAACTATCCAGTACCATTCACGGAATCAATACAAGTCCTGTGTATAACACACCACATATACATAGATAAGAGTGATCACATCATTAATCGCAAGAAGAAAACCCGAATGACCTTGGATAAAGGATGTTAGTCGGAACCTAATATTGAATTCGGACGTTCATCTTTTTTGCGGCTATAAATCACTTACTGTTTCTTTGTCTCCTTTAAGGAAAATGTCTTGTCCGACTGAAAAAGTCTTGACAAAAAACATAATTTTCTTTTATGGGACCAACGATTTTCGCAGTTACTGCAAGACTCTACGATAGTTGGCCCGACAGTTGTTTTTTTTTTTTAGGAAATCGTGGATTCAATCACAGTTTTCAGCCAGTCTGATCCCGGCTGAATACCTGATCTATGTAATGTGCATACTATTATTCATCTTCATACTGATTCACTATCCTAAACAAACTATCGCCCGAACAAAAGTTTGCAGTGTGCTCTAAAAGTTAAAATATAATACATTCTTTTGTGTAAAAATTGGCTATAAGTTGAGCCAAGTATCGGAATATGTGACGTGGTCAATTCGGCTGCCAAACTTACCACGTTAACTGGCACGAAAGATAATGGGTCATTTTAAATGGTACCGAAAATTTTAATGTTTCTGCCAATGCTTATTTCTTGAACTGAAATCATTGGATCACTTACAAAACAAAAATAACAGATAATAAATACTAACTCATAATCAAAATTCTCTCTTTTTCTGAATAGAATTCAATTTTTATGACGAGTTGTGTCATTTATTACTCGTGGTTCACTCAACGTCAAAAAGCAGGTAAATATAACAAAACCTCAAGGAGCTATAACATTAATACTGAACAGCTGTTTCTGTTATTCTTTCAGTGGCGTTCCTACCACAAAATTCAAGTAGCTCGTAACTTATTCTTCTAGAATTTACAAAACACACATTCATCTGTTATTCATGAGACGCGATAAAGATGTACTGCGCTTTAAATCATTTTTAGTGTGCCTTATCTCATAAACGGGAACCATTCCAGGATTGCTTATCTTGCCACACGATCCTCTTTGTCGCTTTTGTTTTTTAAACGTAATGGCCAATCGGGTCTTCAGAGCTTAATGGGATTTTAGAAATGTGCTTGTTTTTATTGAGATGGAATTGGGCCGCATATGGACTTTAAAGTACAATTAGGCGGTTTATGAACGTTCTGAAAAGAAAACTAGACGGTCAGACTTTTAACGAAGTTATTAGCTGTCGAAAGTAGTATGAAATTTAAGTAGGTAAGCAGATAATTTAGGTCAATTTTATTGCTACATAGACTACATTTTCTTCTTCAGTTACCATGTATACTACTTACTTATATTTCGCGTAATAAAGTCGAGAATTTGCGAATAATATTACATTGTGTACTCGAATTATTTACAGTCTGCTTCGTGCGAGTAAAAATATCAGGCAAATGTGTCATATTTTATTACCCACCTAAATTACATTCATGTAAAAAGATGTAATGTTATAGTCTTGCTAGACTTGCTTTACAAGGAAAAATATAAAGAAATAAATGTTCTTTGACTTATCAAAAGTGTGTTTTGAAATTAGCGGGACCTACGTTCGACAGTGAACAGAAATTGGCTGACGTGATGACAAAGTAGGTATGATAATAGACGTTTAATTTATCTGACTTGTACGAGTTCTTTCTTGTAAGAATAAGTAGCTAGATTTAGGTACATTTGAAACTTCTTACTCTCAACAACCCATGGCTATAACATATCAATGGTCGCAGTAGCGTTTAGCGCTAACCTAGAGAACTGATCCAATTTAAAAAACACTAGATGGAAGTCGTGAAGAAGTCTAGGGATGTCTGCACATTGTCGTGACTTGATGACCTTAGTTTTTTGAACATTAATTAGTTTGGATTGACTTTGATGTAATGATTGTAAGTACATAATAATATGTAGTTTATAAGAGTTTAAAAGAAGATAAAATGAGGCAAATTTACGAAGATTTTACAATAACGTGGTTAACTTTTCCTTTACGTTCTGAGAAATATTGTAGTACCTACAACTACTACACTAATTGGGCTTAACTAACAGTCTGCAAGTCGCACATTGTAGACAAACCCTGAGTAACACGTAAAGAACCATAAGTCTTCCCGTCTAGTTTGCAACTTGCATTTTTCCATTGTTAAACAGCAAGAAGCTTGCAAAACATCACTTACATTAGTTAATATTAAAGAAACTGGTATTTCAAAGTAAATAAAACGAATGGACATTCTTGAGAAAAAATGTTCCACTATTAACCGAACAAAGCTTGACAATATTGTTTCATATTTTAAATGAAAATATCAAAAGAACAGGCTACGTTTATTTAAGTTACAGCAATAGAAACTTATTCGTTACTCAGGTACAAAATTCAAAGGTCAAAGTCATGAATGGGTGATTCAATAAATTAAAAATGCCTTAAAGCAATGTTCAAGTTATAACAATATAATTCTGTACCTACAATTGTTGGGCTAACGAGTCAACATTTGTTTCGAAGTTGAAATTAATTTGTTTTGCGGGTGCGTGGGCCCTCGGTGAATTGTACAGACACAAAGAAACGTGATATGGGTATTTTAATGGGCAGCACAAAGGATCCTCACTTGTGCAAATTGCCGACATTTGCTAATTAGCCACATAGCTAGACAATGTTCCTTATTTTGCACCTCGGCTGTAGGTACTACTATCACTGTTGTCTGGAAAAGTTCATAAGATACAGCGTTCAGCTATGATAATTTTATTTCTGTGTGCTAAATTATTTTCCGATATATACCCGATGTATAAATAATAGTTAATTCCCTAACAGAAAGCGTAAAATTTATATATAGACATACTTAAGTACCATTATTTTAAGATTGAAAAAATATCAAACAACAATACAAAATAAACAGGCAACAGTTTATCAAGAAAAATAAAGAGAACAGCTCAAATTTAATGTGATTTGTGTGGGATCTGAAGCAGTAAATAAATCGTATTATTTTTTATTTCCGTGGGCCGATTTTCCGACAATCTTTTCCAGCCGACATGGAAAAAACAGCTTCCTTTCTTTACCATCCATCTCAGAACAAACATTTACATTTAGGCATAGTTTATTTTACAAAATAGGCAGCCTTACGGAATCCCTAAATAGTTGGGCGCTACTGCACGGATGAAATCATTTCACGAACCCTCATCAATCAACTCCAGCGATACGAACGATCATAATTTATACAACAGTTCCTCTATTCATGTGTTTTTCTTCATAGTATTTACCTGATGCAAATTTCCATTGTAATGTAAGCAGCAGAAATTTAATTAACTTTCGCTTCAAAGCCCTCTTAAAGGTCAATGAGCGCTCGGGAGGATTCCCCGTTTTGTGTAAAAAGGGCCAACTCCAAAGTCATTTCCGACCCGAGTTGAGCATTTTATAGCAACATTCTGGTCTTTATTATGACGTTAAATTGCTTAATTGAAGGAAATATTAATTTAACTGAAGGAGGATTCTATTATTTCTAGCTTCGACATGCAAATTGAAGTGTGCGTATGTTTCCTGCCTAGCGGACGGGTCTGTCTTTATTACTGACAACTTGAAACTATGTTAATTATACAGAGAGTTTAAATTGAATATTATCACGGCAAAATCTCAGTGGAAAAATCTTCACGCAGAATATTTGCGGGGATTATAAGATATTAAAATATTCAAGCATCACATAAAGTAAGATTTTATTCATCAAGTATTATGTAGGCAGAAGGTTCCGCACATCAAGTCATACGCTCCATATATTGAGGTTTTCACAAACATTTATGTTAATCACGGCTGGTTGGGATCCACAAAAAATGTACCCACGACACTCATGTCGGCCAAGAGAACTGTGTCCGCTATTCACATGCAAATTGAAGTGAAGGACCGATTTTTTGTCGAATAGACATCCCTCAGGCAGGATTAAAGTAGATTACAGTACATAGAGGTAGATAACAAAAGACAGCGCTATAAATCGTGAGCCACTTTTACGGCATTTATAAAAGGGTAATAAAGGGCTTAAGCACTTTTCAAGATAATCATAAAACATAACAATGATAAACCCTTTTGCAGGCTGCGAAGTTTTACGCGATCAAAAAGTGATATATTTCATGAATATTTCAGGTTATTTAAATATTTTTGTATTTCAGCAACACGCTTTTTAGGTTATTTTTTCCATTTGATTAGGCGGCATTATCTCTGTGGATACAGTAAAGTTAACCACTAAAGTCGTATTTTAAAGTAAATATAATTTACAGCTACGTTCATGTTTGTTTGTGAGTGGATTTCGGAGTACGAGCGTGTGTATTTCGGCAATTGGCGTGGGACGTTTGAACAAGCAATTTGTATAATAATTTTCGCCATCGGTCAGCTGTCAGCCCCTTGTCACTAAAAAGTATTTTATAAATAGCAAGAATTCCCAGATTTTTCCTATATTTAGACTACATTAAAAAATTGACTTACTTTTGACTTCAGTTTCAGCAACCTGGTGTAAAACATCAGAATTAAAATATTCAGTCTTATTTTAACTACGTCTTATGAGAACTAGCTACCCAATATTTTTTATATGATGAAAATTCCGTTCACTTTGAATTTCATTAAAAGCTAGTTATTTTCGCATCAAAGTTTGCATTACAAAAATGTATAACAACTCTAGTTGGCTGCATACAACGGAACGTGCAACAAAAGGACGGACTTCACAATTTTTAATATAGTTTTGTAGGGACTCGAGCAGAAAATATTCAGCGAACTTATAGAGAATCTTTCCTTGAAGAATATCTACATTTGTAGTCAAAGTTGAACCATTTCATATTAGAGCAACGTAACTTTAAGCGCTTCTCTGTACAAAGAAAATTCAGAGCTTAGGTATGTAGGATTCTTTTCTAGATATTACATGAGAAAAGAAATGGTTGAGCTAAAGAAATTCTCTTCTCATACAAGTCCTTTCATTTCACATTTTATTGTGTCGACGTACATATTCGTCAGAGGAGACGTTTTATTTAATTTACGGAAACATTCATATCTCTCATTGCACATGAAAAAATCCGAAGCTTTTTGAAAACGTAACTCATCTTTTCATAAACTCCAAAAGACATTTACATACTACAGTTTGAAACTGATACATCACAAAAGCCTAACACAACTAACTGACTAGCATGTTAGATGGCACTGTCGCATAATTCTTACAAATATGCATCTAAGTTAGCACCTGAGGCCTAGCTTTAAGCCGAGAGCACACAAGCGGAAAGGACGGCGACTGTTTGCTCCGGACAAATACGTATGCATCCCTGGCTTTACGCATATGGGACAGATTGTTAGCAAATACCTATTGGGAGACAGAGATAATTTGTGAAATTAGAGGAATGTATGTAAGATATACATATGCTAGATACTTGAGTAATTTAGTATTATGGTATTATTAATATTTAACTGTGTACATAAACTACTTTTAGATCATGATGAAAGAATCCAAAATAAGCATCGGCGATCTGCATTAAATAATTCAGCATTTAAAAAATCAAAATTTAAATCATGTGCGTAAGAACTTCAGTAGAATATTCATTCGAGATCTTTAGTATACTACTTGTGATGGTTTAAAGAACCTGGAGGAAAGCCATTAACTAAGGTAAAAACAGATATTTTAACATAATTACAGTCTTGCGAAGATAAAAACAAAGCAAAACGAATGAATCAACTGGCCGTAGCACTCGTATATAAAAGTCAACTGAGAGAAACGGTCCGTTCTGGTCCTTACGTCCGCAACGTTCTTTTGTTTTCACTCATCCTGTTCGCAAAAAAAAAAAATGTTAATTACGTTAAACAAAAGACAATATGCATTTACGTATCCGACAATTTGGAACGCACACCTCGAACATTTTCGGTACACCCTCATAATTAAGGTTCTTTTTTTCGAAAAAAGGCAGTCTTTATGTCAGTATACACGTATAGTAGTATAACTCACGAAATTAAATGCATGCGTTGACTTTTACGATCCCGCCGGGACCGGAAAGTCATTCGGCTTATCCTGTTCCGGCAACCACTTCATTTGGGAGGCTTCCGTTCTTCTAGGTGTTTTTTCGGTAAGCTGAATTTTGATAAGGATTACTCGACCTTTTTTGTTTTTTCCCACAGAGAGATAAAGAAACAATACAATCGTTGATGGCGTGAGATTCGGTTAAGTGATTTGATTTTCTCGTATGTGTGTGTGTGTGATATGTAAAGTACTATGAAAATTAGGGATTGCTTTTCTTCAAATTACACTTGCTACTGAAATGAAAAACTATGTCACTTCAAATCTGTAATGTCGTTATTCTTAGAAGTTAGCGTTTTATAAAATTATAAAATAAAATATACTTAAAACATATTAACCTGACTCTTTCACATAAAACCCACATATGAATAAGACTTAATACCTTTTCAAAGTGACTACATCCCGTTCCCTTAAGATGCAAATGTTGCCCGCATTAATTTACTCCCATTTATATAATGTAAGTGCAATCTAAAAGCTCTTGTCAAACAATTTATCTTTTGTAACACATTATGAAGTTGATATAAGGTTTACATATTCGCAACGACTCTTAAATTATAGCTCCTGTGGGGTATAAAATGAATTACATTTAATATACGCCTGCATCTGTCAAAATACGGGGAAATTTTAATCATGAGGCTTGTAACAATATTACTTTAGGCCTGCGCTTCTGTGGCTTTTGGTTTAAAATGGAGTCTTAAATAATAATACTTAAGTTAATTATTATCTTCAAAAATTGGTCTATCTGGATGGATATCATAAAATAAGGAATTTCATTTTCTATCGTGAATTCATCGAACTTTTTACTACTAGTTCTAAATAGTGTATTAAAATCCTAATTATCTATGCATAGGTATTATATAAGTCTTATAATTTAGGTATATAAATTCTTAAATTGATAACCTTCTTTTGCTAAGTACCCAAACAGATATTGAACAATTTAAACGGTAAATAATGTAGTTTACATTAATTAATTTTAATATGTAACAAGTCAAAAGCAGATACGCTTATTATCCTAAAATCCGGCAAACGCCATCCACTTTTGTCAGAAGGATCGCATCTTGCATAATTAAACGTAAACTTTAATTCGCGTCGCGTAGAAATTCGCCAAGCAAAGCAGAACTCAAACATGGACAAAACAAATTTAAATGAAAGTTAAATAGCCACTAATTAAACGAGCTACCGTAGTACGTTCCGTTGGGATCTGCCACTGATGTACCTACGTAAACTCGGAGAAAAACTTAGTTCTACATTACATATGTAAACAATTATCGTGGTATCCTAACAGTTTGTACTGTAAAACTTGCATGAGTTTTCAAAAATGAAATACATACGACAGCATTGCCATAAAATTGTGGTGGCTTGAGTAATATTAAGAGCTGTCAGGTAAAATTGGAAATGCGCAAGAAGGTTTTTTAGTCTGTTAAATTATACCTTTGCCTCTTGAAAATACTCAAAATATTTATTCCATAAATATCGTTCCTTTTTTAATTGTGTGGTATTTTTATTGAAGCCTTTAAACAGAATCCACCTTTAAAACTTGAAAAGTGTTGCCAGTAATTAAACTTTATTAAAAGAAGATTTTAAATAATTTCTAAATTAAAACAATAGAAATTAACTTGTTATACAAAATTCACTTTATAATTAAAAATATTTTGTTCAATAAATTTTAATTCTGTTGATTTTAGAAGCGGAACCCTTTGCTTCTTTATAATTGTGAAAACAATATTTTGTTTGAAAGTAATCCTTACAAAGGAGATAAAAGCCGTCAAGTGTCCTTTGACATTGTTGTTTATGAAGTCAAGTAAGCGATGAGTAGGTTCCTATTATATTTTACCTTTATTTTGCGTAAACTCTTAGAAATAATTAGAGCAAAATTTCTGAGTAACATAATGTTAATATACCCACATCCTACATGCCCTCTAAATTCGTATTAGAGGTGTGTTTTTAAAAAGATACTTTTGCATGACTATGATTAAGTATTTATATTCTTCTTCTTGGCTAGTTTTTTTATTTGGATATTTATATTCTTCTTCTTGGCTAGTCGATGGCAATTGATCTACATGCACACATCACTGTCAGGGGAGAAAAATTAAAATGGTACTGAATAAGTAGCGATATTCCCGAATTAAAGCCACATTGACACCTACATTTGAAATACTTTAATATGTTGCTAGTTTGTAGTTCCAAGTATCACCTCATACTACATCAACTTAACACGCAATACTAAACTACAAATCGTTAAGTTCATTCCACACTGACAGCAGTTCACGGAGATGTATAGCCGTGAGTTATTGCATTGTCTGTCTGTCGTACGACACGCCAATAAAAGCCAAACACGCCAATAAGCGCGTGTTGAAAACGCCTTCCGCTATTCAAATAGCAAAAACATGTCTCGCGAACATTTGCTCAGTACAAAGACGTAGGAGTGTCACCTGAGAGATATAAATGTACACTATTGTTGCACGAGATTGTGTTTTGATTTGGAAGCTCGTGTTGTTGCTTTGTGATACTGACATACTTTGAGAAAATGAGGTTGCACTTTTGTCTGGCTCACGGAAAAGATACGTATTTTTTGTAGGGCAGGAGTACAGAATACCCTGGTAGGTAGATCCTACAGAGTTGCTCTAAATCATCACGATAAGTAGTTAATATTCTAAGATATAAATTACACAGATATCTTAGAAATAATGACCCGGTTAGTGAGCCTTCAGCGATTAATCGATCAACTTCGCAAATAAACTCAAACTTGACAGCAAATTACCGCAGTTCAGGCTTACTAAAACTAAACCCAATGATGATTACAGGAAAACCTATAATTAATACTAGATAGGTCGTTAAATTGTATAATTGAATGAACTTAATTACGATAGTAAATGAACTCGGAGCTAATGCTTTAAATTAAACCCGACTGGGCATAACGCAATTGGGGTTTTCAGTTATAGGTAATAGTTACCGTCCGAAATTGGAACTTGTCGATGAATGGCTCGGAGCTCGTCGCCTTATCTCGGCGTTGCAGAACCCTTTCCGTTTCACAGGTACCTATATAACTATGTACTATGTAGCTGTGTATGTATAGTTAAAGCTGAGAAAATAGCTCTTAAACTGGGTCTGCTTATTCTGTGATAAGCGCTGCTGGTAGTCTGAAGTTATGGTTGGTTATTGATGACTCAGGCACTGGAAATGTACCTGTTTACGTTTTAGGTAGCTACCTTGTTCCTTATACCTTTCTCGTGCATCTATTAAAAGAAATGCATGAAAATGTGGCCCAGTTTTTGTATAGTTTTTGAGTTTACCACGAACAGAGAGATGCAGGAAAGAGTTTTGTTGTTTAATATGAAGTGATGTATGAAAAATCTACGGCTTACAAACTTAATTGGCTCCCTCTACCAAGAATATATCACAAGCTGGCAAGGTGGAAATGACGTGTTTCCTGGAAGCTGTAAGGTATTATACAAAATTATAGTATTTTTTCTCTAATTTATCACAGGCGTATATATTTTTTTTAACTTAAGCTTATAAAACAATGTCATTTAAAGGTCAACAGGGAGGTAATTATGTCATTACTTACCACTAAATGATAATTTCTGACCAGTTACTATATGTTGATAGTTCCATAAATAGATGGCATGCACCCAAAGATGGCCGCCGTACATCATGTAAACACCATATCAAAGTGATTGTCAACATTATTAATATGTTATTGATGATAAATCAGTGTAATGGGCCGTGTGTAATCGGACTATTAGTTGCTTCCGGACAATGGCTCCCAATGTCCGGTGCCGTGGGAATAAAATAAATACGGAATATACGGTGCTTACGTATTGATTGAGCAATCGCTCGGTGAAGTTTATATACGTTTAAAAAAGATTGCGATAGCTGTATCAAGCGATGTATTAAACATATTATTTTAATTAATTTTCCTTACTGTCTATGTCATCACTTTTTAACAGGTATGTTTGTTTATGAAAAAGAATATGATTCCTTTATGAACTTGGTGAAAATTCCCATTTTTGCTCAGTAAAAATCTGGTTTTTCTACTGAATTCTCAGAAATGAGAGGTGTAACTGCAGAATATACAAACAACGAAAAAAGTTATACTGAAATTATATTCAGCTACAACGAGAGAGCTTTATCATGCTACGATGTTGGTACAACCCTAAAAAATGAATATTATGACAACATACTATTTAGAATAAAGCTTTGAGATGAGGACATAACAATGCCATCAAATAAATATAAGGCAGGAGACAAGTAGCCGACAATTTGCCAAAATGGAAATGTAACACTTACTTTGCGTACGTAAAGCGTTCCTCGTATATCACCACCAGCACACACACATACACACACACACAAACATACATACATACATACACACACATACATACATAGGTACATATTTTCTTGTGACGCTCACGGCGCATTGTATTCGAAGTACGAAGAGAGAGCAATAAAGAAAAAGGCGTGACTACATGTAATGGGTTATACCTGACTTCCGTATGTGAGTTTACGTTCTCATTTAAATTGTCAAGACACTGATATTTTTTATTCATTTATTGGTACGTGACCACACGTAATGATGACTTTTATCTACACTACTACATGCAAATATATTAGAGAGGAAACATTTTGTTGTTTGCAGTTTCCTAAAGGCTCCGAAACAACTGGACCGATTTGAAATTTTCTTTTACTGCTTAGAACCCACACTATCCCCGCACTTTTTGCAACGACAGCAAGAGATCTCAATGTCAATGACCTGTTCCCCACACCTTTTCATCAAGCGTCTGTAAACTTTCAGAAATCCGATTCCTTCAGCATCAGAAAAGCATACAGCACGTACAAACATTTCAGCACAGGATTGCCTAAGTGCACGAAACCCTTTTAACAAGACGTTAAACTAGATTTACACAGGGAATGAGACTGAAAGCCGTCTCACAGTCGTGTTTGCTACCCGCCGCATGCATTTCGCGACAATATACCTTGCCTTACTCGGTTATAGCAGAGTCTACTTTATGTTAACAGGGATTGACGTTGGCAATAGTGTACACTAGGCTTAATGTGTAATTTGCAAGTTATTGAACTTTGAAACATAAGTAGGTACAGCGTAAATATGCTAGCACAATTATTCGATTGATGATATAAAACTATACATTTACAATTTTAGATACCTTTAGTACTTAAATTAGTAATGAAAAAAATTATAATAAGTTAGTAGTCTTTTGTATTAGAAAACTTAAATAACATATCCCGAACTCCCGAAGTCAATATGTTCCTTTATTTTTCATAGATTTATAACATAGTAATAATTAGGGGGAAAACAGAAAATAAATAGAATATCAATAGCACAGAATATTTATATCAATTGCTAGGCGAGAAGCCTCTTTTGGTTCAAGGAAGACAAAGAGACACGTGCAAATGTTCTTCTTTCACGGTCAATTGGAGATCTTTCCTATTTCTGTTTTTACTTTTCCTTATTAATTATTATGAAGTAATTGACTTCAGGAATAAAATTAGCTCTTTTATGTTGTTAGAACAATAAGGCCTTATACTGATTCCGAGACTTATACCGAGTAAAATATCCTAAAATATTTTAATCAATAATTAAACTATGTCATGACTTTGTCTCGAATTATCTCCACGTACAAAAGTATACCTAATAGAAGTAGGTATACCATGGTGATACCTCATTTCAAATAGCACTTATTACTGCAAAGTATGTTCATAAGATTTATATTAAAACTGTCGCTTGCAAAGCAGTGCTCGTCTTTTTTCTGTCATATGATTTATGCAAATAAATATCTCAGCTACTGCTTTACATATGAACACTTCTAAGTGTTTCTTGGTACCTATTACGGAAGCGTTTATTGAATACTTTACAGTACTCTAGAAAGAAACCTGTATTTGTACTGTAAAATGTATTTCAAAGTTAGTACGTTTGAATTATTATTTGAGTAAATCAAAGTAAAAGATTTAAGAAAACCAGAGAATCGTTTTTTGAACCAGAACTTGCGGTAGTTATATGTAGTATCTTGATCTATTTACATTATCACCGATTCTAAACGAAATAAACAATGAACACAAAAAAGGACATTTACAACACATTCACAATCAAAACCAAAATCAGTATTTTATTCAGTATTTGTATGAAACGATCGTCAGCTGCAACTCGACGTATTTCCCGAGGGTGCCCTACGCATTGATTAGAAGGGACATTGTTGCCAATCTCACCTAAACCATGATTGCGTGTACCGATGTAATGCTATGAAACATTTGTTGACTTTAAATGGAGTACCAGGGACGCAGACGCAGTTGGGAGATGGTATTTTTTTATTTGAGAGCTTTTGAGAATGATACAAATGTGTGGAATGAAAAACGGTGATGATATTACAGGTTGGTTATGTTGGTTAAGTTGGTTGGTCATAGCTTTTGTACTACTTTTATTTTTGTTTAGAATGAAAACTGGGAAGTGTAGTCAGTTGTCATAAATATGAAATCCCTTTTCGTTGTAGTTTGAACAAGCGGGTGAAAGTTTGACGAATTCATCCTTTAAAAAAAAAAAAACAGAACTAGGAATTTTATGCTTGTAACAACTCTGTTTTTCACGCTGCACCGTTTATTCTGAGAACAGATATTACCGTGTTTTTACGGAAAACAAAGTACTGAAACGACCACAGTTCAAAGCTCAAAGTGATAGATTTACTTCTACGAAATGAATTTTCAATACGAACCCGTCCATTTTTTTTGCTTTCAAAACAAGAACAGCTCGTTGTTCTCTTGTTTCCGCACTATACTACGTACTCTTTGCATGTAGCATGTTAGATTAAACCTCACAACGTAGCTTTATTTCACAAGCTACAAAACATTCAAAGCAGCTCACAAAATTAAAACCGGACCATTCAAAACCGTTTAGCAACTCCAAGCGCCAAAATCACTTGACTAATCACAACCAATCAAAGAACTTCATCGTTGACTAATTCGTTAACTCGAGAACAATGTACAACAGGCTCCGAATTGCTGGCGACTATGCGATGCAGATCGGCAACCAGCCATGTGTAAGACGAAATCATTCCATCCGGCTTGATCCGGCGGCCGGTCGGCGAGACTCCCTCGCATCGGCGGCGCGTCCGACCGTGAAATCGTACGTCCGTAAATGTGTACTGGTCGCAATATGGAGAAAACAAAGACGGTGAGTTTGAAAGAAGGTGCTTTCAATTTCTGAAGTTGCATCGGCGGAAATAAGGGGAATATTTTGATGAGATGATCAGTAAATTGTATGTATTTGATTTCGTTATCCCTCATCATGTACTTCTCTATTTATCTCTTCTCATAACATCTCCAGAGTGACCACTAGGAAACTGCTTACATTTATCTAATCGTATGAATTTCCATTTATACTACTCTTTGCATGATACTTCCATTCACACCATTATTAAAACATCTTCCGAAAAGGTATTCTGTCACGTTGTTCTAGAGATGTCAAAGCAACATACACAATGTCTCCGGTAGTGCGAATATATGAACGAAATAGACAGTTCAACACTGGACACATACCTATAGACAGAGAAGGAACCAGCTTTCACACGTACCCTGTTATTGAAATTGACTAACGTCTCAGAGACGAATAAATCTCTTTACATCTCCCCTGTTTGTTACGAGTCGAATATGTCGGCCATTTAGACCTTACACACATAGAGTACATAGTACATTTTGCACAGTATTCAAACATAGCATAGTCCCACATGCTTGGTTTGAACAATTTAAACGGTACAATACCTTGCAGTTTCTGGCATACAATCAAATAGGGCTGCTGGTTTGAGTCTTGATTGTATGTGCCGGTATTCAATTGTTTATGGACGAAATACATAAGCGTCTTCGTGCATTTTTAACATGGCACAGATTCTCAACAAACTTTTATATACTAGTTTGCTTTTTAAAACACTTGAAGCGCTACTATATTGTAGTACCTTCGACCCTGCTACGATATTTCTACGCCTGCTATGCTTACAAAGCTACGCATGACATGACAATAACAAGACTACGAAGGCGCAACAATGTGCCATCTCTTCTCCTAGCGATAAGCTGGCTAATCAATACAGGAGCAAAATAAATCCTTTCAAGAATATAATAATAATATAGTGGCCATCACAAAGCTAGTTCGTAGATTAATACGGGTTAAGCCCAACGGAGCATACCTCGCTTGGTCGCATTGCTAGGGCGCCCAACCATGTAAGTACCCTTAAGTTACCATCATGTGTAGCAAATGCCTTGATCAGTGATTGATTAATTAGTGGTTTAGGCTCAGCTGTATATAATAGTATTATCTGCTTCGTCGCTACTGCTGATTAGTTGATATTGTTGGTAGGGTAATAGTTTGTGTTAATGCATAAATGGTACAGTTAGGAGTAATTAATTAGCCCGTCATTTTGTCTTTAATTAGAGTTCAACTCATTTGCCATGGCTGCTTTTATCACAGTTAGGCTATAAAGTTAAGTATCAGTCAAATCAAAGAGCAACGTTCGATTTCACTCATTACATAAAACGGATTGTTTTACATATTCATATTATTGTAAAAGTAAAGGAATATCGAATATGTTGTGAAAAAGAAACCAAACCCCACAAAGTAAAAAGCAATAAAAATCGAAACAAGACATTACATTTGACAGAAACTCCGAGAACGCATAAAAACAGATACAATAAGATGTCTTGTACAAACATAAAGTTTGTAAGGACTATATTACAGTCGACGTTCTAGAAAATACCATCGAATCGAGAACAATACGATGCTATTCGTGATCGATTGGGTGACGAGAGCTTACGAAGATCGGTACGAAACGATACATCAATCGTATGTTCGTCACTTGAACACAAACGTGTATTGCTTGTTACTTTATTACGTACGCACAGTTTTGTTCGTAATTGCTGCTAAGGAAAAATATAAGCTTAACTGAGAAATTGAGATAATCGACATTTTAAATCTTGAAGAAGCAAAGCGTCTGTTTTGTGGCGAATATAGCTAAATATTGGCCACTTTTGGTATCACACTTATTATAGTTTCAGATTTCCAAGGTGTATTCGCCATTTTCGAATCCTAATGAATGAAATAATACAAATATACAATCAAATATTTCACCTTGAGCTATAAATACACACGAGGACGTGCAAATCAAACACAGGCCTTATCAACAAAAGAGTATAAAGACATCAGCAAAACAAGAAACTGCGTTGCAAAAATATTTGACCAGCAATAATGACGCTCTGAACTTATTTGCCTGATTTCCACGGAGAATGTAATCATTTCATTGATTGCCGTCGACAGATTGACGGTAATTTCATTGGTATTACACTTTCCACTATTTGGTAACCGGATTTCTGTTTTTAATTTACGATTTTATTGTGTTACGGGTGGGGTTTTGTAAATGGATTGCTGTAATTGTATTGGGTACTAATTAGCTTCTGTCTGCGGTTTTTTGCACGCAATTGTACGCAAATATACATATTTATGTTGTGTTCATAATTTGAAAAATAGGGAGCTACATCATTCAACCTGTGTTGTTTTATAAATAAAAACATTTAACTCAATGTGAAAAATCTTCCATTCAATTAAATCAAAGTAAGACAGAAAAAGGTCTTCTATTTCAAGAATCAAGAATATCTGATTACTGTTCTTCAAATATTTAAGTTCAAGTTAAACAAAATTAAGTAATTGAAATATTCAGTTTCAATCGTGATGTATGCCAAATATTCAAATGTCTTAAATAACATCGTATGGGATTACGAATACGAAATAAAGTCTTCATAATTTTAAAATCTTTTAGGTATTTATGATTTCATTCAAGTACTATTCCACAAATTGCTCTATTTATTTACTTATTGGAAAGAGCTGTTATTAATGTGTCATTTTTAGTCAAATTAACATTTAACATCGTTTTTGCCTGAAAGAAGCCTGAAACGTTACATCAAGTCAAGAAATGTTATTTAAATTTTAATTAAATTAAATCAATCTAAACCAAATAATTAAACACCCACTACATCCGTAAACAAACAGATATTTTAGCTCTAAAAGACCTTTTAGAGTAGCCATTAATAGTCTGCACTCTTTCGCGCCACGCGGTGATACATCCCAGCTGAACGTATGGTAACATACGACTCTCCAAGGGGTACTAGGATCGAATTATAGCTATTTGTTCGCCTAACGTGGTATTGCACAATAACCCATGTCTAATGGTAGTTGGCTCCTCTAATGGGAATATTTCAAACTGCATCTGTTAGTTTCAGTGTGATAGATAGTTACTTGCAGTTTTGATGCGCGCCCCGTTGTCTGTAGTGCGATAAATGCAATAAGGTCTTTATACGTAGAATGGCTACATTGAAGCCTTTTAGAGGTTTCATTTAAATGACTTTAGTTATCTGCCTTATATTATGTTATAAGTAGCTACATTTTTGAAAGTATTTTTAAATTGAAATGATTAACTAACCTCGTCTGCCTATAAAGAAATCGGAACTGAAATCGTCGCAAGCAAATCTCTTCAAAGTCTTAGCAAGTGAATCTTTTAGAGATTATAAAGTAACTTATTGACAGCCAGTCTTAAATAGTTGAGGTGTATTCTCAGACTATAAATACGTGAACTCCTGTATGTCTATCTTTACTGCGATCGGAATTGGCTAAACAGCTTAATTATTTTTTTGCACATTTGACATGAAGACACATTTGAAACTGACAAAATACGTAGGATTTATTGACCAAATGTAACAGAAGTTCCCTAAAGATACAAGAGAAGACGCAGGAAACAGCTAGTGGTATTTAATCTTGCGTAACCACTGTATATTGTAAACACAAGGTTTATCAACATGTTGGCACGGAATCGTTAAATTTGGAAGGTAAATGAGATGCTTTAGGCTTTAATAACGTTATTCTGAAGTTACGATAAGTGTTATGAGGAGACTGAGATGTAGGTACTGCTATGTACGCGGCTTGTGTTTAAAACGTGTATTACTTCATAAGCTTAGGTACACAAGAAGAGGTTAGATTATAACAAGTTCCTAGATGCTATACTTAATACCTGTTTTTTTTTGCGTTATTAGTTCAAAAGTAATAGACTTTTGAACATTTTTATTCAAAGTAAATTGGCTTATCACTGTGAAGAGCTCAGGGTTCAGGGCTATCGTCGATGGGTACTAGAACAATCCAAAAGAAATATACTGCCATATACTTACTGATATTAGATTACATTTGACTATCATGGGGAAATCTTGAAGCATCTTATTCACGGGTGCTGTCCAAATTACCAACGATGAGGCAAACAACCAAGTCAACGACACCTTATTTATTATCTGAGTCTATTTAATACTCTTTGCAGCCAAAGTATCAGAGGCAAAAGTTCTTTTAAACGTACATATACCCAGTCATAACCTCTCTCATTAGGTAGAAAAATAAAGACGAAAAATTGAACTCCCTAAAAAGCCACATAAACCAAAAACGATAATATAATAATTAGCGCATCGCTCAACTTCAGTATCGGAATTTGCTGCAGGTAATGTTCGTAACTCTGGCGAACTTTCTAGAAACTTTGGAATTCATTAAAAACAATAGCCGTTCGCAGGATAACTCTCTTCTTACAGGCTAGTGAGTGGGGCTGGAAGTTCTCTGCTTCATTATAATTCAGCCGCGGGCTCCTGAATTCTGAACTGAATGTGGAAGAGTGTCTGAGGTCGCATCCATGAACTTTCGCGGGTTCACTTCATCACTATACTTTAAATTGAAGGAATATTTCATAAATTGTTGCTTCAAGAAGCCAATTTGTATTCAGTTTAAAATTAATTCTTGAAAATTTCTGATTCTTGGTTCTTGAACGCTTAGAAATCACTGAAACTTGCAATGTTTTTTAACCATCTGATAACCACCTTTTCCAACTGCCTTTTCCCAGCTATATTGGGATTCGCTTCCAGACTCGACGGATGCATCACAATACCGCCAGTGTTTTCAAAACTTGACATGTTGTTTTAAAGGCAAATTTTCAATCAATAGTATTACAAAATCAATGAAGAAGTCTAGAAAATAATAAAAAATACATTAACCCAGCTTGCGGCTTCTGTTTTATTCAAAATTGAAGGCTCAAGTCAAAAGGAACCATTTTGTTCCGTAGCCAAAGTAATCTTGGAGAGTCGGGGTCTAATCTGACTTGCAAATAACTCCAATTTTATCAAGAAAATGCAACCAGGACTGCATTTAATTCACTATAACGCATTCACGAATTATACAGTCAAAACAACAGATACTCTGTCGCAGATATGCTAAAATATAACCAACTTGTAGTGCAGTATATTACGTACTCTCATGGTTTATTTACGTGGACGTTTTCATTTTGTATTATCATTTGTGGGAATTTATGTACTGTTCTTATGTCACCCACAAAATGTTTACGTTTTGGTGGCCCATTTATTGGATTAGACTCAATCAGGGATCATGTCAACGCAACTGGCTTAGGGGCTCCATAATAATTTGAAGACTTCTTTCTAAATATGTATAAACATTTGTAAATACTTATTTCTCAATTTAAAACCCACTCCACTTAACCCGTATGTATACAAAGGTATATTGTTCGTACTATGGAGAGTAATTTTTGGTATGCAAAAATCGCTTTGACAGTGCAGTTTTAAACTTAAATTCCAACTGTCTTCCGAATATTCTTAGCATCTTAAAATTGTTTGTATTGGAAAACTAAAGTCAGTGGCGTTTCTTTAGTTTCTTCATTTTGCAGTCTTTTAACAATAAAGTGAATGGAATTTAGGTAGAAGCCATGATAGAGGCAGCTACTATATCGTGTATACTATATCGTGGTGGTTATCTTAACCATCTGGCACAGCAATTGGTTGAAAGTATTTTTTTATATTAACATCAAAAGAGACCAAAAAAGATTTATCCTTCTAAAACAATGAGGATCAGGTATCCATTTGCATACATAAAATAATTACCAATCCAATCTCTTTTTTGTTAATCTCACATATCAAACATCGCATTTAATCTGACACTCCTCATGGTATTTCATTAAAAATTTAAGTGACGCCATAATGACTCCATTCCATCCCGCGTCACTCTTTGTATTCATGTTTCATTTGAGAATTTATATTAAAAATCCCAGACAAAGTCAGACAGGCCATTCTGATGAAAACTTTATATATGTATGACGCAGGTGTGGTTTTGGCGAACGTATATGCATACTGTGGATAGCATTTGTTTTGACGATTGACGTACGAATAATAAAATTATGGAAAATTATACTTGTATTTTTTACGTGATACTTGATTTTTTTCATCTGTATCATGCCTTGACCATATTTTCGTATCATTATTTATTTATAAATCAGATGAAGTTCCAAAAGTCTCAAATGGCATACAGGAACAAGCCTAAAAGTACTTTAAGAACATAAAGCTTGTTTTAAAAGTGTAGTGATAAATTAAATCAACGCACTTTCAACACAGTCGATAATTTTCCCACAATCGAGGTTTAGGCATCTGTGCGGGAGTGGTTTCCAACGTAAAAGCCCACAGGGGTTTGTATAGCGTTTGATAATTAGCCCCAAACACCGATTAATGTAGAAATTGTCTAATTTATCTTCGGTTTAGTGAGGTGCATTATGTGGCGTTGGCAAGCCCGGCTCTGACCGTACTTAAAGTGTTAAGCCACAATGTGATAGCGCCCATTAATAACTTACAACACTTAAACATACCTTCTTACTTATTCACAGCTTACCTGCGTTTTATGTCATATATCTTCCCGCGATACACTGGATAAAGCTGGATTTGAAATTCCTTTGCTACAACGTTTAATGGTTTGTAAGTTTTCTTTACTGTGATATTGTACCTGCTAATATAAAATGTGAATAAAACTTAAAAGTGTGAAAAACATAATTATATTTTGTATTATTATTACAGAGTGAAATAAACATGAGCCCGTTTATGTGTATTACCACAGGTTATCCCTGACTTACGTAAAAGTTTCATTATATCAATAGTTCACGTCAATCGCCTTGTAGGTTGACAAGGCCTCCGCCTACGACCTACATCGCTATATGTCCTTAGGGAATATAGTCGCAATCATGGCCGAGCTACTGAGTTGGTCTAATTACTCAGCCAAAAAAAAATCGACAATCAAAACAATACAAACAAACAAGCAATTATCGGTTCAGCTGCAAAAATACGCCGCCAAAAAACAAGCATTATCTTGACGCATCCTAAAAACTCTATTACAAACACCATTTACAGGGAGATTAATGCCATCCCAAATATAATCCGAGTCAGCGGGCGGTCTAACAAAAACCGGCAATGTTTGCGCGGGCCCACAAAATGTGCCGAATAAAGGTCGTGACCGTTCAAATCGGGGAACCTTAAGTTTCCACGGAACATCTATTTTTTGGCAACGTGGCACCGAGCACTCGTGACCAATATGAATGTGAAACAATTTGTCAGGTTTACGTGGTTATTTGTACAGCGCAGGTGTGGATCTGGTGAACTCGCAGCCCCTTTCATGGAATAATAATGACGGATTCGACTTACAGAAGACTTAGCGGGGTCGTCCCCCGCACAAGACTCAGCTCTTGTTATTGGCGCGGCTTAAGGTTTCTACTTATGAAATCACCTTATAGTTATCCTTTGTTTATTTGACCAGACTTCTATACTTCCTCTTTTATTCCATTCTAATATCCTGCAGAACAATTGCAACGGAAATAAACTACATTAAGTTACGTATTAACACCGCGCCGAGAGCATTCCGTTTTATTTTATGTTCTCATTATTTAACCGCGAAGTATGTTCTACCTTAAATAAGCTAACCGCATAGGAGTGCAGAAATCTTGTATACTTTTAGGTAGTTGAAAATATATAATTCTGATAAGTTACCTTTTTAGTATTAAAGTATAAAAGAATGGTGAACGAAAAGTCTACGCTGCTGTATTGTCGAACACCGATTAGTAAAAGTCACGTTTTACTTTTTCTCTTATTCCCTTCTGTGGAAGTTTTCTTGCAAAGTTTTCCTGAGCTGTTTTCAGAGCTATGGCAACGGTGCATATTGTGCATGAAAAACTTCACCCTTATGTATTCGGTTTGGACGCAGGGTGACTTTAATTTCCTTGCTTCCTAATCAGCACTTTCAAGCATATTTTTTTAACTTCTTTTTTTTTTCTTCAGAAAAACAAAAGAAAACGATTCGTGTTACTAATAAGTTTTCAAGTTTATTCGTAAGCCATAAAATTACCTTTCTACTTTTACTATTGTGAATCGGTCTATCATTGAAGTAGACATTCAAACCGACAGAAATTGTACAAGAATTTTTGAGCAAAGTGAATAGATTAATCGTGAGCCTACTGTTATTAGCCATTTGACCTTCACATAGGACACAGAAAAGTAGCTATGACAAAGAACTCAATATATCAAGCTTTCTCTTAATCAAATCGGCATATTTGTCCGTTCCAAATATGAACCTTCCTTTCTAGTTTCAATAGGAATAAATATTCATATTTCCTATGTCGTACGCATGAGATATTGCATTGAGCATCATGAACAGTGAACAGTGGTATTGGAATAAGATTTCCCTCGAAGACTTGCAATATGCCTGTTATATTCAAATCTGCATTCCCAAACGTACTTCACATATCAGAGATTTAATAAAAAATCTTCGGTATCCATATAAGATCTCAGCTGTGCCAATCTCGGTTTTCCTTTTGTTCTATGAATGACATTAGGTACCTATTGGTTTTCTTATTAAGTTTCTTCTTAGAATTCAATCATTTTAGATGCCAGTGTCAATATTTGATGGGCTGACCTTTAATTGTTTAATATTGGTCTTCTCACGCTATCACGACCTTTTATTAATTTGAGGATCGGAAATTATTATTGGATAGTAGGTACATATTATAATAGTTATTCTATTTAAGTAGATAATTATGATTTGCTTGCGAGTCTGAGGCACTACTTAAAATGATAAATATCATCTAAATATTATATACCAAAGGTTTTAGAGGTAAATAAACAGTGTTAATATAAAAGACTCCTAATGTAAAGATGAAAAGTACCACATTACATAACTATTTAACACATTTTGTGCTTCTAGATTCGTAAAAAAGTAATCACGTCGTTGCAAATTTCACGTCAGCGTCACATTCAAAACTTTGTATAAACAGAGCAAACGAAATTGTTTAAGGAATACTGTTCTTTAAAGTCGTATTGTTTTTATAGTCAACTGTATAAGTTGAGAGGTATTTTATCACAGAACTATTCTATAAACTTAAAAAGTCTTTGGTTACTTAGTTGCTGACTCACTATGTAAGAATATGTAAGAAAAATCAAATAGGTCAAATGATCGATTTAATTTTACATTGAAAAATTAATAGGATAATTCTTTACTTATTAGGTATGCAAAATGTTTAATTTAATGCAGGCATTTGTGACCATGTTGTAAGACTACGTGTACAATACAAGTATAGTAAGTTCAACTCAGTCGTGCGCGCGGCCTTTTGTGTGGGTAATCCTTGTACATATACAGTGACTTTGTGTGCGTGACAAGAGGTACAGTCAGGTACAAATACAGTTATTTCGGGGTTGTATACAGGTGTTTAAGAAAAATAGTTATAACGTAATTTAGTGTTAATCTTTTTATAACGATTCTGAATCGCTACTTGAAAAATCAAATGATGAATTTTTGGATTCGCTACTTTCCAAGGTGAATTATAAATTCTGACTCCATGTCAAAATGTCTATAGTATTCTTCTTTATTCTTTTGTACATGTCGACAAGTATTACCCCACATCCCTTAATCAATTTGATTTAAACGTTCATTTATGAGTTTCATTATTTCCGTCTTATTTTGGTCGACATTATGCGAAGCAATATAATTTTTTAAAATTCCCCACACATTTTGTTTACATTATTATACACGATTACGTTTTTTTTACATTCTTACTCCACACTTTTATTTATTGTCCGCGTACCCCGAGCTAGAAAATATGTAAGGAGTATTTAATTCATCTTAGATATTTCACGTCATTTATTTCTTAGACACTGTCAATGTCAATTTGAAAAGACGTATGAGAAAATAATGAAAAACTGTAAAATGTTATAATAAAAAGCTTTGAAAGTTTCATTTTTTGAAACGCTACCTGACTCCTTTGAAACATTTTCTCCGTGAAGAACTAGACATTTTCGTAAACGACTGTACCCATAACAAAAAGCGATAAGAACACGTCATGCTCGGACGACGTCACTGTCACACGAATGAAAGTTGTATATTTACAAGCCGACGCACACATAGGGCCGCGCGCAAATCTGAGTTGAACTATCTATAGGTGTATGAAATTAGCTTTAAAGTTACAGATATTCTATCTATTGTACGGACAATCGTACAAAATAATTCTATAACCTATTGTAAAACTATTCCCATGACACAATGCACTTTTATTACAAAACCTGGACATGTACCAAAACAACAAATCTTCAAACAAACAAGGAAACTTGCACAGATTGTCTAAAACCTGCCTACTTCTAGTTTGAAACCGATTTGTTTTAAATTCTAGGCGGAAGGCCTCAGTGGGATTGGACGATAGTGACATGTGATTATTGTATTTCCACAGAAAGCATCGCCCGAGGCGTTGTTTCAACGAGATTTATATGGAAATGGCCCAACGATATTGTTTTATTTAGATAAGGAGGTTTGGCTATGGGCTATTGAGCTGTGACTTTATTAACTGCGGATGCGGATATCGAAGTGTCTTCAAATGAAAGGCAAGATAGAGGTTCATGTGTCCACGTAATAATTACGTGATCATGTGTTCGTGTAGTTAAAAGGCAAATTGAGAAAACAAAGATAAAGAAAGGCAGTCTTCAAAATAGCTTAACAAAATAGGTCTGGCAAGTACCAATGCAACTTTTATAATTTTGTATGTACTTTCTAAGTATATCTTGGACACCCATGACTGTGTTTCGGATGGCACGTTAAACTGTAGGTCACGGCTGTCATTGAACATCCTTGGCAGTCGATACGGGTAGTCAGAAGATTGTAAGTCTGTAACCAATTATCTACTTTTGAAAAGTGCTCTAACAAATAACTAATTTTCAATTGAGGAAAGTTTTAGAAGAAAATTTAAACTATGTTATTTACTTCAAGTAGAAAAGTCAAAACTTATATTTACTGTACATTTTTACACTAGAATCTGGATAGTCAAACTATTAATTCAGTTAACTACAAATTAGCATTTGTGACGAAGATACTTGACACAAGTTTAAACTTGCACAAGTTAAACAGAATCCAGATATCTCCACTGAGTTCAGTTTTCCAAGAGCAATACTGCCGGTCCTTAGACATAGCGTAAATAAACGACAGAAGATCCACTATCACAATATCTAAGGCAAGGTTATTAAATTACGACATATAATTGGAACATTCAAAGTAATGAAACACAAATACTAAAGTGCACCTAGGAACAAAATTAGATAAAAACTTGCAATAGTTACAAAAAAAAATTAAACAAAACAATCGGCTGACTTAAAACTCGAAACTTTTTTTGGTCGGAGCGGACGGTACGGCTACGTGTGTCACTGATTAGATTGATCAATAGATTACGGTAGATATGATTGGGAAAAGGCTCATAGGATGATCATTTGAAATACCCTTGAGATTTGTCTTAATTCTAAAGAATGACACATGATAGTTTCAAAGTTTTTATTAATTGTATGACTCTAGTAGTATTTCTTTCGACCACAAAACTAGACCATCTTTTTCCGCAGATAATGGATAGCTTTTGTACAATTTCAGGACAGCCTCAGCTATAGGATTGATTTGATCCTTGAACAGGACAAAAGGCTCGCGTCCTATTACACGGGGCTTTAGGAGCATCGGCCATAACGTGTGTGACGTCATAAAACAAATACTTGGCTTTCATCGGGAAAATGTAACTGATGGAGGATGTGGCTGCTAATTTCAGGTTTCTTTGTGTGTTGAAGTAAATCTGTTGTTATGATGGAGTGTATGTATTTCATATTGCTCAATGATATTGTAGCTAAGTAGGTACCTATATTTTTCATAGTGAAATTGCATGTGTTAATGCTTTTTTTTATGGTTTAAAACATCTTGGGTTTGACCCTTTGCGAAAATACCGCGGCATAAACCATAGGACATTAGTTGGTTTGCAAATCTGCTTTATTGTCCATATATACAAACGACGTTATTAGATCTAAAATTATTAAAAAAATAAATATTAATTAAATATCAAAACTTAAAAGTTGCCAGTTAGTAATTGATCCTACTGCACTTAATTTTCTACACTAGCAACATCTACCCCATCCTATCTGACGTCACAAACAGCCTGGAGTCTATCTTAATTAACCCAGGGAGCCCGATTATTAATTCCCAGCAATTTAGCAGTTGAAGGAATCCCATAGCACCATCGACCTTTGTACCAGTATCGGCTAGAGACAGTCTATAATGAATCTTAGATTGACCATCTAAGTTTCTATGATGTCAATGTTAATTAACTTTGTTTGATTTTTATTTACATTAGAATTTGCTTATTTCTCAATTAGCTTCCACCGAAAATATAACCTATCTTTCTAAATTTTAATGTCATCTATGTAACACTGAAAGATTAAATCAGTTCGTGAGATTAGCGCGTTCACGTAAACAAACTCTTCAGCTTGATACTATTAGTACTTATAGATATAATATTTCTCATTTCAGAATTGTGAAACCAAGAATCTAACTTGGATACAAATTCTAGTACTGATTTAAAACAAAAATAATACATTACTGGAACCACTAGTCAGATCATAGTTTTAATATCTTTGTGCGTTGGACACACTTGATGCAATTTGATTTCCTATACAATTAATCTGATCCTTATCTACTGTAAACACTAGTTTCGATTACTCATAATAAGGGTCATATATTACACCAAACCAATAACCGTAACGAGATACTCTCAAATAATACCTTATAATTATTACTATAGATTGATCTTCAACCCTATCATAGTAGGTATTTTGAGTCTAAAATTGATAACCTCAAGTTAACACGCCTCTGACGTAATGACATTTCTGTGTTACTGTCATTAAGTTGTCCAAACTAAGATTTAAAGCTAGATTTTGCATAACTTGAGGGCAAAGTTATGTTAGTTGTGTTATTGTTTTAGAATTATTAGGCTGACGTCTTGACAGGGTTATTTTTAGAGTTGGCTAATAATAAATATCTAAAATTATAACATTGGACTTGAAATAACCACTGGTCTTAAATAGCTTTTAATCAGGCGATCTCACTAGTCACTTAAAGAATTACTATTTCTCCTGAATAACAACTTAGATCACGGAAATAAAAATTGCACCTGTGCTTTTTCATGTACGAGATTATGTAGCACCAAAAGTAAAAACCAACTAATACTTACCTACTAAATAAGATGCATAAAGGAAATACTTACTTTCACTTTACAGTTTTCACATGTTAATTAACCAATACTTACCAAGTTCAATGTTTTACGTCAATTTTAGAGAATGCAAAATGTTTGTAAAATACACACCGCTTTGTGCTGAAAGGGGACCATAAAACTCTTGGGTAAGGTTAGATAATGATGCCTTAATGAAGCTTGAAGCCACTTAGTTCCCAACTTGAGAGTACAGCTTCTTTTTGTGTTCTGGCAATTTTGTATTTTTAAGGTTTACATTTTCTACGTAACAAGGTAGATAAAGTATTTTTAAATTAGAGCTATTTTTGTTGCAACAAAATATGGTATGTTATATTCTTCTGGTTTAAAGAAGTTGATAAATACATTTCAATGCCATTGTCCCTAGAAGAAATTATTCAATTACCTATTATCAGAAATTTCAACATACATGTCTTGCGTTGCGTGCGACAAAATATTCAGAATAACTAAAGTTATTCACGATTTGGCGTTCATAGAAATAATGCAGAACGAAATACTTGTGTAGTAAATGGAATTATTATGAAAATACTCAGAATATAAAGGCAACGTGTAAAGAACATACCACGGATAGTTCACGCGATTAAATTCTACCATTCTACCAGAATGCATTCACAGCGCTGCGTTCTGAAAATAGAACTCTTGCATTTTGCCAGCCATCTTAGAACGCAAGTTTAAAAAAAATTGAAAACTACATGAAAATAATGTGTAAATTATTCTATTATCCTTTTTTTATCAAATCTCTTACGTTTTCTTTGATATGTGGGATTAATAGCTAGGTACATTCTTATCCTCATAAAAATTTACATGTAAAACTTTGTAGGTTTGTATGTTTGTTCCTCAGTCACTCACTAACCCAGATAACAACAGAACAACATTCATTAATAATACAGTGACTTCTATTCCCGTGAAATTGAAACACTCCCGTACTCACGTAGGTACGTCAAACTGAATGCAGTTTATCTAATCTATGTCTTGCCACGCGAAATGTAAATATCCTTTGAGGGCGCCAGTAATTAATACGGCGCTGAGCTGTGATCTCTCAAGTCTCTCGATGTGTTTATTTGTGACGTCACTTATAGGTACACATACATACATACGTACGTATACGTACTATGGCAAGCTGAGCATCTGTTTAGTTGTTACGTCACTAATGTGTAAGACATGATGCACTTTTGTTGCTTTTAATCATCTGTTTCTTCACTGTAACATTTATGATTAATTTAATTCTGCCTGGTTCTACTTATCACCCCCTGAAAAAAGTAGCCTGTATATTATTCTGATATATACTTAGTGGTTTTTGTCTGAAAGAGGAAGGATTGTAGGATATAAGTAAAAGAGGTTAGAAATTAACGGGAGGTGCAAACATCTATTATGTCCAGTGAAGGAATTATTACAATGATGAATAATTTACATGATACATTATCGATTCCGCTCTATCTGAACTAATGAGATTAACAATACATATAGATGCTAATCGATTAAACCATTTACAATTCATGTATCTAACATGAATTAGGGATCTCGATATTCGAAATCGAAATAGTTTTCAATTAAACGATACAATAGATTACCTCGATCATGTCCTACCTGTTAATTAAATAATGTTTGTAAGCCCACAATACACGCTGATTAAAAACTCATTAACATTCAGTAATTATACAGGAAAATCTGTATTTTCCGAAAGTAATCATTTTAAACGTTGTCGTCCTGATATTACTGCGGTTTTATGCTATTACATTATTTTATTGTAGGTAATTGGGCAATTTAACATAGGTTGGTACTCACTCTCTATATTTACTACAAAGTTGTACCAAAAATAATTCTTTGCAGTCACTGCATTAAACAGATCTTCACGGTAACATTAAACACAATTAATACAACTGGCCATCTAAACAAAAATCCAAAAAAAATCAAAACGAACCATTCCATATTCAAATGTTAGGTATTACCTTACAAAACTCTCCAGCCAGCCACAGAAGTTGACGGTTAAGCTTTTTAACAACCTCCCTATTGCACTGTGAATCCGATAACGATCAAATCTAGAGGCCCTTGTTCGCAATGTAGACTGCTTTTATCTACGTAGTAACACGGGATAGAGTGGTCGTGTTATTTACTGGCCGGCCAGGCTTTGTGGTGTGGGAATAAACGCTTTTGTTACCGAATGTATCTAAATCACGCGAGATACAATCGAGAAGGTTGCACTTTTGTGTGTGCCTACTGTTTGTTTGGGTGGTTATAGTAGGTATAATCAATTAAGATGTTTTTTATTTTCCTTGTTTACAATACTGAACAATCTTTAGGAATAAGAAGAGGATTAAAAGTCTGTACCAAGTAGGTACTTAAAACTTACTAACAAAATCTGTGCCTAAATCTTTTATCTCAAAATTTTCAGTCATTCTTCTATCCTAAACAAAAAGAAACATTTTCCTTTCATTCACAGATTCATCTAATCCTTTTTGTAAATACCGTAAACTCCGGTTGCTTTTCTGTTCACCGTATATTCCATGAAGTGGGTTTGATCGAACCATCTGTTATCCGTCCGAAACATGATTGGCAGCTTGTTTCCAATTTTACTTGCTCACAAATTTAGGGAACATATCAGTAACCCAAACTAAATTATACAAAATAGGTAAATCAATTTGGGTAGTAACATTGTACCTAAGTTCTATTTCAAAATATCTTGTATCTGACATAAAGCCGTTCTGTATATTTAAATGTCGGGACACCTTTTCACACACGGTCGGTTAGCCCCATGGTAAGTTATTAATTAACTTGTGTTATGGGTGCTAACACAACTGATAAACTACATATAGCTACATATATACATATTTATGAATACATATTGTAACACCCAGACCACGGCTAACAAGCATGCTCATCACACAAATGTCGACCGAGCCGGGAATCGAACCCGGGACCTCAGGTTCGGCAGTCCGGCATGGTGCGCCCGCCGTACCCGTGCGCCATCGAGGTCGTCAAACGAGCGAATTGTAGACTGTGTTTTGTTAACGACCGAAGCCGTGAGTAGCTAGTCAATGAAAATCTAAAATTAACAAATCAATATTTACAGCCAAATATACGCCTACCTAAATGTTTCTAATAAATGTTTAAGATACTCTGATTATTAAAACAAAATCAATTTATTGAGCAGAGAAGGCTTCTTTCTATATTATCTAACTTTGTTTGAAGACTGTTTTACGTGTAAACAGGAAAATGTATAACTGAAAGAAGCAGGAAAGGATCTCAGATCAAACGAACGGATTTAAAAACAATCTTAACACAATCCTTTTGATGAAAATCTTTTGATTTCTTTAAAATTGCTTTCAAAGGAAACCCAATCACGGACTAAAATCTTGCCATTATAATAACTATATAAACCTAAATGGAAACTTATGATCAGTTTTACCAGCCTCTTAAAAGTACCATTTCATATGATATACCTACAATATAATATCCAATTACGGTGTTAAGTAGATAATTTCTGATTAAAAATTGCAGTAAAACTGTAGACGCATTATTTTCTCGCAACAAATAAGGCAGATTAATGTCGACGTTTAAACACGTATGATACCCGCTAGTTTTCAGTGAAACCGTGGTGCACGGAGCAAGGCAAACGGACGCCCGCATATTTCGATTCGTTGGGGCCTTTTACATTCGATTCATGCGGAACTTCGTCTAAAAGGAACTCAATTGCAACGAAGTGCACATACCGGGTTCTTCGGCACACAATCTATGGATGCACAAAGTTCGCTAGCATCAAACTTGGGATATAGGAAGCTGAGTTTCACGAGCGCAATTTTCAATACAAACATTTAAAATCCCAGTTTCAGTGCCTTAAGAATCTTAAGGGTATTTCTTCTTTTTAATCGATTATGTATTCCTAGAATATGTAATAGGAACATACTTACAAAGAACAAAAAATGAGCGACCCACACTAAATCGCTCGTTATTCGACGGTCGTTTCCACAACAAAAAACTTGATAAATTAACTTTATAAACAATCGTACTCTCGCTTTATTCGGTCTTCAAATCTGTTCACTCGCTTAATCGAGACTCGTAAAAAGTTCCAGTATTGACTTAATGGATATAGTTTCGACCGTAAAAAAACGATTGTCGCTACGATTAACCAGATAAAATTCGAACAAGACCAATAACCAGTAAGTTATAAATATTAAATCTTATTTTGGTAGATTTGTGCTCGAGTTTAGTCAAAACTAACTCGGTAATGGGTCTCCATTCAAACTGCTAACACAGGAACTCTCTGTAAATTGTAAAGCCAAAGCAAGTTATTAAATCCGCGTACACACAAAGATTCTAATAACACTACGCGAGTATGCAATCTGTGTTTAGTTGCACTTGTTTGTGCAAACAAAGCTCTTAAATGGAACAAATAAACTTGTATAACATCAGAGTTAATTATACACAGGAATTTCTTAAATGAACCGTTGGCTTTTACAACATAAACGACATCTTAATTTCACAATTATAGCCTCATTTTGCAGGAGGGTGCTTGAATGCCGACCACGAAATGAAAGGGGGCTGGAAATTTGAGTAGATATTTACGATTTTCCTGTAGAAAACGATAGTACTGAACGTATACTTATACTTTAATTTAAACCAACAGTCCCTGGTTTCCTGCCATATTATTATCTCGTTTGCTTTGAGAAAATCAAGTCATAATAGCGCATACTTATAATCAATTGTATCCTATTTTGTACACTCACGTTTCGGTACATGCAACAGATCTCTGCGGGTGTATAACCCCACCTGACACGGTATACTCAAATCTCTAACCACTATTAATGTCCTAAAATCCGCAAAGCTTAATTTCTTTGCACGTTCGTGGTCCCTCGGAAAGTCGTTTCGGCAAAGTAATTGCTTATGAGTGGAAGCGGATAAACGAAACGAGTTCCACTCTGCCGGGGCTCGTAAAATGGACTCAGGGGCTTGCATTTAATTAATACAACTACTAGAACTACGTGAGAGCACATCAACTGAAATGGAATCATTCCTTTTGACCGCCGAACTGACTCTTCTCGTCGAAAAATTACCCAAATTACCACGTTCGCATCAGCGTTTTACCGACCCAAAGCTAAGTGGAATTGCACTTCATGAATTCGGTAACTCTTTCCAAACGTTCCAACTTTTCGAATGGACTGTCCACGCTCGTACGTAGAAAGACGACGCTTTTAACTCAATATAAATGTGCTCTTTGAATTCTTTAGAGTGGGTACAGACGGGTACAGATGATACTTTGCCACGGAAGTGTTTCCTGTAATTAGTCTGATCTACTTCAGTTACTAATAGTACAGCACGGGCCAGTGGCAAAGGAAAAAGTTAAGGTCAATAGTCTTTAATTTAAAGACGGAACAAAAGGGACACCAATAACACTGGTCAACAAATTATAATTTTTTTTTTGGTGCAAAGGTGAAATATACAATTTCTTGTAGGATATTAGATACGTAATCGAAGTCCAGAACATAAAGTTGCACTAGCACGCAGGGATTTAGAGATATAACCCTCCTAAAGTACCAAAAACGCGTTTTTTTATGAAATTTGATGTCATTTTTTGGGGACAGCAGAATTTTATAGGAATTTCTAACTAAAGCATCATATAGTACTACTTTCCCCGCATTAACCCCATTTTAATTTATATTTTTGCGAGTTTTATTTCCCGATATATACCATTTTATAACTAAAGTGGAGTTTTTTCATACTAACAGGCCAAATGAAATATAGGGAAGATCGAACTATCGTAGCTGTATACATATTTCATGAAAATTTAAACTCTTAACGTTGGAAATAAAAATGAATTTCAATCGGGAAGAGTGGTACTATATAATGCTATAGATAGAAACAAAAAAAACTATTTTGCTGTACTTCAAAAAAATCGTCAAATATCGTTAAAATCGCGTTTTTGGTACTTTAGGAGGGGTATATCTCTAAATCCCTACGTGCTAGTGCAACTCTATGTTCTGGACTTCGATTACGTATCTAATATCCTACAAGAAATTGTATATTTCACCTTTGCACCAAAAATGCTGTTGACCTGTGTAATAGGAGAGACAAGAGCACGATTACAGAACGACGAAGTAGCACCAAGTTTGGATATTATAGAGTTGTTCGACAACTGCAGAAGTGTGACTATATTATTTGGGTAAGCGTACACATATCAAATCGTGTTACTAACCCTACGCTGTGTGTTGCAATGAAAGGAAATAATAGTTTCAAAAATGAAATTACTCACACAATAAATTGGATTGAGCCAAAATTTGATCGCATATTTGATTGATTTTTGTGACTATTTCGGCCAAATAATTAGATCAGCGTATCAACGGGTCATAGTGTTTGCGCACAATGAATGCATTGAAATATCGTTATATTTAGTTTTTTCTAACAAACTCCTCTAGATGAATCCGCACTTTTTTCTTGGGTCGTTGTCGGTATGCAAATTGCGAATTCATTAAATGATTGTACGTCCGTCTAGAGTTTTCGTTTTTTTTTCTCTTTCGTGCTTGTTAAGAGTCTCTTGTCCGCAAAGTTTAATAAAAGCTTTTAGATGCTCTACTCCCACCATATATTAAATAAGTCATATTTTGTTTAGATACTGAGCAGGTACTGTAGATAACTGCAAACTTGGTCAAAGAGATAAAATATAAAGTGAATGCCTAATTGTTATAAAAGCTAGAATATTCTTATATACTATTCAGTTTTCTTTAACCAGGCATACACCCGTCTCACATTGAGCACAATAATTGCAGTTGGTTCAAGCTTAAAGCCAAAAAGAAATTTAAAACAAAATGCCAAAGTGTCACCATTATTGCATGCATACTAAACGAGACCCGAATAGAATATTAGCTAATATTGAAAAATAATCATTTCCTATTGGAAAATTCTTGCGTCTGAAATGTTGGAAGCCGTTCAAACCGTCACATCACTCCGCGAAATTGCATCTCCCCTCTAATTTATATTCAAGAACATTTGCCGTCAAGTGTTATTTGTTCATAAGACCCGGCCTTTGCTGTGGGTCCTGGCAAACAGACATTTAAATGATCTCGTTTTCTTCAAATCGAATAGATGCTGGATCAGCTGTAATTTTTCTTCGACATAATGTACAACTTGATAAAGCAGCCGTAAGTAAACAAGTTAGCTTACGGATGGCATGATCTACGAGCTTACCGTGGAGCATTTACTTATTTAAAAAATCGGAACTTCTTATATTTGCCTATACCAACGTGACTCAAATAAATGTTAACACATAATCTTCAAAGACGCTGTTTTAAGGTTTTTGTTCGATAAGAAAATAAGCAATCGATTGGGTGACCCGAAAAAGTGTATCAATCAATCGGAGTGCTCTGAAGTGTATGCGCAAACTTCAGCTGATACAAAGGTAAAAGGATCATCTGGTGTTCGTTTGCAATAGGATTTGGGACTTAGTACGCTGTAAAGCTTTACCCACACTGTAGGTACTACAATTCTATTTTTCGCCAGTTGCGCGTCACTTGCAGATATGACGATTTTGAGCGTCAGAGTAGATATTTGGTAAAGTGAAGGGTAAACGCGAATCGAATTTGACAAGCGGGTGAGTGCATAAAGTAAAAAAAATTGCAACAGCAAGTCTTACATTGAAGAACGTACTAAACACGTGTTTTGATCTTAGTGAAAGTTCATAAGTTTACAAACTGTTACCTGAATTCACGTGACACATGAGTAGGGTCAAACTTGGCATACTGATGTCAAATTCTTTTCGTAAAACCAACCACGTGTCTGTCGACGAAGATTGACAGCATTGCACGGCACTCAACCATCGGATGCAGACATGACAGCAGAAGATCGTTCTGTCATAGGTTTTTGAAGACATAGTCACATACCGGACATAGTCAACAGTTGAGTTTAGCTTATTGAAATGTTTTTAGTTTCAATTTCAAAGAATAATGGTGATTAAATTAAAAACAGATTGAACTTTTTTTATGTGCTTTAAATTTTAACATATGTTAAATTTTATATTTTAGGAAACACCATCCCTATTTAATTTAGATATTCCCAAAAAAAATAGGTTCTAACCTTCAGAAGTTATTCAAACTACATATAATTGCTTCCAACACTAAGACCTCCCAAAATATTCATAACACATCACTTAAGTGAAGGAAAATGAAATGTAATAATAGAAATTCACACCAACCTCCTAGTTTCAGTACACGTGTTCAACGTCATACGTTAAATGGTTCACATGAATAGTATATGCAGGCTTATGTATTAAACACGTTTGAATTTCCGGATTAATGTTCGTACATATGACATATGCTATTTTTGTAGAAGATACAAGACGAAGGATTTGCTCCTGGGAAATGTTTAGAAGTGCCAACTCCTTAGTTTTTGTCGACTTGGTTGTATCTACATTATTTATTACTTCAGTTTTATTCACTTAGTGACACAAGCAGGTTGCAAAAAAATCTAGTCGATTTGGCAAACGATTTGGCAACAACTACAATTTAATACGCTAATTGATGAACGTCATTTGGGGGGATAAGAGTCAAAGTCAAAGCTCTTTAATCTGTGTTCATAAGTTTCAAAGGCGTTAGTATATACATAATATTTAGAAACCTTGGTGAAGTTCATAATTATTTTAGTTTAGGCAGTTACTATAATTATACAGTCATGTATTTATCGTTCCCAGTTTAGAGCCACTACTGTAACAATCTATTTATATCTACACTTCAAGTTAAGAGGACTGAATTAAATAACAGTCTGTCCTACGGACTCTACGACTAATATCAATGAAACCACCTACACATTTACAGCTTCTGTCCCAGTTCAGAATTCACCAGTCACCAGTAAACCACAACACGCACCAAAAGTTTTGTTTACCTCAAACTCATTAAGACCACCTACGCAATTCAAACGTGACAACAAACCCGCGGTCGAACAGGACTGAGATTGTCCTCACATCGACAGCTCAACTCTCAGAACCCTATTACGTTGGGACACTTTCCTTTTATAACTCCCTTGAAAATAATTTATTCAATGAAACGGCTGCTTTCACTGAAATGATGTCGTTTGCGTCCGCGTGTCTCCCTTTCCCAGTCTGTCCCTGTAATTTCCCTCCAAATTCACAATATAGGCAATTTGATTATTATTCGTATATTTTTATGAATTATTTTGTATTGGTTGTCGTCTATTAGGGACGTTACGTTCTCTTCGTCTTTCTTCGTTAACATGATAATTGATTTACAACTCTCAATTTTTTTCGAAGACTTTATTAATATTCTTTTTATGGAAACGGTGAATTAAATATTGGATCCAACTCGCTACCTAGTATTGAAGCCATCTACTAAACAAAGAATAATGTATTCGGTAACATCAAATCAGTTTCGAGAGAATTCTAAATTGCTTTTTCCAATTGATTCGACGAATTTAATTAAAGTACGAAAACATAATAAGGATTTTCACAAGAGGAACGTGATACATACTCTAGGGGTCTAGACTAACTGACTGGATTCAATTTATTTTATTTGGCGCCTAGGATTTTGTGTATCGTGCGGTATTTTATTTGGATTCTTCGATACATTCTATGAACCTTTTAGCCTTAGGGCTCGATACGCAATTTTATTCACAACTATTGCGATGGTTGCGAAAATTAAATCACGTTACATAAATGCGTACCGAATAGAAACGAGAAAAATAAAACCAATACTACATCAACAACTTTATGTCCGTGTATCGCAGAAATATATTTGCGAATGTATGACCCGTTACTAAGGGTCTTCTCGGCAAAGATACTTCAGCTATAAGGTACTAAAAACTTTTAATGGAAAGAAAATTTCAAGAAGTGCCTAGTAACAAAATATTTCAATTGCTCAGTAATTTCACGAAGCAATACCGAGAATTGATATATGAATCCTGAAACAGATATTATTAAGATAATTATCAGCTATTCGCGGAACCTCAAGCCAGCAAACAGTGGTAATAAATTCACAAGCCTAGAAAGGCATCAGCCTTTAACCAAGTAATTATTAGAACGAACGACCACTATCGGCGGTTATTACCGTATTGGCCAATATTCATGCGGCTGAAGATGTTATCGGAGCCCATAGGATCGTTATGAGACTTCAGAAACAAATCATGTAGTACGTGCCCCCGATAAACCACGATAGTTATGGTAATAGATGCTTGTGGCATAAAATATGAATCCAGTGCTCGTCAATAAACGAGATTTGATGTATTGCTTATAGATTAGGGCGTTACTTCTTATTGGTAGTCATAAAGTTGGCAACAGATAAGTAAGGAAGAAAATGTCTTCGCCGTAAAATAAGTATTAATTTAGCATAAACGAATCGCTCAGCGTTTAAGTTAACATTTGCATCAATCTGCCTTAACACCAACAAATGTCCTCATATACATGCAAATAAACAAAAATGCGAAACTGCTTGGTGTAGAAATGAAATAAAACGGCCATAAAGTTGGTAATAATACTCATATTTCATTGTAACAGCCCCCGACGGGCGCAGATTGAGGCGGCCGGGTGGACAAATCCCTAAAACTCGAGACTGCCGAAACGAGGCGCGCTGAAATACACAAATGTTATTGAAGACGGCGTCACAATGCTTCCTTACTTATTGTTATAACAAGCCTCAAGTGCCTTTGTTTCATAGTGAACTTTATACATGTGGCTGATGGAAAGAAATCATTTGAGTTGACTTGTTCCAAACAAACATAGTGAATTTCTTTCTTTTGATATCTATGTTATTTTAGGATTTACACAAAATCTGTGGCTTAATTTAATTATTAACATCCAAAATGTAAATGAAGCTGGAAAAATACTTTCATTACACGTATTTGCTACAGCCCTGCAATATTGATTTACAGAACTATTTAATGGTAATTTAAATTTAAATATTGTAATAATTGTTTACGCTGTCGCACCACTGTGAATTAATTAGGTAAAGTACTGTGTGCAATTTTATGATTAAAGGGTAATTTATCATTTATCATCTGAACCTCCGATCACGTACGGAAACGCCCGATGGCCCACGAACAAAAGCTGCAAGCAATCACACATACATGCATACATCGGTACTAAATAACCTTGCCGAATCACTTTGTATTGATAGTACAGAGCTAGACCCAAAACCGTGTACAATAACAGAAGCCAATTTGAACAGAAACGAATGCGATATTCACGATTGATGTGCAGGATAGGATAGTCGAATGTGTGCTGTGCGCACGCTTTCGTACAAAACGAAAATAGAGAGATTTTGTGGTAAAGTCACTGAGTAAATTCAGCTTCATACTTACCAGATGAATCTATAATAATTAAAATAAACAACAATAAAACATGATACCTACCTTCAAATGAGATTCAATAGTAAGAAATGGAAAATGATATGAATTTCAGCTGCACTGCAGCAGCCATGTGTACCTATGTCATTAATTGTATAGTCTCATCTCCACGTGTGGCATGTGATATCTACTTAAATATTTCATAATTCATACAAAAGTAGATTAAAGCAAGAAACTCGTATTAAAGCACAAAATTTTCATTACATGTCTAGATCATAAAATATCTCATTACGTTATTTAATATCGAATCGAAATGGAAAAACGTTGTCATGGCATCCATAGTAGGTACCCGAGTACCGGGAAAAATTATATCGCCCTAATTCGTTTTATTGAGATTGACTGTGCCTACATTATAAGCAAGAATTTTTTTTTGGGACAAATGTAAGTTATCTAAGTATTTACTTATTTAGCTATATAAGCAAAAAATTTTCTTATGGATTTCTAACTTTCGTCCGTGCGTGCCCATACCGTATAGAACCTAATGTCCTGAATCAATTACCTTTCCCAATTTTCAACATTTAAGTAGGACGCATTTCAAAGGTTTGAAGCTTTAAAATATAAGCTTACCTACGAGGTACGTTGAGAGGCTGGGATTTTAAATTAAATAAATAAACACTGTAAATTTTTACAGTCATGTTCTATTTTTGGAGGGACATGCTCTTCTATCGAGTGAACAGAATTCATATTGGCAACGTCATATTCGAATTCTCTTCATATCAGAGTATTAAGGATTCTGGGTCCATTTTTAGACCTATGTTCTATAAAAATGGTAGCAGCTGTGACCGAATTTTGGAAATATTACATCTGCGTGATATCCGATGTAAAATAATCATGAACTCAAAATTCTTGGCATCGCAACTGGAGCCTGGAGGTACTAGACGGAGGGTGGAGGTATTACTAGATGGTACTTCAAGAAAAAAAATGACAAAACTTATAAATAAAGGAAATTCCTTTTAGTTTAAGACCACTCGGGACATTTTGTACCACTGGGACACACTAAATCCCATGATTGTAAAGAGGAGAGTGCGCCATTTTTACGTAGACCTTGATTTTTAACTAGTCATACATAAGTACCTACCCTATATCTGAAGGGATGCGTCACTCAGAGAAGGTGTAACATATATCAGTAGAAATTGTGATATTCTTTTTTTCAGTTTTTAGCTTATAAATCTTCGAGACGTGGCAGAGAACTAGCGCTGTCCGAACTAACTTATCTACGAGTGTTATAAAGTAGGTACGTTTTCTTTGTAGGATTCTAAAAGGGCCTAACTATTCGATTTTGTATTGCACTAAATCGTTAAGACTAATAGAAAACTGAAGGTTGCTGGTTTTTTTTTTTTTTTTTTTGTCTCAAATCCCAAAATATTACTTATAAAAGTATAGACATAAAGAAGGAGGTTCTTAATTTTATTTCAAATGATTGGGTTGCTTATTTTTGCAAAAGCTCTTTAGAATAGAGTACCTACTCCAATAGAGTAGGTAGGTCTTCTCAACCGCTGTATTCCCTCTGGCCATTAGCACCCGTTTCGGTAAAGCTTTTTCAAACGACCGTAGTTTGCCAAAGTACTTAGCCCTACATATTTGGTAAGCACTTCAACAATTAATAGTTCAGAGTTCATAAACGAAACTAAATGGGTCAGGTATGTATAAAGCGAGTTAATTGGCTAAACATTGAACTCCCACATGAATAGACCGTGCGAACTTTTCTTTAGCTATTACCGCTCAATAAAATAGCGATTTTGTTCCCATTTTCGTGAATCACTATAGGAATATTCTTAGTTAAGTAGGAGCAAAGTCCCAAAGACTAAGTTGGCGAGTGAGTCCACTTCAAAATTCAGAAGTTCCAACTTCAAAAGGGTTCTCCATTACTATTTAAGCACGAACTTTCTTCAACAATAAACGGTGCTGTACCACAGTGACATCGATCTTTCAACTACGTAGATACCTGCGGTTTTGTAAGACCCATTGAAGGGAAGGTGATCATAGCTATCATGTCTGTTTACTTTGTCACACAACACGAGTTATGCTTTAAAAGGAAAACTTGCTTTGACACGTGTAAACGCTTCCGATACTTATTTTAATCTAACTACGGTAGGTACAAAATTCGCAATGCTATTATTTTCTGTAACGCTACGGAACAAAGCTTTCAGCCACAAAGCTGCATTTGTATAAGTAGGTATTTCCGCAGCGTCCTTCATAATTTACAAACAATCACAATTTATAGGAGGAGAGAAAAAAAACCTTGTAGATATTTTCCAATAGAAAATAATAAGACAAAAAAATATTGCATAGAATAAAGAAATTCCGAAGGCAACATTTTTACATTTCCTTTTCAAATAAAGACCTCATTACTTGCTTGTAAGTTCAGGATAATTGCCCGTTAAGCTGAAAAGTTTTTGCAGGCACAGTTGAATAGAAGAAATTGTTATTTTTTTGAACGTTTTATTTTTTGCTGTATATTTTCTTATATCCAGCGGTACCTTTCTATTTTTACATCAAATATCTAGCTTATAGAGAGAACTCTACTCCTGAATATAATATGAACTTTATTATTTCAGGACTCGTCTGCTAAACCTGATCGTGCCTTCCTTGGCTATAACATTGTTTCAACCATTTACTTCCGTATTTCGAAGATACGCCGTAGAATATCAAGTAGCCCATATAGAACAATAAATGAAGACAATATTGAAATACAAACGAAAGTACCTACTCGAAAAATATGTATTGTGCCAGGGCGTTGGAGCCTGTCGGAATGTTTTCGACGGAAATAATAATAAAGAGGGGAAACCATTGCCGTTTGAACAAAGCAAGGGCTCAAAGGCTGAATGCTTAGAACGCAATTACCGATGTCGAGAGGTTCCGTGTAGGGCAACTTTATTAACCATATAGAATTATTTGGGTATATTCTTCTACCATTCAATAGTAACTTACATATTATGAATCGAACCTAGGTATGCAAACCACGGAGGGCAAAAACTAAATAAAATTATTACCTGGAACATCGCAGCCTTTTTTAAATTTTAGATTTGTTGCTGGGCTACATTACTGAGTAGGATGTGTAGGACCTACTATTATTACGTGGACTTGCACTTGCAACAAACTGAAAAATCAGTAGTTAGCAGTAGTTTTCAAAAGCGCCAAATCGCATGTCTTTCGGCACGATAACCAAACCATAACGAGCCGTATAGGTACTTGCTGCCTATTGGCCAAATCAGCGATTTGACCACTGAAAATATAGTTCTATTCGCGTTGTAGTTAAATGGTGCAACTCACCAAAGTAGGTAGGATCTTACCATGATCTTACATACTTTGCTATCTAGCTACGTGATTCAACGCATGCCATCTATACTTTTATTGGAAAACAATTTACAAAATACAGTGGTTGTCATCTTGCAAACCCGAAAGGGTGCGTAGCTACTTCATTGTTCGCAGATAGTGCTGCCATCTCGCCGACAGTGCCCGTAACTTATACAAAATGTGTATTCTGAGCTTTATGAAGATAGTGTGCCAAAATGGAAACATCCTACCAACCCATACTTCATGAAGCAACTGTTAATTTAATGTTACTAGTTCTTAATTCCAAATAGTACTATTTATCTACAGGAAACTTACTTATTTAAATAAATAAAACAGTACTTTCTTACTTTAGATAACATTTATTACACAATAATCTACACTAGACAAATATATAATAGTCAAAACCTACTTGGGTTTTGCTTGTACATTTGATAGCTTTGTGGGGTCGAATTTATATGTTTTCTGCAGAGGACCTTTACCAGCTCTTGTGAAGATCATCTCATCTATCCGTTGCCTCTCAGCCAACTCTTTGGAAATTTTCATGTTTGTCCATGAATCTTTTGCTCCATCAATGAAACCTTTTTTCTTTATAGGCAGATTTTCAGCTGAGTGTTTAACCAACTTAGGGATCTTGAAGTATTCTCGTACAGCTGGTATTTTCAGTACACCAACTTGAATAAGTGATATAAAGTTACTGGAACACCAGTATACCAAAATTGCACCTGGGAAGTTGATAGTGAATGGAACCATGATAACTGGGATTGCCCTGAGGAAATACCTCATCATTTGCATGTTCTGTGCTTCGAGACGGCCACCATCAACTCCCAATTCAATAGTGGCCCACAATGTGGCACTGGTTATTATTGGCAGTAGGAAAAATTGATCAGGTACGGTTAAATCCATGAACCAGCCCAGACCTCCATACGTCATACTCTCCACCGGGCAGTTTGCCATCCCTCTCAATCCCATGAAGAAAGAAATAAACAAAGGAGCTTGAGCTAAAGGAACAATCATGTTCTTCAATGGGTTTAATCCTTTTTCTTTCATAAAGCCCACCATCTCTTGAGCATACCGGGCTGATTCAAGCTGATTGCCAGTTTGTCTAGCTTGTGTCATCTTCAATTGAAGCAACTGAATTTCTGGCAAATTGTTATTCATTACTGCTGAATTTCTCTGTGCAATAATAACTAGAGGGAACATAACCAAGCGTACACAAACCGTTCCAATGAGGATTGCTCCCCACCATGGCACATCCAGAGAAATATGTAAATATTCCAAGCATTGCTGGACCATACCAACAGGCGACCAGCCACCGAGACCTAAACTAGCAAAGGTGGGCTCTCCATTTGGGGCAATGGCTTGTACAGTTTCAGCAGTTAAGTCGATAAGTGTCGATGGATCAGGTACAGGCGGTGCTTCTGGTATACTATCGATTAAGGGAGATATTTTCCCTGCATCGCTGTTACCAGTAGAAGCAAACCTTACTGGTGCCGCTGAAGAACATACGTAATAAATCTTTGCTTTTCTAACCTCAAAATTCTTTTCAGAGAGGTAATTTATAACAGCACTTCGAGGGCGGCCGTGACGGCTAAGTAATTTGAACATATTGGTTTTTGTTTATAATCCCGTTTAAAATTATATCGATTATAAGTAAGTATAGTAAAAATTCAATGTATTTTGTTACGGCACATTTGACATAACGTTTGACAACTCGTAGTTTGACACTTGGATTTTCTTGCATGTTGTTGTCTATGATATCTACCACAGATCATCATAAGCCTTTCGAGAGCCTCAAATTCATATTATTTATATATTTCGTTCAAGGCTAAAGCCCCTATATTGTAGGCTATACCTAGCTTCACTACAAATCATATCAAATTCTAATTTGTGAATGATCTTGAAGCCGGCTATAAAATAAAAATAATATAGAACAAAGCCATCTTTTCATAAACAGAAACGGCTGTCACACGCACGTGTTTAATATAATCTATGCCAATTACTGTCAAAGTCGAAGTTTCAAAACAACGTGGGAATGTTGTTATCCTCATACTTGGTTTTAAATGTGTTATTTTAAGTTATGTTACTGTATTAATAAGTGCTAAACGTTTATAACCATGGCCCACATTTCATACCCTTTCAAGAAAACTAACAAGGCTGTGTACCAGAAGCCGGCTTCTGTTCTTACCGAAGATGCAATTTATTGGAAGAAATTAGGAGTAAGTGTTCCAGATTCGATTATACAGGCTTAATAAGACCAGTAATTTTAATGTAAGAGTTTAATGTGGCCGTTTACCCGCAGTTCACCAGCGTCCCGTGTTAGCTACTGCCCGTTCCGAGATAAAATACAGCCTATGTCACTCATAAAGGACGTAGCTTTCAAACTGAAGTAGTCTTGTTCTCTACTTTTCTGTAGTTTCGGAGCCAAATATGAAACTAACTTATTTTCTGGTTGCAGTCACCAGTGCTAGTAAAGGAGTTCGGTGCTATAGATTATTTGGACTTCAGCCCGGTGGAACCTTATTATTTTGCTGCAACATGCTCAGTCAGAGTACAGGTGAGTTCTTTCAAATAATATAATGGTCGTCTCTCGTTTTAATTAGTTCCATAAAATCTACAATTTCTATATGCCGAGGCATTTATATAAACTACATAAGAGTGCATTTGCACCTACATACCTATTTACCTATTCAAAAATAAATTCATTTGATTTGTGACCCCTTATTGTTTTGTGGTCTGGAATATACAAAAAATCACCTAATAGCAGTCAATCGTCTGAGTTAAAATAACAGTGATTTCATCTACATTTTCCAGGTATATGATCCCATAACCAAAGTCGTAGCCAAGAACATCTCGAAGTTTGTTGAAGCAGCTTACGGCGCTACCTTCAGGGCTGATGGAAGGCTTCTGGTGGCTGGCAGTGAGGAGGCTGCTGTTAAACTGTTTGATGTTCAGTCAAAGAATGTGCTCCGAGTCTTTACTGGACACACTGGCCCTGTAAGTATATTTCAATGATCACTATTATGTTTTGCACATGTAAAGATCCATTATCGCAAAAAGTGGGTTGTTATAAGATTGATACTTATGTGTAACTGTATGTGAAAACATATAGCTCTTAAAGCAATGAAACAGTTTCAATGTTCTCTTTAGTTGAAAGTTTAAGATCATCATGTTTTTTTTTTTTAATTTCAGGTGCACAGGACATTATTCACAAAAGATCATGTCAAAATTATCAGTTACTCAGATGACAAATCTGTTAGTTTATGGGACATAGCAACCGAAGAGAAGATCAACACTTTCACCGAACACACCGACTATGTGCGAGCAGGAGCCGCCAGTCCTATCTCACCAGAGATTATATTATCTGGAAGTTATGATCATACTGTGAAACTCTATGACTGCAGGTCTAATGAGGTAGTACTCTCAGTAAACCATGGTAGCCCAGTAGAATCAACACTGTTCCTACCTTCAGGGGGCATATTCATCAGTGCTGGTGGTACAGAAATTAAAGTATGGGACATCTTCAATGGAGGAAAACAACTAGCTAACATTTCTCAGCACCATAAAACAGTAACAACTCTTAGACTGGCCAGTAACAATAGCAGACTGATGTCTGCATCATTGGATAGACATGTCAAGATATATGACATATCTACATTCAAAGTCGTACACAACATTGATTTCCCTAATGCTGTATTGAGCATGGCCATTTCCAAACACGATGACACTCTAGCAGTTGGTATGATTGATGGCATCATTTCAATACGAAAAAGGGAGAAGCCAGCAAAACAATCAGATGAGAAAAAAGGTTTGTTTAAATTCGCACCAGATCACATACCTACAATAATTACAGAAGAAGTTCAGAACAAACATAAGAACAAACAAAATAGCAAGGTTACACAAGGGCCAGAGTATGACAAGTTTCTTAGGAAAATGGAGTTCACTAAGGCTCTTTCAGCAGTTCTTAAAACATATGTGGCTACAAAATACCCAGAGAAAACTGCTGCTCTGATACAAGAAATGTTAAGGAGACAGGTTCTTCATGTTGCTATGGATGGGTTAAATGACAAAGATATAGGATCATTACTTAAATACTTCAAGAAAAATCTAGGAGAAACAAGGTTTACTAGGGTAATAATTGATGCAGCCAATGTTTTTGTTGATGTATTTGAAAGCCAAGTGAAATCCTTCCCAGAACTTAATTTGTGGCTGTACACTTCGTTAATGAAAGAGATAGAGGAAGAAATAGAAGTTTGTAAGAGAGTGAGTGAGTTGGAAGGTGCTATAAACCTTTTGATGGCAGGAGCGCAAATTACAGAAACAAGTGACACACTAGAAATAAATGATAACTTTGCACCATCAGCTAAAGCTCTAAAAGAGATTGTTATCGATGTATAAATAGAATAAATACTATTACAATATTGTCTAAATCATAGTTTTATTTGTAAAACCTTCCTAGTCTTGCCATAAATAAATAGCAGTGTAAAACCGACCAAAACATGAGATAACGTTTTAAATTGAAAATAACAATGAACTTGATACGAAAATGTTTGCTTGTTATGCTTTTGAGGCAAAAATAAACGGGCTGAACCGCGTGAGATGAAGTTAGGTAAATTTTGGGACCCTGGAGAAGGAACAGCTATTTGTTATCTAGATTCTTACAAGTATAAAAATATATCTAATCCATATTTTATAGGTTGGTATTTTGTGGACACAGTGAGAAATGAGGTAACTTGTAAACACGAAATACCAAACGACACATTAAAAGCACGCCTAAAAACAAATCGCTTTATATTTTAGTATCTAATTGACATACTAATTTTAAACAAGGCTGTTAGTTGTACGCCTTAGTCTAAATACGTCACTAGCCAAGAAAAGAAAGAAACATTGTCTATGGCTGATTGTTGTCGGACGGACAAAATGACGTTTTGCAAGTCTCAATAAAAACGAATAATTTTCAAGTGCACCCCTGTGTTAAACTAACAAGTGATTATAAATGGCAACGCAATAAATCTATAAATAAAAATATTTACGTAAAACGATGTGTGACGCGTTCATGCTCAAATTGTTAACTGTAGCAATAAACTGTAAGTTCACTTCAAGGGTTTCATGTTATTGGTATATTTCTTATTTTGTTTTACATATCTCAGTGTTATATAAACTGGTCTGTTTACAAGAGTACATGAATTGATGTGATACATGTTCGTTAACCTTAAAAGTACAGGTTGTATTTATTTTGCATGTAATCCTGACATTGGTGTGACCACGAGTTATTTTTTATCGTAGGTACTCGTATGTAAAATTGTAAAACATGGATGAGCGGAAAGTCGCCGATTACTTTGTGATCGCTGGGTTACCGGAGAAACCGGAATTACTTGATGATTCCGACTCTGGACACCTCAAGGGATACAGTACCAAACCACCAATTACTGACATAGGTAAGTTTTTTTTATAAACTTTATCTCATTGGCTCAGCATTTGTATTTGGAATAATATCTGCTGCTTTTTAAAATTTGTCATTCTAATAAGGATTTACTATGCACATAACTTGGTTTCTGACTGTAGTATGATGTAAATAGTCTTTTTGGTTCTCTTATTTTGTTTGTGGGTGTTCCACATAAATAATTCAACTGTTTAGAATCTTCACAGTCTGTAACCAGACCTTGAAGGGCTTTATTGACCTATTCAAATTGTGTGGCCTTTATTTGGCAATCAATATTGAATATTATAACAAGTCCATTTTAACTTTAAAACAATATTGTCATACTTAAAATACATACTACAGTTAAAATAATGGACTAATATTTACTTCACATATTGTGTTGATAAACAGTAACAGATTTTATCTTTTGTATAAAAGAGTTTAAATGTATGCACAATATCAAAACATTGCCACAAAAAACATGCTTATCTAAATAAAACCAATTGTGTTAACAATGTTCTTAAAATAAATTCATTATTGTTTATTATTGCTGTTAAACAATAACATGCAGATAATTATACATAATAGAATCATACATTAAATAAACTGTCCATGTCACACTTATTATGGTGAGGACAAGTTACTTTGCACCTAGTAACTACATAACATATGTATCTATTACATACCATTCCTAAATCACAAGATAAAAACTATTTGTTTATGATAAACACATCATGTTTTTTTTTCCATCGAATGACTGCCAACTTACAACTGTACCCAATATTATATTATCAAACTATTGTTTCTCTTACCAAAGATAAGAATTTAACTTTACTTGTATGGATCTAATGTCAAAATTATATATCTATAAAAATCAATAGATGAATAGAGTATTGGGAAAGGCTGTTAATTGTGAATGAGAATATGTATGGGCACTAAAATTCAAATATGGAATCCAAAAATTTATGTAATACAAAGTTTAATTTAAAATTTAACACCTTGGTGTCAATTTGCACCAAATATAGCTTGCATTAAGGTCAATGAGGAAGTGATTAATTATTGAAGACCAACTACATAGTTTGCGTAATTGATTCTCTAGGTCACTAATGTATTATCATTTTGGTCATGTTTCATACATACCTGCATATTTATTAAGATTTATCTGACTGACATCCTGAGTTTATTTGCAGTGTATCAAGTATGGGTGCCGATTAGTATTCCTCATGCTATAGTACTTAGTGTAAACATGTTGAATCAGTCATAATTATAATAACAATGGTGTATGGCTATGTTCTATCACTTTGTATGTATACATATTCCTATTTTAATCCAGTTGTAGGACATTCCTGAATGGCTGGTCACACTCGGAAGGTTTGTGGTCAGGTATCATGTTGCACTGTGCAACCGATACTTGGTTGTATTAGGAATGTGCTGTTGTATATTATCTGTGATTATTAATAATTAAGAATTATGATTGATTATCTATATCTAACTATGCATATTTTTTTAAGAATTGAACTGTTCTCATAGTCTGAGTCATCTTTTCCCAAAAATGTATCAAAATGCTGTCTTAAGTTTATTGTGGTAAAAGTTAAATACCTATTATCATTTTATTTTTCTAAGTAAAATGACATCAATAAATCTAGATTTCTAACTATAGAATCAGCTCCATAAAAGATAGTCTTATCACAGATAGTACCTATGCCCATGGCCTAATATTTTTTCTGTGTAATACATTTTTCATTATATTGATAACAGCTGCACCATATAGTGTTATTGACACTGATTGGGTGCAAGCCCAAATATAATACCTACTTACCTTGACCTGCTAACCATTGAGTTAAAATCGCAGAATATAGCTACATGAAATACATAAAGTAAGGAAACAAGTCATAATATTTTGTGAAAGTACATAAACAAGTTCATGAGACATAGCAGATATGTGCTGATTTGTCGCCTAATGAGCGAAACTCGTTTTATCTGCATTATGGCCGCATCTAGGACACTTCCCTTATCTAGAAACTGGACATCAACCTGATTTATTATAGGCTAACCAACCACTTACTGTTGTGCGGTTAATCGGTATAATTTAGAAAACATTAACAATCTATTTGTATTTATTCTCCGTATATTATAGCACAGCTTGTAGTTTCTGTAACAAAATTTTCTAAAACAGACAAAGAAACACAATAAAATATACTGCCAATTTTTGTGGACTCAACCCATGATATATTATGATATGTTAGATATGAGATTACATGCGAATACACACATACTAATAAACTAACCTTTAGTACGCATGTACCTGTCGAATAAAAGGCATCTTTATGTACTTGCATTTATTTACCTCTGTACCAAAACCCTGATAAGCCCCTTGGCTTCTTTCAACAACTTATAAAGATCATTAATTAAGATAAGGCGAGAGTACATTCAGCCTTATGATTCATTTTATATTATAAACCGACATTTAATTTTGTAAACATATCCCATGTATAGATCACAAAACAAGTAAGGCAAAAAATGTACATCAGACTGTGTTCCATAAATAATAATTTTATTGTCATTATTAACCTTTTTGAACTTAACTACACAATGCCTTAGACTTGACTTCTGATCAGCGTTAAAAAAACAGCCTTGATGAATATAGTAAGGCTGAACTAACTTCACTTTGCAAAGATGTAAAATCACAAATCTCTTTGAAATAAAGTCTATTTTAGCGTGTTTTTTTGCCATTAATTTCGTGAAATTCTGGCATTAATCAGATATAGTTACGTCTGTATATAATTGGTGGCCTGACTGTACATTTGTAATAATTGTTTTGGTATTGCATAATGCAATATGGAACAGGTGTGCGGTTTATAGTTTATATCAGGTTAATATTAAAGCCAACTTGTTTTCCATTAAGCCACAGGTTTTATGAGAATCTGTAATAAAGGATCATGCATCATTAAAGTCGTTTGAGAGGTCCTGTAATAGCATTAATCAAACTTTCCATTGGCCAACTTCTCACTTTAGAATAACCTAGAAAGCTGGAAGTGATTATAGACGGTACTTATAATGCTTTAACACCCCGCTGTTACGGATACGAATCTATCTAACTAGACATAAACATGTCTTACGTGTTTTATTTATGTACAAATAATGTTACTCAATATTAACATTTGTTATTTATTTTATGAAAAACTATTATTTGAAAAAAGAGTTTAATGATAATTTTGTAGATACCGTTTCTGAGACATCATTCACACATATTCATTATGCTTAAAGGTCAATTGTAAGACCCCTATTCGTCGACCCCTTCAATCCAGATACATCCATTCATATCACATTGCAGTTGCTTTCCTGATAGTATCAATCGATCTCAATATATTTCTCCTTTTGTTACGCGCTCCCCATAACTCGTGTGTCTTCATCTCGATTGTTTAACAAAGGGCCACGATCATTTGACCCGCAGTCTGTACTCGTTCTGATATATTGAGACCATTGATGTATCGAACTACAAGTTGGGTTCAATGCCACTTAAACCTCTAGATATACTCAGCCAGCATTGTTTGCATGACGTAAGAACGCATGCGCATTCTTTTGGATATGAATTGTTAATTAGTCTGCCGGTCATAGATAATGATTGTTTACATTACTTATGCGCCGCGTAGTTAAAAATTTGTAACGCTACAGTTACATGCGAGGATTATACGGCGGGGCAGAGAAAGGCTTCGCACGGATGACTAGATATTTTGGTTATTACATTGTGATTAGGAGGCCTTTGAGTACCGGCCAGTAAACTCACTTACGCACATTTTATGTGTAAAATAATCAGGTTCTACATAGGTAGTTGAGGCGCCAATTAATCTTAAAAAATATAAATGACGCGATCGAGTTTGCCAGAAGTACTTACTGATCTACTAGCATCTACTCTGGAAATCCATTAGCAATGTTACCGCCCATTCATGACTACGCCTGAGGCCCCTAACAACATCTACTCGCTTAGTACAAAATACTTACCAATTATAGTAATAATATGTTACAACGAATAAACCAAGGCCATACCTAAAGGAAGTAGAGCAATATAAATAAAAACATAAATAAAGAAAGAAGGACAGACATTGTCAAGGCAACTGTATTGGTTCACAAAGAACTACAAGCTAAAAAATCTTTAACCCTTAGCAGGTATTGTGGGTCAAATTCGACCCAGAAGCGGACATTTTCGGTAATTATTCTTTTAATATTTATGCTACGACTGCGCGCTTCTATGTATTCTCAGTGCGTCGCTAGCTGCGGCGGGGGGGCGGAAGTGCAGCGCTGCAACTATCTTAGGAGCGGAGGTAAGTAGCCGACTGGGTCACGTTTGACCCACGACACCAAGTAAGTAACTTTTTTCACTGAGTGTAATTTGTAACTTTTTTTGTTTTAGTGAATATTTCTACTACAATGGGGGGCTTTTTGAGATGAACGACTCAAATGATGATTTGGAACCGGAAAATCGGAAAGGACACCAAATATAAATCAAGTTTCAGTCATCAGTCCCAGTTTGAAGAACCAGTTGCAACGACCTCTTCTGCAGCTTCAATTTCAAGTCGGAAAAGGACGCGATGCTACCTATGCGATTGGAAAAATGACCGAAAACATTCTCAAAAATGTTCTAAATGTTTACATATTATTTGTAAGACACATTCCTTCCAAAATGTTCAGTGTTCTAGAGTTGTCAGAAAGTATAAAGACTAATCTTGTTAGTTTGGAAAAAGTCGTTTTGATTTTGGTTGTCATTTTTTTTATTTTATGCTGATGTCAGAAGCAATTTATTTTTTTGTTATCATAAGGATATAAAAAGTGCCATACATATCTTTTAGTTAAAGTTTTTCATACATTTCTATTTTTTTTTTATGTTTTAAGTTCACACTAACCAGAAAGTGCCAAAAAATTTGGTTAGTTACAAATGTGTGTAAAATATAATAATTTTTTAATATTCTAAAATTAAACCAAGATCATTTTGTAAAAAATGCTTCTATTATTTCATAACTAACCATATTTTATACAAATAATAAAAAATATACGTTCTACAACAGATTTTTTGGTATGGGTAAATTTTGACCCACGATACCGGTAGTGTTGCCAAAAAAGGCGATACCAGCTAAGGGTTAATGTAACATTGAGATTCTTTGTGAATTATTTCATGCTTGTTTTATTTTAGCAAAACAGAATTTTCTGATGTTGAGAGATGTTTGAGTATGGCTGGTGGCACGCAAGAATGTATTTGGATAAATAAGTTATGCTTTAAGTAAATACATATAGTGATGTTTGTAAGATATCGATAAACACTTTATCTTCACTTGGTGTTTATAAAAATATACTGAACAGGCTAACACTCAGAACTGTGTAGTGTAGAATATCGTAGAAAGATTGCAATCCGTCCACCACATTCATGCACGAAACCAACCTTCGCCCTTCGCATAGCGCAGAAACATTACGCAGCATTGCACCAACTATGTCGTTATTTTTTAATATGAAGTTTCAAGAATCTGTGCAGTTTACGTTAATACCTTAAATAATGTCTCTTGATCCTTTTGGAAAAACAACGAGAATGTGTCTGTGAAGGTCCATCGTATTGTCTTAATGTATTTTTTTAGATAATTCTACAAAGACATAATCTCATTTTTTGTTCCAGGAGTAATATTTCCTGGTCTCGAAGAAACTGTTCCCGACGGTTACGAGGTGCTCGAAACAACGCCCACAGGTTTACCAGCAGACTTGAACCATGGGTCCATGCGGTCTCCAGAATGTTACCTTTGTATACGAAGAGGCAGGAATCGACCGCCACTTGTCGATATCGGTGAGTTTTATGTTTTCACATCTATGGAATAATTTGGGAAGAAAGTGTTAATATATCATCTTTCGCAATTTTATTTGGGATCGGCGCAGCATGTTTTCCTGATCCATACCATTGTCTCCCGTCTTCTTAAAAGTAACATTCTTTTTAGACATATCGACTTTCACAACGTCCAAATATTTTATTTTGTGTTTTTATCCCAACCAACAGAAGGGCAATTAGCCTATTTGTATGTACTTTTGGATGTACTCATTTGCACTTGAGTTAGATGATGAAGGCTTGCTTTGTTTACTAATATTTACTAACATGTCCATGTTAAACTGTGTTCACTGCTCAAGCTGCACTTTACAATGTTTATTTACTCACATATGTTCAGCAATAAAACCTCTTTGGTAAGACCAAATGCCTTATTTGAAAAGAAAAAGAATGGTCGCTTCAATAGGACTCTGTATTTTATGGCCGATACGATCGATGAGTAAGAAACTTACAAACTTAAAGTGGCTTACTACCTAATGGGTCGCGATTTACTCATATTATTAAGATAGTATCAAACAGTTTATTTTTGAAAGGCTATTATGATTCAAGATATGAGTAACACAAAAAGTAGGTACTTTAAAAACATTAAACCAACACCCAAAATATTTTTTTATTCGTGTTTCAAGGGATTTAGATTTCGTCATTATTTAAAATTGCGTTTTGATGTAAGTGAAGACCCTGTCTAAAATACGATCACCGTCACCGCGAAATATAAAAATGTTCCAACATTAAAGCGTTGCTCGCCTCTTCAAAATAGGGATTGTTATTTAGATATTCATCTGAACAGTTAACCGCCTACACTTGACTAATCAGACCAATAGCTCCAACAATAAACGAGCTACTAGAATTACGGAATAAGAACTACACTGCATGACTCCATTAGATTCTAATGCGTTGCTATTTTGTATGAATAAGTATTGTGTCATTTTTCGTCCTGAGATAAAATTAGACTAGGTACCAAGTCTCCCAAATTGAACTAGCTTACATGCTCGGATTTAACGTAACCAAGAGATACTCTTGCAAGAACTTCCAAGTAGTATCCAAGTTCATTTGTTTTCGTTGGAAAAGGCATCAAAACTTAATTTAGCTGATACCGGGAAAAAGCTAAAAGAAACGAAGATGCACAGGAGTTACTTCATATGACAGCATGTGTCAATACCTAAAAAGCTGGTAAAAATGGAACATGACGTCGAGCAAGTTAAGGAAAGGCTGTGTTCTTCATAATTATTAAAAAAGAACACCTATACCAAGAAATGTTGATACATAATATGATTTTTAGACCGAAATCTTTAATAATGAATGATGGCAATGACGTTAAAAACAAGAATCTGTTTCCGTCACTACGGGGACTATCCAAATTGACCTACAGTTGAATAAAGCCACAGTTCCATGTGGCGTATAGTAGCTACATTAATTATAAATAATTCATGAGCAGCGGAAACGTAGGTACCGATAACACATTAAATTAGCCGATTCTATAAATAGGTTTAGCGATGCATACAAAACATTGGATTAGAAGGTTTTAAATGTCCACAAAGTTGACAGTTTAAAATGATTATGCTGTATTAGTAACTTCATTATGATCGAAAGTTCTTGTATTCCCTTTACTGACTTCATTTTGTAAGCAGGGGATTTATATGATAGCTTTCGGACTGCGGGCCTTATTGCGTTTTCTGCACGATAAGATACACCGCAAGTTTTATGGCTTCGACTTTCCTAGAGCAAGTTCGTATGTAAACATCCCAAATCGGGTCACTGATTTCGACGAAAATGTCATAAGACTCTTTTGTTTTTATCTAACGTTAATATAGAGGTGTGCCAAATAAGAATATCGATAAAGGTTGGTCTCCGGATCTGCTTCTTGCTGATATATTATAATGCCTGACATATTTATTCCAATATTCTTACGACCATGTACGATAGGACAGTGACCGTGGCTACTAACATATTGACGTACAAACGATGGCTCACTAACACAATGGAGGCTACTGACTCGAATAAAATAATATGCAAAAGATGAACGAACTGGCCTCTAAAAGGTATCAAGTCTAACTAGATTACTACCGGAAAACCGGACCCATCTACAGTGAAGCTTTAAAAAAGATTAAGCACCGTTATCTGGACAAGAAAAATAATCACAATGCACACTGGGATGACGTCACACGTGGCATAGTAAATCCATCGAATACGCATAAAGTAGGTTAAGTCTTTAACATAGATAGTTCATATTATATCGCAGATTGTTGTGATAAAGGGTGTTACGCTCTACTATCAGTTTGTATTATGTGATTTATCGAGACCACACCCGATTTTTTGTAGATATTTTTTTGCTATGCTTTTTTGGAGCTGGATGCGAAAAGCCGAAAATCGAACTCAGTGGCGTGCACTTGGAGAGACCTATGTCCAGCAGTGGACTGCGATAGGCTGATGATGATGATGCTTTTTTGTAATTTGTATCTACGATATGTTTGTTTATCGTAAACAGCTCTATGTATCTATAATATGACCGTTGCTGGTAAACCTATCAAAATTCAAGGTATAAATGAATCATTTCACTATCTTGGGTTTTATTGGAAATGAACTTATCACCTGGTAACTACCAGAATAATGGATTATTTTACTACTGATATCCGGAAATGCCTAATATTATTAAATATTAGCTCTTCTTATCTCATAACAGGAACTGTGCACGCTGTGTAAACATGCAGATGATAATGGGGTATAATCCGGCGAAAAAAATGACAAAATCTAGGATTTTATATCTACTATATTTACCTAAAACGTATAAACAATAGTGGAGTCTGTTGACAAAGTAAAATGCATTCTAGTTAAACTACGACCTCGTTATGAATAAATTATGACTAGGTCAGGCCAATTTTGATTCGGCAAATAAGAAATAATGAAGTTGCCCCAGAATACATTTTCTCCTTCATCGTGGGAGCATAGACAAAATAGCAAATTGTCTCCCCTACATACTTACTTACTACTACTTTTTGAGTTCCCTAGACAGCACACAGCTACAATACATTACATTAATTGTAACTGGGGTGAATCTAAAAATAATAATTATCATTATAATAAACCAGTAAGTGAACTTTCGATTCATCTGTGTCGCAAATACAACCAAACAATCGCCTTACTTACCACATATAGTACAACGGACTATACATCACAGACAAAAACCATAACCAAGAAACAAAAACTCCAACTGCAATGGCGCTTGTTATCTTTTTTAACCGACTTCCCAAAAAAGATATTAAGTTCTCAATTCGGATGTTTGTCTTTTTTATGTTTCTTCTTACATCATTTATAAACCTGTTAACTTATAACAATATATCTTCCACAGGTGTCATGTACGACGGCAAAGAACGTCTCATGGCAGACGCCGAAATGGTCCTTGTCTCCGCCGGTGGCAGATTGGCCAATGTTAACAACTCTACGGCTAAAACCTTCATTACGTACCGCAGGGCGCATACGGGAGCCCCTTGCAATGCCTTGGTGGTTGTCGATGTGTGTGTCATAGTGGCCAGCAAGGGGGAATGTCCACCGCACGCCTTTTGTATGATACCCAAGAATTTGAATAAAGGTGAGTGTTTTTCTTCTCTATTCGCAATATGTAAAATTTTTAATCAAGCAAGAATATTTAACTTTGAAATATCGATAAGTATGGGACAACACTAATCTTTTATTTGTTTGCAATTTGTAAAATGGATAATCAAGCATTAGAAGTTATCGATAAGTTCATCACCTCACTATTTCATAAAATAGATGTGTTGCTTGTTAGCCAAAAATAACTAAATATTCTGAATGTAATTGGGAAAACTATTCTCAAACAGAAGTAAGTGAATGAAGGCCCATAATGATTTTAATTGTTTGCCCACTTTGATAACCGCATTTTAATTGAGTATTAATTTCCGTATTGTGTTATCGTACTGTAAAGGGAAATTGCATTCATCATTTGGCTTATCTACAATCATATCGTATGACCAATTATACAAACGACAAATAGTAGTAACAATATCGACTTTCACTAGTGTAATATTCTGTCAATGAAAATCTTATTAGGATGATTCTGTCCTTAGTAATTTTTCTATCAGGCATCAAAATATATCTCGGTTGCAAATGACCTACCTAAATACTATCTTTGCTAATCAAATCTCAACCATATAGCATAGCATATAAAGTCAATATTCTATTAATTTACTACCACCATCGTTTAATAAATGTATGTGAACTCAAATTCCAGGTTTAATGGGCAGTGATGTGTTTCTCTGCTACAAGAAGTCAATGAACCGTCCACCACTAATTGCCTACAAACCCGATGTACTGTTCAGGTAATTATCTCTAATACTATGTTATTTACTTCTTTAAATATTACCTTTTTACTAGGCACACTTACGGCTATTTCCAATAATTTATCTGTTGATTTGCTTACTAGGTAAAGATTTCTGATATCAGCCTCTATACACATCATCATCTCCCGAGCCTTTTCCCAACTATGTTGGGGTCGGCTTCCAGTCTAACCGGGTGCGGCTGAGTACCAGTGTTTCACAAGGAGCGACTGCCTATCTGACCCTCTAACCCAGTTACCCAGGCAACCCAATACCCCTTGATTAGACTGGTGTCGGACTTACTGGCTTCTGACTACCCTTAACGACTGCCAAGGATGTTCAACGCCTTTTGACATCAGTCCCGTAGACGTACTCTCAAATTCTATCTCTTGTAAGCTAAACAACAGGTAATAATAACATATTGGGAATGGCCGGTAGTCGTCGCAACTAAGATAGATGAATTAGGAATGTATCAATCATTGTATTGTTTTTCCTTATGTGGTCCAATATTTGCCCAAATCAAGGCCATTATCATCATCATATTAGGCAATTGCCGTACAATGCTGTACGTAGGCTTTCCCCAAAGAACGTCAATCAATCAAGACAATTGTTCAGATCAATGTTCAATACCTTTTCCTTATAATTTGGGGAACTCAATGAGTCATACCTAGTTTAAATTAAGATCTGTACTCCGTTTGGTTAGGCACTTCACACACCACAATCTATAGAATTTTTACACAAATGCATATCAAAAATATAAACTACTGCTTATATTAAAATAATGATTCCATTTACATAGATTTTCTTCACTTTTTGAATAGGAGGATATACGAGGATTGTTCTCCTTTAATTAGGTGCCTACTCAAATCGAGTATAGGATTAATTTTACTTCTACTATTAGTAATACAAAAAAATATTGTAATCACATTAAGTTGTTCACTGGGCATGCCAAATATATTTGTCCAGTTACTATCAAATTCTCATAAAATACTTAAAACTCGAACTAATTATAAAGTTCTCAGCATGCGTCATTAATTAGCGCTTTGAAACAGACCGATGTTAATGATTTACCGTTACACCTAGTTTAATTGGTCGCGTATCAGTTTGAATGAAAACTGTAATTTGTAATGTTTTTCTACATTCTGTAGTATAAACAAGTTTAACATGAGTAATGATATAATTAATTTAATAAACCGGACCCTGACTAATATTGAAGTTATTGCACTAAATGTGCACTATCAGATGTCTCCAAATAAACCTCCAGTACATTGGTCGAATTTTACAATAGTTTCTCAAATTGAATAGTCTATTATTCAGATTTCGAATTTGTACGATTGTACGATTCATGGGTCAACCGCTGACGGCAGCTTGTTTATTATAAAAGCTCGGTAAGTTAAAAGGCCCGGGCCTGTAATAGGCGTGATATAATGTCCATGAGATCTAAACACTCTTAATTTTAAAATATGGCATTAAAGAACACAGACACAACAAGTTTTAACAGATGGCATCTGTGAGATAATCGAAATTCTATCAGTGCAATATTATCTGGTATTTAAATATATTTATTGGCCTTGACTTTTGGGATATGACTATTTTTGGAAACAACTCAACCAAAGAAAACAGTAAACAACTCTTGTACTCAAAATTTAATTTGTTTTTAAATTAACGAAGGTGAAAATATGAGGAAAATAATAAACAGACTGTATTATGCATAACTCGCTGGCTTGTTTTAGGGCTCAAGATATTTTATATTTGGAACATACGAGCACAATAACATTTCTGCCAGTGTTTATGTAAATAAATTACCAAAAAGTTTCTACATCATTTTGCCTAATAAACCTCTTTTCCCATCCATAGGTATCCAACGATAGAGCGACGTAACTTATTATTTCCTACATCAGTACCGCTTTTTTGTTTGCCCATGGGAGCAACTTTAGAACTATGGCCTAACAATGCGGCGATGCCTAAACCCGTCTTCTCTACTTTTGTACTCACTGTTGCGGATGCTACTTATAAGGTAAGATACGATTCCTTTAATCATAATTACTTTGTGACAAAAGTTTATTCAAGACTTGTTTTGTGGACCAAAAAAACGTTGACAAAGGAAATGAATCATCTCACAAACTTTAAGTCTTAAAGAAAAAGTTGACAAATAAATGAAAACGTCATCGACGTTTGAACACTAAATAAATGCTTATTTATGAAGAAGCAAAAGTGTGTATTCTAGTGCAATCGAGATCTTCTTGTAAAATATATAGAATGTCAATGAACTAGCAAAAAGTTTTAGGTAAAAAACTTTTCAACTATTTAAGAATATTTGTACAGTGACAGCAAAAAGTTGTAACATCTCAATTTATTTGCGCGCGTGCATGACCTAATGTACGAAAATGTAAACGAGACAAAAGTACCTTTGTAAATGTGGTATCATCTTCTTCCTGTAATACTTATTTATTTGTCATTTTAATTGCTCTTGAAATGCCCTAGTCGGTAATTTGCCTTGGCACAGAGATAGCGGCAAAGTTATTTGATGAGAACTGTCACATCATCATAATCAGAATTTGATATTTATTTTGAGAATTTCAACTTCATCTCCTTCTATGCTAAATAGCGACAATCGATAAATAATTTGTAACTATATAATTACAATATTTATTTATTTTATTTCAGGTGTATGGTTCAGCAGTAACCTTCTACGAGAAGTACCCACACTCGAAATTAACTGAAGCACAGATGGAACTACTGGGGTGGAGAGAAGGAATATCACAAACGACTCACTCGGTGTACGCTATCAAGTGTATCTGTTTGCTGTCGCGGTGGCCTTTCAGTGATACGTTTGAACGATGGCTGCTTTATATACTAGTGAGTATATTTGTATTTATATTATATTGTGTGGAAATATTTGAAAAATAAACTTTAAAGGGCTCAAAGCAAGGGATTTGGAATTTATTGTAAAAAAGTGGAAAAGATGTCAATTATGTCAAAAAGTATTGCAAGCTTTTTAGGGTTCCGTACCCGAAGGGTAAACGGGACCCTATTGTTTTCGCTCCTCTGCCCGTCCGTTCGTCCGTCCGTCCGTCTGTCACCAGGCTGTATCTCATGAACCGTGATAGTTAGAGAGCTGAAATTTTCAAAGATGATGTATTTCTGTTGCCGCTATAACAACAACTATAATTAAATAAATATTTTGAGGGGCTCCCATACAACAAACATGATTTTTTTGTCCATATTAGGTATAAATAATGGACTCGCACTTGGCCGGTTTTTATTTAGCTTTTGTTATCATAAAATAAGCTGACCTATAGTACTATATATGTACATTATGTATATGCACTTATTGATGAACTCTTTTTGTTATTTTACAGGAAATGTCATGGAGTAAAGAACCGTTAAATATACCAATAGAAAGGTATATCACACATTTACTAGAGGAGGTACCCTTCCCAGAACCCAGAATATTGTTACAAGTAAGTTCGATCACAAACTTCTTACACCTTTTTTATTAGGATATAGTTTTCTACAAAAATCATTTATAATTTGTATATTTCAAACTAGTTCTTTCCTTCGGGATCCGGATGCGGATAAAGTGATTTTTCAAATCAGTTCAGTAGTTTCGGAGCCATACAAGGTTATATATACAAACTGTTCTATAGATCCTTAATTCTTCTTTAGGTGCCTGAACTATTCATTACTCTTCTTTAATAAAACTTAATAATTTTCTATTATTTTTCCCAGTTATCACCAACAAACCAACACGACCGCGTGATAGTGACTCGTCGCGACGACCAGCCGCTCGTCCGCAGCGGCGCCAGCTTCCGACAGCTGCTGCTTAATCTAGGACCCGATAACTGTCTGCTGGTCTTAGCTTTAGCTATTACGGAGCAAAAAGTACTTATTCACTCGCTCAGGTAAGGTTTTACAATATACTATGAAGAGAAAAAAGCTTTGAAAGTGGCACCAGTAACAGTGGAAACCGGTTGTCATGGTATGGGAATATGATGAGGAGGAATAAGAGTCATATTGTGCAGAAGGTTTTGGTATGGATGCAGTGTGTTGTATCTTTTCTATGATACTTGTGAGATTACGGCAGATAGAGGAGTATGGAAGGAAAAATCATGCTGCATCGAATCTATATAAAATTGGGATAAGAGCAGGAGGATAATGATTATGAACTAACTTTTTATATAAGACCATATATTGTCTTTGCTACTAGAATTATTTATTTTCCACAGGCCTGATACATTAACAGCTGTTTCGGAAGCAGTCTCAAGTTTACTATTTCCGTTCAAATGGCAATGTCCTTACATACCGTTGTGTCCATTAGGTAAGTAAAAATACAATCAGATACGAAACTATACATTCGAAAATTATCTTTATGGTCCTGATATTAAAGGGCAAATTGTAAAAGCAATGTTTTTTGTAAATATTTCAGGTTTAGCAGAAGTATTACACGCTCCGTTACCGTATCTTATCGGAGTTGACTCAAGATTTTTTGATCTGTACGAACCCCCACCAGATGTGACCTGTGTTGATTTAGACACCAATAATATTACGGTGAGTACTAAAACCTCTAAATATGGGGCCTAAAGACCTCAGCCTCGACCTCGGGATTTCACAAGAAGGTCATATCTACCTATATTTAATAATAATATGTATCTTATAATATTTCAGATATGTGAATCACAGAGGCATATATCTCTCAAATTACTACCGAAGCGGCAAGCGAGAGCTCTTCGACAGACACTAGATTTACTCTACGGTAACATTAGACCAGGTTTGTAGATCTAATATATCTATGATAATTAATAAAAGCTTATCAAATCAAATCAAATACCTTTATTTTCAGGCTGCATTGGCCCATAGATATATACCGTAATGACTAACATACATATTATATTATACAAAATTGTTAGTATATAAAAAACTTAAAACTATGTTTGTATCACTTCACTGTGCGATCCTGTGGCACTCGTCCGCGGAAGCGACGGAACACCAACACCACTTATGTAATGTATAAGATTTAATAGTTTTTGTTTTGTTTTAGCTTCACCAGTACATCATGCAAGTGAAGCGAAATACAATGGAGAACCGACCACAAGTTTAGATAGGGATTTCCAAAAGAGGAAAAAGGAGGTAATGTCTATAACTTAACCATCCTCTTATGTAAATGTGCTATCAATTTTGTGCAGCTAAGATTTTTCTTATATTTACATCGACTTTTATACGATGAGTTACGGAAGTTTTTTCAATAATTTTAATGCCAAAAAATATTTTCGACCTTTTCAGCAAGCTTTAGAGTTGAAAATCCAAGAAGCGTTCTTACGTTTCATGGCGGTTACTCTGCAAGGCTACCGGAATTATCTCATACCCATTACGAAGGCGCCGACGGTTGGAACTACTGACCCACATGCGTTGTTCCATATGGACGCGTTTTTAAGATCCAGGGACAAGGTAAGATTACAGTCATATTGTAAAACAATACTTAATTATTTAGCACCTTATTATAAAGCGTGGTTTTAAGAAGTACCCTCTTTAGTAATAGGTTAAGTCCACTAACTTTGTTCGGGATAGTGGTTTAAATCTGGTATAAAAGCAGGTACTTTTTAAAATCCACGTTTTATAGTAAGGTAGCATCTGTCTAAATGTTCTACCAAATCTGATATTCAATTGCCAAGTTTCCGATTTTTGTTTAAATGAAGAAGCAAAATGAATGATTTATCGAAAGAAAATTTTATTTTATTTCATACCTATTCATTGACATTCATAAAAAAAATTAAATTATTTTTTGTGTCATAAATTATATAGTCAATATATACTTGTTTGAGAATTGACAGGAATTGTACAAATTAATATTGCTTGCAAAAAAAAATCGAAAGTTATGAAATAACCTATTAAATATATTTTTTTCACCCACAGACACACCAACGCTTCTACGGTCTAATGATGCGTACACAAATGTTCACGCGGTTCATAGAAGAACGATCCTTCGTCTACGAACCGGACCAAGGGCTGACATTCTTCGACGAATGTATAGAGCGAGTGGCCGCTGGGGACGAACAGTTGTTAGGAATGGATACCAGTAATGCTTCAGAGAGAACCGCTTTTGTGTTGCCCCCTGATCCTCCTGACCCAGGTAAGAGTTTGTATTAATTTTTGAGTTGTTTTTTGAATAAGAAACCGTAGTATCTTGTAAGAAAACTGCATATTTTGTGCTTGTTTGAATTATTCGTTTACATGAAAACAGCAGTCCAGAATCATTCATATCTGCATCATCAGTAAATTAGTTTTTTTTTCTTTTGTCCGCCCTAAAATCAGCAAAATATGGATACCAACTATTCTTACGCGCGCCGATTAGCGCTCGCTACTATAACGACTGTGACTGTACAATCGGTTACAAAATAAACATCTTTCGATATCAATATTTTTTCTTTTTTGTACTAAAACATGACAAAATAAAAATACACGTATCTAAATCCGCAAAAACGAGACTTTTAACTAATAATAAAAACTTATACGTGTACCTAGACGACTTGTTAAGAAAAGATCTTGAAATTCGATTATCTTGAAACGGGTTAACTTTTGCCCAGTGTATCCCATGGTCAAATTTGTCCGTATTGACCTATACTATCACCTCATGAAAGGATGCGGTCTACTTACAAGTAACCCTGTATAAAACTTATTTAACTATAAATTGACAAAGTTTGCGCACTTTATAAAATTCATTCCTGTATATAATTTATACCTAACCTCTTTTCTCCCTGTAGAAGCGACATACAACTACTCGCGCTTCGAGCTGGACGAGAAAGTGATGCAGTGGTGCGGCGGCCGAGCGCGAGCCGCCGCCCTGCACGCGCTGCCGCCCGCCGCCCTACACTCCGCCGAGTCACTGAATGATGCCGAGCCCATGGCCAGGAGGACTAAGCATGAAATCGCGGCGGCGCAGAGGTAACTAATCATCATCCTCCGAGCCTTTTCCCAACTATGTTGGGGTCGGCTTCCAATCTAACCGGATTCAGCAGAGGACCAGTGCTTTACAAGAAGCGACTGCCTATCTGACCTCAACCCAGTTACCCGGGCAACCCGATACCCCTTGGTTAGACTGGTGTCAGACTTACTGGCTTCTGACTACCCGTAACGACTGCCAAGGATGTTCAATGACAGCCGGGACCTATAGCAGAGGTACCTAATATTTGGAAATAATGCTGGGAAACTTGGATTTTAAGGAGATATGTACGGGTTTGTTTAGTTCAATAGATATATGTCAGTGTTTGCGCAACTGTTAAAGGGGTTGCGCAAATAAGCTCTTTTTGCGCAATTCTAGCGCAACAGTCGTAGATGTTTTTAACCCCCGACGCAAAAACGACGGGGTGTTATAAGTTTGACGTGTCTGTGTGTGTGTGTGTGTGTGTGTGTGTGTGTGTGTGTGTGTGTGTATGTGGCATCGTAGCTCCCAAACGGATGATCCGATTGTAATGCGGTTTTTTTTGTTTAAAAGGTATGCCAGTCGGGAGTGTTCTTAGCTATGTTTGGTGGAAATCGGTTCAGGTCTTCAAGGTCATCAGCTCGTTTGCTAGATGTGATAGGAATGTTACACGCTCAGTTTACTTGCAAGTATATGTGGGATCTGAAATTTGAAACACTAATGTCTTTTGGAACCACTGAGCTGGTCTGCTGTTAGGGCACGAAGGTAGGAGACGTAACCCTGAACTGCCTTTTAGTAAACCCATCGAGTTTGGGCTCGTTGAATTTGTCTTGACGAGTTCTCTTCATGTTTCTGGTTGACGAGAACCTGATGCTGGAAATGGGATGTGGCGGATGAAACCCTGGAATACCGGAATGAAATGGATAAACCGATTTATATTTTTGCTGAAAATCTAGAATGTCCAAAGGTCTTTATTGTTTCCCAATCGAGCCAGTTTATCATGAGGATTATTAAACAGCTTCCTTTAGCCGAGATCGCATATAGCGACCCCATCTTAAGATAAAATAAATTAAATTAAAGAAGGAAAAATTAAGGAGCTCCTTTAAAAAGCATGAAATAAAATTAAATTATAAATTTAAAAAAACCCCCGACCCAAAAAAAGTAAACCCTATAAAAAGCAAAAAATAACTTTTAACACTACGTAAACTAAATTTTGACGTGTCGGGGGACCGCTTTTTACCTTCATAAATACTTACATAAATCAAATGATACCTACCTAATTACAACATTCGTTTAAAAAAAAAACACGTATCTAAAGTAATGAATTAGAGCGGTCCCCCGACACGACAAAATTTAGTTTACGTAGTGTTAAAAGTTATTTTTTGCTTTTTATAGGGTTTACTTTTTTTGGGTCGGGGGTTTTTTTAATTAGCACAACTATTATACTACATATTCAAAGCCCATAATAGATGCGTATTTGAGTGTCAAATCATACATAATATAAGCCGCCCATTAGTCAATCCGGCGATTTGACAGCTAGTTCTATACCGATCATTATAGTCAAATAGTGTAACCAACTCTAATATTCTTTAATTTCCCTTTATTAACATTTTCTTTTCTTCCCACAGATTAGCCCGCAAGGCTAGTCTCTCAGCAGAGGCCTGGGCCAAGTGCCTGCTAGGCGCTTGTTACTCACTGTACTTCCTGGCTCTGCCGTGCCGCATGTCGCTGAGCCGCGGGCGGGAACACGCCACGCTGAGAGCGGCGTACGAACTGTTGGAACGAGCCACTAAGCTTAAAGTGCCTTGTGATGAGGTTAGTTATTTAAGATAATACTTAGTTAAGGGTCGATGGCATTGTTGTGCCGTGATTGAAGTCATGAAACCCCGTAGGTAAGTTATAGGATCCTATAATACATATAGGTACGTAAATACAGATCTTCTACGACGGGGCTTCGCGGGTATCCAGAACACGACGTCGAAACGGTGGATATTTTGTTGCTTTTCTGTTAACATTGTCATTGCAAAATTTTCTTTTTTTATTTATCTCTCCTTTGTTAATCCGTATTTTCAGTCATCTATTATATTATTTATTAAATCTGTCTCTGCATATTCTTTATAAACACTATCCCCACTTTTCTGTACTAACAACAAGAGCTCTATATCTTAGGCTTACAGTACTACAAAAAAGACTTTATGTTCTTATTGTTAGTACATGTCTTATTGGTAGTAGAAGTGAGGATAGTGTTTATAGTGTACTTGTATTTAAAACAAATTTCCTTCCAGGTATGCTACCGCGTTATGATGCAGCTATGCGGCAACCACTCGCTGCCCGTCTTAGCTGTACAACTGCTCTTCCTAATGAAACGAGCCGGGCTGCAGCCGAATGCACTCACTTATGGGTATTATAACCGATGTGTGCTGGAAGCTACGTGGCCGCAGGATATGCCTAGGTAAATATCTTTAGATAAATAAGTGTTTTTTTTTGTTTTATTAAAACTAGACCGAATGCCAAGTTAACAAAAACAAACCTAAAATTCTTACTCTTTATCACTTCCTATGTGTTTTTGACGGGCAGAAGAAATGGCGTAACAAACTACTCAGCAAAACGGTATCGGTAGCTTTGGAAGCTTTATTGTCGACGGCCCAAAGTTATCATGATATTCATGTTTATATTTGGACTTTCGAAGTACACCATAAGTTATGAATATGCGATATTCTTCCAAAAATAATCATGTTTTTATTCATTATTTATTTATTAAAGGGGTTTACCAACAGCATCTGTGCAGATAAAGCTTAAAGTTGCAATATTATGCAAGTTGAGGACTTAGTTTAGTTATCTTATTTTATACCATGTCGTTTTTATCTTATAGTGGAGCGCAGCTACTATGGAACAAACTCCGCATAGCCGTGGTGGGTGCAGCTTTGTTCCGGAAAGCTGGTGCACAGCGAGCGGGCAGAAATACTCTGAATTTAACTTCCGCTGGCAGTAAGATAATCGTCTTTTATTTAACGTTTCAAATAATTTTTAATTGTATCGTTATGTCTTCCAATTACATTCTATTCAAACCAATTTCTCCTTTAACAGTGCTTTCATACTGGCGAATTTTGCGCTCGGTTTTTCTGCACGATCATCGTATACGCGTAACAAATCTTTGCCGTTTTGAACGCCATCTTTTCATCCGTTGTCAACAGCATGCTGTCGTGGGTTGCTGTCGCTCGGAAAACAGAGCGACATCCGCCAGTGTGAAAGCATTTTAACGCAAGTTTATTTGGTTGACATTTACATATATCTTCTATAACCAGTCTAAAAACATGTCAATTAATTATTTTAAATTGTTTGTAGGCAGCAGCACATTGCCGCGGGTCCGCTCGGCGGCGGCGGTGGGCGAGGGCGGCGAGCTGGCGGGGCTGGCCAACATGGCGGCCTGCGAGCCCGCACACAGCCGCACTAGTCTAGACTCAGGTAATATTGTAGTACATGTACAGCATACTGCAGGCAGCAGCACATTGCTGCGGGGGCGAGGGCGGCGAGCTGGCGGGGCTGGCCAACATGGCGGCCTGCGAGCCCGCACACAGCCGCACTAGTCTAGACTCAGGTAATATTGTAGTACATGTACAGCATACTGCAGGCAGCAGCACATTGCTGCGGGGGCGAGGGCGGCGAGCTGGCGGGGCTGGCCAACATGGCGGCCTGCGAGCCCGCACACAGCCGCACTAGTCTAGACTCAGGTAATATTGTAGTACATGTACAGCATACTGCAGGCAGCAGCACATTGCTGCGGGGGCGAGGGCGGCGAGCTGGCGGGGCTGGCCAACATGGCGGCCTGCGAGCCCGCACACAGCCGCACTAGTCTAGACTCAGGTAATATTGTAGTACATGTACAGCATACTGCAGGCAGCAGCACATTGCTGCGGGGGCGAGGGCGGCGAGCTGGCGGGGCTGGCCAACATGGCGGCCTGCGAGCCCGCACACAGCCGCACTAGTCTAGACTCAGGTAATATAATTATTATCATTTACGTGTGTTTAAATAATCGGCCTTTTAAGTACATACTATGACTGTAAAGGGTAAAGGAAAACATCTTGAGGAAACTCGGAGCATGCGCAGCAATTAACGATCATTCGAAGAATAGCGACTTTGTATTGGGCCAGTCAAAAAGGCAGGCGATGATGATAAGGTCTTTTTGATCAACCCGCTTTGAGCAAGCCTGGCGATTAACATTCAATCCTTCTCTGTCTGTGAGGAGACCTGGGCCCAACACTAGGACAATAAAAAGGCTGATTATGAAGAACTTTCTCAAACGAACTATATTTCTAGCTTTCGTTTTTCCTTTTCCTTCCTTTGAGCGATTTCCACCCTTTGTAATATTATTATTATCTCCCCAGCCTGTGAACGCGACGCCGAAGCTCGTTCGAACGCATTCGAGGCGCTCGTACGTCGCGGGAACATCGTCCGCGACGCTCACACGCGGACACATGCACATGCTATGTCTGCAGCCGCTGGCATACTTATATCAGGTATGTTTTGGAAATGTTTGTGTTTTCTTTTTGAAGTGTGTAATTTTCAGTACTATTTTGGGTTATTTACAAATAATTTTGGGTCGTTTACTTTAGTACGTACCCCCTATTTCTTTTGTCAAATTATGGAAAGAAAAAATTAATATCAGAATTAAAACAGATTTCTTTTCTGGTAAAGTACGACTAAAATCTGTATATAGCTTTCAGCTTTTTGGAAAGAGGCTAGGCAGATGATGAGCTTTTAGCCAATCGATAATACGAATTATCTAGTTACAACAACCTATATTCAATTAACTATTATATTATTACAAAAAAATGTGTCACACTAAAATATTGTATTTTATATCAACAGGAATACCGTCCAACCCAGATTTGAGTGAAACGTCACGACCGAGAAGCAATTCGTTGAACAACGAAGACTCTAGTAGTACACCTATTCCTATACCAGAAAAAAGACAGGTACAGTTACTTTTCCGTAATAATAACCTTATATACTTTACCAAACAACATTTAGCAAAAGTGTGGGATCTCACTGGCGTGTACTGATTTTTATTGAAATTCTGATGGAATCTCATCATGAGACAATTCCATTTCTGTGCAAAAAATATGAGCTGGTTGAATGAGTTGAAACCTTGCTTTTTGGAATATCTACGTTCTATTAATTCATATAATTTAATTTATATTGTTTTCTACCACAGACAATACACGTAAGTCCGGACAGTCCGTCAGACCTGCGCATACTGACGCGGTCGGAGAGCTTCGCGGGAGACGCGCAGATTGTGCAGCAAATACAGAGGCTAGCCTTCCCTAGTGGTACGTATTATTTCTGACGTCACTGTTTAAATGATATAGGAATGTGTGTGTAGTTGAAGAATATTTTTATGTATATTACAGTGTTATTTTAATAAGATGTTTCCCGTCTACTTATGTATTTATGGCGTATCAATAGCAATTAAAAATATGAAGTCTCGTCCACGTATTCTGTACAATCATCATGCGACTCAATTACTTTGTTTTGCAGTAATAATTTTTCTGAAGAGTCACATATTATGTAGAGTAATCATGTAAGGTTAAATAGGTATGTGTTATTTTAAAAAAAGCTAAACTTTTTTCTTTGCAGTAGTAACACCTAACACAAAATCTCGGTGTTCGAGGACACTGAGTTTCCCTGAAGAACCAGAGAAAGAGGAAGCTGCGACTGATGCTTCTGATGTTAAAACATCGCCACTCAAGTGAGTATATTTTCATTTAAAATTTTTAAGCAATGTGACATTTTTATATGAAAACCTTTATGATATATTAAGCCTCTAGTAGACAGTCTATTGCAAAGCCTCTTCTGCACTACTCGCTAAGTTGACCGAAGTTCGGCGAATACGAGAGTTTGGGAAAACACTACGTCTTAATTCGTCTTACTTTACCTTGCCTCGAACTAACTCAATACTCGGCACCAAGAACTCGATTTTAAACAAGTTTTTCTTCGTTCAATTTTCCCATGTATGTACAGGAAACTTTGCGAGTAGTTGTAGGTACAAGACAGTATTCTCTCATACCACATTATCATAGTATTTTCTTATGTATTAACCTCTCTTTCAGAGTATCAGCCCGCACCCCAGTCCTTAGCGACGATCCCCTCGGAGCCCTAAGCCAACCGGACGTACCACACGAACCGGTCACCCGCACAGAACCCGTTGACGAGCCTACACTACCCAAACACGAGTTGAGCGTCAGTCCCAAGCTGTTCCACCGACGGAGTAACTCGTTCCAGGATGATCCGCCGCAGGACAATGCAGGGTATAAACCTTCCTTATCTGTTTTAGTTGAACTTGTAGACTATGGAGGGTTATTTTTGACCAGTGTGCATTTTTTTGAATCAGTATTAGTAATGATTCAAAAAAAGAACTTGTTTGAATTTTTAAAAAAGCGGCGAGACTATAAAGAATTCGGGATTAATGACAGTAAGAGATAATGCTAAAAGTGTTTGCGCACTGTTTAAAAATATTCTTATATGTATTTGTATTGGTGTAAGGATGTTTTGATATGTAGATGAAATCGGGCTTTATTTAGTATTTAATTATAAAGTGAGAGTACCTACTCAATGAGTCATTCTAGTGCCAAAAGATCCTTGTAGCATGTGACATTCTATCTAATAATACAATTTATGTTGCGATTTACCAAATTATAATGCTGTGATAATGTCCTTGGTTATGGAAAAATGGTTCAAAATCCCTCGTTGAATATTAATAACATAATTCATATTATCTCTTCTCGAAAGCCATAAAAGTTGGTCAAAATTATCTTACACTTTTCTAGTTTTTTTCTACCTGTGTGATATCCCTTTTCTATTAAAACGCTTATAACATAAACACAACATGCATGTAAGCATAGATTCCCTCTATACATCCACAAATCTGTGTGTGTCCGCCCTCCGTGCCCTTATAAAATTGTACCCGCTAACGTTGTAGTATAGCTAGAGCTGCGCCCCTGTTGAGCACGATAACCTCGATAGTTTCCTTTCCCTAGGAAACTGCATAGAAGTGAGACGGCGCCTGCAGGTACCGTGTCTTCTAGCCTCGTTAGCCTTGGGAATACGCTGAAAATCAGCTTCGGGTGAGTTAAAATGGTTGAATTAAGTGTCGATATTTTTTATCGATAGTTTTTGTAAGTGCCTATTTTACCAACCCTAGTTGAGCCCCTTCTGAAAAACAATGTGTGTTCGATAATTAAACTATCAATAGTAGTGTTTTGTTTTTTTTAAATTTGATGATTATTGACATTAAGAGTTGTGAAATAGGCCCTTCACAATGATTTTCTGAGTAAAGACTTTAATATCTAGATACAGATCTTAAAATGTTGATGTCGTGTGTTATTTATTGTCTTGGTGTGATTAATTGTTCTTTGTAGTTTATGTTCAATGAATTTTGAAGTAGCATTGATTTATAGATAGATTCAAACTATGACTGAATTTTATATTGCAGTGTTCTCTAACAATTGTTCTATACATACATCAAGACAATTTCGATGTGTAAATAATATCTATACAGACTTATTGTCATGCATAGATGTCACTGCTATGTTTTAGTTCACGACAAACATCTTGTTCTATATAAAGCATGTTCGTTTCACTGTTTGGGGAGAACTTCACTCCCCGCTATTGTTTTTCTTTTAGTATTAGCATTCGATGTTTTGCTGTGGCGCATCTTCGAGTAAATTGAATCAGTTACTGAAACTGTGTTTGAGTCTTGGGAACTCGGATAACCAAGGGCTGGAAAGTAAAGAATCGGGTCGTTAATCGATCTAAGAACAAATCGATTATCAGCAATATTTCTGCAAGAAATTGTATCCCTATGTTGTTTGTCATGGAGTCAAAAGTCGATAAAAATCAAAATACATTCAATTTCAGGCTACCTTGCCTCGTAAATATAACATAAAGACTAACGTATATAGGAAGTCATTGTTCTTTAGTCAATATATTTACTCAAAGATACGTCCAGCCTATCTGTAATTATTATTTTTCTAATAAAATAGCAATGTTATTTTATTAACCGCACCGACACGCAGTACGCTAGCTTGTTTGTTTTCTTAGACGCTATTCGCCAGGCAGGCTGTCGTTGCGCAAGGAAAACATGAAACTGGGGAAGGCTATGATCGAGAATTACTTCAGGTAAGAATCTCGAAGAACGTACAAAAAAACCTCTTAAAAATTTTAATGAAAAAATAATAAAAAATATTATTATTCTTTGTAAACAAAAATGCAGCCTCACTCTATGTATTTTGTAAGTATTCGTACAAATTAATCAGGCTAAAACATTCATCCATTTTGAGTTGACCATTTAGTACCCAAAAATAGTTTGATGTCTTCATTGTGTCGTTATAATATAATCAAACAATACACAATCACTGTAAGTTGAGTCAAACATTTGCATGTTTTAAGCCAGTATTTTTTCCGCACTGTCTTGTACAAAGCATGATTGTTTTTAGTTTTGTTGTATATAGATGATTTTTCTTCTGTACCTAAATATGTCAGCCATCCACAAAACAACAAATTATTTTAAAAATAAACTACAGTAGGAACATTTTTTCAGTCCAACGAGTATAGCAGGGAAAAGGTCCAATGAGTTGCTACAAAGTGGTCTAAGCAGTTTGAAGTCGGCTGCAACAAGTATGGCGAAAAAGTTCGATGAAATGAAAGAGGTTATATCGGCTAACTCGACTCCTGTGAAAGGCGCGTTCGGTAACGCTACCAGTGCGCTGAATAGTTTGATGGGAGAAGAGGATTCGACTGATGGGTCTTCCGAGATGAATCCTGATGGTTAGTATGAGTAATATAATTTTCGTCTATGTCACATACGGTTGACGGATTAGTGTGAAGAAGTCATTAAAAATGATGAAATTATGTGGGGATCAGGGTTCGTGGAGTACTTGCGTAATTCAATAATAACCGTTGAATTTCAATCCAAACTATTTATTTCTATTTTTTCTTAAATCGTTAGGTACATCGACAATCTCTTAACTCCTCCATTTTTAAATTCAATTTTCAAACCAATCTCTCACTCTCATTCATTCATTCCCTCTTACTCCCACTCATTCGTTTAGAAACGTCCATCATCTTACACACATCTCGATCGTTCAGAAACATTCAATCCCACATTCGGTCATCCTGACGGAGTGTCTGTCCTCAGACACTTTACCAAATAAACATCATTGAGTTTACATCATAAGGCTTAAATTAAACAAAAAATCTTTTTAAAACTAAACAAAGGATCTTCTTAGAATTTAACAAAATATCTTAGGTATTAAACATGACTAACAACTTTTTTGACAAACAGTTAAACTTATTTTTAAACAATACTTAAACTAAATAAAATCAACTGGCATACATCTCTTTTTCACTAGAAAATAAAATGAAGTTTGTTACATCAGAAATAGAATAGAATATTACCCTTATTCTCCTATAATCGGCCATTTCTTCATATTGTCTACAGAGGTAGAAGTTCTGTTAGGTCCGTCTCCTTCTCCATTGTATACCTTTTCTACATCATAACGGTCTTTCCCTTTAACTCTTGTAATTTTGTAGGGACCTAGGAACTTTGGCTTCAATTTGAGTCCACCTCCAAACTGAGTGCGTTTAATAGCTACTAATTCTCCAACGTCGTATTTAGTACATTCCTTCCTGCTTCTGTTGTAGTTTCTTTTATTCTCTTCTTGTATTTTAAGGATCTGTTCTTTAGCCTTTAACCTAAGTTGTTCTCTACTGTCAGTAAACTCATCAATTTCTTCCTGTTGTATTAAATTGTATATTTCTGCATCTTTACCTGTCTTCATTTTGACTCCTGTTAATAACTCAAATGGCGTTGTGTTTATACTCCTATGAAACGTGCTGTTGATAGCTCTCTGAACCTGGCTAACGTGTTTATACCATAGGGATGGCTTCTCAATACATAACTTCGTGAGTACTGATATTATTGTCCTGTGGACTCGCTCCACCTGTCCATTTCCACGAGGTACTCCTGTGGTAATCTTCACATGTTCAATGCCTTCAGCATTACAGAATTCTGCAAACTCATTGCTGGTAAAAGCTGTTCCGCGATCTGTGATGAAGCGCACAGGATTTCCAAATGCCTGCTGATAAATCAATAACTTGTTTATAGTTTCATTAGCTGATACAGTCTTCGTTGGAAATAGCCAAACAAATTTGGTAAAAGCGTCAATAACCGTCAGTATATAATTGTATTGTTTCTTGGTTTCACACATAGGACCAATGTGATCTAGATGCACTGTATGCAATGGTCTATCTCCCTTATCAATGGGATGTAGAAATCCTTCTTTCCTTGTTTTTGTTGTGGCCAACAGGCATGGTATACAAGTTACAATGTAATCTTTAACTTTTCTTTCTAAATCCTTGATGTAGTAATCTTTGCTTATAAGATCAATAGTCCTTTTTGATGAGAAATGTCCATTTGAGTGAGCCTTCTCGATAACTGCAAGTTCCATACTTTTAGGTACTACTAAAAGTTTGTCTGCACCCTTATACAAGAGACCGTTCTGCAAAAAGTAATCTTCATATGATTTATCTTTCAAAACCATTGAGATGGCTTTGAGACCGTCATCAAGCTCTTGTGCTTTCCTCAAACTATCTTGTATTCTCGTGACTACACCAACATATGGATTACGACTTAGTGCGTCTACATGTTGCATTCTGCTTCCTGAGCGATGCTCAACAACAAAGTCAAATTCCTGAAGTAGTAGTGCCCATCTTGCTACTCTGGTGGTTAAGTCTTTCTTTCTGAGTGTTAATTGGAAGGCTTGACAATCCGTAACTATTTTGAATGTTATACCATATAGATAATGTCGAAATTTCTTCACACCCTCTATGATAGCCAATGCCTCAAGCTCGTAGCTCGAATACTTCTTCTCAAATTCGTTGGTCTTTCTACTCATGTAGTAAACTGGATGCAGGTTACCATCTTCATCTCTCTGCATAAGAATAGCTGCATAGGCCAAGCTTGACGCATCAGTATGCAATTCTGTGGGTAATCTGGAATTGAAAATCTTTAGAACTGGACCGCTTGCCAACTTTTGTTTTAAAATATTAAAAGCCTCTCTTTCTCGTTCACCAAAAACAAATGGGGTATCTTTCTTCAATAAGTCAGTTAACGGACTTGCTATCGTTGCAAAATTAAATATGTATTTTCTAAAATATGAGGCTAATCCAACAAAACTATGTACCTGTTTTGTTGTTTGTGGTTCAGGAAATTTCATGATTGCTTCAGTTTTCTCTAATGATGGTCGTACTTCTCCGTTTTCAATTATATGTCCAAGAAAGGTAATTTTTGGGGTAATCAGGCTAGCTTTCTTCCAATTAATCTGCAGTCCATATTCTGCAGCAACTTCCAGAACTTCCATCAATCTTGTTACTGCCATTTGTTCATTTGCCGCTGGAATTATTATGTCATCAATAAATATTATAACTTTACCTGAAGATATCAGGTCTCTGAAAACTATAGACACGAACCTCATGAAATAATTTGGACAAATAGATAGTCCGAATGGGGCCCTTAAAAATTCAAATTGACCGTGATGGGTTACAAAAGCAGTGTACTTTATGGATTCCTCACTGACAGGTAAATGGAAAAATCCATTTTTTAAATCAATCACACTAAAATATCTACCACCAGATAGTTTATCGATGCAGTCGTCAATTAAGGGAAGAGGAAATTCATCTTTTAAGATCTTCTGGTTCAATTTTCTATAATCAACACATATTCTCACAGATCCATCCTTTTTCCGAACAAGTACTAAGGGACTAGCATATTCAGAGTGACTTACCCGAACGATGCCTTTATCTAACCATTCTTTAACTTGTGTTTCTACCTCTTGTTGTTCTTTCAATGAAATCCTTCGGGGACGTTGTGCTACAGGGACATCATCCTTGACAATAATCTTCATTTGTATGGGAGATTCTTTACCTTGCTGAGGTTTGTAACTTTTAACTAACTGTTGAACTTTGTTTCGCACCTTGTTATCTTTAATATGATCTGTGGAAGGAAAATCAGAGCACACATAAGCCTCACTCAACATGCAGCTCAACCACTCGTCATCTTTACTACCAAACCACACAGAATTACCACTCATACACATTGTCACTCTTTGTAAAAAATCATTGCCTAATATGATACAAAAAGGCATTTCACGTTTCGAGATAACATAAAACTTAACGTTTTCGTATTTCTTATTGTCTATAACAATGTCCACTGTGCACGAACCACTCGTTTTTATCACTGATAAACCTAAACCACTGACCGAAACACTATCACCGTTAACACTCATTCCTAGTTGACGACGACACTCATCCGTAATAAGATTGATATCGCTGCCCGAATCCACCAGCGCATCTGTTGTTTTACCGCATATTTCCACCGTTTTCAGCGGTTTCTGGCGCGATTTCGATGTAAACAGTGCTATGTTGTTGTTATTATTGACATCTTGATCTTGATCGATAACGTCACTTGATGAGCTGTCACTGTCATACGTTGCGTTTCGTTCATCATGAATCGTGGCGCAATTCATACCCGTGTTGACAACATGAACATCGTGCACGACGTCGTCGATCACATCGCGATCGCTCTCGTTCTCAATCTCACTCGTGAAGTAGGTCTGCTTCGGCGGAAGTCGCGTAGCTGCGTCCGGTGTCGGGCGACTCCGTGGATATTCGTGCCGTTCAGTTGTTCGGGTTGTTCGTTCACCGCCGCCGCCATCTTTCTTGATTGCATGAATGTTTTGAAGGCGTTGCATGCTTCTTATTCGGACATTCTACCGAAATATGCCCAAAATCGTTACAATGGAAACATTTCTTGCCTTTACTGCTATTCGGGCACTGGTCTGACATGTGGCTTCGATCGCCGCAGCTGTAACATCTTGGTTGAAATGGCTTATGATAATCATTGTGACTCACCGCTTGAGGCTTACTGCGCACACTCAATGTTCTCGCCTTCATTTTTTCTTTCACCATCTCATAAATTTTAAACTTTTCTTTTAGATCTGGATATGTCGTAACACCGTAAAGCATGATTTTGTTACTCTCTAAGTCAGGTATCCCGTCTACAATGTAGCGGATGGCGATATAGTCCGGCATTTTACCACGTTTTCCTAATTCCTTCATTGTATATAGGTACTCTAATAGGGACTCACTGGGTTTTCTACGCGCACTCATTAATTCATGCACTGTTTTGATCCAACGTGTCAGGAAATTCCTTTGAGATAGCCGTTTTCAACTCGTCCCATGTCTTGAAGGTTTTCGGCTCGGAACCAGAGCGCGGCTGTACCAGTAAGCGAGCGCCTGGCGACGATGAGCTGTTGTATTGGTGACCACTGGAATATGTCTTTATTATCCTCGATATCTTGAATCCATTTCGAGACGGGGTACGTCTTGTCCTGCCCGCTGAACGATGGAACGGCGTCCTTGGTGTACCAGAGCTGCTCGTGGTCTGGTGAACCACCGGCATCAGTATCCTTCGACATCCTCTTGAAATCGTCGTAGTCGTAGCGTCGTAGTGTTTTCGTTAGTCGTCGTCGTCGTCGTAGTAATTTTCGAAGGAAACCGGTGCGGCGTGCAGAGGCGTAATGGCGTTCCACGTGGCGTCTTTGTTCGTCGGTACGAATCGTATCCACAGCACTGATCCCGGACGAGCCCCCAAAACTGTGGGGATCAGGGTTCGTGGAGTACTTGCGTAATTCAATAATAACCGTTGAATTTCAATCCAAACTATTTATTTCTATTTTTTCTTAAATCGTTAGGTACATCGACAATCTCTTAACTCCTCCATTTTTTTCAAACCAATCTCTCACTCTCATTCATTCATTCCCTCTTACTCCCACTCATTCGTTTAGAAACGTCCATCATCTTACACACATCTCGATCGTTCAGAAACATTCAATCCCACATTATTAATCACAGCAGATGAAATCTACTTGAAAATTCCATAAATTAAATTGTCTTCTCCAATGTAACCTTCAAGTTCTTCAAAGATAAGATAGATAGATATAGATTAAATATTTACATTGTTCTGCTCAAAAATCTTCTGAAATTTTACTGTTTTTTTATGTTTAATTTTGTATGTTTTTTATGTCGTATTGTTATTACAGAATGGGTCGGAGGCATAGGATTTAGGCGTGCATCGAGTGACGCAGAGCTTGCGTGTTCTATGGAGCGCGGTTCTCTCGCCACGCTTGTTTCGCACTTACCTGATAACCTGTACCCAGTCACGAATGTAAGTAACTTAATTGTTTCAATATAATTTTATTTAATTAAAATCGAAATTCGGAAATTTTGGGCTACGGAAAGAAATTACTGATCACCCATGGTTGTTTGGGGGTATATTTTAATCCAGGTTTTTTCATTATATTACCTGCGCATCCCAGGTTACGCATGCACATTAATGTAATCATGACTTTCACACAGTTTAACTCAAAATCGATGTCATCTCCCTTTGTCCCAAAATCAATACCGATATCTCGCTATTTATTTATTTTAAACTTATTACCAAATCTCTTCCCAGGACCAATCAACATCAGAGAACTCATCAGTAGTAGTCCACCTGTCTTCGTGCTCGCAATGCCACCAGTGCCTCGCGTTTTTATACGACGAGGACATCATGGCGGGCTGGGCGGCCGACGACTCTAACCTCAACACGCGCTGCATCGCTTGCGGCAGGCATACTGTGCCGCTGCTCAATGTGCAGGTAGGAAGTAACGAGTTAATAATAATAATATATATAGAGCGACTGCCTCCGTGCCTGTACGAGGACATCATGGCGGGCGGCCGACGACTCTAACCTCAACACGCGCTGCATCGCTTGCGGCAGGCATACTGTGCCGCTGCTCAATGTGCAGGTACGAAATAACGCGATAATAATAATAATATATATAGAGAAACTGCCTCCGTGCCTGTACGAGGACATCATGGCGGGCTGGGCGGCCGACGACTCCAACCTCAACACGCGCTGCATCGCTTGCGGCAGACATACTGTGCCGCTGCTCAATGTGCAGGTCGGGGATTTAATAAAATTACTACTTTTTTTGACTAAAATACTCACGAAGTGTAGTAACGAACTTCGAACAATTTTCTTGAGAAACTACGTGACTGTGTAGAGGAGGCTTAAATATCTCAATAGCGAATTAAATTCACGGTTGAAAAATCACTTGTTTCGCTGATAGCAAGCTAGGAATAAAAACCTAAAAGCTTTTTTTGCGCTGGCCATGATTCAAATAATATGTGAAGAGTAGTTATGGCATTGTGTCTGAATATTGGTAATTTTAAGCAGATATACAAGGAAAGAAAAGTAACAAATCATCGGTGCAACGTACTTTGCATTAGTCACAATAATGTGACATACAAAAATGCTGACTGATTGTAAATTTTTGTTTCAGATACTCCGTTCCGACCAAAAACAAGAAACTTTAAGTGTGCCTTATTTAAACCCTCTGGTGTTAAGGAAGGAATTCGAATCTATATTAGGTACGTATAATGGTGAACGCCTAAGTTCTCTTTTTCCATACAATCTTCAATCCCTACAATTCTGAAACCAATATCTAACTATTCATTTTGTTAGGCACATTTCATTAAAAAGTGTTACTATTTTTAGGTAGGGAAGGCGACTCATGCTTAGCAGAATCGAGCTTCGTAGAATCACATCCGATCGTGTACTGGAACTTGGTATGGTTCTTAGAGAGAGCTAACATCGAGAACCATCTCCCTGATCTGCTCTGTCCAGACTTCCAAACCAAGTATCTTAGTACGGACATGCTGCATGAACCGGAAAAAACTGGTAAGTAAACTTTAATTTTTAATTGCGATAAGAATATTTCCGCCATTCCTTTTTCTTGCTCGATTCCAGCCCTTGTTCTCCATTTATCAAAATGGCTAGCTGTAGGTACAACTTTTTGCAACAGTCTTGAGACATTATACCTGTATAATGCCCTGTGATGGATACACGCCATAGATTGGTGAAATCACGCCAGTAGATAATCCTTTCGGTCCACCCTATTAAATGCCCCATTCCTTATCCTTGTCTGTATTATTTCTCCCATTCCTTTGTATATTTTCAGAGAGATCAAGATATTTATCTTGCTCGGCTGTTCGTATTTACTTCGCCACATCAGTCGAAACTGTCAAAAAAAGATTTTCAAGATAAAAATGATCAGTTTATAGCTGAATGTTACTGTTAGTACTTTAGTTTTTTAAAACGTAGATTTCTTCCTTCATTATTAGTTGCAGCGTGATCAGTTTGATAGTTTCCTGTTTTTGAAGCATTGCTTTTGTAAAGTAAATAATAATAAGGTACAAATTATGAACTTTTTACTAAATTGTGTGGGTTTAGTCTTTCAATTTCCTTTAATCACATAAGCAGGGCGTAGCGAGCGCGCTGCGTATACATTAGAGGCGCGCATTTGGGCCCCCGGCCACGAGCACATAACGAAGCCATCGTGCATTTATGTTTGTAGCGAGTGGCATCAATCATTTGCAAAGACCAGTGGCGATGTTTTTGTTTTCCTGGCCTGTGTTGGGGACTTTTTCACAAAGGTCGTAATAATTTTTTTTTGAATACTTATTTGTGTCCTCAGGCGGTTCCCGCGTGGTGTGCACGTGGGAGCTGCCCCGCAGCGGCGGCGGCGACGGCAGCGAGGCGGGCGCGGCGCTGCACGCGGCGTGGCGCGGGCGGCGGCGCCTGCACCAGCGCTCGCGGGCGCTGCAGGCGCTGCTGCTCACTGAGGACGAGCAGCACGCTGGACACACGTACGTATCACGTCCTTTTTCTCTCACTCGTACCCCAGATCGATCAGGCGTGACACCAACGGCGCTTCAAGGCACGGTGCGGTCTCGCTACGTTAAGACCTGAAACCACGTTAAGCGGTCGCCCAGGCGAGTCCAGGTGACGGGTTCCGTCGCATATAGGTGGACCACCCGATGCACGGAAGAGGCTCCCCTTAACGCAGTTTCAAGCCTATTGAAGTAATATATCTATGGCCTGATCGCAGATAGCGCAGCTCAACCTTGCTAAAGCTTAATAATAAGCTCGGATCGTCCTTAGCTTTTAACACTAGGTACTCATATACTGCCACACACAGACAAGTAATCTTACCGTCAATTTGTCGTCTAATTAAAACTTCATGCTTCAGACGTTTTCACTATGTCTAATTTTCTAATAAAATTAAATAATGTGTTTTATTACAGTGTTGCACTGGCGGTTCTCAACGGCTTGCTAAGCAACGATCTGTCAGACGCTCTACAAAAACTTGCTACGTGGAGAGAAAACACATCCAACAACAAACGATACCATTCCTTCTACAGGTAAACAAAACTAATATTTAAATTATTCTCGAAATATTTTTTTCTATAAATAAGTTATTTTAATACTTTACCAATTCACAGAGACATATTATTCCTCGCAATGGCTGCTCTCGGCGATCACAATATTGACTTAATGGCTCTTCAACGGGAGTACACTCGCGCTCTCGACCAACTGGGAGGGGAAGCGAGGCCACAGGACCTACCACCTTCACCTACTGCCGTGTGCTGCAGACATTACTTCAAACGGCTTCGACTCCTTGCAGAAGAATGAACAAGATAAAAAGACTACAGATATCTGCATAACAATTATGTAGTATGCAACCTGCTAGTAATAGCTTCTTAGGTACAGGCCATGTTAAATAAATTTTTGCCCCTCTGAAGTCAATCATTTGAAGTATGGAGTGGCAGTGACCAACTTCAGAGGGGCAAAGCTTTTTGACTTGTTCTGTATACTCACAGAATAAAAACAAACGCGTGTCAATCCGCTTCTCATTATAACAACATGCCGTTGTGCAGTCTGACGTAATAGAATAAGTATCTGCAACCATGCAGTATTCGTGCAACCTCGAATGTGACCCAGGGTTGCCAATGCACGATTATAATTATTTCATATTTACGTAACTCCAGCTTGCAATGCTTTTATTTACGACGCGGCTACTCGAATAAGAGTTCCGAATATCCTTGTATGTATTGTTTTTTTTTTTACATACGTTATTATTTACATTCAAATCCAGTATAAACAGTATATGTATAATGAGTAGAAATGTGTTGTTGACAGAGTTATTATTTTTTTGTAGTTTAGTTTTGAGAGTTTCGTTCTATATACAAAACTAGTAGGGAGTACCGTCCATTTTATTTTAGAACGATATAGTTTATCGAAGCATTACATTTGTGTATGACTATGACAAAACCGGAACTTGACGAACTTCTTAAGCCCGTCCAAACGGGATCAAGGTATGCTTGATTCAACATAAAATTTACTATATACATAATGAATCTATTCATAAAATTGTTAACCGTAAGGTCACGACTGTAAGGTAGAAGGAATTGCGTGAGTTATTGTGGCCTAAGTTTCATGAACATTGCCCCAAAACTATATTACGAGGTATCATTCACTCATAAGCAATCTATGTAATAAATTCACGTTTCGGCATATCCATTAGTCTAGGATCGTGGGTGCTAAGTTAAGTAATTGGGACGCTGACCGCAGTAACGTATGTACATAGAGTTGTTGTATAGTGTAGGTGTAAGGCCACAAAGGGCGATATATAATTGTGCTTAACATTGTGATGCCAGTGCTGTAACGCGGTTGAATTCGTAAACGAATTGTATTAAGAGTTTGTGTGTGTGTTTACATAGTCACATTATTTATGTCCCAGGCACCCTGTGTGGTTATAACGCAATAATCATTTCTCTAATTGTGCAATACCGATATGTTTTGTACAGACAGTCAATTTTGTGATATCAAACACCATTTTTCAGACACTAAATAATGTGACTGCCAAAATTCAAAAGTATTCATGAAAGTGTCAATATAGTTAGTTGATATTATGATGAAATCATATTCGTTTGTTTCTAGTATCTGTTCTAAATAACTTTTTACGCCTTTAGTGAAGCGTAGCACGACTCGACTTTAAATTGTATTAATATCACTGTTTCAATCTGTTTTATCAATACATGGAGAAAAATAACAGAAATAATTGAATGTAACATGTACATAAAATGGTTTACTTTAATTGGCAGTTAATCTGTACTGCAACTCTCAAATACTCAGGATACTAACCAAGTACTTCATATTATTTGTATTACAGAATAATACACAACACTATTTATTGAAACTAACCTTAGACACTAAAGTCAAACTAATTTTTCGAACAAATTCTAGTGATTCTTATTTATTTGAATCTACAATCTTATAAATGTGTACATCTTGGCTTACTACTTTCTTGTATCCAGTTTTATAATAACATTTAACACAAGAATTTCACTACTTAACATCTACGAATTGTATGTACACTAGTGATCATGTACAAGCCATATTGTTAGTTCCATAAAAATTGTACAATGAAGCCACAAGGTTATTTCAAGTTGTAAAATATTCATTGTAAGCAAAAATTGAAATTTAATTATGTATATTATTCATAGCTACAGTCATAAAAGACAAGCAATTAACTTATGGGAGTTCTGTTATTGAATAAAGATTATTTTATTTTGACAAGTGTAATAAAATGCATATAATTTTTATAAAAAAAATATATAAGGCTTCAATATTGATTGTTTTATTTTCTACCTAAAACTACATATTTACATTTTATGACATACCTAGCACTCTATATAAGAATTTTCCATCATGGTCATAATAGCAATCGTTTACTTTATAAGTAGCACCTTTTTTGTAGGCCTTCTTTGGAATTCTAATTCTTTCAGGATAGTTCATTATTTCATTTGGGTCCTGACTTTTATTCTCATATTCCATGATACCATTTTCTTTATGACTTTCATGAAACAGCTCCATTTCTTCCTTAACTTTTTCAGTAATTGTTGGGCTTTGTGTTTTGGAAGAAGTCATAATCATTCTATCATTTATGTTAACATTACCTCCTTTTTCTAAACGATTCTTTATCCGTGCTGCCAGTTCATCTAGAGTTGTTATCTTTGGGTCTTTTTTCTGTTTTGAATGTATTTTCTCTGAATTTGTGGCTTGAGGACTCGCTAAAGCAAGGGTACCTTTATCATCTGGAACATTTTCTGTATTTGCTTTATTTTCCTTTTCTGCACACTTTCTAACTATTCTCTCAAATTCCCCAATGTCTTCTTGTTCAGGAGTGATATCAATTTTGATTGATGCTTTGTTTAAAGGGGGAATAGATCTGTCAGAGAATTTGAGAAAATGTTTTCTGAGTTCAGGAGGTATGTCTAATGAACCCTCTTTAAGTTCTTTCCAGTTTCTCACAACTGATTGGTCATGACGTGCGATGCGTTGTTCAGTGGCTGGCTTCCATGGGAATTTGAGTAATTTCTGCAAAAAGCAAGTAAATAAATATTTCCACTTCTATTCAGGTGAGAAAAATTACAACAAAGACTTAATTATATTGATTCTCTGGACAAAAATAAACACACTCATAACAACAGGTTCAGATAATCTTGCAATGTTAGTGATTACATTTTGCCTCTGGTATGAAACAAAAAACTAACAACCTCAGTAGAAAATTTACCTGGACTACTTGTTCAGTAACTGGAAAACTCTCCGCAATCTTCTCGGGCGTCCACTCATCAGGCTGAGTGGTAGCCAAGTGACGTATCTGTTCCTTCTCACTCCATGTCAAGAGGTTAGGCATGTTTTCTTTGAAATACTTCTCCTTGACGATGCGATGACGAAGCTCATATTTGCCTATCAATGTCTCGTTCTGGTGTTCGTTATACGCTTCTCCAACCTGTAAAAAGGTCATAGAAAATGAGGTTGGAATTGCAATATAGGATTGCTTCTATATAGTGTCGAACCGAGGGAAAGTATAAAGTGAACTTACATTGTAGAAGTCACTCTCTGACTGTTCAACGATTTCTTCAAAATTATCCTCTCTTACTTGCAGACCATCAGCTTGAAAGGCTTTTGCTTGTCTGTTTATACCCGGGTTGGGATTCCTCGACTCTACCTTTCTGTTTCTGAGGTTACGAATTATAACCTTATCACAAGTACGGTACAACTGCCTTAAATGAACACCAAACATTGTGTTACAATAACTTTCAAGTCACAATAGATTGTGAATTAGACGTAATTAATTTTTTTAAAGAAGTAATGTTTGTTGTGATAATTTTTAGGTTGACAATGAAACATTTTGACATTGACTGACGTTGACATTGAGTTTTTTTCTAGTTTTCCCCACTGATATAGTTTTCCCAGATATATGGCTTTTGGCAAATTGATAAATTGTAAAATGGATTTTACAAATCTAAGCAAATGTATAGCTGCAGCTAAGATGTGACTTATCACACGCCATGCCATGCCTCAGAGCATTTGACTAACCGGAGTCGACACAAATCTCTATGCAAATCTTAAAGTCTCTCGATTTTTCGCACTCGAGCATTTGTTATCACTTCGTTTCGTACACACACTACAAAGTCAAACAAAATCATAAACATGCATACGGGCCTAAAGACGTGCAGCTGCCGCTCTAGTATAGGTATATTTGGTAGAGGGAAGGCAGGGCAATGGCGTTTCCAGTTGGTTAATCCCTGTGCTTTAATCCTGTCCAAATCAGAAAGCAATTATTTTAATAACTTTGTTTTTCTGTTTAACGATGATAATTTACATTTGGGCTGACGTCAATATGGCAAAAAAACGCAGATCCAAAAAAATTGTCTGCGTATATGTTTAGATAGGTTGCTCCAAAAATAAAATAATGATGTGCTTACGTACGTGGGTATATTTTGTTTTAGTATTAACTAGCGACCGCCCTGGCTTCGCACGTTATTATACGTACCTATAAACCTTTCTTTTCAATCACTCTATATTTGAAAAAAAAACGATTTAGCGACACAGGGACAGAAAAAGCGACTTTGTTTTACACTACTCATGTAGTGATGATACCTATCTATATGGAATATCCACGATGCTGTTCTCCGCTTTCCAAAGCCAAAGTAATAATTCCCCGACTGATTTAATAGCTAGGTACTTCAATTAATAGCTTGCTAGCTTTAGAAAGCTTCATAAACTCGCCAACTCAAGCTCATTTATAATATTAGAAGGCACTTACACTATTCATTGAGGGGTACCTAACTAGTTGCCTTACGTAACTTTCAATAAAAACTTATAAATTAGATAAACAACTCTTCAATAGCATTCTAGGTACATCTCTTCAATAACAGTGCGCAAAATGGGAAGTTATAATTAGTAGATATTGATACAAGTTTCTGACGCATTAAAACAGGCTCCTACAAACGAGGGTTATTCTTGGGGCAGTTTCAATTATCAAGGTAAAGGTACATACACCTATACCCTATATTTATTACCTGCCGAACCACCTCGTGCACCAGAAACTTGAAAAACAAGTAGTGCAATTTTACTGTAAATCTTACTGGAGTTTTTTTTTTAATAATGCAAAATACAATGAGAACATATTTAGGATGTTTTGTTATACCGATGGGTATAAATTGGGTACCTATCTGCTTTCAATTAAGATAAATCCGGAAATGTAGTACTTAGGAAAATTCACAAAAAAGGTTGCTGTTTCATTTGTTGGTTAAGTATTTTGACCAGACGACAAAGGCGATTTCTGATTACTACGAAGTCGCTTATGCAACCTAGCCACGGTCAAGGGCTATAACATGTTACATCCGTTGGCACGACAGAATAGTAGGGATATAGTGAAATGAAAAAAATAAATAAAAAAAAATAGGTTCCAAGAGCTATCACCTCCTTATATGCATTTTGTACGCAGGCAAAGGCAGGCAAAGGCATCGGACTTAGGCCATTTCAATGCAGTCACATCACAAAACTTTTGCCATTTCGGGTTCTAAGTTGAATAAAAAGTTTTGGATTTTCTGCATATTCAGACTTTTTATCAACAAGTTATCAAGAGAAAGGAACAACCAGAACTATCATAATCATGAATTAAACCGTCCAAGTCACATGCGATCGCAATCTCTTGATACAAATTAACTTCTTTACATACTGTTATAGAAAGGTCCCTTACACTTAAGTTCCGAGCACTTGTCCCAAATACTTAGCTGTTTCCATGTCTGCATTGAATCAGGTTTTTCGCCCAGCAGCCGGCTGCCAATTGCACGCTACGTTTGTGAATACTCTTGCATTATACCTACGGATTGGATGATTGGTAATTACTTATTGTGCTAGATTTTTATTAGTGATTTCCTTTGCAGATTTAATTGGCTAGGCTTAGTTAGCTCATGTTCTAGATAGGATAAATGTTCACTCCGTATTTAAATTACCTACATCGCAATGCTAGCTGAGAAAAAGGTAGGCACCTACTTAAAAAGGTTCTATGCTAGGTAGACGCAATCGCTTATTATAAATTATTTTTTGTTGTACACAATCATATATTAGTAGCCTTATTTAAAGAAAATTGACTACCTTTTATGTTCGTATCGTCTTCTGCTCGAATTTACCTATTCACGTATTCAAATTTTAGCATCTCCGTAAGTAACTTTCTGAACATTTCCCAACATCTCTGCGTTGCAGCAGCCAGCTACAAACTAAAATTCAAGGATGTATTATCATATTATCATGTAAATAATAACATACATAAATTATTACAAAATCACATACTGAGACGGGCCGGGCACGCCATGTATCCAGAGGTCTTGAGAAAACGCTATCGGATCGTCAACGGCTTCGTTCAGTAGTCCGCGACTTGCCGACGCACAAACGCGTTCACGATATATTGTTAATTTGTAACGCATCTGTAAAAGTGTTGGCGAACTTTCGATTTTGGAACACTTTCAAAATAAATCCATAGCATTTATTTTTGATAATTTGGGCTGATCTCAATTGCTAAACGTGAGTATTTTTTTGTGTATTTATTAATTATTATTATTCAGTAATGAATACAGAAATCGATTTCAGAAAAATAAAATAATGAATTGAAAAACTTACTTAAAACAATACAATTAGCTTTTGTATTGTTTCAAAATTACCTCCGTTTTAACGGTTCCCTGAGTTTCTGATAGTTTTTTTATGGGATTATTGTATTTTTCTGAAATACCAAAAATTTTGCTCTCATCTTATAAACAATCAAGTGTCAACAGTATTTTGTTGAGTATTGTTGCGATATTATAGGAACTATGTAACTTAATTGTTGCGCTAATTAACGTAAATAGTAAGTAAACATTACATGGCGTACACAATGGCTCTTGAAGACTATACAACATCAAAATTATTTTATCTTAAAGATTACAATATTTTTATCGGTTACAAAATATTTCACGAGATACAGATACTTACGTTGATTATTTACACGTGAATTAAAATCTTTTTTACTTGTAATCAGTCATCGCTTTAAGCACCATTCATTAATTTATTAGATATCTATACATAGGTACACTGTATCGTACTGTCTGAATTGAATATTTAAAACTATTTAAAGATAGTTTTTTGGTAGCGACAATGGACGGGAAAAGTGAAACAACATAAGTAAAATTCTATGAAGTTATTAATTATTTAAGTAGGTATGTATGTATGATAAATTTTTCCGAAAATTTTATACCTAACATAAAAAATACCTAACACTTTTTCAACGTAAGATCTAGATAAAGGTTATCTTATTTATTTATATTATATAATCTTAATTTAAAAAAATATAAAACAGTGTATGTGAGAATCAACAAAACATATTTTCAATTACAATATATGTTTTACATAACATTATCTAAGTCGCTATTCGATATCCGTTTCGTCACATAATTTGGTTAGCTGGTTACGTTAATAAATAGAAAGTAAGTTGACGTTAAGCGTCTGTTAAGTTTGATTATTATTAAAAAAAACATCGAAACATACTGCCATAAGAAATAGTCTACCTACGTATATATAATTGGAACTAACAATACGCGTAATATAGTGTAATAATTTCTAGTTTCTTCACGCGTAAAAAAACATTAATGGCCATGTGAAGCTATGCATGCAAAAACTATGTTTATTTTGTTATCTGTTGAGATGGTACGTGACTGTTTCATTCTTTCTTCTTAATTTCTGTGCTAATAGTAAATAATAAATATAAAGATGTAAAATATATTATAATTATGTTCATGAAAATAAAATAGATAAACTGATATGAGTTTTTGTTAACCTAATCTTATGTAAAGTATGTTAATAGGTACCTATGCATTTAAAACAAGCAAACTACAATGGATAGAATATTCTTCACTAAAAAGTTCTCACATAGATATTAATTACAAGTCACGTAATTTAATTAATTAAGGATTTACGAAACAAGGAAATAGGTAATTTTGGTAATTCTTATTACGTTTCTTTAAAAACATACCTATGCATTTTATGTGCATCATTTATAATCAAATTATAAGTAATTTAATGTTATTTGATGTTAATTTGTTGATTTTATTTTGTTCAGGGGCTGAAAATAGTTCACACTTTACAGAATTATTGTTTTCGTTTACTATACGTTTCCTATAGGTTGACTATAGGTTTCCCACTCGTAGAGTCTTCTTTCGAGACTAGGCTTTCAATAAAATTAAGTAAAACCGATTAGATATGGACGAAGGATTAATATCTTAAAACTAGAGCAGATCGGAATATTTTAGAAGCAATCAATAATTGTGGGAATGTTCCACTTCCTATTATTGTTAATTAATTATCAGATCGGACTCATTAATAAATTCATTTTTAGTTGTCAATGAAGATAATGCCGCGGATAAGAGATAAACCATAAATATTCCACTTTAGTTTATTTAATAGTGATGATTAGTTAACTTTTTCGTATAAAATTGGTCGAGAATTTTCAGTAGTTACTACCAAGTTACTACCTACTTACCTAGTCAATTGTATTGACTTTGATAAAATAGTTGCGAGGAATTAATTAACTTGTAATATTGGGGCCATTTCCATAAACTGACAAAAAAGTAGGTTAAGTTTTGCCGGCCTCTTTATCAATCACACTCAATTACATACCGAACCATGGTTGAATCACTTAAGCTTAAGGTAATAAAACTTTATGAATATTTTAATAGCATTTAATTGAAACAACCTAAATATTTTCTCAGCACCAGTTTTTATAATTTTTATAATTTACACTTGTCTGGTTTATAGTACCATCCATAGAAGAATCAGACAGTACCTATAAATTGCAGGCTTTACTGTGATCTTTGTAATTGTGACTCCATCCTAGAAATTATTAACTATAATGAAGCAAGGTAGCAACCCCTATACATTTTAGATTTATCGTTTGTTACTTAGAAACCAAAAGGTATAATGTATGAAGTCTGGGATGCTTGTTAAGAAAGGTTCGTGTATTTCAAACTATCACTTATACTTATTTTGGTCTTACTTAAACATAAAAACCCGTTGAATCAAATATTTTCCCGTATATTTTAGTATCATGAACACGTAAATCGATATCTATTACAAACAGCCTTTAACAGCTCGTGTATCGCAATATCCCTTCCTCACCTTATGTCCACAAGCTAACCAGTTCTCCATCATTTAGCAGGTTTCCGTCCTGAGGAATTCGGAACGGAGACAGGCTTGTCAAAGGGTTTTTTTTTGCGAAATATTTATTTTATTTCAAAACGGAATTTTTGTTCGTGCCCTTTTAAACACGTGCTTTTGAGTTGCCCAACGTTCTCATGAAATAAATTCAACTTATACTTAGGTACTTACCTACACTACATTGCACATTGCATTTTGCGTCGGATTTCCAAGCTATATAATAAGCTATTATAGGTACGCTTTTAGTAAGTAGATTTTTTTGTCTATTAAAGCTTTAACACGATAAATAAACATAAGACAGTCTTTCAAATAAAACTTTATTATTAATAGCAAAAATATGAAAAAAATATGTTTTTTGTTTGTTTGTCAAGGAACAGAAATAGTTGTATTATGTAACAAATGCAATTCTAATAAATAAATCAATTTCTACAAAATTTGTGATCATATTATCTTCATAGTGCAGGATGGCACTTAAAATAATGGTTGCACTTACACAAAATTACCTCATTTATATTGACGTGATGTAATATCGAATTTGTAACAAGTAGCGAAGAGATGGTGTTGTGGTATCAATTTCATACGTGCTTATTGGTGATTACACGACTTGGACAACATAATTTTTCTATCAGGTCAATATTAAAGTTTCCGTTCAGTATTTCGCTAAGAAAAATTCCTACATACAAGTGTCCTATAGCTACGCTATTTGACTAAAAACTATACTTTTTTAAAGACTTTACCCACTGCAAGATGCATTTTTCATGAAAAGCTTAGTTTAATTAACTTCGACCTACAATACAACTCAACAATTCTTAGAACATTCGAAAAGTTTCTATTTTGGTCTTAACATACTTTGAACCCTTGACCACGGCCTTGGTCAACCCATTTGTCAATATTAGTAACCTATTAGGGATTTCCGTTATTTATTCTTAAAAGGTAAACACTTGACGCATCCTATGTTTTAATCTGTGCGGAAATCATGTAATACATTTATCAATATTGGTATAACAATAAATTATGTCACAAATGATTTGTTTGAATACAACGATGCATAATAAATTGGACAAATTATCTGGTGTTTGTGTGATTGTCGCTGATCACATATGTAGTGATTTTTATGTTTGCTATTTTAACTAAGTAATTCTAATTGGGTGCTAATATGTAGGATTCTTGTTTAGTTTATTAATGGCTTGAAGAAAAGTAGGTAGGTACCTGCTTAAAATCTGATACAAAAATACGCGTTTACGTCTTTCATTGGATAGGCGTAGCAATGATCAAATCCCATAGGTATTCCTTCGTCCCTTTGTGTTTTGGTTCCCAGTAAGCAAGTACAAACTTTTAGTCGGCCGATAGTTAGTTTGGCCTTATAAATCAGATTCGAAATTTCCTTTAATCAACCTAACAACAACTTAAATAAAAATGGCTTATACCTAGACCGACCTATTTATTTATAACTTATAAACCAGAAACAATAGCAAGTTTTACGATAACTGTTAATCTTATCGAAGTTGTAATATTATAATAATAATTGTATGTACAAAGTGTACATAAACAATAAGCTGTAAGTACCTTCATAATAATAACTTACATTTGTTACAAAAACCTACGTGATTGCAACAATAATAAGTACAGCATGAGAAACTTGTTATCGAGATGGAAATCTGAAATGCAAAGAAAATGAAAAGCGATTCATCACAATGAATTCATTTCTTTTAGTTCACACTCAAAGCGCAACGCAAGTTTCCATGAATCATTATTGTACAGAACATTAGGATTTTTGACTACTTACATTTGCCTCTACATCATCATCTGCCTAGCCTTTCCCAACTATGTTAGGGTCGGCTTCCAGTCTACGAGCCATGAGCTTTTATTTGGTAATTTATGTCCTGAGAAGGTGGCTGAACTCCTTAGTTACAGAGAACAGCCGCCTTGGCCGACAGTCAGTTACTGGACATTTATGTAGTAAAAGGACTCTTTTGCTAAGAAGCATTGCAGGTATCTAGTTAGAAAAGAGTGACAGTATACTTATAGCCAAAATGCGCTACGCAACATTCCAGTAGGTCATAACCCCAAAGATTACTAATATTATTCTGACACATGCTCTAACCGAGACACATAATTATTTTAAACGCTCACTTGCAACAGAGTTAAGCATCAATTACGTATGACAATTGTTTTCAAACAGTGAAATCTTGACATAATGTAGGCACTTGAACGAACTTAAGATGAGTTATTGCACAAGTAAACCTTTGTGAAAGGTCTTAGGTTAATTTTAACTGAGTTCAATGAGAAATCGGTTCACCTCTACTGAGGGATATTTTACTATAGTTTTTTCGATAATGTCAGGTTGAACTGAAACATGGCCCCTATGATAAATCGATTCAGAATTTGGAGTTGGAAATAATTCACAATCGATACCTTCCAAATAATTGATTCGTTATGCAATTAATTCACGCTTGTCATTTGTTTCTTTTTATTTATTTGAAGTTTATTTTAAGGCTAGACAGCTAGCCAGACAACATTTTGGATTCGGGGCCACAATTTCAAGTTTCAAAAAAGTTGCACCACATTTTTAATCTTGTTAGATTTGACATTTCATTTTGAATGCAAGAATGCAACTCTACATTCCTTTTTTAGAATGCATTGCAGACACTAATTAGAATATCCTGTCACGTTAACAAATATCATACATAAATGGGGAAGTTCAGAAGTTGATATAAATTAGCTTAAGTCGGTTTTAGAACCGACGCGGTTAACGTGGTTAGCCACGATGTAACTTTTTTGACGTTCCAAGAAAAGCTTCTTAAAGGGAAAAACTTCCTACAAGTTAAATATTTTAGGATACACGTATGCATAAGGATTAAGTTTACATATAAGGAGATAGACAGTGGTTTAACCTTGCCAGTAACATGACAACATGACCGGTTTATAATACTTTCGAATCAGTAAGTGAGTATTACCAAGTATCGTCTGAGTATTGGGACAGTAAACTCACGTTGATCGTACCACGAAACTGGTTTTGGTACATGGTTCAAGGGAATGTCTGGTCCACATTGTTTTGGACCAGTAAGTAGGTTAAGATGGTACTTTGCAGTTACTTAGGTACCTACAAAATCTTCATTAGTTTTTTTCGTTCATTAGCGCAAGTTACAATGAACTTTATGTGCTAAGTGAATAGAACCAGAGTGTGTCAATTATCATAATGGGTAACTTACTTTTTTTCTAAGATGACTTACCCAATTTCGCACCGATATTATCCGTTAATGTTTTATATTTAGGACACCTATTTAAAATCTACTAAATATCAATCAGTTTTTGTAAATATTCTGAACACAGTCCTACTGTAAGTAGGTACCTATATTTGAGAAGTTTCGTTTTTGTTATTGCAACTTTGTTCAATTGTGGTTTGGTGAACAAAATGACTATCATAAAACTTTCGTCATAAATATTCATGATGGTTATTATACGGTATAATCCATTCACGTGTTATAGCGGGTTTGACCGACTAGTTCGCGAAATCATCGCGTGATGACTTCATGTATAAAACGCTGTTTATATTCTATCGTTTTATATTCTAGCTGGGTTAAACCGCCCCGAGGACACGGTGGACCACACAGTCCAGGAGTGCCCTGCGTGGGCAGGGCACCGCCGGGTCCTCGTCGAGGCTGTGGGCGGCGGCGACCTCTCGCGTCCGGCCCTGGTTCAAGCCATGGTCCGGGGCGAGAGGGAATGGGATGCCGTCGCCTCCTTCTGCGAAGCAGTCATGCTCGAGAAGGAGGCGGCGGAACGTCAGAGAGTTCGCACCTCTCATCCCGGCCGCCGCGCTGGAGCAGGTAGACACCACGGGCGCCGGGTGTCGCGAGACGACTCCCGGCCACCGTAGGCGTGGGTCTGTGGGCGGTGAGTTCGGGTGGCTCATCGCTCATGTCTGTTTTTAGACAACAGACCCGTGTTGGCGGCGCGCGTTGTTCCACGCGCTCCTCAAAGAGATGTCAGCAACCCCAGAGGGGCCCAGCAGGGCCAAGGCCTGCCGGGGCTGCGGGTTGTTCGAAAGAGGTACCGCGGCCCTAGCACATAAGGCCTACGACGGAACACGACGGCTTTTAGTCAGTAAGAGTCTGACACTCCCTCACCGCTGCTAACCCACAGCGGGAGGGGTCATTTGATGATTTTTTACGTCGTTAAAAAAAAAAAAAAAAAAGCTGGGTTAAACCGACACAAACACGTGAGTTAAAATTAGAAGCCTCAATGATGCTTCTAAATATTTATTATGCAATAATCGGAAGTATATTTTGATTACCTATAAAAAAAATATTTATGAATTGAGTCACCTTCTTAGTTTTTTTTAACAGTTTTTCTATAAAATCTCTTTTTTGATTCCTGGGGAGTGTGATTGTTTCATTATGGTTCTTGAACACTGTCTCTGATCTGAACAGGTGTTTTTGGTGTACCTAAGCCACACAGCAAGATTTATTCTTAAAATAGTTATTAAGTTAAGTAAGTCTGAAAATTTTCAGGACACATCTGCAGTGTATGTGTCCCTTTTTCTTGCTCTCGATTTCCTTGGCAAGAATAGCCATTAAAAAAAATCTTTACAACCAACCGTCAGTAGTTAGGTACATTAATTCGTATTTAAACCACATAATACAACATAATCAACTAATACAGAACTTGGTAACGTTTTTAAAATATAGTTATGTATTCGCACCGCGTGCAAGGTCTCACGCAGGACAATGCCGAGTATGGCTCAGCTATTAATCTTTGGTGAACTTGATTCTACTGCGTGCTGGTATGAGGCCGAGGTTCTAGTATATGTATCAATTTATTTACCTGTGTATATTGAAAATTATATCAAACGTATACCTATAGATTATTCATTTTTTACGCAAGTTTACCTGAATTTAAAGCGACTTGATCACAGCATCTCACTTGGATTTGTAAACTGATATTAGTTGACCAACTTCTTTCTTCTAATTAAGTACTTAGTTATTAGAAGAAATTGCGAAGGCTAAAATAATTATGAAAAAATCAGTTTCAATTCCATTTTATTTGTAGTTTTAAATTCATTCCTTCAGCTATTGCTGTTTGGCTGAAATAAATAACCGATTCTATATTATTATAGTATCGTTGTTGCAAAAACAAAAGAGCTTACAAATTCATTATGCATTGGCAAAAATGAAGGATGTGCATGCATACATGATAAGAATATAAATCATTTAAATTAAATATTAAGTAGATACTTATGTACCTAAGTTAGGTTTAATGGGTACCTACTTACTTACAGGCGCAACCCACTAAGTAATAAATTATTGTGTTATTAAAATATGTGTTTAAAAGGCTATTTAGAAGGCCAAATCAGTTGCCCAATAAAACATAAAATTGATCAAACAATAAATAAGTCTCCGAATATTTACGGAATTCAAAATTGATGATTTATTATTATGTGACCGTTCAATCTGATAAACAAACATTTATTTGTTAAATGTTGGAGGTCGCACATATTTTTGATATTAAGTAACTTCAATTTTATTTACTTAATGTACCATGCCATGGGACTGTAACCCTGATTTTTTGGAAGGCGGAAGCTGACACGCTGAAGCCCGTTTTCGAAGTGATTGACGAAATACTTTATAAACAATATTATGAAATCATATAAAACAAGTTATAATATCTTTGTTCCACTTTATATCAATACATTATCCATAACAGTGAGAAACAATGGCGTCTGACGTCAGTACCCGTACTGCGAAGAAACTGATTTTCTCAGAACAATCGATCGAACAATATTAGTTTGTAGTACGCACGCAAACGTGGATTGTATCCAGCTGTTCTGCATAAATATCAATACAATAGGTTAGAATGTTTACGTATGATTATAGTACCTAATAAGTACTTGTGAAAAATCTTTGCAGTTTGCGAAAATTGTTAGGAAGAGCCGCCTATCGAAATGACTGGAGTGAATTTTAAACTAATGTAATTAAAGAAAACCAATAATTATGACGTTTCAGCCCAAGCCCTTTTGTAAATTCCTTGTTTACCTTTCCCTCCGTATATCTCTGTGATCAATGATTAGATAATAATATTACTTTCTTTTGTCCACAGAAAAATGCCTGAAGTAGACACCAACAACGAACTGGCTACACTGAAAGATTGGCTGTGTAAACAACCTCATTTGCCACATGAAGTCGGTAAGAAATTCCTTCACTTCTTTTCACTCATTTACTGCTCTGCAACTCTTTTAGAATTGTCCCATTCGGATCCGACCCACCTATTCGTGCTCATTCGAGACTAGCGATAACTATCTAATTACCATTACTATCATGCTATGATCATGCAATTATCAATTAGAAAAGAATGTTCAACAGATTACAGACGATACTTGAAAATCTATGTTTGAAATTACATCGATATTGTGTCTCTTAAAAATGAACGGTTGGATTCCTTTCACTGTTACAATACCGACCTTCACATATCATTTAAAAACAAACATTCCTGAAGCATAGTCTGTTACATTTTACAAACAGAATCAAAGAAAATAAATCAATGTTTTACCGAACACGGGCTATGAGAATATTGCAAAATTTTAAACCAGTCCCTCGGTAACTCTTTATAAGTTACGACATAAGTATTAGGTCTAGGTAGTCCTGTTAGGTACCTACTTGGCTATAAATTCGCTATTGGACCAATATAATGCATCCTAATGCTTAGGTAAAATAGGATCGAAGGTATATGATGTTCTTCAGCGCAAAAACATTCGGGCGAAAAGTTGAGTAATACAATGATGTTTTGATGTGTACAACATAGTATTACTTTTTATGAATAGGCAGTTTGAACCACTGGGAAAAAGTTACAGTATTGAGGTATAAACAAACTTAAAAGTAGAAATTGCCGTCTCAAAGCACGAAGAATAGGCAAGTTTCTTAAACACCCATTAAAATGGTGGAAGTGGTGAACTGTTTCGTCATGGTCCCACTAGTGGTACCTACCTCTCTCTACATATTTATGTAGATAAGGTACTTAAAATGTAACTTTTTTAGTTTATGGAATTCCCACAACGTGCTCTGTTGCTATGGGTTATGACCAAGTTTTTTTTTTAATAAATATGTAGATTTTACTCTATGATTAGTTTGAATGTTTATGTTTATAATGAGTTGAACATACGTTTTCGAGTGTTATTAAGATGGGCCGCGTAGTCAAAAAAATATAGACTTTGAACTAACTTTAACTTAAACTCGAACATTATAAATGTATTGATAGATTTGAGAGGAGACTTTTAAAATATTGCAATCAAAATATTGTTAAATGTTTAAAAGTAATAATATTTTGCCGTCTTTAATGTTTAGGACCTATAAAGTCATGCATTTCTCAATTTCAATTCTCATGTAGTAAACTGTTGACGTTTAGAGTGTACACAGATGTTTATTTGAAAGTGAACAACACGTGATTAACGGTCAACAAACTTAGTTAAATACATAACTTTAAAGAACTCGGAGAAACCCATTTAATTATGGGTAAAGTTGAAGTGATTTAGCAAATAAAAATACATAAGAAAGAGCTCTTGAATATACCTAACCGCAAATAAACTTCGAACTTTCTGCTTTAATGGATCTAAGAAATATGTTTTATCTGACCAAAAAAACAAATTTTATTAACATTTAGTTCACAACAGCAAAAAAGTTTTTATTAACAATTTTATTAAGACATTAAAATAAACATTGTTTTGTAATATCTCGAATCTAACAGTATAATTAATTTAGAAATGGTAATCAACCTTTTAATTTTTCTTAATTTCTTAATACACCATCACAAATCTTTGGTGGCATATAAAATTGATTTGAAATATCGGAATTACCGCTTGCACTGCCTAAATAATGTTAGTTATGGAAGAATTACCCAATAAATAAACAAATACACTTACGTTTAATAACCATAGCCAATAAAGTAATAAATAAGTTATTATTTTAATGTTGACATAGGTACAATCTAGGAACATTCATATTTTGCAACAATAAAAGTAAAAGTCGCTTTGAATTCAATAGGGCAGTGTCGTCGACCTCTGTGGAAGATTGCCTGCCAAATTTTGTTATGAGGCAACACTGATGTTGTAACATTTTGTCGAGTGACATATGACGTCACAGTCCATGTTATTAAATTAGTAGTCAACGCAGGTCGACTATTGTTTCTAAGTTTACTTTGTCAACTTATGTTTAAAGTTATGCTTCTTAACTAAGGCAGGAGGTTATTTTATGTGGAGACATTCTTGAAGAGATTTTTAAAGGTTCCAATTACGAAAGAACTTTTGAACATACGCACAACGTTCGCTATTAGTGATTAAAACGCCAATTACAGCGTTTAAATTGCTCTTGACCGCTTTAAGTTAGTCAATCTTCATATTGCATTAATCGCTTCATAAACTATTGAATACATGAAGATGCTAATTGATTGATTTATAAATAACGTGATGAAATGCTAAGCCTCCCATATTTACTTATGTTAGTTTCAAAAGTACATACTTTTTGTAGATGGTGCTTGTATCTCATTGCGGTGTGACGTATAATTTTTGTAATAGTTACAGAGCCTAACTGAATCTTCAGTATCACATTATGTAAGCTTCTCCATACTTAGCAGCAGCATTCTCAGCTTTATATGCCAACAATATGAGTACAGGAAACAAGCACTCATACAATAAAATTGCTCTCCAGAGAACTATCCCTTGCTCATCATACTTCACTGTTACGTAGTTCATTCTTCCTGTAAGATCTCTCTTGGACATCATTTCAACTGTACAGCCTCACTCACATATATCTACTGCTCTAAGTAACTATAGTGGATCAAATCTAATATTGTGTACAGTTCACGCTTTCTCCCATGACGGGTAAGTAGAACTTGCAACGGTATTCACAACGCACGTCAACATTACAGCCTACAACCAATTTTAAAATAACAAATGAAGACTTGATGCGTAGAACGATTTTTTAAGACTTAGTTAAGTGAAATAATTACAAAACATATGTACTTAATAGGCATAATGAAAGTACCTATCCGCGGTTTCTTTTGCGATTGCTCTATTTTTCATCTGTCTGCAATTAAGTAATGTCTATAGACTGTTCAGTCTATCAGTATTATAAGAAAACACCATTAACCTCTTGAATGCCGCTAATGAGAAAACAATAGAAAATCAATTATGTCTCGCGTATATCTACGCACCGGCATACAAGGGGTTAAGCCAGACCATAATACCTTTCTAACAATCGTCATGTTTAGCAAACATATTTCCTACCGTTGACAGTTTTATTGCAAAATTAAGAGAAATTGAATAGATTCAAGGGTCAGACCTTTGGAAACCTAGCACGTATTTTCCAAAATTCTCGTATCATTATTATTGCATCGCGGTGCACGTGCTTTTCATATGAGACTTGTGTGACACATATTTATTATTGTATGCTATGGTCTTTTAAAGTAAACGTAGATACCTAAGTGACTCCGCTGTGTCAATAAATCTGCAATTGACTCTGTGTTCATACAAAATTCACACATTTGAGTCGTGTTCTTTCAGCTTCGCAGGTAGGTAAATATTTACTTGAGGAAATACATACCTACTGATATTCGTACCCATAACAGTAGCTGTTTTATTACCGTATCAGTATGACAGAAAAGTAGTGCAGTCATTGAAGCATTATAGCTACGATTTTTTTTACTGTGAACCGATTTGCATGAAATTTTGGAATTAGGTTCATCTTACCCTTAACTTTAAAAGTGAATATGATTTGAACTCCGCCACCCCCCCTGGGGGTGGTTGCCACCCCTTCTTTGGGGTGAATATTTTTTTTGCAAAATAACCTCGGATATCGATAGAAGACCTAATATTAAGCTAAAGTTGTCTTTAAAGTTTAAAAAAAAATCCAATACTTTTCAAGTTATTGGCAATTGAAAATTCGCAATTTTTTCACGTTTTTCATCGGGTTTTTGCAACTATCTCCAAAAATATACGTTTTATCGAAAATTTATAAAGAACAAAATTGTAGCAGGTAAAACAACGAACAATTGGTTTTTTTATAAAATGTCCTAAGTGCAATATTAAGCTAGATATTAAAGATCAAAGCGGTTTTTTATTTTGTCTGAAATTTAATCGTTGTGGTCAATGCCATGTAGCGGCGAGTAGATGCATTTTATACATTCTAATACAAATGGGTTTTGTAGTGCTTGAAATAAGCTTTAAGATGAGCACTATTAAAAGTCTTTTGCACGTAAAATAAGTGAGCTGTATTGCAAATAAGGGGAGCATCTTATATTTTTTCTTTTAAATCAATGGGTTTCATAAGTACCATTTCCACCAAAATTAAAATTAATCGTATTCCGCCTAGGATTAACTTTATTATGAAGAGTTTGATAGATAGTATCAGTTTGGCTGCTTCAGGACAGATATTTTTCAAAAAAGTCACGATTAACGAAAAGAACAAAATTTCAAATTAAAGAAAAACCCACTTGTTTTTCATAATATCTCAAAAATTACGACAGATACGTATAAAAGTGTACTGATAAAAAAATTAGGCATTTTTCTGACAAACAATTTGGTTTGTTTGTTTTTTCTGTCGAATAAAAATTGACGGAGATATGATTGTTTAAAGAGCGCGTGGCAGCGCAATCACAGCCTCTCTTAAGCCCTTTAACCCTTCACCGTTTTAGAAAAAAGTTCTTTACTATATATTGCAATGATGGATGTTGTAGCTCTCTTAATTACTTTTACAGTGGTTTTTTTATAAATTGTGATAGAATGAAAATTGAATGAGTTACGGTCCAAAAACTTGTCATATTTTTTTCTACTTAGTAACTGAAAACTTCGGAGTGTCAATATTTGGAGCAATGTGAAAGTAGGCAGTATAATAAAGAGTCACAACTATTGTAATGTGTATATATGTAACCGGAAAATAATAAAACTCGTAAATTGATCAACTTACTAAAATAACAGATGGCATAAACTACGTCGATTAAATTTGAGCAAAAAAAAAAACGGCTTTTATCTTTAATATCTAGCTTAATATTGCACTTAGAACACTTTATAAAAAAACAAATTGTTCGTTGTTTTACCTGCTACAATTTTGTTCTTTATAAATTTTCGATAAAACGTATATTTTTGGAGATATTTGCAAAAAACCGATGAAAAACGTGAAAAAATTGCGAATTTTCAATTGCCAATAACTTGAAAAGTATTGGATTTTTTTTTAAACTTTAAAGACAACTTTAGCTTAAAATTAGGTCTTCTATCGATATCCGAGGTTATTTTGCAAAAAAAATATTCACCCCAAAGAAGGGGTGTCAACCACCCCCAGGGGGGGTGGCGGAGTTCAAATCATATTCACTTTTGAAGTTAAGGGTAAGATGAACCTAATTCCAAAATTTCATGCAAATCGGTTCACAATAAAAAAATTCGGAGGTTAGACCGTATTTTTCGCTTCAATGACTGCACTAAAAGGTCTTAGTTTGAAGAACGTTTAGAGGCAATTAGCACTTCCCTTCGTAAATATCATCTTGAAACTAGGTTAAGGTATTCATCGAAACAAGAGATTTTACACTGTGAACGTATCTTTGGGCTCAGGGTATGTAAGACTTTAAGGCTTCGCAGAACCTGATAAAAATATTCCATTAGCCTCAGTAAAAACCTTATTTCATAGGACTTTTCCATTAATTTTAACTTTATTACCATCGTCAAAACACGGTCTCAGGTAAGTGGGATAAACCCAGACCCGCAGGCAGAACCGACATTGAACTTTGATTATAAAAACAAAAACATTGTATTATTCTCTCCTCAATATTATTTTCCTCTGCACTTTGATCACAACATGCTAAACGATGAGTTAATTTATTAGTTCACTAACTATGCACCCGGATAAAAATAGCCTTCGTCGATAAATTACCTATCTAACTAGTATCAAACACAGATTTTTTTTATCGCCCAAGTTGGTCCTTAGAGGTCCTCTTTCAAGTAAACAAATTAGCACTTCATGTTTAGAAACATAGATATACCGGGTACTATCTCGACGCTTATCCTGGTCTCATGATCATTGAGTATTTTAGAGTAACACCAAAACCATAACTAACCTTTCCATACCTTTGTGGTTCCAGATGACATCCTCCTCCTTCGTTTCCTGACGAGCTGTCGCTACAGTCTCGAGCGTGCCAAGAGGACCATTGACTTATTCTTCACCATTCGTGCTAATGGACCTGAGCTGTTCTGCAAACGAGACCCCTGGTCTCCAGAGATCAGACGTGTCTTTGAAATCACGTAAGTTTATTATAGAGCATTTTCCTGATATCGAAAATAGATCTCATTTGTGGAAAAACTTGTTTAATTGAACTGATGCCATAAGCTTTTCTGATGACGCAAAGCATGACGCACAAGAGATGAACACGTACGAAATAGTAATATTTTATTTCACATGCAGCTTTTATTTAAATGTCGATTGTTAATCAAGCAAACTGGTCCATCCAAGTGTCATTTGCTTTTTAAGGAAAACGTTCTACTTTTCACAATATGACATTTTGCAAACAGCTCATTGACCACGGCATTTAAGGGTCGTATGAAATATTTACGAGTAAGTACATTAAAAAATAATTCTCTAATTACAGGGATATGCTTCCTCTCCCACACAAGACGAAAGAAAACTATAAAATCTTCATCTACCGCCTGAATAACCCTGATCTAGACCTGTTTAACTTCGTGGATGCCGTCAAGACTTTCTTCATGTTGGCTGACACCAGACTCACTGAGGATCATGAGATACCTGCTGGAGAGATCCCCATTTTCGACGCAGCTAACGTGTCTATTAAGTTTATTGGGAAAGTAAACCTTTCTGCTCTCAGGAAATACATGATGTACACACAGGTAAATCGTTTATTTAATAAAACCATCTTTTGTTTTGATTCCGTCAATATTGAAGACAACTTCTGTTTGTATTAATATTTTCGCAATTTTTGCGTTTTAATAATCCAATAATAATAAATCATTCTTGCGAAAACTTTTGGCTGCAATATCATAAGAAACTTACAGCTTATGGTTAGCCTTCAAGGTTGGCTTTCGAAATTAATTGACGATATTCTCTCTGACCAAGAAATACTGATATTGCCATCTGTGACCTTGCTCTTGATGGGTATCTGTTATTTTTATGCTTATTTTGAAATATATGTACCTTTACTACCTTTGCACAACTGTAATATTGCCCTTTGGCTCTGGTTGCGACACCGCAGGTTATGTCACGAAGTGTTTAGTTGCTTTGACGAGCAGATCAGGTCTACTCTGATACTATTGATGAAAATATTCAGCTTTAAACTGCAAATGTAAATGATTGTCTGAAAAATAAGCATGCAATGCCAAAAAAATATTGAATTGAGGAAAAATTAAGTTGCAATAAAACAGGTTCCATCGTCATTTAATTTTTAGAAGACCCATTAAAATCTTTATATAAACTTATTAGCTGTAATTAACATGACTATCAGCTCGTAATTACTCAACAATTGCGCGTTATAATTTTGAATTTTGTAATTTGACCCCCTATGTAGGTAATTAGGTATACAATGTATTTTATTACTTTTTTGCATTTAGATGTTACCAGGAAAATTTTAATTTTAATGTCTCGCGCTCTAAGCATACATAATTAGGTAATAATGTAAATTTATATTGCAGATATTAAATCTTTGTAAAATTGTTGATTACAGGAAGCGATGCCAATCCGGCTAAAACAAGTTCACGTGATCAATGCTCCTTCGTACATCGGCAAGATCTTCGCTTTGTGCAAGCCGTTTTTGAAGACTGAAGTTTCTAAACTGGTATGTACGATACCAATCCTATATCAATCCTCGGAAAAAATATCTGCTCTTCTGCAGGGATGCGCGTGGATGCAAGACGTAGTACGTAGACGACATAAAATATTTGATTTTATGATGCTCACTGGGAGAGGCCCCAGTTTATCACTGGACGGCAATAGGCTGATATACATGATGACATATACATGATATATATGATGACGATACTACATCTTACTAGGTATCAAGAAGAACGATGATGATCGGCATAAATCTAATTTGTTTACTCATGGTGCTACTTTTTCAATTTTATGGTTGTTTATAAATGTCATGGCAGATTGAACACAAATTGATCAATTTAACATCGATTCAAAACCCTGTCAAATCACTCCGATTTTTACATAATGCCATTAACTTTTCAGATAAAGTTCCACGAGCCCAACACTGACACCTTATACAAGGATATACCACAAGACCTCCTACCCACAGAGTTTGGGGGTAAAGCTGGTTCCATTGAATCCATCAAACGGGAATGGATCAAGAAGATGGAAGCTAAAAGGTGAGCACATGATCTTTCGTCATTGGATTAAGAAAGAAGTCATAGTTCTGCTGTTATAGCACTTTAGAATTTATCAAAATTTAAGAAACCGCGTTTAGCTAACAGCACTGTGCTCATACAGTACTGACAACTTTCGGAGACGCTTACAATTTTTTCTCAGAGGTTTTTTCTCAGCGGATTACTGTGGTGGAAAGCGCAGATAGGCACTCGTTATAGAGCTTAAGTACGAGATTAATTCGATTAGACTAGAAGCAGACCCTTTTAAAACATGTTTAGCTCCAATTACGCCGACAACATAAACGGCTGTCATTGAACATCCTTGGCAGTCGTTACGGGTAGTCAGAAGCCAGTAAGTCTGACACCAGTCTAACCAAAGGGTTGCCCGGGTAACTGGGTTGAGGGGGTCAGATAGGCAGTCGCTCCTTGTAAAGCACTAGTACTCAGCTGAATCCGGTTAGACTGGAAGCCGATCTCAATATAGTTGGGAAAAGGCTTGGAGGATGATGATGACGCCGACAACATAAACTGCATACAATTTTTAATGTTTTTTTTAAGTAAACAGTTACTGAAGTTTATGGTAGCAGTAACTAATTCTGTTATATTTCTTCCAGGGATTGGTTCTTAACCAACGACAAGAGATGGGCGGTAGACGAGGCTCTGAGACCTTCAGGCAACCATGACGACAGGGTGAATTCCGTGAAGGAGTTACCCGGTTCCTTCCGATCATTAGCTTTAGATTGATTACTTGTATAAAGCCTACATATAGTATTATTTTGATAAAGCAACCTCTTTTGGATATTAATTAAATATTTCGAACTTTTTCAGTGCTTTTGCATAAAAGTTATACAGATGTTTGACACGATTTTTTCTAAAGCATTTTTTGTAATAATAATTTAACTTTTTTTTGTTACAACAGTGCACCTTTAATTTTAAAATTAAAATGGATTTATTTTAATAATTATTTAATTACTATCCTATTGTTTAAAATTTTGTTTTTTTATTATTTTAAAGTTAAGGTGATGTGGTGTGGCTCAAATAGGTGTCCAATCAAATTAGGTTTTTTTTTTTCTTTTTTTTGTATTTGTATTTGTATTAAGATTTAGATTTAAGATAGAGTGAAGTTCAAATTTTGAAAAAGGAGTTAAACTAATGTCTTCCATATTAGATACGTACCTAGTTGTACAAAAGTTCTCTTAAAACTGTACTTAGGTAAGTATATTATTTTTATTTCAAATGAAGTGAGATTTAGTGTTACCAGTATGATTATTTTGGATAAAAGTATGAGTAGATATTAACTCACATCTCACTTTTGCAATATTTTGATACTGTTTGTAAAAGTACCTCACGGAACGGTATTTTAACTATTAATGTGTGATAAATATTAGTGGCTACGTTTAATGTAAGTTTAATATAAATACAATTTTATACATATTTTTAAATAAAAAGGATTCGCAGTAATTTCTTAACGTTTATTTTATTGTCCTGTTACAAATAATTTAGGTACTCATATAAATAATTTCATGTAATTACACAATACCTAAGGTTTCATAAAAATCTAAAATGATGAAAATATTTTTTTACACCTTCCTATAGTTAAATTCGTGAATTAAATTAACTTCGATCCAAATTCTTATAGAGCAGCTTGATTTAATGATTACATACCTACTTACAGTTACCGGCACGGATGTCGAGCCCTGACCGTCACCTACGCACAAGCGATTTACTGCCTTATTGCCTTATGCGTACGGGTGCGCAAAGCGATCCCCACTCTTCCGCCGAGAGCCCGACATCCGTGCCGGTAACTGTACCTAAGTTATTTTCTGGATAACTTGGTTATTCCATTTGCGAGTTCACATACTATAAAATAACATCACGGAGCTTTCCTCCAAAATGTGCATTCATTGATATTTTTATTTTTACTTCACGTGAATTTTAACATTACGCTTAGGAAACCTCAGTAAAACTGTTCATAGGTGGTTTACTATATAATAAAAATACTAAACCTTAACACAGTATTGACCTATAAGTTCTATGTATTTATGTTGGTATGTATATTATGATATGTATGTATTTGTATGTCAAAAATCTTAAAGAATAACAGTTAATCTCTTCTAATTTATTAGCTTATGCCCAATTTCGTTAAAAATTTATAAATAGTTTTTGTAAACATTGTTGTCGATCACCGGTCTTTCTTATTAACTATCTTAATTCTAATGAATATTTTATAAACGAACATTAATGTCAGAATAATTCTAATTTCTCATCTAATCAATAGCGAGAGTTCTAAAGGAGCCGCTCATAGTAGTCTCGACTGGGTTATTATTAGAGTTCTTAATCTTCTTGTTGAGATCTGCCTTCCATAGATCGTTGTTTAGGTAGAATTTCCTGAAAATTAAAAGCATAAAATTACTTTTCTCGATTATTTTATTATATTTATTAAGGTCAGAATTTTAACAAGAGTAACGTAGACAGTTCATGAATATTTGATAGGATCGAATAGGTACCTTCAGGATCATAGAGCACAAGAGAACTTAATTATCTCCAAATTAAACCAGGTACCATAGTTTTATATGGCCGCGGTCATAATCTCAACATACGGGGAAAATGTACCTAAATCAGGTAGGAAATCTTATACATTTTTCTCACAATGAATTGAGAACTTCTTAATAAACAAATATTACCTTTGATCATTTATCTCTGTGACCCAATAATTACTCTGTTCGACCATGCTCTCTGCATCACCATCATACTCTGCAGGCAGGTACTTCTTGTCCACAAACTTGTGCAGCCCCATGTGATCCGTGTGGAAGTGAATCTGTGATGCAGAGATAAAGTTTCATTATTTTTGGCAAGCATACCTAAATGGCAAAGATACTTGGTTTTGTTATGTTGGTAATGGATGGTAATACAGTTTCGAGTCGAACTGCAATTGAAGACCCTACCTAACTTTTTAATTTGTTTTTATTTCGTGGTCTAAACCGTCATTATACCTGTCCAGAATTTGCACATAACGATTTTATATTCTATGTAATAGTTTTAGTGTCCAAATCAACACCTAGATGTATTAAGGATGTAGTGCTACTTACAATATCCCGAATCTCTTGTGGTAAAGCTCCCTTGACGAGACCATAGAGATACTCGTAGAAGGATGGGCAGTTCACCACGTGGACTTCCTTCAAGCGCACCGGCATGGCTTCCTGTAAAGATTGTGTAAATAAATATTATAGAGATGTAGCATGATGATTTTCGTACTTAGAAACAGAACTATCCAAAACATCCTTTAGAACGGCACGGCAGTTAAACTTTAAATGTACTTAAGACACGGGTCTATCACCGGCAATTTCCAGATTCCAGGCTGCTTTGTGAAATCTTATTTAAATACAAAGCGATGACAACTAGACAACGGCATCAAACCCCATGCATTGCTACCATTAGACCAAAAGAGCAGTAAATACAAATTTGGCACCACCACATTTTGAATGCCATGCTTACTCACAGTTACCTCGTAAGATAGTCTTTATGAAAACTTATTGACATACAAATAAAGATGCTGTAGATTTAAAACAATGTATTTGTATAACTTACCAAAAGGAAAGTCAAAAACTTTTGGAAGTAGAACACATTAGATCTAGCCACGATCATAAGCGTGTACTCCTTGATATCCAACACCACAATATGGTGTTCAGGTAAGACCTCTTTCTTCTGTCGCAACCAATGGTCACTTTGTAAAGAGAATGATTTCAGGTTGTTGTAGAAGTCGAAGTTATCTGTGGTCAGTAGCCGATGGATCATGATCTCCTCTTTATCTTCGATCAAGTATGTTGAGACGGCTCTGGAAAGTAAATGGGGGTAAATATTAAGGTAAGGGCGGAAGTTTGACACTGAATGAGGCAAGGGTGAATGTTTTAGGGGCGCTGTCGTTTTTTACGTCCTTTTATTTTAATAAACTGAATTTTATATAGGTATGTACATATATTTGTCTTCCAAATAAGTAGGAAGGTAGATGCTTTTTATAATGGCGAAAGTATGGGCTTGAGACTGATGCGTAGAATTTTAATTTGAGTTGGGATTGAAAAATAACTGCAATAGTGTTATGTTTTACAGAAAATAGTTAATGCTTATTTTTAACTCCATTTTTAATTTGGCGAATGTTATATTTTTTCTTATAGCTTTCACATAGCAGCTAAAGCCCATCATATTCCTAAGCACTTATATACCAGGGCTGCGGTAACTCTTTCGGACAATCCCGCAGCCCATAATAAAACTACTTACGTAGCATTAAAAGCGTTCTTCATGCCAGTAGACAGCGGGTCTCGGTTGCTAAACACCTCAGTCATGGTAGCCCGATTGTTGCAGAAGTGCTCGATGCATCGCTTCGTGCGCTCCAAGCTGCAGTGACAGCTGAACAGGAACTTTTTTATCATTATGTCCTCTGGAATTAGAATAATATTCTATGTTAATTTAGAAACCAGCTTTAAGTAAGCAGAAATTCTTAGTTAAGAAGAAACAACAGTAGGTAATTTTATGTTCCCGTACATAAAATTACCGACTGTTGTTTTGTATTATTTATTTATATTAGAATTCTCTCTTTGATCCATAAAAGTTTGCCTAGGTAACTTTTTCTTCTTCAAGTTGTATTTCATCTGCAATGTGAGGTGAATTCTCTTTTTATTTTACTTCTTTGTTCTAAAGACTAATCGAAGTCATCCAAAAAAAAAAAAAACAAAAGCTTTTAAAGATACGTAATGTCGTCTGGGTCATGTCTAATTTGAATATACAGAAATAAAACTAGATAGAAAGAAATCTATTTATAAATATTTTTTTTCTATTTTAATTAAAGAAAGTAAAGAAGGTTCGAGTGACAAACCTCAGCTAATCTCCCAATGCAACAACCAAATATGACTTTTTAAATGTTTTCTTTTGTTTTACCTATTTAAAACATAGGTTATGGAATAAACAACGCTGTGAAGGATTCATATTAGATATGTTTTTTATGTTTATGTTAAGGTAAACCACGACTATATAATAACGCTTCTTAATGGGCTAGTTAACTTTTAATTGTTAAAAAAAAAGATAATTGTAGAAATAACGTTAACAAAAGAGTATTACAGTATCACAACTTTTTTACGACATACTTACCTACTATTCTATGCTAAGAAAATTTTCTGGTTTTAATAACCTAACACTGGAAGTCGACCCTAACATAATGAAAGAAGAGGGAACCTAACACATGGGAAGAAGGTTCGGAAGATGATGAGATGGTTTTAATAACCTAACAAATACTTTAATTTTCATATAATGACGAGTTTAAACGAGCAGCCGGATCGCTAAAATACTTACTATTTATACGATTTTATAGCTGCCCATGACTTACTTTTTCAATAGATTAAGGCTCCTTTTCATCGACAAGATAAACGCCCGTATTTCTTTAAACAGCTCTTAATTGTGAAAATTGCACGTGAAAATTAGGTAGTTTTAAGGAAACTGACTTATATGTTGCCAATGAACCTAAGATTAACTTAATAAGTTCAAAATAAAATACCCCCGAACATTACCACATCAAAGTATCAAAGAACATAGCAACAAATTAACTATTCTATTCACACAGAAGACCTCAAACAATTGTTGTGTTAGCTTAATTAATGCGACAGCACGGACCAACATTATGTTAGGTCGGCTAGTTTGTAGGCACCTGTGTTACTTAGGTCAATGAAGTTGGCTGAGAGTACACATAATTTACTAAACATGTTCTACATGGTTAAAGTGCACCTATGATACTTTATCTTGCATGACAACACATGTTCCTTTTGAATAATAGGTAGTCAACAAAAAAAACAAGTAATATTTTCTTGTTCACACACAGTATCTCTTAGTAGTAGTAATTCTTTCATGGCCAATATTTTTCATAGTAATGTTATTATTTATTTTATATTATGTATGTATAACTACATCGGGCAGAAAGTTTTCAACCTCGTCTGTCCCGAACTTTACAATGACACAGTTCAGTTGAAAAATCACGATTGATGTCATCATTTAAGTACATACCTAGTTGAAAGTTCTTAGACATAGTCGTATATCAGATACTTATTTGATTTTACAACTTTCAGATTCTTCATTTTAGCTACTCTTAACTTAGTTGTAGTTTCAAAATTATCCATCCATTCAAAAACCGTCAGGGGCTGGCTCGATCTAGCTAGCGCATAAGTTTGAGTCTACAAATCGCATAGTCATTTATTGTTTTTTTTTCTGAGCAATTTAAAACAATCTTTTGTTTATAAACACCCACAATTATTGTAATAGTGTAAGAGGCAGGTGTGTTCAGATTACACAAGTGTTTAAAGTTGCAGTACAAAAAGTCTATTCAGGTGCAATATTATTCAACCTTGTGAATATTGCGTACGCAATTGTAATCACCATGGACTATAAAATATAAAGTTTCTATCTGGTCGTTTATTGTTTTTCTTTTAATTTTATAATGGTCTTGTGAAATAAATGACTGTATATTACAATTATCTGATCAATACAGACAGACAGATATGTACCTATTTGGTGTGATTTTTTTGGTTTACCAAAGATTTCTGAGCAAATGGCTTGCGTCCGGTTTCTGAGCATTTTTATCGGTAGTTTACCTTTAAAAAGAACGTATAAAATGGAAAGCAAATCAATTACACGCCATTGTGATATAGTACTTACCCATTTTTTTTTCTTGAATATAGTTCAACCAAAGTCTACTTGGAGTAAAAAATATTTTAATGATACCATGACCTCTACAGCCTTTAAAACTGGTTGATTATTACCGCGTATTCTAATTTAAAGATAACTTTAGAGCTCGCGCACACTACAAACTTTTAGTCGGCCGATGATTGGCCCGTTGTTAGGGAAAAAATATTTTTTTAGAAAATCGTGAATTCAATCAAAGTTTTTATTCGATTTGATACCAAACAAATACCTAATCGTTGTTACGTGTGTACTTCCATTCATCTTTATACAGATTTATGAGCCCAAATCAACTAGGTATTGGCCGACTAAAAGTTAGTAGGTAAAATGCGCGCTCTTAGTCCATGTCGTTACATAGTTACAAAGGTGACATTAAGGCTTAGGCTATATTATTATTATCTAGCACGTATATCACGCAACACATTATATAATATTCCTTACTTAACAAGATAAATATAAACCATTTATGTTGGATGATATTTTACTTTTAATCTTCAGACTCTCGTATGTATCATACTCGTATGTTACTGTTACAGCCTTTTTATCGTCCCACTGCTGGGCACAGGCCTCCTCTCACACGGAGAAGGATTGAGCATTAATACAACTACAACTAACTACTTACTACAACAACAATAAACATACTCGTATGTATTTCCAAATAACTACACTAATAAGTGTAAACATTCCAAGTCATATCAAAAGAGACTAACAAGATTACAAAAAGCGTTTTCCCTGAAAATTACCTGAATCTGCTTATTCTATCTTTGAATGAAATATAGGATGCTAATTTATACTTCTAGTTATATCTTATGTACTTATGTAAGTATTTGATAAGTAAATAGACATAAGTTGACCCTGTACCCTATGACTACAGTTTACATGGCTCTCATGTATGAATCACCATCACTCTAAGTTAGCGTTGGCAGTAAGATAAAAACCACGTATAAAAAGATATGCTTTATGTAAGTAAATATAAGTTAGATGACACTATGTCAATATCCTTAAGAAATAATAACGATAAAGACATCCAAATATCTTAGGTCACCTTTATTATAATGAATTTATGTGTACTTAAGCATACGGACATTTTTGGTATTTTATTATCGAGGATTATTTCTTGGTACCTAATGTTAGTTACTAAGTATGAAAGAATAATGTTGTATTATGTGTTAAAGTAGGTTATTTCTTACCAAAATCTTTGGGTAACGTCGGTTCTTGGGCCAGCCAATCTTTGATTGCAGTTATATCTTTTTCGCTTACTTGAGCCATCTGTAAGAGATTTATACAAATGATAACTTAGTGTACAAAAAAAGGGGTAAAAGACACGCTGATAGACACAAAACATCACGGCTACGGAATATCCGAAACTGGGTTTTATCAGAGTCGAAAACCTTCATCATCCATCGTAAGATAACCAAAAATAAGAACGATAAAATAATGTTTCTTCGTCCAGCTAATACTTAGGTATTTTTGAAAGAAAGAATGCACTATTGTTGCATCTCAATCAACAGATCACAAATGATTGTAGTAGGTAGTAGTTCAGGCAAATCATGACGAATGAATTTAATTAGAAACTTACCGTGTTGTTATATAATTTTTCTATTTTTCTAAGTACTGTCTGTCATGTAATGCCTGAAGCAAGTGAGCTGATTTCCAAAATACTTTCTATTTAAACTAGGTAGTAAGAGCAATACGAGCAATCTAACAGCGAACGTCTGTAATAGTATTCTAGATATATGCGGTAGAGCATTTTTTTCCATTGTGAAAGAGAGTCTGCCGGATAAAAACTATAAATATAATTATATTATCATACATAAATACTGGAGCGATTTAAGCGATATTTAATAAATAACTCTTAATAACAGAGATACGTTTTATTTTATATTATATCCTCTTAGTTAGAGATACGTTAGTCATTTGGTTTATAATTTGGCAAAATATTGTTTTGAGAATGTTAAGTTAATTTTGGAGGGACAAAGTAAGTGCATTTTATTTAGGGTGCGATGACCTAACCGTAAGAATATAGTCACTTCTGTACTAAAATAATAGTTTTTTTTTCGTTTGTTTGTATCCTAAAGGCACCAAAACTTCTGAGCCGATTTGAAAACTTATGTCATTGTTGGTATCACATAACAGGGCACCTCTTTCATCTGTTCTGGAGGTTGGAAACCTACACTATCCTTGAGTAATAGGCTATGTTTTATCCGGGTATGAGAAGCAGTTTCCCCGGGACGCGGGTGAAACCGCGGGAAAACAACTAGGTTGTTATAAATATATTCTCGGAAGGTACTTAAAGTGTCAATTTCAGCTCACCAACATTAATTTTGTAAGTTGCACTTAAATTAAGACTAGACTGAATTTAGAAAAAGGCACAAGTAGGTAAGTACTTACACCACTACAAAGACACTGTATAATATGATTTTTTATAAAGTTTAGGTACTTAATTATAAAATTAACTCTGAAATTGTCTTAATCCGTGTAACCGACACTAGGAAGAGAAATTAAAACGATATCTATCTCAAACATTAATTACACCGATCTTTCGCCTGCAGACATTTTAAAAAGTGCTTGCATGTTGAGTCACATATAAAAAAGGTAAGTAAGTATACCTATTAACATTCCTCTACTCAGATTTATTTGCTAGGTATGCATTACGGTAATCGACAATAATATGCATAACGATGATTTAAACGTTAGCTTTGCATTATTATAGGTGCTATTTATGTCCAGCAATGTGGAGATATCGTATTTGACGGTTATATTTTTATAATTTTAATTTTGTAAGTAGGTGAAGTTTGAATGACAAAAATAAAATATATACTCCAAATATATTCTAGATACTTATAAGTAGGTATATAGGTTTATCAATAAGTATTCACTTAGAAAATCATTAAAAGACAATACTTAGTCGTAAGTGGTATTGTTTTTTTCAAAAGTGTAAATTAATCACTATTTCAATTTTCAAAATGTTAATTTTGTACTACCTAATTTACACATTTATTCCCATCAATAAATAAATCGCACATACCTTCAATTTATAAGAACACAACGAAAATATTCAATAGATCTTCGACGGTACACTTCCGAGTAACACCTAAGTATGTAAAACCGGCTTCACCCAATGGTGTCTGTAACGTAACTAAATACATAAAATATCAAGTCATCAATGTACTCCTTGCTGTTCGATTTTTTAAGATTCGTAAAGGCAAACAAACACTGGACAAGGTGCTCTACGCGCTGCGAATTCTGAGGTAATGCGATTTTCGTAACCACTTCTCAGGCCATTGAAAATGAAATTGCCAAAATTTGGGCATAGTGTGTCGTAACCGTTAATCATTGTGAGTACTGGTGAGGCTGATACTCTGCTATCATCGTATGAGAGTTATGGACGTATAGGGCTGTCATACACTCAGGATTCTAACTGGGATATATCTAGCTTACTCGTAAATAACAATAGGATTAGGGTTTGTCAGCAAAAGGCTTAACGGTTAGTCAGAAGCCCTTTAAAAACCTTTATCCAACAGGTGGATTCTCACTGTTATTTATTTATGTAAAGTACGTTTTTCGGAGTGTATGGAAAATCTTCGCCTAATTTTATGTCCCCATTTTCTTCACACTTCATATCGGGTTTTATATTTTCAACATCGTTATTTTTATGACAGCCCTTTGTTATTAGAATACTCAGAATCAAATGGATTTTATCATCTCTCAGCTAATTGTTGCCGCCAACGAGCGCCAACCATACTGTCTTGGCCATCCCCTACAAGAAAAGAGATTTGTTAGGTATATAAAAAGTAGGTCCATGGAGTTTGTCATAGTGATTCCATGGAACTATTGAGCAGACCAAAGACCCCTTCTAGGAATTCGGTCCAATTTATTTAATGAGACACTTGTCATAGAACATTACTTGAGGGCCGCAATTTTAGAAGTCAAGGCTCTCAACCGGTTTTAAACTTAAACCGGTTGTTTACCTACGCTGTTTTTGTAAGTCATTAAACAAGACAGATATTAGGTAGGCATTCGTTATCTATACCTAAAGGTGAATAACTCCTGAAGGTTTTTGCTGTTTTCAATTATGCTTGCGGTTTTTGATTTGTGGTCATCGTGATCGCAGGTATATTATACTTATGTATATGTTTAGTATATATAATAACTCTTATATAAACTAAACATATACATAAGTATAGGAGTTAAGACATGGTTTTGAAAAGTCACTCTCTTGGTAGGCAAATAATTTATTCATATAAGAACTTAACTTTGTACTCAGGATTACTTTATTAAACTTTCCATCGATATTTCTGTGTAAGCTTATCCTTAAAATTAAGTCTAAAACGTAGGTTCGTGTGGCAATTGATTCCAGAGTAAATATAGAAATAATATCTTATTGAGACACAGCAAATGATTACACGGGACATTAGTCTCCAATTTCCTTTACTTGAAATCAATGCTTTGAAAAATATTGCACTCGTAAAGGAAAATTGCCGCCGCATTGCTAAAGCGCACTAGAATTTATTTCGATATGCAATTATTATTAGACTGTACAGGTACCTATATTATTCTGCACCTACCATACTACTGTCGCCTTGCCAATTTCGATTAATTATGTCAACTTCCACTCCTAATTATGTTTGCAAGATTTCGTTATCAACTTTGGTAGCGTCCTGGGTAAAAAAGTCCATCGCCACTTCCAACGCACCACCACTTGATCGCCACCTATTTTCATGCAAAATATTATCTCAATTAGTTCAACCGTGCGTGAAAGCGTTATGAATAAACACACAAAACAAACAAGATTTTCCACCTACATAAGTCACAAAATTATGACTCTCATTAAATAATTAAGCTTTGCTGTAAAAAAATAAAAATATTAGGTATGTCCAAAAATATATCTTGAGGATCGGATATCTTATCATATAAACCACCTGTCCTGACAGTAAACATTAGGTATGTATAGTCAATTTGAATGTCATGTTATGTAAACTATAGTCTTCTACCTACATAGTTACGTGAATCACGAAAGCTTTAACCGTACTTTCTATCCAGTGAGGACATCCGGAACTTAAGTAATCGGTAAACGATGATGCTGATGATTCAAGACATCCTTTTCTCACGGCCCTTCGTTAATAGATAAGTATCTTAGCTAGAATTTATAATTTACTTCAGTTTTTTTATATTCTCCTATTATTTGGAAAAAGAAAATATGTAAAAGAAAATAGGACAAAAAATTGTTTTCCGTTATTCCGTTTTTACCGGAATTTTATCACCCCCTTGATTTATGGTTACGAGATTGCAATACATTTTTATTAGACATTACATTAATTTTTACGTGGATATACACTCTTTTGCAAAAAAAACGGGCACCTACGCTAAATCTTAGTTTTAAGGACTTTACGTGTATTTCAAAGGGTTTTAATGATTGTAGTATGTTTCTAGCGTCAAAAGAGTTAGCCAAGCATGCGTGAGAGTGTATTCTAAATTTTAATTTTGTACAATTGCTAAGAAATTGGTTGAACCTTGTTTTGGACTAATTGCTGGCAGAAAGTTCGTCGGTGTTTTGAAAAGTTTTTGAAGTGATTTTCAGGAAAATAATAATGCAGTTTTAATTAATGATTAATGTACTTTTTTGTTACAGCAAAACATTTTTGAAAAACTATGCGTATTTGATAAAATTTTCACCTGCTCTAAATGGGCTATACTGATGATTGATGGCAATGTTAAGAGTTTCGGTATTTTAGTGTAAAGCGTTCTATTGTTTAGATATCGTACCCACGTGTTTTAAAATATGGCTTTTTCATAAATAAACACTATTTAGAAAAGTATCAGTACCGTTGGCTGCGATAAAACCAATTTAAAGTAAGCAGTGCCCATCACAACTCGTCTCCTATAGGAATTTGACATTTTTAAAAGTCTTGAAATTCTTTAAAATACAGGAAATAGCGCATAGACTGTGAGCACGAGGTCTTAAGGTCTCGTAATTACTGATTTTTAAACAACCCCGTCTCTTGGGAAACTCCGTAGACCTCTGAAGATCTGTGAGTCTGAGCGTTCAAATAGCGTGTTTTCATCCCACGGATATTTTATTAAATAAACTTGCCTACACCGAGATTTTCTGGCATCTGCAGCACTTTCCTGCTTAAATCATAACAATAATTGGCTAGCTGCTCATTTCTTAAGGAACATACGTTTGGCCAATCATTTTGAATTCTTGACTCCCTTTCAGCTAAATCGTTGTTTAGTAACCCGATACCTATGGAGTTATCGAGAGCTTCAACGAGGCAATAATTTGACTTTTTAGATAGCTTTAACCCTCCTCATCATTTTTCATGTGGTTAATTTTAACATTTATCACAAAATTTGGTATTTTTTAAATGTCAAAGTCCGATAGGAGACGGGTTGTGATCGGCACTGCTTACTTTAATTTTGTTTTGTCGCAGCCAAAGGTACTGATACTCTTCTAAATAGTGTTTATTTATGAAAAAGCCATATTTTAAAACACGTGGGTACAATATCTAAACAATAGAACGCTTTACACTAAAATACCGAAACTCTTAACATTGCCATCATTCATCAGTATAGCCCATTTAGAGCAGGTGAAAATTTTATCAAATACGCATAGTTTTTCAAAAATGTTTTGCTGTAACAAAAAAGTACATCAATCATTAGTTAAAACTGCATTATCATTTTCCTGAAAATCACTTCAAAAACTTTTCAAAACACCGACGAACTTTCTGCCAGAAATTAGTCCAAAACAAGGTTTAACCAATTTCTTAGCAATTGTACAAAATTCAAATTTAGAATACACTCTCACGCATGCTCTAACTTTTGATGCTAGAAACATACTACAATCATTAAAACCCTTTGAAATACACGTAAAGTCCTTAAAACTAAGATTTCGCATAGGTGCCCGTTTTTTTTGCAAAAGAGTTTATTTAATCAATTTATTATAGCTTTCTACATACTGTGATTATACACTACTTCTAAGAGTTTTTGTGCCTAGATAACTAACTGAATGACGCAAATGTTTTTTCTTTCTGTATTCGGTCAAAGAACGCATTATATAATACATCATAATACTTTTAGTATGTTCCCATCCTTGTGAAGGTATTCTAAGTGCTTATTGTTTTGTTACTTACTTATTTTGTTTCAACAGTGCGCTGATTCTCCTGGGTGGTATGGCATGTGACGTCACAATCTCAATTTGAAGACTTCTGCCCGGGATGCTAACAAGCAGCCAATTTTGAAAAACGGGTGGTTATGTTAATTTGGGTTCCTGCATTCCTAATGCAACATAACATTGAGCTAAATCCACATATTACTACTTACTTACCTATATGCCTGAACTTGCATGCTATAAAAAGTACAGTCGGCATAGAAAATAAATAAGTGTGAATTTTAGATGTATCTACCTGTATATTTAGTAGGTATTTTTTATCGTTAACATCTGTCTAGCCTTTTTCTTATGTTGGGTTCAGATTTCAGCCAAATCGGATGCAGCCGAGCACTAGGAGGTTTTTATATAGTTATCGGCACGAATCTTGAGCTCTGACCTACATCTGCGCAGAAGTGTGTAACTTATAAAGAAACAGGTTGCTTACCTGTTTCAACTTACCTGTTTCTTTATAAGGGAGTGTATAGGATTGTATTGAAATATTATACCTGCACTGATCGGTACCTACCCGTACAGGTTTGTCTGTACCGGAAACCTGTTTCTTTATGTAAGCACCCTGAGGGTTTACTTTGTTGTGGTTACCTTAATTGATCCACGCGCCTGTTACTTAGCCAGTTTTTTTAACGAATGCTGATTATTTCTATCTACCATTTAGATTACATAGTAAGTACATACACAAGATCCTGCAATTATTGTGTACCCAATTATTAATCTTACCTGGTATAACTTAAATATGTACTTATTTACCTGTATAAGGATCCATTAGTTACAAAGTTAACATCCAGTTTTGAATGCAAAAATAATAAAGCTCTTGCAAACCCAATGTTAATAACCTTATGTCCTTAATAATCCTTACTCAATATTGTATTTATTAGCTAAAATGTTTACTTTGTTTAAATGTATTTTATTAATTTATCTCACTGTTCAAATCGATAAAAAAATGACGCAGGCACAAGAACATATACATTCTTCTTTCTTTAATTAATGGTTGAAAATATGTGCGGGAAAGTGTGTCAGACTTTTACTAACTAAAACCAACATTAGTTCCTTATTTTTTTAACAGAACCGCAGTAACTCTTTCGAAGAATCCCGTAGTTCATCGAGTAAGTACCATCGAGGTACCTAGATATTGTTCACACTATTCAAATGCTGATAAAACAGTAGCTATAGGTAATAACAATAAATATAACTACGTCATACAACGTTCATTATGAATTTCAATTAGTTTTAATAATGTTTATGAATCGTGAATTGCTTTGAAATTAGCTAATCAGCTTTGAAGTTATCGAACAAATATTAAAAAATAATTTGTTTTTGTCAGTTGCATCAAGTGCCCTGTATTTAGATGCGGTTAGAATCAAACACAACATGCAAGAGTATTAATTTCAATGTCATCTCATCTAAATCACATTTTTATAAGCATTTATTTAGTTTTAAATCAAGCATAAATCTATGTTTTGACCTTTTTGCTAAAAGGTATCACAGATATTATGTGGCAAGCTAAAAGCTTCACCTATTGTTTACTTTTTATTGATATTCCATTAATTACAAAAAATAAACAGCGATTGTTTTAGTGGAGTAACATATTATATTATTAACAGACACGTTAAGAGCATGATTTTTGCTTCTTTTTATTAGGGTTCAGAACCCAAGAAGTAATAAAAATAAAGAAAAAATCTATTGCTTGGTCTGCCCTTCTTATTGCTCTGTTTCGAATTCAAGGATTTTCAATCAAATAAAAAAATGATTTGAGTAATTGAGTAGGTACAGTCAACTTCGGTCAGTGGTAACAGTTTTATAGGAAAATCGTACTTATTACTAATGAGTTAAGGTGCATGACAGTTACCACTGATGTGCAGTCTACTGTACTTATAAAAGAAATAATAACGAATTTTATAAACAAAAATATTTATTTGTACAAAATATTCCTTCACCCACTTCACATATGGAATGTTTTTAACATAGTTTTAACATTATAATATTCATAAGAAATCAATTCTCAACAAGTTTGAACATCAACTCTTTATAAAAATATTACTAATACATAACACCTACTAAGTAATTAGTATCTTTATATTTTACTAAAATTAATGTATAATGACATGAACCTTTGATAAAAATCTCTTGTAATTCTTTGATCTTTTAGAAATAGGTACACATGGACTGGCCCTGTATTAAAAATAAAATTGTTTTCAATTCCACACGAACTTTGAATATACGCAAAGCAGCGTATATTTCCTTTCCATGCTAAGACCTCACCTACAGGTATGTAATATTACATTATCATATCAAACGTAATTTGATTGGTAAACACTACAAAATACGCTTATTTATTTGACACCGAATACAATAATCTACAATATTATATAAGTCATGTTGATTCTGGCTATTTTTCCAACCAACCTTATTAACAATCTTACAAGAATATAAAGTAAAAACACCCACGTTTTATTCAATAATTAATTTGCAAGATTCTGGCGATTTGCGAGGCAGTCTGTTAATTGTATATAACATTAAACCATTGAAACAAAATGCCCAATTTCCAAAAAAATACATTTATTTTGCCTTATAATATGTTTATGGACAAAAGCAAAACATGAATCAAACTTACCATCCGTAAGGAAATAAATGGCGTACCTAGAATGACCAATTCTCAACAGATTATATTGTCCAGCTGCTCACATTACACAAAAAAAAACGACAATAAGGCACGGAAATAACACAGCCAGCTTTATATATACTTACATAAAAAAAAATATTGTGCAAAAAAAAATCTTAATTTTTTTTACCCTAAATCAGCACAAAATAAAAGTGGTCACTTTATTTTGACGCTAACTGTACCCGTCGTACAAAACCTTATATTGTTCAACAAAAATATACAAAACTTATCTTAAAAACATGAAACTATCACTAGCTTATGCCAACGCTTACTAACTGCGGATTTTTAATTATAGATTGAAAAACAAAAATATGAAGCTTATTATTCTATCTCCAATACCAAAACAAAGGATGGATCGGTAATTGTAATTCCCAGTAGGTAGATTGATGGATCGCTAATTACACCTTTTAAAATACCTATGGTGAAGTTTCTTTCAGGTGGTTGGGGTAGATATTTTGTACCACCATTGCTGGTCATATAAAAACATGGAACAAGAAAAAAAATATTGCATAGGTACATAATCGAAATTAGTGAACGTTGGCAACGCCAGAAAATATCACCAAAATAGTTTAAAAATTAAAATCTTATCACATACAATGCATGTCTAGTTTTGAACATTATAATATTGTCATGTCTGTACATTTAGTCTATGTCAAGAGACCTGAAGGTGGCTTCTTTGGGTTTCTTTCCCTTCTTTTCTGTTTTCCAGAAGTTTTCGTCCAAAAATACTGGCCTGAAAAAAAGGAATAAGAACTCACATGAGACTACAGACTTCTAAAAACTTATTTATCCTACAAAACTAAATTACATAGATAATCCGGTTAAATGAAATCTAATTAAACAATTAGACGTTAAAGAACAATCAACCTAGACCCTTCATTGTATCATCTTTAACTATCTCATCATCATCATTTGCATTTATGTCCCAACAATGTTGGGTTCGGCTTCCACTCTCACCGGACGCATGTAAAAAAATATATATCTATTTACCTAGGTATATGTTTTGTACATGGAGCAACTGCCTATTTGAAATCAACCCAGCTTCCCGCACAACCTGATGACCCTTGTCAGAGTAGTTTTCAGAATTTTGGTATTTCACTTCGTAACGACTGAAAATGGCAAATGACAGCCAGCACCTAGGTACAATGTAATCTAATAATCTGTCTCTATTTGATACAATTTATTTAATTTCCTAGTCTTTTTTACAAAGTTTGTATGACAAGTCAAAGATCAACATAAAATTAGCTTAATTAGACCAACACGGATGTTGAGGAACTACAAAGAAGAGAAAATTGATATGAATTACTCAGATAAATTACCAGGTAAGCATAAAACAGGTTTTGATCGACTTACTTTGTTTTATAGTCAGACAGTAATACAAAGCAAGTAAGTAGACCAAAAGTATACCTATGTATAATAGACTTAATGACATGTGTTGCTGGGGAGTTTGTTGCGCCACTTCTTCTTCCCAGCAAAAACACATAGGATGTAGTGAAGGGCGGGCGTTTTGGGGGCTGTCTTTTGTTTTGACGTTCGAAAAGTGTTGATTTATCAGCCTAATTTGAAATAAACGTTTTTGAGGTTGAGTGTGACTTTTTACCTAAAATAGGTAAAAACCCTATGTCATACCCTATGTAAGTATCCTGTACCCTATGTCTTAGGGTTTATTTCATAAACAGTAGCGGTTTTAGCTTTCTCTCTAAAGAAACTATCCTTTTCTTTACATATATTTTCTTCATATGTAATAGCAAAGACGTACCTTTGTTCCATAACGATATCTATGACCCGTTTGTTCATTTCATCCATAGTGGCTTGGGAGCCACCGTAGTCTTGCGGCAAATCCTCTTTGTTGATGTAGTTGTACAGAGTCTCTGATTTCGGCACGTGGAAGTGAATCTGGAGAAAAAACATTACAATTCAATTTACCTACTGCTTTTGATGACTGCCCCTTGGAAATTAATTCCTGTATCCGGGTAAAATATAGCCTATGTCACTTGTGGATAGTGGAGCTACCCAACAGGGATTTCAAAAGGTGAGGACTTCCGAAGTATTTAAGTATTTTGGATACAAACAAACTCTTTGATTTGGGTAAGGATACAACAGAATTGCACAGGACTAGAGGTAGCCATGATTCAGAGGTCTGGAAAGTATTTACATAATACGCACCATATCGGTGATCTCTTGCTTGAGGAACGGTTTCATGAGGCCAAAGAGTTTGTCCACGAAAGGCGGTGCATTGATGACGTGAACCTCCTTTAGTCGGATCGGCATGGCATCCTATAAATTAGAATTTTACCTTTAGCTTAAGAATTGTCAAGCTTTTTGATTGTTTGAAATGAATCTAAAGTCAAATATTTTTTTGATCAATAACAGAGACTTCAAGGGGGCGATAAACGAAGGACCTGATTCCCGAAAGGGTTTTACTTTAACTCTGAATAAATAGCTCTGAGCATGCAGAGGGTTTGCATATTCTTCCCTAGATTTCAACCTATCCAATACGCTCAAATAAATTAATACTTTATTCAATAAGGATAAAAAGAACACACTGACACAAAGGCTTGCCACCAAAAAAAAAAAACAGATGTAAAAACCTTCTCCTTTTTGGGAAGTTGGTTGAACATAAGAAAAAGCAGCCACCTACCTCCTGATATTTAGAGAGCTTCCTCGCCACAGAAACATTGAACTTCGTAATAAACTTGAGCGTGATATCCTTAGCATCCATCACCACAATGTCAGCATCAGCTAACACATCATTCGCCAACATCCAGGCGTCACAGGTCATGAAGAACATTCGAGCGTCCTGAAGGTAGTCATACTGCTCTAGACCAGGGTCGTTCAGTTGCCAGAACCAGATGTTCCGGTTGCCTGAGATCTGGTATTGTGCTAATTTTCTGCAAATAATTGCGGTTTTTGTGAGTATGGCGAGTTTGGGTGTCATTTTTAAGTTTTGCTGTTTGGTTTGCAGAAATAATTGAAGTGGATCTAAAATTAGGATCGATAGTGATAGATATCAATATATTGTATTGTTTAGAGCTAATAGAGCTGATTAAGATGAATTGAACCCTTAATTCCTAGTTACTTTTTCATCCAATCGCATTCGGTGTGATCACTAACTTTATTTATTAGTCATTAAAAGAACCTAATTAAGTCAAGCCAAGCCTGTTTTCCTGCCCCTTTTGACGAAAACACGTTTTGACGGCAAAATAATTTTTATTTGTTCTCCATTGTTCAAATCACGTTCTCATATAAGTAGTTTTGTAAAGGCTATTGCTCTCGGCTTCAACAAATAGAATTTACGTCTTGACGTCACTTGTTTATTGATAGGTCATCGGCATCTTTTGGCGATCTAGAATTCTGGACTATAGGGAGTGAACGTATCAGGATTCAAAATAAAGCTTTATCTTTATACGATGACTGAAAACTAACGTATGCTTTTTTGATAATAGGTATGCTGGCAAATTAGATTCCATTTTATTTCTTTAAATTTTAAGACGAAGGAAGTGTAAAAAGAAGTAGCTATTGAAATTATGTTTGATGTGGTAGCATTCGCTATATCGAATTGGTAAAAGTAATGCTTCTATGAAACACAAAATTTTCCATTACTATGAAATTCTGTCCGAAAATCAATGTTTGTTAATTGCTGTTAAATAATAAATGCTAAGTAGTATGGCAAGGGACGGTATCGTTGGCGCCATGGGTAGCGTCTGCCTGCCCATACTTTTAGGCGCCAGGAAATATAAATGATTTAGGATAACGCACATTTAGGTAGGTATGGTGTTCTAAGTATCCAAGCAATGAGGATTGATTGATTGTGGTGCATCTTTGAATGTGCCTTTAGTTTGCCTATCTATGCGTATCGTTTAATGATGAAAATCAAATGATAAAAAATCTTAATTATCTATCCTATGTTGTATTCTTCTATCTGCTATAGTTACAAGTGATAGCTCCATAACAAAAATTCGGTTTAAATCATTCAGCGACGAAGAATTACGAAATAATTAGATATCATGAATCAAAGTAACAGACCAAATTATTTTCTCATTTATTATGTAGGTTACCTACATAAAAATTTCATTATTAATAAGGTAATCTGGTTCATACAGTTCCTAGGGAAAATCGTTATAAAACTTGTCAAACTGAGGACAGTGCAGCCAAGCGTGACCTGTTGTAATAATATAATTAATGCTGATTGCTTTGACAATTAAATAGTCTTATGATTCATTCAGTTTAACTTGGAAGGTAACACAGGTACATAATATATTTTTCTCTTAAGTTTAAGGGACTATTCATTGCCAGGTGCCAACTAGTAATAAATAAGAACAGGTTACTTTACTTGGCAGTTGGTCAAGAGGTCGTGGCAGGTCATTAATCAGTAACTGGCTTGATCGATCAAGGTTGGTAACAAAAGTTTATAAACTTTTAGTATATATCCAGACGACCTTATAAAGGTCGCCGGAAGACGCTGGATGCAGGTCGCCTCCAACAGGTATCTGTGGAGATCTAAGGGGAGGCCTATGTTCAGCAGTGGACGTCCTATGGCTGAGATGATGATGATGATGATATATCCAAAACAGTCAAGCAAGTATCTACATACTATATCGTCTATCTATATATCTAGATATTCTAAATAGATGACTATTTTTCATCAAGATCATTCCTTGCCTCAGAGAGAGTCTTTTTGATTTTAGCTGGCTGACATTTTAGATCCTCGACAATTTGACTGTTAAATGTAGGTACCCAAGTCTAACCAACCAGTCTGATTAAGGGGCACGATGTGATCGTTCAGATAAAGATCCAGTAAAACAAATATATGATACTACCTCTACATACAACATTCTTCTTAGTCTTTTCATGACATACGATTAACATAATTCGTGACCAAACTGAAGGTAAGTAAGTGCTCACTTAAAGCTACTAGTATTAGTAGGCTGCAGATAATACCAACTATAAAACAGACACTGCAACTGCAATGAATGTAACCCAGTTTTTAATTCAACCGTGTTAGTTGGTTTTGCGATTTGTAACTGAGATTAAACGAATTAGTAACAGCCATGATGTTGCCCTAGATCGGTGCACTAGTCACGATCTGCTGCAAAATGTTGCTATAATAGAAAAACTAACTTTTGATACGGTTATGAATTCAGAGGAGATGAGGACAGATTTCTAGAGTCATTTCATTATAATATCATCAATGTAAAAAAATGGGGAAGCCAAAATTCAACAGTTGAATTACTATAGCTGATTGAAGAAGCCTATGTTTTTTTTTTTGAGCACCGGTTTCTATTCTGGAAATTACCGAGCCTTATGATCGTGCCATCGCAATGGCGTTAGAAATGGTTTTTCTATGGGGAACTTGTTATCGCCCACAGTCTAGACTTGCTTCCGGTTAATAATAAACTGGCAAATAATAAGCTTGCTCCCTTATATCTACATAGAATTTGCAAATAACTGATATAAGGTTATCTGTATGACATGTATTAGGATAGATGAGCATTCAGTTTCAATCTCATTGGAGGGATACATAGGACACCAGCTAATTTCAATGATCCCGCTCCAAGTAATTGATACTCACACGATTTTTAAAACCTTTTGCATGGCAGGTGACAGTGGATCCCTGTAGTTGACGAGCTCTGGTGAATTGTCTCTGATCTTGAAGAACAGCTCAATGGTTTGCTTCGTCTTCTCCACGTCATAGTAGCAGCTGTGAAGAAACCTTACTAAGATCCTGTCCTCTGAAAAGATAAAATTATACCATTACCATTTTGCGCAGAAAGGTTGATTGTGAGTGGTACGAAAATTTCTTAAAAATGAAAAACAAAAGGGAAGAAAGTCTGGTGGATGATAAGGGTGGAGGATACTTGAGCTTATTTAGGAATTTTAATAATTGGCAAGCCGTGAACAACGCCCCTGCTAACAATAGTGTTACCAGGTGTTATGCCTGAAAATTGTACAGTGTAGTAATACACAACCACAGGAAGATCATACGCAATGTGTATATGGTATAAAACCAGAAATGTCAACCTCGGTTTCGCTTAACTTGACTTCTAGACTTTAGAATGATAACAAGTTCCTCAAGGCTTGACTGCTCGCAAAATATCGAATCGAATTTCCGGCTAGCTTGAATTGCCTAAACAACCTACATAAATACAAACAAGAGTACAAACGCAGTGCTCAATAATATTTACCGTCAGGAAAAAGCCTCTAGGAATAACAAATGTCGAATTCGTTTTTATTCGGTACCTACTCACGGCCGTGTAAAACGAGTTGCAATGTTTTACGACCATGTTATTTTTACAAAACTTGTTTGTATTTAACCACCCATGGAACTGAACAGGAAATATATTAAATACGCTTTTTGTTAAGCTTAATCCATTGTTGATGAGAAGTATTTTAATGAAACGGCATCGCAAATTGATTAAACATATAGACAATCTATCGTTTTAAATGTCATTGAAGAACATTTTGAATCATTTGCAAGTACACATGCTTGTATCACTAGATCCTCTATTTATCAAATCATGACGTGATTATGCTGAAGTGCTGTTGAAGATAAACATGAACTAAGTAAACGCTTGGTAATAATCTAACCTGTAATGAATGCCTCAACTAACTGCAAAATTGAAGTACCAACCTTATATTTTGAGACAGCAAAACAAAGATAGTCTCACAATCAGGAATATCCGATAAACATATAGACAAGTAAAGCATGTTCACTTGAAAACAATCAAAGAAGAATTCAAAATCCAGAATTTTGATCCTTATAGCCAAAGTAATTGGGTTGAAAGTCGAATACAAATATTGACTGTGGAAGAGTTGGTGTACCAGTTTTATGTAGGCATGTAACAACAGATTCCCATTCATTGTGCGCTCGACGATGCTTCGCTGAATGGCCTATCGGGTGGCAATTATTCTTTGTGCGAAACGGACGAATCAATAACTGAGACTTGAAATCATGTTATGGACACAGTATTATTTCGTTCATTTTCTTTGCCTCGAGAACTTGATAACCCGTCAGCAGTCCCGACGTTGAAACAAGTCAAAAACCCGAATATCAGATAACCGGTTTGAAATATTCCCATTCGATAGACGTTGTTCGTCTGATGGAATGAATCACTACCATTTAATTCTAAATCCTATCTTATCTACATACACAAAATTTTATTGGCATCTGGTGTAGGCAGTATAAGATTTTCAATGTCAACAACTTGTTGAAGTTGTCTAAATTGGAGGCAAAATGTTATGATGTTAAAGTTTAAGGATATAAAGTTATCTTATACAAAATAAGTAAATCCTAATTAAGATTAGATTAACAATCTAACAAAAAAGTAGGAGATCCTCGGTGTTTAAGTTCTCACGATAACAATATAGGTTCAGGCTAACAAAAATGTTGAATCCACTCGGAGCGGTCGTTAACCGTTTTTGTAATATCTGTCTTAGACTTAGATACGAGTAGAAGCTGCGAAATACCGGTCGGAATTACAACGTATATTGCATAGCGACAGTCAGACATTCTCCGATCGGTATTCCCACCAGTATTTAGCACCCCTCCGAGGTTCGCCTTGAACTTATTGAAGATTTATGCTCACCTAAATCCTTGGGCAAATGTGGCTGTTGGTTTATCCAATCCCTTAGTTGCTCCACTTTCTTTTGTACGTCTTGTGAATTCTTGTTATCCATGTTGAGGTCTATCTGAAATTAAGTGAAGATTTTATTTGTAACGTTTTATTATTAGAACTACATTAAGTTAAGTAATAAATTCCATTTTTATATTACTGGTTTAAGTAATGTAAAGACATTAGCGTCTGTCCATCACTGGATGTCGTCTGTAGTCTGCTCTACTAACGCAACGACGTGTCGGCACAAAAGATTGTGACGAAATAGTGACGTCATAGGCATTCGGTCATTCTTTATAAGAACCCATCCCACTGTAGTACTATCGCTCCATTCTTTCACGTGCTTCGTATTATAGATATGTAAAGATATGATACGGTGCTGTGGACTCACGTTTACGACTGATATGAAATACAGTAAGAAGAACAAGTGCCTACATTGTTTAGGTACAACTACACAGTTTTTAATACAGTTTTTCCCCGTACTCTATCGTAGTGGTTTGCCTATTAGTGAGTCCTTGAATATGATTATGATAGCGAATGAGGATAAATATCAAGACCTTAAAACGTTATGACACAAAACCGCCATTACAAAACTACCTTAGAATTTTTCCACGAGAATTCCAAAAAGTTGGTTACTTATTGCGAACCAAATGAAATATTGGTTAGTACTGGTTTACTACAGGATGGTACAGCTCAGCTAAATTGGAACAGTCATTGTACTGACAAACTAATAAGGGTCAATGTCTATATCTCGGGGCACGAGGGCATCATATTCACAGTACAAAATCTTCATAAAACTGTGATATGACAATAAAAGTAACTTAAGTACTTCATGTTACTTACCTACTTCATTATTTATAGGCACGATTAATTTAATGCGTCCATTTGTTTAATTAGCCTGATGCAATGGCTAATAACTGTTCTGCATTTTATATTCAATAGATTATCTATAATTACTTAATAAGTAACGATCGCTAAGAATTAATTCCACAGAATTTAGTAGATTAAATAGATACTTATCAGTATTTAGTATTTGTCATACACAAAAAAACGTGATTGATAATGATAAATTGATGTCACCACCTGGCTAGGCAATTAAAAAACTTTAATTTTAGCAACTATTTTAGCAATATCATTTTTACAAGGAATTTTTAATTATTTTGATTGTTCGTCTAATCCACGTGCCATATGACCTATTGATGTGAATGGAAACCCAAAACAAAAATGTGAAAGACTGCCAAGTTCGATAATATGGGAATGCTTCGCCTATAAAAGAAGTGAGATCTGAATAAGTACCAAGTTCCATACACATACCTCAGTTAAAAATAGTTACTTTTTAATGATGTTACTTGGCAAGTTTTCATACACCTTGTTATAAACCTACTAAACGCAATGAATCAAGTATTTAATTTTCTATTAAAACTTGCCAAGTAATCATCATTAAAAAGTAACTATTTTTAACTGAGGTATGTGTATGGAACTTGGTACTTATTCAGATCTCACTTCTTTTATAGGCGAAGCATTCCCATATTATCGAACTTGGCAGTCTTTCACATTTTGTTTTGGGTGGGATTTCATTTATTTTTGTAAGGTTGTTTATTTTATTTTTTCTTATGATGAAGTTAGTTAAAGAAATGTCTCATTTATACTATCTTTTAGATTTTTAATATGCACTATGTTTCTTACAAAGAAATGAACTAGATTAACTATGACTAGATTTACCAACTGACTGACATGACATGTTATCATATATTATGTTTGTGGATCAAAGTTACACATTCGTTATTTTCGAAAGTGATTCACACTTGGCCGTTTTCAGATTTTTACTTTACTTTGACTAAATGCAAACCTTTGTACCATTCGAAGATATATTATATAAATATAGATAAATTTAGTTCGTTTAAGTTCCTTAGGGGTATAAATTTACACCGGGTATAAAACACCTTCATTATTTTGAAACCGACTCACACTTGGCCATTTTCAGATTTTTTCCTTTACCTTGACATAAAGACCTACCTCCATGCCAAATTTCAAGTCAATACGACCATTGGAAGTGGTCTAGGTTTTTGATGAGTGAGTCAGTGAATCAGTCAGTGAGTGTATAGTAAAAATAGCGATTTTCTGACGTCAATATCTCAAGACCTACAATAGGTATATTAATGAAATTTTGTATTTTAGATAAGTGAGGGGGTCTCAACAGATACTAGAAATTTGATATGCGTAAATAAAATAGATTTTGAGTTACAGGGGGGTCGAATTTGGCCCGAAATGGTTCGTGTAATATAACCCACGGCCGGTGTGTCGCCTTTTTTGCTCGAACTTGGCGGACACACTGCCGTGTGTCTAGATTAGAACAGACAGCATCTAGTAGGGACTAACTCAGGATGGAGTAAGAAAGTTCGGCTTAACATTCAAAGTGACATTTAGGTAGTCTTACACTTACACTGTTTTTGCTGCTACCAGTCTTAACCTTGTACCTGACAGGAGTATGATTTAGGTTTGGCACAAATATATCTGATTACGCAATATCTTATCTGCTTACCCACTGGGTGTTTCGACACAGTTATTTGACTGATAAAAATACGATCATATTTTTTGCAGGTTACTAGATTCTACTTGTTAGGTTTCTTAAAGTCTCTCTTGTTATTTTCTCACATGACAGAGACTGACAAAAGTTTAAATAAAGTGCAAAACAGAATCGAACGATTTCGGTTAAATAACCTGAACAGTTATGCAGTCGTAATGGAATTAATTTATGAATAGCAACCGCTGTAAAGTAAATGTGATTATCTGATCGACCAGTTAAGTACCGGGTTAATGGTTTAACTATTTGGTAATAATTAAATTACTTCCTGAATATTATTCAGAAGGTTTGTATTAAGTACTGGCTGATCCCGCGAACTTCGTCGTTTAAACCTTCCCTGAACCTCTAAAAACATTTTAAAACCAAAATAAGCTAAATCGGTCCAGCCATTCTCGAGTTTTAGTCAGACTAACGAACAGCAATTCATTTTTATTTATAAGAAGAAGAAGAAAGAAGAGAAGAAGATGTACTATGTTTTAGTTGGTTAAAGTTAAGATAAATCAATCAGTTAAGTAGGCCCTAACTGATTTTACTTTTGTAGAGGTGATATCCCATAAAAACATTGCACTAAGAATAAGTTAGCGAAAACAAGTGTCTTTTCAGAGGGCCATACCATATGCCACCATATACCATGCCACCTATCAGTGACAACGACTTTAAATAATTGTTGTACCATTCTAAACGTATCATTTTCGTACAAAATGACAAAAAAAGAACCAACAAATCCACGAGATGATATCAGCCGTATCTACATACTCGTTGCTAAAGTGGCCTGCGTCATTTAGTTCCGTGTTTTGAACTCGACCGAAGGAAATGGCCTGTTATGTTGCTCGTATTTGACTATCTGACATTGCTCCATAGTCTATGTGTTCCTATACCTATGTATATGTCTAATATATAGGTACCCACATATGGGCTGCTGCGAAATGACATTCTCTCCTACGTCGTTGGATGTTTGTTGTTTAGGATCTCCTGTTATTGTTGACCTTTTATATGATTAGAACTTTTACGAATTACAAATATATTTGGTTACATTTGAATTTGGATCCTATTATTGGCTCACAGCGGATTTCTTGGCGAGTTTTAAAATGCCCGCCCATAAAAACTAGAAAGGGCATTAGAAGATTGTGGTCGTGGACGAACGGACTGAAAGTAGAAGAACTAAAAACAGAATTAGGTATAACTATAACAACAGAAAACCCATTAAATACAGCAGGAAAATTTGGAACTGAAAGTTTTCCAATCATCAAACAAAGGTACATTGTTTACAATTATTTATTCTTGTAATTATGTAGGTAAGTTAATGTCGCACACGACAAACGATGGCCCATGTTGGGCTACAAATTGAAAACAAGTGGACAAAATCAATAATATAGGAAAACTTTCCGAAAGGTCCGCTACGCCATCAAATTACTGCAACCAGTTACAATGTTTATAAAACAATCATTCGTTGTGTCATTAGGTGTTATAAACATACAATTTTCACAGCAATAAAAGAATAATGTTGGACGGTATCAACTATGCATTTATGTGGGCAATTTTCTTGTTTAACGGCTTATCCAAATACACGTGAGCTGTTATTAACTGGCATATTTATAATGTAATATAAGAGGGTCTGGTGTCTGAATATGATAATGCGAGAATAATCGATTATCAAGGCTAAAATCCGGCTATGATGCTGGCTGATAAAATGATGCTCTAATGTTCTATGAGAGTTTTGTGTTAGAATAAGACATTAAGATGGATGACCTATTCTTTCTTTAAGTAATAATATGCAAATAGTTCCTGATTGTTACGTGAAAACTGTTTAGTCCACATTTCTGTACCAAGATGAAGTAAGAGGTATGTGTAAGTAATTTACAGTTATGGGTGTTCTAGGTGGTCTATCTAATTTAAGACGTAAAAAATAAAATGTAACGGTAAAGGACATAAAGGAATTTTAGCTATCCAATTAATTCAATAGGTATGTCAATAAATAGTACCTATAGGTACCTACCTAAGTAAAAATAACGATACTGATAAACATAACCGCAGTTATCGTAAATCACTTAATTAATTAAAAATAGGTACCTTTATAGGTACGAATACGAACCTATTCATATGGGCGATAGGTAGTTTATGAACAGGTGTCTACTAAGCTTATTCACACTTCGATGAGTTAAGTGGCGATTAGAATAGATAAGTTATAATATTAATAACATTTTTGTTTAAATTTTCCTATACCTAACAGTGTACCTACTACACTGTTGTATATACCTATAACAATAATTTATACCTTATCTACGTAGGTTTTAATAATTTAAACCTAAACTCAATTCTTTTTCAGGAATGTGTAGCATTAATAAATTAATGCAAAGATGACTGATTATACCTAAATCAGTTTCGATCACTCTGACAAAAAGATTAGATCACTGAACCCAAGTTGACTTATAGGTATTTCATCAAGTGAACTTAGCCGGCTTAGCAAAACATACCTACTAAAAATGCCCTTTCTTCTTAACTTTACCTGCACTTGAAAATCGCGTTCTCAAGTGAAAATATACCTTAGTTAAGTAATAGCGTTTTTCCTACATTTTCCTCTAATAACCAAGAAAACTTAAAGTTGCAAGTAACCCAGTTGTTAAATAAAGACACTGCATAAACCGACCTTCATCTCAAATTATGAACGGTTTATTACAGGTATCAAGACATTACGGACGTGACTATACTGTTTTGTAAATAATACTTTATGTGGTACTTAATTGCAAAAAAAGAACCTGAAAATCTTTTTTCTTCAAGTGAAGATAATTTACTTTGGCACTTCCTTAGTTATTATTGTCTTAAGTACGGATGTTTAAGACATCCATAGATTCTTATACTAGGTACTACGTCAGTAGCTGAAGAGGTATCGTTTGTTCGAATCTCTGGAACTTGAAATCATTGGTGTAATTTATTGAGCTATTGACCATTATCAGCACCAAACCAAGAACCTAGTAGGTAAAAACAAAAAAAGTACGGATCGAAGATGCTATATAGGTATGCACTGTAGGTCAAGAGCCATCACGAATGCATTAAACATCGGGACATTGCAATTAATCATACAATCCTACCAATGTTATACATGAATGGAGGCGATTTTGATGAAATTTGGCAAAAATACATAGGTATAGGAAGGTAGCTTATTCATCAGAATCGCAGGCATAGGCTACTTTTATCCATAGTGTCCCCAGAAATCGGGTGAAACCGCTGGCAAAAGCTAGTTATTAAAAAGCTGTCTTTATTATTGATTTGCTACCCATATTTTACATTATGTATTATCTATTTTGTTGTACCTACGGAGTTACTAATGCAAATTTATTTTAATCAGACAACGCAGCATCCGCCTCGGCCGACTAATCTCAAATCTGAGTTTTTTATATAAAAATACGACCCACAAAAGAGTTAATCAGCGGATACCTATTTACTTACAGCAAACTTTTATAATTTGGTGGGTTTAGCATAATATTTAGGTTGTAGGCCTGTTAGATTTTAGCAAGTAATTAAGTCTTAACGTTTCATCATTTCCCGAGCCTTTTCCCAACGTTTATTGGGAAGCAAAAGTTAATCTTACTCGGACTTACTCCAGCAAAAGAATCAAGCCAATCCAAACAGATCGGCAGTTACCATAGAAATAGAATACGTAAGTAAGTAAATAGTACACCACAACTAAAACAATACAAGTATGATCAACATTATATTGTCATAATGCAGGGTCTGTCATACAGAGAAGGAATGCTAACATAATAGTGAACATGATATTTAAACAGTGAACATGATTGATATTAGGTAGGTAAGGCCTAATAATTCCATTAATTCCTACGTGCAGCAAAATACATTTCATTAACTAACTACATAGATCATCGCTTTAAAAAAAGCCATAACACAATGCACAGATAAAGACAAAATAACTGAACAGAATTTCCAAAACTTTCCAGTTCACCAATCCACGCGACACTTGAAAGCAATCAACAAATACAACTTACTTTTGATCCGGCTGTCAATTCTCAAGGATTAATCGTTTGTCACCGTACAATAATAGTAGCAGCAGTTAATGAAACACGTCACGATAGGAGCGCGCACGCTCGTACACTGGAGAAGTATCGGCCTTTAGAAACGGTATAACCACGAACAAAGTTGATACGCGAACGCAAAACGAACGATCACTACACGGCCTGCGCAAGAGCATAATGCACCTGACACAGGTCATCTCCCACGTCTGTCAATTGGAACATGTGTAGGTAATGCTAATAATTGTACCAACTAGGTATAAGACTCGGTCTGATATTAGGGACAATACGAAGCGGATAATCTGAAGAAACCGTTGCATATTCTTATCCGTCCCAATATAACTTTTCTAAATCCACACTTACCGGTCAATGTCTGGCTAAAAATACATGACATGATCTATGGTATTTTCAGCGGGGTTTACTGAAGTAAGACAGTCGACATTTATTCCTGCGAATCCTCAGATAAAATGATCAGGTTTGGAATTTCCTACGTTATAATCAAGATCCCGATCTTTTTTAAAAGGTAAAAAAAGAAAAAAAACACCAAAATACTGACTGATATTTTCCTATTAGTCACTGCCAAATTGCCAACTCTCACAGGTCAACAGACCTTTTGTCTAAGCTCTAAACTGATGTAAAGACACAAAGATCTATTCTTAACGCGATATTTATAGTCCGTAATAGGTGATTGTTTATTTTATTTCGTATTCGTGATAAAAGATAATTTGCCATATGGAAGATTTCATTGTTTTTAAACTGTTACAGCCTTTTTATTGTCCCACTGCTGGGCACAGGCCTCCTCTCAAACGGAGAAGGAAGGTTTTTAAAAGTCCAGCAAAAACCTTAGGTCTCGTTCAGAACAATAAGTTTTGAAAAGCTGACTGGCAACTTTGGCTACCCAGTACCCAGTTGATGAGATACCAGAGGAAGGAGGAAAAGTCCAGGAAGCTTCACTAACCATTGATTTCTTATGCAGGATTATCGACATGAACGTTAATTTCAAACAGGTCCCATACACACATCGAAATGGATTGTATTTGTGGTCATATAGCCTTCAACTACAGACTACCCACCTAGTGACCACAAATCGATCAAACCACGCTCGAACAAGATAACGTTGTAGGAAAACCAAGAGCTTTTCTGACCTAGATGGTGTATCCCCACGTAACGTTTCAGAAGTAGGTAGATATAATTAGGTCTCACTCAAGCTCGCAACCCCGTTTTCATTGAAACCAACTAGACATTTGGCACACTATACTCTCATCATTAGTGTTATTTCCAATTACTATAAAATTTATGCGTAGTTGTTGATAAACACGATTTATTTTGGTCTTTTACATACATACAGTCGCTTCAGTAAACACGTTGAGATCAATTGAGATGAGTACTACTACCTGACCTACTTGTAGATTTTTTATAAACAGCTGGAGGCCAAGTTGGTCTTTTCTTGTAAAGAAGTCTCTACTAAGCAACTTTTTGTGACTTCAGTTTTTTTTAGGAAAGATAAAGGTCGATGCAACATAGAAAGTGTCTGATATCTAATAGGTAGGTATCTGTAAAAATCTATCACATTTATAAATTGATAAATTAACTATTTTATGAATAGGTACATACCAGGCGAAGCTGTAGTCTCGCAGCACCGACCCCTAATTATGGATGTGATTTTAACTTCCCGGCCAAAAGCCAAAGAGAGACGGCCCCCCAAAATCAAATGGCATCTGTTGGGGAAGGCTGAGTTGGCCCGGGAATTTAGAAAAGTAGTGGTTGATAAGATGATTGAAATGGGAGAAATGAATGAAAAGAATGTGAATGAATGCTGGAGTGGAATGGCGACGTGTATAAGGAAAGCGGCAAGAAGCATTCTAGGAGAATCAAAAGGGAATGGAGTGATAGAGAAGGAAACTTGGTGGTGGGTGGAAGAAGTGCAGAGTGTATTAAAGGAAAAGAAGATGAAATTCAAGGAATGGCAGCGGACGGAAGACAATGATGATAGTGAAAAAGCACGAAAAAAGGCTGAATATGATGAATGTAAGAAGAAAGCAAAGAAGATTGTGGCTGTTTCAAGGGCAAAAGCGCACGAGAGGATGTATGACTCCTAGATAGCCCAGCCGGTCAAAATGACTTTACCGATTGGTTAAATCTAGGGAGAAAATGACAAGAGATGTATGCCAGATAAGGTGTGTAAAGAATGGAGACGGAACGGTCCTTTCGAATGATGTGGAGATTAAAGGTAGGTGGAAGGAATATTTTGAAAGACTGATGAATGAAGAAAATGAGTGGAGCGGTGTGCTCCATCATAAAGCGGTGAACGAGGGCCTTGTAAGAAATGTATGTGAGGATGAGGTCAGATTAGCAGTGAATGGAATGAAAAATGGAAAAGCGATAGGGCCAGATGGAATACCAGTGGAAGTGTGGAAATTATTAAAGATGGATGGATGGAAATGGCTGGCTTTATTCTTCAATAAGTTGTTGCAAGAGGAAACTATACCAGACGAGTGGTGCAATAGTTTCCTGGTGCCCATTTTTAAGAACAAGGGTGATGTGTTGAATTGCAACAACTATAGAGGAATAAAGCTAATGTCACATAGTATGAAAGTGTGGGAGAAAGTTATTGAAAGGAGGCTGAGAGAAGAGAGTGATATCGCACGAAATCAATTCGGTTTTATGCCTGGTCGGAGTACAACGGACGCTATATTCTGTATTCGCCAATTGTGCGAAAAGTACAGGGGTGCACACAAAAACTTGCATATGGTGTTCGTTGACCTCGAGAAGGCATATGACCGGGTGCCTCGTGAGGTTTTGTGGTGGGCCCTTGAGGAGAAAGGTATACCAGGGAAGTATGTGCAGTTGATCCGAGCGATGTACGGCAGATGCCGTACAGAAGTCCGGTCCGCAGCGGGCACTACCACCAGCTTCAGTGTAGGTGTTGGCTTACATCAGGGTCGGCCTCAGCCCGTATCTCTTCCTGCTTGTAATGGACGCGCTTACGGCAGATATACGGGAGGAGGCACCCTGGTGTATGCTTTTCGCCGATGACATTGTTCTGGTGGGGGAGAGTGGGCCAGAGGTCCAGAGTAGACTGGAGGCATGGCGGCTGAGACTGGAGACAGTGGGTTTAAAGGTGAGCAGGAGTAAAACCGAATACCTTCATTGTGATTTTGGCGGTATTTCGGGACCCATGACCATAACCCTAGCCGGCATGCCCCTACCAGTTTGCTCCGACTTCCGGTACCTTGGTTCACTCGTCCAAAGTGACGGTGAGGTGAACAGGGACGTTACGCATCGGATCAATACTGGATGGATGAAGTGGCGACAGGTAACTAGCACTATTTGTGACCCGCGGATGCCCCTCAAACTGAAGGGCAAAATTTACAAATCCGTCATTAGACCTGTCGTCCTGTATGGATCGGAGTGTTGGGCATTGAAAAAGAGGGACGAGAAGAGAGTGCATGTAACAGAAATGAGAATGCTGAGATGGATGTGTGGTGTTACAAGAATGGATAAAGTGAGGAATGATTACATTAGAGGAAGTCTGAAAGTAGCGCCAGTTACAGAAAAGATGAGAAGTAGAAGATTGTCGTGGTATGGACATGTAATGAGGAGGGATGATACGCATGCAACAAAGTGTGTGCTAAGTATGAATGTAGATGGATGGAGAGGAAGAGGAAGACCTAAGAAAAGATGGATGGATTGCCTGAAAGATGATATGAATAGGAAGGGAGTGAGTGTCAGTATGACGAGTGACAGGGGAAAATGGAAGAAAATGACATATTGCGCCGACCCCAAGTAATATTTGGGAACAGGGCAGGAGAAAGAAAGAAATGAATAGGTACATAAATTAGAAGGATATTCTTAACTGATATAACAGCTAATTCACTAATTCTACCGTGACCTTCCGCCAAAAACTAGATAATAAACCAATTATAATTGGTGAATTATAGTGGATAATAATAATAATTATTATTATTATCCACTTTCATATAGAAGGAGAAAGTTCGAGTTAATTTATGTTAATCTTAAAAAGCAGTTGCGGGATCATAAATCTATGTAAAAAAAGAAGAATAACTTACTTCATCCCGATTATCAGCTCCTCAGCTCAATATAAATAAAGCAAGCAATGTTCAAAAATCTGAAAATTGGAAATAGCGCCAATATCACACATGATTTGTACGTCAAATTTCAACCAATCACAATGCATCATACGATACCCAAGGGGTGACCAATAAGAAAAAAACATTAACTGTTTATGTTACCTCCATAAACAATGACCAATGAATAATTTGGAAAAAAAATCAATAACATTTTAGCTTTTATATTTAAAAGTTTCAATTTACATCACAAATAGTCTTATTTATACTAAAAATAAATAAATCCGTAATCTTTTAAGGGTATTTCTTAAAAGAGTATTGTTTATGAACGCATATCATATTTTTATTTTTAATAATTATGTTGCCAAGTTAAAATTTGAAATTATAACAGAATTAACTTTTGCCTTCTAAAAGCCTATGTGTAGGAAATTATTATTCCAAAGTAGTAAAAGCAGGATTATATAATGAACTCGATCAATAAGATCAAAAACATAAAAATATGACCGATGTTTAAATAAAACTATAAACTACAAAAAAACATTTAACTACTCTGACAACACAAACTGCTGCAAGTTTGCGCATGCGCCGAATGGCGAATCAGTGACTATTCTTTGAGTTAAATATTTTATAAATAAGAAATTTTATCGTTAGTTGGTAATATATTTATGTAAACGTGTAATTTATAAAATAATTTAGATTGAAACTTTTAGTTATACAACTCTCATATCGCAATTTATGAAGTGTTAAAAGTGTAACATTGGTGGCCATTACAAAACCTAAACTTTTTTATCAGAACAAATGTCCATTTGATGTTTCGGCGACGTTGTGACTAATCCCACGGAAAGCTAACTAAAAATCGCGAATTGTGCATCTATTTACTACATTTAAGATTCTCACAGTGCTCTGAACTCCAGTTTTGAGAATCCTTGTTGTAAATTATTTCAAAACGTTTTGTGCCGACCGACAATTATTGGGGTTGACTTCTCACAAGGAACTGTCAATTGTTACATTTTTTCGATACATTCATTTCTTTCATCAATAAATATTAATTAGCCCCACACACTCAAGTTAAAAGGTAGAAGATTGGCTGACTGCGTGGTGATTTTGGTAATTTGAATAAGTTGGACACCCACATCGCTTGTTGTTACTCTTCAATGAACATAACATTGGCACGGCGACCTCTATTCACTCGCTTTCCGAGTAAAATCGCATAAAATAATCAATTATTACTGCTACAGAAAGGACAGTTATCATTTTAAGATTTCCGATACGATTGGTCAGGTGTCGCCGAAACATTCCAATATTCACGTTCAAATTGTGTTTGCAGTGTAACAAAAATGATTTTGAGATAAATTGTATAATAGTGCAGTGGTAATAGTATCGCAGTGAAGAAAAAAATAGCAATAATATTTTAATAAAAGTGACAAAAGTGTTGTGTTGGATTGTGTTATGGCGACGCGTCGCTGGTTGGAGTCGCGGAGGCTGTGGTGACATGGGCTGCGCTGCGGCCCCGACAGACGCTGGACACAGGGAGTGAGCTGAGTGCTGGGCATTGCGCCTGCACAACAAGTCTTGTATTATGAATAAGCGAGATAATAGCAAGGAGAAAGAACGACAGAGTGACGACAAAAGAACATCGTAAGAACCTTTATTTAGTAGCTTTTTTGCACACAATATTAGTATGGCACAATACCAGTACCTAAACTATTAGTCCGAGTAGCCGTACTATAGTTATCGCACCATAGATCCCATAAATATCACAGACAACTACACTATTAAAAGTGTCTTAAATAATAGATAACCTATAAGAGCTTCGCAGACCAAGCCATGTAGACCTTTAAAGATTTATAATGTAAAACATTTTCAGTACTGTTATTAGCAAAGCTTGTAAAAAGTTAAACCCGTCTGTATCCTGTTCAAACCTCTTTAGATGTTCATTTACCAAAGAATCTTGTATATCATTGAAATTTGCTACCAACAAAAGACAATTTTAACTCATGAGTACATTTTAGTAATTTCCATCAAACAAGGATTTCGTGTTCTATAAAAATACACCCTAGTTTTTTAATGTTTGTACGTAATTGTTGAAAGTTAATCTATTTTACCAATATTTTCAAAGGATATTGCTAAAAGCACAGGTTTTGTGGTTGCAGCTGATAATATGGTCCTACACAATTATCTAGCCACTTACTTACCTATCTACATTGGAATTTTGTTGTTTCATATTTTCAATGACTAATTATGAACCAAAACAAATTATTTTTACATTTTATTTAGGTATGCAGTGTCAGTGTGTGACTCATTGGGGAAACCTTTTTGCTTTTCTATCTAACCGGATACAAAATTCCAAAACCATATAACCTTAAAAAAAATGCTCTGATATAAAATTGTTAGTGTAACTTTGAGCAGCTATCTTCTGTTTCTAAACTAAACAAATAGAAAAACTTGATGCAAATACTATGTCAATGATCTCACAGTTTCCATGTGAATGTAAACAGTTTTTGCTGCTCACAGTTCAGTCACATGTTTCTAAAAATGGATGCTTTTGTATAAACTATACTTTCATTCACTCATGTGCACCAACTGCATATAATGTTTCAATTTGATATTGATACAAACACATATAACTTACTAGTTCTACTAAATCAAACTAGTATAATTTGGTTCCTTTGAAGTTTTTGTTATCTTGATCTTATCAAATGTGGAAATACAGGTGTTAGTTGTAGTTATTATCAGATGTTTTAAGCCCATTTTTGATAAGTTGATGTGTAACTGTAGACTTCAGACTTTCTCTGTCATATGATGGGGAACTTACGGCTGTTCCCAATATTACAAGCAATTTAACATTATTTGTATGGCTTATATGAAAAAATCTATCTCTAGTAAGCAAATTATTAGATAGATGTCATATTTACTTGATGAAATCATTAGTAGCTCCAGTAGATTATAGCAATGTGAGGGAGATTCCCTTATGACAGTAAAGATGAATAATTAGTCAATATTAAGCAAACTTTAAGTACCATTGACAAATTATGCATAATGCATGTATAAAAACACATTCCTGGAAGGTAAACTTTGTAAGTACAACAAGAACAACTCTTGTTTATCATAATGTTGTCATTTAAAGTAACTCTTTAAAAAATAAGCCAAAATGTAAATAGCCATTAACAATTTCATCAAAAACACCAATGTTATTGGACCACATGTGCTAAGAGAAATTCAATCAACTATAGCCAAAGGCACAAACTTACATAAAATAGATTTGCATTTTAAACATAATGCTATAAAGGACAACAACCTGTTTGTTAGGAAATGATTTGCTTAAGTAACCAGCTTTATTATGTCACTCAGTGTAAATGAACATTAGGTACCTATCACAATACCTAAGTACTACTGAGGTTCTGATGACTCATGTACCATAAACATCTTGTATACTTACAGTTGATAACACATTCTTAATAAAAACATTAACTTATCGAAACTGGCAACAATCTGTGGCCAGTTATGTATTGTTTATTATTTCAATTCATTCTATAAACTTAAACCTCTTTTAGTTTATAAAAAAAAGTTGTGCATTGAGGAGCATTTTATGTCCCACTGTGTGAAATTGTGTAACTAACCAAGTTACTTGACCAACTTAGCTAGTTTTCTATAGAAATCAAGAGTGCTTTGGTTGGTTTGTCACTCAAAATTGACAAGTGAATTGTCTATTGTAGTGACTAATTTATTTTTTATAATAATTATGAATATGCAAAGTGAGTGCTATTGTATTTTTACAAATATATGACTCAATGCATAGGAAATAGTGAGTATCCAAGAGGTATAGTAAAATTTTTATATCTAATTGGTATTTTCATGAATTAGGAATTGTTTAAAACAATGTGTTGATTGGGGGTTTTACATAAATCAGTTGAGTCATCAATCATGTGGATATTTCAGCATGGTAATCAACAATTGAATGATTATACCCTGATATTGTTTAGTACATTTATAGCAGAAGTCTACATTGTATTTACTGGCTTTCCCACACAGCAATAAAACACAAAATCCAACCTATTGTTTTGTAACATTTCTTGCTTATAAAACTGCAGTGTGGTATTGAACTTAGGAGGTAGAGCATTAATAGTATGCAAACTAGATACAAATTTAAATAAGAAATGCATATTTTAAATTAAAAAGTGTCTGCATGTTAGCCAGTGGTGGCTTGTACGGCTAGATAATTGTCTCCTTCCATGCTTTCGGTGGTTGGAAGTGCATTGTAACTTTCACTTTTAGACTCAATGCCAATAACGGTTGGTATGAATCACTATAGCTGTTACATTTTGATGCAATGTATGAAGAATCATGTAAATGAATACAGATTTTTTTCCACAGTTAAGGAAATACTTAAATATGTTTCCTTACTTAATTGGTGCCATAGAATTCTTGAATTGGTTAATATGCAAGCCAATGCCAAATATTTAAAAGATGTTAAGGTCATGTCTTGTTGATTTGGTATGGCTGTTTTGCTGTATTTGGTATTGGGTATTTGTTTATTTTTCTTCTGCCTAAAGCTTTATCCCATTTGATCACTCTGGTTAAATGTAACTTGCTATTGATGAAATAATGTTTGCATCTAGACAACAACCTTAAAATATTTATTTATCATACTTTGAAGTGGCTCAGTAATATAAATGAATAGTTACTAAGCACATTATTACCTATTTTGTTATCATAGAAGAGATTGAAATGAATAGAGACTGTACACATGAATATTGATACAATAATTTATTTTGCGTGGGTACTACTACTTTACTACTTAAATGCAATAAATTAATTATGGCAACACACATCTCTATACAACTTGACTCCTGACTTCAAAAAGATAATACAGCGGGGGGGGGTATGTTTGACCTTCTCGATTTTATGTCTTTATTAATAGGTATAGAGCATCTTCAGAACTCGCCTCATTCTGATTTTAGTAGTTAACAAATATTCAATCATTTGTCATTTAGAAATATAAGTAAGACATTGAGTTAATATTGGATTTTGAATAACCTACAGGTATCCTTTAATTGCGGGATGGTTGTTCTTTTTAATAACTTAATACAATTATTTATTTAAGCAAACACACTAAAAGAGCTAAATAACATGTGATTCGCTAACAAGCTTATACACCAGATTAAGTATTTAACTTCTCAAGAACATTTCTTTAAACAGCTTAAGTATTGGTGCTTCTTTTGTTGTTCAGTCAATTTGCTAAGATTTGGCTAGATTTAATTTATATTTATCAATTAGTTCAACATGTAATTATTTAGCGTTTATGTTATGTATCCTTGACCTTATCTTTTATATTGTTTTATTGCTAAAAAAACAGGTACCATTATGGCCTTAAATACCTTGTGAACATAAAAGATTATAAAAAAAATAAGTACTGCTCCTATTTTGTTTGTAAATAAAATGAATAAAGTAAATAAAATTTTAAAATAAAAATAGGTTAAAAATATTTACGTTCTGAGGAAAAAGTTAATTAGTATTGTAAACAGTGAGCTGCTCATTTATATTATTATTCCACTTCCTCAATAATTTGTTGAAATAGATGCTGATAGAGATGTTTTGTTTATTTACCTTTCTTATGATTATTTCATTTAAATAGTATCTTTCTAAATCTTTCAAAACTGCTATGAGACTTGGGATTAAAAAAAAAAAACTGATATAAATAGAAGTCCACCATGTCTTGAGTTTATTTTGATTGTGAGTTCATGAGATTGGACAGTGCAATCTTAAGGGTCTACTTTAAACCATTTTTGGTATTAGTAACCATATAGAAACACTAGTATTGTAAAACCTGTTTGAAGCCTGAACTCCAATAGTTAAAAACATCATGTAATTTAATTACATAGACTTTACTCAGCAAACCATTAATATTCAGTTTGAAATATAGGAAATATTTTTTTAAGCACATATTTCTATTTTTTGTAATGTACTTACTTATATATAGAAAATAGGTTGTTGTGCCTTTAAAGGCCTACTTTCTATGATTACAACATGAAAACAGTGTTTTGTCACACTTGTATGATAAACAGTATTCTAAATAAAAGACTAGGTTTATCACCTAGTCATTTCTTACATGTTTCATAACATAAATGCAAATCTGATTTTCCTATTGCATTGTGTAGGCTTGCAGAACATAATATGTATTGCAATGTCTTGTGCAGTATGAGTATTGTTTTATTTTTATCTTGTATGATAAAATGGAATACAGGTTTCTTTCGTTTTGAAAAACTGGAAAATCATGCCTATTATTTGAGAAATCTGTATTTTCCCGGCTATTCACAGACGTCTGACGTATCGTAGTCTCAAGCACAAGTTCAACTCAACTTGAGCCTCAGACGTATAATAAGTCTAAGCCTCTTTATTTCTATTTGAGTGAGGTTGAGAATCCCACCAATGACTTTTCCACAAAATGTAACAAAAGGCATATTTATTTAGTCTTCACCCTCCCCCTTATTAGTCTACCAATAATTTCCACACATTACCTAATTCTAAGTCTTCAACGTACGGCACGCGAAGCGAAGTCATACGTAAAGTAAGATATGTGTCTGTTTACAACTTGAACCGTAAAACATAAAAATACTAAAGATGGGGTCTCAGCTTCGGGATCCCTCAGTGCCCCAATCGTAAACGTACGACACGATTGAGTCATTGTAAACGATCCCCCTGCCAGTCTTGCGTGGAAAGGACGTGAAATGGCTGTGGTTGAAAGTATGTCTTACACGTACTGTTTTGTCGAATAAGATCCTTCGTACACAAGGCTGAACAAACCTTCGATACTTGTCGATTTTGTGTGATCTCTCTCTAGTCGTCGATAAGCGTATTACAAAACAAATTACTGGCGGCTCGTGTCTGTTTACGGATCTAAGAATTTACGATAAACAGTTGCTTATGGTCAAAAATCATCGGTCCAGCCAAGTAGTATGAAGGGCTTGGGCTCAATCGGTTCCAGAAGGAAATAAGAGTGTGTGAAGGGAAGCCTGTGTGCCTTCTTGTATGTATGGTTTTGTGGTTTTTAAATAACCGGGGTCAATAAGTTTTGCCTTATTTTGTTACTTGTGTATTTGTATCATAAAATTTTGGCTTACCTATGTAACGTCTTTACTTTGAGCAATGTGAATCTACGCGAATATCTTTTTCACATTAATTGGAGTATGTTGAGGAGGACCTCCAGTTGTCAATTTATGTGGTTTTTGAAGTAGGCTCCAAAATAGGGTAAATACGCCAAATGTCGGCCTCCCCCCAAACTTCGGCCGTCTGTACATTTTCAGCTTGCATTCATTCAAAAGGTAATTAAGTGTCAGTTTTGCTCCTCCAATTGCAACCTTGGTTTATACTCTATACGTACAAATCGTTACTATCCGATTCTGTCACTTACTCTTCTCATACGATGCGTCAGTAGCGATTGCGCCGCTGAAACATCAAATTCACATGCAAAGTAGCTTACTCGAAGTGAATACTCACATTTTGGGGATTGATATTAGAACGATAAAACATTTATTTATTTTTGTTTTAAGCTTGATTATCACTAAAGGGTTATTTTTACTATATTTTAAGATTGTTTTTTCAGCGTTTTGCGTATATTTTTCAAGGAAAAATAGGAGGCCGCCATTAGGACAACAGTTTAGACTTAAAACCGGATTCTCGGCCGTGGCCGACTTAAAGTAAATGCAGTCTATTTTATAAATTACTATTGTACTAATTCCGTTGGCTTAAAAGAAAATTTGCAAAGCTTATAGGCAAATCGATCTATTTTACGTTTAATAGCCAAATAACGGCCGGGGTGATATTAGTCGAATCTCGAGAAATAAGGTACAAGAAATAGGGGCCGACATTAAAGATCGGAAATAATCGTAATGTCGACCAGCTTCGAACTCGAGCGCCACTATACAGGCTGATGAAAAAACACTTATATTTTTTCATTTTCTCAAAATGAAATTATTTATTTATTATAATTTATTACATTGAGTTAGACAAGACAAAGAAGTTAAGTTTAAATGTAGGAGTTGACAGTATTGTAGGCATGTTTATGGTAGCTTTATGGTTTGGGACTTGCTATCTATTGAATTGTTCTTTTTGCTTAAAAATATAAATGGTTGGTCGTGAATACGACTTTTTTTGTTTAGGGGAAACGAAAAAATATTTTACTATTAAACAAATACAATTACAAATGTATATTTAGTATTATATTAGAATTCTGCCAAAATAAATCATGTTAATAATATTTATCACTGCCTTAATTTAAAACACCCTATAGCCGGCCGACATTTGGAAAAAACGCGACCGAGCTTGGGCCGTGAATGGCCGACTTTAGGGTTTTTCTGTTCTCGACGCATCTAAGCCTTATTACTTCTTTCTTTTCGTAGAAATATCAATCTTATGCCTATAAACATGAAATAGATTAATCAAACTATCTAAAACCGCATCAGAAACTATCTTTCGTTGGAAACTGACGGTGCTATAGCGAACCGCAGTCAGAAAATCGCTAAAGGGGCCGACATTTGGCGTATTTACCTTAATTTCATGTGGGAGTACTTTTGCTTCTATAGTCATAATCGCGTGATGTACTTTAATACTGCTTTTTATTATTGTAAGTTCCTATATAAATGCGGGCAAATGTAACATCATTAATTGTAATTTCTATTATGAGGGTTAAATATTATAATTACTGGTAATTACCATTACTCACAACTTTATCAGATAGCCATATTTTATCGCGTTGTATTGGTTGAAAACTTAAAACCCTCGACTTCTTATTCATTCAACAGGCAATTCAATTGCTTCCTGAAAACGAGCCGTACTCGTCCTTAAATGTATAAAATTAAAACAATAAGTGCGTCTATTATTTGAATATTATCAAAGAAAGACAAAATACCTACCAGAATAGAATAACAAATACTGAAGACAGCAATAAATATAAATGCTATTTATTTATTCAAACAAAATAAAATAATGCTGATGTGCCTAAAGCATGTGCGCCGATTCTAATATGTATTGACAGATAAGTTTCAGTGATAAGACAAAAAATAATTTCCTTCAGAACGACTGACAATCGAGTTTTTATCGAGATCCTATAATCGACTTTACTATCTCAAAGATGACTCGTATATTTTAAACCTATCTTGTAATATTTATTATTATTTGAATTAAGTAAATTATTGGTCCAAGGATCCTTTTCGAATGTTAAAAGTTGTGTCAATACGAGATAACATTGTGTCTTTAAATAATTTAAGTCAATGGCTGCCGATACATTGTTGGATTGTTCATACAAATTAATATCGCGCTCTGATATTGTTTACTGTATACGAATTCGGGTGCCTTTTGATTGGAATATGATTTATCACGTTCTGTTGTCTGTATAATATCCTGTTGGCACATCTACATACGGCTTACTCAGAATTTAAGACCTTTGAAAGACTATAAACTAGTTAATATCTATTTGAAGAGAATCAAGATCTGTAACCAATATCATTCGATCATAATGCAAAAATAGGAGAAACTTTCTTCTATATTTCACAATATGTCCCAAATGTCCTGTTTCTTCATGATATAAAGCTGTGTGTACACTATTGCAGCGCAACCGGTGCGGTGGGCGGGCGTGGCGTGGGCGGCAGCAGCGCGATGCATACGTCGAGGCATTCTGTCACCTCGTCTTCGGGCGTTCTTATGGTGGGGCCTAACTTCCGCGTCGGCAAGAAGATCGGCTGCGGTAACTTCGGCGAACTTAGGCTCGGTAAGTGATCCCGATCATTATTTGTCATCTTGGCAGGTTTGGAGAACTAACCAGCCCTGAACGACTATTGAACTCTCACAGTGACAGTTTAGAGGCGATATATGGATGTCTTGCCAGGGATAATGTCTTTATCATCAGTTCTGTTGACAACAGCTGTCCGCATCAATGCGCGTCATCTCTAGAAATCGAATCTCGATTGCCAATATGGTTTTCTATGAAACCCTTAATACTAACAAAGGAATTCCCTATTTTGACTATGCATGAGAAAAAGATTCCAGGGAATATTGCCCTTTTTGGGATCGTTTGAATGAAAATCTTGAATAGTAGTAATATTTATGCAGACAATTTCTAATCTCGTAGCAAAAGGGTTTTTGTGTTAGTCGGTCAGTGAATAACCCTTCAGGTAGATCGGTATCTAAGGGTTTCGCCCAAATTGGCACGTGTCTATCACCAGATTCGAATAACAACCTATTTTTACTCCAAAATATAAAAACAAGAACTCCCAACATGTTTGTAATCAACGAACTTTGAAGCGATGAGTCATAAGTGATTGGTTTTCTACTCCTTCGAAATTGCGTTTAGTGATGACGCATAGGATGAGAGTTTGGACCACAAAAAAGACGGTAGAACTTATCCTGTTAGTAATAAGTAGGCTTATTCAAGTTGAGACGTCATGCCTCTTCATTATCCTTCTCATATTAACATTGACTACATAGCTAATGTACTTAAGTCCCTCAATGACATGTTCATAACAACGCGTCTTGCCGACCTTGCACGCTTACTGAAATATGTAAAGCTATTAATAGTACTGTTTTAGGCACACCCTATGTTCCAATTCTAACTAAGAGACCAAGTAATGTCCCTGTCAGTATTCTAAATTGGCATAATGAAAACAAATACATTCCTTTATCCGGTGCAATCGTTTTAGCAATACGTAATAGTCTCTTTCCGAAAACTTGTGTAGATTTATGTGGAAGTTAAACATCTGGGTTTTACAGCCGGCACATTTTGCTTTACAGTTTTTACGTATTTATCATTTCATCATGCGTAAAGATGTGATATTTATTATGGCCAGCCCTGTCTGTAACTCGCTGTTTATTATCGAACTGATTGCTTTGGGACGACGGATATTAGATTTTCGCAAGGGAAACAAAATATTGTAATTGTAAGCTTCACGTAACATTATGAATGTAATGTCATTGGTAGTGGAAACAAATCTTGCACGATATCGGCAACAATACTTATTTAGTAAGGTCAACTTATCATTGTCATGAAGATCTTGAACTGATAGGAAACAGAGTGAATCGAATGTAAATGTCCCTATTGTAACATTGCGCTGAGGGAAAATGGGTCACTATGCTGTCTGTATTCGAAAGGCTAGCAAGCTTTCCATCACAGCATACACATAAATATTATTGCTGCACGTTGCTTTATGCGATACGAAACATTTTGATGGTGCCTGGAGATCCGCTATCTTTGGGAGGAGAAAGCGAAACTAATGTTTGTAAAGTGAAATAAGAATATTACTTACAAAAATATTTTGCGATATCTTGGAAACTAAAGCATTAAACGCGCGATGTTTCATACTTCGAGCCTATTTAATCCGGTAACTTGCTTTAAGTTTCGAGGATCATTTACTTTGTGGTTTCCGCAGCTTAGTAGATGATGAATAAAGTGAAATCTACGCCTACATTGTGAAATGAAAATGATTTTGTATAATATTGTATCTCGAACAACCTTTATAAACTGTAATATTCACCCAGCAGGTAGAAACAAGAGACGTAACAAAGGACCTCTGGTAATAATGGAAGACTTATGACTCATTCTTTCGCTGTCAGTATTCGGAAACGCTCTTTCAAATGAGCCTTAGCCACCATTCACACGTGCCCAACAATATGATCACTTTACAACGGACACGAAATCTTTTAAAAGTACTTAGGTGGAATATTTACTTTTTTAATGTCACGGGTTAGCAACGTGTGAGCCTTATTCACTAGGCAATAAGGTTTCATATGGGCATGTCGTCTGGGAGATTATATGGCTGCGTGCGGATGAGAATTGGATTCAACCTCGCGTCACTGAAAATAACATTATTGCGGACACGTGCGTGAGGTGATTAAGCCGATACATACATTATTTACTTTCCGAACTGTGTTTTAAAAATTTACCACTCATGGTAGAATTAATCAAGCTAAAAATCCCACGAATAAAAAGTAACTTGCTACTCCTACTTAGTTTCCTGTGTGGGTTATAATTGTTTCCTCCATTTAACATTTTACCGTAACGATTGTAATCTAAAGAGCAATTAGAATTAATAGCATCTTGTTAGGCTATTAGTGCTTATATCGCATTTGTAATCATTACTTATTGAATCGATTGTTATACACACTTTGTTATCTCAGGTTTTCCAGAAGATTTCGAAACCACGTATTCATAGTCTTGCCTTTATGAAAAGTTGCCTCATCATAATCATCATTCGTAAATTAATTTTAACCATTTTTTTTCCTTTTTATCGAATTACTGTTAGTGTTCGGCGTTTTTAGCCTCGAGCATTACCAAAAACGTGGTGACCTCTTTTCCTTACCCTCCCATTGTAATTTCTGTTACTACCTGATTTTCGACTTATTTTACTGTGAAGAGTATTTTTGTTCCATTTATTTTGGCCGCCTGATAAGATATTGATTATTAAGATCTAATTCTATGTAGATACGACAGTATGATCAATGATAACGCCGATAAAACAAATCTGTGACGTGCACAATTACTTTGAAATGCTTAAGAGTCTGCGGCGTGTTGAAAACACACTGTATAGCCACTGTTAAATCTTTCATTTTATTTTTAAAAGTTTACAAAAGGAGACCACGCGTAACTGTGTCAGGAAAATATTACTTCGAAGTAAAGACAGCAAAGGTTCTTTGAACTCTTATAAACCTACCTGTATTAATTTTATACATGTTGCTAAAGTCTTTATAGGATATTCTTGTCGCACTCACGTCTTCTTGTAGACCCTTTAGTGACTAACTTGAGCTGGACCAAAGTTACGTAGACCTGGGATTTGGGACACTAAAGTTACCCCTGGGGCGTACGTTTCGTCCACATTTTATCCGCGGCATTTTATAGGTCAACCATCCATCTAGTCGTTAGCTGCCAAAACTTTTTCTACTGTACTAAGCTGAAATTTTCTCTTGCAGGAAAAAATCTCTACAACAATGAACATGTAGCGATTAAGATGGAGCCTATGAAGTCAAAGGCTCCACAATTGCATCTAGAATACCGATTTTACAAGTTATTAGGCACGCATGGTGAGTTTTACTCTAATTGTAGTTTTTAATTATTACCAATAGGCCACAGACTTGCATAACTAATGGAAAATGTCAGCCCATCAACATGTAAAAATAATGGATTGCGAATATTAATACCAAATAATTAGCATCAAATTGCAGGTCTAAATTTTAGACCCATAATAATATCGGTGAACATGCCTCGCATCGATACATCAAAATGTTATTAATCTGTAACTAATGTATCTAAGTCAATTAATTGCGGGATACTCTAATTAGCTGTCGGCACCAAAAGTAGGCTATATTTTCCCACACATAATCATTGGTTGAGCTAAAAAGTAGTTAGAGAATAATCCAGCTGACGATAAAATTTACTCAGAGGGCGTACCAAAAGTGTACTACTTGGGAACATGTGGCGGCCGCTACAACGCTATGGTCATGGAGTTGTTAGGGCCCTCGCTCGAGGACCTGTTCGTACATTGCGGCAGGAGGTTCCGACTCAAGACGGTCCTTATGATCGCTATGCAGCTCGTAAGTGCCGACCAATTCTCCGGTAGATAGGTGATTGTCTCTTTGACACAACACCGTAACCGATATCGCAAATCTTATCGAAACATTCGTGACGTCCGAGGGTTCGCACGCTGTGGCCATGGTCGTTGTTGAGGCCGCCAAAATGTGTTTTTTTTTTCGTTATGTTAATTTATAAGGCTGAACACGTAGCAATGCTCTCGCGTGTCCTGTCGTGTATGATGATGTAATGGTAATTTGTAAATATCGGCTACAGTGTTGTGTCGTACAGGTGCGTGCGAGAGCAATGCTCGTGTGTTGAAATGTGTAAGTATTAAAGTGTGTTCGGTCTGTCTCCCCTTCCTACCCCTAATTCCCATGGCTCCTATAGCGCCGTCGACAGCGGAGGGCATACCGGAGGTGTATTACTTCGGCCCTTGCGGTAAATACAACGCACTCGTGATGGAACTATTGGGGCCTTCGCTGGAGGATCTGTTCGATCTGTGCGGCCGTCGATTCTCTCTAAAGACTGTATTAATGATCGCTATGCAGTTGGTGAGTATAAATAATGTACACCCGTTTTCTTGCCAATAATTTGGATTACTCTAATATCTATTGAAATGTTATAATCTCAAAACCATTACAAATGCATTTCAAATCAATTTCTATAAGTCATTGAACTTAAATAACAGCACTGACTTGCAAGAGTGTTCAAGAAATATGATTGTAGAGAGCGCTTTAGCTGGCAGACTATTGTGACGTAACTGATGCAATGCGACGAACAAACGCTTGCATTGATAAGCAAATCACTACTCGACGAATTAAAGCTTAAGGTTTACATTTAATTGCCAATATCATAGGCAATTTGAGTAGCGTCCCGAGCCGAACGTATTTAATGAAAAACGAGCTCTGCAAATAGTCCTGGAACACGATCCCAGGGGTAACTAAAGATTGAAAAAGTAGGACGAGTTGATTCATATCGGTGAAATATATTGCTTGGAGGGAAAATTTACTACGGTATAATTGGCCCGCAAAAATGCGAGTCACTTGATTAAATCTAGATTTAATATGACCCGGAATTCTGCTGTGTGCAAAATTCGCAAGAAACTCCCATAAAGTTCTGAAAATAAATCAGCTGTTCATATTCCAGTTATTGTTACGTTAGCACACAATTGACATATTGACTTTCATCGATACTAAACTGATTTGATGCATCAATATTAACTTATGTAACGATATGCCCTTCAATGACATGATCTGTGGCGCCGTCAATTGATAGTGACAAGTGTAGGCATAAACTAATTCCGTGTCATGTCTGTTTCAGTTACATCGTATCGAGTATGTCCATACGAGACACTTAATATACCGAGATGTAAAGCCGGAAAATTTTTTAATAGGTAGAACTGCAACTAAACGGGAAAAAATCATTCACATCATTGGTAAGTTGGTTAATTGCACGTTTTATTTTTTCTTTTAATATGAGGTCTAGCCCCACTGCAAAATCAGTCTTTTAAAAAATTAATGAGGTGACCAAAATTCAGCAGTGGACATCCTATGGCTGAGATGATGATTATACTGCCTATCCGACCTAAGAGATCTTTTGGCGTAAAAGTTGATACTAACTATTAATGTTTTTCTAAACATTTATCGTTACTTTGTAGCGTTGTTTCTATATTTAGAGAAATGCGTCACTTTATATACTTAGGTATGTGTAAAAACAGGTCAAACCTAGTACTTAAGCAAAGAGGGGTAGTAAATACCTCGAACGTTGAAAGACTTTATTAGTCATTAATATAAAAGCGCCGGAAAGAGGTCATTGACTCACTCCTAAAGTAAATATTTACCGTAATAACAGCTGTAGGTATCATTATGCAGCTGTGTCAAATATTTACCTCATTATCTTGTATGCTTCCGAACTTAGAATAATGTCAAATATCCGCTTAAGTTTCATTGAGTATCTTTGGCAGTCGTTATGGGTAGTCTGAATCCAGTAAGATTGACAACCAGTCCAGGTCCATCTGCATCCGATTAGACTAGAAGCCAACGCTGACATAATTGGGAAAAGGCTAGGCTTCAAAATATTTTTTGCATTCAAAATTGAATGTTAAAAAATATATTTAGCATTATCTTCAGATGATATTTCAATTTGATATTTTTTTCTGTCGCTACGTAAAAGTGACAGTGTTAACTCGGCGTAAAGTCTTCAATTAAAATCAGAGTGTTTTTCGTTTGTCGACAAACGCTTGAAAGTAGTAGATTGTCGTAGTCGTTACGTATTAGGATTAAAGTCTTTAATTAATGATATTACCAGGTTTAGAAATGCTTAACATACGTACACTATGCGTAACTAACACATTGGTGAAATAGCAACTGTTCGATATTTGTCATAATTTTGTTTCGTGTAATTATACGCTTAATCGATTATTCAAATTACGATGTCATGATTATCGGATTGAGTCATGAGTATTTAAAAATGAAAGTTTGCGTACAACGGCCGTTTGTTAACTGGCCCGTTTAATTGCATCGATTTCCTTGTTATTCGACAATTTTACTCGAGATATTGAAAAAGTAAGATCGAAATAGTCTTTACGAGTAATAAAATATGCGCAATGGACCATTGTTCGATATAAATTTACTGTTATATGCAACATTTTTCGTTACATAGATCATTATTATCAATGGTTGGATGTAGATTGCCATGTCTTTTATTGCAGTTTTTCAGTTGTTTTTTATTTCAATTCTAATATGGAAAGTTCAATCTTTTTAATGTGTGTAATTTCACTAATAGCTGTCTGAAACTTGCATTATGTAGTTGTTATTTGAAATACGACAAACTAGCAGTTCTTGGAACGACATTTATATGCTATTCAACTAATCGGTATAGGGAACAGAACGATTGTCACGTTTAATAAGTAACATATTAAGTCATGCTATTGAATATCTTACTAAATGTGAAAGTTTGTTATTTTTGTGTTTTGCTATTTATGCGTCAATCAACACTAAACTGCTGAATAGATGTCAATAACATTTGACACAGTCATGAATTTACATGAAATCGTTCCTTTAGACTTTAGATAGAATGCGTGTGAATCTGAGTAGCCTTAACAAACTTACAATAGTAGGTAAACATTAAGCCAAATGCTACAATACTACATGACTAATGAATCCTCTCAAGATACGTAGACAAAAGGTGACTCTTGACCAGATTATTACGAAAAGTACTGGATTTAGCTTGTTCATACTAACGAAGGCCGTGCGACTATTGAGCGTAAGGTCCTGGGGTTTTTCCCAATGGTAATTAATAATGATGACCTATTGATATGTTTGAGTAACTCAGATTACAGGCAGGAATGTAAAGTATTTAATTCTAACAATATCGATGAGAATGTAACCCTATCATGGTAGATTATAGATAATATCCTCAGGTGATATCCTAACCGGTCGTAGAAAGACCAAATGCTTGATGTATTACAAATACATTAACAAAAGTGGAAGAACTCGTAACTAAGTCTAATAATGAAAACTTTGACCTCAAACCCGAAGTAAACCAGAATTTTATTAGCAACAAAAATAATGGGCGACGGTAAAACCCACGCTGGTGTTAATACAGAAGTCATGGCAATTATTATGTCCAGTGTCAACGAGAATCATTTGTGTAATGAACCATTACTCTGGACGTACGTTTGGCGAAGTGATAAAGTCTACTACACGTCACGATTAGGTAACAAGATATATAACAATAGTGAAGTAATACAATCTTCGTACGAGGTCTGCGGTTTACTACTCGTGTTCATAGGTTTTTTCTTATATTGCTCGGAATGAAACGTGAATCAGGAGGAAACTTCGTGTTTATTTAGAGAAACGGTTATTGCTAGGATTTGACGGTTTACGTTACTAGCGGTCGATTTGGTCGTATAAAAATGTAGATGGATGTTTTTTTTGGTTATGGTCAAGGAAAATATTTGGCCTTTGAGAAGCGGCGCCTATTTTTCGTCCTTAAAAATTATCTTATCGCAATTTAAATATTTATGAATTGATTTTTAGAAGTATGTCGGTGCTGTATAAGTGAGAAACGTGTGATTTGATTACAAATCTCACAATGGCCAGTCATCGATCGTACCGCTTACTGATGTATTGAATATGTATTCTTAAACTGATAAAATGAACGTCATGACGAGGTCAATGAATTTAGCGGTCTTTGCAGTAGTGGCAATTATTTATAGCCTCCTTTTTGTAAGCCGTTCAAGTTTTAGTACTGTCTGCCGCAAAACTCGGTTACAATAGGAAATGCTATTGAAAGAAAAAAAAAGTTAACAGATGCTGCTTTTAAATACAGAAGCTCTAGACTACCAATTACAATAATGCAAAAAGAAAGAAACAAAATATTAAATATTCGTTTCTTTATTTAGTTTTTATGTCGTTGACCGTTCCCCAGCTTTTATATCCAAATTAATACTATGAATATTTATATTAATCGTTGTGTTGTTGTTTTACAGATTTTGGTTTGGCCAAAGAATATATAGACTTAGAGACAAACAAACATATTCCATATCGGGAACACAAGTCACTCACTGGGACTGCAAGATACATGTCAATAAACACACATTTAGGAAAAGGTAATATATCAAATACTTTATACAAGACAATAGGATCTGTGACCCTTATAACCTTGCAAAGTTTAACGACATTAAAAATATGAAACATCGTATAGTACATTGAAATAGTTCGTGGAATGCTCTAATTTGTATTCAACATGCAACTTCATACAATAATTCATACTAAAACTAACATGTCTGTTTGTGTGTTTCAGAACAATCTAGACGCGACGACCTAGAGGCGCTTGGGCATATGTTTATGTATTTTTTACGTGGTTCCTTACCTTGGCAGGGTTTAAAAGCTGATACACTTAAAGAGCGATACCAAAAAATTGGTGACACCAAACGAGCGACGCCTATAGAGGTATGTATACCATATTATCTTTACTTATATGTAATATTAGTTTTATAAATGGACTAAATAGGTAAAATTGTAAGCATGTTAATAATTTTATTCATTAATGCGAATTCTGTCACTAATATTCCCGTTGAATTTGTGGTGAGGAGTGATTTCCTTGCAACTTTAACCCTATCAATACATACAAAGTGTCTTAGTTGCCTTGAGAAAATTGGGCGTTAATACCCACCCCTAGTTTGAAGTTCTTCTTGACCTTTCATGACACAAAGATTTGTTCTCTGTACTTATTAGGACTTCTGGCTGTAAGTTTTTAGTTTTAAGTAAGTATAGCGTCTTTTCTGTAGAAAACGTAATAATGTTCTGAACTAGTTTTCTAGGATAGTTAACGTCGTTCTATTGTCTTCAAGTTAAATTCAGAAAATAATCATAGCAACTGACAAATTGACGTAGTTATTGGTGTTTAATCGATATTGACGTCAGACGGTGACATGAATCATTGCCATAGTATGAATATCTTAACATAGATAATCGATTCTGTTCTGTATCGAAAATACTTAATCTTTTAACGGATAATTGCTTTAACACCGTCGTAAAAACTGGGTGTCGTGGATTTTTTATTAGGCAGCCTTATATTTAAGGAAAAGTCCTCACGGTATTTCAGCTTTTAGTACTAGTTAAACTACATTTTCTAGTTTTTATTACCGGTTTCAAACGTCGTGTAATTATTATTACAAGATACTGTGATCCAGATTTCATTGTTAGAAAAGCTGGTTTTATTCTTCTTGTTGAGTTACGTTTCTCACTCGAACCAATGGTCCTTGAAAGATCATCTTCGAATAACAACTACATATTGATATTGATCCTTCTTCATACACGTGCTGTGTGACAAATTCATTCATACCAGCTAAATGTTTGAGCTAAGGGAACAAAATGCAAACAAGCATGACAGACAATAAAAATAGGCACGGAATTTGTCTCTCCCGTGCCAATAACGAGACAAGACAGAAATTTTACATACATAATGATACATTAGTGACTGATGACGCTATCGGCCGCTATCAATGGCGGGACTTATCGCCCTATCGACATGATCACTACAGATAAAGTCAATTACATTTCGATTGACCTACACAGAACCAAAACTCGACGGTAGCTGAAACGCCAATACCTGAGTTATTGATGCGAATTAATTTATTTACGTACATTGTTATTGCATTGAGGTCAAGACTAGGTTTTTAGGGCGCGTCCTTGCTTGTTCTAAGAAATTCTGAGATAGTTTTGATCTAGTTTATTAGGGTCCACTACGGTCTCTTCAATAGTGAGGTGCAGTATGGGCACTTGTTCAGTGACCCTTTAATAATAATTGTCCTATGTTTTTTTTGTTTGCGTACTTCTTACTACGTCCTCTTTTGATTCCAATGTGAGTCATTATCAGTATAGACTTATAATACATATCTTGATCAATCGTAGTGATTTATATACCTTTCTACATTCTTTGTATCAGAAAAAGGCTGTTGATAGACTAATGATTCATATGAAAATATGACGCACTACTTTGTCAGTTCGCTTACCTTTCATTTGGGTCTAAGTTAAAATAAAACACAGTGTTGTTTGCTATCGTTTGTTATTCATCAGAAGCTAGAATGACTTATCTTAATACAATGCAGGACTTCCTACGGTATATATTTTATCGCGCAGTATAATAGATTAAAACAATAAAAATACATACTTATTGAGTCTACATAAAAATTACGACATTCTAAGACTGATATAAAATTATCAGTGAATAAGTGTTTTCCTATGTTGAAATATTTTCTTCATTGTTCTTCAATGAGAACTGCTTTCTGAAGGACGTTGGTGTTCGATTGGTTCTAAGTTGATGGAGCCGCTAATATTCATGGCTGTTGTAATGTAAAATCGATTTTTGTACTACCTTTATCTTGATATAAAGAATTTCGATACTCGTTTCTTAAGTCCCTACTTGTGTTCTTAGAATATACCTAAGCAAATACTATGTTACGCTCTGTGAGTGGTTGAATAGTGTACACGGTTCTCTATCGTTTTATCTAAGTACGATGTAATCTGGTCTCAATTACTTTCAAGGCTTAAGTTTGCCCGTGGTAAAAGTAAAAAAGCCTTAATATTGATCTTTCTGCAATCTGCTCAAATCTGTCTGTAGGGAAATATTTTCTTTTCAGTTGATGTCTCTGAGATATTTTTTGCAGAAAAGCTTTCATCTTTGACTCTCACTGACTGCGTTGCATCTTTCACATTTTCATCTCCACTTCCATGCTTGTTAGGTGTGACCTGGCTATTTAAATAGTTCCAAGAAAATCGTCATCCTTATTTATTAGAACATTAAACTAATGATGTCCATTTTAATCGTTCCCAGGTGCTATGCGAAGGCCACCCCGAAGAGTTAGCGACGTACCTACGCTACGTTCGCCGGCTCGACTTCTTCGAGACGCCCGACTATGACCAGCTGCGGCGGATGTTCCGCGATCTGTTCGAACGCCGCGGGTACGTCGACGACGGCGAATTCGACTGGACCGGCAAGACCATGGTAAACAACTCCGTAGCATGATCCTATTGTGTTTTGTGCCTTTTTATGTCTTGGGCGTAGCTAGCGGCGGCGGTTGCTAACTTAACACCAGGGGAGGGTAGGTAATACGCATTGGGAGGCTTTAACGAGTTAGCAACCTAAGTCTAGACTAGGGAAACTCTAGACGGTTCTCCTGCCTAGATTTAGTTTTACAAGCATATTGGGTTACGCCCTTTTCGTTCACTTAAAGGCAAAGTCCGTGACTCTTGAACGTCACTTCAACGGCGTCCTTGATAATACCGATACGTTAAGTATTTGCATTCTTGCCGATAAGTGGACGCGCTCCTTGACAATCATACACGCGATTCTCGGTATCTACAGTTATAATTAAATCTTTGCGATTTTATTGTTGTAACCCGAAATAAAAACAGTCTTGTCAATCTGAATGATTTTTGACACCGTCGAATTAAGTATGGCTACACCATGTTTGTACATGGCCTTCCAAACTGTAGGTATAGTAACTATGTCTAGATTTAAAATTTATCCTATTATTTTATTTAAATGTATCCCGAGTTATTCTCTTCATAAATCTGTTTCAGTCGTCATTCTGCAATCCCATGTGAATTTTCTTATTTGGGTCTTCCTACCCCTAATGCTAACCAAAGTAATATTAATTTTCTAACAATAGCTTTCATTACTATCACACCTTTATCGCACGTTTCTATATCACGTTTTTAAATTAAATTCGTCAATCATAATCTACAGATGAAAATGTTATCTACCTGTCGGGGCGTATCGACCCAAATCTCATTCAATTGTTATCGTTTTTTGAACACAGTCTAAATTAATAATCTGTAGTGACATTCTGTTTTAAAATTATCCTCGTTTTGGAAAAGAGGTCCGTTATAAAAGGCTGGGCTGTTTTTATTTGTGTTAAAATCTTCGACCCTTAACTATTTATTGAGCACTCAAGTTTTGGATGTAAGAAAATTGACCTTTAGAAGTTTTTTTCATTTACCTTTTTTTCTATTTCCTTGTCAGCCCGTAAACGAAGTAGACGTACGAAGTATGTAATTTGGATACGGCACACTAATCGTCTTAATCTACGACCAAGATTTTCTCCGAAGTTATGATTTCAACGCGATATGTAGATAAACGATTAGTACTCTATGGTCAGGAGCCAAGTATCGCGTGTATGAGATCTTTTATATTTGTTTTATATTTATCGCTTAAATAACGATTCTGTCTTATTATGAACTGGCTAATCCGAGCTTGTAATGATATCCAAATTTCAATTAAGTCTTATGCTTACTTGAGAACGGATATTTTGAATCGTAGACAAACTCCTGGCTTTATATTTAGAATTTTACTATTGTCATATTTCTTCAAGTGTTCACGATGACTTTAGAAACTTCGTTAATACTAATCTTGGCCTTGCATCGGTATTCGGTTTTACGAGCCATTGTTTGTGTACGTTTTAAAATAGCCAAAACACGGTGCATTTAACCTAACGGCTTCCCAAATGAACGCTCTCCTAGTTACGAAATTAGTGTGACATTATGTGTTTCTTAAACTAAGTCGTTTCGCAGAATGCTTTACGTGGATTGACTCCCCTCTTTCATTTTGAGTGACATAAACTAGAGATGTAAAATAATTATTTTTATAAATGCACACAAACACACAAATTGCTTGATCCAAACATATTGTTAATATTTTTGAGTAATATATTTAGATCTCTAGTTTATTGCCTAGTTTTGATTTAATTATTGGTTTCATATGACACGGGCTTTGAGTGGCATGAAAGTGGATCTGACCTATCGTGTCCTTAATTAACTTTACAAAAATGATATTTCTCAGTTATAATTTCATTATATCGATAGGTCATGATACAATGGTGATACCCTGCTATGCTACCCCGCACAAATGTTTTGTACTTTTTACTGGCTTTGAATGTTTTCTACTCACATGGCTTTATCTTCCTGCAAAAGTTGACATTCACTTCGTTTCATAAGCTTCGGCAAGCCAAAAGCGCATGCGCCAATTTCGATATACATATTGACTGCCAAAGGAAGTGTGATGTAAATATGACAATCATGGTTCCGCATGTCAACTTTTGCACATTTTTCTATTGATCTCTGATAATTGTTAGTTCACTAAGTTTTGATTGTATGCTTCCCCATTGTCTGCCAAATTAACCTCACATCTGTTTTTTCATACCTTGCCTAGTCTGCAACAAACTGCATTATATTTTTTCACAATATTGTTCTTTGGACATTAATTTTTGTTAATACTTTTTTTTTTCTTTTCGATCGCACCATAATGGATGATGGTCTAATTAATGAATTAAAATAATTGTTTGAATTATATTTCCTTAGATAACATCGCTAATGGTAGAAGTTGCATAATTTATTATATTTGTTTAATAAAATAAAAATTTTATGCCCCTATCAGTGTGTTTTTGTGTAGCGATTGTTGATTATTATTTTCGTAATTTTTCTTTATAAAAGCATGGTTCAGGTCATTCGCAATCAACTTTTTATTTTGTCATGTTAGTGTAGTCAAAAGTGAAGAACTTCTTATTTTTATCTCTTTACACTCTTACATGTTGTAAAAATCTCTGTACACGAACATTGTTGTAACTTTTATCTAAAGTCGACAGCCATACCGCGAGCATTCGAAACAGTTTGTGTTTGTAACTATTCACCTTACAGAAAAGACGAAGTCCAGTAGACGGATTTAGGATAGCATAGCTTTTATTCTATTTTCGAGTGCTCTTGGTAATTTTCTTGTAACACACTGACAGCAGATACTTCTTAGGTAAAAAAGTTCTATATCAGGACCTGCTCCTTGGGAAGTCGATTAAAATAAAAGAGAAGTTCTTCACATTACCATGGTTTGTGGCCATCATTAACGTTGGTGTTGCATGCATGCTTACCGCTTTTGTTCGTTGCTGGCGGACAGCCTTCGAACATTCACGTGATGCGTATCTTGCGCAACGCACCGCCCTCCAATGTCATTAGGAATAAGTCTGACAAGGTTAGTGAAGGCATACTATTATTATTTAAGGGTGATACACTTGGGATTTATTTTTTCGTCTGCACAAAGTATAGCTTATGGCTTTTGGTCGGTCAGCAAAATTGTAGGCGCTGACTACTGTCTAAATATTGCACATTGCATGAACGTGTGACTTTTAGAATGATTAGAGATGTGTTTTGGAATGTTTTTGGTGTTTTTCACTCATGTAACACTGCTTATAAGTGCTTTTTGTATTGTGGAACTGTCTTTTATAAATATGTTTTGTTTATTCTTACACACAATTGTATACTGTCTACCAAATTATACATACTTATACTTGGTATCTTAAAGTAACTAGTGTACTTTGATGGGATGTGTCCGTTATCCTAGACAAAAATATATTGCCATTCGTAAGTGGTAATTGTATTATAATTGTATATTTAAATTTTTTACTATGCTAGTGGTATTTTCACCGTGTTGTCGGTATAATTTCAGTCTACTCCTGTGGGTTCGATCCAGACTGGGCACGAGATTGTTGTGTCACCCAATCGGGACAGCCATCAGCCCTTTCACAAGGTAAAATATACATAATTTTGAATTTTATATATTTGTTACAGAAAACTAATTGCGTATTTGAGAGCTGACCTTTTTAAAGCACATAGTATTTTAAGTTCTTAAATCCCTGTTGACAATTCGTGGTACGCAATTAGTTAAAAGTATGAACAAGAATGTAATTTATATATCTGATTGTTATTGTTATATAATGAAGGAAAATTGTTATATGTTTTACTAAACAAAGGATACAAGCACTGCTCCCATAAAGTAATGAAAATGTTAAGGCTAACTATGACCTGAGTTGATCAAATAAAGGAGGGAATTAAGGGGTATTTGCAAACATTATTTTCATAAAAGGAGTATCTTGTTAGTCCTGCATAGAATTTTAGGACATAACCACCTGACCTTCTTTGAGGCCTATTTTAAAACTAAAAAATAAATCATTTTTGGAGTAATTATGGCCTGAACTGATACAGCTTTTTTGTCAATGCAGGATGATTTGTGTGATTATATGATTGGTTTGGTTGAGGACGATGAGGCAGCGCTTATATCCGGAGAGGTTTGGTCCGCTTTCAACCGTTTTACCTTCCCTTGACGCTCGCCTCGAAACTCCATCAAATGTCCTGGATTTTGTCAATTACCCAAACAATGTGTTACTGTTTAGTGCTCTCAGTTTTGATGATTGTGACCCTGTGTTGTGTGTCTATTTATTGTATTATTTTTACGTCTTTGTTTTTTAAATCAGTCCACTGCTTTTGCTGTCATAATTTGGCCAGGGGACTGATTCCCTGAATCATTAAAATCTGGATCATTTTGCCATGTTCATAGCATGTGAATATCACGCTGGGAATATGCATGAAAAAAATAAGGTTAGTGTTTAAGGGGGCAGATTTATTGTTTATTCAAACTACCTATGTACTCTATAAAATTACGTGTTGGAAAAGATGTAAAAATGAAACAATTCTTACTCGTTATTTGCGACTCCGGCATATCATTCGCAATTATGCTTGACACTCCCCGGTTTTTCATCGCTAGTTTTATTTTAACGGAAATTATTGTGTTTTGTGAATTCGTGTGGGTTTTTGTGGATGCTACCACTACAAATGGTTTTTATGGCAACTGTAAGCGTTGTGTCTGTCTCTTATCCCTTACAGAAGATCTTCTATAAATGGAAATGTTATGATGCCTACATTTTAATATTATATAACCGGTAATGCCAATTTCGATACTTCTGAGTGAGATATTAATAACTGTAACAAAAATGTTACTTGGTTAATACTTCTAATTCAGGCCGTGAATTTGTTTGATTTTTGTTTAACAGACATATGTAGCGAATGAAATGCAGTCTGAAGACTAAAAAACTATATAAACGAGTTGACTAAAAACAGAAGTATCGACACTGGATTTTGGAACTTTGATTATTTTTAGAATTAGAATTAGAAAAGAGTTAATATAATTCTTTACAAAAAAGTAATACATCCATTGCTTTTATAGAAGTCTCCTGAAGTCCACTTGTTTTGTGTGTATCGAAAGAAATATCAGTTTGTTTGTTTGTGAATCCCAAAGTTGTGCTAAAGCCGACTGATAGTTGATGTGCAATGCAGGATAGTGATTAATAAATATTTAGGAATTGTAGGTATCCGTTAAGCCTTCTCAATAAATTCGTGTACTTCACACGACTTTCCTGTAAAGTAGTCTAAATTATATACGATATTAATTCATTTGTCATATTTGTTATGGCCAAAAAGCCTTATGACAAACATTCAAACAATAAAAATATGTAAAAGTACAGGTATTTTTCCATCCTATTTCTCTAAACTTATTTGCTATGGCAACTTCAGATGGCAGCGTTGGCGAAGACGAAGGATTTCGGCACGGGTGGCACTGCGAACACAGGCGGCAACTGGCCGCACAGTGGGAAGGCAACTCCTCTCAACACTGGCCATCTCACGCCCGCTGATCGCCATGGATCTGTGCAGGTTAGATATGTTTAAAAAGTATACTTACATTTGAAAATGGAAAGAATAGATATTCAAAATTTGAAGTTGAGGAAACAATTGATTTTATGTGCGTTGAAGTGAAGACAGGTGGGAATAGTGAACATTGTAGAATATTAATATCTTTGGACCACAAGAAGTAAAGATTAAGATTGGTGGTTCATTAAAATGGAATGATGGTATTAGATTCAATAAATAAATCTTATTATCTAACTGATATTTAAACATAAAACTGCAGAAGACATAAAAGTTGATTTTATAGCTTACGTGTTGAGAAACTTTCAATTTCGTTTACTGTATGTATGTATTAATTGAAGATGTCCATTTTAGGCGATTATAAATGTTCTACAATAAATTTAATTGCACATTTTATATAAGTTACTCTAATAAAAAGTGTTCCTACCGTATTTAGCCACCACTATAGTCAGATACCTGTAGATTTACAACACAACACACTTGCATGTCTTTACTTGTATTTAATTTATTTTTGCATTATTATTATTTTATACGTGAATTGTGAATGTATATTGGTGTATTTATTTTTTAGCTATTGAAGAATAAACATTTTCGTTATGTGAAATTTCCCGGATCGGTATCCACGGTCAGTTTTGAATTTATTGCGGCAATCCTTGTGTGACTGTCTGCATGTCGCTTATAATGTGCTACCAGTGAGGCCTATGCTACTACAGTTAAATATTTTCCGCTACTATTGCCTTTAATATTACTAAAATAATAATAAGCCCGGGATATGGGAAAGGTCAAAGATACAGTGAGATAAATTATGTTTTTGCTTGTATTTTTGAGCTTTCTTCGTTTTTCTTTCATTCATTGAGTAAAAGCAAATAATTATGCATATTAACTAAAAAGAAAACGCAAAATATTTAATTTGATGTAGTTTGGCCGAACTGTAAAAGCTTAAAACCGAGCACTGCCAATATTCATTCATGAAGTATTGTACACAACTGAGCTTATTAGTTAGGACGCTAATGTTTCTTTGTTTTATGTTAAACTGCACGCATTTATTTGCAACAGTAATTTACGTTTTACACCAACGTTTTGTTGCTTTATCTGTAAATATTCAGTCCCCTGGATAAACTCAGTTTCACTGGCCATAAATAAAATATTATATTCCTAATTCAATTTTTATTATTTATCATTATCTTAGGGGACTGTTCAGCAGTACTAAATAATTGAAGATCGATGTTTTTTGTGTTAGATTTTGAATTTGGAACTCACCAACAAACAAAACTGTACTTAGTACATCACACATCCCATTTTAGTTAACGGACAAGGGCTAAGTGTATGTAGATAGGAAAGAGCTCAATGTTGTAAAAAAGGTGTCAGAGATTCGGTTATGTAAATCACAGGATACGGAAATAGTACCTATTAACCTTATTTTAACGATAACCATGTCCTGTGGTTTATGTGTTCCAAATACTAGAAGAATACTAGAAATATTCGTTCGTAACAAACTATTTTTAAGTATTTTGTATTAAAAACGTATCATAATAGAATTTATTCTGGCTACATTGAAGAAAAAGTTGAAGAAGACTAAAAGATAAAGTTGTAGTTTTAAAGACACTATTCAGTTTTAACCATAAGATTCGTATTAAGTTACAGATTAATCCCCTGAGTCAATATTGATTAATATCGAAATACCTACAACAATTTTCATATCCCAAATTCGAACACAAATCTCCAATAATAAGGTTCGAATCACCCAGTTTTCTAAAAGACCAATATGACATATCAACTAGTAATATCTCAATCAAATTCAAACCTTAATATTTTCACAACAGAGTTACAATTACCACTCTCTCAAATGTTCCATTATTAAATCGTCCAAGTGCCAATCAAATTCAAACCCTATAACTCTAATAATAAAGTCCAAATTCCCATCCTCTCAAATGTCCCCTTACAAATCGCCCAGGTGGTGAGTTCAACGAACGGCGAGCTAGGCGCAGACGACCCGACGGCCGGCCACAGCAACACGCCGATCACTCAGCCGCACCACGAAGTCGACGTGGTAGACGACACCAAGTCAGTGTTCCAACTGTATGCATTCCTTTTTTAATTTTTTACCTTTTTTATTTATTTTTAAGGCTTTCGTTTTAAGTTCGATGTTTGAATTTTGAATTTGAGCTTGGTGGGTGTCAAATCATAAACATGGATGTTTGGTGTAGTCTGTTCGGGAATTGGTGTTGTCTTTGATTCCTTGCATACCTGTAAATAGTATCAAATTCAGATGAGGTCTTGTAAAAAGTTTGCTATTATAAAGGGTCTGTGTGTACGATACTTATTTAACGAACAGACTATATGCACTCATATCCACCATTATCAATAATGCCCTTTCATACACGTCATCAAAATCGGCTTAAACGCTGAAAAAGAAAATGTTTAAATTAGTCCACTAAAGGGCATCACTTTCAAAGATTGATTATCAGCTTCAGAAGCCAGGTTCGATTCCTGGTTTGGAGGAAAGCTATGTCACTGTATACTGTTTAAAAACTGCTAGTCAGATTTTAATAAATCGTTGAAAAACTGGCCGAAAAATGTCGCCTATTGTTGTACTTTGGTTCGATTCCTTGGTCAATGAAAAATTTGTACCTTGGTAAAGATTTCGCAGTAACTGGAAAATCGATCTATGAAACACTCATTCTAATATCATTCATCACATTTTACTTTATTGCCCACTGTTTCACATCCTATTTTTTGTCCTCACTTTTGATGTTGTGACTCAGTGTACATAATTTAAATACATTATACATAATAAATCACAAGTCACTCAATAAACACTTTCGCTGCAAAAATTACCAGTACCATAGAGTTACAATATTATTGTATTTTGTCATTTTGTAAACTAAGGCCGGCAATACACGGACCGCTTTGAAGCAGTCAGGGGCGACAGATTCATGCTGTCGAGCTTGAAACTGTCGGTCATGATTGCTTCATGCGGACCGTGTATTGCCGGCCTAAGAGTAAAATACGTTGAGCAAGTTTGCTTTTCAAGTTAAAACAGTTCACCGTTGCAGCGATCGTGACCCCCATATCAGGTTGTACCAGACAGACTCTGTAAATCGTCATGCAGGCAATCTGTGTATTCCAGATGCTGTTGTTTCTTCAAGCGCAAAAAGAAGAAGTGCGCGGCGCGGGCCGGCAAGTGACGCGGCTCGTGACGTCACGCGCCCAGTTGCTCCGCCCGTACTTACAGCGACGCTCTCACACCCGCATTCATCTCACGACCGATTACATTGATGCCATGCAACTGACGTTCGATTACAAAACCTCTATACGCTTACTCAGAATGCCTAAATACAGCCAGCGTACGCTAGGCGTATTTGTTTAACGCGGTAAGTAACGCTAGATTAAGATAAGTTACTCAGCGGAAATTCTCTGTAATAAAGGCCACAGCCTGTGTTGAGATTCGTGTTATTGAAGGTCCAAGTTATAGTGACGATGCAATAGAGCGATTTAATAATCTAGACATTTTTGGTGATTGACATATTTTTGTTATATAGTGTAATTGTTAACAGAAGTCTAAGGCAATAAAAAGAGAGATAGTTGATGCGTTGTTATTAGTTGTAAAAGTTAATATATGATTGCATCGCACTATAATTTTGACGAAATATATTGAGCAACTGGGTTTAAATGTATGAAAACATATTGCCGATTTATTTTAACAATCATTTATGCTACCCCGATCCTCGATTTATCAGAATTTTTATTCAATATAATTTTAGATTTTGTAATTTTGAGTAATCCATAATGCTAACTCATTATACGAAGCTATCATAAGTTTTAGTTTCATTTTGACCTTCCGCGTAACAAAGGTGCATAAAAATGAATTGAGTGGTTGGCAATCATATTATATTTCAGAATATACTACTATACAAAACGTTATACCCGTATGTACCAGTTATATACCTTTATTACGTTAATTGTTAATATATAGAGAACACTTCCATTGCGATACTCGGATGCATTGAATAACAAACATTACAATTTTCTGTTGTCACTACTATTGACATTGTATAAGAGATAGTACTCGTCAACAGAGTTGCTACACGCGGTCATAGGACATTACTAGGAAATGTTAGGTTACGTTAGTCACTCTGAAACTTAGATAAATCGCATTCACTCAGAATGTCCTCTGTGCAGGCTATAGAGTTGGGGCGTTCTGTTGAGCTGTCGCTGAACTTTCATGTTGTATTCGTTTGTAGTTTCCAACCGAGACTACCGAGCGCCTTTCCGACAGGTTGTCAAACTGATGTCAATTGAATAGTTGTTGCTTCTGGGCAATACCGCGGATCATCTAATTACCACTGCAATAACATTAGGCTCCAAGTTGATACAGTTGAACGGGCGTTTAATATTAGCAATAAATAAGTTTGAATTATAAGCCATGTGCGGTTGGCAGAATGTTTATTTTTGTGTTCCCGTCCGTAGTGAATTACGTTAATTTCACCAAAACTTGTAAATTGTATGTAGTCTCTGTGGAGACGTGAGATTTATTTTACCTCATCGACATCACTCGCATTATATTCACGGCCACGCTCGCATCGACGATGTCCATTCCAGCACATAGTTCGAACAAATCCACAGATTTGTACATTAGGTCGTTCGCTCATAATTCATCAACACCCGTAGTGTAACAAATACTTACCGAGTAGTTGTATATCGCTTTGTTCCGTTATTACTGAAGCAGTCAAATATTATTTTTGTACGTTTGCGTTCATCACTATTGTGGTTGTCTTGATACATGAGTAGTGGATAAACAGCAGATATTGTGACTTTATAATAAGTTTGTGTGTTGATGAGTTTCGTGTTTCGTCCGCTGTGGGTTGAATGTTGCACACTCTCGCCGCGGTCCGGTTGTGATTATTTGACTTGTCATCGATAGTGTGTATTGATGAAGTATCCGCGTTACTGTTCGCAGTGGTACGTGCAAGGAACCGGTTGCTAGTGTTTACTCGTTCTTCGATACAATAATTTCTTCCTAGTTTTAATTTATCTGTCGCCACGGCTTGCAGTGGCACCTCGTCCGTGCGAAGGCCTGAGTGGGGTTCATTCAACCTGCCGCTTGTATGAGTACTTTAGATTATAACTTTATTTAGTCATTGTTTACCTAAGTTCGATTTGTATGGAAACGAATATAATAATATTTAAATTGGCTCCGTTCCTATAGTGACGCCACATAATTTCCTATCTTTATTTATATCTATTATTATAGTTTTTTAAGAGATAACCAGAAATTTATTAAAATAAGAGATACAATGTAAGTAACGATTTACTTTTTCAATACATGCTTTTGTGACAAACATGACCATATTGACGATTGGTTAATTCGATAAATGTTATTATTAAGTGTGCAATAATTTATATAGAAAATCAATACAATAGTGTTAAAACGTAATTTGTTTCAATCGGTGTACCCCATCGAGTCCCGAGTGAACTGGCTTCTATATTCCTACAAGACTGAATGAAACATTTCACCTTGTGTACAAAACACGTGGCTCTGGGCTCATGTCAATTTGTATTATTGCGATTCACATTTGTTTGTTAGTCTAACGATGGAAGTATATCATTTTTGATTAGGACTAATTGATACTTATATTGAATAGTCAGTGAGTGGTGACGACGCTGTAGCCGCGGTCGGCCGCGAGACAGTCATTCCAAAGTATTGGTCAGTTCGGTGCAGTGAGGTATGTTAGTCATTTGTTGTAGTGCATACGTGTAGCGGCGGCCGAGGCTGCAGCCCGCGATACTTCACTGGGCAGACATTATGTTAGGAGTCGAGTGCGACGAGACTGAGGTCATGGTAGCGCGGCCTGACCGCCGACTGCCTGCGACATGCCACTTGTTACATATATACGATGTCTCCGAAACGAGATCATGTGGCCACACGACTAGGGCGGTCGCTAAGATGATGGTGTAAAAATTGTACAGCTTTAAAAAAAAACATTTGTATATTTTTGCTTGGACTGGAAGCAGCAAGGTTTCGACAAGCGTGATTTGCATAGGAGTAAGATATTTGTAGATGTCACTGTGAGCAGCGCAGCGCCGTGACGGTATACCGAATTGTTTTCATGTAATCGTATGCTCTGATATATACTACTATAGGTACATAGTTTATACCAAAACGTAAGTCGCGACGTTGCGCTGGCAGCACTGGTACGTCGTAAGGTATTTTGAATTAGTCACGGATATGTAGTCATCACAAAATTGTATCCAATGCATTAGAAGTTATTCATTTGGCTAAGTACGTTTGAAGTGTTTTATAACATAAAAAAAATAAATAAACATCTTGTTGTGTCGTTTTCATATTTTTTAGAAAAGTATAGTTATGCGAATATTGTCGATATGTAAAAGGAATTTTTTAAATCAATTCTTTAAATAATGGTTTTTGATAAATTATTGTAAACAAATTGAAGTATTCTTCTCGTTAAATGGATCGTTAATACTTATCGTACAACCATTGCAGTATAATCGAGTGTAATAAACCTAAGTCTTAATACATGATTAATACCATAATTGTACCTAATTGTTACTTTCTATTTGCTAGATAGAATAATCAAATTAGATTGGGTATTAAAATCGAAGTGAAATTGTGTGATCTGCAGGGGTGAACGAACGAGTTCTTCGTGTGTGTAAAGTGAATGTTATAACAAAGTAAATTGTTAAATAAAGTGAGTTAGGTCGGACGAGTGGCCAGCGTGAGTCGGATGCCGCGTATCATGTCGGGAGCATTGTAAATTATCACTATTGTATGGTACGCCGAGGTCATCTGTGAACTGTCGCTGATTGCTTCAACATTCACTACTACTATCGTGACTAAAATGTATTCGAAAATAATAAATAACTACGTTGTAATGCACATTTATTTTTATTTTATTGCATACTTCGACTTAAATTTCTGCTATGTATAAAATAAACATAACATGATTATTTATTATGAAGGCTGCACCAAAACGTAGAGATGCGAGTCGCGACCGTGCTGCGCTCGCATCGCCCTTCAGCTCGCGTCGATAATCACTTGTGTAGTTAATTTAATTTTAAAATTCGCTTACTAAGTAAGTCATGTTCAGTCGGCTTGTGGACGCACGAGGAAGATATATGAATTGTAGTTATTAACTTTTATGTATTATACATGCTTTTCCAACAGAATTGAATGTAAAAGTAAGTATAAAAGAATAAAAATCATATTCATAGAAACAATTCTGTGTTTATTTTTCTGTAAGATGGTAAATATGGGATATGTATTCAGTTATGTCACAAACCTTGTTCGAAATTACGAAAATATTTGTTAATTCATAATTAAATAAAGCTTATTATAAGATATTCGTTTTATTTTATTTTTGTTTACCATTTTTACCATAAATGAAGGAGATCTTATGTTGTCATACCTACTAACTCTGCTTATGGCGTCGAAGAAATTACTTTCAATAAGTGTTCAAACTCAATAGTTGACTGTATGGAATTCCGTACGATTCAAAAGTATATTCCCTAGTTGTTGCAACAGCGAGGGCACACCAAGTTAACGTGCCTTTCGAATACAGAGTAATTTGCCATGGCAAGGTGGTCACCCATCCATGGACTGACCGCGCCAACAATGATTGATCGAATCCGTGGCTGTTACTTAATCACGAGCTCCCCAGATTGCTAGCAATTACCTAGGGGACCGAGAACTGGCTAGTATAAAACTAAAAGTATTCGTCAACGAATTAAGAATAGGTACTCAATTGATTTACAGACGTCTCGGTCACTACAATGACACCAGCCTTTGATTCCAACCTTTCCATCACAAGCTGGGCGACGGTAAACCAGTCCCAAGTCGTGTGAAATGAATCCCGAATTATTTATTTTCTCGGCATCAAGTGCAACTTTCTGGACCGATTTTGATGGATTCAAAGATAAATCATTACTTGTTATTTTCTGGTTCTATTTATCATAGTTCAAAGAATTTAGGGTGACCATTGAAAAACGATTTTTATTACACAATTTATTCGAACCAGCATTCATTATTGTAGTCCATTTTGTTTAAACGCTTATATGGTAAGTAGGTAAAACGAGCTATATCTAATGCAAATGAATTACTTAAAATCAAAATCTAGCTAAAAACTGAACCTTCAGTTACTAATATAATTGCACCAAGTCGTAACAGAGAAAATGCTTAGTAAATAACTTATACTAAACTCGCCTAAAGTATGATTCGTAAATAAAAAATATATCTTGATTTAATTATATATTAATTTTGATTTCTCGAATAAATATTTCAACAACTTTCATTCCCAGAAACTGACATATAACCATACTTCAAGTTTTAATAATACTTAACAACTAAATAAAATCATTCATAGCGTTCTCACTAACATAAACATTATTATTATGTATAACCTAGAGACTAATTCCAAGGGTAGTCAGCATGACTCCAAACACTGAGTCAGCACTTCACGACCGACAGTCGAAATAAACACACACAATCAAATTCCCGACCAACTACACGCGAGGAATAATTTCATTGAAACAATATAATTGTAAAAAATACATTCTCTGTAAAATAATAGTAAAATAGTTATCTGAAAGGAAACAACAAGGAATAATAAAGAAATAAAAATATAGAATGTGTGCTATTTGCTAAGCTAGATATCGTTGAGGGTGCCGTTGACTACGAAGCTCTTCACTTCAGTGGTATTCCTGGAGTCGTAGTCGGAGATCTCCTCGATGACTAAGTCGTCAGTTTTAACCGGTATGGGAGGCAGGAGGTCAAGCAGTTCGCCGAGCTTGCGGCTCGTGGAGATCAGCGTGTTGGTGAGGAAGCTTTTTTCGTTCATGATATCGCCATCGTCTTCGGTTTTGAACTTATCTATCTTGTAATAAGGTTCATAGTTCTCCTCCTTGACGATAGGCGGCATGTATTCGCCGTCGTTGTAATCGAGGTCGTGTTTTTTCATGCGTTTCTTCAAGTTTGGGGGCCAGTCCTCATCGATTGGAAGGTCCACGTAGCCTCCGGCGAGCACCTTGTGTGTCTCCGTGTTCTTGACGACTTGGTAGTCGTGGTCCGAGTGTGGGCGGTTGAATGTGATCAGCTCATCCATATTGAACTCTCCGTCGTCTATGACGGTCTCGTCGAGCGCCATTTCTGGAGAAAAAAGAACAGAATCGTTAACAAATTGTTTGATGAACTGAACGAAAAATTGCAAACTTATGTAAAAGGTTTTTTGGATCAGCTTTCTAAAGTGCACAGAATTACGTAACCTTTCATTGAAACTCGAAAAGTAGTGCAGCCGATTATGCATGGCGTTCGAAATGTTGCGCCGAGAAAGTCGATTCGTGAATTCGAGCATAACGAACATCAAAATTTACGTAAATTAAATTCGTGATAAGGACGTTATGTAAGTTGTAATAAATAGTTGTCAGGCACGTAAACATGGTACTTTCGAATGAATTCACGAATGTAGTGTATGACCTTAGTCACGATTGAGATAGTTAAACACTATTATCTATGCCGCATGGAAACTTGAAAGTGATAATTGTTATCTTTCGGTCGCGGTCCAAATAAAAACAAGGTGCTCAATTTCTTTTTATAGATGCACGTAGCGTACTATTTGTGGACTTTTGTGACTGATTGACCGGTACAGCTATAACTATTTTAAGCTATGCCATTTATTAGTGAACTAGTTTTGTTCTACGCATTCAAATCCTGTTTCGTAACATACGTTTGTCCAACTCCGTTTTTTGTATAAGATCTTTCAAATCCTGTTTGTAAAGTTCAAAATTTGTTATACAATAATTTGACCTGCTAATGAGATTTTACATAAATGAGATTACTGCGTGCGTATTGAGTTTTTAGACAAGAACGAAATGCTTATGTAATCAATGTAAGCGATATCGCTATGTGTAACAAAGTTCACGACCGCATCAATCTGACTTATCTTCGGACAGCCCAGGAATCACTGGGACTTTTATTTACACTATGTTTTTAGCATCGCACATTATTAACAAGAATTGATATAAAAAAACTACCTGAAAAGATGGACGGCATATAAGAATTAGGGGGAGAACTATTCATAATTACCGTGTTGACATGTTTAGGTGCCTTCGGATGTCGTAGGTGCGCTCCAAAATTATTTGCGAGCCGCCATTGAGATTCGCGAAAACGACCTTATTTTATCGCAGCTAATTGAAGTCCTAACCGATTATCGACAACGGCGGCTGTTCTCATGTAAGGAGGAGGTAAGCAGCTACTTACTATTGGAAGCGGAGAGCAGCGCCCTAGTGACGGCGGGCGACGAGGGCGGCGTGTCGGCGGCGCGGGGACGGATCTCCTCGCGCATGGACGGCAGCGCCACCAGCGCCACGGAGAGCAGCAGCACTAGCAGACACGTGGCTGGCTGCGCTGTCTTGTTTGTGGAGCCGCCTGTCACGCCTGTTAGCACGTTCTGGAAGGAAAAGAGGGATTTGGTCAACTTTTATATAGGTAGGTATGTGGCTCAAGATCTATCCCATCTCCCTAAAATGAGAAGAGGGATGTAGTGGTGAGAATATGGAGTAGTACCAGGTGATCGAGAGCGTCAAAAATAAAATAGAAAAATGGAGAAGAAAAATCAGGAAAGCTGACCCAAACACGTACAGCGGCCGGAAAGGGAGCGAGCGGTCAACTATTTTGAATAACTTTATATTAAATTCTTTTCGTAAACTATACAGTTATGAACCTATTCAGGCATCGCACACATGATAGGGCTGTTATTTTTCAGTATTGTGTCAATAGGGCCGAGGGCAAGTTGAGACACTATTATAACAACTGAATACATACAGCATAGTAACAAATTCACGGTATTTTCATGGTGGAATGAAAAGTAAGTTGATTTTAAATCATATTCAAATTGTAAAACTTATATGAATTTCGGCACTTCATTGACAAGCAACACCATTCTTTCGTTAACTGTAATTTAAGACAATGCATTTAATGATTGTTTCTCTGTCATTGTTGTTATCATTAGTAGGGCAGATTGAACAAGAACTTGATTGGCACAATTGGTTGGTCATAGCAATAATAGTAAATTATAAAAATAGATGCACTTCTATTTGCATTTTGTTTTGTTAAAACAAAATGTAGTGTAAGAGTATAGTCTAGTCTAATTTCTATGAACCAAAAATCTAAGTATCAGGACCATCAATCTTACAAATTCTTATTAATAACTACTGAATTGATAAAATTCTGATGAAACTTGTCAACAATTTAGCTAATAAGGCTACTTTCTATCCATGTATGGGAAGAAGTTTTTTCAGGACGCGGGTAGAAGCTAGTCACAATTTATAACTGAGATACCTTCATAGGTGTAGCACTCGGTCACTAACCTTAAAATACTGAACATCAGCAGAACAACTAACTCGACATTCTATCCAACAAATACAAAGAAAAAAAAATACTGTCATACTGACGTAAATATTACGAAAGTATGAATCATCTAGCTACTGGCTTCGTGTTCGATACACAGTGTTCCACGTCAATCTGAGTCATAGAGATGGTCACTGCTTAGCTTAGCTCAAATATTTTTATATTGCATTATTTAATATTAGTTTTTTTTCGCGGTTTCATCCGCTTACCGAGGCACTTTTGCATGTACCCGGATACCAGTACCTATATGGCCTATGTCTCATGAATGTAGCTTCCCGTATTTTTAAAATTTTCAAAAATATGATTCCTCTAAATAGTATTATAAGTTTAGTGGACTCAAGATTTCACATAAACGCCCTCATAACTTTTGTCACATTGGCATATTATCCAACTCTATATAATTATATTACATAGTAGAAGAAGCCTTATTCAAATTTACTTTTAAATTAATTGAAAAGATCCTCAAATGTTAATCACTGCGAATTTTTAAGACCACTGCCATTCAAAATGATAGCTGACATTATATTAAAAACCAGTTTGACTCGATCTGAATGGCGGTATGAAATATTGCGACAATAATAGTTGGCACTAGTTAGATATAAATGATAGGCAGAACTTTCGGTGTTACGTAACACTAGTGCAACTAGAACGGATTAGAAATGGCATCGGGGCTATTGTTGTCGATATTGCTATCCCGCTTAAGTAAGTAAGAGAGTGAAAGGCGAATATCGGTAATTTCTAATCTATTGTCCAAATGTGGTCTTGACTTTTAAGACTGCTTATTGTTTGAATTTGTAAGTTCAGCATCTATCACAAATCTACATCAGCTTTAGGTATCTAATGAAATGTCGATAGATCGAGATGAATATGACTTTACCTCGTGTATAATTTTTCAAGTATGCATTTTCAATTAAATAAATCTTTTGAATACATATTTGCCGAGTCTTAGGCTTGGCCACTTATGAATTCAGACAATAACTATTGCATCTAAAAGGAAGAAAAGGAGACGCAACAGTGCAATAAGAAGACAAACTCTTGCCTAAATATGAAATACAACAGAAGATTTCACACCAGTTCATCAAATCATTTCCTGGCAATTTGAATCTGATGTAAAAGTATCAAGACTTATCACGCTCCATTTGTCAGAACAAAAAGGTTGTTTTACATAAAAATGGGTATAAAAACCAGTATTTACATAAACACTATTTACCTGTAATCTCTTTAGTTGCGCGGACAGAGATTGGTTCTGTGATTGCAGAATCTTTATCCTCCGAATGAGCGTCTGATTTTCCGCTGTGCATTGTTTAACTCTGGAACAATGGACAAATTGCTGTTATTTCCTTAAGCTGTGACGGGGTTTCGTGTTATTAAAATATATTGGCTTGTTGAGTGTCATTTTATTAATTGTGAGTTTAAATTTTAATATAAATACTGGTATTAACTTCTGGATTTATATTGAATAACTTTTATATGTGTATTTGAGTACCTGTAAAACATCTTGTGGTAACGATAAAAAGAGATGTTATAGATTCATTTACCTAAGCTAGTATTATTAACAAGATAACTTGGTACTTAAAAATGTTTCTTTTCCGAGTTTCAGAACAGTCTAGTTCATTTTGCACCTGAATAAGCAATTGTATCAAGAATTTCAGAATACATTTGTCTCAAGGACACTTGCAATACTGTAAACAGTTTAAACTTGTACACTTGCAGTCTAAAGGCTTTTCATAATATACTCTAGATTTTCTTCAATAACTACTGCCTTCCGTGTAGTAAAGTGCATAATTGCATGATTTTTCGCAATGTCCCGTTGCAGCCTTCTACAGTCATAGCGTGCAGAACATTGCTTCATAAGAATTACAATTAGAAAAGATTTAAAATATAAATTAAAAATCATGTCTTTCTGACTGACAGTGAAATGAAAATAAATACAATGAATAAAATAATTAACTACAGTACGCTGAAAAAAGAAAACAAAACTGCAAAATGAGTACCTAATTCGTAAAATGAACAGTTTAGCTTCAACACGTCGACTCAAAACCAGTTTATTAGCATTTTCAGCCCATTCCGTAACCAAAATAATATTCCAAATTCGCAAAACTGGTCTCTTGCCTTTAAGGAGGATGTCAAACTGAATGATTTTGCTTTCAATTTCTACTCACGTCTTACAAAAAATATATACATATAGTCACGATCGGAGAGATTGGATTGACGTTTCATAGGACTTTCAAAGTGCACTTAAATCTGAACACACACATTCTCTTTCTGCTAATTAAGTTTTAACTTTAATAAACGGTTAAAATACAACTGGCAAGTGAAAGTACTGAAATGGCACATTTTGATAAAGCCAAAGTAGCTATATGACTGTCTACTTAATGAAATATGTATAAACGTGTTTTAATAACATTGGAATCATCAATTCACTTTGATCATGCGTATGAGCATTATAAAATCTCACGTGTATGAGTTTCTGAATGAGGAAATTCCCTTCTCAGAAGAACAGTGCTATTTAACATCTATAGGTTCTCAGAAGAACAGTGTTATTTCATATAGGATGATGATAAGAATAAAGATGTTGTAGCAAAAAGTATTTACCTGTCTTCGAGCCCGTCAACATACTCCTTCTTCCTTTTACGGGAATCTTGAGCTGAGATCTTATTTCTGATTTTGCGCCTGATCCTCTTCAATTCTCTCTCTTCGTGCTTAGTTAGGGGGTAGCTTGTGGGTAGAGTGATGCCTTCCTTGGCCAACAACCGTCGTTCCTCAGCAGTGAGAACTAAACGAGGGTAGCCATTCTTGCCGTCGGGGACTGCATCCTTGTGGTCGTCGTCGTCATCGCTCCGTTCGCTACCTGAGTCATCTGGATGGGACAATAAAGTTAGATTGGTATTTTGTAGGGAAATAAACTACTAAAATAGATTGGCTCATATTAAAGCCTATCGAAATTCGAAAGCAATTCGTGGAAATCTTAATATTGGGATCTCTCTATTTCGGCAAATACACTTAAAACATGATACATCGTGCACGCAATGTTATATACAGTTTTGTCATTGCATATGAAGGCGCCAGAATAAATTCAATTGGACAATTGCATAACCTATTATTTGCACACAAAAGCATCGGCACTGGCAATTTACTACATAATAGGAGGCGTAACAAACCCGTCTTTGCAGGCAAAATTTTCGGACAACCAGATTTAAAAATATCACCAATTAAATAAATTGAAACCTTTGATAGACCTTGGCCTTATTTCAAACTTTCTTAAGTCCCAACCCTACAGTTAACGATCCAGTTAAATCCAGTTATTAAATAAGACATCGTTAAATATCATCTATCAATTATGGAGACAGTTTCGACTTTCGTTTGAGACACATTTGGAATCTATTTCTGTACGGCATTAAAGAAAGTAAATATTTAACGAGTCTATTGACTAGAAAAACCGGTTGTTATGTCACCACGATCGAACAATTGTAAGCTATCATAAAGGTGCCTAATACGTTACTGGTATAACGGACTATATTTGCGTGCGGTTTAGCATTTTTTGTGGCTTAGATCTTTTTTTGTCATGACAAATCCGGTGCGTTCTGAATGGGACACCTGTTTGACGTGGCTTATTGATGATAAGATCAAAACAACAATAGCTGTAAATTCACGCCTACAAATACCGTATAGGTAGCTACTTAAATGTTCTTCAAACGTTTACATCTGAAAAATGAAATATCATGCAAATAAAACGTTTCTCACCGCAATTGTTTCCACTGTGGTCGTAATCATAATCGCGCGCCTCAACCTTCAAGTCTTGCAGTTTGCTCTGCGACAACAGATTAGCTGCGGCCAATTTGATGTTAGAAGCGTTTTTCAAGTCCGCAGCGTTAATGATCTTTATGGATTTCAGGTCTTTCATGTCTTTTATCGTGACTGGTAGGAGGATAGAACGGGGGTTGCCGGCCATGGGAGCCACGCGGATCACTCGTCGTTGAGGGGCCACACTTTCTACTGGTTTGGAGTACACTTTAGTTTGCGGGTTCAGTACTTGAATGTTGGCGACCTTGACGGGTTTCTGCGGCTGTGCCTTGACTACCAACTGCGGTTTCGGTGTGCTTGTACTGGCTGGGATTTTGATAGTGGGCTTCTGGACTTTCGGTTGCACGGCTACCTGTGGCGTTTGGGAGAGACGCCGTTTTCTGTTGCCTTTACCTGAGATTAGGGATAGTCATTGTTTTTGAATAGTTCTACGTATGTAATTATTATTGATGAGTTGCTATAAGTATCATTATAAGTACAGCATTACGCAATTGACACAAATGAGTCAATACTGTTGTCTACTTATTAGTGAACAGTTTCAGAGTACATTGACCAATAAATTGTTTGTTGCGCAAATACTGAGACATATTTATCAGAATTCCATTCAAATAAAATGTCTATTCACATGAAAGCAGCGGTGATACAATTACCAAAAAATCTTTTTTGACATTAATATATTGACTCATTGAAAGCAATAAATAGAATATTATATTCGAAGGTCGGCTGAAATTCGATAAACGAAAAACAGATAATGTAATATAGGTATCTGGTATTGAAATTATATAAAGCGTTTGACTTGAAGTCTTAGATAAGAGAGTCTAGTTCTGTATGTAGGCAGGCTTGTTATTCGCGAACAGCGGGCAAGCCACGTGCTACTGGATATTTACATAAGTCGATCTTGTCTGATTTCTGCGCAATACATTTATATTTTGCGTATCTATTTTTTTCTGTATATTTTGAGGAACGAAATTGAGTATTATGTGCCTAATAGTACATGATTTATGCAACAGTTTTTGCTAGAGATATCACAGACGGTATGCCCTTTTACTGACTTTGAAACTGCGTTATACGTTTATTAGCTTTATTCCGTCACGCTAACATGTTTTAAAATACCTGTGCAATGTGCATTTGCTACGGTAGGTTAAGGCTAAAAAAATCTTACATTATTTTTTGGTAAAGGAAAATCTCATGAAATAATAATAGTACGACTCTTAGTTTTCGATTGGTATCTCGTTTTTAGTTTTTTACGAAACAAAATTTTGAACAACATAGTCATTAATTTCAATGTCATACGTTAATTATCATTTATGTAGATATGAGTAATTTCTACCTAAACGAAAATATAAGGGTCTGATACGCAAAATAACACATTTTATGCAAAATGAAAATGTTTTGTGGAAAAGTCTCCAAACACCTACTTAACAACTAAAAATCTTCAAAAAACAACTCACCAGGACTTTGGAATGTATTTTTGTTAAGGAATCCGGGAACAACATTCTGTTCAAAGTTCAGCATATCAAAGGTCTCATCGACGACTTCGCTTGAAGAGTTGGAGCCATCGCTGGAGTCCTGGATGATCACATCCTGACTGGTGCCAGGACTGGTGGGCTCCAGGCCTATGGGGGAGGCGCCGGCATCCTCGTCACAAGAGTTCTGGATCAGGAATGGGGATAGTTGCTGCTCGAAGTCACTGTTGAAGAAGGAGTTAATAAGTCATGTGTCTTTCTATAGATTTACTTTCTCGGGCATAAGGGGTTCTTTTAGTATTACAGAATTTCGATTTTTGTTTGAATTGCTGCAGAAACTTAGTACACTTTTTTTTTGTAAAATGTGTGCAAAAGTATAATTAATAAATAAAATTAAAAAGCAATTTTTTATGAACATGACTGATATTAAAAGACTCCATCTGTAATCCTAATATAGGTGAAAACACGGAGGTTAAATATCTATCGAATGTTTAATACCAAACCACATTCCTAAGTCAAGAAAGTGTAGAAAATAAAACTTCACCATTTCACGGTATAAGTTATGTTATCAATACTAGAAACAAGTAGTAGCCATGACCTTGGTTTCCACAGCAAGGTCACATTGAAAACCGCAAAGCATGTTTAAATCGATAGCATGGTTTTAAAAACGAGTTCAAAGTACTAAAACCATAAAATGATCCACGGGAAGGAAAATCACATCTTTATACCCGACTTTCCAGAAAAGTGTATGTTTTTAATACATCAGACAGTATATTTTCATAAATTAATATTCAAGTAGGACTTTACCAAGAATTACCATACATCAAAATGATGGCTAAACACACGCTAGACCCAAGAGAATTTCGTACTTTGTAGTTCCAAGTATTAAGATTACATGGAAAATATCTGGGACCTTATGACATTTTAAACGTGTATTACTGATATCTTACCTATAAACATATCTCGGATATACTCGTGTAAGCAGATTTTTTCTAATCTTTAGCATTACAAATTAACTTGTGAAAACATCCTACAGAATTTATTCCTGCTTGGGAATCATAAACGACGCTGTTGTTTCCTATGGCTATCGATCTCCAATGCACTTGACATCGTATTAAGGATTCATTCAGGTCGGTCTTCATAATTAATACAGTATAAAACACAGAAAAGGTGATTTGCTAGAAATACACACTTATACATAAGAGTTTGTCGTTGTTAATGAGTTATCATTTCTAATAAAGCATTTATATGGCATATAGGTAGGTATTGGAGGACATATCTGACCTACATAACAGTAACAAATGCTACAGCAATTAATAGCAACATTTTGTATGAAACAACTATCATGACAATAAAAGTGCTCTGGCACTCTGCCACGTATCAAAATCAATTCTATGCCCATCTAAGCAAAGAAAGTAAGAAAATAAACGGAAATAACGGTTGAATGTCACCCTATTCGTGAGATAAGAGTGAATGGAAAGATGTAGGTTACGATGTCTAGTTGAAATGGGGTGAATGCGAATGTGAAGGGGTGACGCGTACGGCCGAATGCGATGTTGCAAATCGAAATATGGGCGGAACGAGAGTTTAAGGTGAATTCAATATTTAGAGAATATAAGGAGTTACTATAGTTAGTTAATGTTACTTGTGAGATGACGGCAGATAGAAGCGTATGGAAGAAGAAAACATGCTGCGCCGACCCCAAATAAAATTGGGATAAGGGCAGGAGGATGATGATGATGATGATGATGATGAAGGAGTTCTACATTTTTTTATCTGAGTATATACAGGTATTATCATTGCCAAAGTACAGTTAAAGTACATCAAACAAGAGCCCCTTTAAACCAAACCGGTTTGAACGGAGCTCCATTTTTGAGATAATCAATATGGCGAACTAAAAAAGAGGTATCCAATTATTGAATCTACATAATATCTACTGCTCTTACGATCCTTTAGAAAACGCACAGTACCTACCTAAAAAGAGCCGTGACTAAAAATAAAAATATGCGTGTTTTAATAACATTTCTTTCTAGCTTATCAGCGATTTACGCAGCGCACTGAGGTAGTAACAGTCAAACGCAAAATCGGAAATAAGTAGTTTTACGATTAGAATATTGAGAAAAATAATTTGAAAACATGAAACATGAACAATCTTGATACTTTAATTTGTTGCATTTATTATATGTATATTCGCCATTTTAAGCCTACGGTTAATAATTGTTCGTCGTGGGTTGCTCTCAAAATTTGACGGGTCTGACAATAAGTGAAAGGCAAATATGACTAACGAACGAAGATCTCAACACGTAGGCAATCTTGGTAGACTTTAGCGCTTTCCAGAATGTTCATTACATTCAGCAATTTAAATAATATAATTGCTGACATTATTAAACGAATAAGATAGTAAGCAATGCGATAATTTGGAACGAGCTACGATTGCACTTTCAGTGAATTTGGGTTATCAAAAGTATTGCGCGAGTATTATTTTCGCTTCACGTTTACATTATCAACAAAACATTTTAAAATAACATAAAATTGTGAATAGATTGCCGCATTATCAGCTACGATACTTTTTAATCAGTTCTTATTAAAATCATAGTATCTACGTGATAATTAGCGGTTTTACCATTTATATCAAAGTTTTGACTACGGAAGTACGATAAAGGGATTGGTAAATCCCATTATAAATTATTGACTTGAGCAGTTTATTGTATAACCCTGAAATAAAGGACAACAACTGATGCAGAGGTCATCAGAAAGGGCGATGCAAGTTTTTTCTCCATACCATCTTAGGAGTGCACAAACAATAATTTTATCTCGACGACTTAATGTGATAAGAAGTGCAGTAAATATCTTAAAAGTATTGTCGAAGCTATAAAAATAAAATAAGAGCTATCTACTCATACTTGGAAACTGCTCGACTCAGTTATTGCAGCATACAGGTAAATGATACAGGATAAAATAAACCTTTTATCGTCGTCCGGTAAAATTGCACAAAGAATTTATGCTCGTCTAGTTTACGAATCGTGGCCAGTATACTTGAAAAGGTAAAATTACTACAGCTCTATTAATTTGAAAATACTGGCAAATAGAACACTATATAGGTATAAGAGGAAATTATAAATCAGAATGTAAACTAAGGCTACTTTGAAATAAAGACAAACTAGCAAAGGGTGAACGCCACGTATTAAAACCTCCTTCGTATGCTAATACCCTAAGAGCAGAAGGCTGATGAAATTCACGCGAAATATTATAATTCTGACTCAGACTATACGTAGATAGACCCAACTTTAATGTTTATATCAGCTTCAAAATAAATAGGAATATCGTCTATTGCAATAGAATATAAAATACAAAAAGGATAGATTACATTACATGGAATAGTATAAAAAATAGATTTATCTTGAAAGGGTTGTGTTTTACCAAAAATTGGATTTGATCGAACTGAATCGGTCCAGCCAGCCATTTCATACGTGACTGACAAAAGTGTCTCATTCGCAATTCAATAACTTTGGTCAATCCATCGTATTGATTTATTGATTAACAAACAACCCTTTTTCTAAGACATCCAATTGAATACATTTTTGGAAAGGTCAAAACCAACAGTTCTATGATGGGTTTTTAATTTCTCTTCAATTTATCACCCTGTATATGCGTCATTTTATTACATGAATATAAAATGTTATTTAACCTAGATAAGCCCTTAGTCAACCTGTCCCGTTGTTTCAACAGCCGCGGCGTACTTGAATGGCGTGTCTAGAAACGTTTACACGGGCCATTGTATATAACTTATTGATATAGCATCCATGTATTTACGTAGATAGGTTGCTACACGTGCTGACCTCAATGCTACAAATGTAGTTCAACCTTTTTACTTTGTTTTCTATTTTATAGGTAGCTATGTGAGAGCAAGTGATTATGGTATCTGTTTATAATTTGAATATCTGAAAGAGTAAATATTGATAACGGTTATATGTACCTAATATGATATGTATGACGACATAACTGTTTGTAGAGAGTAGAGAACAACAGTACTTATTCCTGAGATGTACCTGGCCTAGCTACATAAAAAAGGTACCAGGACTGCATAAAAGGACTGGCTAGCAACAATACGAAACACTTGGTAGGTACACCATTTTATCGCATGCATCCTCCGACGCGTATGACATGTTCTAACCTCTGTCTATTATAAAAAAATAAATTCTTATCGCGTCCCGCGTTACAGCCGGCACTGATTGGAATACTAAACACCAAGTGTCACTAACATTTACGCTTCACAAAAATAAATTGGTGAGACGCTCACAAATTGCACCAACAGACGCTTGAGTCATTGCCTTCTTAACGGACCTATGATTGGAGGCAATAGATAAAATGTATTGTCGTTAACGTTCACTCGTATCTTCGCGCAAATTACGCCAATAAAACTAACAAAGCAGCTTTTATTAAACGCAGTTCAATGATATTGTATTGAAATCTCATATTTTTCTAGTGGTTATTACTTAGTCTCCAAAGAAAGCGATAAGAAAGGCAATTAGTCATACTTATTGGCGACATTCCTGAAATAGCATTACTTACATCTATAGTAGACTCTGGTCTACTGGCTTCCTAAGCAAGCTAACGTACCCAAAAGGTCCCCAAATATAAGTTCTGAGCATGTTTACGAAACGCAAAGTTGTCTCACAGGTATTCAAACCTTGTTCATTAACCCGAGAATAGGGTGGACTTGTCCGACAACTTCACGATTTGATAATAGCCATTAGCGCCGCGCGAAAATGGCCTCTATTGTATGGCAATAAAGTTCCTTGAACTTGACTTAGCGGCACGCATGACAAATATGTACCTATGTTAAGCGAGATTTACTACAAATCTTTACTGCGTTCTTAGTTATATCATGGACACGAATATTTAATTCCACGACTATTTTCTTTAATCTAATAAACCAGATAGGTGAGAGGATTACACTAATTTAATGTTTAAATTGGGCCGATTTGAGTGTTCTACGCATTTCGCTTCTTGAGACCAAATGGAAGCCCACAGTTTTTTTTATATTTAAAATGCATGAATTTTACCACTACCACACAAAAATACTTGAATTAAATATATCGCTCTAAATTAAATTCTACTGCTTTTAGAATTAAATTTAAACATACAAGTTTTAGAGGAAGTTTCAGTTATCTGCAACGTTCGAAGTGCAAATATACCCAACTATAATTCTGCATTTACGTACAAGGATGACTAAGATCGCTGTTAAGCTCATTATATTATATCATTCGTTTAAACAGTACACAAGGCTGGTTTTATAATGCCACCAGCACCAGGTAATTGCGTTAAAACTCGTTATTTAACTCGACTAATTTCTTTTTGCGGTTTCACACGCGATACTCAGTTTTGTATTTATTTGCAAGTCTGTAAATACGATAATTTTAGACTAAAAAAAGTATTGGGTTCCATTATTTAAACCACACCGGTACAAACAACTTTTATAGGTATCACCTATGCTAATCAATTCCCCGAGATAATTTCTAGCAATTTATACAGTCCATAGTTCAATAGCAGAGATCAATGCTGCATACATTCTATGTTACCTAAGTCGTTATACAAATTGATACTGCCCGCATATTCATTAATAATCTTATGTAACGGCGTGCTCACTTATCAAGCTCATTTCAATTCAAATTCCGCTAAAATTCACAACAATTTGTGTGATAACAAGTCCTTGGTAGTTAACACTAATCAAAAACCCCAATGTATGCAAAATCGATTAGACTAGTGCTGATTCATTATGTAGTAGGTATGCAGTTGTGTTTGTGTGCAGCTGGCCTTATTAAAAAAATTATGTCGTCATCTGCCTAGCCTTTTCGTATATTGGGGTTGGCTTTCAGTCTAACCGAATGCAGCTGAGTACAAGCGTTTTACAAGGAGCAACTTCCCATCTGACCTCCTCTCCCAGTTACCTGGGCAACCCCGATACTCCTTGTTACAACTGGTCCCATACCGAAGGCCAAAGATGTTATTAGTAAAAAAATATTGTGCCAACTTACAATTCAGCCTGGTCGCTTGACAGCCCACTATCAGAACATGAGCTGCTGATAGCCTCCGAAGGTTGGGAGACATTGTCACACAGGTTGAAGTCGGGCATAGCATCCTCAAGGAAGTTGAGAGACCCTTGCTCCAAAGAGAATATATTCTCCAGCAGGTCATCTGATGTCGGCCAGGGGTCCGACTGTAAATAAAGATGGTTATTAGAACTTTGATGCTAATCCACAAATATTCTAAGGTAGGGTTTTCTATAGACATCTATGGTGGTAAACGAGCATAAAGTTTTTCAATTAGGTACAGGAGTAACGGGCAGCAGGTAACTATTAATTAGTTAATAACTTTTAGGAAATTAATTGTCAGTCAGTGACAAATAAGAGGAACTAAGTATTCTTCTAATATTTCTCATTAAAAATGTCCCCTAATTGAATAATTACATGAAAAGATATTTACTGATGAGATGTACGGTGTGTAGGTCATTAGTTAATGATTTATTTAATATCTTGGTCCTTGTGGAATAAAGAATATTCAAAAGCTATACCAGACCCAAAACTATAATTAACTAATACCAATATATCTAAAATCCAACAATAGAAAAAATCTTTAACATTTTTTTTAAATTAAAACAACTAGAAAATGCTTAGGGATAGCAAAAACAACATAATATAGGTACAATAACATTGGGTGGGATAGATACTTGTTTGTTTGCAATGCCAGGTTTTTATTGTGCAATGGTAAACACAATCCACCCTTTATCTGATGCAATGTATGCAAACATTGCTGACATCTAGACTAATAAGATAAAGAGGTAAATTACTTACAATAAATTCTGATTTACGTAACTAATATCTATAAATCTTTTGCTAAAACAGAGCTATGCTATTCCAAAGAGTCATGTGATATCTCATATCCATAAAACGTGGGCTCTATGAGACCAATAAAAATATTTTTTGCCTAGGTATATAATGTCAAAGCATTTCCTTACTTTTGTCGACAGCATACTCTATTTTCTCTTTTGCAACAAGTAAATGTTTGTAATTAAAGCATTCTCTAACATATTCAATTACATGACACAAATATTTAACTTATTAGCATTTTTACTATGTCCGTCTACAAGTCATTGTTGACTCTGACTTGTAAACAAGCAGTTCCTATTAGAAAGATCAGTATCCTAAAAGTCTGACTCATACAAGAATTCCCAAGGCCCAACAAGGTAAAATAAGTGAATTGTGAGTCAGTTCCGACTTTGCATTTAGCTTGATAATACTACTTTCATTTTCTTGAAGACTTCTTAGTGAAAGGAATAAAATTTCTAAAGTTTTATGAATTAAATATCATTGAATTTAATCTTTGAACAAATAGTGTGTGCAAATTAACAAAACAGTTGTTCTTATCATGTTTTGACTATTCTAATGTGGTTCCTGTATACCTGTTATCTTATATCACTTAGATTTAGATATTAACGCAGGTAGTTTATATTGATAAGAAGATGATTTACTTGCTAGTACTGATAACAGTTACTTAGTGGCCTTGCGAAATAAAAATAAATATGACTAACAAGAGGGTAGTTTATAAGTAAACAACATATTTTACCTCAAATAAAGACATTAAATCTAGTTTTTTATCCATTTTAAACACTTCACGTTTGCATGGATATTACATCAACACTATTAACATTGGTTGTTCACACAAAACTGTCCAGTTGAGGAAAAAACACTAAAATGTTTTGAAGCACTTTGTACGGTACACTGTATAATCCTGGTAATGGTAACTGAGTAATTGTGGTATACTTAAGTGAATATTAATAAAAAATTAAGCGGCATATGGATGTGGTAGCGACCGCATGGTGCCTAGCTGGCAAACTACAACTTGTTTACGCGGACTGCCGGCGCGGCGCAACTCCGTGACGCACTGCCCTAGGTAAAGATTACCACAACAACACGCTCGTTAGGGAAACCCTCGCTCCAATTAGCGGGAATTGACTAATTAGATAAGGAAGACACGGGAATGTAAGCTGTTGAGTCCGCGAGTGAACTACGTCCGTTCACGAAACCAAATGAACGTATAACGGTAAAAGTGGGAGCGTGAGTTCACGAAAGCTGCTTAGCGAGGTTCGACAATCGCCCGGCGATCACTATTACTTCACCGCACGTCTACCGCACCGCTCGTACACTCTAGCGACCCGGTTCATCACAATATCTGTGCGAAGCGCGATACCTTATCACCATACTGATTACTAAATGCGTAAGATACGAACCATTAAGCCGTCCTGTTGAAAGCTATCCATTTTATTCGTGTTCTTATTCACTTCGTCAAGCTCGTGGTCATTTCTTGTAAGATAATCCAAGATCTTGTTCACATCGTCATTGTAGAGAGTCATTTCGATCTGACAAGATCCACATTGAGGTCATCGTGACGAATTGCTTCTTTATAAACACAGATATTATTATTTTTTTTAACACTGAGAAAGTGAGAATGCTTTACAACGTATTTACAACATTTTTATTAATTTTACAATTTACAAACATCAGTTTACAAACTAAAAGCGACATGACATTTCCTCCCAACTTCCAACGTGGAAATAATGACGTCATGAAAGTAGGACACTTATCAATATTTCATTGGTCGCTCCTATGATAAAACAGTACAAATGATGTATGGCGCCATCTGTTAGAGTATGTTAGTACTACAGGCGGTAGCGTTTAGTTAGTTGCTGCGCTTAAGAATTGGCATTGAATTATATTAATTACATTCAATTTTATCGTTCTTTTTTACAGAATATGTATTTATTACTGCATAAAAATGAGACTCAATGATAAATCAGATCACCACTTTCACTGCTTGAAAGAAAAGGAATGTATGTTTGCTTATTTTCCGTAAGAAACAAAACGTGCGCCAAATTAAATATGGCGCCAAAGCAAGTAATATGCATCAAGTTAAATTGCAGCTTTTGTAAATTAAGTGAAACTTGGTATTTATGTAAAAATGTATTTATATTTAATTGAAACATTCTGTGAAAAATATTTTACATTTTATAACTTTATGCACTCAAACCATTTTTATTTTTGTTAAAGGAAGAAAGTTAGGATAGTTTAAAAACAACTTTTCAAAAAACCTTTAAAAAATGAACAGGACTACCTACTTTTTGAATGTTAGATGGGTAAGTGCTATTAAATTTCCCTTAAAATAGAGAATTTAAAACTATAAGTATTTATAAAGAATGGAATCTATAAGTAGGTACATTGTAATTACCTACTTCATGTAAGTACCTACTTCAAAGTTTCGGATAATGGATATAGGTAGGTATGACTTGGATTTTGAACTTGGCCCGGTGCTTGTTTAGCCTGGGACTTGATAGGTACCTACATAAACCTAATAGTGTGTTATACAGCCTTCTTGGATGCGCTATGTTGTCGTACCTACTTATGTCCTGTTTAAAAAAGTGTAGGTATAAGGTATCTATAAAGAAAAGTAAAGTTTTCTTTTTCTAGATACCCAACTAGCAAAATTCTCCTATAGCAATTGACTAATAAGATTACACGCCTTATAGAAATCTAGTAGACGCATTAACTTAGGCCACTGATCCTGCTAAAGCATCTTTTAAGATGATTTGCACTACAAGTACTTTCGACCGTATAGTTTAGTTTTATAAATGTCAATAGGATTATTTTACACGACTCTTACTAGAGCAGTCAGTCAGGATCAGTCTTATAAATGCAAGTTATAAAAGTTATTAGCAATGTGTGACTTTTGATCCGATAATCGCATTTAGTAAGATTGTTTTATCTTGTTAACGTCTTGTTTCATTCTTCTATAAGACATGCACTTCCTATAAATGCCACAGATAAAGCTGCTAGAGGTAAATATATTATAGAACAATTTTATCTTAGTCGTGACCCTTAACGGATTCTTAGCAGCAAGCTAGCATAGCCTCTGATTTTTATAAGTAAGGAACCTTGAAACTTAAATATGGTGGCGTAGGAATGTCATGTAAGCGTCTTAACTTAGATTAAAAAGTCATATAAAGGTTCTGATAAATGCAATGTAATGGCGCCCTATGTAGGACAGGTATTTATTAATTTATTACTGAATTAACAAATAATGAAAATGTTAAATTTTGAAGGCGTATGAAGATATGTTTATTATCGTCTAACATTTAATCAATAAAATTATTTTCGCAAGTTGTGTAGGCACTCTTTACGAAACAGGCACACGACAAATGTTACATAATGACAAACCTTATTATAATGTGACTTTACTTATATTTTGAAAATAAAAGAGGATTCAATGTCATGCACAAGCACAGTACAATGAATTAACGAAAAAAGAACGAATGATCGACTGAATTAATCTACTAATGATATTACGCTGATCACTGTAGGACCAATTACTCTAGTAGCGGCACGCGCCAGATCATAAAAGGACCAATCGCTCTTTTTGGATGCATTTACCGGATTTTTATAGGTCAAATATGTTTTGTTAAAGCACTTGATAAGGTAATTATAAAATCAAATAGCACTTTACCGGATTATAAAAAAGCGACTATAGGGCGAAATAGTCCAATAAACTGCGCCCAAATGCGGCTATATTATCGTTTACAGGATTTCTATAGGATTAAAAAATACGTGCTCCTAGGATAATTACAGGGCTACATTTTGCTACTTGGGTAGTACCTATAGATACCTACCCTATGACTATGACCTTTGATTGTAAGCACCTACCTGCTCTTAAAGCCTGGAGGGTTGCTTCACAAAAAACCTTTAATTTAGGCAATAGGGGCATGAGATAGTGGTCCAATTTTTCTCTAAACCTTGAAGGGGCCTTTTGTGCGTCCTTTTATGCCACAGTAACAGGTTCCATTAGTGCGCGACACGATGAAAAGATAGTTGAGTGTAGCACACTTTATGCTCGCATTTAAGAAGTTTATTTACACGACCAGTTTCCTTTATGCGAAGCAGACCCTGACAATAGAGCGGGAAAACCTGTATGACGAAGTAGTTCTCTTAAGTGAAATGCGTATTGTAAATATAGAAATCGGGTCACGTGTAATATAATATAATAGACACACTACAGTACTGGCTCGTGGCAAAGTATTACTTAAAGCTGAGTAAGTAATGGATAGGTAGTGCTTTTCTTCCCGTGTTCAAATTGATACTAATGCTCTTTTCTGAATTTGTCAATAAATAGAATTTCACACTAGTTAGGTCCGTAAGGGGACGACCCATCATCGTCCCACCCCAATTACTAGCCTCATCTGCCCGTGGTACAACCTGCTGGAAAACGGTCGAGGCTCTTGCTAACGACTGGTGGCGTTATGACCAACATGTCACAGCAACAAGTGAAAATGAGATGTCTTGCTCGAAGATGGGCAGGAGACTTTCAGAAGTTAAATAATATCCTGTACTGCACTTTCTAATATGGCAATACACACACCACATACAGCGCGATGAGTATGCGGTTCTCATGAGAGTATTAGATATCTTTTATACTTACTGCATCATAAGCCAGGCAGACTACCTACTCATATTGATTTTACAGGCTTTAATAATACTTGGGAATTACTTCCAATGATCCTAATGCATGACTTATATCAATCATGGTGGGAGTTGTAGGTACGCAAGAAAGCGACGTTTAGATTAGGATTAAACTAGATTAAAACAAAATTTAATATTGGGGTAGCAACGCCACGTCCCAAGCTCGAAATATTTAGCCTTGAGGGATCCTAGAGATATATTTTCTCGTAAAAGATAAAATATTATTTGTAGACACATTTCCATAAACTTGTAAAAGGTGTCTAAATTCATCACAGTGTATTCTGTCAAAAATAGCCTACCTACATAATATTTAGATGTATGTTTTGATATTTATCTTGCTACATACACCTTAGATAAAAGCTTACACTTGAATCCGAAAATTACGTAAAAGCAATGCACATAGAATTGTAAAAAAGTTACAGTAACTAACCAATTTTAGTGCTATTTTTATTACTTTATAATTTTTTCAGCGAATGATCGTTGCCTATTATGTATAACCCAAGAACTTTGCATGGTTAATCTTAACGATTTTTTGGAGCAAACGTGACAGCATCCTCTTATTCACAAATACAGAAACGACTTTAGCTTTGACGTTCAGCATTGCAGTCTCACTCTCGGATCAAAGATTGTAATAACATGCTGCACAGAAAACTAAACATTAAAATTCGCACTCGCCTTACACGCTGTTACATTTTCCCCTTTATCGGGTAAAAGCGTGGACATTGTGAGCGTTCACAGCGGCAGTCTGCAAAAAGAAGGAAGCTTTCAGAAAAATGTTGAAAATATCGTAGTGAGATAAAAGAGAATGTGTTACTGAGCTGCTATATGCGATGTAGTAAACAAAATCTAAACAAATAGGGATTACGGAATAAATCAAATCACTGAGGGTAAGTCATCTTTCAAATCTCAGGTCCGGGTAAAAAAGGTCATTGGTGTACTTTGGTTCGCTGAATTAGGTAACATCAACCTACCTCTGGAGTTAAAATTGAAACAGACGCTTGACGTCTTCGAGGAAAAAAACATTATGTAGCTTTTTTGTAATAAATATTTCGATTGAGAAAACAAATGACGCTGTGAGCTTTATAAAGTAGGTAGGTCTTACGAATTATTTTGCATTCATCTAATCAAAATGTACCATGCAAAATCCTTTTTTTCATAGCGAGATATGAAACATCATCGCAAAGTACCTAAATCAATACAAGTCATAAGTAGTGGTCTACATAACGGAGTTAACGGTTTTAAAACCAAAATATGTTGCCGTTTCGACTAGGTATGTTCCGTTTCGTTTTTTGTGTACACTTTTTGCTAACATTTTTCGAAGAAATTAACGCGTGGAGGTCATTGCCATAATATGTACACCTACGTACATTCAACCTATTTCAACTTGTTTTAAACATACCCATTTTTTAGAGAGCTTTGAAAAATAGGCCAACTGTAAATAAACTTCACTTTTTTGATATTACGTCATTTCAATTTACAGACTAAAAATCACTACCAATTTTTTTTGTTAGTACTAAAACAAAATATTCAGAGTAAAAAAATAAAAAACCAAACTGTAGGTAATGGATTCCAGAATGGCTATCAGTTTTCTGTTTTCCTAAAACTGAAACCTATCCTATCAATGATTTTTAACTTTCAGCATTTGTTTTGTGATGCAATGCATTTATCTTTACTAGTTTAAACTACCATTCTTAATTATATATAAAAAAAATGTTACCTAGTAATAGAGATTTTCTAGTGGCTGTTCCACGTGGGACATTGCTACTACCGCAGGATATTTTCTTATTTCAATATTTTCAGTTCGGTTTTCTCGTAGTCAAGGCTTTTACTGAAACTGTGTTTTTATACCATTTGTGTACAGGTACCTAAAAGGACCTACGTGATCGATAGCAGGTAAATTTTTTCTCAGGCCTCTGTTCAATTGTTATTCTAATGTAGATTATGAAATATCACGTCATTGACCTTTGCAGTTTTTATAAGGTTTGTTAAAACCACAAGAACTCTATACATAGGTTGATTCCTCTATTGTATGAAATAGGTACTGAAGTGAGTTTAATTAAATTTTGGTCATCGTGGCCGCAACTTGGCACGCGGCTAAACCACATTGCGTCTGTACTCACGCACTGTATGGTATATGTTATTATCTACCACAGTAAGCTCAAGGTGATATTATGGTTAGACTATAAACGTGGGACTCAGGGCTTCTTTTAGGGTCATCCAACGTTTGATTGGTTTTTGCTTTCTTACAAATTCTTCGCTTGCTTCGTCTCATACTACATAATATGCATGTAAAACGGACCTAAAGGTTTGGATGGATGGATATTTCTTCTTTTTTCATATAAATACTAATGAACGAATTTTAATGGCTCACAGCTCATATTATCGCATAATAACTTAGGCCACCTCTTATCCGAGTACGGGAAGTTGGTAGTTCCCACGGATTGCGGATTTAATCTCGGAGCTGATAGTTGAAAAAAAATTAACCTCCATTTAATTTCGTTAAAAATCGGTACGATCTTAACCTAACTGCTAACAACTTAAACAAAAAGGGTTGACCGTTCTTTATAAGAAAATAATACAAAAAAAAATGAGACAAAGTGTATGTCCTCAGTCGGCTAGACTAGACGATACCAACTCTGATTACTCTGAAGAACACTTCAAAGTTTAATACACTCTTTTGCAAAAAAAGCGGGCACCTATGCGAAATCTTGGTTTTAAGGACTTTATGTGTATTTCAAAGAGTTTTAATGATTGTAGTATGTTTCTAGCATCAAAAGCGTTTGCCAAGCATGCGTGAGAGTGTATTCTAAATTTGAATTTTGTACAATTGCTAAGAAATTGGTTAAACCTTGTTATGGACTAATTGCTAGCAGAAAGTTCGTCGGTGTTTTGAAAAGTTTTTGAAGTGATTTTCAGGAAAATGATAATGCAGTTTTAATTAATGATTAATGTACTTTTTTGTTAGATCAAAACATTTTTGAAAAACTGTGCGTATTTGATAAAATTTTCACCTGCTGTAAATGGGTTGTACTGATGATTGATGGCAATGTTAAGAGTTTCGGTATTTTAGTGTAAAGCGTTCTATTGTTTAGATATTGTACCCACGTGTTTTAAAATATCGCTTTTTCATAGATAAACACTATTTAGAAGAGTATCAGTACCTTTGGCTGCGACAAAACCTGTTTAAAGTAAGCAGTGCCGATCACAACTCGTCTCCTATCGGACTTTGTCATTTAAAAATACCAAATTTTGTCATAAATGTTAAAATTAACCACATGAAAAATTATGAGGAGGGTTAAAGCTATCTAAAAAGTCAAATTATTGCCGCGTTGAAGCTCTCGATAACTCCATAGGTATCGGGTTACTAAACGACGATTTAGCTGAAAGGGAGTCAAGAATTCAAAATTATTGGCCAAACGTATGGTTCTTAAGAAATGAGTAGATAGCCACTTATTGTTATGATTTAAGCAGGAAAGTGCTGTAGATGCCAGAAAATCCCATTGTAGGCAAGTTTATTTAATCAAATGTCCGTGGGATGAAAACACGCTATTTGAACGCTCAGACTCATAGATCTTCAGAGTTCTACTGAGTTTCCCAAGAGACGAGGTTGTTTAAAAATCAGTGATTATGAGACCTTAAGACCTCGTGCTCACAGCCTATGCGCTATTTTCCGTATTTTGTAGAATTTCAAGACTTTCAAAAATGTCAAAGTCTTATAGGAGACGAGTTGTGATCGGCACTGTTACTTTCAATTGGTTTTGTCGCAGCTCAAAGTACTGATACTCTTCTAAATAGTGTTTATTTATGAAAAAGCGATATTTTAAAACACGTGGGTACAATATCTAAACAATAGAACGCTTTACACTAAAATACCAAAACTCTTAACATTGCCATCAACCATCAGTATAGCCCATTTAGAGCAGGTGAAAATTTTATCAAATACGCATAGATTTTCAAAAATGTTTTGATCTAACAAAAAAGTACATTAATCATTAATTAAAACTGCATTATCATTTTTCTGAAAATCACTTCAAAACTTTTCAAAACACCGGCGAACTTTCTGCTAGCAATTAGTCCATAACAAGGTTTAACCAATTTCTTAGCAATTGTACAAAATTCAAATTTAGAATACACTCTCACGCATGCTCGGCTAACTCTTTTGATGCTAGAAACATACTACAATCATTAAAACCCTTTGAAATACACGTAAAGTCCTTAAAACTAAGATTTCGCATAGGTGCCCGCTTTTTTTGCAAAAGAGTTTATTTTCATCTAAGCATAACTCTTACAATAAACATAATACTTAATGTTGGGATAAATCATCCATACTAACGAATTCTCTGGGTATGATAGTAATGTTTCCAAAGTTTTAATATTTATAGGACTCAAATAGCATTTCTTTTCTTCAAAGGCAAGAAAACCTTTTGCGTTATACGAATACTTGAATGTTTTAGGGTTCTCGAGGGATAGTTTGGCAGAAATATACGTAATATTTCAAAAATTAAAACGATAGTTTATGTTTCTATGGAGATTTGTGTATTTTATTAGCATAAAACCGATGTCTTATTAAAACATTGGAGCGAAGCAAGGCGTGGCTTCCTCGGGAAATGCTACAAATCAATCTGACGCCGGAATTTCATGTGATTTTTCATATCATATCATATCATATCATTTATTGCATATATCATATCATTTATCTAATTTGGGATTGCATTAAATCGAAAATGCAACATTTAGACGGATTTATTTGAAAATGACACAAAGATTTTCGTCATTTGTAAATATTGCATTTTTCTAATATATTTTTTTCTATATTTATGACTGTTAAGTTTTTTTCTTGATTTTCAGTTTGTTCTTAGTATTTTGGAACTGAAATTAAAATTCGAAACAAATAATATATTTTCAGTTAAGTATTTATAAAAATAGGCAACCTCAGCTAGTCTAGACGCATGACCTCATTTTCTTCCCATTTAAGTATATTACATAAGTAACTTTATTTAGTTGGTTTAGAATAGTGCTATTTATTGATCAAATCTTAATTCTATGTTAGAACGAACGAATACGTGACGAAGCTTTTGGTATGAATGTGGCCAATTTGACACAAATTAAGATCGATGTATGATCGGCTATTGATTATTTTCACCCCACTATTTTGACCCCAATGTTCTGGAATTAAGTTAACTAATTCTGAAGTAGCTTTTGTGGACACATTGTTTATTTTGGGACCCCTATATTGTAAGTTTCGGGGCTCCCATCCCGGTATGTACAATCTGATACATAGGTATACTTACCTACATAGGTATCAAAGCCCCGAGTGTAAAATACCTAATTCTAATTTTTGTACACACATGCAGTATTTCAGGTACTCAATTAAATTGGATATAGATATGTAAATCCAATAAATAATAAATATACTTTCAAAACATTCGCATACGAAATAAATAGTGTCAGTGTGCGCCCTTGACCAATACATTCAATAACTTATTCCGTTCGCGTACAATGGGTAGTTATACTGGGGTCTACACAGAGAAATAAAGATTTATTTCTGAAATATCGACATTTATAGCCAGGTAATATAAATATAATAATAAATATCTTGATAAATATAATCCACGTCCATCCTACATTACAATCTAAGTTACAATTATTTTTCTTCTCATAAAATGTTTGAGAACGCTGTTGTGCAAAAAATAACATCGCGAGAGATTGTTGAACCATGGATTTCCATTCATTAAAATACGAGTGCTCATTTTACAATCATTGAAACAATACTTGTTTACTGCAAAATAATATTGTCTTCAATCTACTGTGATATACCGGAGACGGATAAAATTTCCCCATTTATGGGTAAATTCCCCGAGTGTGGCAAGGTAGAGCGGTCGTCTCGGCCTCCAATCGCGGCGAACGCCGAGAGCAAAGTAGCAAACCAACCAGTCAGCATCACGTGCGCGGACGTGACGGCCGTGTTTTGTGCCGAGCCGACGGATTATTCACGCGCCATTTGACAGTTATGCCGTGTACAGTAATGACTGTAGTGCATCACAGTGTAACGTAGTGATCGTTGCTGCCAATAAACACGTGAGGAATTTGTCATAAAAACGCATTTAGGAAAGCGTAAAGTGATAACAGGGAGGCGGGATGCGAGAGGTGAACGCTCGTCACAGCGGCGCCGACTCTCACCGGCTACTATTGTCTAAGTGCCACGGAATCTTGGTCCTTCCCATCGGATTCCATCGATGAAGCATCCGCCTTTCGACGTGGGCTGCACGCGAAATACTTGCGGCGACGATTAGTCACAAAACCGAATGTTTACATAGCGAACCAATGGATACAGATAAGATAAAAACTTGTCTTTTGATAGTAGATTGTCTTTAGTGAACGAAATGTTTTTTTAAACTAAATAACTATGCAAATTACGAGCTAGTTTGGCATGCGATGCTTGATAAATTATTGTCGATGCTAACTGTAAATAACTCGGCCAGACTAGGTAAACGTGCATTCACAGCTAAAGGTATGACTGGCCTACTTTTTAAAATGCAAATATTGTAACCTGGTAATTGTTAAAGACAAATGAATTCGCACAGTGACTGCTCATTATTATTGAGCCAAATGTTTTTGTGTATGTTCTTCTGTTGGACCTAGCAGTAGATGAAGCAGTTTAACAGGCTGCTTTATTTTATCTTCCACATTATGACCAGTAAAAAAACATACAACAAAAATGTGTATTTTTGACTCAAAATGTAGGTACACATCACAATATTTTGCACTTCTGTCTGAACAATTTGATGTCCTTATCTGCAAATAATCCCGTAACATTTTTATTTAATACTTATTAAAAAAACAAGGATGTGTCACGTTGCATTCAGATAATGGATATACTTTAGGTGCCTAAAGATAATCTGTTTACGGTAGATAAAACAACACAAACATATAACAAGTAACTGACATCATCTCACAACAAGAATACAATAACAAGCGTTTGTATGAAATATCTATTGTGGTACACGGAGAGGTTATCAATGTAACGAATAAACATTTCCTAGCTCTACTAACTAGTGATTTGTCAATAGTTGATATGTGGGTTAAAAAATCTGCACTATACTTCTTTACTTTAAAAAAACACTTTAATTAAGTCAGAAAAAATTTCACTAAGTACCTAGTGTATAAATTATAACAATAAGCATAAATTTATTGATAGGTAGCTGCTTAGTTTTTGCAAGATAAGACGTATAAATTAGGTATAATCAGAGAAATTTAAATTCAATTGAAAACAACACACGATACAATGCACGTTTAAATTACAGAAGTTGTGCGAGTTGCAAAAAATGCCCTGAACTCCTTTATGAGATGATAATAAATAAACAAAACAACCAAAACCGCTTTTGTATAGGACGCACCACGCAGCTACCATATGGGCCAAAACAAAGCTGATACAAAAAATCTCAAACCACAATTCCATTCCACGCAGGCTCACAAAAATAAAAAAGAAAGCGAATGAAACATGAATCAAGTTATTTTCTAAATTAAAAAAAGTGTATAGAAAACCCGTCCAGACGCGCGGAAATGATCCATGTCTTGTTTATACAGAAAAAGGGCAAACGTCAGACATAACAATGCTCTCGCCAAAGTAGGTTGAAGTATGCCCGATGAAACGCACTGTGATTAATGGTTGTCCGGTGATACGGTAATAAAGAACGGCATAACAGGGAACTCTATCGGGGTCTACACTTTGTCCTTCATGTATACTTGACCCACTTATTGTGGAAGTATTGCCAAAGGCCGTACGCTCGTCCAAGTTTTAATTTGGCGGAAACCGATTTCCGATTGATTGCTAATTCTCTTGTACGGACGTGTTAGGAAATCCTATACCCTATGTGAAGTCATCAAACAAATACATATCAGCCGTAATTGGTAACCCAAGTTCTGTCCCTTTTAATGACACATTTCAAATGGTCCCATTTCAGTAGCTCTATTGCGTGTGACATAGCAGAACTTCAATGTGGCCCACGTCGAAGATACATGCTTGTAATCCACAAGTAAAGGTTTATCTGTGTCAGCTGATTCTATCAGCTTTAGAGCAGGTTTTCACTGAATGGATAACCTTAATATTTTTTCTTACAGTAAAAACAATGTGTACAGCCGTATGATTAAATATAGCAACAATCTCTACGTTACATTTACAAGGAATATTTAATTCGAGACTTGGTTGAAACAAGAAATACTTTTGAAAGTGTGTGTGCAATGCTGACAAGTACTAGCCGGTGAGTGTGAGAGTGTGCGTGCGATGGCGCGGGGTGCCGTGTTATCGTCGACCATTTTGGTGTCAATTTTATCATTATTGGAAACTACGTTTGCGCACTATACACCTACATGGGCCGTCCACATACCGGGAGGGAAGGATGCTGCCGATGCTGTGGCGAGAGACCACGGGTTCGTCAACTTAGGAGAGGTAAGATTGTAACGAATCAATAACATGATGTATGTTGTATGATATCATTTTGTAACACGAATTATATTTCGCTTATATCGCAGGTCAAAAAGTTAATAACGTAAAATAAGAGCACCTACATAAAAACGGATTTTTGACGGAAATTAAGATTATATTTTGGTGCATCGTCCACATAAAATCTTTTCTAAAGTGGCAGTAATCAAAATAGCGGTGGCGTCGCTAATATATGGCCAATATAATGATAACGTCGGAATAATACAAAGCTCTATTTCCTTTGAATACTTTCTAGGACATTCAAGCTTGGCTTTACCATTTCTTCCTATTCTGGTCAAGGAAATCCGGGCGTGGGTGGCTTACCCAGAAATACAAACGATTACGGTGACTTCTATTCATTTGCTTGAAGACCTGAAAGGTTCATCTGACCTCATTTTGAGTTGCCGTATTTACTCCTTGCCAGATTTTCTGTTGCGTTTTGAAATGCTGTCGCTTGCGATTATAATTAATCATGTTTATTTATGTGTGCAGTGTGCACGATGAATATTATTCTTAGCACTCCAGATTTCGCAGGGTTCCAATTCAAGTTAATAAGGTTGCAATGGTGAAAATACAATACGAGGTATCTATTCTGTGTGAGAGCAGCTAATGGTACAATGATCAGAAACTTTGGTTTTTCATGTCAATGGAACAAACCGGATTTGAGCCCCAGTATTCCGTGGTTAAAACGGTCATTGCCAGGTTACGAGCCTACTGATCTAACCTTGAGTGGTTTGTTTGAATTTCCAAATCAATGGTGTATTCTCCTATTGTTTGCTTAAACAATTAAACTGCTTTAATGTAATCAGTTTTGGCTTCAATAATTTAGTGCCTAATTTTTGACATTGACCGACTACCTGCATAATAAATTAGTTACAGTCAGGTACGAATAGATCATAGGCCCTGTTTACTTGAGTTAATAGAGTTAGACCGCTCAATATGATTTTTGCAAAGTTACATCTTAGCTGGCAAAAAGTATGTGGCGTGGCACAACTTAAATCACAGACAGGTAGCCCTGCTACCATAATATATGTACCTATGCCTTAATGTAGTTCGCGTAAATATGAAAGAAGCCAGGCGATCATAACAAATTGCTACAAATGAGTGTTCATATCATGTAACAAGTGAACCGCATCGTTAACACTGCACTGAGATAAAATTAGTGTGGTATTTCGAGGCAAATGCTGCAAACTCATGTGTTGTAACAACAGATTTCAGGAAATGTTCCATTTAGCATCGCCGCCCACTTCACCACAATTCACGAGCTCTCAACATCTTCATAAACACTTTGTTTGAACAAGAAGATTAATTGTTTAATAACTACGTGCTTTAAATATTTTGCATACCTACACGTATGAAAACATATTTTGGGTCTGATTGTGAAACAAGAGTTTGGCTTGTCGGAAAACTCATCCTAGAATTATCTAAATTGCAACATGTTCACTGGAATCCCGCTGCTAAAAAATAGTCGCTATATCCATGACGTCAAGTTCGGAAGAAAAACTGCAGAACTATACCGTGCCCATGAAATTCTTTGTAGCAAAACTCAAAACGACGCAGTGTCATAGGGGTGAAGTAAAAGATTATGTTGTAAGATTTGAGTAAAAGAGATACTTTTAAAATATTGAAGCTTAAATCTCCCAAAACTTCCAACTCCACGTTTAGAAAGCACTCGTGTGCGAAGTGGGGGGACAAAAATAAACAGGAAATTTAAGCGAGCACAGTTATTTATTTAAAGTGACAACTTCATTTGGAGTATCTTCTGCTTATGGATATCTATTTATAAGCACGAGAGCTCTCCATATACATCCAGCTATGTCTTAAGGTACAAAACGACAAAGGAAAACATAAGCCTCCATTCCAATTACAATGTTAACTAATTTGGAGAATTCCAGATTAATTCGACGGATTGCTTGGCTTAAAATATCTTGTTGTTTTCATAAGATTCGAGTCTTCTCCGGTATTTACCTAATACAGTGTAAACAAAAGGCTGATAATACTGTCCTAGTAGGTATTATTGTTACTGAAACAACGTTTGTGCGATGCCAGAGGGAAGAATGGGAGCTTTGAGGCAGACTGAGCTGAGGACAAAAGGGGGCTGTCACTCGAGCCATCGCTTCCATGTATCCGATAACAAAATGCTGTCGTTGGTGCCAGACCTGGGTGACGTCACACGCTCTCACAATAAATACTGGCATAACTGACGTCATTCAGTGTACTGACAACTTTTGCGAAAATGTGTCTTACGTTCAATGACAACGTTCAATGATTTTTCTGTGTTAAAGCAGCATAGGAGTGCAACATGGCAGTCTTTGTTGTGGTTTGCTTTGCTTGAGCGATCAAGCGAAGATCGTTAGTGAGTTCATAAATGCCTCAGACGTAAGATTTGGGACATCGTTTTATCACAATAACATATAGAGCAGTTCAGGTCAACCTAGATTATCATATTATTTTCTTAATTGATATTATGTACCTAAGTTACTTATTCCAAAATTTGATGCTTCAAAACATTTTAATCCATACTGCTTGTTGTGTAGTGTGTATAAAGTAGGGTTCAATTCTATTTAAAGCTTTCTGATAAATTTTTAGACAAGTTTATCACAAATAGACACATTATTATGTTATAACAAAGGTGAACTTCGTTGTAAACTTTTATAATACGTTATGACTTTATGAGTTATAAATTATAGTTTTATCACAGCATACATTCGCAAACAAGTTGCAGAAAAGTACCGACGGATGATTAATAGCTTTATTTTTCTTGTTATCTAGACTGTTAGGATGAGCTGAATATTAAACAAATGTTTAGGTACGTCAAGAGGCGGTTATGTACCTAGTAACTACATGTTTTAACTTATTAGGCTTTTTATCCTAAGCTTGTCATTTAGCTCGCGTGAGTTCATCACATTCAAGCATACTTGTAAAGTAGGCATATTTAATTATTTTGTCAAAATCAGCTTTGTGCAAACATAAGCTTCTCTAAAGAATGTCTGATAGGATCACACGGGTATACATACATTGTACTTGTAGGTACTGATGGTGCCGTGCTCATTGTTCAGCTGGCAGACGAGAACCGACAAGCAACTTGTGTAGGTACTTACATGTATAGTTTATCATCATGAGTTACTCTTTGCTTCTTCAGAGTCACTGGTAGTAAAACTGCTGAGTAGCATATTCACCATTTTTAAGCAGGACTAAAGCTTCTGTCAATTTTGCTTTCCTTGTAGATTTATTCAAACCAATTCATAAAAGGTTAACGCGTTTCTAAATATCCCACTAAACGGTGATATATTTCCTCCAATGCTTTCTATTATCTTAATTGTTCCATTAGCAATAAAGGAATATTTCGGTAATAGCTCTCTAGTAAAATGTATTGTAACATTTGGAAGATATTCTTGATGAGTTTCTTGAAAACTATTCGAGAAGTCGGCTGAAGATTTTTTCGAGTCGGTGGTGACAAAGGTTCGAGTGAGATTTGAGTTTAGCGACACTAGTATTAGTTGGCATGACGTCTAGTGTCGCGTGCGGACTGTTTACATTAATCGCGATACTTCGCATTTGTTTCGTGTAGACTAGGCAAGGTGCTTTTCTTTGTTTTTACGATAAAAGCTGTCGCCTGCGCTCTCGGGCTGCATTTTAGCCTTTGTTCTTCTGATTACTGTTTATATAAAATCAAGTAGGTACCTACATGTGTCTACATGTGTAGGCTACATGTGTCTACAATCACAAAAGTCAATCTACCTAAATAGGGAAGCAATGAAAGAAAAGGGCTACCCGCTGTAAAGGAATGCCACGTGCTAACCAGGGATAGCGGAAGGGTACGGGAACCACACCCCTTTACAATCAAAAGATCTTTGTTGAAATTAATAGAATGGCAGTAGGTGCGTCATTCATTAGCCAATAGCCCCATTTTCGCGTGGGGTTTTCTACAAAAATCCAAGCTACAAAGAGGAAATTACCTTGAGCTCTAACTGTTTTCTTTATGTTGGAGTTGATTATTGTTTGTTTCATCGCTACCCAGTTCCGTTTGTACATAAGCCGGAACGTGAACTCATCACAACTGTCGGCTGGTTGCCAAAATGCGTTGGCGCCGACTGACGGGGACATGTTCAACCAAGCCGCGGAAACGGACTGCCTTTATTGTGCGAGTCATTCACTCCGCCTTTAAATACTTTTTAGGTAATTAGGATGCGAATGTCAACGGTCTCGCGAATTTTATGCTCGGAGTTATGTGTGAGTCTTTTAAGCTTGTTTGCTTGTGCTAGTTTTCACCAGATGTTTGTGAACCGTATGATGCTGTGTCAAATACACTTGCGAAAAGAATGGATGTCTGATTTGTGATCAGATTGAAGCAGAAATCGAACGACCTCACATTATGTACCTATCTTTCTATTTTATAACATCATTTATCATAAATTGGGCCAAAAACGTGAATAGACCTACTAAACATAAAGTTACGCGAATAGAATATTAATGAGTCCACAAAGTAACTAATAGTAGAATAGTTTAATACATAAAGTTAAAACAATAAATATGAGAGGCTGTATGGTCATTGGGTAGGTACAAGTTAGACTGTTGATAAATCGCTAACATAACAAGGGATAGTTGAGGAAGATAGTAAAATTCAAAAAGCAATTGTGAAAGATTCTCAAACAATGAGCGCCGGTACGGAATGAGATTTGGTTTTCTTTCGAATCCATTCTGCAGTCGAATGCGGGGTGAGGACGGGCGGGTGTCACGACTGCCTTTTGTAAGGGGCAATCGTCGTTGCCTTAAACGTTCTCCCTAGCTAGAGGGAAGGGGGGGAGGAGGCGAAGAGCGGAGGGGCAGCTGCTTTTGTGTGTCTGCGGCTTTATCTCCAACCAGCCACAAACACAGTCTACAATACCGGGCCCCAGCCTCCGCTAAACCGATTGCATTAACTCCACTAAGAAATAACCGCTCCGCAACGACGAATCACAAAAGATATTGCGACAAACCAAAAGTTTCTTTTGCCTTCCATCAGAATCGCTGAGGCTAATTAAATTTAAAACGAATCATTCATCGTTAGGACCAAAGTTAAGTAGAAAACAAGTTCACTGAATTTTGTAAACTGTAAATTACTTGAGACAAAAGAAACACTTGTTATTTATTGAACCAAACACTGTATTAGCCTGTTGAAATTTGTGCCGTTAGCAATTTAAAATTATTCTGAGTTAGGGAGAAGAGTCTATAGAAATTGTATAGCCTATAGAAAGTTCAAGAGGGATACAGATTAATTAGTGTTCCACAGATTGTATTTCCGGCTAACATTGATAAGGTCCGTACATCCAATCAGATCGGTAGGCCTTTGATTTACATAGATTAATGGTGTTAAAATTTAATTTAGACCCAACGTTTCGACCAATTTAAATCATCCTTTTACTATTGAATAATGTATCCGATGGAGAGACTGGATAAAGATTAGAAACGCACGCGTGTGGAATAAAATTTGCATAATTTGAACTAGGTCGTTTGAGAATAAAACAAATAGCAAAAGAGTATCAATATTTTAAAGTAACTGATATAATATTGATCTGGTACACGTGTGTGTGGATAACTAGGTACCTATGTTATATTTGCTCAGATATGTAGGAACGTTTAGTTCGTATACACTGTGAACAATCAGAAACTACAACTCCCTTAATGAAGGTATCCACTGATTGCTTCATTAGATGTCTCACCGTTTTACTTGTTTCAGTTTTATCTCTCTTAAGTGCTTACGAACCAAACAAACTTATCGATATAGGCATGTGCCTAATAAATAGCATAACTTCTCTTCATATGTATTAAGACAAGTTTTGCTGCTGCGATTTATTTGTCTGATGCTACTAAGATGTTTTTGTTTTGACATAGGAAAGTAAATAAAGGAAAGATTTATGAAATTAAAGGTAAATATTTACTACCAGATGATCTTGAAGGAATTATTTTCAATGGAAATTGGTAAATAAACACGTTCAAAAATCAATCAAAAATTATACAAACATGCATTGTGAACAACTTCCTGTAATAACTTAGGTAAACACCTTTGTATTGTATACCACTTTGAAAGTGTAGGTATAAATAAATATGAGTAAGCACATAAAGCTTGTGTGTGTGTGTTATACCTTACCTAAACACTACTTTAGTTTTGTGCTACTAAAAGCTACTGAATTAGTAACTTCTTCAGGTACAATATTTTTCAAATAAAGCTAATATTAGGTTACGTAACAAAGGAGGTAAGTAGGGCTAAGGTAAGCTTACAATTCTTTATTATGTAGTCTTTTATCAAAAAGAGTAAGCGACAGATTTTGTATTCGGTAAGGTCTGGTCTCAAATTTATCTTGGCTCCGTTGACCCGGTAAATTGTCGTCTTAACTTGAAGGAACCATTTATTTGCGTTTAGTCTCGATACTAGGCTTGTCTTATATTATGCAAACGAGTTTTCATTCGGTCCCTGGATTTGGGACGAAAATGGAAACCTTCCAGCAAATCTTACAAAGAAGTCAAATCAAAGGGGTTCAATAAAGCTTTTTCATATTTCACTCTGAGAATTTTCGGCTTAAGTCAAACTGTTGTCGCATAAAGTGATTTACCGTCTTGTTAGCAGACTAGCTTGTTCAATTGATTTCATACAACGTTATTCGAGCCAAGCGGATCTTGATGTTGTAGATGTGTTTTCATTTCGAAAGCCTAGTGGTAAAGGGTTGTTTGTCATAGGCTAGCAAGCCAAAGCTTTGGATTTGTGTTTCGCTGTGTGTATTGAAGTTACGTTGCTTTATCCGCAGTCTGGCCAATACGAACAATGGAAAATTCATAAGTAGAGAACTGGTGAATTCCCATAAATCATTATGTTTAACATAATAATGTTAAGAATGAAGCCTTCACTTAACTTTAAAGCTACATACTTAAAGTTTGAGTAGTATTTATCTTAGGAACTCTAGGGGGTTTCTACACAGACATAAAAATAACTAAATAACAAAAAGGCAACATTGGGCACTCTTGCCAATCAATGTGATTTAATCATAAAGTTAATGCTTGACAGAGGGTACCAATTTAACATAGTGATTCCATCATTGACTGCACGAAAGGATAGAATCATCATCCTATTTTATAACAAAGCAATACAAAACAATAATCGGAAAGAAGGTAAGTAATAAAAAGCTAGTCGTGTTGTCAGTATGTTAGGGGAGCGATTACCAGTCGATAATAAGGTGGTCCGACATTGGGTCGAGATGAAAAAACTTGTACCTGCCGTTGTCCTAATGAAGGTCGATGTTGGGAACAGACAAATTATTACCTTCGCCGGATGTTGAGTCATACATTACAAAGGTAATCAGTAAATGGCGGGCCATTTGAGAACTATTCCTTTTTTTGTCTTCTGCAAAATGGGTTTGGACGAGCTATCATGTTTTGCAATTTTTTCATCTGGTTTTGTTTTTTGCTGGTCCTATTTTTAAAATCAATATAGGTATAGTTTATCTGTAGATCTCGTTTGGAAGTAAGTAAGTTAGGCTTCTAATCATAATGAATTTCTTTTAAAAAGATGCTGTGGTCTTAACGCCTAGATATTAAAAGAACCATACAGAGCTTTTTATAAAAATACCTGACATTATGAAAATGAGGTAGATAATTAATTATATCATGTTGTTCTTTTGTTTTGGAAAAAGGATTAGTGGCCGGTACGTGGTCCCATCCCGTGCGCTCGCGGTAGGTCGTACGCCGACATAATAATAAGTCCATTTGAAACAATCTGCCTCCATCTCTTTTTATTTGCTTTAGTCCGTTGTGGCCGTCTCTATCTTTTTCTTCGTTTTGGTTGCCTCCTGCCTTTTATTTTATACGATTTTTATCGTGAGGTACGTTGCGTCCACCTGGTTAAATTTGGCGCGATGTGGACGTTTGTTTTTCTTTTATTTGTTTTAAGTGTGTCACCTGCAATTTCGTCCAATTTTACCTGTTTCTACTCGCAATTAGCGTAGAGTTTGTATGTTGCTAAGTTGATGTTCTATATCGAATGGGTTGTTAAGTACTAATTTTTAATTTACTCTTCAATATCTATTGCAGAATTTATGTTAACATTACCGCACATTCCGTTAGCAACAATAACGGTATGTTTTTCGCAATTTATTAGTAAAAATAATGAAAGTGTATTCTAGGAATTTACAAGATAATTTTAATTAGCTTGCTACATAACTTTATGAAGTACCAACGCGACGTTAGATATTAAATAAATCATTTAGCCAAGCTCACACCTCATTATAAACAAGTACGAAGCATTAATTAAAAACACGTACCTAGTTTGCATATTTTCTGATAGGAAATTAATTAAACTTTTGATGGAAGTTAAAAGTGGGTTCCATTATAAAGGACGGATTGTGCCTTCATGGGCCCGGGATGAAATTTTGATTAAAGCAGATATCATTTTGAGTGACTGTACCTACTTGGAGGTGCAGGATTACGTTATATGAAACAAAATGAGATTTTTTAAATTCCGTGATGTATTTTCTTATACATAGTCCACTGTATAAGTATTGTACGTCAAATAACTACTATGGAATAGATATTGAAGTTCAATTAATCCTTCTTCCTCCCATTCGACTTATGTAACATTACAATTCAGCCAAATAACATTTCTTTATAATTTAATCTGAATTGCAGTTCATCGTCAGATTAAGGGACAGACAATGCTCGTCTGACTGTCAGACCGAACACTAGAATAGCAAGAAAGCAGGCTTTAGATATGGATGCATTTTCAGCTCCGAATATCCTGTGAAACGTTTATTCAGGCCTTGACTTTAAAACTGGAATTATTCACGAAGACGCCGCCCGAAAAATGTCACGTTAACTTGTAAATTGTACATTTATATATTTATTTATTTATTATATGTTCCAAAAAAAAGCTATTTCTTACATCATGAAAACTTTGTCTTGACTAATATCACTCTAATATTAAATAACGATTTATTATGCAGCTCTCACTTCCAACAATTCTTAAAAATTGACTTGTAACTATGGCTCAAATATTTCACTACAACACAGCTAGGAACATCACTGCGGTCCAGTCTCTCTCGGCGTTTTAATATAAAGCTCGTGTGGTATTTGACATCATGGGCATGCGTGCGACAGACCCGTTGTCTATTAACCTGCGGTACAGTTAATTAATTATATCTGTGCTTTAATTATATCTCCTCAGTCTACTCGCAACTTGTACTGTTACAGGACGTACGTAATTACTCCGCGAGTCCGTTTGTCATCTAACGAATTAAACTGTTAAAAACAGTAGTTATTCGTACAAGGATCTTTGTTTTAGACTATTCCGGGAATTTTGGTATTTATGTACACAGAGAATATCTTTAATAAAGTTATGTGATTAAGTCGTTTTGACTTTGAATTCATAAGATTGTATATCATTACTCTATAATGTGATCATTCGTATTGACTCTGTCTTCTTGAGGAAAGACCTGATATTACACATCAATTCCTTCAATTCAAAATAATCAAGCGACGTATTGACAGCTAGAAACTTCGTCTATCATATCTTCATCATTGATAGCTGGCTGCCAAATGTGCATTGTCTCCTCATGCGGGCTGCTAGTTATCAATGAGTTTACATTTATGATTGTTTGCATCATATGTTCCTTCTGTTAATAACAGTTGAATTTATTGTCCAGTTGGCAATCACAGTAGCGACAAGTGGCTCTTATACGTAAGATTAATCTGTTTTATGCACGATACAATCTATATGACGTAGCTATTCAGATTTCTGATAAATAGCTCTATCTGCGCTATTGTTGTATCCGGTTTCTCTGATAAATAGATTAATCCTGGCGTGCAGACCAATTTGTTGGATAGATGCCTACCTAAATGTTGCATGTTGAATCCTACTAATTCTATGGCGTACTCTCGAAATAGGAAACTGCTAACTACACTTGATTAGCTGCAAACAAATAATACGTAGGTACGTAGGCTTAATTAGATTAATTGCTTCGTGGCTGAGATATTGACACTTGAATGCATTTAGTTGCTATTGATGCTAGCTGCTTATTCGTATTTGTATTAGCTTGTGGTTCTTGTAGGTATGTATGACGAATCAATTTGTGATAAAAATATGTATTTGCAAGACGACGTATTCATTCAATCAGTCTCAGGTTGTCCTGAATTTATGACTACATTGTATATATGAATAACATCGTAACAAAATACATTGAACTCCGAATTTTCTTTCAAGACTTCAAGTTTGATATGTGAATGAAAAGTCTCAATAATAATTTTTCATCCATGACATTTTCGCGTAATAAATTTACTTTTAAATAAACGCCCACGCTGGTATTGTTAATCTGTGCGAAAACAGCACGTGTTAACGCGTCGGGCCTATTGTAAATCTCCCAGGAGCGAACAATATGTTACGTATTAAAGAACTTATTACAGTCTACACGCACACTAATGCGAAATACAATGATGAAGCTAACGGGCTAAGGAGGTAGAATTTCCATCTTTCGACGAGTATTTTCTTAGCTACGTAGAAATCTACCGCAGTGTATAGGAGCTTCGCGATTAACGAGTACGTCTGGCGCGCTCAGCTTCTGCACCAAACTTGCTTACTTGGATAATCCTTTTTTAAGTGAATCTTACTTTCATAATTGCATTGGTTCATTTAGTCAATTAGCTACAGCTGGAATGGTCATACTTCTTACTGCAACTGTGGGAGAATTTTGATGACTTATTTTTACTTGAATAACTGACAGATTAAATTATTTGATGATTTCCCATCAAAAAAGGTATAAGCAATACCTATTATTACCTATAGAATACACAAGGTAAAAATGAACATCAGTGGCAACCCTAACCGATGGGTTGAAGGTGTGATCATTTATCTTCAAAGTTGGCAAGCAAACTCAATATTTTCTGCACACATCAATACGGCATAATGTGTTACTTGGTTACTCTGCAGTAGCCGGATCGTGGAAGGTTTTAACCTCGCTGAACGATCGATTTACGCAGTTGCCGCCTCGACAAGAGCTCCTCAACTTATCGGATATTTTCTCGACCCTGAGTTTGTTTCGATATTTCTTTTCAGAGAGGCAGTCAGATCGCAAATGTCGATACCAGTGAGCTTGTAAAATCCCATGTGTTTAAGTGTCTATTGAACACATTTAGGCGATCTTCAGAATTGTAAAAAAATGCTACACCAATAGCTTTTACATGTCATCTAGATTCCTGAATGTCTCATACTATATTGTCATCATCATCATCATCGTCACTAAACTCTCTAACGTTTATTACGATGATACGAAATTCATTCATGATATAAAATTTTATCCCTTGGTTGCTTAGCAACAAAACTCTTCAGTGGCCCTAATCGTATATAATGTTAGTGGCCTGAATTCCATCAATAAATGATAAGTTATTGGGCTGAGATCGGTTATGAGGCCGCGGTTCCCAGTCGACATAAAATGTCTGAAGTTTTGTACGAAGGTAGTTATTATTTTATTGTTTATTCATGAACATGAAATATAAATATTTCTATCTTTGAAATAAATTCTGTTGTTGGTCAAATAACCTTTTCACTTTTGTAATAACTGCAATACAGGCTGATATAAAATGCGAGCTGAAAATAACAGTACCTATTTGCAAATTAAATTACTTCGGAGAATATAACTACACCGCAACATTTCTGCAATACGAGCTGCACAAAACTGCTCCCAGCTGTCTCCTAAATCAACAACAAAATTAATAAAATTAATGTCGGTGGTCCTTGCAGTGGCTTCATACCTTAAATTATTCAACCATTTGTAACTGCACGTCAGGTTATGCTAGACAACTGTGATGATACTCTGTAACAAGATTTCACTATTTTAGTAGGTTCCAAACGTTGCTATAATCGTTTGATACCAAAACTTGAACGTCCTATTCATCTTTAATGACTTGACCAACAGCTGGCCCCGATTTAGTTCTCCCAAATTCAAGGATGAAAATAGCACATACCATGCAGGCTTTCTTTTCCGTCAGTGATATTATTTACGAAATTATTTTATTATTCAGTGGTTCCAAGGTACAAATATATAAATAATGTGATAAGGAAAAGATTTGTCGTGATCCATCATACTTATGTTGCCTTTATCCTGTAGATATTTGTCAAAGATCAAGTAGGTTGGTAGGTACTGCAAAGAAAAACCCTTAAACTAAATTTTATTTGTGGTACCAAAACATGAGCGGTTTGGGCCGACTTTCATTTACATTTTAATTAGTTATCATATCTACGAGACGCGTGTTAAGAGTTAATTAATATCCCAAAACTATTTTGTGAGAATAAGCTCCGTAATGAATATAAAGATGTTCGTAGCTGGATTAGGATTTTAATGAATTAAGGTTCGTTTGTTTTGATTTACCGACTGAGATTTTTTTCGTGATTTGATCTCATAATTAATTGATGTTTTGGAAGGTATCAAGGAAAAAGAAAGTAGGTATAATTACGGGTCAAACTGTTCACTGATAACATCTCGATCACGTTAGAGGACAGTCCAGAGCTCATTTTCCTTATTATTTTATCAAACATTCACGAGTACCTAGTTGTAGATTACACCGTATCCCAGTTTATTATTACATGGATTCCTAAAGTCAACAAGCGTAGATCTCTCAAGTCAGTATAGCAAGGCTTAGCAGGCAGCTATATGCAAGTCCTCGCTCCACATCGCTGGCGGGATGTTGTAAAAACCGATATGAGATTCAATAAACTTACGGCGAGGATGCAGTAGATTGCGTTATGTACGTGCAGTGCGAAGCGGATATTGATTCTAGCACTTTCCAAAAAAAAGTAGATAAACAATTAGATTTTTAACGCCTGGTCGAAGATACCGGGGTTCATGTTTCCCGATAAAAAATTCTTAAAGTAAAACTGACCTTTCAACGTTTGCGTCAAGTTTTATAGCCTTAAAAATTTTCTTTAGGTTCCATTTAGATGTAGATTTTTTTAGATTGAAAAATACTTTAACCTTTCGGTATCGAATTATAGTAAATTTAGATTTCTTTGTCAATTGCGTATAACCTGGTGTTCCTTTATTTTACGACATTATCTTATTAATAGCAATTAATGGCACTCATGTTTAGTAGTATCGAAAAAAAAAGGAAACCACTTAATTTATTATTTAAGTGCCGATCTTGGTCTGCCCACAAAAACCTCTCCGATAGATAATCCAACTAATTCCCAAAAGATTGGAAGCAAAAACCCACGGGGAAATCACAGAACGCGTCGAAGAATCAACGAAGCTTTTAATACGTTTCTTTTGAACGTAATAAATAGCCTGTCTGTTTACGAAGAAACTTAAGATCCCAGGTCGAAGATGTGTAGCTATAGATAGTACATATTATAGTAATTTATAGTTCCCTTCTATGGAAAAAAACAACCAGAGGCAAAGCTCATAATGTCATATTGTTATTGGAAAATATTAAACTAAATACTACCATTTCGAACATTTATATCTTCTACGGAAGGAAGAGTTGAGTGCTAACATGTTAAATGACTCATCATTCCCCTGCTTTTATCCCATTTTATCTGAGGTCGGAGTAGCAATCTCGACCTTCCACATATCTCATTCACACGCTATCTCAATATTCACACCCTTTCTAGCCGAATCATCTTTCATACTATCCATTACTTTTCTGGCTAAAAGGATATCAATAATTGAGATATCCCAAAATTTTCCAATTAAAAGACCTTTATTTCCAAAGTTTTAAACTGAATTTTAAATAAATTCGGCTTTATTCCATCATCGATGAGTATTAGGTGATACAAAGTTCCACTAAGGTTCAATCGGAAAAGTTGTGATAATAGTTAAATATTGTATGGGATTAGTAGCAGGTACTTCATGCACGACGCTTTCTAACGAGGTCCTGACAGTTTGTACGTCAAACAAGATACAGTTTTGCCACAGGAAAAGGATCACAAAGGCTTGCTTCAAATTCAAACTCGTTACTTGCTTGTAATTAAATTAAACCAAGACTCTTTTTTGAAGAATTTTGAGCGGGTTCCGTTCACCCTAACCTCATGGTTTAATCTGTCAATGGAAACTGTTACTAAAATTCTGAGCAGTGGGCACTCAGATCAAAGAAATAGGAGTGCGCATACGATTTAAAATAAAATGAAGTATATACAGCCATAATATAATATTTGTTTGTAATCATGTAGTATGATGTTTGAATATGTTTCATCACTTTTGACCTCTAAAAATCCGCCTTATCAGCTTTTTAGGTCACGATCGTTTATTACTCACTTGGTTAACACAGTCTAATTGCGTGCGTTCTGCAGTTATAAATTAAATAAAGCAATTGAGTGTACAATTATACGATAGTTACGAAAAGGACACAAATAAGAAGTATTTCTGGGCGTTGCACTATGAGTCATCGATGTGAGAAAAAACTAACATCCGAGTTCAACATATGCAAAGAGTGCAGCTGACTCTTGTCTTTTATTACTTTTTAATGAAAATGCACGTGTGTAAGAACACGCCATATGCATCCATTACGGTTTGTTCGTTTCCTCCGCTTTTTTCTTATTTCTTAAAAAGAGCACTTGAAGCGAACCTGAGACGTGCGGGATCATAACACTGTTACCTATTGCGGTGAACTAACGAAGTGCTCTCAAGTGTCGTCAAAGGACGCCAAGCCAACCATGGTAAGGTAACGTGGCCTTTCAAACCGTCCCGTAGAGGGCACTCCCAGGCAACGAGCTCCTTCGCAGGAACCAAATGTATACAAATGTTGGCTCACAAGTTATTTGGAATACGCCTCTGGATTTTGCATCACATGTTATAGCTACGTCCGCTACGTCGACTGTGATTCGAAAGTTGCGAATAGATAACTTCTTTTTACTTTTACAACCTTTGATAGATACGACGGTATTGTGAAGATTTGGAAAACTTCAAAGAAAAATCTTTTAAGCTGAAATAGAACTTTTACAGTTCGCTGAATATCTGACATCGCTTTAGACCTTTAACGTAGTCACGCTTAGAAAATATGAGTGAAAGTTTGATAGATGACAAAAAGTCATGATTTGCGAGAAAATACTCGTTAAAAATGTTTCGAACATTGATTGGAATCGTTTTTGGGTGAGCCTGTAAATTGAAAGCCTTTGATATTGGCGCAGTTTTTTGTAAGTTTTTAGCTGGAGCGCAATCAACTAATACCAGAGGTATTCCCAATGGAAATGGGAGCATTCACTGTAAAACGGGAAAATACAGAAAAAAAACAATAATTTTAATTATTCTATTCTTGTGATAGCATCTGGGACTACATTTGGCACAGTGGTAATTTTGAAAAAATGAGTCAAAAAAAGTGAATAGTCAAGTCTCAAGTTGGTGATGGCGGAGTAACATCTTATCGCCCATGTAGATAACGCTATGGCCCCACTGCGGTCTTATCGGACAGAACATTGGTTAATTTGTTTTCTAAATTGGCAACACTAATTACGAGTACAATCATTAGTCCACGACATTCAATTATGATACCTACACATTTTGTATCATAAGCGACGAGGGAGAATTTTGCTAAGTGCAGGTACTTAGCTGCTTATATTTTGTTAACTTTCGTGGAATTTTTCAAACTGAAAAAGTTTGTTAATAAAAGCTGCGGCCTTATAATATTTACTGTTATCTAGTACTGATTGTTTATTCTAAATCAGTTAATGAGTTCGTAGGTGAATCCTATGGAATGAGATTAAGCATGTGATCAGTAGCTATTTCCAAGTTTGCGAAATGTAGGTAGTGTTTTTAATAAACCTTTAGATGCCAAATCAAAATGATGCAATGCAGTTATAGCTACTAACTCTACTATTAAGAATTAATTTTGCTATAAAATTCGCATGAAACCCACGGATTTGAAGGTTTGACGAGGATTTCAAAAACAAAATACAAAATGCCCATTTTAATTGATGCAAATATTCCTGCCTAGTTTTGCAATGTTTACAAAATGTTGCACACATATAGGTACATGTGATACTTTCAGTTTTGTAACAGATATTTTAGTTTGCTGTTTTATCAATATGGAAGACTTATTCCCAATCCACGGGTTGCGACATGAATATGATAATCCCAGAGAACACATCGAAAATCACAGGTGGAAGGAATTCACGACGTCGCCGCAAAACGCAATATTCTATAACGCCTTCGATATGACGGATTTTTCGTGTACCCTGTATTGACGCAGCAATGTACAGCGATTACTGAGGATTTACGAAACCACCTGTGTGGAAGGGACCGATATTATGAGACAATAGGCGTGGCTTGCATTTGCGTTTTATGCGATTTTTATTGTTCATCCTACCGAGAAATTTGGTTAGGCGTGCGTCACAGACAGTGTATTTGATAAAAATAAATTTTCGCTTGACGTAAATCAATCATCATTAATGAGTTTTTATTTGTAATTAAAGGTGCCATGAATAAGATATATGTATAGAGTAGGTATACGCACCATTACCTAGTACTCGTAGGTATATGTGTAGGTATGCCTCTAAATAAGTTTCGGTGACATACTTATGGATTTTGTAACTAACCAAATTGCTCTTGAGGATAGGAGGGTAGGACATTCTGTACAAACAAAACACAGTTTTATTGACGAAAATAATATTTAGGCTAATAAAAGTAAACGGCCGCGGGCTGAGCCGACGATTACATGGAATGACTATAATTTCGGGTTGCCATCTGTATAAAATGGACAACGTCGTTACCTCCCGAAATACTCATTTCCCGGGAATATCAAGGAGTCAGACTAAAGACGAAAAAGGTTGAGTACCGAATATGCTTTCAGAGTTTAGACAACACAGGTGTGACTCCGCAGTTTTCCTATACTTTAATCTTGAAGAAAAGACGTTTAGGGAAGTTATTAGAGCGATGAGTTATTTTTGATGTGAAAACGTGATATTTTCTACTTCTTGTTTTTTATTGTATTTTGTCCTGTTGTCGACAAACGTCGGCCTCGATTGTAGAGCGATTGTCGTGAGATGATGAATGATCTCCTCTCGGGATGCTCACAGTAGGTACTTTTTACTCCCTTTGTGTAACGTTCAACTCGAGGCCACCTTCCTTGATGCTTTGATCGCCTTTTTATGACTCAGTAATTTTATTATTGTTATTCAGATTGTTGAAAAATGCTCGAGCGTTCTTCTATTGAGACTTCAAAGGGATTTGAGAGTCAATATCTGATGTTCTATATTTGTGATCGCTTGTTTAAATGACTTGTGTAAATTTTTGAACCTATCTGTTTGATATGAACAGGAAACAGAGCTGTATTTTGTTTAATCGTTTTATTTTTGAAAATCCAATTGCTATCAGTAAATACAGGATTTCCTTTAGTCGATAAATGCAAAATTTAATTTAAATTGGAAATTCGTAAAACAATTGTACACTAGTTAACGCTACCTATACCTAGTGTAGGTACGATTGTTTTCCGTATTTCGTATTTTCAGTTTTCTATCCAAAATGGTAAATATAGCAAACAGGTGGGATTTGCCAACATTGTTAATAGTTAAGCGCACGTGCAATTAAGTTAAGATTTACCTATTAAGTATTTTCCTTGTATCTCATGTTCTTGTAATATCTTTAGATATGTGTAATTTGTATGTCTGATAACTTACCATTTTTTAATTTACTTGTCTAAGAATAAAAAACCCAGAGTTTACTCATAACTGTAATTTTATGCACCTAACTCTAGCCTAAACCTTAATCCAGTTAGTATTAACCAATAAGTATATTTTTGTATTCAAGCGCATACAAAAATATTGCATATATTTCTAACCATGAATCATTGGCCGAATACTAAGGAAGTGAGTCAGAGCTTTTGCATCGTTTGAATAAAAAGGTCTTTAAAAGAGATCATTGTCACGACAGACGGCAAACGGAACGCTTTGCGACTCACAAATGACGAGCCCTGTAGATATCTATATTGTTTTCAATGGCGATAGCTTTGTTTAGAAAGTACTTAGCTGTCTTTACGACATTAGTAGAAAACACATTTAATTTATACTTGTGAATTTGTAATGGATTACATTTGCATTGCATGCAATATCATCATTATTATTGCAATAAAATTTAAGTCATAGAAGCAAAAAGTGTGGATACTGGATATAATACCTATAAGATGTTACGTGATCGGAATAATTTGGCATACATTGCAATAAATATATCTATTTTATCTATATCTTTTATAGATGTAAGTTATTCCTATCCCTATATCATTTTGTTTATGTGAAGTCCTACATGATTTTAAAGTTCTATAATTTCAAGCCATGAATAATAATAGCCATCGCTAACAAAATGCAGCACTAGTTTCGTCCGCGTTTCTACACCCAACTAGTTCATTTCGTTATGCATCATAAATATTATTGTCTTTACCATTTTTTCCTTATTTTGTCTGGTTTTATGTATCTGTTGTTTACGGAATTATAACTTCAGAAAAAGGGGTGGTTAATTTTAACCAAAACAAAGATAAAATATAGCTCTTAACCTCTTTTATAATAATTGGTGTTATAACTGTTGGTTTATTACAATTGTTTTGTTTTTTGTTTCAGGTATGTTATTTTCTGGATTCCGTATAAGAAAAGGCTTCTATGAATGTCAGTATGTGAGTAAATTATTGTAACAGAATCTACCATCAACTTTGTAGCGACAACTATGTTTTGTCGCAAGTTTTACAAGTTTTCCCAGTATTTTAAATCACTATAAATCACTATTTCTCATAAAACTATTTCCTTGATCCTTAACACAATGAGGAAAACCGAGAAAAGGCATTAAATGAACCTCATTATTGGTCATACTCCATGAAGCGTGCCGTCTAAATGAGATCAAGCCAACTTGACTCGAGTGTATTATGTAATTGCAAACAATGCTATCCAATCGTCGTGATGAGCACGTTGCCTAACAAACAATCGCAATGTATGTGTGTCTCGCACGAGCCTATATCCATTGTTGCAGTTTTGTAACGCCTTTTATGATACACTAGCGACCAGCCCCGGCTTTGCACGGGTGCAATGCTATTTAATATACATCATTATACATAAAAAAAACCCTCCTCTTAAATCACTCCATCTATTAAAAAAAAACTCCATGAAAATCGGTTGCATAGTTTTGAAGATGTAAGCGTACAAAGGTACAGGAAAAGTGACTTTGTTTTATAATATGTAGTGGCTATGCAGACTGTACTGATCAAAGGTATATAAAATTTCCCATAATGACTAATACGAAGACACAGGTGGCGGTAGTTCGTCATTGTCAGCTGTTAATAGAATATCTATACCTAATAGGATAATACATGGGTTGCTACGCTTGTAGTCTTTTTTTTACCCGACTGTCTAGAATGTTTACGTTTTGACCTGTGAATTCCGAAAACAAGCGATCTAAAAATAAATCAAAAGTGCCTTATTTTCACATTATAGTTGTAGGTTAGTTCTCAATAAACCAAGTGTCCTGTAGTCGAGTACGCAAACACTCTGGTATTTTGTTATCTAAACCATTCATTAACAACTGAGCAGTCTAATTTTGATCCTATGATCCAACCATAGCTACTTATGTTCTTAAGTGCTTATTAATGTGTAAATAGCATTTCAATATTGTAGTTAAATAATACGACATACCACTACGTTAAATTGCTATTGTGGTTATGTTCAAAATAATTATAATCAACGGTAATTATGGAACTAAATTAGCTGGCGGCTGTTGACGCATTCCGTCAGTGTGACGAACGAATTTTCATTTTGACAATGCAACAAAATTCATTGTTTCATATCAATGTCTAGGAGTAATCAACTGAACGTTTGGGTAACATAAAAGATTATAAAACCCGTATTCCTCTATGCAGGAGACTTGATTCCTTGTTGGGCAAAGGCCCGTGAAAACTTTAAAACAAACGGGTCATGATTATCATAATAAAAATCAATTCATTTAAGTCTTATTGATAGCAGTATCTACAATAAATAAACCTTACATAATTTCCTACGCCTCGATCTTTATACAAACATCTACCAATATTGTCAGTTCAACAATGTATTTGCAAAATTCGTTTTCGCTACAACCAACGTGTTCAGACACGGTTTTCAATGGCGTCGCGATTGTCAAATATGTTCATACAGAAACGTCACAGGCAGCTGGCGTAAAACAAATATATTTACATGAAAGTTCCCAGCACAACGCCGAAGATTTATATAATAGCTTGTTTTGCACTCAAGCAATTAATTAAGAGTTTGTTTCAAACCGGTGTGCTCACGTTGTGAAGTCTTGCATTGATAAATGGTAGGAATAAAATGGAACCTACATGTATTTAGGTGCTTACATTCTCCTGTACCTATAATAAGTAATAAATATTAGTAACGAGTCATTTTCCTGAATTATGACAAATAAATTTAATGCTTCAATTTTCCTGTTTACCAGTTATTTAGAAAATGATAAGCCATAATTTTGTAAGCCACTTTTTCTGGAATGTGAATGACTAAAATAACCTTAAATGTCATATAATACAGCACGAACTGCTCTTTATGCGCACATTTTGTAAAGAAAAGTGTTTAAATGTGTGTTCTTTTGTTTCTTGAAGTTTCAAGCAACAACATAAGTATTCTTGAGATTTTTTGTTTCCTCATTTTTCTTTATTATGTTAATTCTTTTAAAGTGCGTGACTAAATACTATTCAATTGTTTTCAGTAACGTTTTGTTGAAATGATTTCAATCGTCCATATGCTCGAATATTGGTTCATTTCGCTTCGTTATTTTGTGATTGCAGTCGGCACAACAAAATCCTTTCAGCGTTGGGTGAAAAACAGTGTGAAGGGGGACCTGAAAAACAAATGGGTCGAAGTAAATTCCGAATACCTGAGTCCATTCGATGCTAATAAAACTAAGTGTCCAAGCTACGTGCTGTCGAACGGTCGACTGCGAATTATCGGGTGGACGCTATAGAAAAAGTGCAAACGTTCGTTGTAACTGTTCGGCCATTATTCACGTGTGGAGTAAGCAATAACTCAGAGGATCGGAACACCTGTTCTTCTATAGCAAACAAACGGCGTATGATCGAAATTCATGCTGAATTGGATGGTGTCGTGACAAAAGATTGATGCGATTTCGTGTTGCGAGCCGTCTGTTATCGTGTTATACTAGTCCTACGTAGTTCTTTCAGATTTTTTGGGATTGACTATTTGTAACTGTTACCTCGAAATTCGTCGTCGTCCGATCGCCGCTACGATATTGTACTCTTGCAACTGATGTTCGACAGATAGTACGCAATATACATCTACCTATTTGTACGTCAATTCAGTTCAACACTGGACTTCAGTGAGATACCTTTGGATTGGCAATATTGCCACAGAGAACTTCAATATAAATAAGACATGTAAATATTGCACGTATTCCATTATTCCATAATTTATAAGGATTTATGACGTCACACGTGTTTTCCCCAGAAATTCCTATATCGAAGTGTCCACTAAATTATGTCATAGGTTACTTGACACAGGGGCGGTTCTATTGCCATTAATAATTAGTGTATAAATTCTAAGTGCCGCTTCTGAGAATTTCCTAATAGAAAACCTTACATAGCCGATCGGTCATTGAACCCGGACCTTCAGACTGTGCTACTTTCGACAATTACTAGACTCCAATAACACGAGCCTTTTATTAATTTATGGCTTGTTTGTAAATTAATTGGTAAAGAGGTATAAATTGCGATAGACCTATTGTCTATTGGTTGGGTTTAACCATGTGTCAATGACATGTATGATGTTTCATTAGCGATATTGCAAATACAAAATAAGCAATAATATAACAATACACATTAGGGCCATTCAATTTATTGTCTTCAGGACGTTGACCTTTTTCTGAGATTAGTTTTGCTGCCAGTCAAGCTACAATATGAGTAATTAAATTGTTGACATCAATTCTCGATTGAATATCTTAGTTTATTTATCACAGTCCCTTACATTTAAGACGTGTGGTGATTTTTAACTACTAAAATAATAAAAACGCGCTAATAAGTTCGCCAAGAAACTCATAACACAACTAGAATTTTAATTTCCCATAAGATCTCGCTGCGGACTATCCTCTGCAGACTTACATCAGAGACAAGTCATCTCAGTTTATGTTACTCGTAAAGAAAGGTATTAGAACCTAGCAAGAATACTTACCCAACTAAACTCATATCCTTGTACATAAGCCTGGCTTCCTAGTCTAGGTTTATTATTGTGTTGCAACTGGGACAGTTTCCTGAGCACGCGCAAAACAAACACAGCTCTTCTTAGTAATATTCCTTCGAATCATCGTTATTGTCTTTTATTCTCGAGCCATCTGTGCTAAACGTCACTCTCTCATTTTAGACATGCTTCATGCTTTGAAAGTAATTAAGATCATAGGCTAAAATTGCATCATGCCTATAAACGTCCGTCATAATTCCAGACCTCACTCGAGCATCTATAAAGAAGTCACATAAACTTGTTTGTTTACGTTGTTTCTCAAACGTACTTTAATTATCCAAGTTGGCTGACGTAAAGACCTGTTTCACGAGAGCAATGGTGATTTAGTGCGATAGAACCGCCCTATATAGCCGAAGATCTCCTTCGAGCGGCCCTAACGTTTGCACCTACGAGAATAGATTTTAATAGTGGTACGGTAAATTTACTCCTTTTATGGCAGTCGTAAACTGTACGAAAGAGTTAAACAGCGATTTGCTGCAACCACAAATAGGTGGTTTTACTGCACTGTTACCTATATATTCCGGAATCGAAGCTTTTAGATCGAGAGTACTTGATCCGGTGCACGAGATTGTATGAATATGGGATTGGATAGATTTAAGGGCTCCTGGCGACGCGATGCACCCACGCATGACTTGCTACTTCTTATGAGCACTTCGAATATAAATGGACCTACGCATAAGTGGCAATAAAAGGAGAAACTTTATGTTACTCAAGTTGTGTTTTCACTTTGAAGCTTGTAAACGTTATTTTTTCTTATCTTACGTGTTCTTGGGTGCTCCTTGTGGACATAAAATTAAATAGAGAAGATAGAGTAGGTAGTCTTAGAAGTACTATATGTATTCAGGATTTTTTGTGTTGTACGTAATACTTATTGATTATTGCTATATTTATTATCATTGATAGTTATTCTACGAGACATTGAATAAACTATACGTCAGTCTATATTCTCCCAACAGCTAATTGCAAACGCTTAAAGGCCAGAACACATTGCATGTTTTACTCGACTTTATAAAAACGTGGCATCATGCTGCCAAGTACTAAAACAGTGACGTTATAATAGTACGTTTCAGGAGTGGTAACTATTAATTAAGTTCGCGTGATGGCGGGAATGAAATATACGGCAGATAATGTTCTTGACGCTCTGATGCATAGTCAGCTGTGCTAGACATTCGACTAGACTTTGATTTAGTTGCCATCTAGCTTTAATCACGTTCATACGTTTTGGCTTGTAGGCTGTTTCCTTGTTCCTATGTATAATGTATTTCGTTTTTCAAATTCGAGATTTACGTGTTCAAACTTGGCCGCAAAACAACCGTTTTTGAGCGTGAAAAAGGACGTACGGTACCAAAAATATGCACACATTTGGTGGTCTTATGAAAGTAGTTTGTTATGATTATGTTCTATTTGTATCTCAATTTTCGTATACCGTGCACAAGTACAAAGATGCGAGCTTTGTTTCACGTCACACGAATTCCCGCTTTGCCATCATAATATTACGGAGAAATATACCAAACAATTGTCTTCTCTCATTTCAAATTAACGTCAAACACAACATGATATGTTAGCTCAACACTTGTGATTCTAATTAATTTTTGTTGCCGCCTAAGACAATTAAATCCAAACTAATATTATAAATGCAAAAGTAACTCTGTCTGTCTGTCTGTCTGTCTGTCTGTCTGTCCGTCTGTCTGTCTGTCTGTCTGTCTTTTCTTCACGCCTAAACTACTGAACCGATTTGTGTGAAATTTGCTACAGACATAGTTTGAAACTTTAGAAAGGACATAGGATAGTTTTTATTACAAAAAAAATATTATTTTTATAATTAAAATTATTCTGGACATATAGCGCCATCTATTGGTCAAATCAAAAATCTGCTGGTAGTCACTATTCCACGCGAACGAAGTTGCGGGCAAAAGCTAGTCTCTTATAATTAGAGCGATTTAATCAGGGCGATTTGTGGGCCACATTAATTTATCTAATTTAGGAAGGTTGTTTTCTTTCATCAGTGCGCTGTTGTACCAAGCGGCTGTTTATACAAGGGATTACGCAAGGATGGCGTTTAGCAGCCTCCAGTCTTACTCCCGAATAATTTTCCTGTGTTCACATTAAATTTAATTAGTTAAATGCAATTATTCTATTTGTTTTTGCTCAAGGCTTTGTGGAAACAATTAAGGGCTTAAGAAATGCTTGTATTTTGCCAGAAATAAAATATTGAGTTCAAATACGGACACATGCACTCCGTTTTGTTTTAAAATAAAACGGTTACCCAAGTGCCGGACAAAGGGATATTTTTAGAACTGAGAACGATTATAGATACTCTGAGTTTTATTTTTGCCACATGTATACGACTTTGACATTAAGTGGTTTCAGCATTTTTAGAGACATATAAATTAGAAATACTTAAAAGTAATATCACGTTTCACCGGAATATGTAGGCCGAGTATGAATTTATTTTTGTGAGTAAATTAAACATGTTTACCAAAAACAAATTCAGAAGCTACTTATGAAGAATCACTTTATTTACTTTACTTTATTAAGTAAGAAGTTATTGACCCGTCGCGCAAAAGGTGAAGAGTTAGAAGTGAAGGTCTGACATTGACGCTTCAATAGCTGTCGTAGACAGACGTGGTCTGACACTAAATAACGCTTTGCTTTTGTTTCATACATTAGTAGGATCGTACTTTGATTAATCTCGTTTATACCTTCATTAACTTTAATTCAGATTATTTCTACAAAACTTTTATTTAATCCTGTAATCAAATGGCTTTTCATTATTTTTCTGAAGGCTTTGAATTTAATTTTAATTGAAATCGCTTCGAAGTTAATATTAAAATGTTGCAACGAGTGTTTAATCGGAGAGTTCCAAGAATCAATAATGACACCCTTAAAGCCTTTAATTTCAGTACCAGGAAATATGATATTGTTTTTATTGATCAGAACAAAACATTGGTTAATTCTTGATGAAAAGCTGTTGTCCAACGTAGTGACATCACATGGTAGTACCTAGTTTTTTATCGGCTGTAAAATAATATGGCCGCCATTCGGATTTTTTAAAGAAATTATGTACCTAAATAAAAACAAATTGCAAAATGTATTGACATCAATATACATACTGCATGTTTTGAATTCAAACAGGTCGGAAATATTTACCTACTAGTTTCAAACGTAGTTATTCATTTATTTCTCGGCTTAGCAGACCTTATTACTGTCCATCGCAGCTTTCGTAACGAGGTGCTCGTTAACGAAACATGCTCTAATAAAATTCCCTTTTTAATTAATATTAATCAGTGGAATATTATATTCATTATTTATCCTTATTAATAACATCAAGTCTGTCTGTCGTGCTTTTACGCCAAACCTACTGAACCGCTTTAAATGAATGGTACACATAAACATATAGTTTTGCCTGCGAAAGGACATAGGCTACTTTTCCCCGGCTGAAACCGCGAGGAATAGCTAGTATTTCAATAAAATAAAAACATAATTGAGTTAAAAAAATCTAATATAACCAGGACTTTAAGTAACGATATACCCATAAAGCAAATGATGTTTTATATTTGTTTACGCAGCCCCATTTTTATGTAATATCAGGCAGTATAAAGTTTCATGTAATAACTTTGTTGCCCGAGAAATAGAGGGTTTTATGATATCTTCACTCATTTCTTTTGATGGATACTTATGTCATCTACTCATGTTTTAAAAGAACGTAGAAAGGCCTAGTGGGTAAAGAACCAACCTCTCAAGTTCGAGAAATTACTGTGTTTCGGATGGCACGTTAAACTGTAGGTCCCGGCTGTCATTGAACATCCTTGGCAGTCGTTACGGGTAGTCAGAAGCCAGTAAGTCTGACACCAGTCTAGCCGCCCGGGTAACTGGGTAGAGGAGGTCAGATAGGCAGTCGCTTCTTTTAAAACACTGGTACTCAGCCGCATCCGGTTAGACTGGAAGCCGACCCTAACCTAGTTGGGAAAAGGCTCGGGAGATGATGATGATGGATACTTACATATATCATCTACTCAGGTTTTATAAGAACTTGACTAAGTACCTACGTTCTGTACTCACATAGAAAGCTTGAACAATGTGAGAACAGCTGTAATCTAAAGTCGAGTAAGTTTTGCAATAAATAAAAACTTGGTTGTGCTTGGTAGGAGGTACTATTTGTAATGAGATACGAGACGGCAGACAGCAATTATGTACTGTTATTTACGTGTATTTAGGATCTGTTTTTGATTTAACCCTTGTCTTGGGTTTATTATAATTTATGTCTTGAGCCCTACTGATATTATAAACCTGAATGTTTGTATGCAGGTTTGTTGCTCTTCCACGTAGAAATTGTTGAATGGATTTTGATGAAAATTGTAGAGCTTATAAATAACATACTTATAGGTTTACTTCTATAATTAGTTTCGATGGTCTATATAAGTAGTTCTCTCAGGAAACGGGTTGAACCGTTGGTGGAAGATTGTATTTAACTTTTCTTGACTATTCTTGGAGAATTGATCCCTGTATCTATTATTACTAGGACATTTTTTTCTCGCCTATCTATAGAAAACCATAGACAAAGGGCATTCTTTTAGCCTAACGATCATTGTCCCGTCTGGCGCCAGGATTATAACCTTAATGACTAAAACTCTTTACTTAGTACCGGTCATTGTCATATGCGATAAATATTGCTAACAATAAGTTCGTGTAACTGGCTTATCGTTAAGTCGACAAGACAATACTTAGAATAAAAAGATTTAAGATTACATTCAAAGAAACAACGTTAATGTTATTATTATTGATAGCCATGAGAAAGTGGCGAGCGTGTAATTAAATTTAAAATAGTTCTTGTCTTATGTTCATTTTATTAGACATTAAGTATTAACAATTCAATCGTATGGAAATGTACCTAATACAAAATGTCACGTGTCAGACGTCCTATCCTCTATGTGGGAACCTCTACCCTTTTGTGAAGTCGTTTAAAAGAATATGCTGTGGCCAGCCCTAATAGAATTGATGAAAGATGATGAAGATATAATTTTCGGCAAATTATATATTCCTCATGGAATTCTTCATTCACAAAGACCGCTAGGTCACTGCACGAAGTCATAGGTCTGTACATACGTTAGTAAGTAGTACATGTAGTTTGGTGAACGACCGTACAATCACGCACCCTTCGAGGGAATTGATCATCATGTTATTGTTATTATAAGGAGACAATAGAACACTGTTGCCTATCTTACTGAGCTGCCCGCAATCACTAGCAACTATCATAACTTTGATATCAAGCTGCCCAAGTTAATTCTTTACAAATATGTATATGTTCAACTGACAATACACTCATGTCTATCATGGCTACTGAAACTTACTGTACACTATTCAAATAAATCACCTCTGTATTGTCGATTCACATGAATAGTTTCAATGAAACCACACAATTGTTCGAAGTCCTCAGTAACAACAGAATTCGCCAGTAAACTAGTTTGACCGCTTTAAATACGTTTATTTTTACAAATTAATGACGGAAATCGGTTCAATGTCCGTTTACGACGAAACGCCAGCATTTTAATGTTACATTACGATTTTAAGCTTCCTAAAGATGTTGATTTACAAGCTTTAAATCTTTCGATGTAACTCTCGTTTTTAATGTTTGTTCGTACAACGATTTTGCATTAAAACTATGGTTTATCCAAATTTTGGCACGTTGAAATACGCTTGTGTATAAACACAGTCGGGTGGGATGCGAGTGCATGGTTGACGTTGTGCCAAGTAGGCCCACAGACGATGCTGAATTAAATTAAATACTAGGCTGCACGTGAAAACTGGGATATTATTATCTTTCTTTGTGTGTCATCTTTGTTTTATGACCTGTGAATTATGGGCGGTGAAATAGTTGACAGATTAATTGTAGCTGCACTGTAGGTAGCCAAGTTTGTCATGTAAAGTCTTGCTTCTCTACAATTTAGATACTACAGTCCTAGTCTATTACAATGTAACCACAAAATTGCAGGGTCTGCAGCTACACTTGTAAACATATCAGATATCATGTGTCTAAAATTATTCCAGGAAATGTCTTAGGAAAACTTACACCAATTTAGTTATTTTCCGTTTAATTCATGTTTTATGAGCCCACATACATACTTTCACAATGAATATATTATTCCCTTCATTCGGTACAAGACGTTATTACATTTATTGGGACCAAATAAATAATTTTGGGAAAATTTCTTGCAGAAGTCGATACACGTGTAAGTGTTCCGTACATATGGGTAATCGGACCGTTTTAATCGATTACTCTGCCATTAGCACGTGCTCCGAGTCTAATGTAAGCAATTATTGGCACAAATCAGGCACTTGTCGTATTAACTGTGCTCCTAACATATTACCCAAAACGAGAAACGATTAGGCGAATGTCGATACTAATAGTTTCATTTCATATCTGATTCTTACCGAAATTAATTCACACGGTCGGATTACTTCTATATTACAGAACAGCCGTTTGACGAATTTTTGTGGCCCTTTATTTTATTTTAATGAACGCTCAATAACAGTTCTTTGCAAAAAAACCTTTATAGCTCTTTGCAAATGTAATAAATTAAACATCGTCGAAACATTTCAGTCTTCATGTTCTCGTTGGCGGATCGAATCGGAAAGTAAGCAAGCAGTATTATTTTCTTGTAAGTGCAAACGAGTCAAAGTTTTATTGGAGATGGCTCGAGTTTATAGCAGTGCGCGATAGAGTGAGACGTCGACTCGACCCGGCCACGTGATCTTGATATAAATTTAAACTTTCCTCCCTATATCACCTTCTCTGCACCGTCTGCGAACTTGCTTTACGACGACCGTTTGTTTTGAAAAATGTCTCATTCTTGATTTGCTTTTTGTAGTTCACAATCTCCTCTTGATTGCTTTTACAACTAACGAATTGGACAATAAATAAAGTTTCTAAATTAATGATAACAGTTGAATGAAATGACAAAAACATTGTGCTTTTCGCAATGAGAAATATATTTGGCAACGAACGTTGAAACATGATGGATTCGTGAAACATTAATGCGTTATAGGATGTGCTAAATAGAAATTTGAATGGCCTGCGCGTCGGGCAGGCCGTCTGACCGGGCACAGGTAAGCTAACATCATTTCCAGGATGTGTAATGGCCGTCGCTGTGCCGTTCACAGATCGCATCGCGATACTAATCGAAATGACCATTGTGTTAGTCCGGATGCAAACCGCACGCTCCAATCTCGCGCCCTCGCACAATGCGCGCAGCACGCACGCGCGCGCTCATATTCAACACTTACTTCGTAGGGTTCCCAATTCTCTACTAATTAACTCTAATCTGATTGCCTTCGTTCAATGGAATATCGACTCGAGTATTTGCTAAGTTTTCCCAATTAATTACGATTTCGATTCGAAGGTAGCCGTTGTTTTACTTTATCGGGGAAACCAATCAACTGTATTCAAACATGCAATTAATTCTTCTTGATCTGCGGTTTAGCGTAATATTCAAACACAGGTAGGTAATCATTTGATGAAGCAAATTCAGCTATTTTCGGTTAATGACATGAATATTGGTTTAATACAAGTACATTTAATAAGCGTATTCAGATGATTATAATAGTACCCATTTATGAACTTCATTGATGAGTCATCAACCCACTGTTTCGAGAACTGTGTTGACAGGAACCCAAATTCTGAAAACTGTTCTAATCGGTTTTACCCAGAATTTTTGTTGTGTAGCTCAGGTGTCGCTTTCTTATAAAAGTATTGATACAGTATGCAAGTTCCACGAATGGAACCTGGATGGATCCCATATTCTTTGGAAAAAGCGTAGAAAAATAACGAGTTTTTCCCAGCTATGTTTTTAACTGGTGACAACCCTACAAATTATAATGGAATTTATCTAGCTAAAGCTTAAACGAATATTCTGGAATGCGTGAAATACATTTCATACACCATCCCGAATGGTAATACAGTTTGATGCAAGAGTTAACGTATTACAGACCAATGGGTTGTGACATGGTCTATTTATCTAGCGAGAATATATATTCTCATTATAGGATACACTTTTAAATAGATATTTCATCTTCTCATATGATCTCATATGAGCAATTTCGAGCATTTACGACTGCAGTGGTTTAAAAATGTTCACCATTTTGAACTCAGTTACGAAAGCAGTCTGAACAGGTGTGAATCTACTAGCTATATTGCAGATAATTATAGTTCACGAGTGCGTGCGTAGATGCAAGTGCACTCTATTCCAATCACTCTCCGAATCTGATGGGAATGCAGTCCTTTACTGCGGGATGGATTAGAGGAAATCACCAGCTTTGCGCATTCCCCTAGACTAATGGGGGTCTCGACATTTTAACTGTCAATAGAACTAAGTAATGGAGCTTGTTTCTGACAACGCTTTTTACGCTAGCGGATTTTCCGCTCGATTTTTTATGCGCAACACATTCAGAGTACCAAAAAACCTATCGCTCGGCTTCATGTGTCATCGTTTGAACTTGTCAATTGTGTACTTCGTCGAGAAATCCGCTACTGTGAACGCCCTATTAGATCAGATTTTCAGAACCCTCCTAATTTACCTACTAAATTGCTGAAATATCTGCTCCATAATAATATTGCCGTATAATAAATCATTCTAACATTATTTGACAGAAGGCCTTTAGTTATTTCAGTTGGAAAATTCCCCGTTGAACCCTAATAAACAAAATATTTTATTACATAACATTGTTTGATTAAAAGTAAATATTTAGCATTTGTTATTATTGTTACATTATCGAGGTATGCGCAGTCTGTTTGTGTATTGGCTATCAAATTGCTGTTGTGCAAATAAGGGATGACTAATTAATGTCTAATTGACGACCTTGATGACGCAGTGGTCACCATACCGGACTGCCGAACCTGAGATCCTCGATTCCCGGTTCGGTCGACATTTGTGTAATGAGCATGCTTGTTGGCTATGGGTGCTGGAATATGTATACAATGTAGCCATATGTAAAGTTTATCAATTGTGTTAGCACTCATAACACAAGTTAATTACTTACCATGGGGCTAACCGATCGTGTGTGAAAAAAATTCCCTACTTTATTTATTTGTCCCGATATTATATTCTGAATTAGTGATGGTCTTGTTAATAGACTGATCTTCTAGACCGTGTTACGTGCAATGTGTAATACATATGTGTGTTTGTGTAGTGACCGTAGGGATTCCAAATACACATCAGTATTAATTAACTCTTCTCTAATTACCTCTCATTCAGTCATGATAAATTAAATTCTAGGTACTGGTATTTTATTTATCAAATAACGTTGATTCTTTGAAATTCGTTTCATTATGATCATAATTCTGATATATAATTTTCGATTTAATAGTAATATGAACGGCGATTGAAATATAATTTTACCAGTTGTATTTGTTCATAATTGGATGACAGTAAACTTGTAATTTGTATGACTTTGCCACTTCGTCTTTGACTGATCTCCAATAGCGTATTGACCACTGCCATAATTGCATTACAATTGTAAACTAGGGATGTTATGTCAGGCGATCTTGTAAACATCGAGTCTGTTAAGCGTAAAAATAAATCATATCATAAAAATCAATCATTTCTTCATCTTGTTACGTAGGTGAGTACATATCATCTTAACAAGGCAGTCCAACTAAAACCTTCTTGTTAGGAAAAGACACAGGAGTTGCAGCCGGAACGATTCCCAATTGGCTCAATAAGTCAAAACTTGGATGCCCAAGACCACTGCAATTCGATTCTCGTAACGTTTGACTTTAAATTATTGGAAACGGAGAAGAGATTTATCGAAACTTTATCATGATATAGATGCTTCGTCACATCCCTAGAGTGAATTGTAATCCATTCGCAGTAATTATTTCATATTTACTCATCAAATACTTACCACTTATGGGACTTGTATTGTCTGATTTGATTCACACTTTGAGAAAACAAATTGTATTGGTAAAGATTATTCTGTATTGCTTTTTAGTATGAATTGTAGCCGAGTTTCCTATGTGTTTGTTTACTAATAATTAATTGCACATAATTGAGCTTTATTCTTTGCTCGTGTCAACAATTATATTTACCCCTGGTGATTAAAGAGGGTCGAATTATTGAATGCTCTGTTTAATTGTTTCTTAATGAGAATAACAAGTTTTATAGTATTTTAGTTACACTGAAAAAAGTATTTTACAAAACTAGTTGAGTTAATTCACAAATAACCAAACCTTGATAAAAGACAAACGAATTTCATTTACGTATTGATCAACTGCTTCTGTTGCATTTTACAAAAATATTTTTGTTATTTGAGTTGGTTATAAGCTACAAAATTTTATGTTATCCAATACAAAATTCGGTTTCGGCACTTTGCAACATAATATGTTTTGCTATACTCTACACACTTGTGACTTTACAGTTGACCCAACTAAAACTATTTTTTTAACGAATAGTTGCTGTTTTTCAAGTCTGCTATATTAGTTTGTTACCAGCTAAATAGTATTGTTGAGATTTGTTTTGCAAAGTTACTAAAAATAAACAAAAAATTTGGCTGAGATCAACTAATATTGATTATGTTGGTTTTAGAATATTTTTGGTTATCAGTAATACAGCAATATAATAGGTGGTGAATAAAGTTATGCTGCGCATAACAAAACGTTTTGGTTACATCAAACACTAACGGTCAGTCCTGTAGAAACCTGTTCTTCTCGTGTTGCGTTGCGAGTAGGTACTTGCGAGGCGAGTGTAGGTTAGGTAGTGGATGTGTGTCTGTTGTGCAATGTGCATCGTCTATGGCGAGCGGGAAAGCCGGCGTTTTCGATTTTATGCATGAATCATATATCATCAAGCAACGTCAAGAAGATTTCAAGAATGGAGCCGCCGCCGCTAGACGAGGCGGCAGAGAAAACGATCTCGGATTATCTGCGGTCTTGGGGATTGGAAGCTTACATTCCAAAATTTTTGGGTGAGTGTTTTTCACTTCTATTTCTTACATAATTAGGACAATAGGTAGTGTTTCATTCGTTAAATCACTATTTTAAACAGGGCATTTCCCGTTAGATGCACTTTTGCATTCTTCTTAGATGCGTAGTGCTACTTTGCCGAAAAGTAGAAAAGCAAGCACCATACTACTACACATCAGGGTGTCGCACAAGGCGACTGATGTCAAGGTTTACCGCCTAATAGGTACCTTCGTAGGCCAGGAAACGGGTAGCAGCGTTTTCTTCCAAACATGAAGATTATGACAGATTCTGCAGTATTGGAGAACGCATATATGTTCAGCAATGGACTGTTATGAGCTATTGTTTGACTATTTATGCAGATCTTTTGCTTTCCTAGTGTATGATATTATTAACTGCATACCTACCATACCCAAAGATGAACCACTGACCCCCGCACCTACATAGCCTAGGGCCTGTCCTCTCCCAACCAACTCTTATTTTTATTAAGAAAAGTCCCGTGGTACTAGTAAACAAGCTGACTAACTGACTTAGTGCGGAGATAAAAAGACTAAACTTATCCATATTATTTCAGAAGAATCCATTGATGTGGAGACTCTCCAAATGTTGTCAGAGGCTGACCTGAAAGACTTAGTGCCAATTATTGGACACCGGGCTAAGCTGACGACACAAATCAAACTTTTGACCAATATAATGTCAAATGCTTTTGAGAACACTGTAAGTAATAATAACAATAATTAATACTTAATTAGTCATTTAAATCTACACTAATATTATAAAGCGAAAAGATTTGTATTTCTGTGTGTATGTATGTTTGTAATGAATAAACTCAAAAACTACTGCACCAATTTCAAAAATCCTTTTATAATTAGAAAGCTACATTTACCCTGAGTAACATAGACTATAGTTTTTATCTCCATTGTACGGGAACGGGAACTACACGGGTGAAATCGCGTGACATTTGCTAGTTAACATTAAAATATTTAATAAAAACATGTATATATGTTATAATTCATGTATGTATGTTAGTAATGATTACTTTTTAATTTCATTACTGTCTCTGTGGTCTAGTGATTTGGGGCTTTGGCACCTGATCCAGAGGTTGTGGAATTGAATCCCATGGAAAATACTTAGAGCATGAAAGTCATTTTGTGAAGTTGTTCCCAGTTTGATTAGGATAATGCAGGCCGAATCAAATCCAGGGTTGTTGTCTGTCCAGTAGGTTATCCTGTGCTTTGGAAGGCATGTTCAGCCATCAGTCCCTGTCACTGTCTCGGACAGTGGTCGTCATATAAAACTATGTTAGAGTTTGATCAGGTTATTATTTTATATTTCAGTGTACTAATACTACTCCAGACTCAAACAACCAAATAATGCTGTATACAGTGGAAGATTTGCCAGTTATACAGACATTACCTGATGAAAAATGGAAATGATCGAATATTAAATACTATTTTGGTGTATGTAGCTAAGTTTGGCTAGTATAGTGTGCTAGCTCTTTGTCTGAATTAATTATAAGTTCCTACTAAAATTAATTGATTTGATACTTAATAAATAAATATAATTGTAAAAAACAAAGTTGTTTTTCTTATTCTATCTCAAGTTTGTAACCGAAATGAATACCATAGTAGGTAAGATTTGGGGAAGGATATATCTTGCTAAAACTTCTAGGTAGGTAAATGAAAATCTACAAGAAAAAAAAAAAACACTTCAGGCTGATGCTACAGGGTAGCCCGCGAAATTCAAATTTTCTTACGTTTTTTTGCAATTTGAAGTGCTAGGTTGTATGTTGATTAAAATATTGTTCGCGATTGTAAGACGTATGTAGTTACAGAATTAATAATCATCAAAAGATTTTTTCAAATTCAAAGTCATTGCTAGACCTTTTAGAACTTGGAGGATTGTACTGATGCTTTTGATGATTATTAGTTCTGTAACTACATACGTCTTACAATCGCGAACAATATTTTAATCAACATACAACCTAGCACTGGCCTGCAAATTGCAAAAAAACGAAAATTTGAATTTCGCGGGCTGATCGGAGCAGTCACTCTAACTAAAAAGTTATGTTACTTTTAACCGAAAAGTTCAGTTACAAATAACAAAATAGTTTGGTTACAATAATATTATAGTGATGTTACTAATAACTGAACTATACCAAACCCATGACCAAGTTTTAACCAAACGGATTTGTACGCGCTAACAATAAAATGTGGCTATTTTTACATAACACTTTTGTTTTATAATACACATATTAAGTTATTTATTCTAGAACACTTTGGTACAACGTGAATAATTAATTTGTTAAGAAGTTATCATTTTTGTCGAGCTACTAATAACAGATCTCTAATAACAAAACTGAATTTGTCTAATAAGAACTATAGTTATGTAGTCACTATTTTTATGTAACAGGTTACTCAATTGTTTGTTATTTGTTACTCAAAACTTTTTTCAGTGTATGATGATATAGAGCTATATGTTAGCATTAATTTTACTTTAAGCAGCCATGCTTGACACGTCAGATAAATCCATTTTTACTGCAAACAAAACAGCTTCAAATGACTTAATCATCAGCTTTAACTGCCACAGATCTGGGAATTCAAAAGCCTCCATTCAAGCCGTTATCCAGTTAATACCGAAGGCTTAAAAAAGTGCAGAATCCAAGTACGAATTTTCCGGACACATATTTCGGGAGACGCCGTTAACGTAATCCGGTCAAATTAAAGTATAAACAACACGTTACCCCTTTGACCGTCGGGTTTAACCGTCCAGTGGGCTAGACTTTCAGATGTTTCACCTTTGATCTGGCGCGTGGCCTTTTCGTTTTTCGATGCCTGTCCACGAAATTTTTAATAAAGAGAGTTTATGTTGCGGCGACAAATTTCGTGTTTGGAATTATGAAACTGAACTGTGAAATACTGGATTTTTATAATGATGCGTGAAAGCTGATAAGCTTTTTTTTTAATTATCTGCGAAATTGAAAGGATATTACGTAGTTAGCGATAACGAGCTCTTAATCCATCCGAAAATGGATGCAATTATGGCATTTGCAATACATGCCTTTAATGTTTCTTAATAACATTTGTTTACTGATTAAATGAACAATACCTTACTTAAATTACTTATTAGCGGATAATCTGGCCAGCTGTGGCTAATTAGCCCTTTTCATACAATACACCATGATATCAGCTATTAATGTAATTAAACTAATGAATTAAAATAATAAGAATATTTTTAAAATCATAATATAATCAAAGTTCCCGTGCAATCATTCTCAGAATATAAATGTGTTATTTGTAGAATAAAACAAAAGAATGGTGATATGTATCCTGGAATCAACAATATGAGTTTATTGAGGTTAACTTAATAAAGAACAATGCAAATAAAAGCTGATATCTGTTCCCGGTATGACAAGAAACTAGAGCGGTTGTCTTATCTCTAATGCAATTGCGTATTTAACAATAAATACTCAATAAATTGTAATGAAATTGAAATAAAATATGACGTAATAGATTCAACACAACTGTCAAAATATAAAGTTATAATTTGTTGACATTTTGCACTATATCGCTTAAGAATAAGATAAAAAGAATTAAAACAGTCGCTGGTACTAGGGGCATGTAGTACGTATTAATAATTTCGTGACTTCCGCGCTCAGAAAAACCTGGCTTTTGTCTACCACATTAGAGCTAACTCGTATCAACATGAAAAGGGAAAAAATCCTAATACCCTTTTCTCCATTGTCAGCTTCGGCACCGAACTTCATTAATATCGCAGACAATATCGGATTTATGTCCTGTCGGCAAAGCGTAAATTACAATGATTGGAATTTTTAATAGGCGTCCGATCTTACGAGTAAGCATCGAACAATTTGTTCTAATTTATTTGATTTCATATCTTTCGTAGACAGCTCTCATCTCTAGTCTATGTTTCGTTATATGAGTACCTTTTCACCTTTCTGTAGCTGTCAAAAGGTCGTCAACCTTTTAATGGTAGTTAGTCGTGTCTTGACATGTAATGTATGCAGATAAAATAGAAAATATGCTAATATATCATTTTAATTATTCGTTTTACTATCTTTATTCAGATTGTTGTTCTATTAATATTAGGTCATGTGGGTATAAGATCCGAGACGTTTATGAGCTATGCATGAAACCTAAATGTTGCCATTAAATATTATAACTAAACGGCCTAAGTGGCTGGAGTATGTGCTGAACATTCATAGAGTGACGAGATTAGAATGCCTTTGACTTGTGCTCATAATATGTATAGCTACATTCATATATGATGAGTATAACTCATCAATAATGGTTGCTCTAGCATATTGGGATTAACTCGCCTCAATAGTGTTTTAGTCTATGTATGAGATGAGGTTGAATAGGTTTCAGTTCTGTGATTATTATTAATTGTACCTAATTGGTATTTGTAGATGTTACCTGTTTGTTCATTGATTCAATGTTCATTATATTGAGCTGGTGTATCAGGCTCTCTGGTATAATTTAAAATATATGTATAGGGAAAGAAGGGACCGCGTTTGATACTAAACACGCCGGTTTCAATTTCATCATTGTTTAATTTTCCCATTGGGGTGAAATTGAAATTCATCCCCTCTTTTTTTAATACGGTGTGTCGTTTTAATATCGTCCAGGGGAAATTTTAGGGGAGCTGTAAAACTCATCTAGTCGCCCCACCATACTTAATTGTTACAATTAATTTTTAGAGATGCCTTGTAAAAATTTTACGTGCATAATTTTTCCGAGCCCAGTGGCGACGGTAGGTGGGTATATGACGTTATTATTTTTTATGAAGTTAATATGAATTAGCAGTGGCATAAAGATTCTGTATAAAACACGTAGGTAGTAAGTAATAAAGGATATTCTAATAAAGGACGCACTAAAAGCACCCGGAAACCCAGCCGGGTTCTTATGATTAGTTTTTGGCGCGACAACCAAATGTAGGTCATAATGTTCGGCAGTTTGCATTTCGTTCGAGTTTCTGCTGTTATCTTGAACAGAAAACATTGACTGTTATGAACCAGTTGTTTAATTATTCAGATACTCTTGGGATCGAATATCAAAATATTATATTTTTTGGGGAAACGCAATTTATTTATCCGACGTCTACGATGATCTTTATTGCATGGCAATTTTTATAATTCTGTTATGGTGACGTGGTAGAAAGCCGAAAATCCAATTCAGAAAAGTCTGCCATAAACAAATCAGTTTTCCCAAAAGGTCACGGAGGTCAAACGCCAATCGCGACGCAGACACTAAAAACGCGCCATGTCATAGATTCTTTCGAAGTAAACCGAAGTTTTACGATAGGCTGGGAAAACGAACGAACAAGATTGAAATATAAATTGTAAGATGTAAAATGCTGAGTGAAATTATGACATGTTGCGGTGGTATTTCCCACGGGTTACATTCCTAGCTTTCCCTCCGTGGCTCCACGGTTCTCGTGTGAATATTAATCGCGTAGGTCGAATGAGTCCTTTACGTTAGCTTGAATACTTGAAGGTTCTATACAACGTTCTTCATCGTATATTAATATGATTTGAAATCCAACATTAAATGCCAAGGTCGGGTCCTTCATTATTTCCTTCCCGTACAACCTCCGACAATGTAAACCGAACACCAATTATTTATTAAAAAGCAAAAAAAGAATATCAAAATCATATTTCTTTCTAAATTATGACGCATCATTTACATAATTGATGTACTGAATAAATTAGAAGATAATGTAACTTGATACGCCATTAACGCGAACATAAAAACTGTCAAACGTAAAAGACTGATCAACTTAACAAGATAGCTACTGAACGTTATTTTTACGACTCTCCCTTCATTACTTTTGTAATTAAAAATAAGCTTTACCGTTAAACGAGTGGAAAACAAACATGGCTGCCATATCAGCATCGTCCACGCAAACTAATCGATTCCTGGTATAAACAGAGATCAAAAATTGTTTCTTTATGTGGATTACGGGATATGAAACGTAAACTCAATGGGATTTTTCAATTAATATGCAAAGTGGTGTTATTTCTGCTGCATCGGGTTTGGCAGGTAATGCCGTAAAAATTGACTGTTGCTGATGATGTCTTCCATTAAATTAATTAGCGCATTGTTGTGGCTTGTATTATTCGTTTTATTTTTTCCAATCTTTATCTTTTCACAACAAAACAACATCACTCTGGTAACTTTTATATGGACTTTTAATTGAGTTTTTCTGCAAACAAACAAACTTCGTTTATTTGATGTTTTAACAGTGGTACTGTGCATATCAGGTCTTTGTAGATTGCCTTTATTTGGCTTGACGTGGGCAGTGGGCAGGATAGGGTCACTTGCGTGAACAATGAATGTCTACAATCATACAGGTGGACGATTGGACTTGCTACGTCATGGTCGCTCGACAATGTGTCTGTTAGCATGTTAGCATAGATTGACTTCGATCTGATAGTGGAAGGATAAGTTTGAAACCTTTTTGGAATTAAACTTTGAAATGCAGATCCGAAAGTGCGAGTGACATTGCTTAAAAATGGTGTGAATAGAATAGGTATTTCTTTATTTAATCCATACTAGAATTGTGAAACACGATGGTTTTGACAACTCAGCAGTCATAGTTAGGGTAAATTCACATTGTTTACACTTTTACTGTATGAGCTATGTAATATGAGAAATAATAAATTATAAATCAGCGTTGGTTATACATATTACTAATACCAGCAATTTTCATGTTTATTCAAAAATTTAATTCTAATGAAATGTTAATTAATGATACATCTTTGATTAAATAACATGCGTCATTAATATCAACTACATTTTCAGGTTAAACGGCCCATGTATAAATGCTGCAGTGGAAATTGCATAATATTTAGACTGAAACAGAATATCCAGAAATTACATTTTAGAAACCAAAGTTATTCATGGAATATCATTTTCAAACAGCTATAACGCAGATTACTAAGTAGTGTACGCAGAAATTGCTTTATTTGCTATGTTTGGTTCCGTACAGCTTTGTACCAACGACGGACGAATCTAAATCTGTCTAAAGGATACCTTCAAATAGCCAAGCAACCAACATTTATAATGTATCCTTGTTCCGAATCCGTATTGCAACCGGCAAATAGCCGTCCGTAGGCGAACGATAAATCCAACCATCTTCTCTTCCCATAGATATAGAGGTGGGAAACACGCGAACTTGGATGTTCGACGGATATTTCTTACGCGGAACGGTTCACGTTACCGATCGTATGCTTGGAGAATTCAACCAACAGGAACCGCCGTGCGAACAAAGTATCTATGCAAAAAAGTCTACCAGATTACGCGCGGGGGCAAGACATATTATAGTGCACAAGCATTTGCGCAGACACATTTGCGCACTCACTGTTCCTTCACTCTCATAGCCCGACGGGATGGTATGGGCATATAGTAAAATATAGTGATAGCTAGTTAGATTCGAGCACACGACGAAATTAACGCAAATGTGTGTAGGTAGATGACTATGAGCTACACTACTATCATGGTGAAATCACGACAATCAGTAGCGTCTCCGGTTGATTAAATTCTCTAAGCTCGTATGTGAAAGGGAACCATGTTATAATTTGCTATTATGGCCTCCAAGACATAACGATGCGACTGCGTTATCTAACCGTTTATGTACACGCAGTTTATGCTGCTATCGACTTGCATATTGCCAATTTGGCGACCCTAAGATTATCGTGTATACAAAGTGACTTAGATAAGGTATTATCGACTGCTTGAATGAGATATTATTATTGACGTTAAGTTAAATAATGTTTATCTTCATCTTGCTTAGTGTAGGCGAGCTAAGATCTTACAGTGCAGTCCACGTTCCGACTTACTTAATTTTGTGCTGGCCCAAATCGCAGCGGGGGCGTCGTGAAATACGGATGTGTCTGTTTGTATTGTCGTTTGCACTATAATATAAATTGTATGTTTTTGTAACTAATGCTGTTTATTTATTTTCTTGAAAAACTGCGACAAGAATACAAAGCTGTTTTAATGAATAGGAACACGTGATTAATAAAATTTTTACTTAGTTGCTCATACTAACACTGATGACATTAAGTTAGTCAATAGGCAATAATAGAAATAGAATCTATTTAACAATATTATGTTCAACAATCCATTTGTCTTTAGTTATAGAAACAAAGGTGTTGATGCATTCCGTGTCAAGCAGTTTATCTTTCTAAATTAAAACATGCATCACTTTGTATAATTTTAAACTAGACTCTAAAATCAAAGTCAATTCATTTTATTATATGTTACAAGCACTTATTAACATCAAAAATATCAATAAGTTTGATTCTAGTTGCCCATTCCAAACGGTTAAAAAACTCCATGGTTAATCTTTTTAAATATAGTATGTATTACACTTTTATAGTATGTATTGATACATATTATAATATTATGCTGTCACTGAACATCTTTGGCAGTCGTTACGGGTAGTTGGAAGCCAGTAGGTAAATCTGACAACCAGTTTTACCTAGAGGTATTGGATTGCCAGAGCAACTGGGTTGAGGACGTCAGATAGGCAGTAGCTCCTTATAAAACACCTCTACTCAGCTGCATCTGTTTAGACTAGAAGCCGATCCCAACATAGTTGGGAAAAGGTTAGGCAGTTTAGACGACTTTGTATAGTTTTATTCCAAAGTATGTAGTTGCCAAGCAAAAATAGACTCTATTGACAAGATAGAAGGTTGTAACATCAAGTATGTTACATGAAGCCTTTAAAATCAATTACAGTAATTCAGTTACGGGTGAATGGAGTCGCTAAAGTCATTTTCGGTTTATTGAAGTGTAAAGGGTTCCATTGATGCTTCAAACATGACTTGTTTCTAGAGAATACAATATTTATTTGAGTTTTTTTTTGTTAGAAAATATTTATTTTTAAATATTACGGTTTTTTTTATTCGAGCTCGGTATTGAATTCGCTTTGCAGTGGGTTTTGAAATTGAACTTAAAGTTTTTCGGAGTGTTATTTTTATCTTTGATTAATTTATTTGAGTTATGTGCTTACAAACAGATTTTTAAATACTTCATATTAAAAGAATCAGTTTTTGAAATGTTTCAGTTATTACTATTATTGTTGCTTAATTTTTTGAGCACAATGTAATACAATGTAAATTAGATGGATCTGTTACTAATCTGCTGTCTAGTATATTAAACAAAGGCTGTCAATATAGTTTTCAAAACATAAATGCGTTGTCTAAAACATAGTTAGATATTTTGGGATTTGTTATGGATACTACAATAATATTGTAATGTTTAATAATATTGCACAATGGTAGCTCAATAAAATATTTTTATTATGTAATTAAGATGACTAATATGTTTTAAAAATAACTAACGAGATTAAGATGTAGTCCTAACTTATTATTATAATCATGCCATCATAATATACCTACATAGTATAATACACCTATGATTCACATGCTCTTGTCGGCAGAGTTCTGATAAGTGACAAATATGCGTCGAATCTAAAACTTAAGAGTACACTGCAGACTAAATAGTTGGCCGACACGGTTGTTTTTTTTTAGAAAATTGTGAATCAAACTCATCATCATGCATCCTATAATTTTTTTCAGTATCTATACCAGCTATATAAATACTGGATCTTTGTGATGCGCGTACTTAGTACCATTCATCTTCATACTGATTCATGAGCACAAACAAGTTTGCACTCTTAATGTTCTGATCTCGTACAGGCAGCACTAGCGTATTGCATCGAAAGTTGTTACGCATATTTATCGGTCTAATTTTTTTCATACATTCAGTGAAACTTTCTCTTTTAACAAGTATTATTGGTACTGAGATGACTCACAAATGATATTAAATGCTGTTTATTTTTCATACAAAACGGCGAGAAATTGTCGTATGTAGTTTTTAATCTAGGGAGAAATTTCGTATCTATAAAAAGGCTAAAAAACACCAAGGAAAAAAACTTCTAGGCATTGTTTCAATCTTCAGATCTTAAGCACATTTTCAAAGAATTTTTAATCTTATAGATATTTTCCTTCTTATCAAAGACAAAGAAATCTTTCAGACACGTGTATCGGAAAAATACTCACTGATTGAAATTTAATCGACTTTCGAAGACAAAGAAAGGTAGATAATGAAAGGTTGGAATTGTTATACTCGTTTATCCTCACTCTTTTTCCAAGTTATTTATTTTCGGATCGTATCTGCCTTTTATTTTTAAGTGTGAGAAATCGTCGAATAATTTCTTCTCACTTTTATGCTGAGAGATAAATACTTGAGTGTGTAAATGTAAGTACGGTAGACCGCACATCAGTGGTAACTGCACCTTAACTCAATAGTAATAAGTAGGATTTTGCTATAAAACTGTTACCACTGACCTGAAGAAGACTGTACATATATGCACAATGTCTATGTATGACTCGGCGAGCCAACCAATACTGATTGCTTCTGAACTCACGCATACATAGGCAACGTATGCACATTTACACACACAAGTTAGGCTCACCCGCTCTTTGACATAAAATTATTGATAGTATTCTCACAAAAAACAAGTATTTATTCGTCTGCCTTTTCGTCACCTCTTCTCCAAACAATCCGCCCATTATGGCACTAGTAAGTCCATAATCCAACACATCAGTAATACCTTCCAGTACTCTAGAACAACGCGAGCTTTTCTCTCAATATATTCAGAGTATATGTTGAATAATATCGTGATATCGGCGAGAAAATGTATGTTCGTCTCGCGTTCATGTCGTCGCAAGGATTTCGATGCAGTGTCTTCGTAAATGGAACCACGGCTGTTGTGTGATTTGAACTCGTTTTTATTGTTTGACAATGCATACGCTTGAATTCGTGAAGAAGGAAGGATTTTCTTCCGTACTTTGAGGTGTCAGTAAGGCACTGTTCTTTTTAAATAGTACGGTGCAAGGATATGATTTTAACGAAAATATTTTTTAAAGACTGCCAGCGAGTTCATCCGAGTGTCGTGGGGATTGCTTCATGCACCCGGATAAATAAATAAAATAATGCAATAATATAAGTTAATAGCTTACCTCGACCAGTCCGAAATCGGACTAGCATATTCTGATATTATCGCGGTCAAATCAACAAATATAAAAGTCTTCAGCTTTGCAAGTAGGTTATACATTTTTCTACTATCTCCACGTCCATCAATATTCAATGAGTATATCACAATCCAATAGGTAAGTAGATACCACAGGAACGCTACCTCCCACACAAATCATTCCATCTCCGGGATTTTCACGAAATTGGTTACTGATATCCTTGTCATGTCCGTTGCCTAAACGATATTAATGTGGACACGAATAAATACTTTAAGCGGTACTATATAGTTAGTTGGCGAAGGCCGAAAGATTCGGTGCCCCAGTCAAACTGTAATCTTCTTTGCTATTGAGAGATGTCGAGGAAATTCGATTCTTTTTTTAGTAATCCGTTCGTTCACCCTCATCATAAATACTTGGGAGCGTGACAGGAATAACAATGTCTATTAAACCTTAGAAAAAAATACAATATTAGATTTTCTTAATTTTTCGCCAAGATACCGAAATTGCTCGCGTTTTTTCCTGTTAAAATTGATTTTTCCTCTTAATACTTTTTTTGCTTTTCCACATCCCAATTCTAGGAAGGAAACAGGACTGCGGCTTGTTTCTTTTTGTTCTTGTTATTTAAATAAAAAAAAAACCGAGATTCAAAAACTTTATTAATTTCAAAATTCCTTGGTAAGTTCCAAATTCTTGCATTTTTATTTGAAAACGGAAAACTTTTAACCATTTTCACGATCAAAAAAAAAGAACAACAAACTTTCAAACCATAGATATCTTTTAAAACAAAAAATAACTAAAGGAAATATTCCAAATATCATATAAGGGACTTTAGTGGTAGTTCTGAGGCCAAATATCGTTGTAACCGAACGAGTGCCAATAATAATATCTGACCTTGTGAGCGTATCGCCCCGAGACAGTTGAAAGCAAATACTTTCCCTAAGGCCCGGGAAATGGGATGGTTAGGTACCACCGCTACATAAGCTGGACTTGATATTATGTTCTACATACTTATTTCTTATTGCGGTTTTTAAGATTTGAGACAAAGCCTCTTATCTTCCCTTAAAAAGTAAATGCATGATTTTGGTAACTGCATTTACCTAATAGCATCTTATACCGTTTGCCGCAGTTTTACCCGCGACCCGTGGAAACTACTTCCAGCCGATGTCACCCTTTGATTGTGCAGCTTCCCAACAGTTAAATAATTTCAAATCAGCTCAGTAGTTTCGAAGCGTTTATAGTACAATCCAAAAAAACAAAAGCAGTACTCCTTATAGTGTTATCAGCATAGAATATAGTATATGTAAATGACCAAGTTGAGAACGAAAATAGCTTAGTATTTTACATTGCAGTATGTTATTAAAACAAGAACTCACGAGCTGGTGCTCAGTTAATATTGCAAAGCTACACGTGCTCATAAAAAATATTTTTATAATATTCTACCATTTCTTAGAAATGTATAATAATAATTAAAAGCTGACAGTAATGTAAATTAATTAATGTAACAATTCTCAGTACTTTCTCGGAAAATATGTCAGCTGTTTTATAGTGAAGTTTATTTTCAGTTTTATTGTATCATCGAGTACTTAATGTTACATCACTATTTGACGTTGAAAGCAGTTTTAATACTGACAGTTTGAACCATTCATTAAAAGTAATGCGTATTGATCATTTGTTCCCTGAAAAACCGATTCAGGTTTGAGTGACCAGTAAGCAATTTTTCTTTTAGTGTTTATCGAGTAAATCTAAAGAGTAAGTCCTTATATGTACATTGTACATATTCAATTCATTAAAATATGTTGATGATAGTCCACGCTCCTACATAACTTATTCCTAAACCAAGCCTAAGCTGGTTTTAATAAGGGTATGTTTCGTTTTTGATTGCGAAAAAAGAGGAAATAGGAAAACGAAAATTGGGGATAACATCCCTCAAATTGAGGATAAATTTTCAATATTGTCGTGTTCATTATTTAATTCAATGTGCTCTTAATTGTTATGATAATATTAGTAATTGTTTGAAATACTTGCGAAGACTTTAATGACGTAACAACAATACTAGAAGTTCCCTTCTAATATAGTATTGTCATATTGAGTGAAAAAGTATGTTTTCTTCAATAGCCCTTCAAAAATCATATCGATATATGATTTTTGGCTAGAGAAAGTAGGCCAGCCTTTTAAACCCGGTATAATGTACGTTACCTGAGGGAACCCGAACTAAGGAATGGGCAAGAGCTTTGAAATGCTCATAAATATTTATTGCCATTTTAGTACAAAATAATAATGTGTACTTTTGCTTCTAACAACATCGTTATATAAGGTAACAATCGACTTTTATATGTAAACACAGGTAAAAATCAAGAATGAGTGAAGATGAGTGTTTTAGAACAGTGAAGCTCAACTTTCAATTCCATTCAACCGATGAAAACAAGCTTATGACAGAATTTTTATGTCTCTATAATTTCTAGGCCAGCCCTAGTTTCACGTGCCATCAGAAAACATTGGACCTATTGCTTTTTTTTCAAACAACAAGTTCAATTTAAAAGTTCCATGCTTCCGTGGCGAAGCAAAAGTTTCGAGTTTTACCTTTCATTGGTTTATTGATTGATCGCTTCAATACTCGTTCTCGTGTGAATTGCTATTAGAGATATATCCATTGTTTATAGCACGCCATTTTTCTTGAGCACGAATAGAGGTGGAGTTTCATAATGGCTGGCTATATTCCGATGTAAATATTTCATGTTTAATGGTATTTTTCGATGTAAGAAACTCTCAATAACGTCTTACTTAGAATGTCGATAAAGTTTTCCAATAAACTTGTGTAAAGGCTTTGGTATTGCGATGCAAATTCTTATTGACATTATTTCATTGTATCGGAGTAAATGCGTCGGAGTTTATAGTTTGTTCAACAAAAGTCTATATAAGTTGACTGCTAAATACAGTTGTAAATACGTTTCGTTGGACAAAGAGATTTATCTGAGGCCAGTGGCTTTTTTGTATGTCAGACGTTTATATTTTAGATATCTTTAAATTGTTGGAGGTGTAGTTTTAAAGGTGTTTCTTAAACTCATTTTCTGCGTATTTTGTTCCGGGTATGAAGCCTATGTTATTTCTCAGAATCTAAATTGGTCTAGTAGTTTTGGAATGAAAGCGCAACAGACGGAGTTATTGTCGTGTTTCTAAAATTAATTAAGGATATCCTAATTTAATAATTTGCCCACACATATTAATAAACAAACTTCCTCAACGGCAACAGGAAAAAACACAAATAAACAAAAACCGATCCACTTTCAGTCAACACAGTTATTAATTTATCTTTATTATCCATACATTAAAATAACGACTGGTTTTGTTTGTTCCAGGTACGATCGACATTTGCAAAGGGCAATACACCTCGTTGGTATTAATCTTCCTGATGCGGAATGTGTAAGTGATCTGAAGGCTAGCCGCTGTTAATGTCACTTGCTAGTTCCGCGTGGCCTTGTGGCCCACTGCACGCATTGGCTCTGAATAATGACCGGTATTTACTAGCTTTCGTTTTATAAACAACTAGATAAAGCTCGCAGTTTTACCTGCGTCCTGTGGCAAATGCTGCGCGGACCCGAATAAAAAGACCAGCGTATAACCTTCTTAAATTAATGGGATATCTAACAAGGAAATACATTAAAAAATCGGTCTAGTAGTTTCTGAGATTGGGGCGTTGAAACAATTAACTCTTTGGTCGGCGTTATAATGTGAGTAAAATTTAGACGAAAGAAGACGGTGTAAGTACATAGATGTTTTAAGGAACTTCTGGAAATACATACACCTATCTTGTCTTACTTCTGAAATAACTTTTTTCATTTTATTTGTTACCCCTAGCAACCAAATGTATTTCAAGAAGAAAAGCAAAAACAAGCCTTGAAGTAGCTAGGTGATATGAAATAACAACATCAGTTCCTTTATATAAGCACCTATATTAAAAGTGACACAAATAGATAAAAAGTAAGAAACAAAACACATCAGTCAAGTTTATATAAGATCAAAAGTTATTTTATGTCTGTAGAGTGCTTTGCGAAGATATCTCTTCGAAGAAACGATACTGTATGATTCCTTTGGGCTTTTTGTGAAGACTAGGCAATGTTTCCTTAACGCCGCTTTGTATGGTATTGACTTAAGATATGAAACAGACTTAGAATAGTCACCTTTTCATAAAATGTTGTTTTTAAAAAGTACCGTCTTTAGTACCAGGTTTAAACACCGTCTAGAACAAAATTGATGTTCTAAACCTAGCACTAAAAAGGTATATTTTAAGATCATGTTTTGAAAAATGTGGTAGAAGTTTGTTTTCAGTTTGGATTACGTAATACACAAAATTACCTATATTTTTGCAACCGATTCTAATTGAGCGATGTCCAATACGCGTATCAATCGATAGGCAAAACCGCATGCACGCACTAACCTAAATGTGCAATTTTAATGGGTTCATTTACCGTTCATCAAATTGTAAATTGAACACATAATACGTTGAATAACGTTTCAAATTAAATTGCAAGAATCGTTTTTGCAATCCATTTACTATTTTTAACCCCCGACGCAAAAACGACGGGGTGTTATAAGTTTGACGTGTCTGTGTGTGTGTGTGTGTGTGTGTGTGTGTGTATGTGGCATCGTAGCTCCCAAACGGATGATCCGATTGTAATGCGGTTTTTTTTGTTTAAAAGGTATGTCAGTCGGGAGTGTTCTTAGCTATGTTTGGTGGAAATCGGTTCAGGTCTTCAAGGTCATCAGCTCGTTTGTTAGGCGTGATAGGAATGTTACACGCTCAGTTTACTTGCAAGTATACGTGGGATCTGAAATTTGAAACACTAATGTCTTTTGGAACCACTGAGCTGGTCTGCTGTTAGGGCACGAAGGTAGGAGACGTAACCCTGAACTGCCTTTTAGTAAACCCATCGAGTTTGGGCTCGTTGAATTTGTCTTGACGAGTTCTCTTCATGTTTCTGATTGACGAGAACCTGATGCTGGTAATGGAATGTGGCGGATGAAAGCCTGAAATGCCGGAATGAAACGGATAAACCGATTTATATTTTTGCTGAAAATCTAGAATGTCCAAAGGTTAATCTTTATTGTTTCTCAATCTGTGCAATTCTCCCAGAGCCAGTTTGTCATGAGGATTGTTATACAGCTTCCTTTGGCCGAGATCGCATATAGCGACCCCATCTTAAGATAAAATAAATTAAACGAAAGAAGGAAAAAATAAGGAGCTCCTTTAAAAAGCATGAAATAAAATTAAATTATAAATTAAAAAAAACCCCCGACCCAAAAAAGTACGCAATAATTATGACAAAAGGTTAAAAACGCTAAACCCTATAAAAAGCAAAAAATAACTTTTAACACTACGTAAACTAAATTTTGACGTGTCGGGGGACCGCTTTTTACCTTCATAAATACTTACATAAATCAAATTATACCTACCTAATTACAACATTCGTTTAAAAAAAGAACACGTATCTAAAGTAATGAATTAGAGCGGTCCCCCGACACGACAAAATTTAGTTTGCGTAGTGTTAAAAGTTATTTTTTGCTTTTTATAGGGTTTAGCGTTTTTAACCTTTTGTCATAATTATTGCGTACTTTTTTGGGTCGGGGGTTTTTTTAAATTTATAATTTTGCATAGTAAGTATCATATGCCGAAATATTGTCTCCAAAGTTTCCCAAACTAGACAGTTGGGAAGCTAAAACAGGTAAACGATATGTCTATAGTTAAACCTCCGTTTGAAGTCCTCGCATAGAGCTTATCGATAAGTCTGACATCGTTAAATCCTACGCGGGCGATCCAGAGAGCACTCAAGCCTGCCTCAACTCTTCACGGATATGTAGAATGGCCACGGATTTACAAACATACAGGACTTTTTTCCCTAAAAGCCGAGTCTTTTAGTTTGTTTGAAATACTGGCTTAAGGCTCAACGCTTGTCTGCATCGCTTAAAAGGTAATACTTCTTTTCCAATGAAATGTAACCAACAAAGTTGGCAACGGGCCATTTTTGATACCCACTGCCCCATCGATAACTACTTTTGACACAAACTGTACTGCAGTTTAGTTTATTTTCACAGATAAAACTAATATTTGTCTCTTTAGTAAATGTTTGCGAAATTAATATTTCGATATTGGAAAACAACCCGTCTGATTGGTGTAAATAATGATGATGCTAATGATTAGATAAACTGTTGGCGCACAGTTATTTACTTTTCTTGTATTGTTCCCGCTCTATGTTATTTTATAACAACATTTTACAAAGCATTGAATGTTACAAAAGCATAGTCTATTTTCAAACTTACATTAGCCTTAGAGTGAAGTTTGTTAGTCTATCAGATCAAACATTTTATATTCCATTTCCGTACTAAAACTGTGGTAAACATACTCCGCTTAGAACGGCTATGTGCTCAGCCAACCCGGTTCGAGATATTAGAAGCACTGAGTGGCTTTATACCTCTCGGTAGTGAGTTCGGGGTGGCCGCAAGCATTTTGTTGGGCTTTCGATTGTCTAACGCGCCTGCAAGATATCGGTTTTAGGTTAACTGTAATAACGCTTACATATTAAGTAGGATTTGGCACCGCTGTCTGTTTGGCTATCTACACAAAGACTATTAACTAGATTGATTTTGTGACCTTCCTTGTGTAACGCTCAATATTCAAAGTTTATTCCTCTCATTTGCCGGTATCGGGGTTCGTTAAGTATAATCCGATCCGTGTGATCTCGACCAAATTAGGGCGCCGCAGTTTCGTCTCAAGAACCATGTCTTTGTCCCTCGTCATGCCAAATGGCAAAATTAGGTTACATCATAATAATTATATTCTTGGCATCAAACACAGCGGGTGTAAAATGTTCACCTACATACTTGACCCAATTCGAGTGATTGTTTCCAAAAGGGAATTGCACCCTTGGCTTATTTTTTACGATATTGGCAAATTTCCTCTCATGGCGCCGATCTTTTGTTTTTTATATTACAATAAATCCATTTGGTTGTAATTCCCGAGGAAATACAAATTATTTGTTTCATATCTGACGAGAATATTGTATTCGGGAGTGGCGGAAAGGGACCATTCGTTTGTCCTGAAGATAATATTGCGGACGAATCTTTTTGTTCCTGAGTATTCGATTTGTTTTGTTTTTAGGCCTCGCCGTTTAAGCTGATGGCGAAAGTATCAAAGCCATTTTTTTAATAACTAGCTTTGACTTTTGCACCATTACATTAGGTCTGTTCAGTCAATTTAAATGCGTGGTGGAATATTACGTTTTAAAAATAAACTGCTATTTTTGTGCACAAGCCAATAAAGACAAAGCGACGATCATTCAAAGCGATTGCCATAAATTGGATAAATTTTATTGCGCTACTTAGACTCGACGCTAGACGTTTGATTATTTCGTGTGGGTGTCATTTAATATTCCACCGAGTCAATTGCGAGGATCGTTTAGCTGGCCAACAAACTAATGAGCTTAATTCCCTACAATTACGAACTGTGACCTGGCCGATGACCAGGATATGTTTAATTGCACTAATATATTAGTTACCTGCGCAGTACCACTAATTGCGGGACCACAATTGATAAATTGGCACAATATGCCCCGCCAAGCATGCACGCAATTAAACTCTGAGTACGAATGTATCTATGATGTACAATAAATTATATTCCAGTATACGGATGGTAGTTTCCTGTCCTTGTATTAATCTTTGAAATATGTAATAGTTATCTGCCATTAATATGATAATTCGCAATTTTAAAAAATATCCGGGATTGATTTGTGATGTGGATGAATCTACGGCTCTATTTTTAGGACTATTCAAATAAGCTAATTCTAAAAAATGTGCTATTAATAGCTAGCTAAATTATCTCGAGCCACTCAATCTAGTCTTAAGTTTTACGAGCGTATTATTAGTCTATCCGATCCGCAAGTACGGCGCCTTCATTTATGCCAAGTTCACGGCCAATGTAATATAAGAACTGAATAAAACTTACGACGTGAATAAGAGCAGAGAACAATAAAAGTTATGACCTTACTCCAACTTCGTCCTAAGTAGACCTATTTATGTCTGGATATTCGGTTACTTCGAAATCTGATTACGTAACAAAGGCTTGGATGTCCACAGTAAGTTATTTCCAAGTTTTATTGCAATTGTCTTTGTGAATCCAACTTGGTGATGTAACAGAAAAATCACTAACTACTTCAGAGCTGATGAGAACTTGTGTCGTACAATCTAGTCGGAGTAGTTAATCGGATTAAGTCGATTCAGTAGAAGTTGATGCTGCGTCGTCCATAATACTTTTGATGACAATGAATCTCTCCTCTTTTATCTGCTTCAGGATCCGGATTTTACGTAAAACTCTTATGCTCAGTCATTTCCGTCTCTAATATTGGTTATGTTAAAGTTTTGTAAGGCGTGTGTAGTTAACATGTAATATCGCGGCAAGTTACGAAGTTCAGACTAAGTTCTTCCGCTCGGCGTCGCTGTTTATAATTCCCTCGCCGGTTGGTTTGACCTTTGCAACTTTCATTTGTCTTGTTCCATCAAGCAACTTCGTTAGGTCTTCTTAGTGATTGTTTCCTTTGAACAATTAATTAGCAACATTCGAGGTGACTGGATCTTTATGAGTTCCTGCGTTAGCGTGTCGCCTTGTAACGGCATCGATAAATTTTGACTACTCCCTCTTCCCATTTTCTTAATGGTTCTTCGCTTAATATAGGACAGTTATTTTCGTAGTATTCACATTCCACGTGAATTAGGTGCGGTATCAATGAATATTTATGTTGTTCACTGAAGATATTCTTACTTAGGGTGTAATTACAATTTGTGGCAATCGATGAAGTCGTAACTCGTGTTTTCCCTGTGGAGATGTGAACAGCGAGTGAGACACTAATGAAAATAAACGTAAGTCGGATGTTAACGATTGCTATTTATCCTCTATTATCTCATGTAAAACAATTTCTAGTTAAAAGCTGAAAGCGTGAAATTAAGTATGTAAATTGCAATTAACATTCATTGAACAGGATAATAGTTTTGACTGCAAACAAAGGGTAGTTGGTGGCCTTTTATTAACTCAAACATTTACTTAAATACTTAAGCTGTGTTAGAATTGGGGCGACTGAAAAGTTGTGTGGTTTTTTGCACGACAGGAATAAGCTGAATGAATGCAAGTATATTACACATACATATATATTGCATTATTATGAAAACAAGTTAGTTGATTCGCTCTAACACGGGGTGTGTTGTTTAGACCTAAAGGCGGTAATTCCCGGTTATTCTCGCGAGTGCTCTCAGTTGCACGAGGGTCGTTAGCGAGCCCGTCACAACACCACCTGATTTTTTAATTTGAAAAGCCGTCGCTGCTGCTTTCTCTTAGCAATCTTGTGGAAATATTTTCAGAAGAGGAAATATTTTACATTTTATATAGAAACAGCCGGGGAATAACGATAAAGATCTGTCTATCCAAGAATAGGTAGGTAAAAGGGGAATTATTTTGAGCCACGACTTACCTAATAATGCTTATTCTTTTCTAAATTCATAAAAATACTAATGAACAATCATGAATTAAGTAGGAGACAAAAGCTTAGCACTAATAAATAATTACACTCTTAAAGCTACGAGTAAGTACAGGTCGTTTATAACAAGTACTTGTAAAACATTTTATACGGAATTATGTTACAGATAAATTACAGGAAATTTATCACACCGCCGGTGAAATCGAGCAAATGAGATTTAGTAGCATCGCTTGACGACGGAAGCTAGAGGAAATAAGGCTGTTAAACTATTTTTTTAATGGAACTATAAAAAAACGGCTTGACGTTGAATCCTTGGTAAGCCGATTTTTGCTATCGACGGCAACCCATTGAGGCGAGATTGTAAGACAATGCCTTTTAATAGGACTATTTATGTCTCGTTTTGTTGTGGTCGCGTCGGCTAGCTTCATGATTTATCTTCTTGTACTTCCTTTAGAATGTTTGTTGTGTGCAGTTGCTGGTGGATTTAAAATGGAAGGATTTTTTGTTGGGTTTTATATGAGTAGGTCCTCGTGTCGAAAACTGTAACTAAAAATACTGATGTAGAAACGACCTAATTTTTGGCCTTCTAAATAGGTATGTCTTGAGACATCTCACGAAGTGCCTTAAACTACCTATGCTCTTCTACCTATAGCTATAAATTACTTACTGCTGGTACTTAATTGTTATTTAAAATTAATTGTAACAAATAGTGTAATACAAACCGACATCTTGACTATCTTCGTCACTCCATTCACAATCTATTATCTCCCTCTTCACTACCGTATTTCGAATAAGTCGTACACCCCCAAACCGCTCAATACATTTCCTAATTCCCAAAGAACCATGATTTACTGCCATTACCCTGCTTTGGGCTCCCAGCTTCGAAACCTTAATTAGGATTAACGAGTTTAGATCGCGAACGTGCAGTTAAAGTTTCCATTGCACATTTACAACTGCAATTTGGAGCATAGTTACACGGAAGTGGGAGGAAACTTGTATAGTTTAAATCACTGAGAAATATTAGTTGGAACGTCACATATTTGGGTAGGGATGGCTGTTGCTTTCGTGTTTTGGAGTTGTGCTGTTTGAACATCCTGAACTAATTGTGACGATTTGCCTTGGCTTGGTATGATGTTATCCCTCCGTGTTTCGAAAGACATGTTGAATTGGTGGGCTGTCATTTTGAAGTCTTTCTCAGTCTTACCGGGTTGTCCAGGTTACGGTTGCCCTGGTAGACGAAGTGAAGCCGGTCTATGTAACACAATAATAATCAGCTGCATTCGGTTAGACTGTATAATACACTCGAATGTCGATAATTATAGTTTGGATATCCTAATGATGTAAAATCCGTGCAATTACATTTGTTAATGTTCTATAATATACTTACCTACGTTGACCTAACTAGGATTTGATAGGCTTATGATGATGATGTTGACCTAACTGGCAATCAACTCCTTTATTCTATTTACATATTAAATGATGATAACATGCCCAATCAATTGGAGTTAAATTTAGAAAATCCGACATTTTTATAAATCTACTTTCAGATTGGAACTTCTTCCTCGAATATACATAGATTAATGTTCTAAGAAAGTCGTTGACTCGAGCGTATAATGACAAAGGCTTTTACATGTCTTCTTTTATGTATATAAACAGGCATAATTAATTGTACCTATGTATCCGCTTCAGGTAACTTCTTCATGTGAACTTGATCCTACGAGAAGCTCTTTGTAGTTTCAGAATTGTACGGTACGCCCAACTTTAGTTTAAAGCAGGGTTTAGTTAAAGCTAACTAATGGAAATACATATTTGTTGCAAACAAGTAATGTAAAGGTAAACAAACATGGGTATGAACATCGATTATAACATATAATTCATCTTGTTTAAAAGATAGGTAATGTGTCTGTAGCATCGGAAGAAGTTAGTTATCAATTTTGATGTATATATTTGAATTAAAATGGGGTTTGTCCGGGGCGCTTGATTAAGCTGTCGCTCCACATAAAACACTGGTACCTAAGTATATCTGGATAGAGTGGACTACAATATAGAGGTAGTTAGGAAATGATGCACATGATGATGCTTGTGGAATTACAATCAAAGCAAAAATATAGTTTTTCTGAAAGCAGAATACACGAACCATCCAGCACTCGATCAAATACGCAATTCCGCAAAGCATAGAGTGCTTAAGTGTTTCCATAATGATTATGAGATGCACGCTCATAGGTAACTCTTCTAAAGGCCACGACGGGAACGTGGGAAATGTTTGTGAAAATATATTTTCTGCAAATTGAAAAATGTAGTATCTATGACAAATTAGAGTACTGGAAATAATTCACGAGTATTACCCGATTTAGTTTTCAAGTGTAATAATGATTGGAGTCTTAGTTTTTTGTTATCATTAGAAAAATGAATCATACCTAAGTTTTGGTTTCAAGTGACCACCGTATTTTCTTAAAATATCCAAATATAATAATTAACAATGCCGCTGAACCTACGCATTCTATTATTACGTTTACGTAAAGCAATAAATAATAACAAACGCCAATAATGGACGTAAATACATGACACAATAGTTTTCAATCAATTCCTTAAATAGAAATGATACAAGAATAGGTGTTAATTGCATGTACTGATACTGTTATCGGCCATTTTGCGTCTTTCTGGAATATTCCTGATATAATAATATTATTACATGACGTCACAATTCGCTAATATCAGTGTTTAATAACAGAACCGTGAAAATTAATCGATAATTTAATTATTACGGATTTTATGATTACTTTTCTCGTGTAATGTTATCAAGATGTAACGTGTGTTTTATCATATCAGAAAATTATTGTTTCATTAACGTATACATCTTACTATTGTGTGAGGTAACTCGTGCCTGTCTGTCGCGCTTTCACGTTAAAACTGTTGAACTGATTTTAATGAAACTTAGCACAAAAATAGTCTACTTAGAGAGTGTGAGAGGACAAAGGTTAATTATCTAGCCAGGGAAGTAGTGCCTTATGACGCGGGTGGAACCACAGGGAATAGCTATTAATGACATAATAATAAAAAATAACCATTCCTTATGTACTATTGGGAGCACTCCCACTTGACCGCCACTAGGTTCCGTTTTGCTTGTACATTATAAAAAAAGCAAATTAATGTTTTGCCCTTATTACCTTAAATAAACGATATTTACCTATGCTTTTCTAAATGGTTAAATTTACAGGGGTTTCTTTGAATGATTTTAAATGCAAATATTCACCAGTGGTCACGCGGAAAAGATCGGAGTACCTTTTAAATTGTCTATTTTGTCTACTAAACTTATAGGCTAGACGTAGAGATGTAGGTACCTATTACTTAAGTCAAAGTGAACCATGTCTGGACTCGTGTTAATCTGAAGTTTCACTCATGACTTCGTCTGAAGTGTATACGAGTGTAAAGCCTTATAGTACTAGGTTTGCCAGCCAAAGTTAGAGTGCACTGTAACACAAGTTACTGGGTTTTACCAGTAAGTATCAGCTTCTACGATAGATTAAAAATTTATAGTTGAAAATAGTTCTGGTCTGTTTTAAACTCATGTGAAGTTCGGCTTGTTGTAAAATTTCATGCACACTGAAAGTTTGTGAATGGGGCAGTTTTGGCGTTCTGGATATGTTAGGGCTTTAGAAAGATTTTGGTTGGTTTGGTTTGGTGATTTTGGTTGGATAAAATTGGCAAAAATTATCTCACACTCTCTAACTCTCACACTATCTCACTTCCTTGTGTTGATGGCGATGTGTTACAAATCTAATGTCTCCACTATCTATAACAGAACTAGACTTTCACGCAGATGCACCTACGTCTCGAGAACTGCTTCCCGCACCTGGATAAAACGCAGCTTTAGTACTTTCTCAGGATCTATGTACACAAATTCATTTAAAACAGTTTTTCAGGCATATTAATATTAGTTAGGATTTGAAAATGACCAGGGTCCTATGACTAATAACCATATCGTGTGTATCCGCAGTAAGGTAACGGATAACTTATTCTTATTTGCTATTTATTGCGTCTATATATCATCTCCATGGCTTGTAACAATTTGCACAGATATGCACGCAACCATTAACGGTTGATTGGTTTGCAGTCCGCACTTAGAAAGGTATAAATAATTATAATAGCTTCATATTTCATTATCTAACGGTAACTTGACGGCTTTAAGAGTACTTACATTGTTCTTCGCTGTGATGTTTGGTGTAAAAAGTATATTATTCATCAGAAAGAAAAAAAAAACGGACCAATGATTTTTATTTTTGTGCACAGTTGTCCCAATAATATTTGTTTCTCAATTGGCAGATTAGATTAGACCTTCGAGAAGATGATTAAACAAAATGCCTTTTAATTAATTTTCATGACATAACGGCAAGACCTAACTGCTTAAGGTCAATTATTACCTATCAAGTAGCACGAAAGAAAATTGTAGTGTCATCCATTTCAATAGTACCTTATATACTATTAATCTACTATCAAATAGTGGCAGACGTATTAGAAACCTGATTCGTTCGCTACAATAGTGTTTAATCTCCGTAAGTAGATAAATATCGGACTCTTCTTGGCTATTTTCTTTAGCTCGCTGCAACGGATTTGCGGTAACAAAGAGATTTTCGATTTTCGGCCATTTATATTCTTTAAAAAACCTCGTACACCTTCTTTAAGAACATTTAGAAGAAAAGGCTTTTGACCTACTGTGGGATAATAAAAATACTTATTTAGTCAGGCAGCACAATGTCAGCTTTCTTGAGTCTCAGTAGATGGTTCTGCACCAGTAGTGACTGTGACAGAGGATTTGGATGGGAGCTCAACCTTTCCTTGTATCTGTTGAGGTACCGTTTGGTTTCTTCAGGAATGGTTGGCATTTCCAGATAATGGTGGATTTCTGAATACCGATGATGATTTTAGTAGAGGTACTTTTTTGATATAGTATATAGAAACAATCACAAAACTTCTTTTGTTTTGCCATAAAAATGTCAGGGTCATTATTTAGCAGATCCTACCCTATGAGGGTTCTTTTGGAAATTTCAATAACGTAATGGAGACTGTTTGGTATTCTCATTATGACAATCTATGACTGCTTTATTTAAAGTGTTATGTTTGTATTAAATTAGCACTAACGTTGTTACTAGTATTCGATGGCGGTGAATCGAACCAGCAATCTCCGACACTCATCTAAGAATCAATTTCTTTGCGGATATTAATATTTCCTACAAATATTACGGTGATATTCGTAAAATGTTTTCAACTTCATTCCGAATGTTGCATGCAGTAATAAACTGAACTCTACAGTTTGTGTCCAATAAATAAAATTTATACCAAGATTGGAATTCCGATACAGTTAATATCAGCCACATTGGTGGTCACCGCCATTAATATCGCAACGTATTGCAGCTATAGGCATACGCATCTATTTAGCATCAATAATGACGTACGAAATTGATTGCGTATTACTCACGGTTTGCTTCATGAGTTACAGCTAATATTAGGTTAGGTTCTAAGGTTATCAGTAACTAGCCAGCGTCCCGCGGTTCCACTCGTTTCCCGTGGGAATTACTGCCCGTACCGGAATAAAATATAGCCTATGTTACGCGCAGATAATGTAGCTATCTAATGGTGAAATAATTTTTTAAATCGGCCCAGTAATTTTTGTTTCGTTTTTTCGTGGTTTCACCCGCGTCCCGTCGGAACTACTGCCTGTGAAGGGATAAAATATAGCCTATGTTACTCGTAGATAATGTAGCTTTTCTAATGGTGAAATAATTTTTTAAACCGGCCCAGTAGTTTTTGTTTTGTTTTTCGTGGTTTCACCCGCGTCCTGTGGGAACTACTGCCCGTACCGGGATTAAATATAGCCTATGTTACTCGCAGATAATGAAACTTTCTAATGATGAAAGATTTTTTAGTTTATACATTACAAACAAACATACAAAGTTTTCCTCTTTATAATATTAGCATAGATAAATCAATCTGAGTCACTTGATAAATGTTCAGCATTGCACCACGCCACGCCAGTTCTTCACGCCTAGCGTGACATTTGCCAGTTGTCGTCCTAAGTGTATTGAACAAGTTTAGAATTTATAGCTAAGGTGCGGGGAAATATATTTTTCTTCGTCTTTCAACTAGGTCTTGCTGATAAATAGACGGTGAATGTATTTTGCTAGATTCTTTGCAACGTCACTATTGGAATACTGCAGTGTCTTCTTTTATCTGGAGGGGATGACATAAGAAATGTATTGTCGTGTCTGTAGATTTCACAATCTGCTATTTCTACGCCCTCTTAAACTGTTAACTAGTAGGCAGTACTGTTTGTGCCAAACAATCTGGACATTAGCCTAATTAAGAATCTTAATTTGAATTAGAATTATCTATGTCTCTCATAGTAACCATAGAAATGTTGTCTATGAGTGGCGATGTATTCGACCTTGCTGGACTGCAATTTCCGATCAATTTGCTGCAAAACAAATGTTACAGTGAAGCTGCGATTTCACCAATAAGCTGATTTGTGCGACACAGAAACGCATAGAATACGATACAAATATTTCTTCCGATCAAAAATGATTCTTTTAATTTTATGTCACCACAAATACCATTCTGCAAAATCTCACGAGCACGTAAAACCCACATGAAATAATAGCATTATAAAATGCTTGCGAATGTACGCTTAAAAACCGAATGTACGTTTAAAAACCCGAATGTACGTTTAAAAACCGGTGATTACTCCAAACGTCCCCCAGGTGTGTCGTCGCTTACACCCCATTTGATAACTCTCCAGGGAGGTTACCGTGCAATATTAGCCACTTTCTGCAAAGAATTGCTTGAAATAAGACTAGATAGCGCTTTGGAAAATATGTTGCCATGACATTATCTTAATATTGTTTTGCCGCTATTGTTGTTTGTAAACGGAATTTAAAGTAAGCTTGCATTTGTTTGGTCTGGTATTAAATAGAGAAGTTTATGAATCTGGAGAATTTGCTGTTTAAAATAAAGTTTTAGCTAAGTTTATTAAGGTTTATTAAGTTGTTTTCTTGTACATACTTATACATTCTGTACTTTTAAATAAATAGCTCGGTATACTACATTTATATCATTTTTTAAATATTCGTGCTGCAATACAGTTAGTAGTATTTACAATAAAAATCTACAAAAGGAATAAAAATACCTTAATACAAACAAAATATTCTGAAGATGTGAGTTACTAACTGGCGTTTCAACAGCCACAAATATGCAGAAGCATCATAACTTCATGAATTATCTCTGACTGAGAGTATAAACAAAGTTGACTGATTTTCATTTAAAATATTTGGGCATTGTTTTCGTTTGTCATACACACAAAACGTCGGTCGGTATAGGAATAATTGCGTAAAACGGAATGCTGAATTTTTGCGTTGTTCAGTGCAAATTCTTCAATCACAAAAGCTATGTAAATGCATTTAAAACCGCATTTATAATACGTAAATGAAACTGTTAGCTGTATTTATTTTATAACGAAGTAGCGACTTTGTTATTTTGGGACTTTCAACATGAATTGTACAGTAAACTGCACATTAGTGGTAACTGTCGTGCACCTTAACTCAATAGTAATGAGTACGATTTTCCTATAAAACTATTACCACTGACCTGAAGTTGACTGTACCAAATAAAACGAAATTGTTCAAAAAACTTAATTACTAGATAAAGACAGTGGAGTCGTTTCTAGTCAAATGATAATAGTTGAGTGATTTGATCTATACCTATAGCGTACCTTATGTACAGTGGGTATCTAAGTATTCCTATATATTATCATATATAATAATCACCAGTTCGTATATAACAAGAATACAATAAAAGCAACCTGTGTTAAAGTTGCAAAGTTTTGTTTCAATAATTTTCTTAAGTTTATTTCAACTTGCAAGTTGCGTGTTGTCTTTTGTAACTCGAAGAGTTTGTTTTTACTTCGGTTGGTTATTATAATAATATTTCATTTAATCGAACAACCTCTAAAATATATTTGAAACGGTGTAAAATACCAATGTTAACTAAACTAGGCTATAGAATAATTAATCATTGTATCACCCCCGCATACTTAGTACCTACCGCTGAGAAAACTCTGTCATAAGGGCTGTTAGGTGCTTAAACCAGTAGCTCACTAGACAAGAAGAGAAATAACTAGACTAGAAAGTGACTAGTCCCGAGCTTAACACACTATAATATGGCTCACTTACTAAAATAAAAAAAGGAGTGAACGTCTCATAATGACGAATCACGATTTACCAGAGTCAAACTTCAAAACCTCTGAATACGCGTCAAGATTGTTTAACACGGTCACATTACAAGTTAAACCGTTAATTGTTACACCTACCATAGTTTAGTGTAAAGGAGATCATTCAAGTCTCGAACATTTTGTACCCAAAAATGAAAGTGCCGGCCAGAAGAAAAAAATAGTAGATTCTTGTAGAGAATAATGCCCTGAAGATTTTTTACTACTACAAGAATTGTCTACAATTAACCCCCAGGCTGCTATTTGACTTTGAAAATAGCAATAAATCCCACAATATTTAGAGCATTACATTACGGCCCCAAACTGAGGAAGGAAGCTGCTGCCTTCAAAGGACTCCTGCCCAACCTGGGAAGTCATCAAATGACCCCCCTCCCGCTGTGGCGAAGTCAGATTCTTACTGGCTAAAACCCATCATAACCAGGGCCGGGGTAATTCTTTCGAACAATCCCGCAGCCCCGATAGGCTTTTTCCCCGCTAAAAATATCGTAGGATTCTTGTCGAGGATGCCCTGACGATTTTTTACTTTTATAAGGAACGTCTTCGTTAACCCCCAGACTGCTATTTGAGTTTAAAGTGAATATAAAATCTATACTTGAATGTTACGACAAATAGGTCCACACAATTTTTTTAACTAATTGAACGTCTAAGATATGCCCTCCCCACCTTTTTTTTTTTTTTGGTTGCGACGTTAAATATCATCAAATGACCCCTCCCGCTGTGGGTTAGTAGCGGTAAGGGAGTGTCAGACTCTTACTGACTAAAAACCGTCGTGTCCTTCGTGGGCCTTTTATGTACCAGGGCCGCGGTATCTCTTTCGAACAACCCGCAGCCCCGGAACCCGGGAACAATCCCCTCCTGCTGCTCATCGAGGAGACTTACTGATTTAAACCCATCATGTTCCTTCTGATAATGTACCAGGGCCGCGGTAACTCTTTCGAACAATCCCGCAGCCCTGGCGGGCCCGACTGGGGTTTGCTGACTGTCTGAGGAGGGCTTGGGTCAACGCTCGCCGCCGACACATGAGCGTTGGGATGGACGATGAGCCTCCCTAAACTCACCGCCCACAGACCGACATCTATGGTGCAGGGAGTCTTCTCGACAAACGATGCGCGTGGTGTCTTCCACGTCCACGGCAGCGGCTGGGATGAGATGCGCGAATTCTCAGTTATTCCACCGCCTCCTTCTCTGGCATGCTTCACAGAAGGAGACGAAGGCATCCCATTCCCCCTCGCCCCTATAGAATTTCGAGTGGGTCATAGTCCCTCTGTCTCCTTGGAGACAACATGTGTCGTCGGCATGCATTGTTTACGACCCGGCCTGGCTACATGGTCAGAAGGAACATGGTGGGTTTAAATCAGTAAGAGGCTAATCGGAGCTAATCAGTGTAGCAGGGGCCGTAATCGTAGATGTTCGGTCAGTTAACAAAAAAATAAAACCGACTCCCAAAAACACTGAATTGCAAAACAAAAACTATTCTTAGGTGCATCGGCCTAGAAGTCGGTGGCGTATAAACTCAGGAACATCCATCAGACACGGTGTTTTTTTTGTAAAAAGTTTTTATTTTTGGCTTTTCAGTGACAAGCATACTTGTCACTATCCACATTTGTGAAAAGTTCTCATTAATACGAATAATATAAGCCCAAACACGAGGTAGTTTACATATTCAGTTGTCGAGTTCCCTCCACCTTCTCTCGTTTTCATCATCAGGTCAGCTCCAAACCTTCACTGTTGCATAGTGTTATCAGACCTACAACTCATTGTCAAGTTTTTAACCTATGCACGCCTACAATTTTCGAAAGTTGCCCTCGATTTCTCAGGGTTTCCATCATCAGATCCTGACCTGGTGATTATGGGACTACCTGGAAGGTATACCCTATCAAAAAAAAAAAAAAACAGAATTGCAAATCGGTTCAGGCGTCTTCGAGTAATCGGTGAACATACATAAAAAAAAGATTACGACGAATTGAGAACCTCCTCCTTTTTGGGAAGTTGGTTAAAAAAATACTGTGGACTTTATTTGCCATAACATTCAAGTATAGATTTTTTATTCACGGTTCTCCCACTTTAAACTCAAACAGCAGCCTGGGGGTTAACCGAAGAGGTTCCTTATAATTGTAAAAAATCTTCAGGGCATCCTCGACAAGAATCGTACGATATTTTTGCGGGACAAAGCCTATCGGTGCTGCAGGATTGTTCGAAAGAATTACCCCGGCCCTGGTTTCCCCATGATGGGCTTTAGTCAGTAAGAGTCTGACTTCCCCACAGCGGGAGGAGGGTCATTTGATGACTTCCCAGGTTGGGCAGGAGTCCTTTGAAGGCAGCAGCTTCCTTCCTCAGTTTGGGGCCGTAATGTAATGCTCCAAACATTGTGGGATTTTTTGTATTTTCAAAGTCAAATAGCAGCCGGGGGGTTAATTGTAAACGATTATTGTAATAGTAAAAAATGTTCAGGGCATTATTCTCTACAAGAATCAAGTATTTTTTTACTCTGGCCGGCACTTTCAGTTTTGGGTACGAAATGAATGATCTCCTTTACTAACTTAACGTTTTGTCAGACCCTCCATAGTGACGTTTAATTAGAAGCCTATTCACACGCACTGCGAAGCCGAACTATGCCGAAGTATGCCGAACTATTCCGACGATATGTCGAAGTCACGAAGTCATTGTTAATGCAGACGGTCGTTAAAGGATGGCTATTGCTATGACTAACTATGGAAATGGAAATTTTCTTCGATCAAAAGCCTCTGCAGACCGTAAACTGAACTGTTGGCTAACTATCAGCTGATAGGAGTAGGTTGATTCCCTTCGACCTGATCATTGTAATCCCTTGTTAAAATCCCGATTAAACTATCGGCCGACAGCGACTTTGCGATTTGCGGGGCCTCTAATTAAAGGTAGCTAAGTATATTAAATTGGAATCAAAATCATAAGCACACTGAAGGTATTAAACAGGGCCAAATTGTGGTAAAATCTGAACAGCCGTCAAAGTTATCAGGAATTCATCATAGTTTTGAATAATAAATATGGAAGCTTCTCTAAACTAGGCCACATTGTAATTGGTGACACAAATTGAAATGCTCCACTGACTAACCAATTATACTTCCGAGAAGAAGTAATAGATAGGTATTACCATAGTAAACACATGTTTGTTTAGACCTGTTTCGGTGTAAATAAGGGTCCGTAATCAGAGACACACAAAGATGTATTGCGAAATTGTCTATTAAAATGTGTAAATAATTCCTTGTTTTCTTTAGATTTTAATTCCACGATATATTTAGATACTTCTAGGGCAAGAAAGAAAAGTATTTATACAAAACGAATAGCGCCGTCCCTTTTCGCACCAAGCGTCTCATAATTCAGTTTACGATCCTTAACATCGCGTGTTCAGCGCTAATATCCAGAAACAATGTAAAATAAAATACAAGATAAATAAGCACTTGACACCATGTAACTTTTAACTGAAGCTGAAGCTTTTATTATAAATGTTTTTGTTTAATTCCTGCCAAGCCTCAATACTTTTTCCAATTACACGCAAGAATTGGTAAAGAGAAAAATGTCAAACCTATTGGAAATAATGTTTGCGATATATTTCGAAGAAACGTGTTAGAAATGGTACAAGGGACGCTGTTTATTTTCATTTTATTGGGTTTTGAGTTACTTTATCGTAATTTGATAAATAAATGTGTTTAATGTAAATACATGCAAGGTGCGTTTTAAGTTTGATCTACTAAATCATCAATGGATGAGCTTAAACTTTGATAATATTTTAGTAGTCTAGACGCTCTAAGTACACATACTGTGTAACTAGTATCTGTCTACAATGTATTAAACAAAAAGCTTTTCAGTATCACTTAGTGAGAAGGGTCAGTGGTCCTTATTAATTGTTTTTGACAAAGTCAAATTTTTTGAGTGACCGCGTACGAAACTGGAAATAACTAACAGTGTACCTACTATGTATTTTCTAATTCACCTATACATTGATCATTACTAAACCCTTAAAAAAGCGGTTTATAAAATAGATTGCTGAATAAATATCAAAATACTAAAAACAGACAATGATGATCAGCACAGAACCTAGTCTTCGCAGAACGGCCAACAGAAACTTTGCTAAAGCACCCGGATATCTAGATCAAAGTTTTGTTTGCTTTGCACATGCGCTAGGTTCCGTTTGAGTCTAATACAACTTTCTCTAAATATATTCAGACTAAATAGAGGCGAATGTTTACAGTGTTTGGTCAGGCTTTATTAGACTAGAAATACCTACTAATAAATCTAGAACCCCCAAATTCATTAGTCCAGCCCTTAAAATTTTCCACTTACTATTCACAACAGTCTCTTTGGTCATAAGCCCTTTCAATCCTTTGGTTGGAATTTGGATTCAAGTTTAATTGGTTTTTTCACCCAAAGATTTGTTGGTTGAACCCGGGATTAAAACTATGCCTGATTAATGGAGATAGGCTCGTCCCTTGTCACCTTGGGAACCAACTGGAATAAATTCTACGGTGCTTTCTAAAGACTATTCAGGGGTATTTTTGGAACGCATGTTAAATGTAATGGAATATCTTATGAATCTGTGGTCCTATAGAAATACTAAAATATAATTCCAGAGGCAGACTAAACAGCAAATGTTAATGCAATTTATTAATATGATGTCACGCTGTCAGTCAGGCGTGAAATGCAAGTCACGCCGGTTTACGTTGCGGACCATACACAATGTGCTTGCATATTACGCGCGGCGCATAATACGCGTATGCGAGCACTGCCCTGCGCGATAAGGAAAACTGTTATACCTACCATTTACTAATCTTTAACGCCGATACAGATTACGTACCGAGCTGCAATCCAGTGGCAAACTTCCTAGAGTTTGTAACCCATCCAAAGTTTGTAGTTTGATATTCAAGAAGGAGCTCTGACGCGAGTTTATTTCGTAACTTTGATATTTTTACTTTCGTCAGACTAAATAAACTCGACAAAATTTAGTCCTGATTTCGTAACCATGTTTAATATAGTTACTTATTTAAATTTATTATTGAATGTTTTGACATTTTGCGACAAAATTGGTTAATTTTGTATTTCTGTTTTTATTCGTGTGTTAAATTCCCAGTGGACAGCTATAAATTCGTAGTTATTAGCCGTTCTTATGAAGTTGTGTTTACTTAAGCTGTTCGCGTATTTCGTCATTAGAGGACTGAAATAAAGTGTGTAAACAGCTTTAGAGTGGTCGTTACTTTATACTTTGTGATGAGAGATCGTGGATGTCCACTGGTTTGATATATGATATGCAGAGATGTCGCACATGGTATAAATAACTGACGGCGGTGCGTTGACCGAACACTGAGCTGCCATTTAATTTATAGAAATCTGTTTTAAAAAGGCTGCAATAAAAGTAGGATGCTTCAAGTTGAGAACCAGGCGATAAGACACACTTTTGAAGAAACCTGTGTCAAACAATGGACCAATTCTATGTACTAGAATGCAGAAAAGGAATATTCAAATGTATCAAGTAAAGTCTTGTCAGATTTAAGCTAGATAAATTAATATCCGTAGATCCCTCCTCAGATTTAGTTGGTATAAGAGGGCGACGCTTGTATGTTTCCTGTCACAAGTTGTGAGAGGAAATTTGATTTATAAGTTGAACCCCTAAATGTTGATCCTCTAGCTTAATCTCCAACCAATACTTCCTTAGAAATAAGTAACTTTTTATCATGACATTCCAAAGGGAATTGGAATTTTAATCAAATAATTTGTAGCAAACATAATTTATTTAGCGGAACTAATTCCGCTCATCAAAAACAGCTGTTTGCATTGCGAGAATGCTTTTCAAATTAACGTTAGATGCAAGTTTTATGTGTGGGGGAATATTTCTCATTATTCGTCGCGGCACCCTCTCCTTGGTCCCGCACTCCATTCTTTATAGCCTCAATATTGTTTCGGGAGGTGTTGCCAGGACGAAATAAATGTTTGTATGGACCCCGCGTGCCACGACCGTCGTCTTCGACGGATCCTACAATTTAAGCATTATTGCTTTTTGTAGATATTTTACACAGGGTGAAGGAATTTTATTGTTCTTTTTGTTATTAATGACGTAAACAACGTCAGATTAATGTGCCATGTGTTACGCACACATGTGTGTGCTTTTAGAATTGTTCTTTGTGGCTTTCAATTCGCTCGTTAATACTTTTTATCGTTCTGAATAATTGAATCCAAGTGCTCGAACCCCCAGAAGTATTGGATTGCTTTTAATTGAATTATTGTTCGGACGTAATTCAATTCTTTTGATTCATTACAAGTTTATGAATATTGGAGTGACCTGTGGAATAATTTGTGAGGATCAGGATTTTTTAATTGGCTTCGTTTGGTGCTTATCGTGAATGGAGCACCTACTTTCTCAAAGTTATAAAATCAGTATTCAGCATTTATTTTATAGAGAGTTTTTATGGTTGAGAGGTTTTATCGTGCTGTCATTTAATGCCAAGGTGTGTGCACCGATTACATAAAACGAAAGTTTTTGTTGTGTTACGGACACTAATACACATTCATTTCATTTCCGTAATAATTTAATTTATTTTATAATCTCCTCAAAGGATGTCAAGGTCTGGTTTTAAGTGCCGTCCTAAGGGAAATTATGTTATCCTAGTTTGTAATTAGATGTACTTAAAGACCTTGTACCAGTTGTAAGGGACTTCCCCTTAGTCGCTTTTACGACTCTCTTGGGAGATAGGGTGTCCCAATATTCTTAGTAATTTCCTAGCCATGTTGGCTGCTGGTAGTAACTGAAGTAGCTGTATACATTTTGTTTGGCAATTCAGAGTTTCGGTTATGATTTAAACGAAAATTACTGCCTATTCTGTATGAAATGTTGAATGTGCTGGCATATTTGCGCGGCACCCGAACCGTTCGGAATTCGGCTCACATAACTAGAAAAACGTTGCAAGGTCCCACATGCATGAACACAAACAAAACGTTTCCTAAACAAAGCATTGTATGGCAATTTATCATTCAACCGTTCATTCCCATTTTCCCTCTAAGCGCTTTATGTTGCATCAATATTTAACGAATTCTTTATCATGTAGCCGGAACAGCGAGAAAAGTCCATACATATTTTTATGTGAAGGTGCAATTTTTCCCGGCGGCGTAGGTGTAAGGGACGTGGGACCCTCGGCTCGTACCTTCTATTACAACCCCACTGACATGAACCAAAGACCCTGTGGAAATAAATCAAGTCGTGTACCTAAAGCAACGTTGCAAAAAGTTTATTTCAATTTAGAACGTACAAGAGTTTGCACAGCGCACGTAAATGACTTGTGTACCACTCGGCCAGCTAAGACCAGCCTTTTAATTAACTTGTATTTCCCCAACTGCGTTATTGTTATTGTAATAGACAATGAAGATAGTTAACGTTAATGTCTCCTTTAACGTCTGAACAAATACTAATGGCGGAAAATGGCGTCTGTAAACAACTTTAAGTACTTTTTCAAGAACCTAAGGGAGCAGAATATCTGAAACGAAATAGAAGAAAAATTTCTTCCTACTTTGGAATGTGTTTTTAATACAGGTCTTGGGGCTATATTGATAGGTTCTGAGTAAAACATTTTGATGGTATTCACTTGGGATTTACGAGGTGTCCAGACATGGATTTGCTTTTTTGATTCTGGGATAAGTAAGTTAGACTGATTTTGGTTTAAATTCTGTCGTGCCAGTTAGATCTTCATAAAAATAAGCCAGCATTGAAGAACTCAATAAAAACGTAATTTCAGAAACCAATTTTCGCAGTGTCGGTTACCGCTCTGAGTTCACTATCAAGAAATTGAGGATCGACTCGCAAAACTTTCTCAATAACACCGTCAAGGAAATTCTCAATTATTAACTTTATTCTTACATCGGTATTGAACTGCATAATATTTGCGTCAGATTTCTTATATGCCTACTTTGCTGAATATGACATAAATGTAGAACCACAGTAAAAAATAGACTAAAGATCCAAAATGTAAGTTCGTAGTGTTGTTTTATCTCATCCCCAAAGGAGACCGTTAAGACATGTTTTCTTAATCCTATTTCTACTTTCCCTTTTATTTTAAGCACACCAGTATCTAGGCACCATTTGTAGGATTGTCTTAAAACTTTAAGAGAATACGTTAAGTAATCCTAAGTAATGCGAATTTGGGCAGTTGTTTGTCGACCCCTATAATCTTTTAGAAGGGAATTAAGAGTAAGAGGAACTAGGGAAGACGTCGAACGTCAATAAGATCAAAGCTTTACAAACAATTGATTGTTTCAGAGATATAAAAAAATCTGATAGGTTTATAGTAATGTTGGGTAATTTTACTGCAGAGGAATATGAATGTAGCTTGGAACAGTATTAGGAAGATTATGTGCTAATCAGCATGATTGGCAGGCAGATTACCGGTGCTGGAATGATCTGTATTCAGAGGTAGACTAGCAATACTGTTGCCATAATCCCTTCGCCATGTTTTATGATACTCGAAATGAAAGACGGTAGATTATCTTTTGCCGAGGTCTACACGTTGTGCAAAGAGGCCAACAAAGCAGTACCAGAAAATTAAATTTTGTACGTAGGTAGGATTTTTTCATTACTCTCTAAATTAGCATTAGGAGGCTTAACTTTGAAAGATGCATCTCGGGATTTCTTAGTACGTGGAGCAGACTGTAATATTTTTTTGTAACTTTGAAAAAGGTTTTAGTTTAATATCACTAATCCAATACACTTTTGTTAACTAAGCTCATCTTAGAACTCATTAATGAGAATTAAGGATTAGAAAACAAGACAGAGATTTTTCAACTCGACGATTCTAGTGCATACAGATTTCGAATATCAACAAAAGATACTAATACTTATATCTTAAGTTATTAAATGCTTCGCCTGTGGTAAGCTTGGCTCTCATTAGCAACAGAAGCTGTCTTTAATTTGCATTTCGTTAAACAAATGGACTTAAAATCTTGTTGTTCTTAAATCCCGTGGCTGGGAATTGGGTTGTAGACGACAATGAAGCCGGCGGTGTACTAAATCTAGATGGAGGACGAGTATAAATGAAATAGTTCTAATTCACTGTGAAAACTAGAGAATTGTTTTACTTATCTTTGTCCCCAATACTAAGAGGTACAACGTATGTTTAAATTAATGTAACAATACGAATAGTTGTGCTCTATGGTGCTCTTCTGAAAATAGATTGACAAGATTTGCAAATTAACCATAGCAAACTAATCATCGCCTCCAACCAAAGTTACTTTACTTAAGCGAGGATTTCCTCTCATCGTGTAGCGTTCAAATCAAGTGATAGCGTCAACAAACATACTCGATACGCGTTTATATTTGTAGATATGAGCTAATAGATGCGCCACTTTGTAAGATAAACACGCGACGCTTAGGCGATTATCTCAAAATGTGAACACTTCAACAACGTTAGAAATGTTAGCAGTTATATTAAATAGGTCTTCTACAGTATCAATATTAACATTTTTCATCTAACAAACAGTATTAATTTTATTCTAATATAAATTTTCTCGATAATCTTTAATACTTCTTTCTCAAAGAATGTTTGAGTTATCTTCCTTTTTTGGAGTATTTTTAGGAGCTTTACGATATCTATTTTTGAATCTGTTAATATTGGATATCCATTACGTAATTTGAAAATGGATTAAGCAGTTTACTTTGTCGTAGGCGTTGCTACAGACTAGAAAGATCTCTGTATCAGCAGTTTGTTTTCTAGACACTAAGCATGAAATCGTGTTAGGATGAAGTGGATTAAGTTTGAGAAAATTCTGTGTTAATTTAAAATTAGTTTGGAATAGTAATGGACTTTTTTTCATGGTCGTGATCGCGTATTTATCACAACTTGCATTTATTGTTATTATAACTAGAATAGAAATAGGTATACTGAGTAGATTTGAGTTACTAGATTGCTAAGTAGAGAAACCTTATGCACATACATGCATATACTTATTATACATACCACACAGAAAAACCACATCTAGTTGGACAAAACGTCAACCCCTACTAGCGAAATAGCGAGCATAATTTACATTCTTCTTTCAACAGTAAAAAGGCAACACAAATAAAAGCTAATAAAAATACTGAACCGCAATATCGGTCCTTTTCGTTGCTAAACTTTTCTTTCGAGCAAACATTTAGCTGTACTCTCAATTGCAACTATAAATGTTTTATGCATCTTTCTCCCTCTTGCGAGCATTTCTGAGACTCGAATAGCAGTTCCGTCGAAATCTTTTTTCCTCACAATGCAAGCATGCTTCAAAGTCAATAGTGACCTACTTCATACGGAATCTTTCAATTTCTCATGAACTGGAACAGTGTCGCTGTATTTGTGATTCTAACCTAAATAGTTCTGTAAACTTAATGCGTTTTTGAATTGTGCTGAAAGATGATTGGTTCATCGATGGTCTTTGATCATACTTGTGTATATCTTTTCAAGATGCTATCGAGTAAATAAACAATGGATATTGAGTCATCATTGATTCATGCTGTGCATTTCCCAATGCCTGTAGATGCTGTTGTTTTGATATTTGGCGTTTCTTCCCAAACATCCGTTTTTTATAAATGTTCAGTTTCATTACTTGAAAAACATGTTTGAATAATTGGGTGTAAATTACATTTATGAGCGAGGAGAGAACAAAAACGTATCGCCAAATATGTGTCTTTAATATGCCTGATTAGAAAGTTCTCATCATTGTGAGTTGGAACACACTAGTGGGAAGAATTCTGTGCGACACATTAGAGTTCAAAATATAGCATAAAGCACTGAGGAAATAACTTGAAAGTGCAGGATAAAAGTGAGAATATCTGAATTTCTTTTTCTATTTCCGTTGTAAACTTGGCGAAGTCTGATGAATAAACTTTGTATTGCTTCACTTGGCCGGGGAGGCTACCTGACGTGAATGACGTCACCATGTTAAACTCAATTTAAAGTTCCACTGTCAAACTCCAACTTGCTTTGTTGCAGATGAATATATTTAGACCAGAATATGATAGGGTCTTGGTATTTTTGGTATCAGCAAATTTAGACCCATAAAACATTTTATCGTTGGTTCCTAAAGGGATCTTCGTTTTATGCCTGTTTTGAGATACGATTAAGTATGGACGTCAAACATTGGAGTATTGAGATTTGTTTTTTTAGATCAATCTGTAATTCGTCTATTTTTGTTATGCATTCACTTTCAAAAATAAATAACACGATATCAGTTTATAGGTCTTATTTGAAGTCCGTTTCAATTAAGAAATATTTTTGGACAGACTTATTTTTCCAAGCATAAAACGAAGCCAGTAAAAAGAATTTGGATCGTAATTTTTAATTTCCACCCGAAAAACAAAACCAGGACTCCCGGGTCAAACTCCAGAAAAAATCCTCTCCTGGTTTTCAAGCCGAGCAATGAAATTAAGTATGCGGCGCTCTCAGTATGCCTGTGACCCAGTTTCTGACAATCGCTGAAAACACATATTTAAGCGAACACGTCAATATAATTGAGATACACAGCTTAATTGAAGGCTTATAAATAAAGGTTTGCCTTCAATCTTGAAACCTTTGCTGTCCGTGTTCTTCGGAAAAGAAACAAGTCAGTTTGCTTACGAACTGTAGGTTTATGAAGACTTTTGTAAGAGCCAAAACAGTATCATCCACAAGTAAAGTCGTCTACGTATAATTTTGTCATATAACACCTATTGGTAAATGGTTAACTTTCAATTGTTTTGGTCGATACGAAGTTAATGAGCCACTCAGTGGGCGATGTCGCCGACCAAGACTACGCTACTGCAACCGATTCTTCCTATATTTTTTGCTGTTAAATGTACATTAATTCCGGGGCGACGACATGTGTTGAAATGGTTACTATGCCAGTGAAATTGCTTGCTTATGTAGACAATACGAAGTGATAAGGCAAAATAATAGTTCACAGTGTTGGCTTCCAAAACCACAAATTGTCGGTGGACTACTTATATTGTGATGCTTAATGTATTAAGGCTAAATTGCGCAGAGCCAAACTTTAAACCTCAGACTGTACATGCAGAATTATAGAAAAACTCAATTAAACTTTGCTCGATCTGGGGAACGGAATGTGGAGTTTCGAGTTTTCGATTATATGTAAGAGCTTTATTTGAATCTAATGAATAAAACTTTTTATGTATCATTTCGAATCTAGCTTTGTAGTCCGAATTTCGATAAACGAGGCCAAGCTTCGACGAATAGGTCAATAAGACGATGGACACAATTATTCATGTAGGTCGTATTCCTGTCGAAATAAATTCTGTATCTCGTAAAAATGTCATGTGTATTGAAATTATTCGAGAACTTTCGGAATCCATAACACATGGTATGTACATTTACGTAAAATATGTGACTTTGTAAAGATTCTTTTCACCGCAGAAGATATTAAATTTCGTTTACTTACCGCACCAATATTTGATACTGTTATAATTTGCCAAGATATTTGTAAAGTTTATATTTGCATTCCACTTTAATTGTAACAAGAATAAATGTAGCAACTAATTTAAATTGAAATTGAGAACAGATAGCGAGTGGCAATTAATTAAATTAAGAGTATCAGTGAACTTTAAGAATTGTTTATTCATTTTCTCATGTACCATGCTGACCTAATTTGTGAGGCTTTCAGTGGAGCGGTTTCGGAGTTCCAAGTGATTGTTGATAAACTTTTGTATTAAATTAACTTTGGCAATTTACCAAATGAGGCTACTAATAAAACTGATCTAAGTAAATAACGTAAGCCTCATTAACCGCTTTTGTAGGAGATAATTGTTTTAATTAAAGTTATTCATAAATCTCGTAACTTGAACACTGAAATATTTCCAGGGCTCGGTTTCAGCGTTGACACATTTATTAATTTATGCTGGTGAGCGATTGTAAGCGATATCCGAGAGGTTTAAGAGATTGCGAATGGATGGTGCTATTAATTATGCACCGCTTAGTTCAGCTCGACTGTGACCCAATTTAGTGGGGCGCCTCCTGCGAACAGCTGCGATCGTGTCGCTCTCGACTTAACTCGTCTGTGCTGATATTACTGCGTCTATACACGATGTCAACTCGCCATTCAATACTGCCTTTCTAATATTAGCTCATAACATGCGCTATTCGATATTATCATAATGACATGGTTGCGTTCACAGAAGGTTTTGGCGTAGGTGTACCTTCTTATACCATTTAGTTCGCTAGTAATGGGTAAGTCCCTTGTGATAGGGGCGAGTCCATTGCCATTAGATCGACATATGTAGGGAGCGTAGACCGCTACTTCTGAGAAATTCCGAAAGGGAAACCCCAATATTCATTCACACTATGGCTACATACATATGCGTTTGTATGAAAACTTGGCGCCAGCAATAAACTTAAGATAGTTTTAATTTTCAAGCGTTGACTGTAATAGTTTTGAACCCAGGAAGAAAATAAGCTGCAGTCTTTATTATGTTGCTTACAATATCTGTATTCTTTTAACTTAAATGATGTTATTAGCACCGTGCCATCTACAATGCTGTAACAAAACAGCGCACAGCGACAACCACTGCAAAGTTAACGTAATTAAGGAACTTTGCAAATAGATTGCTTAGTTTGGTTCCCCACATTAACTAGTTTTGTTTCACTTAGGTATTCGCTAGACAAATCCTTTGAAGTCAACATTTTTAAACGAATTAAAAGAGTCTCAAATATATTCATTCAAGTTTCCAATCGCAGAAAATTTAACATCAATATGTAAACCGTATTACGAAGTTGGAACTCATCAGCGTCGTCGATAAAGTTTGCAAATCTTTTGGGGTGAAAAAATAAAGCTGCTTTGTTCTCAGCAAATGTCCTGATTACTAGCTCCCAAATGCGCCGAGTCGGCGCTCTCAATACCCTCCTATTTAACTTCGCTCGTCCCGCGACTCTGGTATTCCGGAGCAAGTTATCCTGCTTCCAAGTTGCTCCTTCATTTGGTTTAGTTCCGGACATCGCCAATCGCCTCAAGATTGCGAATTTGCAACTTTACACCGTTACGCCTCCCGTGTGTCCGCACAATTCATTGTCAACAGTTGTTAGTGTTCTCAAAGTGCTCCTGTTGCATATCAATGACTTCGGATGCAGTAGTTTGGAGTTTATACGCGTTGGCTTCTATTTTTATCCCATCGGACTATGTAAAGTTTTGCAGAATATATTTCCATTTATTTACTTGTTCAACAGATAAGCAAAGTTGTTTTTTTTTCGGCTTGTTAGCTGCTGAAAATGTGTATTTTCGGATTACGTTGTATTGCGTGTATATCTGATAGCAAAGCTCTTCTTATCCAAGCAATATGATAAAGATCAGCTGGCAGAAAGCGACTTCAAGAGAAAACTCTCAGTTAGGTGTTTTCTTCCTTTCCAAGTTTAAGTAAGTAATGTAAAATTCCTACAATATATGAAGTTCTTCGTTCTTCGGAATTACACGTTCTCTGGAACTTTCAATATAAATTCCAATTTTGGATTTAGCACGATCGTCAGTTTCAAAAGTTTTGAAATCGACGGACATTTCGACGGGATAGTCATTTCTATCGTCGAGTAAGCTGTGGCAAGCTGCTCGGAAGTTCCATGCTCTACGGAGACTTCGTTAATAAACCGCATCCGAGTGAAGTTTTGAGACAGTCTGTGAAGACTTACTTATACCCTCGCCTATATTTAAAAGGCAAATTGAACGAGTCACGTTTTCTTGCCGTATAGGTTTTTATGAGCTCTTTTTCTCGCGGTTTCACTTCAACGGTAAAGAAACATTTATGTTTGGTCTAGATCCCATTGTGAAGGTGAAAGTACCCTGTTTCTCGGAACTTGTATTCTCTCATTAAAAGTGAGCACTAAATAATTTCTATGAAACTAGGCCAAGTATTAGAGACTATTAAGATATTGAGAAAATATTTAGGCAATTTAATATTTCGTATGTCTTAAGTTCCTTATTAAAACAGTCTGCTGTCATACTAAACAGCCAAAGAAAATCAGTAATCAGCCATTTTGAAGCCATCCTACCATTATGATATCAACCATCTCCCTCACTGTCAACTTTGATTTCGATTCTCGACAAAGTAAATGTAAGAATTTTAGCTAAGCCGCCTTAGCATTTTGTTTCTTTATTTTTTCTTGCTCAAAGGTACTTTGCCATGTTTCCAATAATCTACGTAATGGCTTTTAAAAAAAACGTTTCATTATTTAATGGACGCCTCCGACGATAACAGACGCGACTTCTGAAAACTCGGCTAAGTGGGAGATGATGTTGTTTGATCTGGGTTCTGTAGCTTACTAATTTATTTGATTTGATAGATTTTATAATGAATGGTTCATTCATGGGCGTATTAGTGCAGAAATGTTAAAGGAGGATGGTGAAAGTTTGTCAAGTTTCAGTTTTAAGTTTCAAAATTTCTGTGCTTTTTTGATACGCTAGAATAATTTGTACACGATTATTTACACTCATTACGAGGTCCTAAAAAATAATTATCCTCCTATTTAATTATTTGTGTCGATCGTAAAAATACAGTATGAAGTAATCGGATCGCACAGAATTTTAATTACGTGACTGTTCCCTTAATTAATATTTTGTGTTTTTCTTTTCAGGTAAAATGCTGACAAAAATGTTCTTGACGTTGTTCTACGCAACAGGCGAATATGGTAAAGCATAATAATGAGGTATTTGTATTTTTTTTTCAAAATTTTGCTTTAGCAACACTACCTACGTACGAAACCTCTTTCGAATATCTTCTTTGTAAGTATACGTGGCAGGCAATAATCTTATTTCACAGCAGTAAAAATGTAACGAGATTAAGTTTGGGCAAATAAAAACAATGTTGCTTGAAGTATCCTAACACAAGATCTTATGTTATTTTGTGTGTTTTTTCTTGTATCACGAACTTTAATTGGTGCTGTTGTACTATGGTTTATGGTATACAGCCGGTTTCTAAACTGGAAGGGGCCCATAAGTAATCGTGACCAAAGATAGTACCTAGACTAGTCACAGATTCGTGGGTTATCGCTAAAACAAAAGCTATACAAAGCCTGCTATTTTTATAACAAAGATTAACTGAAAGTTCCGTTTGTTTTGTATGAAGAACTTCCGTATGAATAAAAAATCACGCGACGTATTTTTCGTATACACTTGAAGAACATACCTGAGATAAAAAAATCTCATATATTTTACACGCTTCAGAAATATCGAAGCATCGGTCTGTGTCAAATAAAATATTCAACGGGCGTAATTTAAAAGCTTCCGGGTCACTTACCCGGGCTTACTTTGTCATCCTACACTTGATTGCGCTAATATGCACCTTAATCCCTCGCTTTACGACGTAAAATCGCCTTTCGAAACTCATGTCGAACGTTTTTGAAGATTACTTGGCAACATTCAATAAAAAAACATTGTTAACGTAAAATTTTACGCGTAATTCACGAGTATTTTCCTGTATACAGCATAATAGGTTTCGCTGATTATACTTGAAGAAGTTGAATGTAGCAGTAATTTGTTTTGAACACGCCTAATGCGACCTTCAACCTACGAACTCATTTTTTTTGGGAGTTTCTACAATTTAAATTGCATTGTGGGTAATTTAGAATACGATGCTGGTAACATTGTACTGGCGCTAAAAAAACTTATCTTTGTGTATGTCCGCGTAACTGATACGACTGAATTACCGAAGCTGCTTCTGTTATCGCGATTATAATGTGCTATAATATTCGAATTTATAATATTTGTTGGCACATTGATAAGTTTATAACAATGTACTTTATCTTATATTGGTATTTGCGAATAAATCATCTGTGCTAGCTTTGGTCGACGTCCAATTGAACCGGATGCATTCAATATCAGTATTTTACACTGAAGCATTGTTTATCTGACATCGTCCGCCATAACCCAGTTCCTTGGATAGTACTGAGCCGCATACTGACATCTTAAAGTGATGTATTTCTCAGTGCTAGAGAGAAGGAACTGTATATTGTAGAAACATGACCTAAAATCTTTGTTGTTTTATTTGACATCCGAAGATTTGTTGGATAATCACCTAATTGTAGCACAATACGATTATGTGGTTAAAATATCCGTACACATTTCAAGTTAAAAAAAACTGCAGATAATTTGCAACTGAAAAAAAAGCAGCGATAAAAGAAAAACAGTTGCCTTTCCAAAATGAGGACAGTTGGACGTCGGTCATGAATACATATTTAAATAAAAGCTTTTCACATATAAAATAATTATATTTAGTTACCTACTAATTTGTTCAGCATAATAACATAGAGCACTTAAAGCCAGCGCTGCGGGCAGATAACGAAGTGTCATACGCTTTAGTATAAATAAAATGTAGCACATTTCAGTACAAGTTTTGAAGTAAGATTTCTGTATTTCTGTTTCATTTTTGTTTGAAATGGCTGAGGTAACTTTAAAGTTTGGTGCGTTGTTTATTTTATGGCTGTCATTTGCGGGAAAACTGACTTGGGTTTGCGAAAGTATGATGTGTTTTTGCCATTGTTTTGTATATAGACCAGAGGTATTAATCTGGGTCAACTGCAAATATTATTATCAGTGAGAGCGAGCACTCACTAGAATATAAACTTATAGAAACATTATAGTAATTCCTTAAAAAAACTTTTTTTTTCTAAAACTTTTTTGTGTTATTGAATCATATAGAATTGATTTTCTTCAATGCTTCGTTTGGCTGCAAAAAAACTTGAGTCGGTGGATGTCTGCCCATAATTATTATAAAATACAGATTGGTAAACTACCTCTATATTGAAAATAGGTTTATAGGTACATTATATTTCTTTAACATCAAAGTTAGGTTGACAATGTTAACGTTAAAAAAAAAAGTTCGTTTCGTTATTAGGGCCTATTATCCAAGTGTGGCACTAGCACTAAGCAATTGTTACAATAAATAAATGCTTCCTGCTTTCCCAGAATAAATTCAGCCATTCCTAACTATAAAACTAGTGAGATTAATAAATAAGAGACCGCAGAATATGTTTATCTCGTATATCCCGCGCCAGTTGTTGGGGTCAGCTAAGGGATCCTACCGTGTCTATGATAACGAGTGGGGTCACCCCACACATCTTCGTACTCTATTCTTGTGGTGTAGCTTTGTTGTTATAGTTAAGTTTGTTTGTTTTTGCAGTATATTTATATAAACATACTTGTATATTTCAGATATAATGTACATCTTACATTCAGCATTACGGTTTAGCGCTAGTAGAAATACATGATCTTTGACAATTGCTGTATAAAGCCTGGTGAAAAAGGAACGGCCATAGAAAATTTAGTACAATTTTTAACCTTTGGCTACGGAACCCTACGAAAGATATATATATAAACAATTTTAATAATTCCAACAAAATTTTGTAATTTAAACTTTACGTAACTATGCTTGTATCAAATACGTTATATTCACAAACTATGTATAATCCAGTGCACATTGCTGAAATTGTAGAAAGTACGTGTATTACAGTTTATGAACTCATCCTTATTACGTTGGGCCCTGATTTCCAGGTATTGCGATAACGACCAACGTCATAAACTAGATATTAACGTAGATTTTGTAAGCTGTAGTTTGTAATACATAGGTCGTTTGTTACTACATATTTTGAAGTACTCAGTTGGCCAAACCATGTATGTTTACATGCCTTCTGAAAATATTGCAAAAGAGCATTCAGATTGTATGTAATATTTGTAATTGAGCAAATCCAAAATCCTAACTACATATGTTCAGAAACATGTATTATGAAAATAATGATGAAATTAAAGATGGATAAAATGAAATATTCAGCAAAATCAATAACAAGTTTGTGCACTACTTAAGACTATTTGCAAACTTTGCCGTATTAAGAACAGATACGTTTATTATGTAGTGTGACATTCGTATTCACCTACCAACTTAAATATATTTTTTTACTCCGAACTTTACCAAATATGTATTTACCAAAATATACAAAACTGTAGTGTACAAGTAAGCAGTCTGAAGCTAGGTCTAAGTGTAGGCTCTGACGTAGTGATGTAGCCGCGGCGTTGACCCCGCATCGATAACGTTATCTGTGAATAATTACTCGGAAATATCACCAATACTCGATTTCCCTTACTATGGTATTAAATTAGTCAATTGCAGGTGATATTAAATTCTGTTTTTTAATTATTTTGACCTTTTGTGGTCTTACTACCAAACAGCTAAACGGGCGTTCAAAAGTGTTTAGTTAATTTCCCATAAACATACGCCGTCCCCACCGAATAATATCGTAATCAAAAATTTAAAATTTTACAGGAAAAATAAAAAACCGTTTTTTGCTTATAACTTCTTAACAGGTTTACATAACAACACCGTTGGTATATCAAAAAATGGCTTTTTTTTTCTTAAATATTTATTTGCCATATAAATAAATATTGGATTTATTCTCATTAAGTTATAGCTAAAAATGTATATTACCAGAAATGGAACACAATTTTGAACCATAATGCACAATACGATTTTATTCATGTAAATTGTTGACAATGACCTACACACGGCAATAGTCCATTGCGATTGTCTTGACTGTAAAGTAGCGATGTTCATTATAATGGTAACTTATTATTGCCATAGTATTCACTGCTCAAAACAATCTATTGTGGTAACAGTAAACGCGAATAATATGGTAACATACTTTACCGAAATCAGTTTTATTTTTTCTACTTGAATAAGTTTGTAATAACGGTTTACTGAAATATCTAGAGTAAATATTTAGAGTAGAATACTATGGGTAAATTCATTACAAAATGTCTAACTCAAAAAGTAATAGCACGAATCACGTGAAAAAAAATCACAGGGTGTAATCGCACCTCTAGAACAATAATTCCCCATAAAAGCACTTCTATCGTAACAATCGACTACGATATTATTCGGTGGGGACAGCGATATGACAAACGCCTGTCTTATTTTCGCACAAGGAGATACTTGACTCGTCACATATTGACTTAATGGTGTAGAGAGCTTTTATATGGCATTAAAACCATTAAATAAGTGCCTACTGAAATTCTAAACCAGGAATCGATAAAACATACACTACGAACGTTTTACAGCAATACACAAATGCATAAAATAATATTTCAGTATTTTACAGTCTACAAGTACTAACACGTCAACGACACACTTAAAGCGTTAAAGTAGCTCATCTTGGCTAACTTTACTCAAAACGCTCACATAAAACTTTATATGCATTCTAAATTTACCCTAATACCTATATACGAATGAGCGATATTCGTTCGAGAACTCATGATAAAGAAAATAACTTGGAACTCACGTTTGTGAGTAAAACATTCGATAAGATAATAAACGTTATACAATGCTACCAAGTCTGAATTGAATGGGAGAGTTGGGAACAAGTCTGAACAAGTTAACTCAAGTTTAAAGTCTCATTTACTAACGGGTAGGGGTAAAAATGTTCTCGCCTTTTTTCTAAGTCTGTTTCTTTGATATAGCGTTTTGTAGTACATCAATGTTTGGGATATTTTCGAACATCTCATTTTAATCACCTACTTAATGTTGCTACTGTTAATGATGTTGACTTACACAAATATAGCGTGATGACCGCTATGCATCAATCATATTAAGATCACAGCCCGGAATTCCCCGCAATGATGATGTGAAGGTCGTTTAAATCTACGGGAAAAAGGAAAAACCATTTGCACCTACTCAATATAGCAAAAAGTCTTGTTCTAAATAGTCAAGAATGTAGTTCATAATTATGCATTTGTCACAAGCAGTGAGCTACTTTTAAAAAAGAACTTTGAAATGCGTTTGTTCAAATACATACTTATGTACTTAAGAAAAGAGTAAGATGGCCGGAATCTAGAAAAACGTTCAACACTATAGCTTTATTTTCGATAGAATAGAATCAAAATCCTCAAGGAAGAGTTTAAGACTCTCTATAATCAATAATAGATAGAACGGTAAGTCTGACCAGTCAGTCTGACAGTGAGTCTTACCAAGGGGTATTGGATTGCCCCGACTAGTTACCCCGACGAGGTAACTGGGTAGAGGAGGTCAGATAGGCAGTCGCCTTCCTTGTAAAGCACTGGTGCAGCTGCGTATGGTTGGGGGAAGGCTCGGGAGATGATGATAATCAATAATACATTTGGACCAAACCTCTGTATCTTGTAGGTAATTCAAGCGTGACTTGTATCATCCTGCTAATATCGTAATATTGGTGCAATCGAGTGAAACAGACAAAGGCGAGATAATTAATCGATTGTCAATGATGGTGCCGATTGTGAATGTTCCGTGTTTCATATTCCGTGTATCTCATTAGCCCGATTAACATGGAATTTTGAAAACCATCGCATCGTGCATTCCGTGATCTAACTTAGCATTGCTTGCTAATTAGGAAGGTTTTTTTTTTGCCAAAATAGAGTTTTAAACTAATTATTTATCAGATACGCTAACACTGCACGCTTCGCGAAAACTGCAGACTATACTGTTGGCCCGTTGCATGGTTGGAAAAAAATTTTTTGAGAAAATCAAATTCAATCAAAGATTTTAGTAGGTTTAATACAGGACAATTACCTGATCTTTGTAATGTGTACTACCATTCATCTTCATACTGATTTATGAGCCTAAACAAACTATCGGCCGACTGAAACTTCGAAGTGTGCAGGCTCGCTAAATGTTAACTGAAAAGCACTTTCAATCAGTAATGTAAAGAAGTGAAACGGTGAAATGCAATTTGTACTCAGACTCAATTAGCTTAATGGACTGTTAACGACAGGTTGATATCTAGAAGCCTACTTATTCGTACATTTCTAATTAAGAGTACAACTTAGAGGAAATGCTGTTGATTTATTTTATCCGTTATAGGTTTATTATGTAATTATAAATCCTTTTTTATTCGACGAAAAATAATTGAGAATCAGAAAGTCTTGCTGTTATGTCTAGCATCTGCTTCGTGCAATACAAATGACATTCCAGTGATTCTAAAACACGCTTATGTACTAGCTTCTGCCAGCGGTTTCACCCGCATCCCGTGGGAACCTCTACACGAACCCCGATAAAAAGCCTATAGCCTTCCTCGATAAATGGGCTATCTAACACCGAAATAATTGTTCAAATCGGACCAGTAGTTCCTGAGATTAGCGCGTTCAAACAAACAAACTCTTCAGCTTTATAACATTAGTATAGATGTACACGTTTGCTGAACATTTAATAAAGTATCCCTAGATAATGAATAAGGTACATTTAAATAAACAAAATAAAATAAAAACATGCGAGTATTTCATTCCTCAATCATCATTCAATCATCAAATCATTCATAATTTAAATATAATTTCGTTTGGGGTCTGCGCAGCCTTTCTTCTTTCATACTCTGCTATCTACAGTCATCTTACAAGTACATACAAGTTCTATCTATGTGTAGTTTAAATTTTGAAGCTGACCAGTAACAAGCACGTTATGCAGTCAGCCATGATAGATGTTCACTACGCTGACCACGTCATATGCTTTAGTAATGGACAGAGATGGAACTTTAATAGCAGTTTCACGCCCCATCTGCTCAGTTCTGGACACTGTTCTCAAGTCATTATGTCTGTTGGTTAGCTAACTTGTGAAATTAAGTAATATGTATTAAGATTATAAATGCAAATTATCACTTTCTTTAAATTACCATTTAATTACTTTACATTAATATTTATCATTATGTAACGTTCCAAGTTTAAAACATTTTTTTGTTCTACCACATGCTGTTGTTACTGACGATTGTTCATCGCTATGCCTTATTTGTAGCCGCTAATTGACGTTTCAACTGTTAATTTAGTCTGAAAATAACATTAAATATTGCCTGATATTTTGGCAAGGTCTTAGCCAAAGAAAACTTGCGCCAAAACTTATTCAACCATCTTAATCGTTTCCGTAGGATTGTTAGAGAAATCTCGGGCAGCAACAGTGTACAATAGAGCTAAAAATCTCTTAATAATAAATACTTAAAGTAAACTGTAGGAAACTTAAAATGTAAATAAGTACTCTCAAGATCTCAAGAATATTGTATTGTAATTGAACATTAACTTGTATTGTTTAGTTATTAAAGTTGGCAAGCTTTGCAGGATAAACACGAACTATTTGAACGAGACTTCTCTTATTATATCGCTCAGTATTGATATTACTGTAACAGCTTTGTTTAAGTTTTAATTATCAGGAACTAGCGATCTGCCCTGCTTTTGCAAAGTCAACAATGAAATTATTCTGTAGACAACAATCTAATAGAAAGTGGTTAACTAAAGGAAAATATATCCACACACGACTTTGTTTTCTTTGGATATAAATACATACATTGTAAAAAGACAACGGTGGTGACAATGTTTTAAAACAAAGTTCCGAAAAGAAAAGGGAAAATATTCACGGTCGTATAACCAGGAATTAATCTGGGCCACTAAATTTCGCAAAAATATCTTTTACACTTCCATAATTAATGATTATTCCCATAAGTAGCACCTGTTGCTCGTTCACAATCATCTTATTGTCTTTGGCATATAACTGCCATAGTCTCCTATTTAAACAATGATAAACAAATCAATTTCCAAATTGGTGCTACGCACACAACACATTGTATGTTTGTTTGTTTGCTTACGTCCATATCTCTAAGCAAATCAACGTCGCCACGATTGCATTCAGTCAAAATTTTGTGCGTCAGAATTATAGGACAGGCGGTCGATATGTGCTTGGCCTTAAGCCAGAGTATTCTGTCGCCATTCCTGCCAAACTTAAGAGGCAAGCCAGTTTCTCGCTTACGTGACAAAGTTATAACATGCCTAAATTACTTTTAACAATTCGGAGCTAAATTACTTCCCCTCTGAACACCGAGTTTAAGAAATTCTGTGATACCTTTCTCCAATTTATTTAAAGGTCTTGAACAAAGGCAGCATCTGCATTATGAAAATTGGACCGCAGTGGTTTACGTGGCATGAAATACGTAAAACAATATGAAAATGAATGTATCAAATTGCAATTTCACAATTTTAACGCAACCATGATTTCTATCGCTGCGTTGTCACTAATTGTAATTAAGCTGGCCGGGGATCGTAATCATGATGTGTTTGACACACAAAACATTACAGTGGAACCGTGCACAATGCTTCTGTGCTCTGAATTCACGATGCATTTGTATCCTTCTAAATTTTCCCACCAGTCCTGAGGCTAACCAGGGTTAATTCAATCGCTAGATCGATTCATAGCTATCATCAGTATGGGGTTTCCAGTGTTTTCCTCTTAAAGTATTGCATATTTACACCGACATGTTCGCGATAATAATAATATTACATAGGGGCGCAGGTCATGCAGGTTGGTCGTGATTAGGTTTATCGTAAATGGTTATTCCCCGTCCATTTACTTTCCATTAGGTCACACTTAAACGCTTCTGCAGTTTTTGATGTCACTCGGATAAATGATTAAATTAATTGCTTCATGCATTTCATTTCCTTCAATTGTATGTAACTCGCTATGTTCACATTATACTGTTGACATAAAAATGTTATCTTGTTTAGTCAACTGTTGGGTAAATTGTTCCAAGGTCTCTATATTTACCTACTTGATGGCTTAATTGAAGTATTTTTTATTCGGGTAAATAGCAGTCGTACGCCCTCAATAGCCTATTGATTGGAATTGTATGGGCACTTAGTTACTTTACTTTCTTTACCATTTTATGTCGGTCAACGGCCTTCTGATCGTAAGAAATCGCGTCCTTTTTTAGGGCAATTAAACGTCAAGTTGTTGATTACTGTTGACCCAATTTTATGGAAAGTATAAAGGGATAGCTTATAATTAAGCCACTGATTAATTGATTTTGTGTTTATGAAGAAAGACCTTCTTTTATTGTTTATCCCAGGGTTTTATGATGCCAAGAAATGTTAGGCTTGACCTACTTACAATTTCAGATGAAATGCTTATTTAGGTTTACAGCAGTATTCGTGTGAACTAACAAAACCGACCCAAGCTTCTACTATATGTTCGGCTTTTATTTTCGCCCGGGCTTCAAAACCGCTAGCTACCAACGCTGTTCGGTTTTTCGGGTTCACCCAACGTTATCAACTAACCCGATCAGCATAGATGTTTTCATTTGATTTCCCTAACATTTCGGGTTACAGCTCAGTTAGCTCAGTATATGAAAGCTTGCCTAATAGGCCTTGTTGCATCCCAAGTCCGATTGACAGTTCACTAGACAGAGAAGATGGACTGCCTATTAGCAACTGTGGTCATTGGTTTGTGCACCTCCATTCACTATATAATTTAATTATTGATGTAGTGACGTCACAAAGCCTATCTTTATCACATCGCTCGGATGTTCCGATAATTGTGGAGCCGAGTATGTCCTACATATGTGCGGGTAGTCGATGGCGTTTTTGTTTACAATTCGCATCGACGGCTGCGCCAAATAATGCCAACCCGCATTTGTACACTGAATATTTATCTTTATCTTCGTGTTCCCAAAATTATCTTGTTCTGTTAAAATACGACGTTTTATCATTTTACACGGTAGTCAACGTTTATGACGTGGGAGCCGTGCCAGTCTTAAGGTCGTTCTTCTGAAATTATTAAACGGGTAGCGTGCGAGAAATTGCATTTTCGCTTTCGTTATCATAATATGGAGCTGGGGATTAGGTTCTTTATATTTTAAATCGCGTGGAAGTCGACACGCTACGTTGACAGCTAATTTACTTACTCGCTTGAATATCAGTTAGTTAAAAACAAAGGACCATCGCATGGACTCAGTGGGCTCAAGCGCATTTTGCTAAAATGGAGCTCTGAATTTGAATTTTGATAGTGCAATTGAAATAGGGTTAATTATACATCCTGTAGATTCCATTCCAGGGGGTGTTGACCTCCTCCAATGAACGCCAATTATCCCAGTCTCGATCTTGTTCAAAAAATTAAAACATAATTTCCCCCAAATTCCTGCGCAAAACACTCACTAATTCCACTACAACAGGGCAATAACAATCGATTTTGTTATCCCAACAGTCTCAGCCGCGGCGTTCAGAATTAATTCTATCGAGAGAATTAAATTTGAATTCACAATGGCCGTATAAAACTGGCCATTCATTATCCTACACGCGGACACGGTTCCGATAACAGCTTGCATTATGTACTCGGTCGCTTTAACGTGAACATTTTCTCGTATGTGGATCATATTTTATAGACGGCTCCACTGGTCATTAGCTTACCGCGTTTATAGGTCAGCCGGTGGGTCATTTAGAAGGAGACCGGTTAAGGGCGGTTAAGGGTCTCGATGAGTGTCGTTACCGATACTGATTACATATTAGATCGATTTAAAATCGTTTGGACCTTTTAAAATTGGAAACTCTACTTGTTTTGTATAGGTATGTTCTTACTTTGTATATGTAGCTACGAGTACTCGGTATCTAAGTAATAATTTTGTCAGTATTTTCACACAAAATGAGTTAACGATTAAAACGCAAAAAGATGATAACGCTGCCAAGACATAAACCTAAAACATTGTTAGCGTTCCTATTTTCAAGACACTTTGTTTACAATTTTACCTCTTATCAACAGCTCTAGATATTCTAAAATGTCAGACGTCAAGACAGCCAGACACGTTAAACCGTCGTTTTATTATATTCTTAATAATTTAATCGAGTTATATCCATTTCGATGTTTTCCTTTTTATCTTGAGCCTGTAATTTATTTCAAGATGTCTGACATTTGGTTTCTGTACAAACAAAGCGTTTTAAGTTTACTGTCTGTCGGGCGAATTATTTTATGTACGTACTTACCTACATGTTTTATCTTAAAGACACGATATTTTATATAAATTATTACTTTTATGGGACTTTATTTGTTACCTTGTTGGTCTAGTCGTTTTGAGAGGTCTTTAGTATGACATGTCTTTTTCTTATGCAATATTTTTGCGCTATTGATGGCAATAAGATTTTATTTCTGTGATCCCTTCCATAATTTCACTCTATGTCGAGTTATAATGATATTCACTGGTATTATAATAAATTATCTCCCCTATAGTTGTTATTTGATTGCTAATTATCGTGGTAATGAAGTGTTGGTAAAAGTTAGGCTACTAAGTTTGCGGTGCTGACTTGATAAATCACTGAAGACTTTACTTAAATTACTTTTGAAACTGTTGCTAATAGACCCTCTTTCATTCTGCTTAGTATTATTTGCCGCTAATTAATTTCTTTAGCTTTCAATCTTTGAAGTATTTATGTTACTTTATCAACATTCTTTTCGCCTTATTTCACTATTATTTGATGTCGGCGCATCATATTATCTTCTTCCATTCTCTTCTGTCTTAAGTCATCGTGATCTAATATTATTTCCATGTGAACGTACTACTAATTACTCGAATATACTTCTTCTTCCCATCAAAAACACATAGGAAGTAGTGAAGGGTGGGCGTTTTGGGGGCTGCCTCTTGTAAATTTCTGACGTTCGAAAAGTGCTGTTTTGCAGCCAAGTTTGAATAAAAAAAAATTGATTTGATTTTATAAAAATAGACGTACTAAATATGATATTGCCAGAATACTGACTGTAAACTACTATGATATTACGACTTGGTTGTTTTTTGTACTTCTGTCACGGATCACTAGTTGCATTGCGGGTAATCAGGCTACTGCAATACGAACCATCGGCCGATTTAACAAGAGCTCTTATCCCTTGCATTTAAATCGTTCATTGGAAAGATTTTGCTGACATTTTAATTATTTTATGATACTCAACTCGCTGCAGACCGACTTATTAAATATCCTTCAAGAAAAAAAGAGACTTACTACGAATGGATTGGTTTAATAATCCATTTGAAATGGCGGCAATGGTATACTTACCTGTTTTAAATTACAGGTGTCCACTATCCCAACCTTTTATTGTTGATGTACAAAATGTCAGGTATTGAACGGTTCACCTTGAGCTCATTTATTGTACTACTTACAAAAAAATAAACTATCTTAACAGTGCCGGCAATAAAACTACGATATCATAAAAACAGAGGAAAACTGATAAAACTGATTCGAAACACACGACTGCCCTTCCGAGTTTAAGTTTATTGTACATAATAAATGCCGTTTCTAAATATTGAAATAGGATTAAAGACGGGGTATATAAAATGCTGCTTGTTGATTGAACGGAATCATTTAGTTTTACAAGCCAGTCATATAAGACTTATAACATGTCAATAAAAATGATTAGGTAAACTACAACGTAGATATTTAATTTATAATTAATTACGTAATTCTCCTAGACAAGATGCCGAAACAAAATTAGAGGTCAAAGTGTTACTAAAGTCTAGACAATTTATTACTGAAATAGCGTCAGTGTCGACAAGTAGGATAACATCTGGAAGGGCGACGGCTTGAAACCCGCTGACAAGGTCATTTCTCACTGGAATACAAAAACCGGTAACTGAACGCAGGACTACAATACAAGTACGAGAGTTTTGACAGCGAAATCTGAATTCCAAACTCAAATGTGTCCGGTTTTTTTGTCATCGGCGCTACGCCGTGCGGATCTCAAATTCGCAAACAATTCGCACGAACTTTGCCAAAACTTAGCGCGACGTTAATTTCAAGCGCTTTACTTGTCAAAAAGTTTAGCAATTGTGCCCGTTTGAGTAAGGCCGACTTTATGAATTAATCTTAAACGTAAGACAGCGATATTTCAAATTCAAATTCGGGCGTAATGAAACTTTGATTTCAAAAAATTGGATATCCATCTCGACCAGTGTTATTTTGGTCATAATGAGTTTTTTTTGTGTCTGGTGTTTGGACAAATAAAAAATACGACTCGGGCTTAATGGCTGAGAATCGCAAATTGTTTTATAACTTAAAAGCTGTTATCGCAAAATTTTGTTAAGAATTAATGGGGACACGGCTAACGATACGAAACATTGTTTTCTTTTTGTTTTAAAGAGTTTCTTCGATTTCATATACATAAAGGAAGATTTATTTCCCAAAATAGACTTAAGATATAAGTAACTAGTAACTAAAGTATGTTTTATAACTTTTTGTCACTTTGATTGATAAAGATCTCAAGCAAAATTTTCCATAGCTTTACTTATATCAAAGTTTTCAAACGTGGAAACCTTACGGGTATAGGTGTTCCAACTTCGTTTGTCTTGCTTTGAGAATCCAAATCCAATGTGTGGTCTCCCCGTACAGTAACAGGATTCAGGTCATCAACCTTACAAAGTCATATGAATTTGAACACTGGAATTAGTCCATTAAATACAATTAATTTATAACAATAGCGAATTGCAAATGCCATTTATTTAGTTCGGCTGCTAAACGGATCACTAGGTATTATGCCTCATTTGTACTGTTTTGCTGTGGTAAAATTATGATTGGTCGAAAATTTTATGTACCTACATTAGTGCCGAAAATACCTAGGTGCCTAAAAGCTTTTTGATGGGAACCCTTTTTGCGGGAGTGATGCGTGATTTTTCGAGTCCCTTACTCTAAAAAGTAGCTTTTGACAAGCGCGTTTCATCCATTCGCCCACTCCCTGTCAAAGGTTAATCATATTTTGATGTGATAAATGCGGTCTACCTTAGTCAGTCAGGGGTTTAGGACGAAACTGACCGGTTAAGTGAAAACCGCTGTCATGCAAATGTCAAGGAGTCCCAAGGATATTTTTGCCATGATCCTTTGTACATAATGTGTGTTCTGGCTTTGGTTACGGTAGGAAAATGGAACATACATCAATATTATTAATAGTAAGTTCTTTATACCAATCGTTGCTTCCTATTTGTAAAATATTGCATAAAATATATCAGGTCGAAAACGGAGCTAAAATGTTCGCAACAAACATTGAAAATGTTAGCGTGATACTTAGTAGCAGCCGGTGAAGTGGCAACAGACGAGCAATATTTATCATCTAGTAGGTGCAAGTGGCGTGCATATTTAATGACGCACCGCGCTTCAGTGAAGGCTAACGTATTGGACACTGCAGTGCAAAAAACCCTTACAATTTCATATATTTTAAAACATATTATATCAAACTACATCCTAACTTTAAACTGACTGTGCCAACGGTTAGTGTCGATAACAATTTAAACATCCAATATCGATATGAACTCGAATAGTTTCTGTACAATCACTTAGAATGTCGAAACTTCCTGAAGCGAAAATTCGCATAAGTGGAAAAGTGTGTTTCCTTACAAAAATGATCCTGGAATGTCTAATGCGAATGAAGAGGGTCGGGTGTGTTCGGAAGACGACGAAGCAGATCCGATGACCTAGATAAGATGAGATTGCGGCCCAGTAATTACAATTGGTAGATTTAAGAGGTTTATGTCAGTGGGGCACAAGCTTTATATGTATTTCGGAATGTGACTACCAATTTTGACCCAATTCGTGTGAATGTCCTTGGAAGATAGCTTTAACTTAATTAAAATAAAGACATCTTTATGTACTGACGAAAATTCTATCCAGGTTCAAAACTACGAAAATTCTTTTTACACTGTCTATTACGATGTAAATTTTCTGCAAACTCCCAACACAATCTAGCTTAATTTAAAATATAAAATACTTTACATGAACACAGCTTGTTTCCCGCACATCCAAGTTAATGCTTCCAGTATTAACTTGAAAACTTAACACTTTAACGTTTAATAAAGTTTTATGAGACGCATATTAGTTCCAGAGTTCACTTGTACTTTCGTTGACATCTCAAACTATTCAACTTGCTAAAACCGAGTAACTGCAATTACTAAGTTCTATGAAGGCGTGGAAAGCCTATTATCTGGGGTTCAGCTGACAATGATTGCACGCCATTTACATCATATATTATGTTTTACGTTAATATTATAAAGATAAAGGAATGTAAATACTTTGACTTTTCTGTGGAAACATTTAGCCTATATTATTCAACAAAGGCTAATAACGTGTCTATATTATGTAGTTAGTTTTCAAGTTATGTAGATTATTACTTACTGTAAAATTTGATATGGTAACTTTTGAAACCTGCTATTACGGAATACAGTTGATGTTTTGCGAAGGTTCTCATTATGTTTGTTGTTTGTTAAATTGTTCTTGTCTATTACACCTTTAATTGTTATTATTATTCCGTGGTTTACTTAGGTATTTATTTAGTACCTAACAAATGGGGAAAATTCTAAAATTTAAGTATTTCAGTTCGTTGTTATACTCAAAAGTAAGAACTCTAGTCACAAGTATATTTTCAACAAAATAACTTGAAAACTGACTTAAAATATTCTATGCAGTGTAACTTCCATTGTGACTCAACCATTTTATTTTATGAAAAGGCGAGGAAAACTTATCGAGTCAGATATTCCATTAACTGAATGCATGTTTTCAGTTAGTATGTCCCAAGGCTTTATAGTGAAAATTCTTAGAATATTGAGTGTGTGGTTCTCATATTACAGATATTCGAGTATAAGAAATTGAGTTTTCAAAGACACGTTTCGCCGCGGAGGTTATCGAGACATCTAATTTGTCAAAGGTTTTCTTTTCATTGTTGAAAATGATAATAGGTACTTATCGTATAATAAATATGGGTACTATGCTAATGTATTTCCTATGTAGGTATGTTCTTTGAAATTATCCTTTTCTTTTAAAGAATTTCAATAATAAGTTTGTATAACTTCATTAAGTGTGATTTTATTTATCAAGAATCTAAATCTCTTCCAACTCTTAAAACTTGGCTGAAATTCAGCACTTTTTTCGGTTAAAGGTTATATAAGCCAAGCCACTAAAACGCCCTTTCTAATATTTTTTGTTGGACCAAAAAAATGGCGATCTGCCCCTGTAAAAAAATGGCGCACCAACTCCCCGGCAACAACCTAATTACGTAAAGTAGAAATCCGATATTCCCCAAAATATTACATAACGACACGTATTGTGTTATAATAGGCACTAATTGGTAATTAGGAAAATTTGTGATTAATATCTATATAGGTAGATCAAAGCGATTAATTCATGGCATGCGAAAGCCCCGTAGACCATTATATGGTGGTTATTAATACCTTTAATAGTTCACATTAGCATTTTCCGACCTCGACCTTTAACCTAGATTTAATATTTACATAATACCACGCTTCACGAATAGCCTAGTTATATATATTGTAACATCCTCTTTACACCTGCAATGTTCTATGTGCATTAACTTTGCTCTCACTTACATAAAACTACTTTTACCGCGGGTTTTTATCGCGGTTAGGTATATTAATATTATTTAATCCTGAGGTTTCGGATACTTTAAAGCATCCATGGTCACGTGCAGACTGTCTGCGATAAAATTCCTAAAAGAAGTTTTATTGTCTAGTATTTGCTCTCATTGCAAACCTGGATCATTTCGAAATCATACCTAGTACTGTATAAAGTCCGACACTCCCTCACGCTGCACCCACAGCGGGAGGGGTCATTTTATTCCCATAAAAAATTGGCCTTTTTACTGAGTAGTAGCTCAATACACGAGGCAGTCGATTTAATATTATCTTCCTGAAATTAATACCATATTACACGAGCGTCGTGTGACACGTCAAAGCACTTCTTTGATATATCCAGCGAATATATAGCTCAAGCGATATTTGTAAGGGGGATCTGCTCGTGTATCCAACGTTTGACGTATATTAGATAGATTATTAGTATTAAAGGAAAACGTTTTTGAAGTTTCTCTCTAAAGTGAACATTTAACGTGTGCTTTTGATGTTGTGCTTAATTTAATATAATAATTAAAACAATAAAATGATAGAAATATCAAGAGGATTTTTTTGTTGTTTCGATTTTCGACATTATTGTATAGTGTGTTCAACTTCTTTCTAGTACAATAGGTTGATGACCTAACCGTATTTGAGCTAAGATTTGCGAGGGCAAAAAACTGTTCAAATAGGGTCTGATACCATCAATCACATATGCAGCACGTCAAGTTACAAGTGTTCCTTGAAATTGGCTTAGTCCCAGAAAATCATCCACCATGCCTTTCGTAACGAGGTTGGGGTCGGCCTCCAGGCTCCCGTCTTAATAGAGTACGTATCATTCTGAATATTCTTCTAGAAACAAAAGCTGTAGTGTTTAAAAGCTTAATAAAAGTAAATAAAAGATATAGTTATCGGTAAAGTTGGTGGCATTGGAATTAATTTATTATCAAGTATCGTACAATTTACTCTTATAATGTAGGTACTATGATTTCGGACATCAATAAAACACGAGTATGATCTGATCACTCTTCCACTCAAAAAAAAAAACTGTAATAAAAACATTTGGATTCAGGACAATACTTCAGTCTCACCACCCTTTAGGTATATCCCAGTATCACAATACTTACGCAAACCGCCTCAATACCATTTATTTGGCACCTGCACGATATAATTCAGCCAATATGTATATCGGTCGTTTTTCACGGCCATAAAACAGTGCTTGTCGAACGCGCAATAAGTCGCCCTGTCACGTCAGCCTTCGATCTGCCCCTGTATATCACTGGCAGTATAAATAAAGTCCCGGCCCGTGTAAACTAATTCCGAGAGCCACAATCGATTTAGATGTGTATCGGTGGGAATGTGAGAGTATTAGGAAAATTCGTATTAGTATCACACTTTTCTTTTATGTGTTGTTTTCAAATCATTTCTGAAAACAGAAATTTTGACATCATGAAGCTACGACGTATCTTCAGAGTGGCAAAGTTATATCATGAGTACCGTACCTACAATAATTTCGAATTAAATAATGTACTTCAATCGACTAATAGAGCAAATAGATATCTACTGATTTTTCCTCTTAGATACAGCCCGGGATTTAAGGTAAGCTCCGAAAAAAACTAAGTCAATAATTTGGGTCAAGAACATAAGTCGTAGGTACTCAAAAGTTATTTCCTTTCCAAGTGGCAGTGGGCGTATCAATTACAAAGGTCCCACAAAGGAATATTTGGCATATTCACGAATTTTCGATTTTCATTAGCCTTGCTAATGGCGTCTCCGTCGCCCTTAGTGCCAGATTTCACTACGGCGGATTTCGTAAAAATGTCACGTATTCTGCCGCTGAGAGACCAGCCCTTATTTGTATGGTAATGAGTCGTGATTTAGGATTTAGATAAATGTTTACTATTTATTTTCCTGTATTAGGAATATGAACGCCATTTGCCAATAATTAAAGTAACATTATTATTATTTATTAAGTTCCATCTACAGTTTCTAGAAACAGGCGCAAAAGACTTCAGTTAATTAATGAGCTGTCATGTCTATCATTATGCCCTTGTTCTGTAATATCTAAAATATAGATCACAATTTCCATTATGTAGAAATTTTGTACATTAATATTATAATATTCTCAGTAACAATCTGTCGTAAATTACGCGTTGATACGTCATCATAAACCATTGTGAGGTGTCGACATAACGGATCGCTGGCTCACCTGTCAGCTTGACAGATGACCAACAAAACACGACTTGTTCCCGGTATTTATCGATATTTGTCATTTCAATTGTCGACTGCTTCGGGCACAACTCTATTAGTGTCTACAGAGTAATTATCGTTGGTACGCTAATACTTTTTCAGTGTGTTCGTGGTATTTAGTACATCCTTTATACAGACTTGTAAATGTATCAACATTCTACATATTCTGTATTATTTTGAGGCCGTTATTTCGCACCGACTTGTTTTTCAGATGTTTTATGTGCACATTTAACGAATGAAGTACACGAATTTTATTAACTTTTGGACCGTTGAATTAATGGACTCTTAATGTCTATTTTGAGTTTAAAATAAATACACTGAAGGTTTTGTTTGGGGGTTGTAATTTTTTATGTCTCTTGACGTTCCCGCGGTTATAATAAATTTTAATAGCTGAAGTTTTGTTTTATTTAAACTGGTTTGAACCAGTTTTGAGGTATAATAAAATGGTTCTGTATGAGAAAAATGTTGAGTGGCCACAGACATACGTATGTAGGTAAAACGTATAATATAGAGATCGCATTTTGCATTTAAATGGAGTCGTTGCGAAATGAGGTCCAGCTCTTACATGAATCTGGTTGAAAGCAGTCTTTATAAATGTGACTGAGCTAAACGAAACAGATGTTTTATTTAGGTATTTTTATTTTTTGAATTTTATAACCTGACACCTATGTGTGTCATACATATCTTACCATTTAATACATAAGATAAACATAATAGAACACATTTAATTTTACATTTATAAATAAGTTACACGGGAAAGGATATGAATATTGATTGAAACCTAAACATATGTACATTGTCATTTTTCCTAACCAAAAACAATTTTCCTCGTGAATATTCACAAACTGTACGGTCAACAGTACACTGTCAGTTATCAGTAAATTTCCACCAGTAAGGTTCTAACAGGCTTGACATCTAACAAGGTGAGCACGCAGGACCGAGGTGCTAAAATATAAATCCGTCGTACTATAACGGGACTGGAAGAGACAATATAATAAATCAAATTAGTACCTCTATGGTTTGGCAGGTTGTTGCACCCGGAAAAGTTGTATACTTCAAAATTAGTACAACTATAAGATAACAATAGTAAGTAGGTATGGCAGAGGTAAAAAAGGAAAAATGATGTGGTAAATAAAAATAACATAAGTTTGATAACATCGGTTAGGGCATGAAACGTATAGAGAACTGCAAACACATATCTTCTATCTTCTATATATAAATAAAAATGAATTGTTGTTCGTTAGTCTGATTAAAACTCGAGAACGGCTGGGCCGATTGAGCTGATTTTGGTTTTAAAATGTTTGTTGTAGTCCAGGGTAGGTCTAAACGGTGAGCAAATAAGGAAAAGGCGGTACGAAGTTCGCCGGGTCAGCTAGTAATAATTATAAATAGGGAACAATTTACATGGTACTGTTACAGCCTTTGTATCGTCTAACTGCTGGGCACAGGCCTCCTATCACACGGAGAACTAAAGACAGTACGGCTATTAAAAAAAGCTATAGTAGTGAAACGTCTTCAGTGCAATATCGATACAACCCGTTAATGTACTCGTTTATCAATAAATCAATTTATTTAGCAAACATTTCAATCAACAAAACTAAAATAAATCTACAACAGTTTCACTCGTATTCATTTTAAATGGACGTATATAGGAATAGTAAATTGTGTTATTTGTTACGTAAATATTTTTCATAGAGTGCACAAAGGAAAATATTACGGCAAAAGGCAGGAGGAGGCGGAGTTGTGTTTGCTTAGAACTTCTAGCAAACACTGAATCTATGGAGTGTGTTGCGAGGAGGGAAAATGTTGCACCCGCGATATAAGCCGTGTTAATATAGTTACTAGTTTGCATCACAGCAGGAATCCAGAAGAACCATAGGAGCACTGATCATCAGCTCGAAAAAACATCTAAGTACATTCTTAAGTATCATACTTTTGCCAAATTACAGTTTGCTAACTAGAAGCAAAATATTTTTTTTATGTAGAAAGTTAGCTAATTATGTAAAATATATGAGCAATGTTTGTTAACATACAACTTACTAATGTGCCCTTTGGGGCTTGGGGCAAGAATCATGAAGTTAAATTTGATCTTTGGCCGACTTGACTAAAGAATTTGATTTACTGGTTGGACAAAGAAAGATGCTAGGACAAATTCAAATTCCAATGCCAGCCAAGATTTGTATAATATGTATAATTATAGTAAAGATTCTCGACAAGTGACAAAGCGTAGTTGTAGTAAAAACAGCACTGTCTACCTTTGTGGTTCTCATTACCAGAAAATAGCCTGTTATGTTACTGTGTTCTACACTGCTATATTAACTACACCTTTTGTAGTGTCTATACCCTGGTCTTTGCAGTTTGCAGCCTGCCAGCGTCCCGGTTACATAGTTGAAAGGTCGCCGACCACTGAATTTGCGCCAAGCACCGAACTTTAGCAAATTAAATCGAAATTTCCAAAAGTACCAGACCCGTATTTTAGTTCAGTCAAGTTTGTTTTCTTGTGTTAACACATTCACTGCGTTACGGCAAGTATTTGGCCGTATTTGACTCTCAGCCAGTGCGGTAGCTCGTTGTCCTTGTTTTGCGTACTGTGCGGGGGCGATTTATCTAAGTTCCCTTGCGCGTAGGAATGAGATAGTGATATTTTCAATATTGTTGCTTTTAATATAATAATATTGTACACTAACAATATACGGCAAAATAGTTGCCGTAACGCACAGTAAAATAATTATTTTCATTCAGTGCGGTACGGCGAATATCTTGCCGTACCCCCCCAACCCCGCACCACACTGCATGCGTCCGCGCGGCGGTTCAGTGTGCGCTAGTGCTGGCCGTAAGCAAAACCTAACAATATTTTTTGTGAAAAATATTACGCGGTTCTGCTACAATGAGACGTTCACATAAAAAAACTGGATTTGAGTAGAGAGAGAGAGGGGAAATCATCATCTTGATGCCAAAGATGTCAAGTGTGAAAATAATTCAGTGGAATAACTACCTACTTACTAAGTTTCATACACGTCCTTTAATAGTTTTGTGTTTTTTTTTTTAATTGGTCTGTTGGCGTAGTGGTTGTGGGTTCGATTCCCACACAAATCAAACATTCTTTGTCTAGTTGTCTTGGTCTGGGTGTATTTTCTAACTATACTATGCATTATATGTATTTGGGACTAGTTGGCGCTATAGTGTGATTGTGGTAGAATATAAATACATATTTATGTATATTATATAATTAGGTTACATAATTATGTTGATTTATATAATAATATAACACTGATAAATATGAATATTTTATCTACAATAAAAAATATTTTTAAACTATCGACTATCATTCCAGAAGTAAACCCCATCCCTAGCATTTTTTCACTTCTACGCTGTACGGCATATATATTGCCGCGAATGAAAGATTTTGAAAAATCTCTGTATCTTTCAAAGTATAACAGAGAACCCGGGGCGACTGCAGCTAGGTGTATACAAGGATATAGTCTATCGATTTGTTGATAAAAACCATTGATATAGGTGGTTTCCACGTCTGTATAGGCTTTGAAAGCCAGGTTCTGGTACGGCAAAATAGAAGCCGTAACGCATATCAGGAAATATAGATACGGGCAGCATTTGTCTCGTATCGCACTAGTAGAAAGTTTAGATTTAACGCTGCCGCAGTGAATGTGTTAAAAGCTGAGAGCTGCATTATGAGGCTTTAATTAATGGTTTAATTATTCAAATTTTTTGATGAATGTGGTCTCTCTGGGTTGATGAAGTACACAATTTGAATTATTAAAAGCGAAATTTTGTTTGCGCTGTCTCATTTGATTTATTGTTATTGTCGCATAATGTTTATTTAAGACTTAATTAACGGGTATTTTTGGACATTGTTCTTTCCCATTTTAAAGTCTATTTAAATTCCCTTTAATTTAGTGACAAACAATATTGTTTCATTAAGTGTGGTTTAAGTAAACTTTAAGTTCAATATCAATGTCGGCGCCGCGACTTACAATAACTTTATTAAGTAGCTATAGAAGACCAACGGCGTGGAAAATGACGGGCTTTGAACGTTAAACAGTTTTCCAGCTCTGAGTTCACTAATGAACTAGCTAACAGTCGATTATATTCGCGGAAATCTTGAATTATTGTACTGAAATAATATTTAAATTAAACTCAATGGTATTTATGTTACGGTTGTATGAATAAAACTTAATTTATGTTCAATTTATAAATGAACGTTTAAAATGATTTCTAAGGAATTCTTATCAAAACAATTATTTTATTAACAACTAAACGTTCCATTACATCTGAAATGCAATACTAATAACAATTCCATTAACCATACAGGTAAACGAATTTATTATACATTAACGACCTACCTTTTAATAAAGGTGTGTTTTACGTAATTTCCGTGTCGGCGCACCTCAGCGAGCAACCGCGATGGCGACCGAAGGGAGTGCTGCGGAGGCCGGGGCGGGGGCTGCCCCGGCTGGCGAGCCCGCGGCCGCGCTCCCTTCACTTCTCTCCGCGACCACGGGCACTTACCTGTATTCTTGTTGATATTGTAATTTTAACGGCATTAAAAGCCTATGTAATACAGTCCGCACAACGTTTTATTTATGAAGTCCCGTTAGGGCTCCTACAGTTTGGTCCTTCGAGCCGGATCTTCCTTAAAAGGCATTTTAACAACAAACGCGCCATCACTATTACGGACGGTGGTTTCTGCAAAATGTTGTTCACACATTCTCTCTTCAAGAGAGAGCGAATGCTTAGATGAGACTTGGTCAAGCTCCCAAAATTGAGTTAAGTCGGGAGTGACGCTGGAATGATGGCAAAAGTGAGTAGACGCAGAGGAAAGAAAACTAGATTGATGCGAAATACTACCAGATACAAGCCATCCAAATTTAGTTTCGCACAATTTAGGTAGATTTTTTCCTAAGTCTATCGTATTTGACCCTATGACATTCCAAAATACCTCAGCCCCTACTAGAATGTCGACAGCCGACGGAACGTTAAAGTTCGGGTCTGCCAATGTAAGGCCTGAAGGTATGGATAAATGTTTAACATTTACAAACGCAGATGGTAGGACCTTTGTGATCTCAGGTAGAACGTGGCAATCGATGTCTACAGTAAAGGCACAGCATAAAGACTCTATAGAAAGGTGACAAGACTGTGTACTGGTGGAAACATGATTGTTAATACCCGTTACCTTGGTGCTCATACCGCGTTGTGACAAACCCAGTTGCTCCGCTAAACTCTGCGTGATAAAGTTGGCCGTACTGCCGTTGTCCAGCAGTAGGCGCGCAGTGAACTTCTTACCCGTCGCACTGGTCACGTTCACCAAAGCTGTGGACAGGAAAACATGCGAAGAAGTAGCAAGCTGCATAGAATTAGCCGAAAGCGCAACATCTGAAGTAGTTGGCGATACAGAAAGAAGTGCAGAAGGCAGAGGATTAGAAAGTGGTTTGGGTTCACTAGCTTCTAAATGCAAAAGCGTATTGTGCTTAAGTTTGCAGTATCTGCAATTTGAAAACTTACAGCTATTAGCAGAATGCCCAATACGTAAGCAGTTGAGACAAACAGTTAAGTCTTTTGCCTTTGTATGCGATTTTCTATAGATAAGCTTCTAAAAGATTCACATTTATATAAAGTATGTACTTGGGAGCAAAGTGGACATTTATTATTGATTTTATGAGAATTATTATTTGATTTATTTGAGTGTTTTTGTTTAGATGAATTATTATTATGTTTATTTAAATTAGTGTTACTATTCAAGGCCACAATATTACTATCCTGAAAGTTACTTTCCACAGATTCCAACCAGTCTGCTTTCCTGTTTAAAAAAGAACAAAATTGAGTAGTTGTTGGATAACCTACTATATTGTTATTCCTGTATTCCTCCCATTCACGACTTGTGATTAAATCTAGCTTTTTGACCATGACAAAAATGATGATGTCATCCCAATGCTGAGTAGGCCTTTTTAAATTTGCTAGTGCCCGAATATTTTATTAATAACGTCAACAAGATTTCTAATGGAAACACTAGACTCCTTATTTATTGACTTAACATCAAAGAATAAAGCTTGCAAATGATTGGCCACAAGCAGGTACTCATTGTTGTACCGCTCACACAACAAGTCCCAAGCAATCTTATAATGATCACTACTAAATTCTATATTTTTAATTAAAGAGGCTGCAGTACCTTGTAAAGAAGCACGCAAGTAATGGAACTTATTTATGTTGCTTATGCTAGCGTTATTGTGAATCAATGACGTAAACGTGTCCCGGAACTCGAGCCAGCATTGGTAGTTCCCGTCAAAGTGAGGCAAATCAATTTTGGCAAACGAACAAAGCTATTAGAAACATGTGCACCTGAGTCAGCATCTTTGAAGCCCGCCTCAGAACCAGCACCGTTGACCGAAGAACCGAGCAGGCTGCGCGTGAGTGCCACCAGATTGAAGAACTGGCGGTCAAACTCCTCACGCTCCACGAACGCAGTCTCAGCATCATCGGCAAGCATTTCGATTTCTGTCTGCAATTCATCAAATTGGCTATGTAAGGAATCGAACTTATTAAAACGTTCCTGCAGGTCTAATCGTTGCATCTCAGATATATGTGCACTACTTTTAACTAAATTTAGATAGTTGCTGTAAATCGTAAGCTTTGATTTTAATGAACTACGTTTTCTAAGTAAAGTCTTTAAAGCGTCCGCCATTTTGAAGTGCAATTAACAAAGCAAAAAACCACACGTGTTTAACTGCAGTAAGGCGATAGATACCACTAATGAGCTTCTTATAGAAAAAACAGCTGCGCGCAAACAAAAGGGACCGGTTCTAATAACTGAGATCGGTCAAAGTTACGTTAACACCTGTGTGGCGTGAGTGGCGTGCGCGCACAGATGATACTACAAATTATGCAATTATGAAGAAGCGTCGAAATAAACACTACGTTAAAGCACTATTGACAATAAATCACTTGTGAAGGGGGAAATGTACTTGCTCAACGAAATAAATGGGAAAAAACGATTATTCACCAAGAAAAATTGGAAAAAAAATAACTAAATTGGAACGACTCACTCAAATAAGTAGTTTATACTCCCAGTAAATGACTTCAGCTCCTTATAAGGCGAAGCACGCTGCACGGGTACGACTTCTTTGTCTTCGTGTTCGGTGGCCACGTTGAAGTTCCACGCGGCATCGGCGATGACCGTTGACCGTTGAAAATGACGATGCAGAATCGACGAATTTTAACGACACGACTGGCGTTAATTTATAGCGAAGGACCAAACTGTAGGAGCCCTAACGGGACTTCATAAATAAAACGTTGTGCGGACTGTATTACATAGGCTTTTAATGCCGTTAAAATTACAATATCAACAAGAATACAGGTAAGTGCCCGTGGTCAAGCGCGTCGCGGAGAGTGAAGGGGCGCGGCTCGCCAGGGGCAGCCGCCCGGCCTCCGCAGCACTCCCTTCGGTCGCCATCGCGGTTGCTCGCTGAGGTGCGCCGACATTCTCATCTCTCTTCTTCTTCTCATCATTCAGTCTTGTCCTTGATCCAGAGGCGAAGTGACCCCAGGGTCCTTAGTCCTGATCAAGGACAAGACGACGCCACCGCTGCTCTGGTCCCTGGGTCGGGTCACTAAGACCTATCCCGGCGTCGACGGAGTCACGCGGGTGGCTGAGCTGAAGACGAGGAGGGGCACCATTCGTCGTGCCTTCAACTGCATCTGCCCGCTCCCTATCGAAGACTTTTGAAGAGCATCCTTCAACCCGGGGAGTATGTCGGCGCACCTCAGCGAGCAACCGCGATGGCGACCGAAGGGAGTGCTGCGGAGGCCGGGGCGGGGGCTGCCCCGGCTGGCGAGCCCGCGGCCGCGCTCCCTTCACTTCTCTCCGCGACGCGCTTGACCACGGGCACTTACCTGTATTCTTGTTGATATTGTAATTTTAACGGCATTAAAAGCCTATGTAATACAGTCCGCACAACGTTTTATTTATGAAGTCCCGTTAGGGCTCCTACATCCGTCACGATTAAGATAAGCCCATAGCTTAACCGTTTCAGTGATCGTCTGTATTACAGTACAGTGGTTCTACCGTACATTATGTAAGAATACATCTTATCTTAATCTATCACGGCTTAATTAGCTTTGCATGATTAATCTTTGTTGCAATGTTTAAGACATCCTTTTTAGGAGGGGTCGTTGACTTTTTAAGAGAGGCATATGTTAGGTATATTATGTAGTTTATGCATCTATTATTTGCACAAACTGATAATAATTTAATCGAGAATTAATGACTAGGTACAGTCAACTTCAGATCAGTGGTAACAGTTTTATAGGAAAATCGTACTTATTACTATTGAGTTAAGGTGCATGACAGTTACCACTGATGTGCGGTCTACTGTACCACCACCTAGACTTAAAGTTAACACAAGTGTGAAAAAAAAAATGATTTTATTAAACCGCAAAATACTGTATTAAAATTTATAATTTCATAGCTTTATAACCAAAATTCATAAATAAGGTTTCATTTAGCTTTAATTTTAAACTCAGCGCGGTTACCACAATGTTTTGTAAAATTAAAATATGATAATGTTGGATTCGAGGCGCGATATAAGGAGGTTTGTATTACGTATCAACCGTTTTCGTGCGGTTTCACCCGCGTTCCGTGGGTAATACTACCCGTACATACCAGGATAAAATATAACCTATAATATTCGGAAAAAGTGTAGCTTTCCAACAGAGAAAGATTTTTTAAAATCGGTCCAGTAGTTTTTGTGTTTATCCCTAACGAAAATATTTTGTTTTCTCTTTATAATATATCTATAGAAATCTGTACCGCAACACGTGATCCATTATAATTAGTACCCAAGTAACTTGTAGAGGTCGATAGAGGTACCAATTGGCTCATAATACTATCTCATGTAGAAATTATTTAGAAGATAGTGTGGGGTCGTTTAGGTTAGGTGGTTAGAGATCTTTATCTAGGCACTACCAAGTGATTTAGTTAATCTCATACATTTGAATGTAAAGATGGTTTTTCTTACAACCCGTTAGCACTTACGAGTATATATTAGCATATTTGAGCATTTCTTGAGTGTGTGTTTATCTTTCATGCTAATCTAACTAAATGTGTTAAAGCAGGGAAAATATTTTCTATGTAATTTATTGAAACAGTCAATTTATTCAGAGAATCTTTCTCAGACATTTTCAGAAAATCCTTGCTACATAAAATATATAAAAGTTACTCTATCTGTTTATTATTAAATATCAATTAAAATGAAACCTAGCAACAGATAGTCTAGATAGCCTGAGAAAGGATACGGGCTATTTTTAACCCGGTTGCGAGAAGTCGTTCCCCGAGACGTTGGTAAAACCGCGGGCAAAAGCAAGTATTTTAATAAGTTCAACTCATAGTGCTTCAAATCTGCAGTACCGAGAACTGTGGGAGGGAGGAAAGTCGTCTGATTAGCAAACCGGCTCCTTCATCCATGATTTATCAAGTTTCTTAGTTCACTTGTACGGTTTACCTTCAAGACTTTTAGATGTACTTAGCAGGAGTAGTATGTAAGACGTACTGGGGTATTACCATTTTGCACCTACGTGTAGGTACTAGGTACTCCTCTGAGTAATAAAAGTTGACAGTAATTTATTTCATAGTAAGCAATCTGCTGGTCACTAATTGGGAACTGACCAAGAAATAGAAGGAAGATTCCTTCAATAAAAGACAGTTACTATGTTTGAAAAACAAGTAACTAAACAATGTATTATCCAGAGTATATTTAGAATCGATAAGTACAGTAAACAGTGATATAAATAGGCTTTATAGCCTCAAGAACAGGAAGAAATAACACCACGCTATTCCTACAATCCTGCTTATCCTACATCAACATTGTTGAACCCTGATATTTGCATGATATTTCACTAAATACTCCGTAAGATTTTATCAGCATATCAGAGGCAGTAAACTGAATCTATCTTTATGCCTCTTTTATGGTAACTAAATTGTTTTAAGTGTCATCACTTCACCACTTATTCCCATTACTGTTAGCGTATACTAATATTTTTATGAATAAGAAACTGGATAGCTTCCATAAGTACGCAATTTGCGGTAAGCACAATACTTTTCCTATTTCAAAGTTGAAAAGAAATACTAATGAAAAGAAATTAAAATAATGCCGAGACGGCGGAGTTAACAATAGTGCACCGTTAATTAAACATGATTAAGGAAACCGATGTAAGTTGAAGGAAAGTGTAGTTACAATGGGGCAGAGCGCCACGCCGTCTGCTGAGAGCGAGGGGAGGGGATAACCTGGGGGGGTTGAGGGGAGGGAGTGTAGCCGGTAAAAGCCTCGCCTCACAGAAAAGCGCACGTTTTCACTACATTGCGTTTGCTCCGATCTTATTTCCAATGAATTTGAGTTGCCGTAGGAATCAGTGCTTGCATCGGCACGAGCGAACGCGACCGTGTCGTCGACAGCCGATGTGGCGGCCATTGTGAAGTATCGGAACTGTTACTTTATGCATTCACAATGGCCGTTTAGGTTGTTGTGCTTACTGATACTGTCTGCAGAAATAAAATGATGGACTGTTATTTTACATAAAGAATTTTAGAGCAAATCTTCCAGAGTTTTTTTAAATCAATAACGCTTGCAGTCTTACAATAAAATAAAAAGAAAATAAATGAATATAAAGAGTGTAATTTTGCAACGAAAAATGTTGTCTATCCATCTTACATACCTACCACTTTAGTTAAATTGATTTTTACAGTACTAGTACACCAAAAAAGAATTGATTCAACAATATCAAAATTGACAATACGAGAGCAATATCCCCCTTTTGCGACTTTTACATCCTCTTTTTTAAAATTCATAATGGATGAGGGAAGTGGAAAGCCTATTAGTCGATATTGGATCTGCAGCGAGCCCTTTGTGCTTGTAATATGTAGCGGTTATTGAAAAAGATCTTTTATGCAAGTAGATCAATGACATCCTTTTAGATTAAAAAAAAATGTTTATGTTTGAATAAAACCATGAAAATTTAAAATTCGTCAAAATAAATACAGTATTGGACCAACCTAATCTGTAAGTGTTAAAAATTCATTCTTAAATTTTCAGATTTCAGATTCAGATTTATCGATCTAATTTTCTTATACCTTTTAGCTTTGACAATATATAGATCTATTATATAATCTGTTGAATTCAGCATACGTTTCAGTTTAAACAAAGCCTCAAAGTATCTTTATCTCTCATGATGGGCAATCTTTTCCCAGCATTCAAAGTTCAGGTATCAAATGAGAATCCCGGTGGAAACCACTCGTACATCAAATAGTTCGCATCGACTGCAGCAAATGTTCCCGGGAGAGTAAATAACTCTGCACTATTTTATTGCGAAACTTCCATTGTAGTTCTTTGAAAATAATGAAAGAAATCTGAGAAAAATGAACGTTATACTTTGGAATTGAAGGAACTCTTCCTTCTAATATTGTAGCATTGTTTCTGGTATAAGATTAATCGAGACAAGACATTTGTTCAAGTTTATCGATACAAAGAACAATGTGATCCTTAACATGTTTATTGCTCCGTACGTTAATTTATACCGTGCATATATCTTGGATTATAAATTTTATGAACAAAGGCAAAGATCGTCGTTAAAGGTTAGGCTTAAAGGTCTTTGTCTTCGCTTGAACTTTTCATGTGAAAGAGACAGGCGTACAACATTGAATAAACAAATCTGCTACACATTTCAATGTACAGACATTTGATTTTGTGAAGCCCTAAAGCTTTGACCAAACACATTTTGGTACCTAGGTAATAAATTAAAATTTTCCACCAAATCAACTAAATGTCCAGATGTTTTATTTACGGTGCAAATACTAATATAATTCCAAAGCCTGAAAGCTAAAACGTGTTGTTTCACACATAAGCCCCTCGACTCGCCTCTGTTATATTGTGCGGAAAATATTAGGGCCCATAATAATGCTTATAAAGTACGGTGCTTGCTCTGCTCTTTTGAATATAATACAATTCGAATTTCAAAATTATGATGTGATTCTGTGAAAATAATACCCAAAAAGTTTATATTCCTACGAAATGACAAAAAGTATTTGCATTGTGTATTCCATTTTTGAAAAGTTTTAGAAAAATATTTTATTCTGACGAAAAAAGCTGACTGGCATCATTTTTCTGTTTCATTGACACGATAAAAAGGAAGCCAGTTTCATTGGCCACGGAATGCAAAAAAGAGGTATTGAGTTGGCTTCGTCGGAAAAAGCGCGAAAATAAAATTCGCAGTTTAAAATAATACTTCGAACTTTTTTATTCATTCAGTCTTTATGTCGTTCTTGCCTGATTTATTCGGTCAGTTTAATTTATGAAGATTACGAACAGTCGGTGTGGAATGAAAAATGCGTCAAAACGGTTTTTCCTTGTAGCATTTAATTATCGTGAGGGGGGAAACTTTACGCACTTTTTTGTGAAATGACACCAAATTCCGTCGCGATGTTAACTAAAAATATACAGTAAGGGTTGAATGTATGTATAATTGATTGTTTTGCGTTGTTTGTGCAATAACATCGTGGTTGTTGTCATGGCAACCTTCGCCGTTTCTACCCGTTTATTTTTGGTGGGGTAACATTATTGGAAAAGAGGCAATTGTGAAAGCTCGTGATAGCGTTTGGGAGACGCAATATCTTTTGGTTCTGCGAAGATCGCTCGGAAAAGCAAATGATATAAATATTCAATTTGTTTGTGGCTTTGTAAGAGTACACGTAGATAGAGGTTTGTTTAGGTATATTTATAAATACATTTGTTCCAAAACCTTTGTTACGTGACTTTTCTCAGTTAAGTCAACAACTCTTAAAAATTAAGCTTCCAGTCTAGACACAACTTCATCCAAGTAAAGTTAAAATATTAACAACTCACTTACTTAATTAGTTCTATGATACTGTACAATACTTTGAGTGTACTTCGTCTAGAACGTGACTATTTTTTAAATCAAGATTTTAACAGAATTGCAACTTTCAGGTTTGTTAGAGAAATGTTTCTTGCACGTTTTGATATTATTTGCACTATTTGAAGATAAAACATAAAACTTTTTTGTGTTTGTTTTTTACTGACTCGTTCAGTATTATGCTGTCGGTTAGTTTCATTTCATTAAAATACCGACTAACTAGAAATTATATGTCATTAAATAATCTTGTAATTAGCTATCACCAGAGCGTAGTGTAACGCGAATCTATCTAATGATAGCTATTTAGTTTAATTGAATTAGCATCATAAACAGTTAATGATAGACCGATGAAATTGCTTCTAACATTAAATGAAATAAAGCTGCAAGCTATTATCGCTATAATTTAAAATTGTTTTGTAAAAGTTTATTTGATTGAGGTATTTGAAAATAATATCCAACGGTAGTCATAAATTCTGACACTAACGCTCATAAAATGATTAGACGAACACGACCATCCGCGTCGAAAGTTCTCGAACGTGTAAATAAATGAGAACACGCTGGCTACATAGGAAAGTTTTTGCACTACCCGCTTTTGTCGAACGTTAATAACTAACAACCAAGCAACGGTTCGGTTCGCCTTTTATTTTACGCGCCCAAGTTGGAGGGCCCGGATATTTTATGTTATGGCTGGGGTGCTTCACGGACCCATTTTGGGCGGAGGTTTCCCGTTGCCATGGTTACGGGACGCACGCTACCTGTACAGGGATTCGTTAAACAAGATTACGTACACACTTTTCGGTTTGTTTTCGACTCGAACGAGTTTTTCGTTTTCAGATTTTTGGCTTGTATTGATTTTTTTGCTTAGATTTTTGTTTTGACTGCGTTTTGAAATCTGGTTTAGGTAGAAAGTTAATTGGCAGAGGTACTAAATGAATGCAAAAAAAAGATCAATATGTGAAATAGAACTAAAGAATATATCAATAAATATTCTTATTCCGCAAATGGTTTATGCTTAGGTTATTAAAATTCTTATAGACAATACGTGAATTTTCATAGAAGAAGCTTACCTTTTATAAATCTGTCACTTGATATAGGCCGTAGGCAATAAGTTAATAGTGCTCTGATATGTTCTAGGAAATGATCCCTTTTAAGTTATTCAACGTCATATATTGAACTGAAATTCGGAGAAATACGGCAGTGATGTGTTATATGCCCATATATCCGAAATTCTGTGGTTTTGTTTAATGTTGCAAGTAGGTCAGTTAGGGGACGAATCTATCTATTTCCAATAAATGTGTGTCAATATATGCCTAGGCAGTTTCCAGAAAGTTCTTTGACGTAAAATACCTCAAAATCTGAAAATCGAGTGTATAACTTTATGCAAAGCAACTGTTAGCAAACATTTTGGGAACTATTAAGTAATGTATGACCAGTTATGAATTCTAGTAACCATTGGGAAGTTTTCCTGGGTCTGTGTGTTCTTAGTATACAGGTAAATGATTTTGCTGAATAGACTAAAACTACAAGCATCAAAATGAACTTTGTTAGTATTTCTTCGAAGCGCCTTTAGGTACTGAAGTTAGGCCGAAATTAGGACGCTATAACTAAATTCTTCCTGTGGCGATGTAGTAAAATTTGGGCGTATTATTTTGACTAAGGTTGCTAATTAACAAACTCAAATGGGCTTTTGTTTAAAAATAAGTGTGTCGTAGTATCGATAATGCCAAAGTCTATTAGAATAGAAGTGGTCGATTTATCTACAGTATAAGTTCCCTGTTAGTATGGATACCAATCCTATTTATTTCTGACCAAACAAGACAAAATAAATTATCTAAAAGAAACCTAATTATTCCCACAGTTAATCCGCACCGAGAATAGGGGATTTAAAGCAATCGAAAACCCTCATTTTCCAATGGTAATTCTTTGGTACAAAACAGTTTTAAATCGAGCATCTATTTGGTGAAATTTACTTCGTAGCTTCAAAGACGTCTATATGAAATGGGCATGTGCGGAAATTGACAGGCGTGCATGTCTTTTGCACGAACTCGGAATCTAGCTGAGATTGCATTTTTTGCTGACGTTTAAAAAACTCTTTTAGAGAAAAGCGATATTGGAAATGAGTATGTTATCAGATATTTTTTACTAACGAGAAATTCAGTATTCGCGGATAGAGCTTTGTGATAAATAACAGGATATTAGATTCGTTCTCTATTCTGTTGAAATAGCTTTTGTTAGAAATTTCTGTGTTTTTATAACATAGAATTGTGTAGGTACTAAGTTTTCTTGGTAGAAATAGGATCCTAAAGTTGTTTAACAATCTTAAAACAACAACAGAGCTGTTGTAAATGTGATTGCTAGAAGCCTTACCCTCTTCATACATACAAAATACTTTCCAGGCGTTTGTTGCTTTAAGCGAGTAACCTAATATTCCCCTACTAGCTGTTGCCCGCGACTTCGTCTGCGTCAAATTTGGAATTGTCAAAATACTACTTATGCCGTAGCGTAGGTGTATTCTTTTACATAACAATATAATTAGGAATACCACTTAGCAGCAGCACGGGTTGATCAATCAAGGTAGTGTCGACGATGTGTGACTATTTATCTAAACAAAAGAAGTAAAGTTTGTGACGTTGAGGAAATCTCTGGATCTAGTCAACCGAAATTATTACGTAATTCTCACATAAAACAAAGGTCTGACAAAGTTGTCATTTGTACATTTTCTGCAGCAGCTGCGACAAATCAGGAGCCAGAAAGTCTGTCAAACAGTTTTACTTACCACGGATAACGCGGTGTCTAGTTCACTGGGTTGAAGAGATCAGATAGGCACTCCAAGTAAACATATTGGTACTCAAAACGATTCGGTTTGACTGTGGGTGTTCCACACAATTGAGGAATAGCTGGGTGGATGATGACTGAGTCATCAGGCAAGCGCATAGGTTTACTACTTGTATTTCGGGGATTTTCTGTGCACTCACTCACTATGTTATGTTGGAATTCCACCGAAATGTTTGCATTAGTTCACGATCAGGTAAAGTATACGTCCGAGAGAGTAAGTCCAATTCGTGTGTTGGCACTTGAAGCCTGCAGTTCTTCCAAGATTTTCAAAATGTACGCTCCCAATTTGTCATTTCTTGGTGGAGCCAGCAGATCAGAAGAAACATAAGTGCTGTGTATACTGTGCGTCACTACTGCACAACGGTAAAATTTCGTCTTTATAAATAGCACAAACGTTTGCTCTCTTGCGGGGGACGTTTAAATACCATATTATGTGTCACACGTAGGTAAACAGGACAACAGTATATTATCATCGAACCGCTTTCAAAGATCTGATGAGCGAACAGACCAGAACTGACTTGATCGCCTCGAGAAAAACAGAGCTCTATGAATCGATCATTTGCTTTGGTTCCTACTGTTATTGTGGTTTCTGAAAATGTATTCAATTAACCAACGATGAATATAATTCTTAGCCGGCCGACTCTTTTGACTTCTCGAAAATAATAACGTTGGTTTTTGTGCAATGCACAAACGGAAATTCGATATATTACACATTCGATATTCACACTTTTACAGAATTGATATTAAAAGGTTTGACAACGGGCTATAGTAGCGTAGTTAAACTAACTGAAACAATTTTAGTGATCCTTCAATAAAGTTAGAGAAGCGGGTGTGCATGATGAACATTAAGAGTTGGTAAATACGTGATGAAGATGACCTAATTCATTAGATACTATTCTAATTTGTTCATGTACCACAAAACTCAAGTTAAGGTGGAGAAAAGGATTACCAAGTTCCCAAAGGCCTGGGCATTTGCAACACGTTGCATGGCATCCTGGAAAGTTACGTAATACTCAGCCATCAGTTTGAGCAGCGTGAGGGAGTGTCAGGCTTTGGCCCTAGTGGACCTCAAAGGGGTTTGCTGAATCTCCTTGAGGGGCGCGTGAAATAACAGGTCTCCCAGAAGCCGGAAGGTCGATGACCCACTCAAAACTAATCGCTCACGTGCGCTTTCGTGGTGTCTTACCGCAGTGGCTGGGATGAGAGTTGGGAATTTTCAGTCGCTCCGCCGCCTCATTCTTTGTCATCCCATTTCTTCTCGCTCCAGATCATGGTTTAAACCGGGGCCGGGTGCGATAGGTCGCACAGTCCGCACAGTGGTGACACCCGGGCGCCACCTCCATGAGATCAGAGTTTGCAAAAACTAATAGAACATTTAGCGATAATACGTTTGATAGTAATTCTGTCTTTGTAACTGAATAATATAAATGATATAAACGTAGCTATATAAAAGTTTTTTTTTTAGACTCAGTCCGTGGGTCTGAATGTGACTGTTCGTAATTGTAAACAGTGTATTTGTGATATAATTCTTAGCTCGATGATTTGTGATCAGAAGTTGAAAGCAAGTATGTCTCTAGCCTGCGACGCGTAATTTGTACGTTTTCAGAACGAACGAACTCTTGTCTTCTGTTGACATCTTGTTGACGTATTGTGACAGGTAGTCCCATTGATGTTAATTTTAGAAGTGACACAATGTTTTCGGTCGTATTTTGCCTACATTCTTCATTACTCAAAAAGTACCTATGTTAATAAGGACCTTCTATTTATATGTAAGTGAATTCAAAATAATGTAATATATTAAAACCAGGAACTTATTTTTAAGGATGTTTGAATATTAATTACAATGTTTTTTTTTTATAATAATAAAATCTTAGACTCGCAATGCACTTTCAGTGTGATGCATGTTTGTTATTGGATGAAATGAATGGATATTCATGTTTATGAGAGGTATAGCTTATATTATGTCAGAACAACATATGCAGACTTTTTAAGAATGCCGCTTCCCATGGGAACTACTGCCCGCACCGGGATAAGATATACCCTATGTTACTCGCAGATAATGTAGCTTTTTAATGGTGAAAGAATTATAAAAATGTCTCTGATGATGCGCTAATATTTCTTGTAGTGTTTTTATAGTAGCGAAATACACACGTTGTCATATATTTTTTTCTTGAAAGTAAGAACATACCATGACAAAGTGAAGTCTGTTTTCATTGATATTTTACCTACTACCAGTTTTATGGCACATCTGTTTCTGCATGATTTTCTTCCTCTATAATTTTAGGATATCATTTCTTTAAATTCATTTTTTTGCTCAAGTTACTTATAAAAGCGTTATTTTCTATGTAAAGATTGATAATAGGCCGATAAACTTACAAAGTTCAACATTCAAATATGTGTCATTATTGCACCCGCTATTACAGAAACGTTAACAGAAATTATCGTTCATTGCTCATCCCCCGTAGGTGATAGCGTGATAATATATATCCTATATGTTGAACCGGCCCCCAGGTAATATTCATGCAAAATTTGATTTAAATCTATGCAGTACTTTTCGAGTTCAGTGAGACCAAACATACAGACAAACAGACAAACAGACAAAAATTCTAAAAACTATATATTTGGGTTCAGAATCGATAATAGATCACCCCCCAAGTATTCTTTAAAAAAAATATTTAATGTACAGTTTTGACTTTCCTATCATTTTATTATATGTATAGATGGGCGTTTAAACTACAATGTTTTTCTTAAGTATAAAAGGGGCAGAGAAAGTTTTCAAAGCGGGATAAGGAACGCGATTTTCATTCCTCATTTGAAAAAAGAACAAAAGAAAATAAAAAAAAAATAGATAAAAAAGAAAACTATACGCACAGAGTATTTATGTGGTGCGTTCGGAAACTGAAAACGTGAGTGGCAGCCTGTAGCTGCACGTTCGCGATTGCAATTAAAAAACAGAAAAAGTAGATGAAAACATTGGGTGTAGAATGGTCTGATTGAAAAAAAATTACGCATGGAACATGACGAACGTAATTCTCAAAAGCTTTTTGGTGAGTGAACACAAAGAGAGCAGTGAGAATCCTTGTCTAATAGTTTCCACGTAACTATTTTATATTTTAATATCCTCCGTCGGTAGTTTCACGCCCTTCCTTAGAGAATGATTTCCCACAATCAGATATATACCTAACCTAACAGTAGGTAAGGTTTCATCAAAATAGAGAAAATAACAAACAAAAAAGAATAGTATCAATTACCTCAGAACCTCTTAAGAACATGCTATTTCAACTATTATAATCTCAGAATTTTTCAAAACTACATGTTCTATAATATCTACATGTATTACACCAGATAATGTTCTCTCGAAATTGCGAATACGTTACAGAATATTTAAATCTCAATACTTAAATCTTCTTCCATTACTATCTGGTTTACAAGAAGATATCTTATATATGAAACGTCTACAGATTAATGTAGAATAAATATATTATGTTCACAATCTTTCTCCACACTATTTACGTAAGCTTTAATCCAGCTTAGTGTGAACATTTTTAATAAAAGAAAAACATTTCTTACACGAACTGCGCATACAGTAAAGAGACATAGAATTTATATTAAAATACAGTCTATTTCTTAAAGCACAACATTTTTTTTTTACTTTGGTACTGTCAAATACGGCATGGAAAATACATTCAAACTTTTTGGACGCATACCACAGATAAAATACAAGGTGTTGATTTGCATTTGTGCCATAGTTCAGGAGGAGGACATACAATACGTAAATAATCGATTGGAATTACAGTAGATGGGAAATAACTAATATGCACTGCTTTTTTTGTCATTGTAATGTCGTGGTATTTCCGAAGTAATCCAATTTTATGAATGAAATTTATGAGTGATCGTTGCGTATGCTTTGTGTTTGCGTTTGTGTGAGGGTGCAGCACGGTTTTAACGCCAGTAACATACGCGCCAAGTTTAAATAAGGCTAGATGACATTTACGGAATTCCGAAAAAAAATTAAAGAAAAAAAACTACGTACCAATTTTTTTATTGATTTGGGTCGAGAATCATCAGCATAATTACCTCCTTGAATATGGCACGGATGCAAATCAACAGCTTGTATAATTTTCAATCGAGAGACAAATTAGGCAGTGACTCCACAGTTATCAGTGTTTAATGTTGCATGAAGTATGCAGTGATAATTCATATTTTCGTCAATTACCCCTTAAAGGATAAGCAAGATGGATGAATATCACATACAAAGGTGTTCGTGTCATTTGTCACTAGCACGGAGTAAGGAAAGATAAGCGGAGATGTCGTAGTGCAAGTAGGTCGGGCGCTTACTTCTAGGTCAAATTCGTACGGTGGGCATGACGAAAACAATCAGTTACAAGTGAACTAACAAGGCCTTTGGTTTCTTTGAGACATCTGTCGACTACTTTTAGTATTACGAAAAATGGTCGGGTCCAAAGAAGGCGTGGAACGGCGTAAGTCGCGATTTTCGATTATGGCACCTCCGCTAGTCATTTTGTTCTCTGTGGTCACTAGTCTCCGAGTCGGCGCAGGTCACGACTCGCCCTAAGGGCGGAGTTTCTAAGGACCATGTGCACTGACACGAAACTACCCTTCTTCCTCTTGAAATTATGGAAGCAGGAAAACTGTGTCCTTGTATTATTTAATAGCGACATGAATATTGATATTGTACCATACCTTTTTTATCAACTAGCTTAGAGTCACTGTCTTTGCTTATATATTGTTGTCATGAAAATTGCTTGATCAATCTGGACAATTTAATAATAAAGAAATGCGTAGATTTGACTTTGTGATTGACAGGAGTAGTTACCAAAATTATCTTGAATTTCAACATTGATGTTTTCAAAGTCAAATGTTTTTTTTTTATCAAATGTTTGACACTTTTGTTAGGCAAGCGACCTGCCCGCGGCTTTGCGTTCGTTAAATTAATTATTCATGCGTGCAAAGCTCTAGTATACATAGAAAATTGTTCGATGGATTTTTGTGCGATTTTTTAAACACAAACCACCGAATCGGTTTTATAATGGACTGGCTATGTTGTTTAATCTCTCGTTTGGACATAGTTTGTGTTTAAGCATAATCTTGAATATTGTTGTTAAATTACTTAGCATAAACTGAGATGAGAAACTTGTAACGTGTCTCATTGCACAGTAAACTCTTGTTTTGAATCAACAAATATTACTCATTTTTCATGTTCTTCGATGTATTTTTCAGAACAGGTGTGTTATTTTACAATGTTAAACATGAATTTGCATATTTTATGTGCTTGATGTTCGCTGAGTCTATAACATTTTTTTTTTCCAACACAGGTAAATCCACGAAATTTTCGAGTAAGACCACCTTAGCTCACGTCCCTGCATATTGTAACGGCTTGGCTGTGAAATCCCCTTTTCCACGCGAGTTCGTAAATAGGGAGCGCGGCGCCTGCGGGCACTCTTGGCAAGGATCCCTTAGTACACACTGTCCGAAGTCTCGTTGACCGTAAAGGCTGTTTTAAAATGAATCCTGCAGACGAAAACAAAGAAAACAGAAGATAAATGTGTTTTGTTTAGTCTGTCCTAAGGAGCTTAGAACGAAATGTTTAACTCTTTCTCCCTTAAGCTGCCTTCTTTATAACAAAAAGTCTAGTGTTTTTGAAATTCACTAAGATCACTAAGACTGATTTTATACATTCATGAGTCTAGGTTCTTTTACTACCATATTTTATACTCCTAAAACAATTTCTTTATTTCCAACCCAAAAAGGTGTAAATAAATATTAACCACTAAATAGGTGCTCTGAATAAATAATAGTAAAAAAACTTTTTCAACCCTGTTTCAAATTCAACTTTTATCTACTTTCTAATATTTTATTTTCCACGAAAAAGGTTGCTACGCTAAAAACCCATTCGCAAGCCAAAAATATTTATAGCCTCTCAGGATGGCCTCGTATCTGTCCCGCGGGGGACCAGCGGAAAAAAGCCAGCACACCAACCGAGGAAAATAAACTTTAAAATTAATTGAATAATCAAATAACGCTGAATGATGCCAGCAAGGACTTCCTTCCCCTATTCCATTTTAAATGATACGCCCGTACCCATTAAATAAACTTGAAAGTTCATTCAAAATTATTAACGTAAAACAATATCGTATTGCCAATAATTTAATACCTTCAGTATCATATTTATATCCCACATGAATATGTTACGGGCGTAATGAAATCTTCACGTACGTACGTCACTCGTAATGCGAAATAAAATATTATCGCGCATTATTCAGCATTATGTAATAAAATTCAAATAACATATCAGTACGACACCGCAATGCGGAGATGGCAGTTATCTGAAAATTTCAGCAATCGTCGTGGGGAACGATGGCTTTGCCAAAATTTTTCCTACAAACCCCGATTTTTCAAGTAGCTTAAAATCATTACTCATGTTGGGACGAGAGACGAGTAAATATGACTTCACTAAAACTGGAAATTAAAAGTACTTCAAAAACTAGACAAATAGAACACTCGGCGCGTTCTTTTTTCATTTAACAGGCCACTCACACTCTAGAGACTCTGGGCGTCTTTTCATAAATTTTATATGCCAAGGAAAAACTGAAATATGGAAAACGTTATAAATTGTATTGAAACTGAGAGACATTTTATATTAACGTTACAGAATTGTATGACAACTTTATATGACTTTAAAACGGATTTAAACTTCAGCGACAAAATACACCCTCTAGTTTTGTATAAAATATTTTTTGTTCAAATAATGTGTCACGTTACTGAAATGCTGCATAAAATTGTAAAACATATTCTGTGCCACGTATATTTCTGTTTAGAATTTTTAGATTCACAGAAGTGTTGAGCTCGCATACCACAGAACTATTACCATGCACGAGTACACAGACCCGGGTCACTGGTCACTTGAAGCTCGGGTTATTTCAAAACACATTTCAAATCTAGCTGACTGAACCGAGTTCTATTGAACCGTAAATTAACGTCATTAGTACTGAAATTCTTTTCAGCTATGTTGAGTAAAAATCTAGTAATTGAGGATAAAGAAATATTTTCTACGAATGTTAAAAGGAATTTAATAGTAGTGTATTTTTGGGTTTCAAATATGTATTTCAAAAAAAAAAAAATCTTTACACGTGTGATGATTCTAACAGATCATTTTGGTTGGAACCAAAGTAAATCTTGCGCAATAAGAATGCTCTTTACTTAAAAATAACTTAAAGTTAGGTCATAGAGTATCCAAAAATTCAGCCAACAAAACATAGTCAGTTGCTGCATGTATTACACTGATATTCAGCTGCATACGGTTGGAACCCGATCAGCCTAATTGGTAAATCTTAGTTAAGATTTTATATAACACTTTTACTTTTGAGTATCTTTTAAGTACATGATGTTTATTACAACCAACAAAACCACTGTGAAATATCTGAGGTTTTACATTCATAAACCTCCAGTTCTGATAAAGAATTAGATAAACAAAGTTAATTTTAGAGCGGTCACGTATACCCGTAGTGGCGCTTTCATAAATATTTCGCTCTGCACTTTGAATTGAAATTGGGTTATTATTATAATTAAGCTTTGCAAATTAAGTCAATTAGTTTATTTATGTTTATTATGCGGTAAATAGATACTAGAATTATTTTTATCTCTTTATTCTAGTTTCGTTTGACTTTTGATACAAGATTTGATTTTAAATATTTTGTTTACACGTTGTTACATACAATACATGTTTGTATAATACTTAGATAGGTTAAATAATGACACACACAGGGCACAAACCTCAAGTCATAGAATACCAAGAAACAACACTGTCATATTTACAAGATTTGAATTTCCTTAAAACATTTTTTAAATTTAGAATTCGTAGTTCCTGACATTGAGATTCCTTAAAACATTTTTTAAATAAAGAATTCTTCTTCCCCAGATATTCGACAATCACTACCACTTCCACCACCACGCGATCGTGCGGAGGTCAATAACCCCTGCGCACGATCACCACGACAAGCTCGAAGGAGACAACAGGGTGCGATGGGCGAAGCAGCAGCGAGCGCTGTCCAGGAAGAAGAGGGACTTCCAGGTCTTACCAGACTCATATCATTCTACAGGTATGTACATATGATGATAATGTCAGTACCTTTATACAGCTGATTTTTGTCCATAGACAAGTTCTTGGAAACGCCAACTAAGACGCCCTTCACAAAGAGTTAACAATAATTTTATTAATGTTTGCACAACACAATATCTATATCCGATTTAGATAAATTATGTTGCAAGAAGACTAGCCCACCATTTTGTAAATCAAATTTCACTAGCACAATTAAACCGACTCAAGTTTTTCCCTATAATATCTCCTACCAAACAGATTGTAATCAAAATAAATGTAGGTATCCACAATGACATTTGCGACATACAATCCCAGATTCAAAAGAGACCTTCTCTTTAGACAGTACGTACCATAGAGAACGAAATGACTAGCGGAGGTGCTATAACGGAAAATCTAAGAATGTAGCGCGCCAAAATGCGGGTGTGCGGGGCACGAGGAACGTTCTCTTTTTGGACCCGACCATATTTTGTAATACTAAAAATCGTTGACAGAAGGCTCAAAGAACCCCGACGCCTCTTAAGTTCACTCATAACAGATCATTTTGGTAATTTCCACTGTGCGTATTTAACCTATAAATAGGGGCTAACCTACCTGCATTATGGCATCTCCGCTCATGTTCCCTACTCCGTGGTACGTACCGTACCCAACTAAGCGTACGACTTGTCGTGACGATTTTTTTGTTGTCTTAGCTGAAACTACGTCATCTGATGCGCCCACGCCGTCGGCAGCGTCGAAGCGCGACACTAATTCGAGACGAGAGCTCCAACCGTCACGGGTGAAGGGACGGCCAAGAGCTGCAGACTCCAAGTTTCAATTGAACGACCCAAAATGGCCTCATATGTGGTACTTAGTAAGTATGAGTTTGTTTATTTGTTTTGTGGTCTTTGTTGAAGGTGTTAGAGATAACATATAGGACTTCTCTGTGACAATTAGAATCAAACTGCAAACTGCAACTCTTGACATCATGTGCAGTCTACCTCAGCTACTGATACATATGTAGGCCAATTTCATGTAGATTGATTAATATTTTCCGACGATAAAATTATGCATAGATTCCCGCATTTCGATATATTATGTTCACATTTTAAAGATCCACACTGAATATAGACTAGTATACCTAGTTGATGAATGTTTCTAAAGTTGCCCTAACATGACATCAGACGAATTAATTCTCACCACCTTTTCGACCGATCAATGCTTAGAAGATATAGCAGTCTGTTCTCAATCAATCCTCTCAAGATAGCCAGCATTTCCTTTGAACATTAAGGTAGCTATATAATATTCAAAGATATAAAAGCCCGCCATTTTACTCTTGAGTGCCCCGTCTAAGGAGTGACTTTGAGGAGTGCCAATGCGATTAGTATGGGCACTGAGTTCTGTCCTTTTGACGAAAACCATCTTCATAAAAATAAAATATAAAATCTAGAGCGGGCTCATGAGATCAGTTTCTTCACAGTCGAGAACTTTTGAAAAATTTAAGGAGTTCTGTAGACGTAAGGCAGATTTTTTGGATTTAATGCATGCTCTTGAAGGAAAAGAGAAATAAACTTTTCGTATATGGAATGTTGAAAATAAAATTCTTGAGCCGAAATATATTTTCTTGCGAACTAATGTGCTTGTGAGTTTAAAGTCTGTCAAAATTCCTTAAACCCATTCATGTACCACGAGCTTTTACAGCTACCTGATCAAAATAATTACACAATGTTCCAAAGAAACCTTTATGAACCCCAAACATACCATAGCTTATGAAATATTAACCCAATTGTTGACCTTTTGTACCCCTTTCTGTTGACCCGGCTTCGGCTCTTGTATTTAGTTTTTCAACGAGAAAGTTATAAAGTAAATAAACAAGAACTCAACGAGCTGCCTTAAACTATATCTTAACTAAATACCCTCTTATTATAAAAACTGCCGCAAGTAGTGGTTTAAACCAGACTGAAGACGTCTTGGTTTGTTACGGTACTTACGATAGTCTTTACATCCTTATTACAAAACGTAGACTAAGAGAAGACTGTTTGGTACTTCGATTTGTCTGTGTGTGTGTGTGGTTCAAATAATATCCACAGATTATAAGCAACAAATATTTAAATCATTCGTTCAATCGTTCCGAATTCTGTGCGCCGTTCCTTTTTCCATTATTTTGTTAAGTCTAATTTGATGAAAAATTAATAACTATGATAATAAAAAAAATATCTCTGCAGTTGAAAATATTACTTTTTATTATTTAAAGGTAATTTTATATTTCTAGTATCTTTTAACGATATACATGATCCAATTATTCTCTTTTAAACAACTATCGAGTTTGCGCGTATAACGGAACGTCAGCGCGCGTATCCGAGTTATGTTTTGTTTTTAGGTTAGAAATAACTTGGATTATTTTCATCCCGATTTAAATGATTAAATAAGACGTTGTGCATCTAATTAGAACCTCTTCAAAATTAAGTGCACAATAACTTACACACAGAATATCGTGTGCATTAAATTACCAAAAGAAAATGAAACAACATAAAAGTAAAGTTTATATTTTATTCCGATGTCTATTTATACAGTCAAACGCACTGATACATGTTGGACACTGTTCTTCATCACACAATCTTGTTCCCTTGCTCATCTTGGCATTTTTGTACCTACATTTTAGCAAGCTTCCAGTCTTTTACGAACATTGCATACCTATTACTGGCAAAGATACGGCGTGCAAAACGCCAAAAAAGTCTTGAATCTGTAAATAAACAGTAAACTGTATGATAATCTGATATATTTTCGAAGTTTCATCAAAATCATAAACAAACATCCATAATAAAAACTTCGACTCTTATATAATTAATAGGATGTTTTGGCAACTTACTTGCCCTGTAAAGGCTACGTACCTTATGGCAAGCCCAGTTGAGCATCATAGGATCATCATGGATTATCATCATGCATTCAATTGACTATTATTTCGAAAAACATAAATCGATATTTATATCGAAAATTGTCGTCAGGTAATTTGAAGAGATTTTGTCGATGACGCACACTGTTGGGACCCCGGACACTCTCAATAGTATTCTAACACATCCAAGTATTCCAAATCACACATATTTATATCCACTTTCGTTTTTTTCATCACAAAACAAATAACCTCAAAAGTAAATAATGACGGAATTTGACGTTTGTCGACTAAGTACTGCAGTTAAACTAGGGGGCTCGATGGTTTATCTTTTGTACTACAGATAGTAATAGGACTTGCGATAAACTGCGTTTTGTAATAACGTTTTTTCAAGGTCGTACTTACAGCTGGATTAAAGGTAGTACAAAAGCCGATACTTATTTGATACCGCGTTTTATAATAAGAGGGATAAGGTCTGAAAGTTAATCTAAATTATTAAGTTAATAACTACTAGTGTTTCAACTTAATATACTCTCTAATATACTCTCTTATATACTCACTTTTGTACTCCTCTTATGTACTCTCTTATTTACTATCTTATGTACTCCTCTTATGTACTCCTCTTATGTACTGTCTTATGTACTCTCTTATGTACTCCTCTTATGTACTCTCTTATGTACTCTCATATGTACTCCTCTTACACTCATCTTAAGTACTCTCTTGGAAGATTTCGCTTCGCGCTTCAATTTGGGTCACTGTTTCTTATTAAATATTGCCAATTTATAAGTTCTATGTATTTCTTACTTACGTAAGATTACCTGTGTTTTCTAAAACTATTGTCTCGTTCAAGAATCAAACTGACACTTTATACACAACGGACCACCAATTTATAATTAATTTATATTATATTGTCACAACAAACGTGTCATTCGATTACGATGTTGAATATTGTCGGCGCAAATGATCAGAAAGTTGCAAAGTTACACTGTGTAAGCACTCGAATCGCGTCGTTTTTGTTTTTCTTTAGCGATTCAACCGCACAACGAGAAGAGAGAAGTTTAATTTTCTTCGGCTAAAGTTTATAACGCTCTTACAAAATATTGACGAAGTGGAAGCCAAAAATTTGAGTTTTATTAAGCTATCGTTGAAAATTTGCCTAATTCTTACATAAAATCGGTTTAACTACCGTAATGAGGGTAGGGATGTTTTTGATTTCGTATCTTTATACATCTCTCGGCTGTTAAGGATTCGAGTGAATTAATTTGTATACCATGTTTTATGTAAACGTTGGCCTAATTTAAATTATGTTTGACATTACATACAGCCCATCCGTATTTCCCAGAGGGTAGGCAGAGAAGTACCTTAGGTAGAGGTGGTATATCATTTTGTGTATAAGTGTTGTTGACCGTGTGTAATTGAATTTGATTGCGTATAATGATACAATTTAGCTCTACCTGCCAATATAATTCAGGTTTAACTTAAACATTATGAGTCAGTAAATGTATCCAAAAATCCGTCATAACGACAGGAGCTGCGCTGAATTCTGGAATGTACCTCTACAAGTGCAATGTGTCCCTATTTCGATTCACAATGTTACCGAGCCCCAGGTCACAAACACAACAGTTCGCGTCGATCAATTCACAATAGTAATTCCAATTTAGAATATTCTGTTAGCTTTTGTTCACTTTTATTGTTTGAGCGATCTGAAATAGTTGATATAAAAACCAATTCCGTATAGATATCAGTGAAACGGTTCGTCAATACAAATTTCCAGTGGTCGCTCCGGTGTTGCGGCTGAAATTTCATTTTCATTTGGTTCTGCTACCGTTGCAAATATTTCTACAAATTCGTTTGAGTAACAATTTTGTAAATTAAAAAAAAAATCTACGCCGATGGAAGTTGAGTAATTGGTTCGCTCGTACATTTCACTTTTTGATACGTTCTATGATTTTACGACCGCCGAAGATTAAGTGGATCATTACTTTTATTTTATTTCTTCTTGTTTGTTGATTTTATTGCCAAACGTTTTATAAATCATGTGCGGGATGATAACACAAATAAATGTTTACCCAATAAATTTTCAAATTGTATACAGAAACTTGAATTATGTGTGTTAAAGTGTTTGTTTTTGTTTGACGTAGAATCGAGGAGGTGGTTTAGACATGAACGTGATCCCAGCATGGCGGGAAGGCATCACGGGCCGAGGCGTGGTGGTCACCATCCTGGACGACGGTCTGGAGACTGATCATCCCGACTTAGTCGCCAATTACGTAAGTACATGCGTCATGCATCTTATTGTTCTCGCTAGCTCTCAACACGGACTTGTAGGAAGTCGATTGGTTTGCGTCGTAAAACAACACGCCCCAGATTACATTTCCTTCGACATATCGAATGAATTTCTTGAAATTGTTTCATTTTGTGTTTTATGACGTCGGTACTTTGTGTTGCCCGCCTTTGTAGTCTAAAATCTTCATTGGGAAATAAGAGGCGCAGTTTCCACGTATGCTTGGGGGGAATGTTTGAAAAAACACCGATGAAATCAAAACGGGAACAAGTAATTCGCGAGGGATCCGCGCTTTCGCGATAAAAGGGCGTAGAGTGACATCTGTGCTCTGAACAAAAGCTTCGGAGTTTCAAATTACACGATTCATCTCGCCCGTGCGGCTTTAATTTCACTGTTGGCGTTCGAAAAAAATGGGTAATTGGGTCGCGGTTTTACGCGAGGCGATTTATTTGCGAAAACGTAAGACCTTATAGCAGGATTAGTATCAAAACACGTGATTTATTTTCATACGTTATTAGGGAGGAAGCCTGCGTACGCAGAAGACGTAAGCGGCTCAAGGATGTGATGGGAGATTACCTATTGTTACATTTGCAATTTTCATTATTCCTCAACACTTTGTGCCTTGTGATTTTAAACCACTTTCTTGTTTACATCTAAGTTATTTGCGTCGCAGGACCCCATGGCGTCATACGACGTGAACTCCCACGACTCGGACCCGCAGCCGCGGTACGACATGATAGACTCCAACCGTCACGGTACGCGCTGCGCCGGTGAGGTCGCGGCGACGGCTAACAACTCGCTCTGTGCTGTGGGCGTGGCTTATGGGGCTAGTGTTGGAGGTAAGGCTGTTTTGAAATTAACATTTTATTCATTATTCATCATTTATACATCATTATATTCATTAACATCGATGTTATGTATTACGCATAGATTGATATATCAATGTGAAATTGTAAGAATGACTTGACATGTGTGTTTAATCTTAGTATGTTGGAATTCAGGAACCTAGTTGAGAGTTTATTTAGGACAGTCATCATCATCGTTTCAACCATAACATGTCCAATGCTGGACATAGGTCTCTCCTATTGATTTCCTAAAGCGACGGTTGGAAGCGGGCTGCGTCCCGAGCCACCCGGGGCAGTCAATTTACCAATAAAAAATTGTCCGGCTGTTGATTATATGTCAAGTTAACTGTTATAACATGTACGAAAATATGTTTTTTTTTACTTTTTCTCAGTAGGTATCTGTGCGCTTTCGGAATAGCCCATCCTTCATAATCTCAGAACCACAAAAATAATACAACCAAACAATTTGTCTCCTCTCAACATCTAATGGATGTTAAAGTGTGACAAACTCAAGGCATTGTACGGTGGAGTGCACTTCCAAGTGCCTCGCAGTACTGACGGCAGATTACTAGACAAACGTGCTTTTAAAATGCATTGTCATGATTTGTCTTACCTCGGACGGACGCTGGTAATGATAAATATGGAAAGGAACATCACTATTGTTTAAGGCGAAGAGTGTAGCTACGGCATACACTAAAGTTTAGTTGCAAACGAATAGTTTGTGAAGAAATAAATGAGAAAGTAGTGGTCTTATATGAAATTTTGTTTGATGATGTCCATAGGTTTGAGATTGCAATAGTTTATCAACGCTTGCAAGGGTAACTTTGTTATATAATAAGAGTATGTATACCTTCATATATACATATATTGTCCACATTGGACTGCACTTTCTTCTAACCTAATTCCATTGCTCACCCGTGCACTATATTTTTTAGCGCAAATAAATCAATAGGTTAGCAAACAATTGAAAATCGGATAGCTTAGTGTTGCTCAAAAAGTGACGTCGAATTGTCCCAAAGGATTACGTACATATCAGACTAGATGAAATAAAGATAAATCACTGATTAAGTCCAGTATGTTTTTGTGTAGTAATTTATGTATGAGTGATAAACAACAACTCATTCCAACAAAATTTATTAGATACAGAATATATGTTAAGTAAGATAGATGGAAAAGGATTGCTTAATAAGGTCTTTGCTTGTTCGAATAATATTTACTTAAGTTATTTATACAAGATACCTACATACAGTTTATATGGCTACTTGTACGGCATTTCCTGCGTTACACAGTTTCATGAAAATATCTGCACAGTAAAAATAACAATCGATGAAGAAATTTTACAAAGTTGCAAATACTTCTAATACTAAAAATATTATCAAATGAAATTCAAGACATTTCAAGTTGAGATAGGAACATTGAAACAAATCACTTTGCGCTATTTGCTTCAAACGTAGACCATCACACCTAGCGATAGGCGTACTTCGTGCAATAAAATGGTATAATAAAACAGTTTATAGAAAGAAATTCACTGACTTACCAAAACACCAAAACTCATTGTGTTAAGAAAAACAAAGAAACAAAAAGTATATTTTCAAGTTTACTGTTACACCGTATGCATGTTTTTATGTTAGCTCGTAAGTTTTTATATGACTTTTTATGTACACAGCTGGTATATAACATAGGAAGTAAATGCTAATAAAATGGGGAATTACGGTATTCCGATGTTCAGTGTACCGACAATTTTAATTAATCATTTTCCATGTGCAAAATGTAATTACAGAAATATAAGTTCACATTAGCATTAAGAAAAAGTGAAAGCTTACAATAGAATAGACAATCAAATGAATATCAAAACATAGACTAACCTTTTCCCAAGGTTCATTGACCCTAGAACTAAGCGAAATATTTACAGTTTCAGTTTCGAAGTATTCCTCTGTCAATTTACCCGACAAATCTATCTGAAAATATTCCTGAATAATTGTTGCTATCGTAAATATAGTTTTAGCTCAGAGCCGGCAATAAATAGAATAATCAATACATACCGGTATAACGAAGAATGTACAATTGTACATTCTTTACGATAAGCAATGATTTATTGTATATCAACGGACATTATATTTAATTAGCAGATAGAAAACCAACTAGTAGCGTGTCTATGTGGCATGAATTATTCAAAATGTGATATTACATTTTATTACGCGGGTAGAGATGGATTTTTCTTTTTATAAAGAGAGTCGTATAAATACTAATAAAAGTGGTCTTACAGTAATAAAATAGTTGTACTGACTTATATATAATGTTCTCAAAATCAGTACAACGTACATATTTGCTAAACTAAAATAGAAGATTTCAAAATGTTAGGTAGGTACTTTAGCGAATGTTGTGCAAACACGAAAATATTAACTTTTCTGCTTTAGGGTGAAGCAATATGAAAACGCTGTAGGATATAAAGTTATTAGCGGGTCGTCTGCCACGAAGAAATTTCGTGTAACGCTTTGCAAACTGTTTAACTTAAGCTTACGTTAACTTGAAAGTTTATTGCGATCAGCCTTTATGTTAACATAGGTACTTAAACAAATATTAGTCTAAGATAATCTTGAATTTATATTCCACAGCACAAAAGTGCAAACGTGTCTCGACGCATAACTTCGGGATTTTATTGCAAACACGTTCTTGTTTGTCTTTTGATATTTGAATTTTATAAGGATTTAAACGAGAATTTTCTTTATATAAACAGTGGCATTCTTTACGTTATTTAATTATGACGTACATGTACGAAATCTGAAGGATTTATTTTAACACAATTTATTATAAAGTCGCGATCAAAGGCAGCTCGACGGATTTCTGGGAATTAAAACCCACATAAGACTTACGTGCTTCTTTTGACACGACACAGAGCTTTTATAAGGTTATAAAACAGTTTATGTTTATCACGAAATTAACGATAAGAATTTGTTTTTGATACAATTTATGGAAGGCAAGAGAAGTGTCGAAATATCGCATTACGTCAAACATGGGCCTTAGGGACGAGTTGAGATAAATTACGCAAGCTGACACGTACGGAACTCTAAATTAACGCGAATAACAGTAACAAACGGGATAACAAAACATGTTTTTGTTGGGTTTAACATTTATCTTTAGTCGGGGACTTTTACATTTTATGCTAATTACCCTTTTGTCCGAGTACGAGTCCTTTTGAATTTTAGAAACAGTATACGTAACTAAAGCTTTTTAGGCTTCGAGTTTAACTAGCCCATTAGAGTTTGGGCTGCGGTTTCGTGGAAACGCAAGTCAGAATAAATGTTTAAGTCATGTGTTTGTTTCATAGGTTTTGTGACTGCAAAATTAGTGACTTTTGTAGCGCCTTACAAAATTTAATTTTGTTTATTTGCCATTCTCGGCGCACATTTTTCGAACAAGCTTAGAATCACCTCCGCAAAATTATGCTAATATAACAAAATATGATATTATATTTCTCTTCGTAATACAGTAGCATTTAAGTAAAATATTAAACAGGTAATTCTAGATTATTAATTAAATCAATTTATTACTAATGAATAATAATCCAATTTATTGCAATTCAATATTTCGTTAGATAATAATTTATTATTTATTTACCGCAGATTTGATTTATAGCAAATGATTTTTAGAGTCAAATTCTATTATATTAAAATCGAATTCAGTATCTTTACTTGAACCTATAAATGATTTAAGCCAGCCTATAAAAGCCTGACTACAACATATTTCAAACTTTTTAAATTAATTATTTATTTTAAAAGTGAAACTGGAGATCCACTATCAACTTCTGCATTCCTATTTAGAAGGTCCCGCACACTCAAAGTCAAAGTAAAAAAAAATATTTCAAATAGACCTACGAAAGCTCTTTCGAAATGTCAAACTAGTTGCACTGTTCCAAAGAGTTGGTCTTATGGAGAAGAACCGGCAAGGAACTACATCCATAGACACGCTTTAAAAAAAATACAATTATTGTCAAATACTTACTACTCATTCTTCCCAACACGAATGTTTCATAATTTAATTCCTAAACTAAACATGCCTCTTCTTCCCCAGGAGTGCGCATGTTGGACGGTGACGTCACAGATGCCGTGGAAGCCCGCTCTCTCAGTCTGAATCCTCAACATGTGGACATATACAGCGCTTCATGGGGACCTGATGATGATGGGAAGACTGTTGACGGACCAGGGGAACTGGCTACTAGAGCTTTTATTGAAGGTGTTACTAAGGTAAGAGCTATTTATTGATTACAATAAAAGTTGATCTTATAATGTTTAGGTGGTACAAAAAAGTCATCAAGAATTCAAATGCTGCCGGTACTTTTTGTTTTTTCACGTTATGGTTGAAATAGTAAGTAGGCTTTTAAGTATTGAAGTATTTGAAATTATCAATAGGTTTTACATATATAGGTCTTGCGACCGAAAGATATAGGATGCCTAAGGAAACATGCGTGATCACAAAACATTAACACTCATGCGTGCTCTCCGAGTATCAACGCCATGACGTCAGCTAATCTACGCTCGACCGCTTCACAACTACGGAACACTTAGTTCTGAACCCAATTAGTGAATTCCAGAATCCATCAAGTGTAATCCACAACTTAGTACACTGTATATTTAACCACGGAATACAAAATGACTAGCGGAGATGCCATAACGCAAAAGCTCCTAAGAAATAAGCGCGCCAAAATGCAGGTGTGCGCCTTATACGCCTTCTTTGGCACGACTTTTACGTAATACCGAAAATCGTTGAGTGATGTCTCAAAGAACCCAAAAGCTTCGTTAGTTCACTCGTAAGTGATCGTTTTAGTCAAACCCACCGTTCTTTTGACCTAGAAGCCTGACCTACCTACACTATGGTATCACTGCTCCTTCCTTACTCCGTGTATATAACCCACGTCAAGCAAACGTGTTCACATCAAAGCGATCGGGACGTGTCCGACTCAAAGACCGCAGCGTGCTTGAGTATTGGCTGACCATAGAACTCTATAAGTTAGTAGCGTCGATTGGACATTATTTGATGGCCAATCTTTTACTGCACTTCATGCTTTTCTCCAGTATATTATTGTGCTCTGTCTTTGTCTGTGCCTGATCACTCTCCGTTCGTGCGGATTGCCGTCCCATTGGGCTATGAGAGTGAAGGAATAGTAAGTGCACCGTGTCTGCTCAAATGCTAGTGCACTATAATAAGTCCTGCGCAGTTAGCCAATCTCCTTATATGAGAACAGCCGCCGTAGCCAATAATCGGCTAGGAGGACATAATTTTGCTCTGTATAAGTATGTTCCAATATGAAAAATGTACCCAGACATTGCATCTCAGACAGTATTCTTGATCGTAACTTCGTTTTTATAGGCTTTCCTAGTGAGCCAATCAGTTAGTGCTTTGCGGGCTTAATTATGGATACCTGTTTGGGATGTCTCATCATGATGTCTGTTACGGCTGATGCTTAGGTTACAGTAATCACATACTATTAAAATATAAATCCGCGGATTGCGTAAATGAATGAAGAAATATGTTTACCATCATCCATGATGGGATCTTTGAAGTTTTATTTTTTTACTATAATTTATTTTGATTTGCGAACTTGCCACCCACTTATTATGTATTTGATTACTCTGCCTGTTTTCAATTATCTACAGACATAAGTTAAGATCAAAAGTTTCATTAGGAGTTGGCTTATATTCAATTTTCTTTGATACAGCCTGTCTTTATTAATTAAACACAAGTCTCCTTTGTGATTTATTGTTATTTATTTTTCAGTGTTATTTACGTAAATGAAATGAAAATATTATAAATCTCGAGAAAGTACATATTATTTATTAATAAATGTATTAATGTGTAAATTGTAATGTGTAACTGTGTAAATTATACAAAATTGACTATTGCGAATAAATTCTTCCCGTTCCCAAATAAAGTGTAGATGACACTCAAAAATAATGTAGTTTTCTGTTGGTAAAACCAACTACAAAATTGATTCGGTAGATCCAGACATTTCTCCCTAGATACAACGTTACAAAGTCACAGACTATAACTAAAGAGTTACTATATTAGTATAGAAATATGCAACATATAAGTCATCTCAAACAATCACACATGTATTCTATTCTTCTCTCTAAACAATAACTCGGTATTTATTCCTAACATTCTAGTCTGAAAACATAAACTTCCTCAAAGTTTATCTCAAATCATGTTTAACTACAGCTCGTGACGTGTTCTATTTTCCTGTATATGTTATTAGTTTACTTTAGGAGAACAAAAGCACAACATCTCTATTATATACCAACACTTTATTTACCTAATACTATGTAAGATCTTCTCTTAAACACACACGTCCTGAATTCCCGGTATATTCAAAATATCCGGATAAATGAAACACTACAGACTTGATTTTCTTCAATTTTCCTGTACATTATAACCATGTATACACGCTTTAATGAAAAGTCAAAACACCAACTAAGTTAAATCCTCAACTTTAATTTGTCACTTTTCGCTGACACGTGATATTGACACTTATGTATTTAAAGCTAAGGTCTCTTTTCAGTCACATTGTGATCCGCGTCGATTTTGTAACTAAGTTAGTGAAGGGTACCCGACTAGCCGTGCGACACTGCTGAAGCAATTACTGTAATGATGCAATTATTTTCTCTCTCCTGTACTCTCACACTTTCCCTCTCTGTTTCCCACACTATATGGTCAAGGTAGTCACTAAACACATTTACATAACGCCATTTTCTTTTTTTGATCACTAAGCGGCTTAAAGGTATGGTCGGTTGTTTATACTTAAAGAGGTTCAAAAGTTTCTTTGCTTACGTTTTTTATTACATTCCGCGGCTTTTTTCGGGGTTCGAATTTAAATAGAACGTAATGTAGCCGAGAGAAAAAACTTTGCGCTTAATACACCTGCGTCGCAAGTTTTTATGTGACTTTTATTTAAAGTGCTCAGTATGATTGTAAATGGGAGGAAGAAGGCTGATTTTCGTACTTAGATATACAAAGTCACGCATCGTGGGCTTACCTACATTTTTTTCTTTGTATTTACATACTGGCTGTAAACGACGTACGTTATCAACATCAAAAGAAGTATCTAACTGGAACAAAAACAACTGGCATACGGCTTTTATTTTTAGGATGAAAGAGATATGTTATTTGTATCACGTTACATTACGTATCTAACGAGAAAACAGTACCTGATATAGATTACATTTCAAGAGTCTGAATTACCATCGCAAATACCTGAACACTAAGTATTGATCGAGCGAATCGCGTCCAATTGTGCTGGATCGCGGGACGAACCGCCGACCATGTCAATGACTGTTTAGCTGCCAATCACACGGGAACTAATTAATCGTTAACGAGATACGTCTCAACAACCGGATCTCGCTTCTATATTTATATTCGCATTTCGATCTATTCGCCCTTCAGTATCAAAAGCATTTTCTAAGTTGGCGTAACAAAATGTGGAACCGCTGAACCGAATAAAAAGACGCTTGGATTCTCAAGTGTATTTTACCCGGCTCTGCGGTTTTATTCTAACACACTGCGAGCTAGACTTTAGCCGCATCATGGTTTTATTTTTGAAAACTTTTAATTGACCCTTTCTGCTTTCGGATTGCGCGTTTACAGGAATCGACTTTATGGAAATGTATGTAGATGTGGAGTTTGGGGTTCAATGGATTGAATTCATGGTACGACTGGTCTATAAAACCCCCATGTACCTTATGTGGGATCGGGAAATGACTCGACATTTGAATATGATCACCTGAAGGCGACAATACGTTAGTACGTCATTTACCACCGCCGTGACGTTTCCCTTCACGCTTTATGAAGTTACGATTTAAAAAAAATGGATGTTCATTTATGTCGTGCCGCAGTACGTCAAACCAATCATTCATGCGTGTTCAGATAAATTCAAGCCTAGTGATTGGAATCAAAAATTGTGCTATGATTTATTTTTTACGCAACGAACGGAATACTGTAGCGAAAAAATTGTCTATGTTTGCAACCGATGCAGACGTCCAGTGGGATTTCTACGTGAAAATGAAAATGATGGCAGATTTTATAGATCTTTTGTGGCAAATAGTGGTATTTTGTTTCCTTTTAAAATTCATGGTATTAAACACATAATTTTACAGTTGAATATAATTGAGCCGAACCCTTCACATGGATAAGATATTCATTATGTACATGAGAACAGTTCAAGTTTTTCAAATTCTACTTACTTAATATTCCATGAAAATATTTACTAACTTCGGCACAAGCAAAATAAAATTAATCAAAAGGCCTATCGACTATCTTTCAACCACAACGAATACCTTGCCGAAATCGGCACGTAGCGCCACCTATCACGTCGAATAAGAACTAAACCAATGATAAATAACACTGCCAGTCTTAGGTAACAATTCCCAAATGCCTATATTTTCCAAAGAGGCACGTATGAAACGGCTATACGATAAAAGAAAAAGTACCACGTCTGACTAGACTAATGCTTCTATTTCCGAAACAGGGTCGTAACGGCAAGGGTTCCATTTTCGTATGGGCCTCAGGAAATGGCGGACGGGAGCACGATAACTGCAACTGTGATGGCTACACCAACTCTATATGGACGTTATCAATATCCTCGGCGACGGAGCGCGGCGAGGTGCCCTGGTACTCAGAGATGTGCAGCTCGACATTAGCAGCTACTTACAGCAGCGGCGCCATTAATGAGAAGCAGGTAAGCTATCATCATTACCCATAGATTCTTTCTAATGAACCAGGAAAATGGTTTCCGAACGCTTTTCCTTATCTTGTAATAATCGCATGTTAATAAGACCTTTATCTTAGTTGTTTTACGCCCTCTCTTGAGCCTTAATTAAAGCCACTTTGTTGTTCCAGATTTTGAAATCATAACCTTTTGCTCAGTAGTTTTCCTTTGTCAGTAAGATAAATAATCGAGGCTCGTCCGACTATTATTAGAAGTAGCTAATAACTGAGATAGGCGTTTCATTAAGACAAATCGATGGCAAACATCGTTTGTCAAAATCAGTATCCTGTCGTCTAGTCGCTAACAAAAATAAATGGCTAAAGTCATAACTTTTTGGTTTCGCGAAAACTTGTATCTAAGTTAGGAATATTCCATAATAGGCACTTGACAGGCTGAAAATACACCAGAGAGTATTACTACGCTGCGACATGTTCCTACTGTCGCGTAAAATTAAATTAGTACCAGAAATAGGCCTTCGTTCGCGAGATTTAATTTCTACCAAACAAGAAAATTAAAGTACCCAGCATAAACATTTCGTTTGATGTCTATTAAGACTGACGACTAACTTGGGATGTCCAAGATCAATGACACGTTTTCTATTTCCAGAATGTTTTTATTATTCCACTCTGTTATGACTACACTACACATCTCACTGCTAAACGTATTTAGTTTTCTTTGATTCGTGTTTGTAATCCGAAAGCTTAATTTTTTTAGCACTCCTTAAAATAGTGGGTGTGAAAATATTTTATTAACATAAGTATAAACACAAATGTGGTTCACTCGCTCGGATTTCGGAAAGAAACTCGCTATTATTATCTTTTACTGAGGGTTTTACCTTTTTACGTATTTGGGCCCTCGATCCCACTTACCCTAAAAGTAGTTACGTCCGTCCCTACACGGCTTTACACATACTGCCTACACAATATTCCTTTTGCCCTTTTAGCACTAGACAACATAAATAAAATTATTTAATTTCAATATAAATTACAAGATTAGTCTTGGTACATAGAAACGAAGGATTTGTGACAAGTTTTGTATTCGCATTTCGCAATACAAAGGGCCTGCTTACTCAATCAAAGTTGTATTAACTTTTGGGTCAAACGAAATAGTTCCGAATAGATAAACTATTTGGTACGACTGGTAGCCGATCGATTCGACTGATATGTTAGAACCTTTATTGATATCGAGAAATTCCTCCTTATTTAGACAGTAACCCTGAAACTAAGTATGCATGTAGATTGTTTACAAAATATTAAACAGTCTCCGGCAATTATGTAAATATTAACCTTTTCAGTTTGTCATAATCGGTATGCAAATTCGATTGTTTATTTCGAAGTAAAATAGTCGCTCATTCACTTTGTGGAAGCGTGTTCAAAGAATAATGATTTTATTTTACATCGTTTCACCGCTATTTTATTTATGAAATCTAGAATTAGTAAAACGAGTGAAATGGGGTTTGAAGCCCTCTAAGCGTTATTCCTTTTTAAAAATGTTATTTAAACAATAACCATAAAATTATAATTGTCTTCAAAAGAATAAAATAAATGTGACAGTTTGACTTGTACTTTAATTTTGTATGAATTAATTTATTTTCACATAACTCTGGCACGGTTACCTATTACAACATAATCTGTTTGATGTCATCAGAGGCGGCTTGTGACAAAATTGTTTGGGTGTTCACTTGAAAAGTCAAAGTCAAAGTTCCTAATTTATTCAACCCGAATTTGTAAGGTATTTCACAGTTTTTAATGAACTCCACATTATAATTGTCCATTTTAACACTCACATTAATAGTAATAAGTAACAAGTATAATCTATTTCAACACGTATGTGATTATTAATTTAAAAAATCCCGAATTAGTAAGTAATTACATTCGCAGTTCGCGCGCATGCATGATCTGTCATCTGTTTGTTTATATCAGAGTGGCAACGTCGCGCGCAATCGCTGTCGGGCGCGCGCGATTGGTAAAATAGACCGACCGACAACGTCGCGTGAGCGGCGCTCCAAAATTGGCTATTTTTGCATAGAAAATCTTTTGTTTCACGCGCAGGCCTATGGCGAAATTTCTCTTTCACTCCTGTTGGATTTCGTATTATGCAATGTATTGAATCCTGTTTCATTGGAGCGCAATCGCGAGCGCTCCGCTTCGCGCGTTACCTATGACATGATGGTGATGCCGTGTATGGTATGACGGGTGTGGGCTGTGGGATGGGTAGGTAATGTGTAAAGGTCTTTTTTTTAATTAGTATTTACAGTAGTTCTTTACAATAGTTTTTGAATAAGTAATAATATTGGTAATTAATTTATGGAGTTTAATTTTATTATTAAGTAGGTACCTACCTATATTTTTTATGAGAGGGAGTTCACTGCACCAGCGCTCCTTAGCGCGAGCCGCCTCTGGATGTCATTAAAATGTTTAATTTTGTATTATATTGTTCTGGCTTCCAGAAATGCTTTACGGATTTCAAAGAAGAACAAAACACGCCCAATATGTTTTTAAAATGTTCTGTCTCAAAATAAAAATGTTTATGTTTTACTCAAGTAAAGTTAACACGATACAGTTGCTTCAAGCATGCAAAAAGAAAATTCCTATTCAAGTACCAGTCAGTAGTAGTTTTAAATCAACCCCTGCCACGCTAGATAGACCGAGATTGGTTTCTCGTATTTTCTATCTTGTATTGTTATGCTATTATTTATGGGGGTTATCTTTTTTCGGAAGTAAAGGTGGGGTAATACAATTCGCAGTGAATGCACACTGCAAATCTTTAGTCGGCCGATAGTACTCATAAATCAGTATAAAGATGAATAGTAAGTAGTACGCACGTTACAAAGATCGGTACAGAGCCGGTATCAGACGGACTGAAATCTTTGATTGGAATCAAGAACTTCTTTAAAAAAGTGTTGCTAGACATCAGAGCAACTGTCGGCCGACTATTTAGTCTTCAGTGTACAGGTCCTCTTAATCCAAATGCTGTCAGTCCGACCGCTTATATGAATCGGAAAATCGGCGGTTTTCCTTAGTAACCGTAAAAATAATATTTCAGTTGGTAACAGGGCTTTGAATATTTTGTTTCACAAGTCGGGATGTGATTGATGCGTTTATTTTTATCAGGCGATTTGAGGAAGTTCTGTTTTATTAAGATAAAGGTACCTTCCCCAAAAACAACCGTTACTAAGACATTATTTTTCCTGTTATTATACATTATACGACTCAAATTAAAACCACTCTGAGCTGGGCTCGGCTTCCAGTCTTACTGGATGCAGCTGAGTACCAGTTTTTTGCAAGGAGCGACTGCCTATTTAACCACCTCAACCCAGCTACCCGGGCAACCTAATACCCTTGATAAGAGCGGTATACATTACTGAAACACAATTATTTCACGGGTTAAACATAACCCTTAGTAACAGTGTTTCTACATTGTTCTTTCTTTTCCCATTATTTAGGTGGTAACAACAGATTTGCATCACTCCTGCACGGCGGGTCACACCGGGACATCGGCGTCTGCGCCTCTCGCAGCAGGCATCTGCGCTCTGGCCTTACAAGCTAACAGGGACCTCACTTGGAGAGATATGCAGCATATTGGTAAGTTTAATCCTGACTATATAATGTTCATAAAATCTTTTTAGGCCTTGAGGCATTTGTTATGCTCTACGAACTCTTTAACTTTAAGTCTTCTGTCTGCGTTTCTAAATAGTCGCACCAGCTGTAAAGTTATATTTAAAGACACACACAGAAATATTTTCAAAAGAGTAATCATTAGAGGTACTAATACTAAATCATATCACGAAGAAGTTCATACCAAGATTGAATTGCCCAAAAGGCCAATGCCTAGCACAAGAACCTACTACAAATAAAATATACGACTCATCCTAAGCTAAAATTCTGCAGTGAACAATTGCTGCAAAGAGGATTTTTTCCGCCTATCAAGAGCTATCTTTTGGCTCATTAAGACTATTGGCAGTCTATAAGTGAAAATAACTCCATTGAAGTCTCAGTAAGGAATTTAACGAGCCAAGATACCTTACCTAAGAGGCAGAGCTGATTTAATTTCTCAAGTTATCGTATTCTCGCTAGTTTTAAATTGCAATTTATAGCACAAATTAAATTTCTGAAAAACTAGCTAATAATCCGATTAGAATATAGACTAGCTATTAACTTATTCACTTAGTGAAATAAAATTAAAATAACTGTTGGCTTAAGTGAAAATTAAATTAAAATTATAAAAAGGTTTTTAATGAAAATGTTACAGTATAAAATTAATTTCACACTAGTTAATATTTAATGAATGTAGTTAGTACTTATTTGGAAAATGTTTCACAAAATTGTTATCGAGAAAACGTCGTGTAAATCTATGTAATAATATTATGAAGCTGAAATGTTTCTTTGTTTGTTTGGACTCGCTGATCCCAGGAACTACCAGACCTATTTGAAAAGTCTTCCAGTGATAGATCGCTCATTTATCGAGGAAGTACGGATAGTCAATTTGACCGGGTGCGTAGAATAGGTAGTTCCCACTGGATGCGGATTGAAAGAAATTAGATTTTTATTATGTTATTCACCTCATATTTTTGTTACCGTATCTTTACGAAAAACAGGAAGAAAAGTTATATGGTATGTACTTCAATGTTATCTACATTCAAAGTACCATAACTTGGTATTCATAAAACCTTAAGTTATGACGAATAAATCTACGATAAGTGTGACGGATTGAGTTGTAATATTTTTATAGCTGATTTCTTAAACGCATATTGGCTTTCTGCTTTAAACCTAATAATCAATGTAACATTAAATGAAAGGCAATCAAGTGTAATCACGTGATTTGATATTTTTATCAAGGTAGGTGTTAGTATTTTGGAGTAAAAAATATAAAATGAAAATAACCAGTAAACCAATGATCCCAGATTTTCCACCAAACTCGCAATAATTCACGCGATCCTATAAATGGCATTTTTTAAGATTTTTTTGCTCTATTTTTATTGGTAACCTTTGGTTTCAATATCCGATATCCAATCCGCATTAGTATGACTATCCACATCTATAAAAATAAAGAACTCGTTTTTAATATTTTTGTACCCCATCCCTACTTATTTCTGCGTCAGTTGACAGAAATAAATACTTGTTCCTAATACAATTGAGTGCTTATTTACATCACATAAGGACTGTTTCGGAAAGCTTCTGGAAATCCCTAATTTATTCGATTAGATTCTTTTTAAATGTTGAGTTACAAAAAGGTTACGAGATTACAGGTCCATTCAAACGTGACATTATAAAGGTTTATCAAAAATGTTTTTATCATTCCGACCTTTGAATTTTGTATATTTTATATTAACATTAAACATGTATTCAGAAGACAAATTAATGTTTATTCACATTTAATTACGCGTAGATTTACTGAACCAAATTATTTTCCATTAATGGTAATGCAAAACTAACACGCCGTATGAAAATATGTGTGTTTTATATGCTCTGCGTTTATTAAAACATCGTCGAACCAAATGATTTATGTATGACGCTTTGTTTATATGCTGATTTTCATGTTTTTTTCATGTTTGAGTTGGTGCTCAATTTAATACTTGGTTTATCCGGATTTCGATTCGGAGCTGTCGCTTAACCAAATTGTCCCGGGAATTCTTTGGCCAAAACAGTACTATAAGTGTATTAAAAGTACTTTTGTTTCGTAAGCCGTAAAGTTTTCTATTGTCCGTGACAAGTTAGACTGAAGAAAGTGTTTTACATAACGTAGTTTGGGAACTGCCTTTGTTCCGCAAGCTATTTTTGATAATGCCTCCCACACATGTAAGGTATATTTTGGCTCTTTTTGTCACAAAACATACACGATATACGGCTTAGGATTAAGTTATTAGGCATTGATAATACACCTTCAACTGTCTTATATAAACCGAGGTCCTGTTTCTCTATGACCACATAAACCATTCGGTATTTAACAGAAAAACAAATATTGGGTCCTGAACGCGCTTTATCAGTCCCATCTAGTCCTTCGACCGTGTTCGTAAACAATGTGCTAACACTAACACAGTTATTGAAGCGCCGCCTTATTTCTACGAATTCTGTGAGCCATCAGTTACTGGAATAGAACTAATCCAAAACCTATGCGATGTAACTACGGAATGTTTTGGTAACTTTGTGTCTGTATATTGGTATTTGTTTGTGACTGGTTGAAGAGGATTCGAGTCGTTCTTGGTTCTTGTAATCGGATTTTACTGAGTTATTAATCTCTTTATGTATTTAGGTACTGTCTGGTAGTTTTATTTCGTCTAGATTTAAATGTTAATGAATAAAGTGGCATATGAATAATGTAAAATGAAATAAGTATGCCTGTTTCTAAGTGGCTTATTTCAGCTAAAATGAACTCTTCTATCTATCTGGAACATATTTACGTACATGATATGTTGGACTTCAGACAGTGGTTGTGCTCTTTATCAAAAGATTCATTAAACCAAAATTTAAAGCTCACACATACGTACCTACCTACTTACTTAATAATAGCTAGTTTATCTTTAAGTACACCAGTCAAAATGAGACTAATGATAAGTTATATTTTAGACAGTGGGTGTGGTTCCGTATTTTAAGCCCATGTCTACAACATTACACTTCATCTACAAGTACACCAAGCAATCTACCATTCTCTAAAACTTAACCTTTCCCCCGCAGTGGTACGCACGGCGCGCCCCGAACGACTCAGCATTGGTGGCGAATGGCGCGTCAACGGCGTCGGTCGCAATGTCTCCCATTCCTTCGGCTACGGTCTACTGGATGCAGCCGGCATGGTCCGCCTCGCCAAAACGTGGCGCACTGTGCCACCGCAGCGAAGGTGTGAACTGGCAGCTCCCAGACCGCAACGGAATGTACCACCGAGAGCTTCTGTTACGCTGCAGGTTTGTTGCTTTTGACCAATTTTTCAGAAAAGAGGTTCTTAATTTGGATGCTTTTTTTTTGTTTTTGATGCTTTTGATTATTTACCTGTTAGTTGTCACTATCGTTTCACTGCGAATAAAGATATGAAAGCGAAATTAGCATGTCTGGTAAATACTTACGTACATAGTTGTCATTGGACATATATTGAAGTTGTTCCATAATGTTTCTTTTTTACAAGCAAAGCAAATCTACCTATCTAACTGATAGTGAGTGATATTATATAAGCCTGGATATTCTTGGTTAGAACCGACCATTTCTAGCAGGTCACTAAACTGTATAATATGACAAAACCATGATTCATACTCAGTCTAAAAATGCCAGCATAATAACGTACTTCTTTGAACACAAATGCGCGCATAATGCACATAAAAAATTCGTAAGACAATCCACGGTGAATGATCGAGCGCCAACGCGTGACTGGAATGACGTCACGAACAAATGTGGCTGACACCAAAGCTGCGGTAACTAATGTGCTCAGAAGCCTCTGTCATATTACCCTCTCATTTAAATTAATGACAGATCACGATAAGCCGTATTAACTCCTCCGTTATACACCATTTCCTTCATAATGATACGCCACTTCAGAAATTTTAATATAAACTGAAAACTTCTTACGCTTCCGAACTTAAATTGCCCGATAAGGCCCGTTAAAGACACGGAACTTTAGCAATAATGATTTTTAATTGCTTCTTAAACGACCATGAAAGAACATTTGCCATCATTAACAAGTGCACTCCGAACTCGAAATAAGTGATATTATGCACCACGAAGCCTTTTAGTATCACTATCGGGGTTGCCAGTTTATGCTAATGTAGTCGGAAAAGCGTTCACACACATTACCATACATAACCATTCGCATCTGTGTGCTGTCCATTCATTACACGAAGTCCACTGTCGTATTAAATTCAGTAAATCAACGAATGTATGGGTATCATTAAAATATGTAGTATTCTGACTGGTGTTGCTACAATTTAGTCCTAAATGTAGGTATCTTAGTGAATTTCTCGTATCTCGACAGGCGTACGTCATTTATACGTATGTACGGGTGAAATGTGTTTTCAGCTTATAACATCTCAGCCCATCTTCCGAATAAAGTGATGTCTACAAGCGACGCTCGGAATAAAGTTTGTTTAGCATTTGTAAGAATCGCTGAAGCTATATTAAAATACAGGATTTGTATAAAGCTGTCAAAATGTTTTCTTTGCTAAGATTTTTGCATCGTTCATAGCCTTTTAAACTCCCAGCTTATGAAAGCTCTAAGTAAGTACCAGATAGATAGCTAGGATTATTTCGTTTATAATACTGCGGATTTTTGCATAAAGTTGATATGATATATCATTTTCAATGCTTATCTTATTGCACTTGGGGCCGATCATTATTCCAGCTAGAAAGGAGGAGGTGGAAAATACAAACTGAAGAGCACTGTTTTATTTTGTACCAAGTTCTCAGTATTCCTACTTCTCTATAAAACTCAAGATGTAAACGGGAAGAACTGCCTCTTATCTTCCATCACCACCTTCGTTTATCATCATACCTCCTCAATAGCTATACATCTATCTAATCCAGCCATTATTTCCCAGCTGGACGTAGGCGCATGCCCAGGAGTGAACTACTTGGAGCACGTTCAAGCAAGGGTGTCATTGTCTGCGGCACGTCGTGGTGATCTGCGCATCGTGCTGACCTCGCCAGCTGGCACCAAGGTCACTCTGCTCGCACCCAGGTACGTATACCGATGTATGATTTTCAGGGTCCCTAGAGCCATATATAAGACAATAGAGTACACTGATTCATTTAGGAACTAAAATTGGTAGTGCGGTGATCCGGTCTTTCAAATCAGGATCCCTATTTCTATTTTACACACTTGCAAGGATATGTATGTTTATGTAAAGACAAACCAATAAGTTACTGTAAAGTGCCTATATTGTAAACTTCACAATGTAAACGCATACAAACCAACCGGAGCTTTACAAATCATAAGTCATACCAAAACTTCCGCATTGCTTTCTTGCAGCCACTTTACAATCCTTGTAAATTCCTAAATCCTTCATAAAATAAGATAAAGGACAGTGAATGTCACGGCTATTCTTAAACCAGGAGCCACGAGCTAACCACCTCGTTTGTCGAGTTCGTATATAACGTCGTTGCTATGTAGATGGGAGCTCGGCCAGTAATTGAGGTATAATGGCTTTGGTACACAATGGCTCTCGCATTGGCAGCTTTACAGCGTCCATTGAATGGCGAGATATAGCTACTTCTATATGTATAGTGAGTGTTTGAGATGGGTGAACGTGTGAACACCTGATTCATGGACTGATAGATTCTGGTTGATAGAGATCTTGACATTTCGCACTAGATGTGCAGATTGTTTGACAATGCTCAAAGGAGCTAGCTTCATCAATTGCTTATTTACTTGAGCGATTGTTGTATTATAGCCTTCGAAAGATTAGATGTATTTAGTCGGTTTGAGCTCAAAGCCATACTTGTAGGTACTTTTTACCTACTTACAATCGTATATTTCAACTTTAACATAAAATTGCTGGCCTGTAGCCAATATAAATAATGCATTAAGCAGAGATGCCGTCTTGATATTGTTGACCACAGACGATCACTCATACGGAACTAACTACCAACGTCATTAAATATTTTATTATAATAGAAAATTTTATAATATTTAATACAAAGTTGACTTACTGTTATAACATTGTGTGTTTCCTCAAAGCTAATGCATACCGCTATGATGTTCTACGACATGGAACACTGTGACCACAGATACAAAATGCGCCATCTATTCAGATTAAAATAGACGTGATAATGTTTTGCTTCGTCCATCATTGTTTACTTTCTGGATATTATATTTGTCGTGCAATGTTGAATGTACCAGAATAGATTGTTTGTGAGAGAAATAAATGTTTAATTTTAGGTTTGAATTGAAGACAACCTTTGTTTATGGTTTCTAAATAATACACTGCAGGTATACTTTACAGTAGTAAACTTTAACAAACATATACTATTAGGGCGTTGCAAGGCAGTAAACAGACTCTAAATGCTGAAAACTCATCTCCCATAAATTCGTTTATGGCATAATAACATTTCTCAATTAACATATTCAGTTCGCTCTCCATGGAAGTATCTTCAGAGAGATTAATCATGTACAGTGTGTTGTTAGTTGTAGTTGTTAACTTTATTAAAGCCGACACAAGTCGCTAACCACAGAGCTCGGGTGTAATTAGACAGTTAATTTTCCGGCAGGCCGCACGACTCGTCTCGCGCCGGCTTCAACTCGTGGCCTTTCATGTCTGTGCACATGTGGGGCGAGTCACCGCTCGGCTTCTGGCGACTAGAAGTCACCAACGAAGGACGATACATGGGTAAGCACGACTTTTTACAATCCATATTCCAACAGGTCCTTCGCACAACGGGTATCATTAGCCAGCCCATAATAATGTCTTCAATTTCCATATGAAAATCTACCCCATGTAATTTTTATGAATCATGATAACAAAACCCTTGAAATTAATCCTCAAAGTTTTTATGACCGCATTTATAACGAATGGCTTGTCACAAGTCGGCGGTCTGGAAATTTCAAAGGCCCAAGAAAGGCTTAAGACGACAGCTCAGGAGATTGTTTATTCAGCTCAGCTACTTATCATTCTATTGCCTGAAAAGATTTTCGCTAATCCTCGGTAGCTGAGCCGACAATAAAATGTAAATCAATATCTGTTTGTTCAATTTCACGTCATAGGGCGAGCAGCGTTGCAAGATTGGTCTTTAACTTTATATGGAACTAGCACGCCTGCAGCTAAAAACGATCCCATACCGTTCCGGAATCCAATTATACGCAACAAGGGCAACGCAACGCGACCTATAGTGGTGCAGGCGGGCCGCAAAAACAACAGAGGGAAACCCATGCCGATAGTGCCCACGTACACCGTGGGGCTGGTTAAGCGGAAAAAGAATAAAAATTCTAAGAATCCAAATAGGAATTCGCAAAAGTCAAAACAGAGTAGACCGGCGACTCGCTCGCCCATCGAGAGCACGACGGCGCGGGTGACGACGTCGACGGCGGCGGACCTGAGTCTGAACCTGCGCGCCGACCTGGCCGACCCGCTGGCGGACGCGCGCGGCCGCAAGATGTCCAGCCTGTTCGAGCAGTACCCCAAGATACAGCGCATATACCCCGCGCCGCTGCAAGCCCACGGTACCGCCCTGCATGCCGTGTCCGTTCGTTTAGCCCCGGCCGTTTCATTTCGCCGCCTAGTTTGAGCCTGCACGTCAATTACCTTTGTTCCAGACTCCGCCGCTCTTTGCATGTCGTGTGTTTGCATTGTTTACATTTTATTTTGTAGCGGAACTTTTATTTAATGAAACAGTTTCGGTTTGAATTGAATTCTGTTTTCAATTAAGTAATTAACTGTATTGTTCCTGAAGTAGACAGTGACGGTTAATTTCGTTTGTGTGAATTTTTCAGTTTATTTTGTTGTTTTTCTGTTTGTAGTCGTTACCGTCCATCACGACATTCTTTTTTTCTTTTGCTAGTATCTTGTTGACGCTTTGTGTATAATAACTGCGTAGTAACAATTTGATATGCTTTAACTGTAGTGAGAAAGTCGCACCGTCACAATTACTCCCGAGCTGTCTATTTACATGAGCTTGTTTCTCCAGCGGGTCCACTGACCCAGTGGGAGCTGATATTCTACGGTACTGAGACACCGCCTCAAGAGTACGATGCGTCTCCGGAGACGAATTCATTGAGTGGAGGTGTGGCGGCGGTGGCGGGTACCGGCGCGGTGCTGATACCGCCCGATGCCGCGCCGGGTGGGGGCGTGACGTCATGGAGCGGCGCGAACGAGCCGGAATCCGTCGAGGAAGTGAGACAGAACGCTCTCGACGACGACCTCACGCTCGTCTGGCACTCGCACACGGTGAGTTTGTACACTCTATTTGTTGTTGACTCTGTGCAAACAAATCCTTGATTCATATTTTGTTTCTTCTGTTTCGATGCACAATGGAAGCGAAGTTTGTTTCTAAGCTACGCGTAGGAGAACAGAAATAATGTATTAAAATGCTCGTAGAAGCTAGGTGTTTATTTTATTAAATTCAAAGCACAGTTCAAAATTGGTTTTGAATCACACCAAAACATTTTAGGCAGGGAATGATACTAAACATACATATAATTTCTATATTTTAACGCAAAGGCGTCTGACAGACTTTGATAGTTCAAATAGGTATTAATTCAGACTCAAAAGCAAACAGAAAGTGATATTAAAAAAAAAACATATAAAACTCAAAAATCTATAGGTACAGACAAATGATGGCACCCGGTATTGTCTCCATATTATTGTTTTACTATAAATGTTTTGACTTATACGGCAATAACTAGACAATAGCAATGTTATTGTTTCCTATGTAAACATCAAATTCATTTTGATGAGCTATACCTAATGCTATAAACCTAGTGATCAACGTAGAAAGTCAACTAAAATATTTACAATTATGGTCAAAAGGTAAAGTCCGAACCTTTGTCTGTTCCTTTTTTATTTAGGTAAACGTGCATACCGCAATTAAGTTTATGTTTTAAGCATAATTCATAATTCATAGGAAATAAATTTCTTCACAAAATGCTACATATAAAATAGGCTTCATAAATAAATAAAATTTTCACCCGTCAAACAGTTGTATGACAGCTGATCACAAAAATAACATAACATTTTTATTCATGAACAACAAAATGTGGATATTGTAAACATACTTAAAGGCATCAAAAGCCGCTTACACACAATTCAGATCAATACAATGTCAATAATTTACATAAGAAATAAATCAACTAGCATAAGACCAAACGAATCAGAAGACAAAACAAGAAGGATGAGATGGTAAAATAATTTGAATTAAAAAAGACCATTGCCGCATCTAACACTTCATAAGTCTATGACTACAAAACGGGTTGTATTAAAAATTACTACACGAGAATAGCAAAACCATATTTTGATAACCAAAACCAATATTGTAGGTACATTATTTTGTTAATAATAATTAGTGATTGAAGTTCGAAGCTTGCAAGGATAACTAAGCCAACGTACCATGACCGACCATTGGTTCGACTAATTGCCTAATGCATCCTTGCTGCGGGCGTCAGATTTGCTAATGTACCACAGTGTGTTATCGGCCTAATTTAACGGTTGATTCAATCCGCCAATTAGCATCGCAGCTTGCACATTTTTAATGTCAACGTGTTAATTGGATGACGTTGTTAAGAGTCAAATAAAAAATCTTTGGTTTTAAGAATTATTTTTTAGAATATTTTTTATTGAAAGGGGCGTATTCTATGCTTTCCAATATATATAATAAGTTTTGCGGAGGTTTCTCCCACGTCCCTTAGGAACCCAACAGTAAAATACTTTTTTCAAATCGGTTCAATAGTTTCGGAGTCTTTAAAGTGCAAACAACCAAAAAAATATTTTCATTATACTAGCTAAATGTAATTTAATTTCAAAATTCCGTATTTCTAAAGTTAAATAATTATTGATAAACAGTAGCTTTAGTCTGAATTATATTATATTACCGGCGACATAAAAGCGAGTGTAACTGACAGTTCTCTTTGAGCGAAACACGACATATTTAGCAGAAAATGGGAAGCGCAAACAGTTGTCCCACCCTTCATATACATTCACCGACAGTCGACCATTTGTACTTGTTTTAGTATAAACAATTTTAGGACGTCCTATTTATACAAACAATATGAATATTTTTAGGTAGATCAAAGACTGGAATAATTAATATTATGTGGTCTGAGGGCTAAACTCATGCTTAATAAGAAAGAATGAGTAAGAGTTGCCTAAGCGTCTTAAAATGGAATAAAAAACTTACCTATCAAGAGAATTAACTAAGCATGAAATAGTGGGATGGAAAAGAATTATCCAGTCAAATCCCTAATAGAAGAGGACCGGGACAGAAGGACCAATGGTCCATCAATTCAAGTAGCAAAAAGTCCAGGATTCGAAACAGCCAAACAGCTACACAGTCCACCACCCAAACGTGAAAGTTTCACAAATAATTTGTTTAAAAAATCCCAAAAGTCCGTACTAGTTTGCGTCACAGTGCACCGCGGTGGCCATGAATTCATTTATTTTAACTTGCGTATATTTTCTAACTTTTCCTATAAAAACGGTTTATGTCGCTTTTATAGCGAAGTTTTTATATTTATTGATGGAGACCACTATACTTGTATTTATACTCTATGCTTACGTAAAAATATTGTGTATAGATCTCATCTTACCGAAAAAAAAAACTATTTTACGAAAAAGACATTTATATTAAATTCTATAAACCTCAATTCAGTAATATTTAATATTAACGTAATCCATCTTATTGTAAAGTAATATGTTCAGCGAAAGATTAAAGCCTCCTTTGACGAAAACACAATGAAATACGTCACAACCACTACAAAAAACTTGTGTTATGATTTATTTCTATTCTGAAGATTAATAACTCTAGATTTTATATATTAGTTAGGAGAAATGCTGAGTCTTTATCTAGGCTAATCTCCTCACGCGATTCAGAAATTTACGCTCACACATATTTCTATTTAATGTAGGGTTAAAACGAATACGTTCTGACAAATTTGCCCTCTAACGATAAAAAACTGAACTTTCTTATCTATACTAATATTATAAAGAGGAAAACTTTGTTTGTTTGTCTGGTTGTAATGGATAAACTCAAAACCTACAGGACCGATTTTAAATATTCTTTCACCATTAGAAAGCTATATTATATGCGAGTAACATAGGCTATATTTTATCCCGGTGCGGGCAGTAGCTCCCACGGGACGCGGGTGAAATCGCGGGAAAACGGCTAGACTTGTAATAAAACTAAATTCTTCCATATACTTGATGGAAGTTTTTTATGTTATTTGATAAAGAGATACGATGATGAAATGAAGGATTTTATGAAGATTGTTGTTCGTCTTTAGTGCTGTAAGTTTACTGGAACGAATAGCTAAGAGACGGGTCTGACGTAAAATATTGCAAATGCTTTATGTGAAGTTTAGTATTTTTATTTATTTATTTAGTTTGGCTCTTCAACAATGAGCATGGTTACATCTATAACTAAAGGTACATTTAAACTTATATCTAAGTGCCTCATCACTTAAAGAAGAGCACTGCATGCACTATAATTTGCACAAAAACTTACTTAGCTATGTAAGAAAAATAAAAGAAAATGAAATAGTTAAAAACAAAACTATATTCATTTAATTAAAACTTAAACTAACATGCTGTCAGACAAATATTTGATTTTATTTTCATGTTAGTGTCAGCAAGATATTATTTAAAACAGCAAAATATTTCAAGGATTTGTTTGTACATTTGTTTTGGGTATTGTCAATAAGAACGTTGCATATCAACGATTTGGTAACTCCAATACTTACTCACTTTTTATTTTCAATTTTATATAGTACGAAAATATATTCGTGTTATGCAGAATTGAAGATTCCATGTGTAATTCCAAATAACTGGTTCAATAAAGTATGTTTTCGTTCGGCTTAGATATTTGGATTATGCTGAAAACGCATGAGGAAGTCGGTAAAGTTTTATGGTATGAAACCTGTATGTTCATAACAAAAGTCAACCTTAATACTATGTAGATAAAGTTCGTTTTGTGCGTGTCAGTTTGTAATTAAAATCGTAACGTTTGAAGATTAATCTTTGTTTTATGTTTTGTTTTGAATATTTGTAGGTAGGTACGTTTTTCGTTTTGCTTATGATTCATGATCATAGGTTCCCAAAAGTTAAAAAAAATAAAACTTCATTTCAATTATTCCCCTTTAACCTATCCTTTAACGTCTTCAAGAATGACATAAAGAAACGAAAATTTGATTTTTTAACACTAGATAAGCGAAGACAGCCCTCCCGAGACGGTGGACCCCGGCAACGCGGGCCAGTACACGGGCAACTCATCGGGTTGCGCCACACACGTGCCACAATCGCTTCACTGCCTAGGTTTGTGCCTATTCATCATCATGTTAATGTCAGCGGCCGACGCGTTGCGTTTAGAGTCCACTACTGTAAGTCAACGCAGACAGCCCCATAGAGTAAGGTCCGTAAGTAAGCGCGATTGTGCACTAACTGCTAGCGTAAGGGTAGAGTTAAGACGCGCGAGCGTGGCCCGGCCGCCACGCGCGCCGTGCTTGCGACACCTAACACCGACCGCTGTAACCGCGCTGGGTCCCTAGTACTCGCTGCGCCTAAGGCATTGTGATTTTAGTTAAATTTACCGGGTTTATATATAAGTACAAGCTGTTATTATTGATATGTTTGTTTTTAAGTTACGGTTATGCTGCTGTCCGATCACAATGTGGGAAATAGCGCCGCCGTGTGTGTACCGATTTTGTCTGGCACTAGAAAAATAACCAGTCTAATTTAAAATGTAGGTTATGATACAATTATAGAGGCTTAAATATTAATATCTAGTTCATAGCTTTGATCCGCGGAGAGAACGGGCAAAAGGACCAGCTTCCAATGCGATGCAGCTTTAGCGGTAATTAAAGCCATACAGGCAGCTTTGACAGTATTGAACGTTGGATTCATTGGATATTCCATAATACTGTTGGGCTATTGGCTTAGAGTAAAGCCGGCCAGGATTGACAGATTACTCGTTAATGGGCTGTCTAGTCTGTGTATACTAATGATGGTAGCTTTAATTTAATAGAAACACCTTACCTTCTTGCAAAATAAGAAAAGTCTCGAAATTATGGAGTATTTCGCTAACAATACTGCATTCACCAATGCGCTCGAATTTTTGCCCAAAAAGCTCGAATTAATTCTCGATTCAATAGAAATTAAATTCTCCCGTCAAAGCCAGTCAAAATCGTGATACATACGGCTAAACTTATGTTAGAATGTTAACCAATAGTTAGAAAATAAAACCGCGTCTTGTACCTAGAGATCGTACTTAAGATACGTACCTACTGTTCATTAAGGGGATGTTAACAATAACTAGTTAACAGTCACTGTGTCAATGCTTGTTATTATGTCAAGTCCAGACGAACAAGTACTTACTAATTCATCACTACACTTCGACCCATATCCTAATTTTAATTTGGAGTCGGCACATCATATCTTCTTCCACACTTATTGGTCTGACGCCATCTCAACATTCACTAAAAACACGAGTTACATTCATTTAACATATCAGAATTAACAATCTACTAAGTAAAGTACCTAATTATAGAACAATATTTAAATTCGTTAAACGAACTAGATTTGAAACATTTGTTTTACAAGTAAAATATCAACATTTTCTGAAATTATGATTAACGAAAGTTCAATCAAATCCTTGTATCGTCTATCGATTCGATCAAAATCTAAAACAATATCGAATCAAATTACTCGAAAACTATTAAATTGAAGCTTTTAGTTTTTGATTGTATGCATATTCTATTGATTAAACTTTGATGGTATTGGACAGCCTTCACTGGAGGTACAATAGATCAAATTCATTGGAGTTTTTGCATTGTTTTTCTTTTGTATTCAAGTTTCTATTCATATTGATAGTTTGAATGACGGCTATTGTGCTGACAACCCCGACTCGGGGGCTTGAAACACTTAAAAAATGTTTTGTATAATTAAAAACTACAGTTGGTACTGTTTTTAATCGCCTGGGCTTCACATTCTAACACTCTACTAAAACTGTATTTCATAAGGACAAGAGTATCTTACTTGCAAATTGGAAACTGAACATAAATATGTATTTATACGTGTTACGAATTAAGTATATTAATTTGTATAACCATCATTTTATTGGCAAAAATATTAATGAAGAGCTAGTGAACAAGTGCAATTACGTATAAATAATGTATTAATTACGATATCAAGTTGATAACGTCCATTTTTCACGAGTAATTGCAATGTGTAAGTGACGAGAATGTGTGAATAGACTTTTCTTAAAACCTACATTTTTTACTTGAGATGTTAACTTACGACCATGATACGTACTTATTTTGCACTGAAAAGAATATTTTTCATCGAGAAAAACTTAATTTGGAATCTAGAATTCAGGTTTTTTGGTCGCTTGAATATTTTAAGATTTATTATTTTATAATAACGCTAGTTGTGCAACTTGTAATTTCAATGAAAACGCATTGCTATAGGTACGACAAACTATGAAAATGATACCAAATGTTAGCGCATTTACTGTAGCCCTTCACGTGTTTATAACATAATTTATTTATTAATGAATATATTTAGATATTATAATAAAATAATAGAATAAATTTGTTTTAGAATAAATCATGTTCCGATTTTTTACAGCATCGTTTTGGCGATATTTTTCAATAGTTTGTTGCTTTATCATATTGTATTTTATAGCTAAGTATATAACGTTCCATTTTCATTGTATTGTGTTATGAAATAATTTTCTGTACAAAATAAATAGAAATATGATATGTTTTTTTATGAAAAAATCGCCTCTACGTATGTTTGAACAGGAATACATATCTGTTATAATAAGTTTCATGGTTAAATTGTCCTTATCCACAGCAACGTGTTTGTCGTAGCATAAAGAGAAAATTAAATAGTTAAGATTTCAGAAAAATCATACATGATTTCTTAGGATATTTTTTTGTAATAAAAGTGTGTCTAATTGAGGCATTGTGAGTCTACTCAATCACAAGACTTTCATTCACTTCTTATTTGTACCTGTATCTGTATAGGGGGCAGCCTAAGCCTATTTCAAGTAGAGGATCAATATTGAACAAAAATAATATTGATAAGGTTTAATGTTTCTTCTGCTTAATTAGTAGCTTTTTTGCGTAAAATACTCTACTGTTAATGTATCAAATAATAAACAGTTCATGTACTCATAAAGTTTAAGTTTACAAAGCTTTAAACATTTTCTTAAAGGGATTTTTACGTTCTCATTGATGAGCAAATAAACAGAATATTGAACCTTTATGCTACGATAAACTCAAAATAAAAAAGAATGTAGTTTTCATGTATATGGACGTAACTGTAGGTTTAACATAATTGCATATTGTGGTTGTGATCATAGCGAAGATTGCCAATCCATATAGCATAGAACAATATAAAGATAATTGTAAATAATAAATAGGTATGTATCGATATAAATAAATTTGGAGACTTGTACAAATTTGCTCACAAACCTGTAAATTGAAAACGACTGAACGTTCATGATTTCTCATCGACTGGTAGTAAAATTATCGTAATTTTAATATAATAGCTAAGTATATGAAATACTCCTACATCGTCACCTCTGAAACTTCATTTTCTACAGGTAACAATGCAAACGATATTAGTTAACAGGCATCTGTCGCTCGATGGAACTAGGAATCATCAAAAGGCTCATTTTTATAATAGTTGTGTAAAATGTAAAATTGTTCACCGATTTCGAAGTAGCAGCCCAATGAAGTGTATCTAATAATGTAAATGTTGAAGCATAATTTGTATATATTGAATCTAATGTGAACGGGAAATAATAAAAACAATCTTTTATTACAAAATTCATTCAGGTTTTCATTTTGACATCAACATTTGTAATAGTGTCTTGTCTCTGATTATAATATTAATAGTTAAGCAGTTAGTAGCATTACGTGTTGTTATAAGAAAACAAACTGTGTTTCATTAGATGTATATTTGGTTTACATTGTTTATTGCATGTGTCGCTTTGCTTACACTAAGCTGGCTTATATCTGTTTCACCGCAAACCACGCTTATTAATTTCACACGTCAATTTAGTTATGCACCAGCACAATTTTGTCAACCACATTTCATTTCTTCTCACTTCTCATTTACGTCACTTATAATTAAACTTTATTTCTGTCTGATTTCATTTAATTTTGTGCACGTCTTTGCATGTTCTACTTCTACTTTAACATTAGTTTGTTTTCAACGACTGTGTGATTCGTCAGTGTATGTATGAACAAAATTATTTGAGATCAGTGACAAGATTCTATGTTTACCTTTCCTAAGTTTTCCAAAACTTGCTTCCCTCTCTGTGAACTGACATCGTGTCTCGCTCGGACGTGCATCAGCATCATTAAGCAAGAGAACGTAAGCTGCATGGACGCTGGATCAGGTGCTGGGTGGTGAAGGACTGTCGCTCAAATTTTCATGTAATTAAATATCTTTGTTCTCTTTCTTTTACTAGAGTGCGCGAAGGGCTTGCATTTGTACTCCGGTCGATGCTACAAACGTTGTCCGGACGGTACGTATGCCAGTGAGATTTCCATGGAACGCAGCTCAAGAAGACGTAACCTTACATATTTTTCGGAGGGCGCGATAATGAAAAGGCAGTACGGGGACGTGCCTAAGCAGACCGCGTTAGAAGCTTTAGATATGGAGGCTGCGGCTAACGAGAGCGCCAAGCCCCCTCTCACGTGCCTTCCGTGTCATTACACATGCGCCACATGCGTGGGCCCTCACAACAATCAATGTTTGTCGTGTTTAGACGACGCTCAACTCTTCAATCTGACCGACACCGAGCCCAAATTCTACTGTTATCCGAACACGGTGCTCTCGCAAATAAAGGACGCTAATTGGCATTATAGGCTGAACGTTGCTCTCGTTGTTGTCCTATTTGTAGTCTGTACTGTCAGTGTGTACTTCCTGCTATCGTGTGCCGTGAAAAGGTACTGCTGCGGCGGCTATTACAAGCCAAACGTGCTCTATAACAAACTAGCTGTAGATGAAAAGTTGCAGAGCGCTATGGAAGTCGAAGAGGAAATACACAAGGCTCTAAAAGATTGTAGCGAGAGCGAATCAGATGACGATTTGAATTTATAGCAATTGTTAACATTCCAAAATAAGTATTATGAACTCGTCGATCAAGTGACAGTTAGTGATTAGGTTTCTAAAACAAATGCAGGGCTCGTGTTGTGATATTTGTCATTCGCCGTCACAATATTTTAGAATGTGAATGAATTAGTATTAGTGCAACGAGATTCAATTCGTACAAACATTGAGGTTATTTTGAAATTATTCCAAAGAGCTGTAAAACTCTTGAATGTTTTCTACAAATTCTGTTCCTTGACTTTTGGAGCTTCTATTCCATGCGGTTGTTTTACTATTAATATTGGTTGTGTCTATTTTTATTGGTATTTTTCAATTTTCTTTCTTAATTACTTTTTAGATAATTAAGTAAATAGAGTATTATGAAACATTCCATTCCAAAAATAATGGTTAAAATCTTTTGATCTTTAAATTATTTTCGGTCCCCATAGCTATTGGTTGTTGGGGTGCTTTTACTTCTAAAAGGGGCTACATACAATTCACCCCGCTTAGATGTCGATATCATTTCCCTAATTCAAATAATTGAATCGGCTCAAAATCTTGCTTATTTTTATTTTCCTTTTATTTTCTTTCTAACTTAGTTTGTAAGGCTTGAGATTCCCTCAAAGAGACTCAAAGTAATTTTAATTCCGATTGTTTAGTTTTACTTTTTAACTAGGTAATATGATGACGTCATAATAATCGCGTAATATTAGCTTAGGTAATATTAGGTGTATTTGCTCAAGATGCCATTCAGATTGTTTGTGTAGTGTAGGTACCAAGCCCTTTGGTGCCGTGTAAATATTTTGTATGTAAATAAACGAGTTCCTATTTTCATACGCTGTTTTATTAAAATGCTTTCTTCTTGCCTTCTTCTTATTAGACCTGCGTTGGGTTGCGGAATGCATGTGAAAATGAGTTGGTAAGTATGCAAAGGTAAGTATTTACCTTTACCTACGTAATGAGCAAGAATAGGTACAAATAAAATAGTCTTTGTCCTAATATGTGTAGGTGTAGGGTACACTATGTTAATATGATAGCTGAATTTGCTGCTTCTTTGAAAATTAGAATCGCAAAAATACATTTTCTCGCCCATGCTATTAGTAATCGGCATTGACACACTAAAGATGATAGAAAAATTCTTACTTGCGAGATTATCGCCACTTCATTGTCGCTAGCTATAGGTATATAAACAGAAATAGAATAGACTCCCTTACACAACAGACTTACTAAGACAAATAGCAACACAAGATGACGTGACATTGTTCTCACTGACCAAATACACTGTCGGCCATTATTATTGAGTCCCCCCGAAATAAACGCTCCTGAACGATCAATAAAGCTAATGTATTGAGTAATATAATGCCTAGTGAGGTGCCAGTAACAACTGTGCTACCCTATTGCGGGAGAATGTACTTGGGATAACAACGATGCTTTTAGGGTGGTAGGACAAATATTGGACGTAGAAGTATGGCTTGAATGGTTGAGTCTGTAGATACAGATGCTGCCGACAATACTAGGGCTCTGCTAGACAAGTAGAATAGGTTTATGTAGTGGATAAACAATAAGAACATAGCACAATAGAACAATTGCTATACACATCTTTCGATGTCCTAATTGCTAAAGAGTTTTCCGTATATTCTAATGGATTAGACGAACAAGTTTACCACAGATTTCAAAGACCTGGCTGACTTTTTCTTTTAATGGAAGTCTTAAAGTTGCAACAATGTTACAATTTAAATAAAAGCCCCTTCCAGCAAACTATAATAAGTAAATCGACGCTATACCTACCCCTCGGGCCGTTGTCACGAGGTGGCTCAAGATTCATCCGAAAATACCAATAATTACACAGAGGGGAGAAAAAAATAATATCGTTTCCCCTCACATCGCTTATATGGTGCTCATGTGCCGATACCCCACCGTCTTCGTTCAATACCGGCCATTGTACGCGGTCCAATTTATTATTCCGCTTAAACGGATCCCATTTTCATTAAAATAAAAAGAAATACTCCCCACGAACCGTTCGTTTCTTTAGTTCTCTTTAATGTTGTGAATTTTCAAACTTCCAACTTCCTCCGACGTCGAACTTAATTTCGATCTAATGAGCCTTAATTTTCCTTTCAAAAGTTTCTGAACTTTTTGTATCAGAAAGTATTGCCGCTAATTGGATACAATCTTCCTGAAAGTTGAACAGAAATACATTGTAAGAAAAAGATGTGCGAACATTATAGACACGATCGTAAATAATATAAAGGGCTCTATAATTAGATCCGATCCTTCCACATCTCTTCCGCCTCATTTGATGCCAATAATCGAATGAGGATTGGTTTCAAAGATCCCTCGCGTTCTAAAAACGTGTCAACCGCATGACCTAATTCTTTTTCCTCATATAAAATCATAGTAGGTGAGTGAGACGGGGCGTGTCGCCGTACATCACAGCTCGCTATGATAACGTTAACAGCTCGTAAACCGTGTTTGTCCACTGCGTTACGTCTCTGTTGAGTTATAAAACAAACCATGTGAAACTATCTTAAGGCCTTTTTTATATAGACACAGGCTTTTACGCTTTTTATAGACAGTTCGCTGGTCTACTGGGAGAAATAAAAGAACGATCCAATCTCTAGCTATCGAGATCTTTTCAAACTCAACTGAAGTTCGCAAGTCAAAAGGGGGGTCGTTTACATACGATATTCTGTAGTGGAATATCGTTATGGTTGTCGGCAAAAAGGATTTTTGCGTACCTGTGTAACAGTAGCTTTTGTTTCAAATGGTAAACTATTTTGCTTTAGTTCAAAATGGATGCGAAGATTTATGTTCCAACTATAGTAAGTATGTTTCTTTTTGTTTGGTAAGTAAACTCTTTTGCAAAAAAAGCGGGCACCTATGCGAAATACAGGTTTTAGGGACTTTACGTGTATTTCAAAGGGTTTTAATAACTGTAGTATGTTTCTAGCATCAAAAGGGTTCGCCAAGCATGCGTGACAGTGTATTCTAAATTTGAATTTTGTAGATTTCCTAAGAAACTGGTTAAACGTTGTTTTGGACTAATTTCTGGTAGAAAGTTCGTGGGCGTTTTGAAAAGTTTTTGACGTGATTTTTAGAAAACTAATGATGCAGTTTTAATGAATCATTAATGTACCCTTCTGTCACATCAAAACATTTTTGAAAAACTATGCATATTTGTAAGAATTTTCACCTGCTCTAAATGGTCTATGCTGATGATTGACGTCAATGTTAAGAGTTTCTTTATTTTTGTGTAAAGCGTTTTATTGTTTAAGTATTGTTTCCAGTCGGTTAAAAATATCCCTTTCTCATAAATAAACACCATTTAGAGGAGTATCAGTACTTTGGGCAGCAACAAAACCAATGTAAAGTTAGCAGTGCCGTTCACAACCCGTCTCCTATCAGACTTTAACATTTTGAAAAATTTTGAAATTCAACAAAATACAGAAAATAACGCATAGACTGTGAGCACGAGGTATTAAGGTCACGTAATAATTGATTTTTAAATAACCTCACCTCTTGGGAAACCCCGTAGACATCTGAAGATCTATGAGTCTGAGCGTTCAAATAGCGGGTTTTCATCCCACGGACATTTTATTAAACAAACCTGTCTGCTCCGAGGTTTTCTGGTATCTACAGCACTGTCCTGCTTAAATCATAACAATTATTGGTTACCTGATCATTTTTTTAAGAAACATATGTTTGGCCAATAATTTTGAATTCTTGACTCCCTTTCTGCTAAATCATTGTTTAGTAACCCAATACCTATGGAGTTATCGAGAGCTTCAACGCGGCAATAATTTGACTTTTTGGATAACTTTAACCCTCCTCATCATTTTTCATATGGCTAATTTAACACTCATAACAAAATTTGTTATTTTTTAAATGTCTAATTGTGATAAGAGACGGGTTGTGAACGGCACTGCTAACTTTACATTGGTTTTGTTGCTGCCCAAAGTACTGATACTCCTCTAAATGGTGTTTATTTATGAGAAAGGGATATTTTTAACCGACTGGAAACAATACTTAAACAATAAAACGCTTTACACAAAAATAAAGAAACTCTATCATCAGCATAGACCATTTAGAGCAGGTGAAAATTCTTACAAATATGCAGTTTTCCAAAAATGTTTTGATGTGACAGAAGGGTACATTAATGATTCATTACAACTGCATCATTAGTTTTCTAAAAATCACGTCAAAAACTTTTCAAAACGCCCACGAACTTTCTACCAGAAATTAGTCCAAAACAACGTTTAACCAGTTTCTTAGGAAATCTACAAAATTCAAATTTAGAATACACTGTCACGCATGCTTGGCGAACCCTTTTGATGCTAGAAACATACTACAGTTATTAAAGCCCCTTGAGATACACGTAAAGTCCTTAAAACCTAGGTTTCGCATGGGTGCCCGTTTTTTTTGCAAAAGAGTGTATAATGTGAAAGCTCTAAAGACTGAAAACCTTTGTTATAAACAATAATATACATGGCGTATTTCGATGCACATTCATATTGTAATGAGCCCAATTTAATTTTTCAAGTTTGAGTCTATCAAGCTGTCAAAAAAATAATCATTTCACCGTATGCATGTGGTAGGGGAGAGCGGGGCTGAAAGTGCCGATTTTGACAAATCCTTTTAAGATTCGGATAAAACAAGTACTATGTCTGAAAGTAGTGGTTCATCCTAAGCCAAATTTAATCTATTTTACGAAGTTAACTTCAGATTTTGCAAATTTTTAATAGTTTTTATGCAAAAGGCGATTTTTTTATACAGAGGCGGCTAGGCACTACCAACCCCAATCTGGGGCAAGTTGTGCCGTAGCTGAGGTCGGTTGTGCCGTTGATAATGCTGGGAGCTTTATATGAATGAAAATTAATTAGGAAATTAAAACACATCAGTTTTATAATAATATATTTATTCGTTATATTTTTAAATATAAATCAACAGTTTTTAAAGTTTAATTGTATAATACTGAGTATTATAATTAAAAAAAACAAGGAAGCTTCTTATGTTATTTATTCAAACATAAAAACGTATTTTTAATCAATAGTTTGTACTTATTTTTATGCGAATGAGATCAATTATTAATATGTTCCAAAATTATTAACTTTTTAATCAGTCTCGAGTCTTTTTAAGAAATAAAAAATATACCAAAACTAGTTACTCTCCAGGTGATTGATCAGAATAACAATTAGGACATACAAATGCTTGGTTTTCTTCATCTTCAATACATTGCAAATGGGCCCAATTCTTACATTCTCTGCATTCAATCCATTGTTCTCCAGGGGCAGAGTTAGAATAGGCATCATAACAAATGATACAGAACCATTCTTGTTCGTCATCAGAACTCTCGTCATCTTGCAATACTCTTCTCTTAGCGGGGTTTTTAGTCGGCTTTTTTGTTTGTTTACCCTTTCCCTTGCATTTTCCCGTCCCTTTTCCCTTAACCTTCTTTTTAGTTTCGCTTTCTTTTTTCTTCTTTTTACTAGCCTGTTCTTCTGCTAAAGCGTTTTTCTCTGGAGTTTCCGTAAGAACAGCTGTCTTTCTTTTACGTGCTTTAGTATGTCCAATTAGTCGGGGAGGTGCTTTAGGCAGTGGTCTTATTAGCTCTGGTGAGAAAACTGCTGCATTTTTATCTCCTGTGTTATTATCAACTGATTGAGGAGGCTGGAAACTGCAGCAAGGGATAGGTTCTGGAGAGCACTGACGTGTCTCTTGCTCTTGATTACCTGATGGTGCTCTGAAGTATCATGTCCAAAAGTATTTTCTTTCTTTCATAATTGCTCGCGTAAATATAAACAATATAGGTTGGTTAGGGGTTGGTTGTGCCGCGGCACAAGCAGCCCCACATGAACGGCACATTTTACCCCGTTTATGATAGTGTGATATTTTGTCTCACATATAAAAATCGCTGTACACAAAGCATTAAAATTACACTGCATAACAAACTAGGATAAATAACAAACATTTTACAAAAACTCACATATTAAAAGCACGAAAAATGCTAGCTTGAGACCAAAAAGTATTGAAACGAAAATATTTACGTACGTGGCGCTGGAGGACCCTCACATGCAGTACGACTCGGTCCGCGACTCTAACGCAACTAAAATGGCAGCCGCGTGTGCGCGACTGTTAGGCCTTACGCGACACAATACGATCGTATATCTATCTCTTTCTGTTTTTGAGATATTCGCGTCGGCACAATTTACCCCCGGCACTTTCAGCCCCGCTCTCCCCTACTCATAATATTCCACGAATATTAATTCGTAAAATTGTAATTACAATTATGTAAAGACAAATAAAATACATATTATGTAAGTGTTCAAATTACCCGCATTTTACTTATTCATTTCATATAAAATAATCATGATATTAAAATAATTACATTTATGCCTGTAGCACACCTCCGCTGCGAAACCCAAAGTTCGAAACCGCCATAGTTTCGCTGTGAGTTGTGAGTTGTTGAGCGGCGAAACAATAGCGAAATTCCCTGCTCTAACGTACAAAACTGACTATGAAGTTGTCTCTTTCTGACATGATTTCGCTCATTTGCTTAGGCGCCGTCTACATCTCCGCCCGTTGTTCGCCATTTTGGAGCGGTTCCGCGTGTATCTCGGACGCGTCTGTAGCAATCGACAATTTTTATGAGCGAAATAGGAATCAACTGTTCTAGTTTTAGGTTTCGCTCTGTTTCGCTATTATAGTTTCGCGTAAGTGTAGTACTGTTGCACAGCGAAACTCACGCAGCGGTTTCGCAGTTGTTGTTTCGCAGCGGAGGTGTGCTACAGGCATTATGAAACTCAAAACGAAACTACCACAATGTTGGTCTGACAAATGAATGTTTATTTATTTATTTATTTAAAAAAGTACTGCCACATCATAAACATTTAACATTCAATGTTGAATTTTTGAAACAATAGTTTTGCAAGCGGTTGATTTTCGAGTATGGTCATTCTTGTCATTGGTACTTGGAAGGCTATAGTTAAACAAATATTTGTTCATAAAGTAATTAAAATAAATAGTTCTATACAAGGATAACAGCAACACACACCTTTTAATGAAATTAGACACTTGGTTATGACCCGGTCTGTATAGATGGGCAAAAGATGGAACCATCAGGGCTAGAGAAACCATAGAACCTGTAAGTATTATTTTAAACTGATTTATCTAATGTAGGTAGGTATCAACTTAAAATAAAAGTATATTTAGGTACTAAAATGGCTGAGACGCGACTGTTTTTCATCACTTCTAAACACAAAATTCACAAAAACTCAAATCTGAGATCTTTATTCAACAAAAAAGAAACCGAATTCTCGTTCATCTAGAATCTAGATCTAGATAGGGGCTCAGTCTAGATACTTATCGCAACTTGAAGCTTTCAAATAAATAAATTATTACTGAACAATTTACTTAGAAACGTTTTAAATGTCTTTAAGAATAAAACATTTAGGCACTCTTTCAAGTCTTTACTTACATACCTTATATTCTATGCATAAACAGTTTTATTTTTAAATATATAAGGTTCAGAATAATCCATCAGAGAGCCTTTTTGGGACTAGGTACATAATTCAATCTTTTGTAGTCTTGGAAGAAATTCTGCTCACGTTATATTACCTACCCTATATGAGGCGTAGGCGGATTGACGAATACCTAGTTCCGACTAGCTACCTATGAAGGTGCTAACATTAGGTAACCATGTTAGTATTTTGTTTATAAATACTTATATGACTTCACATAACGTTAATACCCAATAGCTAGATAATCACTAAGATGCTTTGTGCAAGCATGGTAGGTAATCGACGCTGAAAAGGGGGCTAAGTACAGAATTTTGGAACAAGACGTTGGTCCATATTACGATTTCTTATAGTATTGTGAGTGCTTTTCCAAACATGGTATTCAATTTCACATGCAGATCAATCCAGAATCAACTTTGCGGGAATCGAACTCAAATAAAAGTTACGTAGCGCAGAAGCCTATTTGACTGTCCACTACGCCTATTAAAGAAGTACATGTTATGTAATGTAGTGTAAAAACAATGTAGGTATGTGTCAGGTATATCCAAACCCCAAGCTTATCAATACATAGCTTACAACTTAGACTCTAACCCGCGTGGATAAGACCTCATATCACCTACCTAAACACTGGCCTGTTTGTTCCACGGACGAACTTTTGATACGAACAACAGAGTGGTGTGTATTACTAGAGCTTACAATTAGTTTGCTCACTTAGTTAGTGTACCCCGGCTTATCCTTGGGATACACCGATACCCGATATCGACCTACGTTGTATGAGGACCAAAACACAGTGGCGGATTTACCAATAGGCCAAGTAGGCCAGTGCCTAGAGCGGCAGATTTAGAGGGGCGGCACAATTAGCAATTTTTTTTACAGGTTTTTTTTATAATTGAGTATATGAGTACACAATCCATTTATAAATAGACGATTAATAAACGCAAAATTAATAAACTGTAATATACATATACTTAGGTACTTACGTGATCATGAATTTTAAAATATTCTAATAGCGTTTCAATAAAAATAAAATAAAAAATCCGCTCGCATCGCTCGCGGTTTCGCGGCTTTTTTCATCATTCCTGGTTTGTTCTGCGCTCTTTGAGTCCTCAATGTAACAAAAAGTTAAAGCACCGAAGTAGTAAAAACAACTGACGCGTGGATGACTTTTGTGTCCAAAACTCGAAAAATTTCGCGCTCGCTGCGCTCTCAGCTTTTTCACTTTACACTGATTTTTTTCAAACTTGTTTGAGTATTTTTGTGTTCCAAGACTCAAAAAATTTCGCGCTCGCTGCGCTCGCGCCTTTCACTTGACAGTGGCTGTTTTCTGATTTCTATAGGTATTATTGCGTCCCAAACATCAAAAATTTCGCGCTCGCTACGCTCGCGGCTTCTTCTCTTTGCACTGTTTTTTTCCACTCTTGTTTGGGTAGATATTTTTGTGTACCAAAACTGAAAAAAAATTCCCGCTCGCTTCGCTCGCGACTTTTTCACTTTACAAAATTATTGAGTTTTGGTACAGAAAAGTATTTACATTTGTCGTTTTTTTTGGGGGGCTGCACAATAGGTAGTCCGCCCCGGGTGCCACCCGATGCTACGTCGCCACTGCATCATAGCACCCGAACGAATGAACCGATTTCAATTTAGTTTTTTTTTAGTGTATGATGAAAATCGATTGAGCCGCTGTAATATGTCTACGCTTCAAAGTCGCTGTCATATAAACTTGTTAACATTAAACTCTTCGGTACATGCATAGAGGCTTGCAAAAATAATCTAGTAACTGACAGAAATATCATTAAGTTCACAATCATTAGAGGCGGCAAAAATTGATGGCCTACTAGCGGCAAGTTTGTAAATCCGCCACTGCCAAAACACGAGTGTTTTTTGTCTAATGCGGATATTTTATCGATCTACTTGGTGGTACAGAAAATTTTGGGCAGAATTTTAATACTGAGCATTATCGTTGATTAATTTAGTAATTACTTTGCTTGAAGAATATAAATAATAGTCACCTAAAATGCAGCTGTATGGATTCTGTAACCTGTAAAATTTAACACTTCTGTGGGTCTTTTCAATCTGACGAAGATGTTTAATTGGTAATCTTCACCGAAAGTATATCTTCAATGAATTCATGGGTTCAGACAACTGTATGGCTGCGACAACCATAGCTAAAATGAAAGGTAACTTTCGACAGGAAAAATTAACAATAACTACTATGGCTATTTTTATACTTTACTGGATCACGAGCTATTCCAAAAACGATATGCAAACGGCTGCATCATTTATCTACTTCCAGTCAATATCCAATACCTACTTAGATTCAAAATATCCAGAGATTTCTTAATCTTGCCAAAACCGGGCATGCAGCCACGATTCACAATAACCAATACGATATGATATTATTCGGTCACAGCGGTATTTTATAATAAAAACTTCACATTAAACCTTGTTCAGATAAATTATATCTGGTGCCAGGAACGGTAGCCAAGTGTCTTGCGTGTGCAATTTTTATCGCTTTTTGCTTCGTTTAGCAGAAATCACGGGGAATCCACTCGACGTAAAGTATTTTTGTTGAAAACGTAGGAGTTTTGTTTGTTTGCTTGTTTTTGGGAGAGGAAATAGACTTTCTATTTTTCTATATTATAGGTGAAAGCTTTGAGCAAGCGTGGTGATTAATGCTCAATCCTTCTCCGTGTGAGAGGAGGCCTGTGCCTGCCGGGGCTGCGGGTTGTTCGAAAGAGATACCGCGGCCCTGGTACATAAAAGGCCTATGACGGAACACGACGGTTTTTAGTCAGTAAGAGTCTGACACTCCCTCACCGCTGCTAACCCACAGCGGGAGGGGTCATTTGATGATTTTTAACGTCGGAAAAAAAAAAAAGTGGAGGCCTGTACCCAGCAGTGGGACGATAAAAAGGCTGTAACAGTATAGGTGAAAGACGTGCTGGGATAGTATGTAAACCACTAACCTCTCAAATTTTAATATGTGGTTTCGACTCCAGATCAGGCTTTCTAGGTATTCAGTATCTTAGACACCACTGATCGTGTCTCGGAGAGCACGATAAACTGTAGGTCCCGACTGTCATTTGAACATCTTCAGCAGTCACCTTACAAAAGAAAACATACGCATAATTTAAAATATAGGCCAACATTTGTTTATTTAATGTCAAAAAGATATTTGATGGTAATCAGTTCCAATCCTACTGCGTCATCAAGATACAAAATGTCGGGTAATTGAGATCAGAGCTTATTTCTTTGTAGTCCCCTTTTACAAAGACAAAGAAAACAAGACAAATGATTTGTGTATATTCAAGGTTATTTATTACATATTAGAGAACGAATTTTATGTATTATTTTGTGTTCTATACGTAAATAATAAGCGTTGCCAAAAGATCTGAATTTCTGAGCAGAAAGAAAAATGGTTGTGTAACTATTAGGTATTAGTACGAGTAGTCTTAAAACAATGGCGGATATTTGAACCATTATTGGATTTATTCAGTAAAAAAACTATTGATTTAGTTCTTTAACAATAATTGGTCCTTTTTAACGATAAAAAAAGTCATAAATACAAAATGTATATGAAAATAACAACACAAAATAAGTAAGCTTACGGTCCGCGTATCGTGCTCATAACTTATAAGTTTGTCAGCACACAATACTAGCAGGCTGAATAAAGGCAGCAAGCAAACAATATTAAAACTAACTGTGGTAAGTAAAAGTACCGTTATAAAGCCACATATTTTTAAAAGCTATAGAGTATACTAGATTTCGCCCACGAGTTTTTCTGCGTCCCGAGAGAACTATGTGTCAGATAAAAAGTACTAATAATACAGGGTGGGTAATACAGGGTGCCCCTTTGTTTCTGTCTATGGCATCAGTAAAGCCGTTTTATTCCGCATTTATAATATAAGAATTGCAAAAAAATAACAAAATATTTAAATATGTTTTTAATGCTTTAGAGAAAAAAAGGAATGATTGTACTTACAGTTTAGCAGGATCATACCCCAATTTTATACACTTTAAAGTAAGTAATATCTCACAAATTGTATGTGCACTTTCAAAGTATACGTTTCATATTTGGCTCTCAATGCAATATTGCAGTAATACTCAGCGGACTTCTTAAATTTTATAACTTCGAATATTTCTGCACAAAATGGCCATTTCTACCCACTCTACTTTTCGTATAAAGGTGTATTTGACGTCTACATTTCTTGTTATTTCTTTAAGTGCAGAAAATATTAAGGGTACCTATAATATGAGGTATAAGTGAGACGTTTCGTATTTTATTTCAACGTAAAAAAAGCACAAGGAGTGTAACCGCAATAACTACATATTATAGTAATCTGTGGTACCTATAAGTTTAATACAACCAGAATTCCACAAGGGACAGCCAACGCCATCTGTTTGATGAGTGACGAACTTAAGACATGTGATTGGTCCCAAAATACAGAATTTTGCAGAAGTGTAACTTTCTACAAAGTTGTTTTTTGAAATCGGGAAGTATCTACCGTAGTGGGAAGATAAATAACATACGGAAACAATATAGCTGCTATATGCGATTTGCTGAATTTATATGGGAGCCAATCAAAACATTTTGGGAAAATCTTGGATGGAAACTTGTTTAGGGAGATGGTAAGATATAATTTCCAATCAAAATATAGTGAAATTAGTATTGCCTACCAGAAGAAAAACAAAATTGGTACTAGAGATTAGAGTATTCGGAATCCGAGTAACTTTATCTCATTAAACTGTCTGAAACTTCAATAAAGATTTGCTAGACCTCAAGACAAATTACAGGCTTAATGGTTGTAGAACATCAAAACCAAAACAAGATTGAGGACTGTCAGGCAAATAGTTACTCAACTTCTTACAGTAGAAGTGATTCATTGGCTTATATACGACTACTAGTATTAGGTAAAGGTTTCTTGACACAAACTTTGTAAAGCTACAAGCATTAATCACCATGCGCGTTCAAGGTAGATTGGCGATTTAGAAATTTGGATATCAGGTGGCCTTACAATGTGTTTCTTATAGTTGATTTGCTTATAGGAATTGTGAACATATTGGGTGCGAATTGTAACTCTGCTTCTCCGAAGTTAGGCATTTGATGCTTCACGCATGCGCAGTAGTGTTTTGTTCATACATTTGACTAGCATGAAGTTGTAGATAGCTAATTTCGGACAAGCAAAGCGACGTGACTGCATCTACTCTCTACGTCCAAAATGCATTACGAAAATAGGACCATGTATAATTCACCAACGTATAATTTTATGAGAAAAGGTCACAACGTTGCTTGCCAAGTTTCAAACTCGCACAAGGATCAGGTAGTTTAATCACTAAACCACAACGACATTTATTGATTGTTTGCCGTTACTGATTGTTCAACACAATTTAAATCTAAGATTAAACTAAATGCCAGCAATTTTCCACTAGACTTAGTTCGCAAGTTCATTTAACTATTGAAGTCAGAGTTAAAGTCTAGTTAGATTGATTTTAAACTGAAGAGGAAGTGCTTGATGTAAGGCGCACTTTAACCAAGTTATGTTCCCTTAATTATCCAAGAATTTCATCCAAGTTTTGGCCTTTGTCAGCTTCGGTAGGTTAATGACCTTTGTATAATCAGGATTGTGTATGCGTAGGAAATAAGTACGTGTTTGGGATGATGCCTGCTCATATTTTAGTTACCTAATTCGATGTTTGACTATGGTTAAGGTCGATGTGCTGAGTTTTAAAAATAAAAAGCTTTCTTTTTTAAAGCTTTTGTTATTTTAACAAATTTCTTGTTACCAAGGTAGTTTTGTACCTAGGTATGCGTAGTTTTTTTATCATTTCTAAGTATTACTTTATTTGGAACAGGCGTCTATGAGAAAGGGGAGTTAAAATTAACGAATACATACATAGGCATCTAATTTCTCACCAGTAGCAATGTTTTCGAGGTTCTCGTAAAGGACTCTTCCAAACGCACTTCTTAAAAATTTTGCAAAAATATTTTCCGCAGAGATTGTAACCATGTCCCTTCAAATTGAAGAGGGCATTATTTATGGGGTCCTCACACTGATCCTATTAGTGAGGACCCCCACTGAGCGTCGCTAAAAATTTGTCAACGTGACACTTTTTATTTTTTATGTCCTGTCAAAAAACCAACGGATATATGGATATATCTTCTGAGGTTCAAGTTTCGACTGCTAGTTTGATCTTTTGATGTGATGCGAAAGTTTTTACTCAAGAAGTTTTCATATAGATGTAGGTACTTGAAATGTAATATTTTTAAAGATATTCGAATATTCATAGTTTTGGATCAGACATTATGACAAAAGTAAAATATGATTATTCTAATTATAGTTTGTGATGTGGAAATTCATGGAATTTTTAAAGATGTCGCAGAGATGACGAGTATTTTTTTGTCATGCTACTCAGTTTTATGATACTCCGTTCCATGTTCCCCATGAAAGCCGATGTTTTTATTAACTGGCAGGCTTCCAGCTTTTAAGTCGTTTTTTTAACATCAAATAATAAACATGGTAGTAAAAAATGTCATAACTGTGGCAGAAACAAAGAGAGAATAAAAAATATGTCCTTTAAGCCGTGAAAAGTAATGGTTATGTTTAATTTTGGTGACTGCGTCGTATTGTGAAGGACTGTAATGGCAGAATTGCAGAATTGCGACTGTAGCTTCTAGATATACAATATTCTGTGATAATGAGACAAGAAGAAAATATGGAATAAATTCTAAACGCTAGATTGTTTGTCTGTTTTTTGAAAATATTCTACATACTTGAAAGTCAGTGAAATATGTAGAAGTACTACAGGTTCCCTTTATTTAATTGCCTATCGAATTCTATCCTATTCAAATTTCCAAACGCGCAGCTTGAAAATTCGTGCCTTAAAAATGTTCCATAAAAATGGTGCAGCAAAAAAATACGAGAAAAAAAAAGTATTAGGAACTTCCACCGAACATTGCGCGTGTACAAACTAATTTCGTTTTCCCATATTCCGTAAAAGTTGGAGTAATTACGAGGTTGTTTGGAAGCACCTTTATTTAAAAAAAAACTGCCTTAAACAAGTGACGCTAATTGACTTGGAGTCCAGTTCGGGTACCACGTTATTTATTATAGCGGCCTTCATTGCGGGGCTGGGTATAACAGTGATTTGTGAACTGTTCCACGGCTATTTGGAACACCAGTGATGTGGAAAAGTAACGTTGTAGTTTTCGGTGTTCTGAAAAAATATTTGTTACTTATTCAAATGCTGCACATTTTAAGATCTGTTTTAGTTATAAGCAGCGAATCTACAAAATTGAGTTTTAGCTTTAACTTCGCAATATTAGCTGCTATTTAAAAAAAGTCTAGAAAAGTCAGCTGGAAGTGTGAATAATAGAAAAATATTGTGCGTTATATTATTAACTTCTAAGTTTTAAAAACTTTTCTAGACAAAAAGGGGTTGTTAGTTAACATACTTGTAGAAAGATAAACTACTATAGGTAGTTTGTACACCCGATTTTACCCGATTTTAACTGTGTTGCGGATAATACGAGAACGTAGTAAACTTTAATTGAGTTTGGGTGTTCGGTTGATTCCGATTCTTTGGTCTTGTTTAATGGTGTAAACTAGTTACAGACATGCCGATTAATCGAAGTAATGTGTGCCAAAGATTTAGAAGATTTTATGGAACTAGATAAACATTTAATTGGTCTAGTTATCGTTCTTGAGATATATGTTCTTGTCTATTGTTCAAGTTTTATTGCTTCTCCTATAAAATGAAAATGTTCAAAAATGGTAACCTTCCAGGTAAGTGTTAGTAAGTAGACGAGGCTTAAAGAGAACTTAGTACTTAGGTTAGAAAACATCTTTGATAAATATAGAAAAAAACATCAGTTTCACAAATTCCAGTTCTAATTTGCCTCCTTTACTTTTTTCAAAGTGCTTAAAGCTCTTTCCAGCTCCTTTAAGTAATTCACTTATCACTTTACACTCTCATTGTTATTATTTTCCTCCTCGAATATGGTATTCCAAATTAAGAAAACCTTGAGAACTTTGAACTTCATTAAAGCCCTATGTAGAAGCTTCAATTTGCTTAAAACAAAATTTTCGTTGTTAAGGAAAAGATAGAAATGCTTGCATTATGCTAATAGGGTAGCCATTTTGTAAGCAATTGAGACATTCACGTCTTTATTGGTTATGTTACATTGCTGCTTCTAAATTCGTACTGTATAAACAGGAATCGACGATTTTCAGCTTCTAAGTAACGCAAAAATATTGTAAGTATTATGAAAAACTTTTATATTTCACTAATTAATAATAATAAGATAAACTTTTGGTAAGTTAATTTTGGTGCGCCTAAAAGTTAAGGCACCTGGATCGAGGTTTGTAAAAGCGTGTAAAAGTATGCACTAGTGAAATAAAAAAAATAATACTTTTAGTAGGACAAGGAATCAGGTAGATGATCAGTGATAGTTCTAATATATAGGTAAATCTAATACGATAGTCATAAAATCAAGGGTAAGGTACATTATTAACTTCCAGCTCAATTTCATTTGTTAAAACTTATCGGCAGTTCAATAAACCATTAAAAGCCTATTGCCACAAAGGAGTCTATTATAGGAATTCATAGTTATTAGAGGTAATACCATTACGGCTAACTGGCTCCCATCTCAATGGGAAGTTAGCAACAAAGGCCAATAAAGGGCTGTCTTGTAAATGTTCTGCAACATTTGAAATTCACACTCTAACGGTACTGTTGGCAAGTCAATTAAAAAGTTAACTGTACCTTAGTGAAGTTCGAGTGACTGGGAAACTACATTTGGTTTAATAAAGATGCTCGTATATTGTAAACTAGCGGTTCCCCGCGGCTTCACCCGCATCAATAAGTATATAGCCTACTTATGTCCTTTCTCGGGCTTTAGACAACTCAGTAGTTGCACAATGAGATACTTTTGCATTTGTACACATATAATTTTAGTGACCTCGGATATTTAATTAAATATTTTTAAGTAATGTTTTTACTGTAAAGCGTTTTTTATTTTTACCTGTTGAAAAATAATTTAAGTAAACAGTACATGTATAACCTAACCTAACTAAAACTTTATGATAATTTCTTCAGATTGTTGAATACTGCTATATTAAAAGGCCCCTTGAGTCAAACTGCATAAGAAACAGATACCAACATTATTGTTTCGTACATAATATATTACATTTAAAATGATATTCCTTATATCAAAATCCAGACAATTTATCACTCTCCTGAAACACAGACTCGTTTATAACATAAGTGGTGTAAGCGTTGGAGGCTCAATGTACGACGTCCATGATGCATCGCGTGCCGAAAGCCGTTTCGTTACACACTGGTGAAAATATGATGATACTAGGTTCCTGTTTCGTGTAATTTTAAGTCGTTTTACAAGATTAAGTAGAAAAGAATTACCTATTGAAGAATTTTGAGAATTGCGTGTTATTCTGTAAAAAAAGTCGGATGAATTTGTTACTTTTCCACGCAAAAAGTTTTTTTCACACGGATTTTGACGTAACTCAACAGAAGCTTACCTATAATCATCATCATCATCATCATCTCAGCCATAGGACGTCCACTGCTGAACATAGGCTTACCTTTACCTACATCAAAATAAAATAAAAGCTACCTTTTTTGGGTGCGGGAAATACTTTCCTTGGGACACGCGAGCAGAACTAAGTCTTCTATGTAACTAGATTAAGAGGGTGCCTACTTACTTGACGATAGCAGTTGACTTGACGACAGCAGTTCTGTCTAAAACGAATCCCGTTTTAGTTTAATTTTATTCTTAGTTAAAATATGTATACTATGTATTATTTAGTACTTTTAAATAAAATTGCTTCAACGGATTTTATCGCCGTTAGGTAAATTAATATTATTTAATCCTGACGTTTCGGATCCTTACAGCATCCATAGTTAGATAGTCACCGGCAGACAGAACGTGACCGCGATAAAATCCGTAGAAGTAGTATTATTTAAAAGTCTGGGTAATATTCGCGTAAGTGTCAGAAATCAATATGTAAGTAGTACTAACAAAGCTGAGTATCACCAACCAATATCAATATCACCTACTAAAAATAACATTAATCTAAAGCAAGACTCCCTGAGCTTTCGACAAGCAAGCATGATGAATCTGTCCACGAGGATGCATCGCGTGCCAAGCGTCCATACCAATGGTGTACTTATCACTGAACTGTGTTAGTGCATCATTTCATTTTATTCCGCCTTCTTTGAGGGTAAATGTTTTATCTCACGACAACGGGTGGGCTGTGTATGTGTGTGTAAATGTGTACCTATGTATATGCGTAAGATCGGGAGCGCATAGTGGTGGCCGAGTCTCCTATGTCCAACTCATACATATAATTTGCTTAGTATATAATTCTTATTATCTTTACATATAATAGACATAATTTTGTTATTACATTTGAAAAATATATCAAATTTGTATATTTTTTTGTCGGAGGTAATCTCCAGCACCAAAAGACATATTTATTCTTCTTTATCATCATCTGCCTAGTCTTTTCCCAACTATGTTGGGTTTGTGAACATGTCAATTTGCATATGCTAGAAATAAAAACAGGTGCCTATCCTTCTACTTAAAACTCTCTTTTCTACCTTTATTACCTACAATAAAACAAGTCATCTTACACTAGAGTTGATATAAATTCCACAATCTTCCTCACTCACCGTAGATCCTCATAGCTAGCAGCTTACTACAATGCCGATTTAATTAAACTATCTCGGGTACATATTGCACCTGGCGTTTGACATTAACGGCTAGTTACACAGATCTGCGATTACCTACTACGTTAGTTAAACGGTCTACAGTTAAATGTAGCTTTGGTTATTGTTCTGTGAATTTATGGAGTTGATTTGAGAACCTTAGAAGTAAGTATATTTCGTTAGTTTAAGGACAGATTTTTTAATGCCAGATAACTTTTATTTGAAGAATATGTTGGACGTTTTGAGAGATTATGAACAGAAAATGTGATAAACCGCTATGTATATTTCTCAAGTAGCCGAATGCTGATAAAATGGAACATAAATTCAAAACATTTATTTACTTGTTAAGGTAGGTAAAAGAAAATTATAAGATAATTTAAAAAGAAATAAAAAGAAACACAATTAATATCCTCCATATTGTACGTAAGTATTCCATTTATAAATTCAACGTTCCACTCAAGAAAACAAATAACCCTTCCTAGCAGAATAAATAGCAAATGATAGCAGCACAAAAACAAAAAAAAAGAAATTGTCTCTGAATAATTATTAACCCTTGTCTTCGCTGCACAAAAGAGACTGCCATGCGAAAAATAGCATTTACAGTTTCAAACACTGAAGTTTTATAAAGAAGAGATTTATTTACACTGTCTTGAAAAGAAACCGAGGTAGCCCGTATTGTGTCCGACACAATAAAGTATAGCTACGTATATAAAGAAACATGATTTCGTGTTAACGGACTCTAAGCGGATATTAAAAATGTCAGTGAAATTGTTATCAAATTCTCAATATGTCTGCTCGACGCTGCGAGATTTACTACGAAATATATTATGAAAAGTGTTTCGTTTAGCGCTCCTTTGTATGGGAATAGGTATCCTTGATCATATTCGCGATGAAATATAGAGACGCTTGGCTGTGAGTGCGTGATAATTTAAAAAGAACCATTAAATTGAAGCAATATTTTTCACTCTAGTAATAACAAAGTTTTATTAATTATGCTTTTCGAATAAAATATGAATATTTATTACCCTTTTAAAAGTATAAGACCCTCACAAAGTCTGCTATTCAATCAAGTATTTTTTTGGATATAATTTTAATTAAAGCTCGAGTTTTGAGCGAGATGAGTCAAACACGAAACCACAATCAGAGACACAAATAGTTTCTGTCCTACTTAAATCAATCTACGGAAACACAAACTATTAAAATCCAAAATACATTTCCTGACAATTTCCCGTCATACATCTCGAATTTAGCCGCATAACTTGTATTGCGAAATCGGTCCATTTCCTTCACAAAAACAAAACACTGTCAGTGCCTGTGGCAAATAAACGGTACCACGTACAGTCAACTGCAGGTCAGATGTAACAGTTTTATAGGAAAATCGTACTTATTACTATTGAGTTAAGGTGCATGACAGTTACCACTGATGTGCAGTCTACTGTACCTATAAAAAAAATGTACAAAAAGAATTACGACAATCCTATGTTTGCAGTCAACGGTTACTCACGGATTCGTACCTGCATTTAGGTGGAAGGATTTATTTGCTAGCGGTATTGGTTTTATAGTGCGAAGTGATGGGATGCATCGATAACTTTCAGTTCGCTGACTAGAGAAAAATGGCCGATGTGGAAATTGGAGCGAGTAGAGTGCAAGCCTTGTGCCTCCGAATCAAGATTATGCACGTTTTAGGCTGGTGGGTTAGAAACTTTACATAACCTATGTTCATTATTGCACTTCATTCATTTTTGTATGGGATTATCATACATCAATGTTTCATAACTTCTATGTTACTTTATCTAAAACGTAACACTATCAGCCTTTATATCATCCCACTGCTGGGCACGGGCCTTCTCTCACAGAGAAGGATTGAGTACTTATCATCACGCTTGCATAATGCTGGCTGCTGTTTTCAGACTTTATAGTCCTAGTTTTCTCGAGATGTTTTCCATCACCTTTAATTAGTTATTGGTTTCCATGAGATATTAAGAAAGTACCAATTTTCTATGTTCACAAACTTAGAACAGGTTTGAATTGGTACTTTCTTGATCGATAGGTATAATTGTGCCTGTAGATATCTGTACTTTGGGGATCCCCACTTCGTCACTGACAGTCATTATGGGTATTTGGCATAGCGAGTGTGACAAGTGATTTAACCCAGGATTTAACTAAGGTGAGATCAATTGCAAGACTATGATCTAGTCGACGACTGCCGCTCAGTAACAGGGCAGGTTAGTTCATGAGGATATTTTTAAACACTAAGGAAAAATCCTTACAGATTTTCATAAGTAGGATCACACCAAAAACAATTAAGATCATTTGACGAATTTAAAAGGCCATGAAATACCAGCTGTTTCTATGATCATCCGCGTCTCATAGAAATTTCTTTCCGTAGTCGGATAAAATGTAGCCCATATCATACTTCAGTAGTTTCGGAGCCGTTGAAAACAAATTACAATATTAGTGTAGATTCGATTGTTTTTTTTTGTGTTCTCTATTTAATTTTAAAAACTTGTAGTTAATTTGACGTCTCATAAATTAGAATTCATTATTAAAATCAAAATGGGTTCTTACTCTGGAAAATTCTACTTTAATTTTACAATTACGACCTTAAATCCGACATAAACTAATTCTGAGCATCTATCTAAATAAAAAGCAAAAAAATTAGATTGAAGTTAATTTCTTTTTTAACCAAATTAATCAAGTTATAAACAGTCTTACCGAACTTAGTTGAAAATTGGACACTCGTTCTAGGGAGACAAGATTTAATTAATCCATTCAATTTTACTTTAGAAAAGTATTATTAAAGTGGTAATTCAACAAGAATAAGATTTTCTTATTAGGCAAACCGCTGAAAGACGTTTGTCAGCATTAAGGGATCGTACAAAGTTAGAAACTATTTAAAAGATTTATCTCGTCTACAAGTATTTAGAGGTATAATGGCATTCACCAGTGGTTTAATTCGCATCACATATAATTTACTTCATGCCCTGGAGTAAACCCATAACCTTATTCGGTAAATGGGCTACATAACATCCTTGGCAGTCGTTACGGGTAGTCAGAAGCCAGTAAGCCTGACACCAGTTTAACCAAGCGGTATTGGATTGCCCGGGTAACTGGGTTGAGGGGGTCTGATAGGCAGTTGCTCCTTGTACAACATTGGTACTCAGCTGAATCCGGTTAGACTGCAAGCCGACCCCAACATAGTTGGGAAAAAGGCTCGGAGGACGATGATGGGCTATCTAACAGTGCGAAATGTCAAATCGACCAATAATTCCTGACATGCAAACAAACTCTTCAGTTTTATAAAGCAAGTATACATATCTCAGTAAACTAATAACAGAAAACCGATGATACAGTGAAAATACGAGTTTCTTCTTTTATTCCTATGCAAGCACTTTTAGTGGGGAATTTGTAGCGGCGCCTGCATTGCCACGCTTTCTGGTCACGTCCAGTGCAAATGTAGTCTTCGTTGAAAAATACATTTAAACTTGTATCTTGGATATACTTGTATTCTTTATTAAGTGGTTTTTATTTAGAAACAGTTGTTTTTTTTAAATAAATGAGTCGATTTTACGGACAGACAGATAACTAAATAGTTGCTACTTATGTACGATGGTGTGTGTTACTGTACAAGAAGTTTAATTATAATGATATTATGGTGTGAACCTATGTTTTTTTTTAAACTAACACGTTATTGCTAGTACATAATGTGGTTACCGTCACCCACTAAACAAATAATAAATCCCACATCTTCATCATGTATGCTTTTAGATAGCAATATTTTTCTTGATTCACAAGTACTAACGAAAATAAAAATTGACTTTAATTGCATTGTTGATATTTTATTAAGCAAAGTGAAACGAGACTCATATTCTATTTTTGTAGTATGATGGATTGACCTCCGTGACCTTTCCATCGTCTTTTTATCTAATTGACGCTGAAAATAATTCCATAGCTGGGCTTAATATAGCCCGGCTTTACTTCCAAGTTTGTTCGCTCAAACTCAAATAATTGGAAACAAATTAAATTATAACAAAATGATTAAAAATAAATCTACGCCTACGTAACACGTTCTTTTCAAATAAATCTTCATTTGTTTTTCTTTTAGAAGCTAAAACATCGTGAAAAATAAACATTTTCTCTAGATACTTTTGGATTTAAAAAAATATTAAGAAAATCTTATAAATTAACTCTTTGCTTAATTTCAGAAATAGAACGTTTGATTTAGTTTTCTTAGTAATTAGAGACGAAAATAGCCTTTATTTTGTAAATAATATACCTACGAAAGAGGTATAATCTATCTATCTAATAATAAAGTTCTTTTTCACCTTCATCTCATTAGCGAGATTCCAATTTCAAATTAAAAAGCGTCTCATATTCTAAAAACAAAGGTGAATTTAAAAAAAAATGATTTTTCTAGTTAGAAGAACATTGATCTTGTACAAAATTTTCTCAATCACTTTGAAGCAAGCTAACTTCGTTAATAAGATAACTAGCCTAGAACAAACAGCTTCATTTGATCGAAGAATTTCTTCAGATCACTCTAATTAGTAATCACAGCTATTGACTTTGTAAAACTATGTTATTAGACGCCTCTTGTTACGGCCTATTTTGTTCTGAAATTGAGGCTATAATTATTTAGTTTTAGGTGGACTTACAGACTATATTTATCAAGGGGTATTGGGTTGCCCGGGTAACTGGGTTGAGGCGGTCAGATTGGCAGTTGCTCCTTGTAACACATTGATACATAGCTGAATTCGGTAAGACTGGAGGCCGACCCCAACATAGTTGGGAAAAGGATCGGCAGATTAGGTGTACCTATGTACACCTAATCACAACAAGTCATGTGGTGTTAACAAGGTCATGATTTGATTCCAACATACTAGGAAATATAAAGTCAAAATAAGACAAGTCTTTAATAATTAAGTGCAAGAGGACTCCTAGTGTGCCAGACATAATAAATAACTTCAATTGATCTAAAAGTAAACAGACAGCAGAATGTGTAGTTACTATTAATAGTATTATATTAATAATTACCACTATTTCCCCGCCCTCATGATACTATTTCGGCGACCAACATCGTATTGTAGGGTTAATTGGAACCGGCTCATTGGAATTAAATTATTCGTATCTCGTTTGGATATTTACAGTTGGTAAAATGAAATCATAAGTAATTTAGTACATATATATTTATTCTTTTTAAATTATGTATAAGTTCTACGTTTCTGCAGTGCTTCAAAAAGGGTTGAGCCAAAAAAATTTAGATGGATCTCATCTAGAAGGTACTCTAAATATAAGAAATACGATTGACTTCTCATAATATATGTATTTTCCTATTTAGAATTCATGGGCTTGTTTTCTGACAGAACATGCAAACCTTGATGTTATTACAAACCAATATATCTCTATAGTGTGCCTCCAGTATATTAACATTAACATAAATGATTTGTAAATCAATGTGTTGGTCATGTTAGGCTACAGAAGATAAAATTACTGAACGAATAAGATATCCCTAAAACAAGACACACAATTTGACTAAAAGAAAAAAGGTCAGATTTATTTCTAAACACGATCTAGATATGCAAGATTTATACAAGTAAAAAGAACTCTGGTTCAGTAAACAAGTCAGTCAAAGTCCGACCTTTCGGAATAATGAAACACTTTGATTTATTTTTGTTATTCCTTATTTTCAAATTCGTTTAATTTGGGCGACTTGTTGTAAAAGAGCCCTAATAGACTTTCCTAAATGAAAAACAAAGTTGTTAAACTTAATTTTCTCGCTCAATCAAAATTCAAATGAAGTTCACACAAAATGAATGACTTAATTTCCTCGCAATATCATTTCAAATGAAACTAAAATGACTTTGGGAACTGTTCGAAGAAATGATTTTAATTTGCAACTCCAGCTATTCCGAAATAAGCGTAAAATTTTGTCATTCCCGATTATTATTTAATTACATTTGGGGAGCATCAAAAGGATGAGTTTCGGTATTTATTTTTATAAAGTTCGTAAAATCGTTATAAAGTTGTTTGCACAACGAGTGATCATTAGGACGGAATCTTCCACCCACCTGCGGAGTCAGTGAAAAAATCGCATCAATAACCCACTGGGATGGCTAATGATATTTTAATGCGATATTTAAATATAGCTTCTAAAACATTTTTATGATTACTTTCGAGTTTTTCATCAATACAGATTTTTGTACAATTACTCGTCGATGGCTTCCATCAAAATAACATTTACGAGTAAAATTGTTTGAAAGGGCAATATCTTTTTAATAGGCCTAATAAACATATTTTTTCTCCTATTAAATCCCTAAAATATAAACCTTCCCTACAAAGGATTATGATAACTTACAACCTAAAATCTTATCTAACTAGTCTCCTCGTACCGATTAAGTTATAATTACCTAAAGATACCGCGGCAACCAATAAAATCTAAGTTGCTGACATTAACCTGGAACACGACACTTAATCTCGTGACACAATGAGAACTATGTCAAAGTGTCGGAGAGAGCTCGTTGATCGACTCATTTCCTGAGAGTCGTAAATCGTCGTACACACGAGATCATATCGCTGTTCCCTGTTTATTATGATATATTGAAATATATTCTGCGGTGTGTCTCTGACTTTATCTGCTTTTGAAATTGGAACACTTTTTTCACGGTGATTTTTTGTGGCATTTTTGTATAGAATCCTTTGAGATCCTAATCAATGTGTATTTTTTGTGTGATATTTTTGTTTTCACTTAAATGATATTTTAAATATAGGTAATATTTTAATCTGAAAATATTGTTCTGTGTTTGATTAAAAATTCATACACTTACATTCGCTCTCAATATATTGCTAAAGTAGGGGTCTTTCTTGCCACTAGGCCTTTTAGCTTATGATAATACCAGAGGCAGTATCCTATGGGATCATCCGCTGCAAATTCGAGTCCGCAATAGAAATGATCACATATTGTCATGAATTATTCATAATTCCAAATCTTCCCTCTATCATTCTTAAGTTGCTTGTTACGAGTTTCGAGGAAAGTGGACACAAAATCCTTGAAGAGAGATAAGGGTTTGTTCATATCAACAACTAGGGTAAGAAGAAAAAGAGGAGGTGCAAAATAAGATAATTTTTTATTTAAATAATTTTATTTATAATGCAAAATTTCTGCTCGCAAAGCAACATTTTCACATGCTGAATTTATTTCGAAGTACATAATAACTAGCCAAAAAATATTTTAGGTCTGATCTAATCCCAATTCTGAGGTTTACTTTCTCTTTCAATTAATCTATGAAACTAATCGTAAAAGAAAACTGACGTTCTCTGTTTCAAAACTAAAAAAATCCTGTCACAGTCCCACAATACACAGACCTTAACTGGAAACAAAAGTACCTACCCAATAAAATTATAAACCAACACCCATGGAAACAAGATGTCTAATGTTCGTAAAACTAAACTGTCAGCCGTTTAGAACCAGGTCACGGTACCAGTTAGCATAATACGGCAGATTACAAAGAACGACTACCATGGAAAATAAAATGACTAGCGGAGGTGCCATAACGGTCTGCCGATGCCGGGGCTGCGGGGTTGTTCGAAAGAGTTATCGCGGCCATGGTACATAAACAGCTTCAGAAGGAACAAGATGGGTTTAAGTCAGTAAGAGTCTGATACTCCCTCATGATGCTAACCCAAAACGGGAGGGGAAATTTCACCTAAAAAATAATTCCTCTCCTAAGAAAGAAGCGCATCAAAATGCAGGTATGCAGGGGACGAGGAACTTAGCCCTTATATGCCTTTTTTAGACCCGAGCATTCCCGTAATACCAAAAATCGTTGACAGATGTCTCAAAGAATTCAAACGCCTGGTTACTTAACTCGTAACAGATCGTTTTGGTCATGCCCACCGTACGAATTTGACGTAGAAGCAGGACATGCTTGCATTTATGGAATCTCCGCCTATCTTTCCTTACTCCTTGTAGAGTACCAACAAAAATATAGGGAATTAATGTAAATTGCCCGTTTCGTATCGCTTGCGGGCCGCGCAGGGACGCTCGCTAGTCGCGATTTAAATTGTCATCGATCTTACGGTGTTTGGGAAGATTTTCTTTGAGAATACAGTTGCTTTGCGTTTTGGGGTTGCGGGAAAGAGTATTTGTAGGTAGAAAGGTTTTATTGGGATAAGGTTTTTTTTTGTGGAAACTTAAAATAGGAATTTGAGATAGGTACTTAAGATTCGATTTTTAATTATTTGTAACTTTTACGCCTCGATATACCGCATTTTTTTCTCTATAAAACTAAAAGGTAAAAGGCAAATGATTAACACGGAGGTACTATTTAAAACAAGTTTATCCTCTATCCCAGGAATAGGTTCATCGAATTTCCCTCATCCTAAGAAAACATTAATATTTACGGAATTTAAAGTGCTGCACTTATGGAGAGTGCTCTAATATTTTCTAACGTATCGTATCTCTATACACACGCATATATCGTCGATTTGAATTCCTTATAAAATTAGAATAATAAACAAAAAGGTGCATTATTATGATACAAAAATAGACATATGTAGAATGTGTTGAAACGTCAGGATTTAAATGGCATGATTCTTTATTTTGAGTGACCTCTTAGTACATAATAGTAGTATATTATTTTATTAATTTTAGTACTGTTACATTATAATCGTTACAATGACATATTAAAATTAATTAAAGTAAAACAAATTATGTTCACTTATATTCTACCCTACGCCTGAAGCATTCTCTACAGGTGTATTATGATGCTAATGCAATCTCTGAAATTAAATCAGTGTCCAAGAAAATCTTTTCCTGCTCAGAAATTGTTTAATTAGAGAGTATTTTTTAAATTAATTAATGAAGTAGCTATTCCTTTGTAAACTCTGAGTCTACTTTAGGTAGATACTCTTTGTTGATGAGATTTTTTTTGTCTTAATGTTATGTTTCTGGACTTAACGTTTATTATGTTAATAATTTCGAAAACTTTGAACATAAGTACAATTATTTTTCCTTCTTTCTACCTATTTATTTACAAATTGTACACACATATAATAAAGAAAGAAGACAGGAAAGAAATAATTTACAAAGCTAATGCTTATTTCTAAACACGTTTCACTATTCCTTAATTTCCTTCTACTAACTAGGTACTGCACTTTCAAAAATATATAAGGTTCTTAATTAACGGTGAGTTTATTACAATACAAAAAATAATAACTGATACTTACAATATTTTGACCAATTATTAAAAGTTGCCTGACCCGATTTGTGCATACCTTTTTTGTAGTACCTCCTTCACCAAAATGTGGTTACTAGTGCCACTTTTAATACCATTCTCCAATAACCGCACTAAATTATCCTTCTTCTAAAGTTCCAATAAAAAACGCTTCATTGATTGAACATGCAGCCAGCAAGGAACAAAAACAAAATGGAACTGAATTAAAAAACCAATTACGAGTCCGTCCGTTAGACAAGAGACCCCACCATCTTGAGACCAGTCTTGCATGCTAGATCAATGGCAAAAAGACTATAATTGCATCGCTTTGAACATGCAAAAGGCTAGTTTTAAATGAATCCTCGTTTCTTAGGCTGGGGAGCGAATTATGCTGAATGGTAAATGCGATATCTTCGTATCTATTCGGCGGAGATCGGAGATGATCGGTTGTTGCAGCTTATGTTGATCTGGACATAGTGAGAAAGCGTTAAGGATAGTTTATAGTGATTGTTATCTAGATGTTTCCTTATGCTACTAAATTGTTGACAGGGCAGCGGGATCATTCGAAAGAGTTACCGCGGTCCTGGTACATAAAGGACTTAACTAGAAACATGGGGGTTTTAGTCAGTAAGAGTCACAGAGGGAGGAGTCATTTGATGATTTTCCTCCAAAAAAGGTATCTACTATTTTCTCACAACCTTTGCTGTCTACCGGCAATCAACTATTCTTTAAATAGGTACCTACTTCTTGTTTTAACACATTTACAGCTGTCCCTTCAGGGACTACCGTCGTGAGAAACTGTGAATAAAAACTTTTTTAAACGTTCTTGCTTATACCTGCTCCTGCAAAAGCTTTTGTCCTTACGTCTTTCAAATATGAACAAGAAATTAATTAGGTCCCTAGAGCCTGGTCGTTGTAAGGACTGCGCAAAGTGCCCTATAACAGATGCGTAGTATTCCCAGGGTGGGTCTAATGGACTCCGGGTATAAACTAGATAGCTATAATAAGTTATAACAGAGGTACTGGTACGACCTTCACGTTGAGTGAGTCACAACCGGGTTATAATTTTAAACTTGCTTCAGTTTAGGGGTTCAGGGGTCATGAATTTGGTCCACCAATAAAGGAATCTTATGTACTTATCTTACCTAGGAATAAGATAGTCCACTATTTGGGGATTAGTGAACGTCAAACGTCTGGGGACGATTCTGACATTATGGGGAAAAATAGCTACAATAAATGACAACCGGGACATTTCGCGGTAAGTCAAACCTGAGAAAGTATAGTGCAAAATTCTTATGAAGCCTCTTTACAAAAAATGCAGACAGTGTGGATAGTAAAATTAACAGAATTTAGTAGATTATCTCAGAGACTAATAAAACCGAAGATGCTTTTGATTGAGGGACAGCGTAGAATCACAATTAGTTTCACAGGTGTAACCTACTAGGCAATATAAAAGAATTTACGTCACACAAATAAACCGCGTTTCCCTAATTACAATCCCACGTATAGTTGGCCAGGTACGCGCTGTGGTCTGGACCAGGCATTAACTCAGCTTTGTTTATGATTATATAATTCGGCTGTGGTTTGCCGACACCTATGCTCGCACTACGCTGTACGGTAGAGTGATGTGGGCTAATCAACTGCTTTTAATTAAAACGCGATTTTCATTGGGACTAGAAATAATCTTTAATGTTTAAGTATCTGTGGTATGATGGATCGAATGTTCTAGAAGGCCTATTAGTGAGTAGAAGCAAACTGCTCAAGATCGAGATAGTAATGTACTATGGGAGATTGCTACGTTCTGTTGAAAACTAATAACTTAATTTAATGTTCCTGAAAACTGTATGTCAGTGTTGTGCTCACCTGTAAGTGACAAATTCACTCTAGATTTAAGCATTAGGGTAAGATTTGTAAATGTATTAGTGAATAAATCGTTGGTGTGCCATAAATAATAAACAAAACGACAACAGAATTGTAAAATTGTGTTTTAAGCTGTTTTCGTTATTATTTTGTCTAGCCTTGTTTGTTGATTTGTTTCTAACTAATATTTTTAGTGACAAATAAATGGTTTGCAATTTAGATTGTATCAACATAAAATGTTTTTGTCACCTGCATCCCAATTCCATGTTATTTAACATTGCCAATAAAATGACATGTTCAATTGGACTTATTTACAGTTATTCCTACATAATGGTATCATCGAACAAGCTAAATGACTGCAATTGTATTGAAATGGAATGAGATTCGGTAGCATAATTAGGTTGATAGTTTCATAAAGTTTCATAGCACTTTCATGAGCTAGTTTTCATTCGGTTGTATATTTTGGAATAGGTATGTGGTATATATGTATATACCTTCCTAGCTTTAGGCTGCCTGTCCACCGGAGCGGAGTTAGGCTGCGGAGTCGAGAAACTGAGAAATATTAACCAATAGGATTGCACAAAATCTCCGCTCCTCAATCTTAGCAGCCTAGCTCCGCTCCGGTCGACAGGCAGCCTTATTTTGAGGTTGACTTCCAGTCTAATCACACGCAACTGAGTACCAGTGTTTTACCTACAAAGAGTGACTGCCTATCTGACCTCCTTAACCCAGTTACCAGTACGGTAGACCGCAAATCAGTATTAACCGTCATGCACCTTAACTCAATAGTAATAAGTACGATTTTCCTATAAAACTGTTACCACTGACCTGAAGTTGACAGTAACACCCGATACCTCTCGGTAAGACTTTGTATGAGTATGTGGTATTTCTAATGAAATTTATGGTTCTATTAACCCGATAAAAAAGCGAATTTTCGGAGAATTTTGTGCACCACAAAAGCTATAGAGTAACTATTCTAAATTGCAAGCGGTTTTGGTGGCTTTTGAAGTAGCTTGATGAAACTGAATTCGTAATGGATTCCATGTATAATGAACGGGACTTTATTGTACCAATGATATGGGATGCTACGAGTAAAGTGTAGTACTCATATTTTCATTTAGGGTAGGTACCTAGATGCAGCATATTATCTTCTCTATCTCTTCTATCTGCCGTAATCACACAAGAAAAAAATCCAGCTAGTAATATCACTAATAGTAAATAAAGTATTGTAATTAAATTACTCAAAACTACATTCTTCTTTCCGCTTCTACGAATTTCCTTTTTCAAAAAGTCTTGGCAGTTTGCATTGCAAATATATTTTTTTACATTGCACTGTAAATAATTTACAATATCTTTCAATATCGTTTTATTACTGCGTACTTATCTTTCTTTTTTTTTACTTTTTTAATTTTTCTCGAAGCGGGTCTGAGCGAAGTTTATTAACATTGTCGACAGTCTCGATAAAACCTTAATTATTTGTTGCAAACTCTTAGCTAATAAATAGTTTTCAGTCTTTCATTTTTAGTTTGCATAGCCAAGTTTTGCAGACGCCAAGATTATTGTTATAAGTACTCATTGTTTTCTTTAGATCTTTCGAAGAATTATATACCGAGACTTGTCAAAGTTACTTAGTTACTAATTGGCACTGTTTTATATTGTTGAACTTTGTAACTTTAATTTAATAAACTTATTTAACATTCATTAACATGGTTGAGAAAATAGGACCTACTTAGTTATTATTACAAAATTAGCTTATTAAGATAAAGTTTAGTTATTAAATGTTATTTCAAAATTAGGTAGCTATCTAAGGAATACATATACTGGAACAGGAAAAAATATATGGGTTATGAACAATCTTCAAGATAAATTCTGAAAACAGGGGACTCATCTACATCCTGGGAAACATAGAGACACCACCATACGTCCATACAACTGAATTTTCGCATTTATAATTTAGTGGGATACCGTTTTTCAAAAAATAGGCATGTTAACTTCGCACCACAAAGAAAACACGCGTCAAATTATACCATTAAAGCATTAAATTTTGCACGTTATTACCAAGTTTTCCTTTCCAAGAAAACCAACGTGTTTATCACATCAGCGGAATAAACTTTTAATTCAATATCCCACATACATGAAGTTAATACATGAGTGAGTTAATCCATTAGGCGACACCTGAGTCGCACCAGGAATGTGTGGCTCGTGGTTCGTGGCTAAATATAATTTAGTGATGTATTTTGTAAGCCTTTTTTTATAAATAGAGCCTTTAAAAGGACCTTTTTGCAATCCCGCTCCACGAAAATGTTATGTTGACTAGTTGTTTATTTATTTATTTATTTATTATTATTAGGTTCACCCACAGCATATACATACACATACACAATTCATACATAGAAGCTTAAGTATTATTCTAATAATCTAATAGTTGTCTAAAAAGCTTATTTATTTTTATCTAAATACGGAAATATACATAGTTACTCTTTATTATGTCAGCTATTTTACTAATAAAGTTCCCGTTACAAACAGTCCAGCTATTTCAGAGATAAGTCTAAACAGACAGACAAAAAGGTTGAGGCTTTCGTTCTACCCATCAAGCTTGTTTCTGCAGGATATTTTTCTCTTTGACTTTAAGAGTAAACTTAGTACCACAAACTGATATGATTACATTTGCCTCTATCCATTAATTGCAAACTCAGCTAGATCGTTGGCATCCATTACATAAAATTAAAATAGCTTAGGGAAGATCTCACAGGAATTATCCGCTGCCGTACCAAGAAGTTTTTTTTCTTTTATGTAGATTTTCTACGCAAACTTTGATCGTTGTCAGTTGGTCCGTAGAGACTGCAGCCACTTTTGTAAGTGGATAAGTATATTGTGACGGTATTTGGTGGAAAAACTGTGGAGAAACCGGTAACCATGGTGCAGAGGAGTGAGAATATAATGAGGAACGTGAAGGCCAAAGAAACGTTGGATGGATTGTGTGAAAGTCAATAATGGTTAGAAGAAAGAAGCAACTGACCTATAATATCGAAAAGTAAGGGCGAAAAAAATCTATGCACACCCTAACTAAAAATGAATATTACAATTACTTCTAACAGTCACAGACAACTCTAAGAGTCGTTTTATTTATGTGTAATTATTGTAATTGCAACAGATGAAATAATGGCGTCAACATACTCTATACTATAACATCTAATATCTACTACTCTTTAGTCACTGGTAAAAGTATCTGAAGTCCTTCCACCATATCATCCCCCTTTCCCGGTAGAAATGCCATTGTATTACCACGCTACAGAGTGGCATACATAATAAACAGCACGGGAGTGAAACGGACGTACCGACGCATATGTATATGTATGGCAACCACTCAACACCCCGGAACCTAATCTGATATTGAACTGTCTGAAACACTTGGAGATTAGTCACGCGGTGAATTGATAACGTTATTAGTTATATAGTTATGTTGAAGAAGTTTTGTTGTTTGTAATATAGCTAGCTTGTGAAGCTTGTTAGTTTTTTTTTATCACAGGGTACAGAACTTTTTTCATACAGAGAAATAATGACAGTACATTTCATGAAGAGAAGTAGTGAACTTCGATTGCGCAGAGTACATAGATTGGCGAAATCAGACTTTTAGGTCCCAGATTTCTGCAAGATTTTTTCCTTCTACTTTACTCAGTCCATGGTGTTCATGATGTGTTCACTCACCTGGAGTCGAACCTGCACACTTATACCTGAGAGGCAGATGCTTTAACTTCTTGTCCACGACAGCCATCTTTAAAAGAAGAAAGGTATTCGAAGTTAAAAATACCCTTAATACGTATTACTTTTTGATATAACACCAGAAATTTTTCCTCATTTCTTATCATTTAAGCTGAAACTTTTTTCATCAAATTTTTCAATGTGTCACCGTAATAAGTAACTTTTTTAATAAGCGTCCTCAAACGGTTTTGGGTTACCATTATCAGGGTAGACGGTATGCAATATTGCAGTTATCACCATCATATTTGTCGCAACTTCGCGTTTTGTCAAATAGTTATTGCATTCCGGAGTATTTGAGCTCATATCGCGGTTTGAGTACGTTCCAGACATGGAGTACAAAATGACTAGCGGAGTAGGTATAACGGAAAATTACCTAAGAAAGAAGCCCGCCAAAATATGGGTGTGCGAGGGACGAGGAACGTTTCTGTTTTCACCCTTATATATTTCACAAAAAATCATTGATAGATGTTCCAAAGAACCCGACCGCCTCGATAGTTCACTAACTGATCGTTTTGGTCATGCCCACCGTACAAATTTGACATTGAAGAAGGCGCGTGACCTACACCTGCATTACGGCAGCTCCGCTCATCTTTTCTTACTCCGTGGTTCCGGGTCTCCAATATTACATATGTTCGTATGACACAATATAGCATAAGATTATTGCGGTTCCTACAAACGACGGTTATTGTATAAAGTCTTCACGGAACTCAATATTATGAACTATTTTGGTTGGGCGATATTAAACCCGTCTTCCCTTACATTTCAATTTGGATTTCATACGAGTTTATGGAACTATTGAATTCCAGTAAAAATAATTTAGAACATATTTTTTAATTGACTTCGGTACGAAGAAAACTGAGTAACAGGAAAATTGAAAAATGAAAAAAATATATATACTATAAAGCATCTGTATTTTTAAGCCATTTTTTATACCTATAGTTTAAAAAACTAGGTGTCTGTTATTTCGGAACGTGCTTTTGCACTGAATACAGAGACATCCATTTAGTGTATTTATGTATGTGAGGCTCACATAGGCTTAGGTTCATTCTAGTGGACCTACGTTAATGGACTAACTGGGTAAGTGAAACAGCTATACGTACTGTGTCGTTGTTTATTTGTTAGACTGTGGCTTTGTATGGGGGAAACAAAAACACTGGATTTTGGAATACCTAAGTGCATTTGTTTTGGGCTCGGGGTTTGTGTTACAGAGAGGTTTATGTGACTAATGGGCATTGACAGTGGACGGTTTTTTCATGCATAAAATAGATTAGATTTTTGTTAGTTTTGTCACGCCATACTTTGTTTCAGCTTTTTAGCAGCTCAGTTCAGCATAAATTTCAGCCTCCAAGTAGGCCTTTGCTATCAAAGTGCGAGTAAAGTAAATATTTATAAATGAGGTAAACAACGGTACAAAAAGTTCCTGAAACAGTCAATAAAGATTGTACACACAATCAAAAAACTGGCACGTAAAAACGAAGTGACGTAATAAAAATGTAAACCACCCCATACTCGCAGATTCGCAGCAACCAAAACGAGGAACGAGGAAAATTCATTTTAAATTAAAAGCTACATTAATTTTAAAAGCCCAAATTCATGCGCATGTTACATAAAAATGTATTCATTCATTTAACAATAAATGACCGGAAACGAATGTTCCAATTTGCTTTTCCAATTCGTATGTCGTGGATGTTACATTGTATACAAAATGTGGTTCGACAAACGGACATTTTGGCGACCACGGGGCTCATGTGCGACCACAGTGCGCGACCACACACCGCACACCAGAATCCGCGACCACTAGGTACCAACATGATGGCGTTCGCTGTTTTATATCGCGCCATCTATTAGAGCCAGGAGAGCAGTTGTGGCTTAAAACCTTCAAAAATACATACAAAATTGTACGTTATTTCATTTAAGGGTTATTCTTTATTATATAGCAACAAACATTTTGAATTGAGAGCTGGATTAAAAAAAAAAATGGTATAATGTTTTTGTTGATGAATTTTCGTTTTGTGTAAATAGAGTTCGTCAATTTTGCTAATAGCTAGGCATTTTATTTAAACGTTGGATTTACGGCTGATGTGAGCTTTTATTCAGTGCAAGTGGCGTAAACTTACTATAAAGTTTTATTCTGTACCATAGAGGAAGGAAATATGAGCGGAGGTGCCATTAGGCAGGTAGGTTAGGCGCCTTCTTCTAGGTCAAAAATTATCAGTGGGCGTGACGAAACGATCAGTCAGATTAGTTAAATATGAGGTGCTCAGGTTCCTTGACTCAAAGATTGGTCTTGATTGATTGCTGATAAGTAAAAAAAAAGTAACATTTCCTCGTCCGTCGAACACCCGTATTTAGCGCACTTTTTTCATAAGGTATTTTATGATATCTCCGTTCGTCATTTGTTATCCATGTCCAGTACATATCTCATGTCAGTTACCTACAAATGCATAGTGCCACTAGTTGGCTAGTGTTTCCAACAGTATCAGAATACAATATGTCTGTCTCTGTTGCAAGATATATTCCTCTATGACATACAAGCTGACTGCAATTGACGCCCCAATCAATTAGTCAGGAGTTAGGTCTTGTGCTTGGTCAAGCGTGTTCCTTTGGCTTTCCTTGTTAGTTGACACCTGAAAATAAGGGAGAATATGTATAATTATACATTGAAAAATTAAGTTTAATCAAAGAGAATTTTGCAAGAATATCTTGTCAAAACACCCTCATTCGTTAGATATCATTATTTTGCCCAATTCTAATGTTAGATAATTAACTTCTTTTTGACTGAAATTAAAACACAGTCGCGCGCGTTAATGTCTGCAGACAACTTTCATTATATTTACTGTAAAGCTTAGTTCATAAAATAATCCCTGAGAGAACTAATTCATGTTCAAAGTTAATTATCTAACCTTGAGTTAATCACGTCAACTTACATAGAACATCTTTGTAATTTAGAAAGTCGATTCTAAACATCTCAAATCGATTCAAGTACACACCAACTACTCGAAACCAAAATAAAGATACGAGAACATCTCGATAATCGATTAGACAAATGGAATGCATTTGAAAATGGAATCGTAAACAAGTCGGGTCTATTGCTCTACGCTCAAACCCTGGTCGATACACTATGGGATTAGATTTTTATTATTCACACCGATAAATGATTTTAGGCTAGATACGTTTTTATATTTTATTCAGCACGTTCTAACCTTTTTAAATTGCATAAAATACACTCTGGGGGTCATGTTAATAATTTAGGGGGTATCCTTTAACTGGAATAGCTGCACTTTTAATTACATTTATTACGAGAAGAATAACATTAAAGATAGTAGTAGATGGTGTTATGACAAAAAGTGGCATGTGTTTAAAATTAACGCTTTTAAAATTTTCAAGGTCGGTTTAATTTAAAAATATAATAGCTCTTTTTTAGAGCTACGGGATAAGAGTCATGTTATTAGTAAGAAAACTAAGATTAATTCAAAAATCGCACCACACAAATTCTAGACAATTGCAACCCGACGGTCCTTCCCGCCAATTAGGAAGCGATATAACGGTCAGAACTCCAACATTACATCTTGGACGTGGCCACCACCTTCGCAATTGCTCGAAGACCACTTCAAACTGCAAGTGATAGGACAAGGAAACGTGCGGCTTAACTTATCAGGAATTGTGGCTTCGTTGCTGGACTGGTCAGACTTGAAGGGGCTTTGAAATAGAACCTTGGTACTATAAGTACGTGAGACAATTTGAGTTTCTGCAGTGAAATGCACCTGTGATGTTTTTGTGACTAATTGCTTATTCAAATTAAAAATCACTCGGCTGCAAATTAAAGTCAAAAATTTAGAAAACACAACTCCCAAAACGGCCACCCGTGACCACTTTCTAAGTACATATGTGTTTTTGCTGAGAAGAAGTGACGCAAATGACTCCCCAGCAACACAGGTCTGCCTTTACCTCCTTAATCTGTATCGATTGTAAGCTGAGTGTTATAAATAACACTTGAAATTATTATTATGAAAACAAAACAGTAGGCATTCTAGAAAGATCTCACTTGAAGAGACAAAGCTCAGCTAAGTCCAACAGTCTACAAATCACACGCGCCAAGTTCATACCACCTATGCTTCAGAAGTCACTTTATAACTTATTAACAAACGTTGTTACTGAAACTTTCAGTTTATCAAGTATCAAGTTAAGTGTGTGTAGGTATTAAGTTACATAAACAAGATTGTGTGAAAGTTATGTAGGTATATCAAACTTAGATTTTCCAAGCTGTCTTTGTTCTAAAATTTAGTTCAATGTTACACGACGATACAAATGTATATAGGTAAGGTAGGTATGTAGAATCAAAGAATATGCTTTTGTCTCCTATATTCCTCCTATATCTGTCAAATTATATGCGCGAAACAGACCGTGAAATGCCGCCGATATCGAAAAGGACATCTGTCTATGAAACTAGTGGTCAAATGTGGAACATTTCAAAAACAGGCCAAACTGTTCTATCGGCCTTTCACGAGAGCAATTGGTCTTTTTTATGTGAAAGTCGGCGACAATGATAAATCGCCGCGTATAGGACTGTTCATCCGTCTCTTGACCTATTTTACGAATGAGTGGCGAAGCCTTTCTGAGTGACCCGAGTCAAGTTAACCCTAGTCATCTGCTTAGGTCGGGAATAAAGTTCGCAACACTTCTGTGTCGGACAAAGAAGGTCGAATCAGTATGATACTGGCTCATAAAAAAGCCAGTCTTTCTGCCCCTATTTTGGGTTGGTATTTTAGTAATAAAACAAACATGTTGTGCAACAAGGCTGAATGGAATTAGAACTAAAATTAAGAGGAATATAATACTTAAACCCCGCGAATTTAAATGATAGTGATATTTACAAAAGCTGCTATAAAACTATCATGTTAGCATGTTCTGCGTACGTTTCAGTGATTACAATTTACATTTTTATTTACACGGAATAAAGAATAGCATACTGAATGTTTCAATCGAACATAATATAAACTACAATTTTGTTGATTTTTAAATATGCAGATTTTACAATAAAAAATAAACGACTTATCCTGCTCTGTGAAAAACGTACTTCTATGTATTGTGCTATCCAATACATTTTTATTGATACAGTTTTGCAAATGCAAAAATAATTGAGTTTCGTGGTTTTTGTGTCTATTACGTATTTTATTTGTGTTTCTTTCACGTGGATATTGCGTTAAATTGACAAACAGACCACATTGGTGGTGACAAAAAATCAAAATTGGATATTAACCTTACAGAAACTTTGTCATAAAAATGCCATTCCCTGATATGCTAGTGTGAAAGTGGTGGTGGTGTCGATGGCTTAATCATATCAAAAAAATCTTACAGTTTACAACCTTATCTTCACCCAACCGAACATTTATTAGTAGAGAAATTCTCTTATATGTATATACAAATATGACCTATATACCTATTCTAAACCATTTTTACCAGCAGTTATATCCCAAGAATTCTTAGGATTAAAACCTCTTTTAAGCTTGGCAGCAAAATCACAAAGCAGCACCAAAATGCTCCTGCAAAAACTTTAAGCTTAGGCGTTCCTTAGCCCTTCGGATTAAGTAGGACGATCGGATTTAAGTCGGTCTCTTGTGATCCAAGATCTGTCAGCCCGATAGAACACGTTCGTTGTCCGTACACCGCCCAGTTGGAACGATGCCACCGTGTTTATCTCAGTGACGGTTACAGACGATTTTGAGTAATTGCTTTTTCGATGATCAGGATTAGGGGTTTGGTTGGTGGATTAAGAAGATATAGATTGTAGTTAGTTTGGTTGAAGAACGAAGTCTATCTATAAGTAGGTAGTTATTGGTTCTGTTGATTAGGTACTACTCATCTGAAAATTCTCCGGTAGTATGTTAACTTTTTATGGAGTATTATGATAATGTTAACATATGAGTCCTTTAGATGTTTTTTAATAATGACAAGAGAATGAATCTGCAGTCTTAGGAGTCTTGTAACCCCTCAAATTGCAAACATGAACTTCACACTCAACATACCAAGAACTAACCAAGAAGTTACAAAAAATGGAATGCTTTATAAAAAAACTTATTTTTTTCTGAACCGATATACATAGACAGCATAGTCACAATTTAATTAAAGCATTTTAAAGATGTTCGCACAAAAGGGTCATCATTTCTGCGTAAAGGGGTAGAAGCCAAAGCTCATATATTCAAATATAAATAAATAAAAACAGGTGAACGTGCAATATCGTGTAATACTGGCAATAACGTTGGTAAATAAATGTATCGTTTTATTTGCATATTCACCGTCTTTTATGAAAATTGATGTTGCGTAGCTACTCCTTTTTGCGTGGCGTGAGATGACTCCATTCTATATTTGTCATGTTTAGGTAGCAGTTGCGTATGTAGGTACAGTCCTTTAATGGTGAAGACGAAAGATTTTTTAACCGATTGCCCAAAAAAAGAGGTTGTGCTCAATTTTGATGTTTGTGTTTTTTTATATAAAAATAGACACAGATACAGATATAGTCGGCTTTGTTCCTGACTTTTACGTTATCATTTTTTTATCCTATCAAGTATTGTTTGTATAAACACAAATCTAATATAAAACGAAGAATGCTTTATTTGTAAATCAAAGCACTTAATCAAAGAAACCAACCAAATACTGAAATCAAATTAATTTTCACACTTATTGAAGAAAATCCAGCAGATTGGTCCTTTGATGTCGTGACAATAATAAAAGCAATATAATCAAGATTGATAACTTTTGTTTTGAAATCTCAAAACTAAGGCTGACTTGAAAGGGTTACGACTTAGATTGATAACTTTTGTTAGAAATTTCCGAGAGCTCACCAATGTTATTACTTTGGATTATTAAGCGTTAGAAAGCCCTTTTTTCTATAAAAAATGTCGAGGCCGTTTTTATATAAAAAGTCTTCGGTGGAATTTTAAAGAAGGTAAGAAAACTTTTTTTCAAATATTTAACGCCATTACTAACATTCCGATATCGAAAACAAAATCGTGTCTGTTTTTAAAGAAAACCCTAATTCTTCTTCGGGCTTTCTGCAGTCCAGATCGTCTTAATAGTAAATTATCGACTGTAGAAAAACCTGACATTATTTTAACCAACTCTCAACTAAAATTCTCTGAAGATATTGTGTCTAAGATACACAATGATTACAGAACAAGTTTTATAGCTATGTAACTTTTGTTTGTGTCTAAAACACACGTAGTAGAAAATAGGGTAAAACACGTATGGACGCGCGTGGTTACAGCGTTTTACTTGGTAGAATGGACTCCACCACGGAAGAAGGAAATATAGCGGAGATGACATAAGGAAGCTCGGTCAGGCGCCTTCTTGTAGGTCAAGCAACTTGCGGTGAGCACGATCAAGAAAACCGGTATGTCCAAGATTGGTATTGATCGATTGTCGACTTTACTTTTAAAGTAATAATAGAAGGCTTGTAACGGCGGAACTAGTAACGTTCTTTGTCCCCCATATACCAGCATCTTGTTTAGTGTTATGACCTCTCTGGTAGTCATTTTGTTCTCCGTGACTCTACCTAACTCACGAAATAAACTTTATTTGCCTTCACAGCATTAACCAGTCTTTGTCCTAAGCTCCCATTTGTTTTTGACCCCAAGTGATTATTGACAAACAATAAAAAGGGTATATAAATGAGGTATTACCACAATTTTACGGCTGTTTTTTACCCAACGGCGATTTTTCGGCCTTACCTATCTATTTCATATCATCCCTAGAATAATTCGTCGATAAAGTTGTTGAATATATGTATGGAGCCTCAGGGAGGGCCGTAAGCGATAGGTAGACATATAATTTGTTATCGACTATCTTTATGAATAGTTAATAATCCTTATCCAGTCGGAGATGGGTTATTCAAATAAAAATGTATGTCGTTTAATAAGTAATGCATAATAAAGTAGTTTGGCAACGAAATTCGATCAAGTATATAATACACTATATCCATTTTAGTTATATCTAAACGATCACATATTGCTACAATACAGCAGAGTCGTTCAACTTTATTTTCGAGTTCCAAATAGATAGAGAATTTCCTAATATTGTTGCCAGACAGTGGATAACTTCTTAGGAGCTGGTTAGTGGAAGATATTTCAAGTATACATACCAAATAGTTCTTCATAATAAACTCGAGAAGATAAGCGAGATAGGGTTGCCGGATTTATACGAATGTAAGATATTTTTTCAGTCTTTGGTATATCAAATAAGTGAAAAACTTTTAACTTAAGATAAAAGGATCTTTTCTTGTCAGTAAATGCATTATTGAAGGCAAATTAAATGCAAGCTCAACACTTTTAAGACAGGAATTTCAATTTAAAAGGCTCCTTTAACAAAAGCAAAGCAAGTGGATTTTTCAAGACCCGTGTCTCCAGTTTAACTTGTTAAGTAAAATACCCGGACGAAGGCGCGAAAGGAAGAATTTAATATGGTCGACCAAACATGGGACGTAGCCCTGACCAAATATGTATATTACATACCTAAGAAGCGGTTTGATAAGATAATACCAACCGTAACTAATATATGGGAATTCTTCCTTTTTATATTATGTATATAAATAGTACATGCCAATTTCCGAGCTCATATAGTGCACGATATATCTCCCACAAACTTTTATATTAGCATAAATTGACTTTTCGTAATACCAAGCCTAAGGGTAGTATTACATTTCTGTAAATATTTACCATACCACACATTTACACGACCACTTACAGATGACACTCGAATATAATAGATAAGCTTTATATAGAGGGTCAATGTTATTTGGTAGGATTGTTCTTGTATGCCAAATATTTTTCCCAAACTTGGCGACAGAATATGGAAGATCTTGTTTATTGCACATACGACAATTACCATTTTCCTTTTGAGTTTTTTTCTTTTCTGAGAATTATTTGTATATTTCCTTGTATTACTGTTTTGTATTATTTTGTTCCGGATGAACGGGTTGGAGATAGCATAGAGAAACGAAATTGACCATGTGATATGAATGTGAATGTATGTTGTGGTTCTCAAAGTACTCCGTTACGTATGCTTTCCTGGTATTTACATACGTTCCTTGAATATTGATACTTGAACTTTGATTTGAATAGTCGGGTTCTGACTCTGAAAGTCTGGATACATACAGGCGTTATATCAACTAGTTATCATAATATATTATATTGGTTTTTGGTTAAATAAGTATAACCTTACGATAAATATTTCTCGCTCGGAGACCACGACACCTTATGCGATTTTTTATGGACATCACTTAATAGTAGTTTTATAGAATTATGATATAATTTTTAATTTTACTGTCTATATTTTTGAATCTGTCTTAAATTCTTTTCATCTCTGTAGACGAAGTAACTTTCAAAGCAGACAAAATTAACATTTAGGCACGTCCATATTTTCTCTAGGCAGGAAACAAAGCGGATTTACCTCGATCGTCCACCGGCAGATGAAAGACAGCTGAAGACAGAAAAAACTTAACAATAAACGCCTCCCGGCTCCACCACTAAAAATATCCAAACAACAGAGTATAGTATTGTGTAATAGAAGTAGACAACTTGTTATAACGAGGCGGTCGTTAAACTTCAAAGTGAGAGCGCCCAGGTTAAATGTCAAACGTCTACTAAGTCAACTTGATGGAAACCGCCACAAAAGAGTTCGGCTTACAATAATTTGTTAGAGAAAATAATACACATTGTTAAATGTTTGGTTATTATTCTTTAGAATTGATAGCTTTGAGTAAGACCTCAATATTCTGTTGAACAAAACATCACCGTTATTTTTAGGGTTCCGTACCTCAAAAGGAAAAAACGGAACCCTTATAGGATCACTTTGTTGTCCGTCTGTCTGTCTGTCTGTCTGTCTGTCTGTCTGTCTGTCTGTCTGTCTGTCTGTCTGTCTGTCTGTCTGTCTGTCTGTCTGTCTGTCTGTCAAGACCCTTTATCTCAAGAACGCGTGGACGTATCAATCTGAAATTCACATGAAATACTCAGGTCTATTGTCCCTTTAAGCTGTGAAAATATCAAACTTCTAAGCCAAGCCAATCAAAAGATACAGCCGATTATGTCGATATTTTCAACAAATTTTCGACACTCGCAAAGGAATCAAAACCTACAGGATACTTCTCGTAAACTCAGAGTCTTGAAATTTGGCATGAAGCATTGTCATATAATGCAAATATAGGAAAAATTACGAAAATCTCATTTTTTTAGTTATATAATGTAAAAAAAAATATTTTAATAAAATGAAACTTACTACCTTATTTCTCACAAACGAATAAAGGTATCAAATTGAAATTTATACCAAATACCTAGGTCTATTGTCCCATTAGGCAGTGAAAAAATCAAACTTCTAAGTTAACGCGATCAAAAGATACAGTAGTTATACCGACACCTTAGACGAATTTCCATCACACGCTAGGGAATCAAAACCTACAAGGTACTTCCCGTGAACTCAGAATCTTGAAATTCGGCAAGAAGCACCGTTATATAGTACAGATAAAGGAAAAATTGCGAAAATTATAAATTTGAAGTTACATAAAATATTATCAAATCAAATCAAATATTTTCCTCATTTCAATGGGGAATTTAAACGACCAAGTTTGTAGGATTTGAGAAAACATTTCTTTGTAGTAAAAGAGTATACTCGCCGTTTATTTCCATTGTCATCAGGACAGGATCTGATGATGGAAATCCTGAGAAATCGAGGGCAACTATCAGAAATTGTAGGCGTGCATAGGATTAAAACTTGATTCTCAGATGTATGTCTGGTGATACTATCAAACAGTGAAGGTTTAGAGCTTACCTGATGATGGAGACGTGAGAAAGTCGAGAGAACTCCTTAACGGTATGTTTTAGTAACGTCGTGTTTGGGCTTATATTATTCGTATTGACGAGAACATTTCACAAAAGTTAAAAATAAAAACTTTTTACAAAAAAAAACAACTTCTAAAAACAACAAGAAAACTGTTTATATGCATCGGTCTAGATCTCGGTGGTTAAATAAATATAGATGCATCCTCTAGACACCGACTTCTAGACCGATGCAGCTATCATCTTTTTAATTTCTTTCTTGCTTTTGTTTTCTTGTTGCTTTTTTATATGTTTGAAGTTGGATTTGTTTGTAAAATGCTACAAAATAAAATAAAGCCGACTTTATAAAACAAAGAAAAGGACAGAATTACACTTTTGTCAAGGCTCTAGAAACGTAAAGCCAGCAGCCCCGAATCCTACACTCTAGCAGTCGTTGTTACAATTCGACAGTTACAAGTCGTCAGGCAGTTTCGAAAAAAACCTGAAACTGGGGCTCGTTAGGTGATTAATCCCTCAAAAATAAAAGATCCCATTAGTACTGAATTCTCATCACCTTAAATAAAATAAGCTCCAACACAAGGTTACGTTATAAATTGTAAAGGAGTTCCCATAACTATATCTGATCTTTGCTATCGATCCCACAATGGCAGTCAAAATTGTCTATGTGGAAAGTCTTCGCCGATACGAATAAAATAAGCCCAAACACGTGGTAGTTGCAACATACCGTTCAGGAGTTCCCTCGACTCTCTGTAGTCTCCATTATCAAATCAGCTAAAAACCTTCACTGTTTACCAGTACCCTCAAAAATACACTCACATGTCTGGTTTTGACTCGATGCGTGCCTACAATATTCAAGAGTTGCCCTCGATTTCTCAGGGTTTCCAGATCTTCATCAGATCCTGGTCATCCGAATTGACATCCTCCTTCTTTATGAAAAGTTTTTAATAATAAAAACTAGCATTGCAACCTGTACAATCCTCTGAAACTGCTTGTCTTTTATATTTTTCAAACGATCCTGGACATTCGTCTCCATGGAATTTTGATAAAATATTTATATTCAAAGAAACGTCATACCATTCTCCACGATTTAAAACTACTATACAATAAAAAATATTAACTATTTTGGTCTCACAAAATATCATAACTATGATTGTTCTAAACTGAACGGTTGGCGCGAGACTCACTTTTTATCTATACAGGATTTGTACGGAACCCTCGGTGTGCGAGTCCGACTCGCACTTGGCCGGTTTATTTGTGGTTGTTTTTTTCATTCATTAATATTAGACATCTTACGGCCATAAATACTATACTTTTTAGTGGGAAATTATCAAATAATTTCTCTTGCTAAGCCTGTGTGCCAGTGTTACTTACTAAAACCCACACTGTTCTTCCTAAACACCTCTATGTACCAGGGCGGCAGTAATTTACGAACAATCCCGCATCCCCGGCAAGCTCTGGCCCTGGTGGGCCCCACTACAAATCATCATCTCCCGAGCCCTTTTCCCAACAATGTTGGGGTTAACTTCCAGTCTAGCCGGATTCAGCTGAGTGCCAGTGTTTTAGAGTGCACTACAAATGCTGTACTAAAATATTAACTGGGACGATGAAAAGATCTATCTATCTATCTACATGACTAGGTATATCGTAACTACCTATAGCATTCAAGGTGTCGTTGCACCAATATAACCCTTTCAGAGCTCCATATCTTAGCCAAACCTGGTGCAGGCTTCACTTCAATCGATATTCGTGAACAAGCATTATATTGTACACGAACTATTGTACCGGGGGTACAATAATAGGCGTCGGCGTTGTAGGGTTAACGAGATATGCATAGTATGTGAAGTTGCACTAGTCGGTTATGCTTTTGTAGTTTGGAGAGACAGGGTAATTATGAAGTTAACAACTATGATATTTAATTGTGGAGTTGTAAGTCTTAGAACCTTGTCATTGTCACTTGTTCATAAGGGAATGGGTATTCAAAGGATTCAATTTACTTGACTCTGACTGTTTACAAACACACTTGCATAAGGGGATAAAACTGGGATCTAGCTGAATAAAAACCCATTGGCAAAATATCATCAGGGTCAATCGTTACTTCTTTACCTATACTTGTCAAGCCAAGTATTGAGCGTTTATGTAACTTAAAATGAATTGTGAACATTCGACGTGTATTTTGCTAAATGTTTTAAACAATGTGCTTAGTAATTAATTTGTAGTATGTAACAAGCCTTTACAGAATTTAACTCAAATATCGCTAAATAATATTTCAACACAAATCCAGTCTAGACATATCAAAAGTTAAAACGTGAATTTATCTAATAATTATTGAAAATTTTCACTATGTATAATGAAAGTTAGATTGATGTTTTGACATGACGTGAATGTGAAACCAAACTTAACAAGTGAATAAAATATGAAATTAAAACAATAGTACAACTTTTATTGGTATTAAAATAAAATCTGGTGGAAACCGAACCGAAAGTAACCTAAACTTCTTACTTACCACACATTTATAAAAAAGTTGCAAAACAAACTCCCCAGCAATAAATACACAAACCTAAAAAATACATAGGTACCCACGTACGTTTGTAAAGGCAACTTCTGTACCATCATACATTAGACCTACTCTCCCCAAACCAGGTCAGGTGTCAAACATAATTCGTGAAAAACATCATCCTACCCAACTTGGTAGTCGGGAAAAAGTTGATGAAGCCATGCAAAAAGTGCGGCCATCATTCATACCGGCGTGGTCCGGACAAGCCCTTTATCAACGACTCAAAATCTACGTGACGAGGCCAGAATTTCCAGTTTTGATGTTCAATGTTCAAACTAATGGTTTTTATTTTAGTTTTTTTTTGTGCGTGATTTGTTTGGAGTTTTGAAGCTTTGAAAGGTAACTCTTTTTTATTTGTGTAAAAGTTATTTTATGCGTGTACATTTCATATACAGAGAAAAAAGGTCGGTTTGGAAACCCTCAGAAGGGACATTGGTTCACATGTACTCAGGATGTACCACTTTAACACCTGAATAAAATTAAGGGTTGCTCCTATCGGTCTCCGCGTACAGAGCAGAGCAAATTCTTAACAAGTTGAAAATTGAGTACTTAGTATTTGAAGTAAGGTTTATTTTTGCAGGCGCACTGTTTTTGTCATTGAGAATGCTCGAATGCGCTCGGTGTGAAATAATAAGAGGAGCCGACCGGCTCCGATCTTGTATTTTTTCTTGACGTTTGGCTTCGTTTGCATGCTCTTTAATGCTCGCGCAGCCAATCGGCTCCGGTCTGTGTGAAAAGAAAAGTTCGCGCCGATGCTCTCCCCGATCTATCTGAACGGACCCTCCGATATCTAATAAATGTACATAATACATAATGTACCCACATATTTATTATATTATTTTGAATGTAATACGGCGATAAATCAGCTACAGCGTAGCTCTACATCACAGCGAGACTACGTCGTAGCGCTACGTGCGTTTGAACCAAAATCTCGAAGATCTTCCAAGCTTTGTGGGTATTGGCAGCATATAGTGTTTGGCAGCTTACATGCTAGTACATCAGATATTATTTTATATTTCTATTTCGGCAATACAGCAAATTGCTTTTGTCTTTATGGTTCTAACCGCGACTTCTATAATACTTGAGGAGATTCTTGAGCCAAACTTTGACAAAATTCTAAGTGAAAAGATTGTCAAATAAACCGGCCAAGTGCGAGTCGGACTCGCGCACCGAGGGTTCCGTACAAATCCTGTATAGATAAAAAGCGAGTCTCGCGCCAACCGCAACTTTCCACATAGATAGGTTTTGACTGCCATTGTGGGATCGATAGCAAAGATCAGATATAGTTATGGGAACTCCTTTACAATTTATAACGTAACCTTGTGTTGGAGCTTATTTTATTTTAGGTGATGAGAATTTAGTACCAATGGGATCTTTTATTTTTGAGGGATTAATCACCTAACGAGCCCCAGTTTCAGGTTTTTTTCGAAACTGCCTGACGACTTGTAACTGTCGAATTGTAACAACGACTGCTAGAGAGTAGGATTCAGGGCTGCTGGCTTTATGTTTCTAGAGCCTTGACAAAAGTGTAATTCTGTCCGTTTCTTTGTTTTATAAAGTCGGCTTTATTTTATTTTGTAGCATTTTACAAACAAATCCAACTTCAAACATATAAAAAAGCAACAAGAAAACAAAAGCAAGAAAGAAATTAAAAAGATGTTAGGTGCATCGGTCTAGAAGTCGGTGTCTAGGAGGATGCATCTATATTTATTTTACCACCGAGATCTAGACCGATGCATATAAACAGTTTTCTTGTTGTTTTTAGAAGTTGTTTTTTTTTTGTAAAAAGTTTTTATTTTTAACTTTTGTGAAAAGTTCTCGTTAATACGAATAATATAAGCCCAAACACGACGTTACTAAATCATACCGTTGAGGAGTTCTCTCGACTTTCTCACGTCTCCATCATCAAGAAAGCTCTAAACCTTCACTGTTTGATAGTATCACCAGACATACATCTGAGAATCAAGTTTTAATCCTATGCATGCCTGCAATTTCTGATAGTTGCCCTCGATTTCTCAGGATTTCCATCATCAGATCCTGACCTGGTGACAATGGAAATAAACGGCGAGTATACTCTTTTACTACAAAGAAATGATTTCTCAAATCCGTAAAACTTGGTCGTTTAAATTCCCCATTGAAATGAGGAAAATATTTGATTTGATTTGATAATATTTTAATATTTTATGTAACTTCAAATTTATCATTTTCGCAATTTTTCCTTTATCTGTACTATATAACGTTGCTTCGTGCCGAATTTCAAGTTTCTGAGTTGACGGGAAGTACCTTGTAGGTTTTGATTCCCTAGCGTGTGACGGAAATTCGTCTAAGGTGTCGGTATAACTGCTGTACCTTTTGATCGCGTTAACTTAGAAGTTTGATTTTTTCACTGCCTAAAGAGACATTAGACCTTGGTATTTGGTATAAATTTCAATTTGATACCTTTATTCGTTCGTGAGAAATAAGGTAGTAAGTTTCATTTTATTCAAATATTTTTTTTTACATTATATAACTAAAAAAATGAGATTTTCGTAATTTTTCCTATATTTGCATTATATGACAATGCTTCATGCCAAATTTCAAGACTCTGAGTTTACGAGAAGTATCCTATAGGTTTTGATTCCTTTGCGAGTGTCGAAAATTTGTTGAAAATATCGACATAATCGGCTGTATCTTTTGATTGGCTTGGCTTAGAAGTTTGATATTTTCACAGCTTAAAGGGACAATAGACTTGAGTACTTCATGTGAATTTCAGCTTGATACGTCCACGCGTTCTTGAGATAAAGGGTCTTGACAGACAGACAGACAGACAGACGGACAACAAAGTGATCCTATAAGGGTTCCGTTTTTTCCTTTTGAGGTACGGAACCCTAAAAATAATTCACTTTTGTGTGTTTCATCTTTGCACTATCATACGAGTACATTTTACCAAAACAAAACACTGTTACACCATAATAATGACTTACAAAATATACTCAAGTTTATTTACTTAATGAAACATAATTCAAGTTGTACTTAGAGTGTGCTGATAATAATGATCTAATTAGGAGCTTGAGATACTACGGAAATTGCGCTTACGGTAAATGAAGTTTCGTCCGTAACAAGGAAGGAAATAATAACTTCGTATTAAGACGGTAAATGCACCGTTTATTTAGTACTTAAGCGTTGTTTGTACAAGATATTTACGGAAATATAAGGAGAAATAATAGAGAGGAACGTTTTGTAGAAGGTCAAGTTTGTACTTGTGTGTAGGGTTGATGCAAGTTTTTTAATTGTTAAATTATGCATTTTTTGACAAGCGTTTTACTGGACGCTTGTGATAAAGTAATTTGGCTTCTACGCATAATCTTATAAAGCAAAAATATTTGTATTACATAGCTCACTTATCGAGAAAGTGTTTATTTAGACTTTTTATCCAGTTTCGCGAAGTGGTCACAGTGGTGAGATGCGGATCGCTTGAAGAAAGTAATCCTAACATCATTTTAATAATAATTGAAACTAGTCTGAATACCAATATATTTAACTGAGTTTAAAAAAACAAGTTTCTATTTAGTTACCTTTGTAAAAGTGATAACCCTATATGCAAGGTATTGTACTACTCTCTGTTAAATTCAGTTGTTATTTTATTTTAATATGAAGCATTTCGCTCGAGAAGTTGCTTCATTTAGATAATTGACGTAACTACTTAGAGATGTTTGTGTATGTTTGTTTGTTGTCTAATATTAGCTAATACATGTCATCCAGATGGTTTTACTGGAATGCTTAAGTTAGCTATTAGTCGTGGTGAGGGATAAAGGTTTTATTTACTTAATGGAGGACCAGCCGATAACACGTTTACAAGTTCACCGACAATATAAACGTCTGCTATTCTTAAAACAACTGTTTACTTGGAAAATTGAACGAAATTTGAAAGTTCGTAGTAAACCGTTGTTTTAAGAAAAAAACGTTTGTGTGGTGAATATAGGCCTTAATTCTAAATCAAAAGTCTTCTACAAGTCTACTGAATATGGGCCATAATCACTTAATTATAAATCAAAAGTATTCTACAAGTTGTTCTACGAGAAACTCAAAAGCATGCGTATAGTTAGAGTTATTTGTATAAAAGTTGTATAACTACTGTTTTCTCGTGAAAATCTAGGGCATTGAGATAGTTAGATTGGCATAAATTCATAATAACTTCGTAGAAATTAATCAAAAATATTTCGATACCCAGACTAACGAGGCTTATAATAATGTAAACATTCCAAAGATATTTCGTTACTAAAGATTATACCTAATTATTATAAACATAGTTTGTACTAAAACATGATACCTACATATTCAAAATAATGATTTTGTGCGAACTAACAAGACTATGGGTTGTTTTTATGAACAAAGTTACCGTAAATAAACAATACATTTTACTTTATGTTACCTAATAATGTTGCCTTAAGTATACCAGGAAAACATGTAACAGAGAAGGTTAGGGCGTACATAATGTTACATGACGTAGATAGTCTTTGAACTAAAGTACCTATCTAATAAGATTCAGGGAAATAGGTAGATAGTAAAGTATATTTTTTATAATGCGGAATATGGTGATAATGAAAACGATTAATTTCTAAAATCACATTTGTAGGTACTTTTTAGTACGACTCTTAGTACGACGTCTGAAAACGCTTAAGAATTCTGTAGTTCAAAAGTGCCAACATACTTTAAAAGACTCCAGTATGCTATGTGAAATTTTCTATAAAACCCAGAGACCCATTTTGGCTCGACCCGGGAATCAAACCTGTATACAGCAGTCGCATTTCGCCACCACTAGACCAACTATCACTTCAAGTTACTCATTCCATGTCTACATAACCTACTTATTCCATCAAAAACGAACATAAAAATGGCTGCTTATTTTCCGCCTCTCTTTATTAAGTGTGTGCTCAGCCCAGGTCACGTGCACATAAATGCATAAATAACACCAAAAGTGGCTGCAGTTGACCTTAAGTGTACTCTGGTATGTACAGCCTTTGTCACGTATACTTCTTTGTTGAACATTTTAAAGCTGAAATAAACTGGTTTGCAATAAATATGGGCCAGTTGTTAAATGCTTATGGATTTGTTGAAGTCGGAGAATGTAGCCAATTAGCTTTGGTAATCTTAGTGGAGCGAAAAGAACAGTTTCTTGTAGTGTTTCTCTATGGAAAATTTTAATAATAAAATATATTTCCGAAGAAATTAATGTTACTTGCTCTTTAGAATTCAAGAACCAAAGTAATACAGACGTTTTAATTCTTCTCAATTACAATGAAATCGATACAGATTACGTTTAATTGGTTAAAGTTCTTCTTAATTGAAGAAAACTTTAGGAACGAATACTTTCTGTCTCAATGATTGAATTCACAGAATTATTCAATTAACTTCGAATAAGTGTTCTTTGTGTACTTGAGATGAAATTACTAACACTTCTGAAAGTGAGATGAGATAAAACAAAATTTAATTATTTAAAAGAGACTCGTTTTGTAACACGCCACGGATTTTTTGAGTGGTTTATTTGGAATTGTTCTAATATGAAAATAATTAAGTAGTCAGAGAACAAATTGTTTTCCCTTATCACCTTGGAATTAAAGCAATGTTATTAACAAAATAATGTACATAGATTTTACGAATGGTATAAATAATAAAGGTACGTTGGGTTCAAGTCCCAGTTGTTTATGTATAAATTTTATAGTAAATCAGAAGGTGTAAAAAATATCTGTTTTACATAAACAAAACCCAGAATTTACCATTTCTTGGAAAAACAAACGTTTCGTAAATACACAATTAATTTAAAAGCGAAGGTTCTCCTTCCATCCCAGCCTTCCAACATAAAAATACACAATTTATACTCGAGCAAAAAAATGACGAAACGTCGGAAAATGACGGTGACTTATGTTGCCGTCGCCATGATAATTACGTCAATCTGTAACGTGGCGTCACTGACGTTTCGTGCAGTCAACTGTGGTACTGATAAGTTTATGGCGTCGGGATGTTGTATCTACGGCATTGATCTGATGTTAGGAGTATGAACTATGTAAGTAAGTAGCTTTAGAGGATTAGAAATTAAGTATAGGTACGTGTCTCTTTTCAAACTTTTTTTGGTTGATATCTACTAATATTCTCATAGTTCATATGAAAGTGGTTCTTATGCGAGTAAAACTTTCTTGTGGGTCCTTTTCTTGTTAAATACCCAGTAAGAGATCTTGGTGATAGTGCTTATCAATAAGGAAAACGCTTTTCTGTCCTCTACCCTTTTGAAGCTTTAAATATGTTGGTACTATGACAACTAGAGTGGCTTCTTTTTACCTAAACACAACCTAGATTACAATATACTAACAGCTTCTCAAAACCGAGTATTCAACTAGAAAAACTAATATCTACTTTTTCACAGATACCAAACAAAAAACAACTGAAATAAATAGTTCAGACAATACGTTCAGTGTTTGCTCGATGTTCACGAAAAGCCAATTTATATCAAAACTAGTACATTTGTGCTGACAAGGCCTCGTTATCCTTTTGTGGCTTGTTATTTAATTACCGTCAATGTCATTGATAGTTTATCGGAATACTTTTAATGTAGAAGGACGGAGCTACTTTCGGAATTATTCGTGACTTATAGGTAGGTATTTGTTTAACTGATAGACGTGTACCGAAGGAACTTCTTCCTGCATCGGGATTAAAAGAGACCTATGGCCTTAATGGGCTATAGCTAGACTATCCGTGTGTCAAACATTTAAATCCGATCAGTAGTTTGGACGCTAGAACTCGACAGACAGACAAAGTTATTAATGTTAGTTAGGTTAAATAAAGAATATATTCAAGTCCTGAACAATAGTTTTGGTTACAAGTATTATTTTATATGCATGCATTTATATTTTTGCGCTGAATGTTATATTTTATCATGCTAAAATAGCAACGTCATCATTTTATTTAGGTTTTACGTACATTTGAAAAGCTAAAATTGTACCGTATACGCCCGTTTCGTAGCGTTTTTTGTTCATTGTAATAGCTGAAATAGTGCTGAATACATTTTTACTTACCTACACCATTTTTCAACATTTTTAGAAGGCAAAATATTTTACTCACGAAGCAACATTGCCATAACTATTATCTTCTTAGTTATAATATTTTATGATATTCACTCACTATCACAGTCAATTATTACATACTACTAAGCCAAAAACAAAAATCATACTTACAGAATTCGATTCGAAAAAAAACCACCATAAAATGAAACACAATTTTAATAAACAAATGACGTTCAACATTTTTTACTCATTACTTACGTATCAAGGAACGTCTAACCAGTATCGTACATCGGCTGTAACAATTTCCTTTGAATTACTCGATACACGAAAGACCCGACGACTTTCTCTTTGATTATAACGAACTGGACCACAACCCTTTGTTGCCATATTTGTTGCTGACACAAGTTACATGCGGGCTTCAAACTTCCAAATAAAATCACTAGACCTCGTTAGTTCGTCAAAAGAAAAAGTAAAAAGGCAAGTCTGAAAAGTTAGCAGAATTACGCTTCGTTTTTGAACTTACGAACACATTTAAACTCACCTTTTGAAAATAGAATGGAACAAAATAGCTTTTAGTATTAAATGGTATCCATATTCGATTAGAAAGTATCAATTATTCAGTTTTGTTCACAAACTCGCAAAGCCTGTCACAAACTTTGCAGACATGGATTGTTATTTTATTGTTCACAGTTTTTGTTCATCAATATTATTATATAAAAACGGATCACGAACTTACCTCTGTGCAAGCTCTGTGCTCGTGAAAAATGGTTTTGACAATGTCACTGTAGGTACCTGACAGTGCGAATACAAAGTGAATTCAATAGTGGTTCTTTTTTCAGAATAAGGCTCCGCGAAAAACAAATCTGCATCGAAATCCGGGCTTTTGTTTCTGTCTGATATAATATCGGATATATTTTTATTTATGGCAATGGCGACTATAACAATATTTTCGTGTTTTATATAGAAAACAACGGCTGCATATTATGACGCTTTTATTATCAGCGAAACTGTGGCTAGAGTTCAGTTATTATGCGCAAGTTACAAAACAAAGTAAAAAAATACTTGCACTGACATTTTTTATCTCTCTCTCTTTTTACGTACTTTTAGTGTCAAAAACCAAAATATCTTTATAATTTTTGGAAAAAAGAAGAGAATCTGACGAAAAATAATCGCATTGGCACCCGTCTCAGCGTACTTTCTTTTGCAGAAAATATCATATCAGACCGTATAATTTCATTCTCACTAGCAATATTATAATATATATATATATATATAGGTAGGTAGACATAAACCCATATGGTTATGACGTGTAGCAATTATATTTACTGTCGTTAACGTTAAGTAAGGAGACATTAAGTGCTTTATAGCCGTTCTTAATGCATCATACGTTTACAGTTTATATGATCTAGTTAATGGAAGCATATGACGATAAGTATACAAGTAACCTGCATAGTTTCGCTACGTTTGTAGAACGAATAAACATGAAAGGATACTACTGGACAGTCAAATACATTATCAAAATCCTGCATTTATATAAAAAAAATATAGCTACTATATCCACTCTGCATGCATAGTACCTACTGTATCCAAAAAAAGAACAAGTGACGTCTACTTGGCTACTACAGTATCCCCAGTGATACATTCACAAAACACATACTTTTGTTATTAATGTCCACCAAGCACTACGTTACACTAAAACTAATCAAGATAAACCTGGTTACTACACAATGTGATCATTTACAAAATTGTTTGGACACCACATTATTCGTCCGCATGACTGAAACTTTGTGCCCTATGGACGACGAAACGAAAAACGTCTAAATCTTAGAGCACGTAACCAACCGGAACTGCCATGACCACAATCTGTATGCGAATCAGCGCGGCAACGCAACAAATTGTGATAGCTCACTCATACCTACATTTTCAATCACAACGTTATCCTCGCAAACAGCAAGATTGGCAAACACAAGCATAATATTAATTTTCTATGGAACCGGTTCTTTAAATCATAGAAACAGAGCAGTTCCACCATTACTTCTTCCAAAAAACATAGGAAGTGGGGAAGGGCATATATGTCGGGCTACCTTTGTAAAAAAAAAAACCTTCAAAAAGTGCGGAATTTCAGCCTCCTTTGAATAAATGACTTTCTATCCATATCTTGAGCGGCACTCTTGTACTTTTAACAGAGGTTGGCAATGTCGTATCCGGTTTGTTAAGTGCTCTAAGAACGCAACGAAAAACGTCTAAATGTGCAATGTAAGCACTTTCTGACTGTTTGTATATGAAATAAAGCTGACCAATGCAGCTTTGTTCGAGTGTCGCTTGTATGAGTTGGATAAATTATTTCGGGAACTGTTTCTATTTGAGAAATGTTGCAGTATTAAGTCCAGAATGATATTTATGATATTGATATTTCAAAGCTTTGAATAAAGTCTTGCAACATTCAATTTGTAGGTGCAAAAATGTAAAAGAAATGTGATATAGCTAAACCTACTTGAGACATACGGTTTGTTTTTTTTTATTGACTACTTCTGTGACCAATACTCAGTAAATCAGGTGCCGTTAAAAAAACAATCATCTGAAAAAAGAACCACTCTTTTTATCGAAGTCGGTTGATAAAAACATATTGCTAATGCTTAGGTACTCCTGAAGGCATTTATTATTTGAAGTTGAAAATGAACAAGAAATAGGTACGTATAAATATTCTAATTTTTTTCATAGGAAGCATAATAAATATAGTCAGAACAATTTTATTGAACAAAACATAGTATGTTAGGGGTTTTTTATCTATATTTTCAACAAGCATGAATTACCTTTGAGCAGATTTGCCAGCATTTTTTGCTATCACTATTTCCTATATTTCCTCTCAAATTTCGAATTTATTGAAAAAATATATATTCTCTTTCACTGTTCCGAAAACTAATTAAGATCTAGATTACTATGGCTTCTGCCTGTGATACCGTTGTACTTTGTAAAGGTTCTACAAAGGTATTGTACTGAAATTGAATGATAAATTTATTTTTGTTCAGTGTTTTCATGTTCCCGAAATGAAAATTCCTAATATTGGCTGGGGATACAGGGATATATTTAGAGATGTTTGCAACTTTAAAGAAGTACAATATTTATTTATCTTATTATTTTTTTCATCTTCAAATCAGTATAATTTGAAAAGTTAGTGGAAAATCAACTTACACTATATTGATAGCTCCAGAAAAGTCAGGACTACTTCAAGACACATAATTTATCAGGTCAATTTTCCCGTCTTTTATGTTAACGCTGATTAAAGTATGATAAAAATGTATTTGTCATAATGAAGGGTAAATGAACTAGGCTAGATATTTAATTCAGCACTTCTTTTCTCTCTTTAAAAATACAGCAATAATTCTTTCAAAAAAGGTCAGACAAAAAAATAACACGGAGTCGAGGCTTCCTTTGGCTCAGTACTAAATTATACTCCTGGACTTTTTAATATTGTGAACCTTCATTCGGGAGTTTTTTAATAAAAGTGTAATCAAGCTGTGAAAGTTGTCACCATATTTTAAAATTTCGGTTATCATAAAAAAAGTTGCGCTTAGTGATAAATTATTATCCTGAGAGGATTACTGAGGGAATTTATTGTTTTATCTTCTCTAAGGTTTGGTGTAAATAATATTTTAGAAGAAAAGGGTAGGTAGGTTTTTGACCCATTTTATGTAAATAGACACTCTAATCGTTGTGTACATTAGTGAGTTATAATGCATACTGATATAGCAATTAAGCCGATGTCACAAATGCACCAGCTTGGGCCATTGTGTACAGGCTTCATTACCATTTAAAATTGCGGTAATCTTCTTTCTTGGCAGGAAAAATGGCACCTACTTTCCTACTCGCATATTTTTCTTTAAATTACTTAGCATAAGTAATTGCCTTTCTCAGAAATGCATACCATAGTTAATTTCCATAGTCTTTTAAAACGATCGTAAAGGAGCGAGGGGATTATTTATTCTACGAAGCTTCTTTGTGAAAACTCATTACATAAAGTCTAATAAAAACGTTAAGAAAAAAACTATTTCATCGGCGCTCGTGCGAAATTAATTTGGCAGTCTACATCTTGGCTTCTGAAAATTGTAACGTCTTGGAGGCAAAACTATTAGTCTACAACGTAAAATGAAATGATAGACTCCACTTCGGGCCGCGCTCTTGAAGGTTCATGAATATAAGAGCATCATTAACACAGAAATTGTGAGCTTCACATTTTATGTTGATACGTAAATTATGGTTGAAATATAATATTCATATTTTGGAGCTGGCTAAATATTTTTTGATGATTGACTGATGTTTCACATTAAAGTTTGTAGGCCAGATTTTATCAATTGAAGTTTTATTCAACCTCAGTTCATGCCTCCATTTTCCCTAATACCTATTTGTAAAAAAAACGTTGCAATCCAACACAATTCCAAAACGCAATATAAAAACATTTTTCATTACTTCTAATAGCTATAAAAACTAACTCATTTCGTCTGAAGGGTGTACAGTGTACACTCAAGCACAGTTCGTATTGACAATAACTCTATTACTGTTCCGATGAGTATTTTTAGAAAATCTTCAGTGGAACCGTTCCGCGGAACAACAAATCGCAGCGATTGCGTGCTCACCGCTGAGAGCGCTTCACAATCAAGCCGGTAAACCGTTCCAGCGATTCAATGTAATATAGATTTCGTAAGAAACTGTTTATTTATTATCGGAGTAGCAGTTAAGTGTTTCTGTAGTATTGCTTTTTATAGAACGTGAGTATTTTCGCTCTATTTGAAGGGTGTCTGCAGATATCAGTTTTTGGAATTCACATCGTTTTATTTTACGTCGAAAAGGTTTTTGCGTAAACTTTAGAAAAAAATTCTAATAACATCCAATACCTAACATACGTATATTCCATTAACATAACGGTTTAGTTTTTGGAATACATGCAAAATCGAGAATAAACTGAACTATCAAAACATTTTAGAGCATTTCAAAAAACAAAACTGCACTCAATTTATGACGTGAACCGGCGAAAAAACCTGGCACGGTGGTAATGTTTCGAAAGCGACCGCATATAAATAACCAGGATGATATATGTAGGCAGTCTGCTGAGACCCAATATTCGCGGTGATTCGGGAAGCACGTCCGAGGAGGATTCATATTTCATCCCTAACACTTTGCAGCCGCAAGGGACGAGCGAGTTACCCAAACACTTGTGTCGATGACTGTACTCACTGATTGTGTGATCACGGAAAATAGAATAAAAAATATGTGTAATTGTTACTGTAAAAGCTAGAAATATGGTAAACATGGTAAAACCTAAAATTTTCCATTTTAACCTAAGATTTGCCAGTACCTAACTGTAAATGTCTAAAAAGGTTTGCGATTCGAACTATTACCACCAGTCAGTTGGTAAGTCTTAGGACTCACATTAACGGTAAATGTTGGAAAGAAAACAGGCAGTCGGATACCTGTATACTATGTACCTCCGGTTTTGACTAACAGCCAATTTAACTAACTGTTTAAGAAAAACTCATTGGGTATTCCTTAAACCAACATATACTAAGCTGACAGCGATAAAACCTAGCATTACTCTTAAATCTTAAGATTTGCCGAATTTCTAGCTTTTACAGTAACATAATCTCGTCATGCGTGTTTAGGGAAATAATATAAATATAGATCTAACGTTGTAACATGTTATTTTACTACGCACTCACATAAAAAGTTTGTTTACTGATATTGTTGTGTACTCTCTATCGTATTTATTGATCTGTGACAAGTATTCGTGTAGTAAGCACGAATGTTTCAGTATTTTTCTTTCATGTTATTGTGATTGAACTTAATTCAGTAATTGACTTTTGGTATTTTCATTTCACGAAAATACACTCGACCTTATTTTCCACGAACACTATATTTTTAATCGTTGCCTCTAAAGTCTGAGTTCCTAAAATTAAAAGCATAAGGTACACTGACGGACAAAAGTTTAGTCTTTATAAATGTGTATAGTAAAAACTAATTTATTGAACTTAAAATTCTTTTCTCTATTTTGTTTGTTTTGTTTCTCTATTCTCTATTTTGGTGAAATAAATAAAATATTATTATATAATTAAAATATAATTTATTATTATTTACCAACTCACATGTATAAATCGCCTTTAATTTAGGCCACAAACTCGACGGGCTCCATAACTTGCCGCATGTCACACAACTTTAGATTGGGACAAAGGGAGGAACCGCTCTGAATCGCTTCAAACGTCTGTTTGTCTATTTATATGCAATTCTACAACAAAATCATTTTTCAAAATAAAAATATTTTCATGCAACTTACAAGTACCTAATTTTATAGGTACTTGATATTCGTAATATAAAATGATGTGTAAAGAAATATTGTAGGTATGTATGCTTAAATAACACAGCGTATCATTTCATTTCACTGAAGAATATTATTAGAACAAGCGGAGGCACATTCAAACTTAGATCGAAATCTAAACCTTCCTCATTAATTGCTCTATTATTTATTGAAAATTGCATGAAAATACATGACACAATTTTTGAGTTTATCGCAAACAAACAGACAGACTCTGCAGAAGATTTTATTTTACTTATAATATGCAGTGATTTCTTGGCGGTTCGTCGCAAGCTACCAAGGAAACTCAAGCTTCTCGGTTGCACCCTTTATTTGAAACTTGGTACCACCATCCAAAAGTTGCGTAAACCTTTGAAATTATAATTTTCTTTGCTGGCAAGTACACAAGGCTATCTTTATCGACTGATAAACTTGTAATGGCTGAAGTTTGTTCGGTGTTTTGTATGGCTATAACTCTTTCTTACTGTTTCCTTATCAGTACTTAATGGTTTAATGAGCCTCCACAAAGTTTCGCTCGTTAACACTTCATAAAAATCTGTAATTTACTTGTTTTTATTGTTGAGATCAGAAAACTAGGCTGTTGATGCTGTTTTGGCGTTTTGTAGCTACATACATGGTTTAATGACTACCTTCAGAACTGTAAATTCGCACATAAGAACGTTATTTATCAGGTACATACATTTACCTATTAATTATATGAGGAAAGGCTACAATAATATTTAATTCTTTTAAATTACCTTAAAAAACTTCGCTATTTTGCAGATATTTTTTAACTTTGTATCATAACTAATACAAAATATTTTTGCGTTTCTATCTATCTATAATTTATCTCAGCGCTACTCAACCACTTAAACCACAAACTTTCCATTATGAAAAACCTTTTACCTTTTACTTTTTTTTTTAATAAATCAGTTCAATAAACCATTATTCCATATTTGTATATTTTAGCGGAACAACCGAACAAACTGCGGCTAACTTTAATTAACATGTTAGTTCATATTCCAATATTTGTCTTAGTATTAAAACAATTATTAATTTTCCTATATTAAGAGTACACACAAACTGCAAACTTTTAGTTGGCCGACTGTTATATCAGGCTCTTGATAAGTATGGAGATGTATGGGAGTGAAATAACAATGATACGGTATTTAGCCGGTATCACATTGATTAAAAACTTTCATTGAATTTAAAACTTTCTTAAAAAAATATTTTTCCCAACATCGGCCAACTGTCGGCCGACTATTTAATCGGCAGTTTGCGGCGAAATTGCGCAAATTATTATAATCTGTTATGAGACTAGAAAGCAAGCTTAGACGTATTCAGCCTTATTCCCAAGTGAGGATCTGTGGTAATGTACTCTATGGTATTACAGTAACTTCCACAAATAAGGGAACACAGAAGATATTATAATATTCTTTGAATTGTTTTAGAGTATTTGAGAATATTGCACTATTGAGCTATAGCTATTTGACAGTTTTATAAAACTTTGCCTTCCACTCCCACAATTTAATTGTCTTGCCCGCTGTATGAAAACGTATGCTACCCAAAAACCTACGTGCGACTTACGTCATACGTGTCATCATTTCAAATTCACCTATATTTATCTACGATATTCAATTAATAATTTAATACTGATTAAAATACACGTCTATTTACTGAAATGTAATTTAACTTGAACCCTGCTTTATACGTTGTTTAATTAAATAAAATACATTACTACATTTTGTCTGTAATTTTGCTCGCAAGTGTATCGAACAATTAATTTACCAAAATGTTCCGTACCATTACCATACGTGTAACACACTAATAAATTATTATTAACCACGTTTAGTACTTAAGCAATGTAGGGGATGTTCGTGTGGTTCGATATTATTTTAGCTAAAAGCTGGTACAACGGTACGATTAGATACGACTCCACGAAGGAATTTTAGACTAAAAGGGAGAACTTAATCTTTGTACCCAATTAAATACTGGATATTTTTTGTCTTCTGTTACTAATAAAATAAACAAACTGTAAAACAAATTAGTGCAAAAAAAACAAACAAATTGAACTACAGTAACAAGCCCAAATAAAATATCAACTGTTTGCTAAAAGTTCTCGATCATTCCAAAATCAAAGCCTAAACAAATACAGGTCACTCAAATACCAACTATTTTAATTAAACCAAAAACTATTCACAGAATGGTATCAAAAGACAAAACAGAGAAGGTCAAGCAACTTGTTGCTTGAACTTTATGTGACCGAAAACGAAGCAACAAAGTGAAAAATTCAACTCCAATCTCGCATGCTATGAGAACGGGAGTTGTGAACGGTCTACGAGGGGTAATAAATATGTTTCAAAACTTCCAACTACGTAATAAACGCATTTCAAGCAGAGTTTGTGCTAAAGTATGGAGGAAGGAACACTGTCATCTGACTTGCCTCCGCACACTGGAGACTTTCACACTAGTGAATTTTGTCGCATGTGTACGCTCAGTTTTTCTACGCGCGACATACAGTCATCGTTTGAACTGGTAGATATCAATTTGTTTATTATCGAAATTATTATTTGTTTATTTGTTCATTAAATCACTTTTACACTTTAAGAACGTCGGCATTTCCTAACTGACTGATCCCTGAGAAGAAACGCCGAAACAAACATAAGGGTCATAGTCTCTTTTAAAGTCCAAACATGTTATCGGGGTGGCAACATCCTGACGATCGCAAATTCCGCTAGTGTGCAAGAGTTGTAAATTGTCAGTCCAACGTTGGCCCGACGATAGTCAACTTACAATTTAATGCAAAGATAATCGAATCGAATCAAAGGTTTTCTGATCTTCTCACTCCAAAGTATCGTCGACTATAAGTTGTTCGTCTGCGGGAACTCTTAGAAATAGTTGAATTGTGAAGCATGTGAAGCGAGGCAACTGAGGACAAAAGTTTAGTTCAATCCCCAAGGAATACGATGCTATTTCTTAGTGTACGTAATTATTTAAGCTATTTATTTTGTCTCCTCGTTTAGAGTTGAGAGTTCGTATTTATTTTCTAAATGGGATGTTTAAATCGAGTAAATGGCGTTTGCTTTGCCGGTTGTAGAGGTCTAAAAGGAACGTTTCGCTTGTCCCTTGAACTGACTTACAAATTAAGTCATTTTAGAGGACATTTAGGAAATTTACGCCTACATAAATTGAAATAGAATTTACTTACAAAAAAGAAAACAAAATTATTATTAACAAAAAATTATTACTTAAAGCTAAATTATTTTTCAATCTTTCAAATCTGGAACCAGCGTTGCAGTTACCACGCCAGTGTAAAGCTTGGCGAGTACTGCAAAGCACGTTCAATAATAAATTGTCGGTACGTACGTATTATGCAGATATCTGCAACGTGCCTACAGTTCACCAACTAATCTGACTATGTGGGCTCTCTATTGTCTATTACTCGTTCGCTTGAACATACTGAACATTCCAATTTCAAACAGTTTTTTTTAGAATTCCGAACACTTTTTTTTCGTATTTCGAGTTTTCAAGCCAGCAATAAATCTATTTTAAAAGTAAATATACTGATTGAAAGGCACTATTTTAAATAAACGTTCGAAGCAATAAATATCAGCCAGTATTTGCAAGTAATTTTATACACATATCGTTCGATTGATTTTAGGAAAATTGTATGTGAAGATAAAACGTATTTTTGTTTTAAATCGTTTTTATTTCTTTAAAATAAAATAGAGAATTTAATGTAATATTGCATGCTGATAAATATTTGTGGTCCCGATATTTGAATATAAAACCAGTATTTAAACGTTTATCATGGCTAATTTTAATTAAAAATTATAGATTTTTCGACCCTCTGATTATTACCAAAACATCAAATAAAGTGATTTTTTCTTGTCAGTAATGTTGTAATAACTTGACATTACTCTTATTGTGACTTTTCCTATCACCACCTCTTTTCTTGGAGCCTTTAAATGCCTGACTTTAAATTGTGGATACTCGTTTTGTTCTTCGTTTGCATTGTTGTAATACAAAACAAAATCGATATGGTTTGTTTACGATCTAAATTAACGTAGCATCGTAAGATTGTCTATTCTAAGATTAGATGGGATCAAATTAACACGAGTTTTGGTTTTATCATTCGATTTTCCGGCGGCCATGTTGGATCCAATTATATTCGCGTTCAATTTGTTTCATGCGAAGCTCCTAAACAATCAATTTAATGAGTTTAGATTTTGATAGATGAAATAACTTATTTATGTAAATACGATAACGTAAAATACATATTTGGCATACATGTATTTTAGATTGGAATTATGGAATCTGGTTCAAAAATTTAGGCTGAATAAACTTTCAAATTGTTTTTGAAAGTTTGCAATTAGACTTTTGAACTATTATTAATTAAGTATTTGGGGTCGGCGCAGCACGGTTTCTTCTATCTGTCTTCACGAGTAATTATTTTTCTTGTTAACAAAGGAGACCTTTCTTAGTGTGAAATCGAGTCGAGTATCAGACTCCTACTGACTAAAACCCACCATGTTCCCTCTGGATTCCATCATGTACATGATGGCCCAGGGCCCAAAGCCACCGTTTCGAAAAATCCTTCACTCCAACAAATAAAACCTCATCTACAAAAATACAAATAGATTTAATATAATATAAGTATAGTTGCACCATTTCCATCTGCTGCGACTATAGAGCACGTTTCGCTCACGTCCCGTAAGCACGTGCGTCCGACTAACGATAGCTTTCGCTTTGAAATACCTACACTAAATGATAATTAGCCAAAAATGACTAGATTATTTGCATTTCATTATTTTTATTGAATCATATTTGCATTTAGAGTTACTTTTCAAAACATGCTGCGCCGACCACAAATTAAATTGGGGATTTTCAAAAGTAATTATATTTTTTTCAGTTGGCTACTGTTACTAGTCTTGAGGCCGCAAGCTTCGAGTCTTACTTGCTTAGTTCTAAGCTCTTAAAATGTTTCATCACCTGTCTAAACTCTTCCCAAATTATAGGTAGCGTTTGGATTTCAGTCTAAGCAGATGTCGCTAAATACCTCTGAGTACCTGTCTTTTACAAAAACAATTATGGTACCTTGTTCTGGAGTAGTATTTGAACTGAAACTGATTGCATTGTCTTAGTTTGTTCTTTAGTATAACACGTATCTCTCAAGGATCGTTTAGAAGACGAAGTGCTCCGTACCTTCTCTTCCATGTCACTGGCCAATTCTCAAAACAGTCATATCAGAATAATTACAGCCAAGATCAAAGGGATACATGGCTTCTAATAAGAACATGGTAATTAGCATAAACTGTAAGCACGTTTGGCAACTGTAGTTACAACGTTATAAGTACCTATACGTATCGAAGCCTGTTATATTGTTGGTAAGTGGTCTTCCTTCAGGTAAGTTTTGAAAATAAAATGTTATTTTTTGTGAGAAAATGTGAGAATAAAATCAGTACTTATGTGTTAGCTGGAAAGTAAGCTTTAGTGTGGAAAGGTTTTGTTTTACAAATTTACAAGTATATTTAGATTTCAGTATTAAGGTTATGCTTAAATTAGTGGCTTAGAATTAGAAAATTAACTTATTATTATGTGAACAAATAAAGATGCTGATCTCTCTTTTTGAAAAGAGTTGGGTTCTTGGGTTTCCTTGAAGTGAACCTGAACATTCGTAAAAATTTGTTTTAGAAGTGATTCCGACGCATACAAAAAGTAGTGAAAGTTTTCCATTGTATCATCGTAAGAGAAATCAGTATTCATAGCCTTCAATAATTATAAAGGTTCGGTTTTCTTTGAAGACACAATTAGCGCTGTATCTAATTATTATTATGATCAAAGAAAACGTGTGACTAAGGTATAAAATAATACAATATTCTATATGTGAACATAATATTTTAAATATTTATTTAATTCTTTGATCACAAAAAAAATGTTAAAATTTTGTCATTTTCAGAGATCGTCACACAATTGCCCAGCACTAACAATATAAACAGATGTATTTCTATAAAAATAAATTTGAATGAGTGCTCGGTTTGTGGTTCTGTACATTGTAATGTTCATTTATATTGTGCCGTAATATTAAATTTAGGCGTTTTAGCTGCGTTTTATTTACCAAGTTCTGTTTTTACACGGCAATTTCGTTAATGTGTGTAAACATTGTTAAAACATGTGTATTTTGCATGTATTCGTAAACCACAGAATACAAAAAAAAAATTACGTGCTGTTTACACTTCAAATTGTACTCACATGAACTTTGTCCTTCTAAAAGTCATAAATGTCAATGTCAACGCTATATCAGAAAACGAAGTATTCGAAATTTGAAACTACATCACAAACAAAAAATAAAATATTGACACATTATAATAAATTCTATTTTCAAAACATTCTAATTTCGCGTATTTTTTTCGGTGCGACGAAGCGAATCTCATTTTGTGTTGCCACAAAACAAAACAAAACATGGGACAAACTGCCTATTTATGCAAGATGTCTCTTCCATCTCCGTCATGATAATAGGTTGGGTAAAATATGTAGGATTTTTTACCATAGGCAACACGGTGCGATGAATGGTGACCACTTTACATCAGGTGTGCTGTGCTCGGCTTGATACCTTTGCATAAATATCGTATAAGTTGTCTCAAAACTGTTTTACGGAAAAAAATATAAACATTCTTTAGCTTGTAGCGGATTTTTTTTATTCTAATTTTATTTTTAAATTATTATTTGATGTGATTATCTTATTTACCGGTATAGAGTTTCATCCATACCAGTTTCACCCGACAAATGGTCCCACCAGTCTCAGATAGTAATATCTGGCAGAAATTATAAGCAGCTTCTATCTGGCAAACAGCATTAGCTGTCAGATGACTAACTGGCACTTTATCGGTAGGTAACCAATGACACCGCACTTGAGTAATTAAAGTAAATGTTAAAAAATTCCGCAGCAAATCCATATGCACATGAATAGGAGCGTAAATGACTTATTTTCTAAATAATAATTTACTCTATAAAATTGCGGTTTCTGTTAGCTACGGAACCGTAGTTATTTTCTGTCTATCTGACCTTTTGTCACAACAGTACTCATGTTTCTAACAACGAGCGTGGGCCTAATGTAATTAGTACCTTTTAGGTCGCCTAGCCTACTATTAGCATTGTTTAGTATTTCACCCCAATACCCTGAATAAGGGCCTTTAGTCTACTTATAGAAGCCACTTTGTATCTAGACTTATTTTTGCTTTTGTAACTTGTAGAACTTTCGATTCTACAATGGGCGGTTTCACCCACGTCTTTTGAGAACTACTCCACACGCTTGGAGCTTTATCTTCGTCTATAAATAGACTATTTAAAACAGAAAACATTTTTCAAAGCATTCTAGTAGCTCCTGAAATTAGCGCGTTCACGCAAACACTTAACGAATTCTTCGGCCTTTTTGACACGTGCTCTAGTGTTCTTCTACATGCTATGAATCTTCTGTCATGGCACATAACCATAAACAATATTATTTTCTTACTGAGTGATAGTCTAGTAGACGTTATATAAATCTACACATTCAAGATGACTATACAGTAAGGATAGTAAAGTCTGAGTGATACCCACAGATAGTATCCAGTACTATCCAGTATCGAATAAAAAAAGGTGATACTGCATAATGCAAATCGCACGAAGCTAGATGAATAGATCGTCTCTATTGCAGTATAGATCTTACTTTCCCAAGTTTTAGATTGCTAAGAAAATAAATAGCCCAAGAAAATGTTAAGCTCAAAGAAATCCTGCGTCCGTCGAAGATATTCCTTTATAAGAAAATGAGATTCTACCGTAAAACTTTCAGTCTAAGATAACTTAAAGGTCTTTTAGCAGTCTATAAATTGGTGAATAGGTTTAGTCTATTTACTACACTATGTCTATTTTGGCCGAGAGATTTTGGTGTTTGATCCACGGATAAATCGCGCCATCGTGGCTTAATATTGATTGATTAAGAACCCAGAGGTACTTTTAAGTCGTTAAAGGTGGAGGTACTTTAATACCCAGTAGGTAGCAGAGCTATAAATAAAAATACTTCACTGCTACACGGCCATTTATAAGTTATTCATGTTAAATACACCCTTAACACCAAACTTGGTAATATAACTTGTGTAATATTATTTATTCGTGTCACCTTGCCCCCGTATAATGGAGCGTTCCAGTCGCGGGGTGTCACTTACAAAGTTGAAGTAACCTCGTTATAACAAAGGAGCCAAGTAATGGCCTCTTCTTCCTTCAAAAAAGGCCAATTTGGACAGAAAAATGTTTGGTACAGCACTTTAAGAGTGTAGGTGTAAAAAAACCCGATAACATTGTTGAAAAATTCTAAACTTTATCATATCCGTTTCATACTAAAGTGGCATTTTCATACTAAAACTAGTTTTTCATAGGAAGAGTTCATAACCACGTTCCTTACTCACTAGGTATCAAGCAACGATAGATTGATCACTTATCGCTTGTCGTTCGTCGCTATGGATACTTGACCTTCAGTCTCAATTTTAACCCTTTAGGTACACCTAGAAAATTTCCTCAACATTCGTTTAATAACGTTGAGAGTAATCTACAATATGATTTCCCATTTGATAGCGTAACCACCTCTTTTTTGGGAGCTCGGATAAAAAATAGGAAAAGACTTTGCAGATGCTTTTTTTTAACAACATTGGTATTTTTTTTTGTCAAGCCTAACAATTATGTCAGCCATTAAATGAAATAAACATAACATGTCTTAGACGTGGGTCATCCCATGGGGGAATTGATAGTCTACTTTGTCTAGTAACGGATTGCCTCTTTTATGTCCTGAAGACAAAATACAACCTCTTGATAAATGAACGGAAGAACACTTGAGAATTAGATCTGTAGTACAGCTATCGATTAAAGTAATCGTCAAATTGTTAGCTATTGATGGAAAAAGTCTTTCAATTTCGTAGTTCACTCTTTTGTTTTTACAGAGTTTATTGCTCCCGATTATTCGAAGTAAATAAATCTAATGAAGGTTTGAAAATGAATAATTTCACTGTAATTAGTACAGCATTGGAAAATGTAAATCAAAAAGTAACGTAAAGACGTGTCACAAATAAGATGAGGATTTAGTAGCTTTTCCGTAAAGCAATTGAATAAGCCAAAGTGTAAGCTTTACGTATTTTGAAAGCTTTTTAAGGAAAATCTTAAACGATGTTCTATATTTTGGACATTACATTAACAAAATATATTTTATCGCTTTACAAGTATAAAGCCGAGTATTCATGTTAACCAAAATAATGTGTACATTCTGGGAATTCATTATAGGGCCAGAATTATTTCGGTATACATCCCTAAGTACAACATTTAGGGTCTTAATGACGTCATAAACGTATGTAAATCATGAAATACTGCCGCGAAAACATACACAATATTTCATACCTGGCTTATATCTTCCTAGTAAAATATTACCACGCAGAAGAATAAACTATTATAAATGGTAGCTATTTAGTGTTACTTCCCCTCACAGCCAATGTAGTCGCGTAAAAAATCAGTAGAAAAAAGGGTGTTCTTTTAAAACAAGCCGTCGCGTCACAAGAGGTAAAGCGGTCGCAATTACATGGACAAATGATCTGAGATGAGTAAAACTCGCTTATAAAATACTGCTCAGAAATACAGCCGAGGGTCCGTTCAAGTAGCTAGTGAGCGCCGTTTTTCACTTTTATGTAACTAGTTAATTTAGCCTTTTCACTTGTTTTTTTTACCTTCGTCCGTGAAAATATGATGGTACACGTCCGAGCAGATAAATGGGGCTAAATTATGTTGCATGGTCCGTGTTACTGGGAAATGTACGGCGTGACGGTTGTGTCGCTAATTGGATGAAGAGTCACTATAAATGCGGAGTTAGGAATTGGAGAGGAGCATTTTGATAGTAATAAAATTTATCTAATTTTATTTATTTAATATATTTATTTAGTAAATACACACGAAAGAACAAAGGTTCTGCTTATTTCTTATTTAATTAAAAAGCATTTTTATAGAATACCTTAGTATTTCTTTGATGCAGTTTTGAACTTGCAAAAGAAAAGAAAATGTATAGTTGAAGTGTGTCTGTACCAGTCTGTACATATCCATTGCAAAGACGCTGTGGAAGTGTTGTTAAAACTTTTGGGATAACAAGCGTAGTTTTGTGCATGTCTGTCGATTTTCTACAAAATGTTCAACTTAAAGATACGACAGTACACAATATGCAGGGAATACGTAAAGCTATCTTTGTAAGATCTTAGTCTTATATTAGACAATCCTTGTCTGATCTTAAATTTCACTTAGTGTGGAAATAAAAATATATTGAAAAAAAAAATCCTGTGAAAATGAAATAGAACTTCCAACTCAAGTTTTAAATAAGTATTTTAAACTTTATCCAAGTACGTACAGTTTCAAAATGAAACGAAAATCGTAAAGTGACCATTTATATAAAATTCTCTTTCGAGTCAAAGTTTTCGCGAATGTAATACATTTTCAGGGCTTTGTTGCTGTAACGAGTTTCAAATAAGCCTCCTCTAGAATAAATTCAGCGCCTTGCGGAACTTTTTCGCGCAAAATATAACGGTTTTAAATAAAGATTACCCCTTTGTGTAGTCGTAGTTACCTAAATAAATATGTTGTGGACTACTTATGTGTATGCGACTTCTTACGTAAAGTAACTTGCTACTTAGTAGTTTCAGAAAGAAGTCTGGTTTATGTATTATTATTTATAACCAACATGATTAAAACCCTTTGCATCGACCAAACACAGATGAGATTGAATTTCGAAAAGTAGACTATACAAACATTAATTTTATCAACACCATCAGTTTTTCTTTTACGACTACGTTATTCGCAGAGGGCACATTCCCTCTGGTTGCTGTACAAATAAATATATTTTACCCCTTTTTATTGTGCCCACATAATTCTATAGGCTTTCCAAGCAGGGTTGCGACGCCAACAAAATTAAACTAATTAAATAAATTACGTCCTAGGTACTTGTTGTTTTAATTCATTTTCTCGTCGTAAGCTCTGTATGGCTCTCGTGGTCACGCATCGGATTTTACAGCAAGACAGCAAAACGCTTGAAGCGACGCGTTGTAAAAACAAAAATAAAAAGTTTTAATTTGATAATGGAACAACGTTGAACTCGCCGAGTTTTGTGTGGATCTTTCGACGGTTGAAACGTGTTAGGTTTTCTTTTTTTTTAATAATGTTTTGTGTTTATTTTGCTGGGATTTTGAAATCTTGAGTTTCGACAAAATGCAAGTAGACAAATAAGATTTAAAGGTTAAATAGTTGTTAGGTGATAAATATCAGGATCTTCTTTTTTCTGCAATGTTTGTAATTTTATTTGGGATTTTCAATTTTCTTGATGATAAATATTAGTATCATAATCAATTTTAGTTTAAGATATTATATCCTAGAATATATTTTATCAACCACGCCACAATATTGTTGTCAAGAATTTCGAACAAATATTCCGAATCACTAAAGCTCAACTTGTCAAGAAGAATTGTAATAAATGTTCTGAAACCCCGTGAGAATATTTATCAAAAGAGAAAATATGATAAATAGGAAAATAATAATTTTTACTTACCCACTGTCTCTGGATTACGACCCAAAAGGATCAACGGAAAATATTAACTTAAATGGCCGAAAAAGGTGGATAAAATATAAATTGTTATTAAAATATATGAAAACCAAGAACAATAAGTATATTTCTTTATCTTTTTTCGTTAATGTGTAATTTACCCAATATATTTTTGTGGGGGCTGATGAAACTAATGATCACAGCATGTTGGATAATACCACTTTGGGTAAGCATGATTTTCTAAAACTTAACAACTATAACGCTAATCACAAAGTAAAGTCATCAAAAAATACTCCACAACCTAGAAATCGCCAATGCAATAAATCACTCTCCGATGACAACTGAGCGATACGAAAAAAAAAACTTTTTTACATTTCCTTCTTACAAATAAACGCGAAGGACATGTGTCGCAAATGGAATCCCAATGATCTGAGTCTGAGCTTCAGAAATATGAAAGCACGGAGTAATGAAAGATGAGCGGAGATACCATGATGTAGGTAGGTCAGGCGCCTTTTTCTAGGTCAAAAAGATAATTACGGTGGTCATGACCAAAACGATCAGTTACGAGTAAACTAAGGAGGCGTTCGGGTTATTTGAGACATCTGTCAACGATTATATATTGGTATTACAAAAAACAGTCAAGTCCAAAGACCTATCATAATATCGCAGTCCTATCATAATATCATCAGAATATCGCAGTCCACTGCTGGACATAGTACTCTCCAAGTGCACGCCACCTTTAAGGACAATGCCAAAGACCTATATAAGGACCTAAAAGTACCTATAAGGGCGAAAACAGTAATGTTCCTCGTCCCTCTCAAGCAATTTGACTCGCTACTTTCTTAGGCGATTTTCTGTTATGGCACCTCCGCTATTCATTTTGTTCTCCTTGTATGGAAGCTTCACAAAAATATGGAAGAGTGATGTAATATCTTGTGAACTTGCTGATACCCGGTGTTGCGTACGAAGCCTTATTTCCGAAGTGAAATGAACTGAACCACCTGTGACAGTCGTTGAAAGGTCTTGATATGGTTTTTTTGCACGCCTATGTATTTTTGGATGTTAAGCTGTCTTTGGGTCGCTGAATTTTTTAGGTTCCTTATTCGATTTTTTCTCGGCCTATTTTTATACCTAAGTCAGACCATATCAGATAATACTCGTAAGTTTAATAAAAAAACATCATTGGCGGTATTTTTAACAATCTCCGATTTCATTACATGTACAAATATTATTTGTTTACATGTAATGAAATCGGAGATTGTATATATCAATGAGGTAAAACGATGTCATTAAAAGGCCCACTAATGAGCGTTGAAGTGCGAAAAATATCGTTAAGTTTTACGAGCCGAAAACACTTTAAAACCAAATTGACGTCCATAATTTTGTAGACTTCATTAACAAAAATAATCAGTGCGTTAATGATTATTTTATAGTGATTAATTACGGGCTTGGTCTTATAGAATCGATAAATTTTATTAAAATTTAAATTTTGCGCAAAATAAATATTTTTAATGACTAAAAGTAATTTATATAACGAGTACTTATCTACTGAATCGATGTTTGTATAAAATATAATTAAACCAATATCTACAAAAAAAATATACATAAAATATAAAAATAATAACTACATATTTAACTTTTAGAATCTATTTACTTTTCACACAAAAATATTTACATTCCCAAAACAGTGTAAATAAAAATCAAATTTATTTATACAAAACGAAATATTAAATACCAAAATTCAGTCCAGTTTTGAACTTTTCAATGAACTCTTCTATTTGGTAATGACAACAAACAGAAACGATACTGAAAATCTATATACGTGAAGCAAAACGAGCTTTGCATTAGACGAATTGAATGTACTAGTGTTTGCTTTCAGTCGAAGTCAATTAAATGATTGGCAAGCCTACATGTACACTACCTCTATACAGCTGGAAATGTGACTCACCTCAATGAAATTGGAATACTTTACTCAAAAGCTTTTTGTATTGACTGTATCGAAGTAAATTAGGTTAATTTGTACATGTATGTTGTATATTTTGGGGAACTCGATCATTTTCCGGTAATAAATATAGATTAGGTTAGTGTACCTATCAAGTAGGTTACAGTGAGGAAATATGGTTAGAAATACGTCAGACCACTCAGACATAAGTAGTTTGTTTGTAAGGATATGATGTATGTTTGAAAATCTTTCCTGGAATAAACTGAAGGATTTAGATAAAACTCCGACAGTAATATAGCTTATAATTATAACAAAATACCACACAAATTCACGAGCTGGAAATAGTTCCCTTTCTGAAGCAAGTGAAACCGCGGCAGGAAGCTAGTTTTATAATAAAGATACTTACTTAAAATTGGTGGTGTACCAGCTGTGTGGACCCATATGGACTTAAACGCATGGCTACCCGCAATAATTCATTATTGAATAATAAATACGGATTAATATAATTAATCGGTCCCAAACCAATGCACGCGAAGTATTTATTATTTGGGTAACAATGATTAACATTCATTCATTAAATGGAATTATTTTTAGGCATGTTTTTGAATAGGCTATTTTATATTGGCCTCATAATACAATGGCATATTATATGAAGGCTATTCAATTTATAGCTAATAACATACTAATGGAATCTATGACCAAATCAATCAGCATTAAAAACATTATTACGACTAATTGAAACCAAAATAGACATAAACTCCATAAAGTACTTCATTCACCTTACAACCGAACATTCATAATTATATTTGGCAATACCTCATATTTTAAAGTCACTTATTGTTCAAAATCTCCAGCATAACCTGACCTCCCCACCGTTCATAGTTTAAGGCGCCTGAGCTCAAGAAACGCTGGTCGTGTACTTAGTAAACGTTACAAGCATATGCTTTCGCTCTAGTGAAGTAATGTTCGTAATGACTAATGGCCAATTAACTTAATAGAGTGCCCCGCTCTGAATAATGTTCCAAACGTGACGTCATATAGCATTTGATATATGAACACAGATATATGATACTCCAATCTAAATATATAAAACTCAAAGGTGACTGACTGACATAGTGATCTATCAACGCACAGCTGAAACCACTGGACGGATCGGGCTGAAATTTGGCATGCAGGTAGATGTTATGACGTAGGCATCCGCTAAGAAAGGATTTTGATCAATTCTACCCCCAAAGGGATAAAATAGGGGATGAAAGTTTGTATGAAACTTTGTCAATTTTAAACCGATCGGACTGAGACTTTGCATGCATAAAGCTACTATGGCGTAGGCAACCCTTAAGAAAGGATTTTGATAAATTCCATCCCTAAGGGGATAAAATAGGGGATGAAAGTTTGTATACATCTTCTTAGATTTGTACACGCTAATCTTCCGAACTACTGAACGGATTTCAATGATTTTTTCTTTGTTGTATCAGTATTAAGCCTGGTCAACATATAGGCTATAATTTATCTTCGAAACTTGAAGATCTGATGCAGAACTCCAACCGACCAACAAAACTATAAGAGATACAAAAACCGGCCAAGTGCGAGTCGGACTCGTGCACGAAGGGTTCCGTAAATTACAGTTAAATCAACCTATCTCAAAAACTATAAGAGATACTTTGATCAAACCAAAAATCGTTGAAAGAGTTAATTAGCATGCATCACCTCTATTTTTTTTAGAATTTTATACCCCGTAGTTATAAAAATAGAGGGGGGGGGACATACTTTTTACGACTTTGAGAGCTGATATCTCAAAAACCGTTCACTTTAAGAAAAATGTTTTTTAGAAAACTTTATATCATTTTAAAAGACCTTTCCATTGATACCCCACACGGGTATGTACATCGAAAAAAAAAATTTCATCCCTCAGTTACATGTATGGGGGGCCCCACCCCCAATTCTTTTTTTTACTATTTAGTGTCATATTTTTGTAGCGGTTCATACAACACATATTCCCATCAAATTTCATCACTGTAGTACTTATAGTTTCCGAGTAAATCGGCTGTGACAGACGGACAGACGGACAGACGGACAGACGGACATGACGAAACTATAAGGGTTCCGTTTTTGCCATTTTGGCTACGGAACCCTAAAAATGGTGCCATGGCAAAAATTGTTTCATGTGATGAGCATTTTCAGCTGAGATAATAAATTTTAAGATCTGGAACACCTAATGTGGAACCCCAAGAGCCCAGCTTCTCTATACCATATACAGGTATGACGTTTTAGCAAAAGTTGTTCAATTTGATAAGCACTTTCTATTGACTTACACAAATTGAAGATCTAAAACACCTGATGTGGAACTCCAGGGGCCCAGCTAGACTATAGCATATAGAGGTATGACGTTTTAGCAAAAGTTGTTCAATCTGATAAGCACTCTCTGTTGACTTATAAAAATTGAACCACACCTACACCTGATGTGGAACTCCAGGAGCCCAGCTAGACTATAGCATATGAAGATATGACGTTTTAGCAAAAGTGGTTCAATCTGATGCACTCTATATTGACGTATAAACATCGAAAATCTGGAACACCTGATGTGGAACTTCAGGAGCAATACTACACTTGAAATGTATAGAAATGAATGTTATGAAATAGGTATGGTGAATCAAAAAAGTAATTAGTCCGTCTTTTAGACACGTATTTTCTTTTCTCTCTCACAAACAAATAATAACGAAGATACAACAACGCTTGAATTCACTGCTTAGTACAAATTTTACATACCTAGACGTGGCGTCACGAGCCCCCACTCTCCGACTTTGTTGCGTTATATCTCATTATTATATTGTATGTCTCTTCCAGACCTCGGGACTATAGAGTTCCGAATTTTTGGGAGGCAAACGTGGGGCCGAAGCCAACTCGCTGAAGCCCTTTTGAGGCAACTTTAATGAAATGGTGACACAAAACCGACGATTATCCCTTTATACACTATAGAAATGAACCCAAGGACAATCCCCGGTAGACGTCGTTAAAAAAAGACAATCCCCGGTTTTGTGCTAAAATATTGCTAACTATGGAGGAAAACTACTTGGGCTATTGTGATGGGATGTTAGTGGATGACAATGTACCTATTAGGTACATCTAAAAATGGCAGGTGGAGACTCGCCACCTCACTTACTGGGCCCCCGGGAACCAGTCACTGAATAGCAACAAGAGGGCAACAGGGACATGAGCGGCTGAAGGGTGAGGATACCTCGGTGGACTTTAAACGCAGATTACGCGCTCCCTGTGCTTACCATGAGGCACCTATCCTCCGAGTAGGGCTACTAATCCTGCTCTAGCGACTCCACTCTGGACGGCCAAGCCAAGCCAGAGGCGTGAGACCTACCCCCGTCATGATTCACTCTGACCGGCCGGAGATGGGGGACAGTATACTCTCCCTGGAGAACTCAGTATATATAGCCCCGTGGGGTCGCTACTCCCCGTCTCCCAGCCTCAGATGTCCTGCGGTGCCTATATCTCATTATTATTGTCGTTATTATCTCAAGAGCCTTTGTCCCAATTATGTTAGGGTCGACTTCCAGTCACGATGCAACTGAGTACCAGTGTTTTACAAGGAGCGACTGCCTATCTGACCTCCACGACCCGGTTACCCGTTCAACCCAACACCCCTTGGTAAGACGTACTGGCTTCTGACTACCCATAACGACTGACAAGAATGTTCAATGACAGCCGGAACCTACAGTTTTACATCCCCTCCAAATGACGGTCATTGGTATCCAAAATATACGTAGAAAGTACATATGAACTTAGAAAAGTTGCATTGGCAGGCACTTGCCAGACCTGGAATCAAAGACGCACGCTCATACTTGAGAGATTGGTTCTCTACCCACTAAACCACCACGACTTCCACTAAGTCACCACGACTTTGTCATCTATTTAATGTTTTTTTACGTAATAATACTTGTGTAATATTTTTGCCACACACAAATGCGGACTAATTAGAATCACTACTTTTATCCCTATGGTCACGTCTATTGCGGTTCAGTTCTCAGCGTTTTGTTTAGTCTGCTGTGCTTTTGCTGTTAAAGTACAAAAATTAAGTATATAGAACGTTTCTCTTCGGTCCCTTAAAATTCAATATCAGACTATTCAGATCTATGATTTTGCTGACCTCGTAGTCGCTGGCATGAGGGACAGGATCCGCGTACGAAGTCGCGGGCAACAGCTAGTAGATCATAGAGTCGTAATTAGTAGGAAACGCAAACGCCATACGTTATACGATTTATTTACAGTATCTGTGGTTATTAATGGTTTGTGAACCTTTGTATAGGTGTTGCAGGTTTAATAGATAATGCTCAATTAATTGTGGCTAATCGATGCGATGGGTGATTGTTTTCATCGCATTGACAACGCATTCATACCTACTAGCGGATTTTCCACTTGGTTTTCGTGCCACCAGTTTTCGTATGTCCTGGTAGTTGTGAATTGAAAAAAAATTCACGGCGCGGATAAATCGAGTGAAAAATCCGGTAGTCTGAAAGGGTTAAGTCAGATATTGGCACGATTAAGCTTTAATTAGTTTCAAGATACGTAAAAAATACTAAAAAACTATAACCGATAAGGCTATGAGCAAGAACGTGTGTAGATATAGAAAAGGGGACTACTAAAGCAACAGAAGAATACCAGAGAAAGACATGATTTAAATGAATTTTCCAACCAAAATTAGGATAACGGCCAGACGATGCTGATCAGTAGTCTATAACAGATTAAATACCCGTCCATGTATTGGTACCTCTTCACATAAACACATACAAGACACTCCATGTGCAATAATTAGAAATCTTCACCATGACTAAACGTCATTTACATCAAATATCTACAGACCACAGTTGAAGCACACACACAAGCAAATTGCCTGCAATTATTTGCATACAACATGTAAGTGCAGTGGTGCATGTCTACTATTAAGTTTAGATGAACTTCGCTAGGTAATCTCACAATAGCTTTTGATGATAGATAGATTGACAACATGCTTTATACCTATATGCAACTGTAAAATGAGTCTTCAACCTGGAATCGTTATTTTTGAAATATACATTGTTATAGATAGGCATTCTAGATTTTCTAGCTCAAACAGGTTCCAAAAATACAGGCTGCACCTAGTTAAGGAACCTCTGTAATACTTAACTAACAAAAAATTGCTTCTCTACAATAGTTGCAGAATATAATAATTTTAAGGCAATCTTTGTAACTTGTAAAACCCCATAATATCTAGCAGATAAAAGACACGTTAAAGACACATTATAATACCTATGTGAAATATATTACATAAAAAAGTGCTACGAAAATAGAATCAAATCATGTTCTCCACTTCTCTAGATATCTAAACCTGGAATAGCAAAACCTAAATATAAATAAGTGAACGTACCTAGTTCTAGTAATGCATCTCTCTAAAAGCTATTTATTGAGTGAACTTATGAGATTGTGGCAAATGTTCGTCAGACGATATGAACGTTGATGCAATTTCTCGCTAAGTGCCTTCGGTTTATTATAGAATTCAAACGGAAATAATATGAACTGGTTCAATAGTTGGGAATGACGTGTCAAGGATATGAAATTCTATTTCTAAATGAAACTATTTCACTTTCAATCATTTACTTTAACTACATAAAAAAATATCAGAATTGAGAGCCTCACTCTGGGAAGTCGGTTAAAAATAACCCACTTGTTCGAAATTATTTTCACTTTCACAATCTAGTTTTGAGCATGACTGCAGGCAAAGTAAGTTTCGACGACGAAGACTTTCGAAATTGAAATTCATACAACATATCATAAAGTTTTTCTTCTCTAACTTATACCTAATGTTATTCTGTTTTTTATTTACATGACATGGGTGTAAACAGTTCATACCAATACTCTGTAGGCCACAAAAAAAACTTCATTAAAAGACTCCTAACTTCAAAATACCCTATAACCTCAATCCCCGTCAATCGATATAGTCAGTTCCCTTCGTATTTGGAAGTGGGCCAGTTCTGAGCACTTGCGTACCCAGCCTAATTCAGTTTGAATGACACTAACATGGCCCACACCGGACACTGATTTGAATAACAATTAAGTTTGTTAACGTATACTGTGCTACTTGCAAGATTTGAGGGGAGAACGAGAATTTTATTGATGGATGTTCGGAAATTCTTTATGTACTGTTTGGATTAGGTTATGTTGGATTTATCGTATTCGTGGGACCTACCTCGGGTTTCGAACCTGAGACTTCGTACACGGCAGTCACGCTATGCGACTACTCAACTAGAGAGGCAGTTAAAGTAAAGAGCTCTTGAAAATACATATTATGAAAGTCAAACAGAACAGTGAGTTTTATTTATTTTGGCAAACTGTAATAACAGATTTGGACTGTGCTATGAAAATTAAGATTAAAAGTAAAATATTTTAGGTACTAACTACCTCTTGAATTTCCATAGGGAAATCCAAAAACTCGTTCTGAAAAGAAAACAAGGACTGGCAGGCATGAAACATTATTTTTGTTCAATTAGCGAAAGCCTTATAATGTACAAAAGTAATAAAAACTGGAAGAAAATATACGTAACAGGTACTATTTTACCTAATTCCCATAAGAAACGATTTTTCAATCACCAGTATTTTTTTTATAGAATAATATTATTAAAAATAGCATAAATATAATGGTGGTTTGACATATTTGCTGTATAAAAGTTTGTCAAAACCTCAAACATTCTTCATACAAAATTCATCCGGCGATTGAAAACAAAACACTATCAATTTGATATTAATGAAGGACTGGTATAATATTTCTTGTAAACGACACTCTAAAACCCCTAATTATCGGCATTGTTCGTGAAATATAAATTGTTAATGAAATATGTTAACTGTGTTATTCAAAATCCCAATCATTTCTAATAAAACTGACATAATTGATACATACTGTAAATACATTATCCAATGAATTTGAACGAATTTAAGCTATTTAATACTAAGTATATTTGATCATGTTAAAAAATTAGTTAAAAAATATCGATACCTAAGTGCTTAACTACAAACATACAGTATTAATTCAATCCCTAATAAACTAGTCATTACCTAATGCCCCACAAAATTCTATTTCCAATTTAACGACACATCTATCGAATCGAATAATTTGTGGGGCAATGATATCGGTTTTATGAAACCACCACCAATCGAACCGTTCTTTGAACATCAGCGTCAAAGTAAACACTAGGATCGTTTCGTCCAATAAAGCTAATGTATCGAATAATGGACATTGTACCCACTCGATAAAGCTCGCGATTTAATATCGAGGCCATTCGTTATGGTTCAATCGTTTGTTTTATCGATAAAATATCGATACTTCATTAACTGCTACGTAATTGGTGACGTAATTGCGATGGTGAAGAAATTAACATACAGATAGTGGTTTTAAATCAAGCGAGGTCGGAAACAATGAAATAAACTGAACATTTATTGCTTGTAAATACTATTTAATAAGTATTTTTGGAATCGATTAAACGTTATACCGTTTTAAATGATCTTTTTTATGTGAAGTCATCAAATGTCATCTCCAACTGTGGATGCAGCATCAGACTCGTACTGACGAAAAACCCATCACCTTGAGCCCTTTATGTACCAGGGCCGCGGCAAGAGTTATCTTTCGAGCAATCCCGCAGCCCCGGCTGTCTTTGGCTCTGGTAGGCGCCACTGGGGTTTGCTGACACTCTTTGAGGAGCGGGTGGAACATTATTTTAAATGGTCTAGACATAACTTGTTACTATACTGAGTAATTCTTTCGATAAAAGACTAATCGAAAACGATTTAGCTCCAAAATTAGCACTTAAGTCAAATAAAACGATTTATATTTTAGCTATAGCAACATTTTGTCGAAAAACCTAATTAAAGTTTCATTCGGGCTAAATACATGGCTAGCATTATGAATGTCAGTTTTTTATCTATACTTGTCTGTGGTTTACAGGTTAGCTTATTTATTTAATAAAGACTTGATATTTCTTCTAGTTTAATTTTTATTTTCATTTGAACATCTTCTGAATCGTTATGGGTAGTCACAAACCCGTAAGCTTTCAACCAGTCTTACCTAGAGCTTTTGCGTTGCTCGGGTTACTAAGTTGACGAGGTCATATAGGCAGTCACTCCTTGTAAATCACTGGTGTACAGGTACACACACTCAGCTGTACTCGGTTATACTGGAAGCCATAATTATTTCAAATACATATTAATTCAAAATATGAATATCTGTCTATCCTTTGGTTTGCTTTTTAGAAATAGGAATTTGACATTGCCTAGTTTTATAGGTAATATCGGAAGGGCCGTCAGCCACGAGTTCTGCTCTACACCCGAGTAATAGTGAAATTAAGTGAAATATTTTATTAAATAAGGACTTAATTAGAGTTCAAACAAACAAAATAAACCTCTAGCAAAAAGAAATACAACATTGTAATTACTTTTTTTCACTCCACACAGTGGACTTGTTTTAGGGTTAAACAAGATCCTGCCAGAAAGGGCACGATCTTTCCAAAAATATTTTTATATCAGAAGTGGGATGGATTGAACCCACTTGCTAGGGCTCAATCAGTTTGTTCCGAGGAAAGTCGCCCCTTATACGTAAATCCTTGTAACGAAACCATAGCGCGATCTAACTCGACGCCAACGCCATCTATCGAGCGACGTGACAACTCTGGCGCGTGGTACATAGGCACAATGGTTTTTTTTAAATTTAATACTTACACGAGATATTTCCCCAATTACACGAGATATTTCATTTGTAATTCACTGATTTTCATTGAAAAGGCTAAGGCCTTTTTCCTGAGAAGTTAAAAAAGAAAATCCGCTAGGGGCAGCACTGGTGGGAGGTACCCGGTACATATATTTTTAATTCTCTATTGATAAAACGTTAAATGTACCCACATAATTATAATGGAACCACCATCTCTTTATGTACCAGGGCCGCGGTAACTCTTTCGAACAATCCCGCAGCCCCGGCAGGCTTTGGCCCTGGTGGGCCCCACTGGGCTTTTCTGACACTCTTTGAGGAGCGCGTGGAACAATATTTTAAATGGTCTAAACATAACTTGTTACTATACTGAGTAATTCTATTAGCAGCACATATTGTACGCTCGATAAAAGACTAATCGAAAACGATTTAGCTCCAAAATTGGCACTTAAGTCAAATAAAACGATTTATATTGTAGTGATAATTTGTCGCAAAACCTGGATAAAGTTTCATTCGGTGAAAGTGTTTTACTATTATATTTTTTATGGGTTTCAGGTCAGCCTATTTCTTTAATGACGACTTGATATTTATTCTACTAAGTTACATTTTCATCATCCGCCGCTGCACAAACAGAGAACCTCAGGCGGCGCAAATATAGTAACCTTATAGGCAATTACATGTTTGAGCCGTTTGGGGTTGAAACTCTAGGGCCGTGGGGTCCGAGCGCCCACCTTCTTGCCAGGGATATTTCGCAGCGCCTGGTTGACACTTCCCGGGACCCAAAGGCTGGCTTTTATTTCGCACAGAGGTGGAGCATTGCCATCCAACGTGGCAATGCTGCCAGTCTTTTGGGTACATTACCCAGTGACAGCGATGAGGAGCAATTTTTTGATGCCCTGTATTAGTTTTAAGTTGTATATAGGTATATATAAGTGTATTTTATTTTCAATTAATGTAAATATTTTGTGAATAAATTTAAATGTATATAGGTAGTTTAGAATTATATTGATGAATAAAAATAGTTACATTTTTATTATATTCTACTTAGTCAAATTTTTATTGTATTCTACTTAGTTAAATTTTTATTATATCTCACAGGCTGGAATACATTGTTTCGTCAGTGTTTACCACCACTGTTTTCATGTTAGCGGAGTCAACAAAAATACATATTTTATATGAAAGCAGGCATGTATAAATTATTGCAATAAATATTTAATAACGGACGTGGACGTGTGCTTATTAATAAATTCCAACCATCTCATGTTTATTGCATACGATACGAATTTAATATTCCTCCGAGTTGTTTCAATATAATTATCGAATTTCCTTGCGTTTCCCGCGTCCCTACATTTTGGGTTTGAACGTGGAGTAATTTAAATGGCCACAAGCGTGGACGTCTGAGAGAGGCCTATGTCGGTCACTTGTCGGAAATAACATAAATTGGTTGATTTGTTAGTTCTCTACGTCCATAAACATAAATAAAAAACCCGTTTTAATTGTTGAGCATAAAACTATTTCTTTTTGTGTACTCAAGAGGTGCATTATGTACCGTATAACGCCCACTGCTGGACAAAGTAAAAATTAAACATTAATATATGATATTTGTAAACTACGAAATAGGTGACTATCCCCTTTACATTCGTCAGCATTATGATTACGCGGATACTCGAACATTCAATATATTTTGATATTCCATAGGTACCTATATATACCTTTATATATAAGTATGGAATATCAAATATGGATTACCTTTACTTACAAATAAAGTTGAATTGTCTGTGTTTATGATTAAATTGTCAGCTTTTGTCAGAAACTTTTTATTAAGCTAAATAGCTCGTCAATTTGATGGTTCTAATTACAGAAGTATTCTTTCGGCTCTTTCTTCTCCTAGTTCCTGACTACTATCATCATCATCAGCCTATCGCAGTCCACTGCTGGACATAGGCCTCTCCAAGTGCACGCCACTGAGATCGATCTTCGACTGCTCGCATCCAGCTCCTGCCAGCCGTCTTGCGCAAGTCATCACTCCACCGTGCCTGAGGACGTCCTATACTACGTTTACCGAGGCGTGGTCTCCACTCTAGAACTCGTTCAGACCGTCCTGACTACTAGTGACTGTTAAATCATCCTCCTGCCCTTATCCCAATTTTACTTGGTTTCGGGGCAGCATGTTTTCTGTTGTATGATTAAATGATTATACAATACATTTTTAGTAGTGGACTGATACTTACAAGTTTTTTTTTTAATAAATGCGAAAAGGGAAAAAGCATGTATATGATATACTAGCTTCTGCCCGCGACTTCGTACGCGGATCCTGTCCCTTATGCCAGCGACTACGGGGTACTGAATAGTCTGATATTGAATTTTAGGGGACCGAAGAGAAACGTTCTATATACTTAATTTTTGTACTTTAACAGCAAAAGCACAGCAGATTAAACAAAACGCTGAGAACTGAACCGCAATAGACGTGACCATAGGGATAAAAGTAGTGATTCTAATTAGTCCGCATTTGTGTGCGGCAAAAATATTACACAAGTATTATTACGTAAAAAAACATTAAATAGATGACAAAGTCGTGGTGACTTAGTGGAAGTCGTGGTGGTTTAGTGGGTAGAGAACCAATCTCTCAAGTATGAGCTGAAGGGTGAGGATACCTCGGTGGACTTTAAACGCAGATTACGCGCTCCCTGTGCTTACCATGAGGCACCTACCCTCCGAGCAGGGCTACTAATCCTGCTCTAGCGACTCCACTCTGGACGGCCAAGCCAAACCAGAGGCGTGAGACCTACCCCCGTCATGGTTCTAGCTGGGCTCCTGGAGTTCCACATCAGGTGTAGGTGTGGTTCAATTTTTATAAGTCAACAGAGAGTGCTTATCAGATTGAACAACTTTTTCTAAAACGTCATTCCTCTATATGCTATAGTCTAGCTGGGCCCCTGGAGTTCCACATCAGGTGTTTTAGATCTTCAATTTGTGTAAGTCAATAGAAAGTGCTTATCAAATTGAACAACTTTTGCTAAAACGTCATACCTGTATATGGTATAGAGAAGCTGGGCTCTTGGGGTTCCACATCATTTGTTCCAGATCTTAAAATTTATTATCTCAGCTGAAAATGCTCATCACATGAAACAATTTTTGCCATGGCACCATTTTTGTATCTCTTATAGTTTTGTTGGTCTGTTGGAGTTCTGCATCAGGTCTTCAAGTTTCGAAGATAAATTATAGCCTATATGTTGACCAGGCTTAATACTGATACAACAAAGAAAAAATCATTGAAATCCGTTCAGTAGTTCGGAATATTAGCGTGTACAAATCTAAGAAGATGTATACAAACTTTCATCCCCTATTTTATCCCCTTAGGGATGGAATTAATCAAAATCCTTTCTTAAGAGTTGCCTACGCCATAGTAGCTTTATGCATGCAAAGTCTCAGTCCGATCGGTTTAAAATTGACAAAGTTTCATACAAACTTTCATCCCCTATTTTATCCCCTTGGGGGTAGAATTGATCAAAATCCTTTCTTAGCGGATGCCTACGTCATAACATCTACCTGCATGCCAAATTTCAGCCCGATCCGTCCAGTGGTTTCAGCTGTGCGTTGATAGATCACTATGTCAGTCAGTCAGTCAGTCACCTTTGAGTTTTATATATTTAGATGTAATAGATTGTACTTACTTACTCTGTATTTAATATCTGCGTGCCGGAGGCAGCCGTCTCCTACTACAATTTTCCCGTAACTTAATATAGAGAGCAAAACCTGATTACGTTACTTCATAAAATAAGTGGATATACTCGTACATACGTATATACTAACGTAAGTATTAATAAAATATAATTCGGAATATAATAGGAACTGCTTCTGCCCAGCCTTTTCCTAACTAAGTTAGGGTTGGCTTCCAGTCTAAACGAGTACAGCTGAGTTCCAGTGTTTTACATAGAGCATCTGCCTATCTGACCTCCACAGCCTGCCTAGTAACCCGATAAAATATGACAACCAAGGGGTGGTTGTCATATTTTATGGCATCTAATTACCCGTAACGACTGCCAAAGATGTTCAAATAACATCTTGTCAAGATGGAGACCCATCCACGGATCGACCGCGCCAAGCGTTGCTTAACCATATGATCAATCGATACGCGTTGCTTTGACTTACGCCAGTTCAAAATATTAGTTTGCTTACTAGAGAAAGGAATTTGACAGTGCCTAGTTTTATAGGTGTATAGCAAAATTAACAGATGGATAGAATATTGGAAACGGCGCCACGATTTCTGCTGTCGACTCTATCCCCGCGTTGCAGTTAAATAAAACATTTTTCGAAACTAAACAGAGAAACCAATAAATCTGTGTAGTAATAATTGAGGTGTGGATCCCACTCCACGCAAATTATTAATAGTATTTTTTTTAATACTTAGCAACTAATTATTGAAAAACTACTGATTGCTCCACATTGCGGTTTTAGGGTTATACAAGATCCTGCCAAAAAGGGCACGATCTCTTCAAAAATTTTTTTATCAGAAGTGGGATAGATTGAACCCACTTGCTAGGGCTCAATCAGTTTGTTCTGAGAAAAGTCACCCCTTATACGTAAAGCCTTGTAACGAAACCATAGCGCGATCTAACTCGACGCCAACGCCATCTATCGAGCGACGTGACAATTCTGGCGCGTGGTACATAGGCAAAATGGTTTTTTTTATTTAATACTTACGCGAGATATTTCCCGCATTTTAGAGACTTTACAAAACCACTATAATTATTTTAGTTCATTAGTAGAAAATGTATCGTATTCTCACTGATTTTCATTGAAAAGGCTAAGGCCTTTTTCCTGAGAAGTTAAAAAAAAATCCGCTAGGGGCAGCACTAGAGGGAGGTCCCCGCTACATATACCTATTTTGGAATCTCTATTTGACAATAAAGTTAAATGTGCATAATTATAATGGAATTAACGGAAGGTAATGTACCTGGAGCGATATTAAAATGTAATTTGCAAAAGTGCAAGATCATCTTATCCGGGACTGGAAAGGATGGCTTGCATGTCGTGGCTTAACCGTGTCAGGTAATAAAAAGTCATAGTTGAGAGGTCACTCACTTGGTTAACCAATTTTCCTGTGTATGTAATTGTATTGTTAAAAAGTTTAAATAAACTGTGTTGTTTTTTTTTGTACTATGAATGATTTAAAATTAAATTATTTTGGTACTTAATATACGGTGAAACAAAAACTACACGTTTGAATACCTACAGTCTACAGCATTACATACATAAATCTATGTATGTATAGCATTACCTATATAAATCTGTTTGGGCTATTTATTTTAATTTTACTTATTTGTTTATTTTAGTTATGTTTTTATGCGATTGCGTCTTTCTCATCTTATCTTTGACCTACAAGGTCAAGACCAACTGAAAGCTTTGGTTGGAATCAAGATGGACATAGAAAAAGACTTGTCGACGACCATTTATTTTTCGGACAAAGCGTTAGCATTGCCATACTACGTTACATACAGCCAGTCTTCTGGGCACGGACAGTGATGCGGAGGAATACTTCGACGTGTAATTATTGCTACCTTATGTACGTTTTTATTTTGATATATAGTATTTGGTTTTGAAAGGTTTAAGTTAGGGAATATTTTTAGATAATAACCCAAGGTCTTTAAAAAATATTTTTGCTAATCATCGGGTAAATTATCGGTCGACTGTTTGGTCTTCAGTTAGTTTACTCTAAGGGTTAAGCTGTGAAACGTGAGGCGTTGAGCGTGAGGAAAAATCTCGCTCTCAGCTGACAGGTAAATAGAACCGCGGTGAAAATACTCGGTTATTAGGGCTCACTACCATTTTGACTGACGTTATATTTAATGTTATTGCATAGGAAACGTGTTGTTACTCACTTTTTTTGGCATTTTTTTGTTGGCTAGCTGTTTCTCTCGGTTTTACCCGCATCCTGTGGTTTCTACTTTCCGTGCCTGAATCTTGCAGCCTTCCAACAGAAAAAGGACTTTTCAAATCAGTTCGATAGCTTCATAGCCTATTCAATGCCAACATAGTCAAATCATTCGTCTTCATATTATTAGTATAGATGGTATGTGAGCGCGCGTGTGGTCGTAGACATTGTACGCTTCTCAAGAAATACCTTTTTTTTGAGAAAAACTCAGGAATCAGGCATGAATTTGTTTGAATTTCAATCTAGGCGATTAATAAAATAGTAAATCAAATTAACTTATTTGGAAGTTCTATTTCTGCCACAAAGCATCGTGCGGTTTGAAGGGTGCCGGAATTACGAGCATACAAGACATTTCAGCTTTGTCTGTGAAATGCCAACATGTCTGGGATGTGTCTGATATTGCAAATTTCTCTACTGAGTACTTGAGTTCATTGTTAGGAGTGGCATCAGTCTAAGTAGATGCTAGTAATAATATGTTTTCGTTATGTGGTCCAGTCAGGTTGAAAATCATCTCATTTTGTAATAAGTCAAAAGATCGGGAAAGTCTCGTCTTCGCATTTCGTGGTAATTTATTGTAACGAGTCAAAATGAGTTGATAAATAAAAAATTAAATACATACTTACAATATCTTTCGAAAGAAAAGTTTATTAATAAATTTGACACCGGCTCAAACAAGCCCGTCTTCTTGTATCTAGAATACTCCAAGTACCATTCACAGTTTCAATTACATAATAGAAATATCATTTTTTGTTTATTACAATAATCTAAAAATCCACACACAAATATTCTTTTACATAATCTTGAACATAAATATTCAATGTAGGGTACCTACTTTTCGTATGCTATTGTAAGTCTCTTTGCAAAAACCAAGTTGAAAAAAGTTCAGCATAAAAGGACTTTACGAGTAACTTAGGTAGTTATGCCGGAGCTACAAGTTAACATAAGTTCTTGTGTCGGCACGGAACGACTAAGGTCTTTACGTGCTTTCATAAAAAACTTAAACACTAGAATACGTTTATTTGAAAAGTTTTTCATGATTTTTTTCCTAATGTAAAAACTTTATAGTACTTAATTAGGAATTATCTACAGATTTAACCTATTAACGTAATAAAAAACATTAAAAAAGGGACCTGCTTTTAGTATGTTTACACTGCACAGCAAATAAATCGTATTACATTTTAAGAGCCATCGAAATGGGACCCCATTTCCAAAATCTCGTTAAGTGCAAAGGAGCTTGGCAACATGCCCTGATACTAAGAAGGAAATATCGCAGTTTAATTACAGCTATTGCTGTGGCTTATGAACAGTTTGCTTAAACGACACTAAACATAAATGACTACCGCAGCCTACAGAGATTTTATACCCTAAAGGGTGAATTAGATAGTTAGATACTCGCAGGATCTGTTGTTTTCATTCGAACACGCAACTTGCTACGATTGGTATGCAAGATATAACATAGCTACAAATCATAGAAATCGGCTCGCTACTTTCCTCAACAAACCCGCATACGCGAAAACTTTTGTAACTTTACCCCATTGGGACAAAAACCCCCATATGATACATGATCTCTTTGCCAGAAGACTGTTTGGTTCACCAACAGTGTACTCACAAAACAGACCCGTTTATTTGTATCAGTCCAATGTTTAAGTTTCCAAAGGATTTACTAGACGAACTAATTAGACACTTATTAACAACAAAGAGGCCTCTGGGAAACCGAAAGGTATCATTTGAACTACTAAAACGTGATGAGATTAGTTCCAGTGTAATTGCCTTGGTAAATAGGTCACCTACATTTTGTTTGAATGCGGAGAAATGCATGTATTGGCCTCTGGAGGGGAATAAGTTATTAGGAAATGCGCTCTCGACGGGTCATCGGAATGAATGTGTCTTTAGGTCACTGGTCAAGTCCGTATAGTACTGCCGAGGCTGCGGGATTGTTCGGCAGAGTTACTGCGACCCTGGTACATAAAGGCTTAAGGTCTTAAGAAGGAACATAGTGGTTTTTAGTCAGTAAATGTCTGATGCCCATTTTCACCAACAAATACCTAAATTAAGGGATCCCCTAAGAGCATTTACGGAACACTTAATAAGAATTTCGTTTTCACCAAAGTTTAGGTATCCCTTATCCATAGTTATTTATGTCAAAATTGGGAGAGCCCTTATTCTAAGTGGCACTTAGATTAAGAGATTGTTGGTGAAAATGGGCATGACACTACTTTACGGCGTACCCACAGTTGGAAGGGTCCTTTGATGATTCCCCATCAAAAAAAGGTCCGTATGGTTAAAATTACTTTTACCTGCACGGTGTCGAAACTATGGCTGAGCTCAAATTATACTTCCAGACAGTCATTGCCACCAGATTCATGACATAATGATTAATCATATTTCTACAAATAAGTATTCTAGAAACCTGATTAGGCAATGCGATTTCAAATCCGTCAAATCATTTACTACATATACCGTCTGGTATCGGTGTCTATACTTACTCTTAACCCGAAGGTCCTGTCCGGCCTTTATGCAAATTGTCGGAAGTTTCCCTCAAAGGGCGGACGCAGTTGATGCTTCTTGTTTGTGTTAGCGCAGTGGCTCTGTCAACCGTTTAGCTAGCTGCTATGCACAAATAAAACCGATAGAGGCGTGTGATGCGGGGGTAGTAATTAAATTAAGGAGATAGAATATTGGGATTGAAGTAACGATAGATTGTTTAGGAATAGTGTTCTTTGCTATAGTAAATTTAATTGTTGTCCTTATAGTATTTACTTATTTATAACATTGTCATTGGCAAAGGTGAAGAAGAACGCTTTTGAGTAGGGAGATATCACTATTATTGCACTAATATCACTTGTTAGTCACTGATATTATAAAGGTGAAAGTTTGTGCGAATGTATGGATGTATGTTTGTTATTATTTCATGCAAAAACGGCTGGTCCGATTTGGTTGAAATTTGGTATGTAGTTAGGTGAAACAATGGATTAACACATAAGCTACTTTTTATTAACACACCACGCGGGCGAGACGGAAGCTAGTTACACAATATTTTTACAAAAACTCTGAAGGCAAATCCGATTTCAAATCCGTCAACATATTTAATACACATACCGTCTGGTATCGCTATCTATACTTACTCGTAGCCCGAAGGTCCTGTCTGGCCTTTATGCAAATTGTCGGAAGTTTCCCTCAAAGGGCGGACGCAGTTGATGCTTCTTGTTTGAGTTAGCGCAGTGGCTCTGTCAACCGTTTAGCTAGCTGCTATGCACAAATAAAACCGATAGAGGCGTGTGATGCAGGTGTAGTAATTAAATTAAGGAGATAGACTATTGGGATTGAAGTAACGATAGATTGTTTTGGTATTTTGTTTATTGCTTTGTAATATTTAATTGCTGTGCTTATAATATTTATAATATTGTTGTGTATTGGCAAAGGTGAAGTAGAACGCTTTGGAGTTGGGAAATATCACTATTACTTCACTAATATCATAGTATATAATAGTTAGTCACTGATATTATAAAGGTGAAAGATTGTGAAAATGTATGTTTGTTAATCTTTCACGCAAGTTAAAAACAGCTGGTCCGATTTGGTATGTAAATAGGTGATACCCTGGATTAATACATAGGCTACTTTCTATTAACACATCACGCGGGCAAAGCCGCGGGCGGAAGCTAGTACACAATATTTTTACAAAAAGTCTAAAGATATATCCGATTTCAGATCTGTCAAAATATATAATACCTATATACGCTGCGGTATCGGTATCTATACTCACTCGTAGCCCGAAGGTCCTGTCCGGCCTTTATGCAAATTGTCGGAAGTTTCCCTCAAAGGGCGGACGCAGTTGATGCTTCTTGTTTGTGTTAGCGCAGTGGCTCTGTCAACCGTTTAGCTAGCTGCTATGCACAAATAAAACCGATAGAGGCGTGTGATGCGGGGGTAGTAATTAAATTAAGGAGATAGAATATTGGGATTGAAGTAACGATAGATTGTTTTGTAAAGGAGAATGGCAGATTTCGTACCGCATATTTTTGTCGTTGTTCAGTTATAGAATTTGTACCAATTATTAAGGCAACTAAGTCATTTATTTTCATGTTAGTGTAGTATTTTTAGAACTCCGGATTAATTAATTATACCAATTAAAAGATTCAAGTAATTAAACGTAATTTAACCTTAAGCTAAACGCAACTAAACGTAGTTCTGTTTTTAGTAGTTGCCATTTGTAAAATATCACGAGGCTCGAAATGATAAATAATCATTTAAACATAGAAATAACAGTAAATATAATTAACCAATTACATATTTTACCTTAAAATGAATAATTATTGCATACTATCTTAATAATTAACAATTTAATTATATAAATTATTTTCACCATCAATGTTTTTATTTTGTAGGTATTGGCAATTATTTTTGTTACGGCCTGCGCCGCCTGGCAACACAGTCGGGCGGCGGGGCAAAATGCTGGGGAAGCGCGGGACGCGCTCCCTGGCAACACCGAGGTGCCCGCCGCGCATCACGCCACCTGCGCGCGAGCCAATCGCAGGCAGCGATTCAAACTGCGCCCTGCGTCATCCAACGGGAGGCCGCCACGACGGTGACGCCGGCGCGCTGGAGAAGGGGCGACGACGGAGGCGTCGAGAGCGGCGCTCGTCCACTTGCCTTCACGGGCCGTCGAGATCAACACCACTGCCTATATGTAACGGGTCCAACGAATCTGCAGTCTAAATTGTATAACCTAATTTCGAGTGAAAAATTTATTGTAAAGTTTTAATAATTAATATAAACCAGTCATAAGTGTGCATTCGCATTTTTATTTGATCACGCAAGCGCGTACAAAGTTGGCGACCGTGACAGGACCCGTTACATCGCGATCTATTCGTCGTCTCGTCGCGTCAAGAATCGTCGAGAATCGTCGGTCGGCACGTGGAGCAAGTGCCGCAGCCCGCCATCTATCCAGTCGGGCTGCGTAACCGCATCGAGACTGCAGGAGACGAAGGACCCGGACAAGCAGCCTCAGGAGCCCGGTGAAGACGGCGACACGTCAACCGAAGGTCTAGCCCAGGAGAGTAAGCCTTGATCCTTTCTAATTTCCTTTCTCAATCTCGATCCTCGTGCTCTTGCGCTGTGAAATAGCGGGCGGCTAGCTGTTCGAGCGTCGGGGGGCTTCTCCGGCAAGGCAGTGCCACGTGGTGGCAAAGGCGCCATAAACTGGCCAAACTGCTAGGTTATATTGCACGTGGGTTGTGTTTTTTTGAATTGGGTTACGCTTATTACATGCTAAGTGGCATTTTTCTCCATTGTTCATTTGTTGCACATACCATTGTTGAATCAAATCACCCGCACCCACGCTAAGCATAACCACACTTTATTTTTCCGAAGCACGGCAAGCTTGCATTCGAAGTGCACGCATTTATTTTCAAGGTTATTGCCTATTCCACCTGCCTTAAAGTTCACGCACGCGCGCGAACTAGTGCACGCACATTTCTTTGCTTGGTGAACCAGCATTGCGGCCGACTATTTCAGAGTTCCTGCCATACGGCAACGGTTCCGGTCCAGCTTCGCAGCCCCAACGGCACGGCGGATTCCCTCGGCACGCCTGTTACATCGGGTTGCGGCCGACGCTGCGGCGCGGGAGTCGGGTGACCACGTGTTGGAGCGGCGCATAATATTGTCAGGTTCACTGCACATTTATTTATTCAGCTCATTGTATTGCATTAGGTTGTGTTTCTTGTAAGCGTATATATAAATTAGCAAAATGACCGATGCAGATACTGACCAGAAGGTCAACTTTAAAGAGTTAATTAAAAGGCGTGGCACTATTAAGGGCAGGTTAACTAAATTCATAGACTATCTAAGTACTATTCAAAAGATAAAGGCTAGTGATATTACAAGCTTACAAACAAAAGAGCTCTCATTGAGGCTAAGCAAATTTCAAGATTTGTTCAAAACGTTTGATGAGTTACAGTCTGAAATAGAATCCATATGTTCTGATGTAGATGAACAATTAGACGAAAGAGAGTCCACTGAGCGCCAATTTTACTCAGCTCTCTCTGTAGCGCAAGAACTGATTGAGGCTACCCCGTCTACCATTAATAAGGCCAATAGCGTCGACCAACAAAGTAATTGTTCTCACCAACAAAGTAATTGTTCTCATGCATTTAATGGAATAAAACTACCCACCATACACCTCCCAAAGTTTGATGGAAACATGTTAACATGGTTAGAATTTAAGGATACTTTTGATTCCATTATTAACTGCAATAATTCAATTCCAGAAATTAATAAATTCCATTATTTAAGATCGGCTTTGGAAGGTAGTGCCAGGGGAGTAATTAAGGCCATAGAGTTTACCTCTAGTAACTACAAATTAGCATGGGAATTACTGTGTGAACGGTATGATAATAAGAATGTTCTTATAAATAATCATCTTAAGTCTTTAGTGACTGTTGAAAGGTGTAGTAAGGAATCTTATAAGGCATTAAGGTATTTAGTAGACCATATGTCAAAGAATTTGAGAGCGCTGGATACTTTGGGTCAACCGACTGACAAGTGGGACGCACTAGTTATTTTCATTATAGCATCCAAATTAGACCCGGTCACTTACACTAAGTGGGAAGAGTACCGGGCTACATTGACAGATTATCATAAATTAGAAAGCTTTACAATGTTTTTAAGAAATCGTGCAGACATATTAGAAACTATGCATTTTGCTAACATGGTTCACACCGACAAAGGTGACCGAAGGTCAAATTACCCTAGGGAGTCTAAAGTTAACAAAGCATTTGTCGCTTCCAGTGAACATGGTGCCAGTGCAAAGTGTTATATCTGTCCGGATGACCACCAGTTACATGGGTGTCCCAAGTTTAAAAACATGAGCATAGAGGATAGGCTATCTGAAATTAGTAGATTAAAATTATGTAAAAATTGCCTCAAGAGTGGTCATAATTCATTCCAGTGCAAGTCCAGGCCTATGTGTCGTGTTTGTAAAAAGAAACATAATTCATTAATACATAAAAACGAGCCAATTGTATCTAATGCTATACAAGACTCTACGGAGGTCTCTAACTTACCTGTGTCACTTTCAGTTGCAGCGGCAGGTCAAGTTTTGTTAGGTACGGCTATTGTAGACATAGTAAATAGGCAAACCGGTGAAATCTATCAGGCGAGAGCATTACTAGATACTGGCAGTCAGATGTCCTTTATAACTAGTGTAATGAAGGAAAGGCTTAACTTAGTTAGTGACAAATCGCGTTCAATTCAGGTGGCTGGCATAAATAATTCAATTTCAAATATTTCAGAAAGGGTAAAGGTTGAGATTAAATCGCGTATAAGTGATTTCTGCATACCAATTGACTGTCTTGTGGTACCAAATATCATAGGTACTTTGCCAAATGTACAGGTCAACGTTCAGCAACTGGCCATACCGAAGGAATTTAGACTAGCTGATCCAACTTTCTATAAGCCATCTCAGATAGACATTTTAATCGGTGCAGATGTATATTGGTCCATTGTAAATGCGAATCATATATATTTAGGTAAAAACAAACCTGCCCTACAAGATACCAAGTTAGGTTGGTTAGTGTCAGGCCCTACTGGGCAAGATAGGCTAAAATCCCTCAAAGTAACTTGTAGTTTTAGTCAAGAATTACAGGATGATTTAAAAAAGGGTTTGGGAAATAGAAGAGAGTTATTCTGAACAATTTGCTCGTTCACCCGATGAACATTTTTGTGAAAGGCACTTTGTGGAAACTACTAAACGCCTAGCTAACGGTAGGTTTTCAGTGTTAATGCCTCTAAAGGAAGAACCTAAATGTGCTCTAGGAGATTCTTATGCTATGGCTAAAAGGAGACTTCTAAATTTAGAGACTAAGTTAGATAAGAATCCTGAGTTAAAAGATGCATGGTCAAAATTCATTAATGAATATAAGGACTTAGGTCACCTAACTGAGATGTCCAGGCCACAATTTGGTGTGTATCTTCGCCAGCAAAGGATTCCTTGGGACGAGCCAATACCCAAGGAATTGGCAAAAGATTGGCTAAATTTCAGCAATTACTTATCTTATTTGTATAATATACCTCTGCATAGGTATGTATTGTGTGAAGGGCCAGAATACATTGAATTACATTGTTTCGTAGATGCCTCACAAGCTGCATTTGGAGCGTGCATTTATTTAAGGTCTAAAGATTGCAAACATAAGCATACATCACTCCTTTTATGTGCAAAGGCTCGGGTAGCACCCATTAAACCATTGACTGTTCCTAGATTAGAATTATGTGGAGCGCTCCTCGGAGCTAGACTTTGTCAGAAGGTTAATGAATCTTTAAAATGTAAAATAAATAAGAAAATAATATGGACAGACTCCACTGTAGTGTTAGGATGGTTAAAAATGCAGCCAAGTCTACTAAAAACCTTTGTACGAAATAGAGTGAACGAAATTCAAGAGCTAACAGCTGATTATCAATGGTTTCATGTTCCCACTAGCTTGAACCCTGCTGACATGGCTTCAAGAGGGGTAGACCCGCAGGTGTTGAATAGTTCTACTCTTTGGTGGGAAGGCCCTCCCTTCTTAAAACAAGAGGACTGCGAGTGGCCCACCAAACTGTCTCCACCAGAGGCAACCTTACCGGAGGTCAAAGCTCTCACCTCATACACATTTGCTGTAAATAGTAAGGAAAATTTAGTTAATAAGGTCGTAGAGTTCAGTAGGTTTTCTAATTTTTTACGGTTAAAAAGAACAATTGCCTATGTACTTCGTTTTATTAATAATTGTAAAGGTCAAAGGAACCGCATAACAAAGAGTTATTTATGTTTGTTTGTGTGTCTAACCACTAAGGCGGTTCACCTAGAGGTAGTCAGCGACCTCACTTCTGAAGCATTCATTCTATGTATACGTAGGTTTGTGGCCAGGAGAGGTAAACCCTATGCTATCTATTGTGATAATGGTCGTAACTTCATAGGTGCATGCAATGAGCTGGGTAGAATGTTGCAAAAGAGCCAAGATTCTGTCTACAATTATTCGGCGAACGAGGGAATCCGCTTTGTGTTTGGGCCTGCATATTCGCCCCATTTTGGAGGAATATGGGAGGCGGGCATAAAATCATCAAAATACCATTTAAAACGAGTAGCTGGAGAGGCCTGTCTGACTTTCGAGGAGCTGGCCACCTTATTTTCACAGATCGAGGCCATCCTAAACTCCCGTCCCCTCTCCCCACTCTCGTCAGATCCAAATGATCCCACTCTCTCACCCCAGGGCACTTTCTGGTGGGCAGGCCACTGACTGCCGTCCCGTCGCCACCCATCACAGCTCTGCGGCCCAACCGTTATGAGCTCATAGAAAAAATCCGCCAACAGTTTTGGTCCAGGTGGCAGAAGGAGTTCCTGGCCGAGATGCAGCAGCGGTCCCGGTGGAGGACTCAGCAGCAAGGCCTTAACTGCGGGGACCTCGTGCTTCTACGGGAGGCAAACCTGCCTCCGCTCCAGTGGCGCTTGGGGCGCGTCACGCGCCTACACCCCGGCCCGGATGGCGTCAGCCGGGTAGCGGACGTCACCACCACCAAGGGGACGGTCACTCGGGCCGTCCGCACCATGTGTCCCCTCTTCCGGGACACGTCGAGTTGAATCCTTCAACGCCTGGGAGGATGTTACGGCCTGCGCCGCCTGGCAACACAGTCGGGCGGCGGGGCAAAATGCTGGGGAAGCGCGGGACGCGCTCCCTGGCAACACCGAGGTGCCCGCCGCGCATCACGCCACCTGCGCGCGAGCCAATCGCAGGCAGCGATTCAAACTGCGCCCTGCGTCATCCAACGGGAGGCCGCCACGACGGTGACGCCGGCGCGCTGGAGAAGGGGCGACGACGGAGGCGTCGAGAGCGGCGCTCGTCCACTTGCCTTCACGGGCCGTCGAGATCAACACCACTGCCTATATGTAACGGGTCCAACGAATCTGCAGTCTAAATTGTATAACCTAATTTCGAGTGAATAATTTATTGTAAAGTTTTAATAATTAATATAAACCAGTCATAAGTGTGCATTCGCATTTTTATTTGATCACGCAAGCGCGTACAATTTTATTGACAGGTAACGGATATCTTTCAGAGTCTAGTCTCTGTCTGTCAGTGTCTGTTCAGTTCTTTGCTGTTGTTTTGGATTGTGGTTTGTTACTGCATCTGAGCAATTTAAGCAAATTATCTGGTCATTTTTACGTTGAGTCGAGGAACTGCTCCTCCGTACTCTATCTGTTGATAGTACTTTCGCGAAAGGACGCTTTATTACTTGTGTTGTGTGTATGTACGTGCTTTAAAATGACGAGTTTGCAATGCATCAATTGCAACGTTCGCTTGTCGCGAATACGAAGGCACGCTTTATCCGATGAGAGTGAAGATATCGTCAATACTATTCGGCTGTGGACATATCCTAGAGATGTAAGTAGTTTTCAAATAACATTTTGCGTACGAGTGTGCCAGTTACGAAGTGAGAACTTTTACCTACGTGTTAAAAAGTAGACTCACCATATAAACTACACGATTTCATTCTAAAATAATATGAATGTACCTAAAACTAATCTTAACATTATTTGAAAAAATAACAAACATTGTTGTGGTTGTAAAATATTTACAGTTTGTCCTGTAAACGATCATTGTTGTGTTTGTACATTAACAAACATATAAGTGATCTCTTACATGTATTGTTTACTTGCCTAACTTGGTTTGTGTAACACTGTTAAAATAGTTATTTAAAGCAATGTTGAATCATACTCAAAATCACTTAAATATTTTCCAGATAACACCTGCTGACCATGTTTGCCGCACGGAACAAATATTTGAATGATCTGCAAGTAGTTGTTCTGGGTCTGGGTATTTCTGCACATGAGTTTCTATGTTGATGAAATAATACTAAGAATAGATTAAATGGGACCCTAACCACCGGTACCTTGGACCCTGTGCCCGATATCGGTGGCAACCCATTTTTTATATTTTTAAATGTTTTTTATTTTTATATTTAATATTTAAAAATGTAAATTATATGTTAGAAAATAATAAAAAAAAGAACAATAAAATAGATGTATATTCCTACAAAACAAAGTTGTTTTATTATACCACACTCGAAACCCGAGAACTTGACCATTATCAAACTGTTGCAGTCCGCTGCTGGACAGGTATCTCCTAAATGCACTCTACTGAGTGGGTACGATCCTTATCTATCTATCTATTTACCTAATTGTACGTACCTACCTAAAACACACCCAAGATTAAGAGACAAGCTAGGTAGAACATTTATTTTATCATTACCATAACAATGTTTATGTACCTAGCTAAAACAACTTACATGGGTACACTGTAGTACATAACCTTAAAAAACAAAACTGGTTATAACTTTTACTTCCCAAGTTCTAAAAATCTAAGAATTTACAAAGGGCTTGTCTATCATATTACCCATCAATTAAAACAAAAAATATCCCAAAACACGAAATTTTATTAGCGGTACGAAAGTCCCATACAAGCCTGCCATTCGCCTTTGTTGCTTGACAATTTTAGATTGCTATTTAGTTTAAATTACTTATATTGATTTAGCACTGGCAAATTTGGAGAAGAACGCTTTTGAGTTGGGAAATATAACTATCATCACTTTTCACTAGTTTCACTATTTCACTTATATCACTAATCACTTCACAAATATTATAATGGTGAGATGTTTGTGCGAATGTATGGATGTATGTTTGTTATTCTTTCACGCAAAAACGGCTGGTCCGATTTGGTAAGTAACGATAGATTGTTTTGGCATTGGATACCATTATAAAGCAACGAACTTGTGTACGTTTAAATTAATGTTTAATGTTAATTGCTATTTAGTTTATTGATTTAGCAAAGTCAATATCAAATCATTTATTTCATTTAGGCCTTTCCAAGCACTTATAAACGTCAAAAATTATAAATACTTAGATTTGATTCTAGTTTGTTGCCCATTCCAAAAGTAGTTTCCAATGGAGAAGAACGGGCAAGAAACTCCATAAGAATCGGCAAGAAACTACACAGCATTGGCATAGGTGGAGAAGAACGCTTTTAAGTTAGGGAATATTTGATACGACAATTCTTTCAAGGGCGGCAAAATCTGACTGACATTTTACTAATTTCAGTCCGAGAAAACGGTAGAAGGTCTAATAACAACGGAATACAAGTTCAGGATATAATACCTTTTCAAAACGGATTTATAGTTTTACCTTTGTTCTAAAAGTTGAAAACAGTCTAGAGTGACACCACAAATTCTGTTGCATAGAAAAACAATTCTCGGACAAAACTGAACAATATCGATGGTGAACAGGAATGCTTTTTGTGTCCACCGAAATTTTTCAACTCGCGTTTTTGTGATAATTTTCACAAATATGCGGGTTAAAAAAGACAGGTTTTCAAAAAAAAAATCATAAAAATCATCTCCACATTATGGACGCATGCCTATGTTAAAGAAAAAAGGGTTGAATTTAAACTTGGGCTAAAATCGAGTCGCACAGTCTTTACTGAGCAGGCGAGTTTACTAAAATTTAAAAAATATTTCCTAAAATTGTATTTTCTTTTATTGGAGATGTATTATAAAACATTAGCAGCAATTTTAGAACATTCTCTGAATAGATAAAGTTAGAACACGTACCTAATTGTATTAAGTTGGCTCTTTAGGCTAAATTGCCCATCTATAACGGCGGGATTGCTCAGGCGCAATTACGTAGAACGAGTGTATGCTAACACTCACATTAGGCTGCATGCATACATATTAACGCTAAGCGATGCTTCACAGAGCATGTTAATATAGCTGACCAAAAAATTGTTGCTTATATCGTAGAAGAAATAGTAAGTTTATTTGCTTGTTTGTTACGATTTCATTGTAATAAGATTTGATGGTCCTGGAGGTAGGTGTATAGTACGGAAATAACATTTCGTTTATGTAATGTACATACATAAGGTGTGAAACCACGGGAAACAGCTTGTAGTGAAATAAATTCCAATTCCATGACACACAAATCCTTCAACAATTAGGGTACTTACCTACCGGACTATTGTAGCCAGTACAATTTCCTATTGTATTGTGTTTGCGAACCGGGTGGTTCTAACGCAATTTCGGAGAGACCTACATCAAACAACGGACTTCAATAATCTGCTTGATTGCTACTAATGGACAAAGCTAGTTCCACAATGGACAATCTTTATTAAAGTCCTTAAACAATCACGTTCAATCCAAAGTTACATTGGTCCACCAAATTAATATCTAAGCTCACAGATATTTCAATTACTAGCGACCGAAACAGCCATTTGCAACTACCATTCCCAACTTGGTCCGTTCACAAATCGTCTATGTTTTAGGGTCAGTAAGTCAATTTGTGATCATAAAACGACCCTGCAGCAGTTCGGCGTTTATTAGATACTCGTAAACGTGTGAAAACGATCTAACGGACACCCACACACTCGTAGCGACAGCCCGGGGCCCAAATTATCTGGGGCCGAGTAGTACGGAGCCAGATGGTGTGACTTTATAGTCCGGCTATGCAATTACCACCCGCTGTAAAGCAAATGCTATCCCCAAACACAATTCGGTGCATGAAATTTCTCACTTTTCATCAAACTTCACAGTATTCCTACTTATGTAGTCATCCTTTTAATTAAATACTTGGAAATACATAATTATTGAAATTAATCATTGTATGAATTAACCGAGGGGCAGTGGACGAAAGAATTAATTAATAAATTATGGCACAGGTGGGCGATGAATGTGTAATTAAATTTGAATGTTGTGCTGTTTGGTTCGGTTGCAGAATAAATTGTTATTTCACAGTGCAACACGCTTTATTGCTAAATATTTTATATAGTCAAGAAAAAAATGGTTCAGTTTAATGTAACGTCCTACAATGAAGTCTATAAAAACATATGACGCACATTATCCTATCATTTCCGACCCTTGATCTTTTTTCAGCAACTTATTCTTTGAACAAAATTGTTCATTGTTCGTAGAAGTGGGCAATAAGGAGGCAATTTCCTCTCCTCCTAAAAAAGCCGGCCACAATTAATTGAGGAAACCTTGCTCGGATGAAGATGAATTATAAACATGACAATGATGAATTGCTACTCGGATGAATGTCACCTTTTCATTAAATTGTGGTGATCAATTGGAGAACGTAAACCCCCGTTGTACTGGATGAGAGTATTAATTAAATATTAATTACTTAAACATCCTATTGTTGCTCTTTGTCTTTGCTCACGAGAGCGTTCGTTTGTAATGAATCCTTTCACTGATTCCAGTAGGCGTCGTCCTTGGGGGTATTTGTTTAATTATTTTCGTAATCCCCTTTTATGCATTATCCGTCTTTTGATACGTTCTATCTGGAATTTCCTTTAATTGATTCCAAGGTTTATCTGCTTTTAACGATTTGGGTGTGATATTCAATCTGGCGGAACAAGGGCCCATAGAAATACGAATTTATAGAAACCTTTACAAAGCCCATCGGTTTACACTCATGAAAATTCTCCAAATTTAGTTGTGATTATAAATTCCTACCATGTCATCAAGCTTTTTTTTTTTCAATGCGAACAACATTTTTTTTTTTCAAGTCGAATGAGAAGCTTTTCCTTCTTGGAAATCACTTTAAAAACATCACGCTTCCATAAATGAGATACATTTTTACGTGCCCTTTCCCATATTTTTTGAACCATTACTACTTATGGAAAAGTCAACTATTACTGAAAGTATGTATATAGGTACTTATATTACATACTTTGAATTGAATATTTTCTGACTTCTGGGAAAACCCCATAAGCCGCTTCTAAGGAATACGAAGAAAACCTCAAAAGTACCTTCAGTACTAATGTATCCTCAATACTTGGACCCAACATAGAATAATGTATATTTTATCCTCGAATCCTTTTTCCATTAGACACACATTTATTTTGAAGGTTGAAAGTTGGTCAAATGAATTATTTTAATACCCAGTAAGAAGGTGAAGATGGTATTACCATTGAAAACACATTTTATTTTATTTTCACCAATATACATATATGGGAGGAGCGAAACAGACGTCGTACCTATTCCTTTTTTCTGGTACATTTTCGACACAAATTATCTTAAACTCAGATGTCGATCTTTCATTCAAAGATCAAAAGAGGTGGCGCATTAGCTATTAGATTTAAAGATTAATAAGTCTAACATAAGTAATTCCAAATAAATTGTTTGTTTATTAGGTTTATCAAATCATTTACACCATTTTGATCAACCAAAGCCAGCATCCATTTAGAAAGTTAATAGTCAATTTATTTAATAAAAACTTTCTGCACGCTTCGATTGGTTTTCTAAATGAAGGAAGACCTCTTTAAAACTTACCTCAAATCCTCAAGAGAGGTTCCCTTTATTATCCTCTCTGTGTTCAAAATTGTTAATATTTTGATAGACAATCCTTGGAAACAATACAAAGGAATGTCTTTATTAACCAGCCGTTTTCTCGCGGGTTCACCCACAGCCCGTGGGAACTACTGCCTATACCGGACCCATATATACTCTATATACATATACATTAGCTTCATATAATTATGTCAAATTTCAAACTCTATTAGTCTTCACTATCAAACCATTGTAATTCTAACTTTAAGTCCTATTGTGACGCTAATGAAACATAGTATCATGTAACAAGAATTAACATATTAAATCAGGACTAATGACTTTACGTGTAAATCTCACCTCGTTTCTAATACAAACGTAATTAAGCTTAAGGATTTGAGTGACGGGCGAATAGAATACGTAAGATATTGTCATACGATGCCTACACTCCGATTTACAGGGATTTAATTAGTCTATATTAACATTGACATAATGAAGTGATTTAGTGAAGATAAGCAGAAACAAAAAGTCGGAGAACTACGCCTTTTTTTACGCTGAGTACCAGTGTTTTACAAGGAGCGACTGCCTATCTGACTTCCTCAACCGAGTTACCTGTTACCCGGGTAACCCGATATCGATCGGTGAACCTGGTTGTCAGACTTTCTGCATTCTGACTACCTGTAACTACTGCCATGGATGTTCAAATGACAGCCGGGACCCACTAATTTGTCGTGCCTTCCAATACACAGAAGAGTTGCTTAACCTTATGATCGATCGAGTTTGATTTAGTCACGAGACAACTATAGCCATGAAAAACAAACATAGGTATTCTTAAGAACATGATCAAATCTCGATAAAAATCTTAATGAGATCCGAGAAAATCAACACAAATGCTATCTCGTTTATAAAAAAGGCTTTAACAAAGCGGTCCGAGGTACTTCCATTAAGTCCAACGAGGGTGTTGATTTCAGGAAATAGTAGTGGGATTACGATCCGTCCTACCCCGTAAATACGGCTTGTGTCGAACATTCAATTGTGTTAGTCGATATTGGAAGGAACGGATAATTATTGAATAAACAATAGAGGTTGGTTCGGGTTTGGGGTAAATACCTACACATATTTTGGTGTAAGTATGGGCGTTTACGTGGATATCTTCCTTCGATCGCTTTGTTTTCTCGAAATGGCGGCCATAATGACGATTTAAACTAAGTATTTAGATAGTAGATACCTACCGATATTTTTATGATAGGCTTTTCATTGTACGACCCGAAACGAGATGGAGAAACAGTCACAAAAGACATGATAGAATTCCAGGTATCCGATACAAATGTCTTGAATAGAGCGAAGTGGAGGCGAAAAACAAGGAAAGCTGACCCCACCACAAAGAAGAAAAGGAGTAGTTATCTTTTTACGGAGTACCCAAAATTAGGTCTTTGTGAGTATTTAAGCAATTATGATTATTATGTAGATATTTGAAATATATTTGATTATGATCTCTCGAGTCAGTGGTCAAAAAGAAATACCTACATAACTCTAACTTACTATCAATACAAAAGAAATATTACCCAAGTTCTTGGGCAATAAATAGTCAAGTTATGTACGCGATATTACCCAAACATTGCCACGATATTCATTATATGCCTAAATAAATAAAGAAAAAGAAGATTGTATCAAGAACCCCCTAATTTATAGGTTAGGAAGTATCTTACAACCACACTTCATCATGTGTTTATTGCTGTATACAATAAGGCCATTTACATGCATTTCATATACAAAACTACTAATATATGCTTTGATATCATGGATCCTATCAATTACTTATATTAAGAGGAAAGGTTTGTTTGTTGGTTTGAACGCGCTAATATGAGGAACTATACTTACCAAATAAAAAAAAACTTCATGGTTAAAAAGACTTAAAAAATTACAAATCCTTCAGTCGGATCTAATAACATGCAGGCAGCTAAAAAAACAATGGCATTGCAATATAAGGAAGTTAGATAACATTAAAGTAAGTGCTTATAAATAAAGTTTATAATAAGATACCCCCTTATATCATCATCCATTTTTGTCCATTGCTTGCAAATAAATTGAACTTTCGATTGATTAACACGAATCCGATGGCGACGTGAATTTTTGAACACCGAAACGTACGAGCCTGCTTTAAAATTCTGCAGTAAAAATTGCAATATTAAAAAAATATAACTTCCATGAATTATTCTTCGATGCATTGTCATACCGGACGGGTTTAATGGAGTTGTCTGACAGACAGTTTGAAAATATAGCTTAAATCCCAAGGTATTACATTCAATAAATTGTTGTTGTCTTGTTTTTAATGCATACTATTATCTGAAAATGTGACATTTAAATTAAGTGCTTTCACACTAGCGGATTATACGAACGGAACATCCGTGAGTAACAAAAACAATTGACAACTACTGATTCGAAAGTTGTGTGAGTGACAGTTTTTTTTTGTCGCTATGAATGTGTTGTGTGAGGGGAAACCGAGCGAACCTCTTAAACTATTGTCAAGTCAGTGACCTAAATTGCTTTCAATACCAATAAAACATTATACTGTCTGTGTTCTAGAAAACTTATCAAAACTTTATTCTACTTGAAACTGAATAAACTTTTACGAATGATGACACAAACCAAGCACCACTAAACAGCAAAATACCAAGCACATTTTTCAACCCAAATGCCGATCACCTCAACGTTCCGATAGTATTTTTCCATGTAATTGTTCCGGCGGTTACAGAGGCGTTCCCGCAAAGGAAAAATGTAATAAATAATAGTTTAAAAAAACTAAAAAACACGCTTTTTATAGAAAAACGAACTAAAAAATAGGAAATAAATTTTAATGAATTTAAATTAAGAAAACAGTGTTAAAAATTTCAATAAATATAAATTAATAATAGTGTGAATACAAAAAAAATATTTAAAAAAAAGCGTGGGGTGCATGGTGTCAATAGTTATAAATATTTTATTGACAGATATGAGTACAGTGATTTTCATTTCGATAATATCTTAAAAAGCACCCCACGCTTTTTTTAAATATTTTTTTTTTTGTATTCACACTATTATTAATTTATATTCATTGAAATTTTTAACACTGTTTTCTTAATTTAAATTCATTAAAATTTATTTCCTATTTTTTAGTTCGTTTTTCTATAAAAAGCGTGTTTTTTAGTTTTTTTAAACTATTATTTATTTTCTACTTTTTAGTTTGTTTTCAAACTATTATTTGTTTTGTAGAATTGAAATTCTTTTTAGTATACAAAAATTTGTCAATATTAGAGAAAACGGCTAAAGATAATTATTGGAAATAAAAATTAACATCGAGTCCTGCCTTATCGACTGTAGAGAAAATTTCTAGAAAATTTTAATTAATTTTCTTACCTTATCGACTATAGATGAAAATTATATAAATTAACAAAGATCATATTTTGCAAATTGAAAAGCCTAGAAGTCGGTGTCTAATGGATGTTACTAAGTTAATTTTGCCACCGACTTCTAGGCCGATGCACCTAAAATTAGTTTTTTTTTGCTTTTTAGTGTTTTGGGAAGTCGGTTTAATTTTTTTGTAAAAAGGTTATTTATTTAAAGCTTTTCAGTGATACGAATAGTTGTCACTATCCATACAAGTGGGAAGTTCTCATCAATACAAAGAATATAAGTCCAAACGAGGTATTTTACATATTCAGTTGTCGAGTTCCCTTGACTTTCTCTGGTCTCCATCATCAGGTCAGCTCCAAACCTTCACTGTTGCAAAGGTCTTGTCAATACAAATAATTTAAACCCAAACACGAGGTAGTTTACATATTCAGTTGTCGAGTTCCCTCGACCCTCTCTGGTCTCCATCATCAGGTCAGCTCCAAATCTTCACAGTTGAATAGTGCTTTTAGGCGTATACCTAAGTGTCAAGTTTTTACCCTATGTATGCCTACAAGTTTTGAAGGTTGCCCTCGATTTCTCAAGGTTTCCATCATCAGATCCTGACCTGATGAATATGGGACCAACTGGCAGTATTTCCAAGTCGAACAAAAAAAGAATCACGTAAATCGGTCTATAAACCTCGGAGTAATCGATGTGTATGTGTAACCTCCTCCTTTTTGGGAAGTCGGTTAAAATGGAATAATTTTATCAAATTAGTGTATTGTCATCGGTCCTCAATAAATCTACAAAGTTTGAACGAAATCCGGCCGTTTAAAGTGGGTCAAAATCGCGCCCAAAGAAGTCGGTTACAAACAAACATACAGGTGAAGCTAATAAAAAGCGTGTAAAAAAATAGAACAGAGCTTCGGTCGCCGAGTGGTTGTGGCGGCCATACATCACAGTTCCTCTGGAACACTGGAATACTCCTGGGTGTTCCATTACTAATACTTTCACATTACCGCCCGCACTATTTATTTGAGTACTGGATAGGGGTCGTTGTTTATTGCAGATCATTTTGTTTTGCGATTGAAATTGAATGCTGTGTGGTTTTTGAAAAAAAAATGGTGCTCCGTTTATCGAGGGCGTGAACTCCAGTATTTATGCAGAACTTTTTTATAATTATTTTCTAATACCAAAAGAAATGGAAGAAGAAATTCTATGATAGAAACAATTTTAATTTGATCATATATTTTTTAAAGAATATGAAGCCTGAAACCTCGTTTGAAAGTGTATTTCGTTAAGCAAGAGGGGCGTACTTCCATATCACGTGCTGAACATAAAAGACTGATTGGTTCCTATAAACAAGAAACGATTCGTTTTGCTTACGAACAGTAGTTGGTTTATGTCAAAAAGCTAATATCCGCACAACAGACCGTGACCAATTTCTTTAAAAGAATCGAACTTTAAAGAGTTGATTGATTGAATTTTTTTAAGTTTTCAATAAATAGTGTCCAAATTTTAAGTTTTTATATGTACGTACCTAAGTGTTGAATAAACGTGTAACAGATCTAGGTAGATACTATTACAATCCCAGTTTATTTTATTTTCCGATACATATAACATTCATGGACGATCGTGATGTATTGAGGTGGTTTATCCCAGTTTATTTATTACCGAACTAACCACATGATTAACAGATGCGATAGCAATTGTTTAGTTTATTGATACAATCTGTTAACATCTAGTATGGTATACTCACTGGCCCTGTTCTCTCATCTAGTATGGAGAATTTAAAAAAAAAAGTTTATTTATTTATTATTTAAAACGTTTAAAAAATTCTACGTAATTTTACTTACGATATATTATTTGAATTTGTTTTGAAAAAGTTGAAATTTTTAATTCCCTAATTCGTTCTTCTAGGAATGTAAACTTGCAAATGGAATGTTTTGATAAAAATTCATGTGAATATTGATGGTATCGACACGTTGGTAATTGCAATCGAAACTTTTATTTATTTTATATATTATTTTAAATATAAAATAAATACTCGATTCTAATTGAAGTGTATGAACGGGCAGGTATACAACATTATCCATCGCACGATCCAATATTAAACGTCTTTCAAGACTTAATTCTTAAATTACGTATGATCACACCATACCTTTTGCCTTACACCTCATTAGGTACTTGTTCTCCCACAAGCTTGTGGGAGTTTATATTTTATAGTAGTCAGAAGTATAGCTATACTTCTGACTACTATAAAATATAAGATACGTGCTACACTTAAGGACGTTTTTACGGAGGCTCACACGTGCGACTAACGATTGTTCTTCGGGTGCAATATAGATGCTAAACTGGTTTTTATTGCATCGTTTGTATGCTGGATTACAGCCTTTACGGCAGGCTTTTGATATGTTTTTTTTATGTACCTGAATGGTCGTGTAGGTAATCTAGAAGTAAGTAGAGCATTTCTTTATATTTTTTTACATACCTACCGTATTTAGTTTTTAACGGTCTCAACTGTTGACATAACCAATAGGCTCTTGTAGCTTTATTTTCTTTTCCATTTTTAACTTTTTTTACTATCAATATTTTTGGGATGAGAGAGAATCTTTTTTTTTGTACAGCTTGGTCATCATCATTAATTTAAGAGCCCAGCTCTTGTCGGTGCAGCTCCTTCCATTTACACCTATCCAGTGCCAACTCCTGAACTTCCTTATATGTCACAACCTTCACCTTTTCTTTAATTTGCTTGATGTAGCTATAACTTGGACGACCCCTTCCTCTCTTTCCTTCGACCTTCCCTTCCACGATGTTTTTGATAAAATCGTCGTGACGTATAAGGTGTCCTATAAGTGGTTCAAACACTACCAAACCCAATAATTTTTCCCCTATAATAATTAAGGAAATAATGACTAGGTATTAAGTTAGCTAAGTTCTATTATACTTCACAGAAACTTAACTCGTTTGAACCGGTAATTACCCCTAAAAGCTAGGTTGTGGAAAGTACTGTTTAAGTAATTAGTTGGTATCGTATATAGAATTTAAATAATATATAGTTAAGTACCTACTTTTTCAATGAAAATATACTTAAAGGTCAATAATTCGTTATACATAAATGCAAAACAAAAACATACTACGTCATTTAAATTGTGCAGACTATATTTATTAACATGTTTAATTTTATTGTACCAACATTCTGTGCAAATAAACATTTTATCCTATAAAATCAAATTACAAAAAATAAAACAAAATAAATTTCGCACAACAAATACAAATACTAAAATCCTCTTACAGAAAAAAAAAACTTTTTACTTAAGTGGATTTTATATGTAATAGCGATATATGTAGAGTAAATGTGTGCAGTGTGTATATGTAGAGGATTTTACATGTGACTAAAAATACACCCAAAAAAATATCAGCATACATTTCTGCACCACCAGTGTCGGTATTCCAAAAGCGTGGTTGCAATTTATCAATGTACACCGAACTTTGTTAGGAGACACGCCACCGTCCGGCCGTCCCTCTTTCAAATTCCAATAACTAGTGCTCAACTAGGATATTAATCTTCATCATCACGAATTTATGGAGCTGTTAAAATTTATAAATCACTGGAACGAGCCAGTCGTAAAATATAATATGGTTCTAGGCTTACTCTACTATCACAATGCAAATTTTAGTAACCCGATAGTTTGTTTGTTCTCATGTGAGTATGAATGGTAGCACACAGTACTCCAAGACCAGAGGCGGCTCGCCCTAAGGAGCGCTGGTGCAGTGAACTCCCATTCATAAATAATATTATTACTTATTCAAAAACTATTGTAAAGAACTACTGTAAATACTAATAAAAAAAAGACCTTTACACATTACCTACCCATCCCACAGCCCACACCCGTCATACCATATACGGCATACACCATCATGTCATAGGTAACGCGCGAAGCGGAGCGCTCGCGATTGCGCTCCAATGAAACAGGATTCAATACATTGCATAATACGAAATCCAATAGGAGTGAAAGAGAAATTTCGCCATAGGCCTGCGCGTGAAACAAAAGATTTTCTATGCAAAAATAGCCAATTTTGGAGCGCCGCTCACGCGACGTCGCCGGTCGGTCTATTTTACAAATCGCGCGCGTCCGACAGCGATTGCGCGCGACGTTGCCACTCTGATATAAACAAACAGATGACAGATCATGCATGCGCGCGAACGGCGAATGTAATTTTACTAATTCGGGATTTTTTAAATTAATAATCACATACGTGTTGAAATAGTACTTGTTACTTATTACTATTAAAGTGAGTGTTAAAATTTACAATTATAATGTGGAATTCATTAAAAACTGTGAAAAAACCTTACAAATTCGGCTTGAATTGAAGGCAAAGGGACCGCCACGGCCTGAACTTAACCTTACGCAAAAATGTACCACAAAAACAAAAACATATACGCGTGTGTTTAAATCCGAACAATATGTGAAAACACCGTGGTTGTGTGGTTGTGATGTGAGTAACAAATTATTTTGTTTTCCGTGTCTTTTGTTTGAAGCGGGCACGGCCGGCGGAGGTGAGACTGCTTGGACTGAAACGGGCGTTGAAGACCTAGCTCATCTTTCAATTAAAATGAAAAAACATTCACAATCTCGGTACCATTTGTTGAATGAACTGCAATTAGCGTCTATCGGACGACAAGATATTCGTAAATCTCTAGATTCCGCGTACCGAAAGTCTATCCGCGAGTTCAATGACCGTGACGAAAACAGGTATATTTTACGAAGATTAATAGATTGTGTACTATTTTGTGGTGCATTGCAAATTGCTTTACGAGGCCACGATGAGTCTTCGGAATCCCTGAATCCCGGAATATATAGAGGTTTGGTAGATTTTGTAGCCGAGATTGATTTGGCCATGAAGCAGCATTTAACTAGCAGCTCCGTTTTTAAAGGTACTTCAAAATCAATTCAAAACGACATTTTAGACGCGATCTACGAGGTTTGCATATGTGAAATACAACAACAAATTAAAAAATCCAACTTTGTTGCTATTCAGGCAGATGAGACTACCGATTGTTCTACAATTCAACAGTTAGTGTTCATTGTGAGGTATGTAGGTACATGATGGTAAAATTTATGAGAGATTTATAAAATATTTGCAACCTAAAGGGCACACAGCAGAAATATTAGCGGCAGAGATACTGAATGAGCTGGATTCGTTAAATATTGATAAAAATAAATTAATTGGCCAATGTTACGACGGAGCTTCAGTTATGAGTGGAAATTCAAATGGTGTGCAGAAAATTGTAAAAGATATATACCCATATGCATATTACGTGCACTGTTATGCACACCAACTCAATCTGATATTAGAAAGAGGGGCATCGATTAATAATGCTATAAGAAGTTTCTTTTGCAACCTACACGCGTTTCCGTCGTTTTTTACGCGTTCGCCGAAACGATCGGAATTCCTAAAAGAAATTGTCAACCGCAGGATACCAGCCGCTCCACAAACTAGGTGGAATTATAATACACGGACAGTGATAGTTATTCACGATAACTTAGGATCCCTAAAAGAGTGCATGCAAGCTATCATGGATTCGCCAAACAGTGATTCGAACACATTCAACCAAGCTCAATCGCTCCTTTCATATTTAAATAACGACGACTTCCTGTATTGGCTTAATTTCTTCGCAACACTGATGCCTCATTGTGAAATGCTGTTTAAATTTTTACAGACTCGATCTATTGACTCATTAAAAATTACTAACGAAGTCGGCAAATTTGAAAAAATAGTAAGCGAGTTGCGTAATGCAGTGCCGCCGCCTTCGCCCGCTAAAAAACGACGGCCGAATAATGTCAGTCATTCGGCAATGCGTAAGGAAATATGTGACGTAGTAAGAATGCAAATAAAGGACAGATTTGTGTATACTGATCATCTATTGGCGTCAAAACTTTTTTTTACCGGCAATTTTGAGAACTACAACCAAAACTTTCCGGAAGAAGAATTCAAAAAAGTGGTTAAAACATATGATTTTTTGGAAAGCTCAAAACTGAAAAACGAGCTAGTAGTTATTTACAGCAGGAAAGATTTCCATAACGCGGATGGCGCGGTAGCTTTACTGCAACACTTTATAGAGTTCAACCTAGAGTCAGTTTTTGCTGAAAGTATTAAATTATTAAAATTAATTTGTACAATACCGATGACCTCGGTCGAAAGTGAGCGCTGCTTTTCCATCTTAAATAAAGTGAAAACTTTTACGCGTAATAGCATGACACAGGACCGTTTAAATGCGTTGTGCATGATATCTAAAGAAAAACGGCTGATTAATCAGATATCTGATTTTCACAGAAAAGTCATAGATATTTTTGCACACCAAAAAGACAGACGTATGCATTTTCTCTATAAGTAATTTTGTTTAAAATAAATAGTATTGCTAACGAGATGTATTTAATTGTTTTTACCTTTGTAACACATTTACAGCAAATAAATTAGGAACTTTGACTTTGAGTTTTCAAGTGAACCCAAACAATTTTGTCACAAGCCGCCTCTGTCCAAGACTAGCCTGAAAAACTTTCATTGTAATCAAGACTTTCTTTAATCAAATTGTCTACCGTCGAGTCAATTGTCAACCGACTGCTGTGCGACTGCAGTGTGTACTCTTAGATTTTGATTTTGATGTCGTCAAATATCTGGTCAAAGGTTTCCCCGCTCAGAGATGCTGCTGTCCATTTCCAAGCAAGCACCAAGCGGGATATTAAATGCCCCACTTGGTGCTGTGTATTGACAAAACCCGACCGTCAGTCGGTCGCCAAAGCCTCATCCGTTTATCAGCAGGGTGTGAGAATCAAATATAATATCAAAATAATTTGAAATTGCGTACCTACATAATAGTTTTACCATACAAGTTATGGCTGAAATAAATTCCCTTAACATAATACAGTATTGTACTACTTATACTCGCTTGTGCATACGTGCACTGCTGCATAGTGGCTACTTCCGCTTGTGTAGGCGCATATTTGCGCCGCTTAGCTACCGAATGTTTTTTGCTACCGACCTTTCTGTTAATAAAGTATTCTGCACTTACCTTCGAACGATATTTCTTATTATTTGCGTTATTTGTATCCTATTTTCTAATCGCAATAGTTTGTGTTTGCAATCATATGCTTATTTGCTTTGGTATGGAGTATCTATCTACTTTAATTAATTATTTAAATCGTACCTTGGGAATTGTAATTGTGAACTTGTTGGTATATTTTTGTATTTTGAGTATCTCGTCATTGTTAACGAATCTATTTTTGTATAGTGTCAAATATATCTATGGCGCCACTTAAAGTCTACTATCAGAATGCGAGGGGGTTACGAACTAAGACACATATCTTCAAACGAAATGTATTCCTAAACTCATATGATATTATCGCGATAACTGAGACATGGTTAATTGATAGTATTAGCGACAGCGAGCTATTTGGCGATGGATACTCAACCTGGCGTCGAGATAGGGATTACGTTAAGACTAGGCAATCCAGAGGTGGTGGTGTGCTCTTGGCTATACGTCATGAATTATCAGCAGAAGTTCGCTCTGGTTGGATGTCTTCAGCTGAAGATCTCTGGGTCACCATTAAGTATAAGAACAACGATCGCAAATACCATCAATTAAATCTCTGCGTTGTCTATCTTTGTCACGAACATCTAGGCAATTCATACGATACACAGTTATGCAATTTAACCAATAGCCTTTCATCGATAATTAACGAAAATCCAGACGACACATTTGTTTTAATGGGCGATTTTAATATGCCAAATATTGAGTGGTTAGGTGAAAGCAACTGCCTTCAACCCTGTGGTATAGCAGGTGAACCACAAACGTCATTTTTTGATATCCTAACGGAGTGTAATTTAAATCAATATAATCATTGTCGCAACGTCTCCAAGGGTAGAATCCTGGACTTAGTTTTCTCTAACGCTGATCTATCTATAAACGCCTGTGCTTATCCTCTAGTCCCAGAAGATGATCACCATAAATCGCTTGAAATTGAGCTTAATTTACTTCATGACACACCTTTAAAACAAAAACCTATTATTAAACGATATTTTGAGTCAGGTGATTATGAGAAAATCAATAGTTATTTAAACAGTTTTTCTTGGGATGATCGCTTGCTTAATAATTCTTTGGACGACGCGGTTTCCGTTTTTTATAATTGTTTAAATGAAGCAATAGATAAGTATATTCCCCATAAAATAATTTACCCTACATCTTTTCCGCCGTGGTATAGCTCGATTCTGAAGAAGATATTAAAGGAAAAGCATAAATATTTACGAAAATATCGGATCTACGGAAATACATCGGATTTCGATTCTTTCGTGCTCCTTCGCGCTAGAGCTAAAGTCGTAGAAGAACAATGCTACAATACATACATAAGTAACACGGAGGAGGCAATAATAAAAAATCCAAAAATGTTTTGGTCCTTTATCAAATCCAATAAAAAAGGACCCAACACCTTGCCATCTTCTATGGCCTTCGAAGGTCGATCGTGTAGCACTGGTGAAGAGATCTGTGATGCTTTTGCTACGTATTTCCAGTCAAATTTTCTCGCGACTTCGGACCTCAGCGCTGATACCCCTTGTATGAGAAATGCTTCTCATATTAGCCCTGCTCAATGCATAAGTGACATCGAAATAAATGCTGACACGGTGCTGAAGCTTCTCAAGTCATTAGATCTCAACAAGGGAGCGGGTCCCGACAACATACCACCGACATTTATAGTAAGGTGTGCTGATAGTTTGGTGGTACCACTTACCGCCATTTTTCGGCGTTCAGTTAGTGAAGGTATCGTGCCCAACATATGGAAACGAGCATTTATAACTCCAGTGCACAAGAGTGGTAGTAAGGGGGACATTACCAATTATCGCCCAATATCAAAATTATGTCTGTTCGGTAAGATACTAGAGCGCCTTATATATGCCCAAGTCTATAGCACTTTTTCCTCGGCATTCATTCCCGAACAACACGGGTTTTTAAAAAACCGATCGACTACGTCAAACTTACTATCATTTGTTGATTTTACTACCTCATGTATGGACCATGGCGGTCAGGTAGACTGTATCTTTACTGATTACAGTAAATGTTTTGACCGCATAGATCACTCTATACTCTTACAAAAGATCTTGCAGGCAGGTATCCATGGTAACTTGTATCGGTGGGTTACCTCATATATACGAAATCGTTCGCAAGCTGTCGCAATCAATGGCATTGTATCTTCATGGCACGTAGTTCCTTCTGGAGTTCCCCAGGGATCTTTGCTTGGTCCTTTGTTTTTTAACATTTTTATAAATGATATTAACATGTGCTTTCATAACTCGTCATTTTTACTTTACGCAGATGACATGAAGATTTTTAAACAAATACGCAATATTGATGATTGTTATCTTCTGCAACAAGACCTGGCAAGACTTGAGAGCTACTGTACATCAAATAATCTAGACCTCAACGTATCAAAATGTTTCCTAATTACATTCACACGTAAAACCAACATCATAGTCCAAAACTACACCTTAAACAGTCATAACTTAAAACGTGTAAACTACATACGAGACTTGGGTGTAATACATGACTCAAAACTTACGTATGAGAAGCATATCGATTACATAGCCAATAAGGCCTATAAAGCCATGGGTTTTTTAAAAAGAACCTGTTCTCAGTTCTCTAGTGTCAAAATTATTAAAATTTTATACTGTTCGTTTGTCCGTAGCTCACTCGAATACTGTTCGCAGGTTTGGAATCCTCGGTACGATATTTATAACTCAAGAATTGAATCAATTCAGAAAAATTTTACCAGATATCTCCAATATAAATGTGGCACATATGATTGCAATTACATATCCAGATGCAAAAGATATCACCTTTTACCCCTTAAAGAGAGGAGGATGATAGCAGATGTTACATTTCTTGTTAAATTGGCTCAATCACATATTGACTCTCCTACCCTTCTCTCGAAAATTGGATTACGCGTTCCTAAAAGGTTGCCTAGAATACCGGCTCTCTACCTTAATGTCCCACTTTGTAGAACTAATTACCGACAAAGTTCTTACTTTGTCAGAGCAGCAAAGACCTTTAATACACTCGCAGACTTTTCGGAACTTGACCTATTTACCGCTAAGCCACGGGTATTCGCAGGAACACTTGCTAAGAGCTGGTTTGATGTGGTTCGATAATTGTATGTTTTTGTTTGTATTTTGTATTGATGTCGTGTTACGTTTTTATTGTTTGGATTAAGCAGACAAGCTAGGTATTGATATGCGAAAACATGTAATTGGTTTCAAGTTATCATAAATTGTAGTTTAAGTGTCTTTTTATAAAACTGTTTGTTTTCCGAATAAAATAAAATAAAATAAAATAAAATAAAATTATAAGGTTTCGCATAATGAGTATGAGTATTGAAAAGCTTTCAAACGCAGTGAATTTTACTCTATTAGGTAGAAATTACATATCGCTTATGAAATGCTATGTTCTACCTAAATAAACAAAGGAATACCAATCCATTGGAAATGCATCGCTTCTGCCAATTTGCTGGGAACTTGAGCATTGAACAAGCAATGCAACTCTGGAATAAATTCTGTTTAATAATAGTGTAACTTTAGCCGAAGTTTTTTATCGTATTTTCAGAGAAACTTCGTTATTCGCTATCTGCCGTATAATGACTTGCAACTTTTTTGAAGTTACTTTGTAGCATCAAAATTTTATAGAACTAGCTTCTGCCAGCCGCTTCACCCGCGTAACTTGAGAAGTTCTAATCGAACCCGGATAAATAGTATTGATTATTCTGCTGTATATACTTAATTAATACCAAATCTTATCAATATCCGTTCCATAGTTTTTATTTAAACAGTAACATCCACCTAAACATACCATCTACTTAATGTACAAAATTCAATGGGGTTTATCTACACTTTTGTTTCCATCTACACCTGTCCTTTCATTTACACGAAACATTTCCAGTGGTTATTCATCAAAGCGTTGAACATACAGAGTTACTTTCAAGTTTATTTTAAAACGAACGTCCACCAAAACGAACTCGAATAATAGCGGTTAAATTACAAAGAACGAAACTAAGCTGACATTTTATTTTTGAACCGACTATACCCAAACGTAGGCAAAAAGCTCAAATTACCCAAAATAAATCTTTGCCCGAATATTTAACGTTAAAAGCGGACGTTAATTTATTCGATAGCGTTATCTTTGAGCAATTAACTGAGTTTTTGAAGGAAATAACTGGTGTTCTGCAGAAAGGTTGGTGTCTCGTTAATCTCGCTTTGTCATCATTCTGTTTAACTGTCCGCTACAGGATTACTCGGTACTAAATTTGGAGCGGATTGTCTTCACAACTTGGGGGCATCATGTTGCTGTGAATGATATCATTTTAAAACTATTTCGATATTTTGACGAGTAATAGTTACTATAGTTATCGGCACGGATAATGAGCTCTCGGCGGAAGAGTGGGGATCGCTTTGCGCACCGTACACTTATGGCAATAAACCAATAAATCACGTCTGCGCAGGTGCAGGTCAGAGCTCAATATTCTTGCCGATGATTATACCACACAATATTTTCTAGGCAGATTTCATTTTTGTGTTTAAACAATGTTTTTCTACTCTATGTAAAATTCTACCCGGTGTAACGTAGAAACCTATTATCCTAGACCGTAATAACTCGGCCTACCCAAATCAGTAAAATGTTCCTGATAAGTGAAAACCTCATAACCTGCTCTATTATGCCTACGCGGTCCCCTAAAATGGTTTTCAATAATAGCGCCATCACTACGCCAGAAAATAAACAGCCTAGCTTCGTGACGTCACTCATGAATGTAGGTATTTCCCGTCAAAATCATCTGAACGGCTATCCTTTGTTTTATAAAGCGCTTGAAGCTGACAGCTACCTGAGCAGTGTAAAATAAAATGAAAATGTGTTTAGTGTAGCCTAAGCTGTGTTGCAAATGGCGATCTTTAAGTTGATTTTTTCATGAATAATCAAATATTGTTGTTCACTTCATAGTTATGGGCCATGAGCGTATATAAACTAGAAGAAAATACGCAGTCAAATTAACCTCCAAACAAAATCTGCTATAATTCTAGAAGCACAGAACTTGGATCACGCAGTTTGATGTCGCTTTTGGTCGCCATAGTGAGTATCTACGAGTACATAGTTCTTCTTTGCTCAGCTATCAGCTTATTACCTACATGCTGTAGTGAACATTAATAACATCGACAGCATTGATTTAAATGATTATCTGTAAGTGGCCCAGTATGGAATTAAACATGCACACCTCTAGGTAAAGTTGATTTCTAGGAAGATATTAATACAATAATTCTAGTTTCCTTTGTCCAAAGATCCAACTTATTCGAAGTATCGTCCCAAAACGGAAAATTAAAGAATAACAGAAGAAATTTATTTTCCATTTTACTTGTATAATTAGGTCATTTATTACCGAAAGGAAGAAAAAAATCCTTAAATGGAGGGAAATTAAAGAGGTTTGTACACTCGGCTGGGTTTAACCCTACAATACGGTTAATTACCCACCCACTGTTATGCAAATAGTGTACTAGGATCTTTAGTCGGTGGATACACTTGACCTGAATGGTAAAGGAATGATAGCGACTGCCCTTTGTAGTGGGGATTTTTCCATAATTTCGGTGTTCTTCCAGTCTGATTGACGTGAATTACAAGCTTTAATTTTCCAAGTTTGGAGCTACAATTTTCCATATCGATCGAATATGTAGATTCGCTTTATCGATAAGACCGCCCATTGTGTCACAGACTTTAAAATCTTGTTTTGTTTTTTATTGTATTTTAATTGGTGTATATAGGTATATCTACCTATCTACCTCCAAAACTAGATGGCAGGGTGTAGTGGCTAAAGTATGAAGGAGTTGCCAGGTGTCTGAGAGCGATATCATAGATAGAGCGAAATGTAGAAGAAAATTAGGAAATCTGACCCCATGTGAGACAGGTACATAGCAGGAAAAAAAGAGAGAGTTTTCAAAGTAATGAAAATAGGTAAATATATGTGAGAGTGTTATAGCAACATGAAATTATTGTAACAGGTATTTAACTAAAGAGACCAACTTAGTCATACTTTAGTTATTCGTGACAAAATCTCGACCGACTTTATTACGAACAAGTTTGAAGTTTTCAACTTAATTATGAGGCTTCATTACTACTGCAAACAGTTTGTAAATTATTGTTATCTTTAAATTATTTCATTACATGTTGGTTGAACAGGTATTTATATATTTAAAACTTTTTTTTACAAAAAATATTCTATTCATTGATCACTATCGCACTTCAAAGTTAGCAACTATTGACCTCATATTCGTCAAAATTATAAACAAAACACTACTACGCATGACTCAAATGAATGACTTCGGAGAAGCAAAGGTAGGTATTTGAAATATTTTGTCTCCTTCTAAATTAGGTTTTGAAACTACATTTTATCTAATTTAAACAGGGAAATTGACGAACCATAACGAAGATGAAATAATTAATAATAAGTAGTAAAATATATACAAAATATCCTACTTTCGAAACATGAGGGACTTTACTAATCTATAATGAATTTCGGGAATTGTGGGTCATAAATAGTTTTCGTTGTAGGCGTAACAACTATCTATAAAGGTTATTATCTGCTAAAGATACTGTAACCTTTTATATCTGTTACATTTTAATGACTAGCCCCGCGATCGTATGATTGTATAGTAGTTAAATAGTTCTCTAATTAAATAGTGCAAAAGTTAATTCCTAACAAAGTTGATTGTAACTTTAACTAAGGGGGCATTAAAATTAGAGGCACTCTCAAATATTTTGGTTAATTTCATGTATTAGATTAATTATTATTTTCATAGACTTTGATATTTGTTATTTCACTTTCTATTATTATTTTTGTGGCCTCTTATGCAATATATGCATGCATATTAAATTGTCGATTGACAAACGTTTGATATTTATTCGAGCCTGAGCCTATTGAAAACACAACAGTCGTAAATAGAGTAAACTTTTTTCCTGTGAGAACATTTTGCTTACTTTTCTACCAAATACCACGTACTAGCATTAGCAAACAGGTCTCGCGCCTCCCATTTTTACATTCTTTATTAATTTTCCAAGGTAATATTTCCACGTCCAGCTGAGAGATAAATAAACGGTAGTCATCTGTTTCACGCCACGTGGGGAAACAGTAGTTGAGAGCAAAAGGCTTATTCTCACTCAAGGGTCGTTATGAGACGAGGCTGAAGAAATGGGAGACGGAGAAGTGCTCTTGTTACGTACATGTGAACTACGGTATGCTTGGCGAAATGTTTGTCGATTTTGTTAAATATTTTGTGTAAACAATCGTTGAGGATTTGTTTTTTTAGTATTGTTTGTTTAAATGCCTAAAGTTTTACCGTCTGATAAGACAGCCTCATTTTAGAAAACTCAAACACACAAATGAAAACAGATCTAGTGAGTTGGTGTTCGTTTGATTAACCTGAATTACCAAATACAATTTGAGCTAAAAATAAAACGAACTATTGCTCGAGAGTATTCGAATGTCACATTGGCTCATTCATTTCATAATGTAGATATGACACAAATATTACTAACGTAGTATAATTCAGACCAGAATAATATGACAGCTATACAAATATAGCCTAGCCGGCCATCCCATTGAATATAATTTATGCATAGCTTTGGCAACATTTGGCAGATACCAGTAATGTTCATTACTAATGAGTATGCACGTGGTTCTAATGAGCACCTTTATGCCCTAAATGCCGGTCTACACTGGACACAATGCAGTGTACATTAAGCCTTTGGCCTCGCATCTCACGTAGTTTCATACATGACAAGAGTTTCTGGTCAACGAATGTTGGAACAGTATTTAGTGTGTTCCCAGCTTTAGTGTTGCCGTTTGTTTGAGTGCCTCGATTTTCCGCGAATACGATAGCTGCGTGATAATCGCTTCATGTGTTTTAGGCTTTCAGGTCAGTTACAAAACGGTACTACCTAAGCACCGTTTTATACCGATTCTACGATTAGTACGTAGAATTGAATTGCCATGCTAAATATGTGTTTGGAGATGAAAATGGAAGAAACTCAATGATGATTATAGATTACTACCCATTGATATACAAAAAACGTTACTTCCCTATTAAGTTTCTCAATAGTTGTAATGTAAGTAAGTTTTTTTCAGTAAAATAATTAAAAAAATATGTCTACACATGACCATTACTGACATGTTAAAAGTAATACAACTTGAATTTTACGCTAAAAACTGTCACTATCTTACCTCAAGGCAATACCCACTTTATTACTCAGTATAAAGTAACACATACTGTTCCCTAAGGTTTTCCCCACTGTAGCAATTTTATGAATTTTATTAGATAAGTAGTGCGCTGAAAGTTAGTTGGCGGTTGATACGTGAGCGGCAAGAGATGAGCTAGTGCATCGATACCTCCCAAGAGCTTAGCTATGCAAACTGCACTGTGAGACCGTAGTGGAGAAAAGATAATA